>NC_072485.1:21750628-23125628 GCF_027574615.1 Eptesicus fuscus | reverse complement strand
ACTCAAATTATATCGTGTTTTAATTGTGACTGAGGTAGTAATGTCAAGTATCCAGAAGTATTAGACTTAAATTATTTATGTGCCTTTTCTCTTTTTCTTTGGTTGGTAAAAGATCAAAAGTTTCCTCTCCTTGGGTTGAGTGAAATTATTTAAAACAAAACAAAACAGAAGATCCAGAAGTTAGGTTTTATGGACATCTAACAGAGTGAGCAATACATTTCTTTGGGATACTGTTGTTTGGGTAGGAACAGGGGACTCGGGATAAGGAGCTGTGCAGTCTTCTGGGGCCCTCAGCTGCACGAGCTGTCCCATCTGTTCTTGTGGCTGTGCCGTGACAACAGTTAATAAGAGCTGTGAAGACCGTGCAATGGCCAAGATGTCCTAGGTGGTGCTTACTGTGTCCCCATACTTGGGTTTAGGGAATGGCATCAGTGGCCACAGGAAAAATGGGCTGCCTGGCCTCTGAACCCTCTATTCTCTGGGCTTTTGATTTTTTTTTTCCAGGATTCTGAAGCAGAGACATAAGAGCTCAGTAAGAAGCATTGGATGCTGTGGTGAGGGGTGAGGTAGATGAAGGGTGTCTCTATATATATAATGATGATGGGAATACTAATTATCATAATGACTATCATTGACAGTGTGTCTTCTGGACATGAGAGTGTTTACAAATTATCTCTCTTAATTCCTGCAACAACCCTGTGCTCTTATTATTCCCATTTTGCAGATCTGGAAGGCGAGGCTCAGAGAGGTTCAGTGACTTGCCCATTTTCACACACTGAAATAGCTGATATTTGAATGCAGGCTATTAACCATTGAGTTATACTGTCCCTCTTCAAAAAACAGGACTATGTTAGCAAATAGTACTCTCTTCAATTAGCGCGCGCGTGCGCTACACACACACACACACACACACACACACACACACACACACACACGCACATCCCAAAACCAACACCAAAACAAAAGTTGGCACATTTCCCCTGTTTCAGCCCCAGTTTAGATTCAGAACGGAGTTCTCATCACACACATTCCTGACAGGTGAGAACAGGGCCAGGACCCACAGAAAGGTTCTCTGCGTCCTGGAAAAAGGAAAAAAAATCCAATTTTCTGATCAGCTCTCCTGTCAGGTGAAAATGGAATTTGGGGCAACTTATGGAACTTTCTGGATATATGAGAATTTAGCAGACATCATCATTCACTTATTTTCAGTGATTCCCTGAAGATTTCCCCCTCCTTACAACTTTTTAAAAAGAAGAGGTGAGTTTGGGAGGCATGCATTATGGAATGATTTATCCTTAAATGGTTTATATGTTTCTGATAAATTCTACAGAGGACTTTGCAGAAATAAAACTAATATTCTAATTTAATGTTTCCACATTGCAAGGGCTTTTGTTTTTTTCTGGCTAAGACCTGTAGGACTTTAGTAAGTAGTCATGATAAATTTGATTAATGAAGCTTCCTCGTTTTGTCTTCCACATTTCCTTTCCCAATGACTTTCAATAGTGTCCTGCCAAATCCACTCATCTGTGTCTCTCTGTGTGTTAATGCACGGAAACTTAATTTAGAGTCTGGTTTATTATGTTTAGTACCAACTGAGAAAATGTAAAATGTTGCTCAGTGAGAATGGATATGTTTGTTATTTGTTAATTCATTCAACAAAAATGTTTCATTTACCTACAATATGCAAGGAATTTACTCGACCCCCGAAGGCATGTCAAGATAATTACAGAACCTGGAAGCCAACAAACATAAATTTAAATCACTTACATTTTTCTTTCTCTGGTCAGATCTGACCGTGTTTACACAAAGGAGGCATAGATGATATGGCTCTAAACTGGCTTTTCAGGCTCTGATGTTCATTATGCACAGCCCAGAGACAGCTGAAGGGAACACAAATATTTTTAAAGGGTGAGCTTTCCTTCCCTGAAAGACCAGGCCAGGCCCCATTGGCTGCACTTTCCAGCACAAAGGCATGGTTTAGTAACTTTAAAATTCAGAATAAAAACACACCTAAGCCCTATCTGTGTGGCTCCGTTGATTGACGTGTCATTCCATACAACGAAAGGTTGCAGTTCAATCTCAGGTCAGGGTGAGTAGGGGAGGCAACCGATGTTTCTTTCACATTGATGTCCCTCTCTCTCAAATCAATAAACATATCCTTGTGTGGGGATTAAAAAAAAAAAAACCACCTCAAAAGGTCTCTGAGTAGAAAGGGCTGGGGGCATGAGAGGAGGAGAAAGAAGAATGTCTGGAAGATTCTGAGTTTGGAGAAAGAATTTAATTCCTTTCTCTTAGCTGCTCTCTTGTGCCTGCTGCCCTTTTCCCTTTCGGGTCCAGCTGCCAACACAGGTCTCTGGCGCTGCTCCCTCTTTGTGTTCCTTCCTTGTCCTAGAATACACGTGGCAATGACCTTGGCCAGAGCTGAGGGAGCTGGATTTCTCTTTAAAGAGGCAGCTGCTTCCGAGGGTATCCGCGCTTCTTTCCAGATGAATATATCATCTTTCTCCAGTGGAATATATCATCTTTCGTAACTTTTTCATCCAAACATCACATCAGATCAAAGTAATTCTATTTTTTCCAGCAGCCTCTACCCTTGAGTACAGTACATACTTATGCACATATTATCCTTCTAGGGTGTTTTTTTTCCCCCATGCATTTCTGAACATCTGCATTTCAAGTATTTTTCCTATTTAGTTGTAAACTTCCAGCTATGCCTGTGATTGCATCTGAAAGACCGCAACTAAATCAGACTAGTGCAGGTCTTCTCTCTAATTGGCCATGGTTTTATGACATAGTTCTACCAACTGATTTTAAACTGTGTTCCATTTACCTGACCTTCCCACAGTGCAGAACAAATCTAAATCTGCTTCCTTGGTCTCTTACGGGGTGCCTTGCACAGGGTTTATTTAATCATCGTTTGTGGGCTCCTAGATCTGAGAGTCTACTACCCAGAGGCTGGTGAGCAGCACTTATCTATCTCTAGATGGGATGGAAGAAGAGGAACCTGGTTTGAATGGTGGGGGAAGATTTAGGTTAGATATAAGCAACAGCTTAAACCTTGTAAGTCTTGACAGAAGGAGATTGTGGAGTTTTCCTTGAAGGTCTTTGAAGAAGAAGGAAGAAACTAATCTTGACAGATAGCTTCAGCTGCTCTATTCAGGAGAGGGAAGGAGAAGCAAGCGTTGGCATTCAGCTCAGAGAATTAGCTCAGTCACGATGCCTCTATGTTGGTGTCCCTCGTTAGGGCACCATAATGCCAGGGTTCTTTTCGCAGCCTTACAAAGGGTTCAGCATTCTGGAGAAAGGGGCTGCGCGTAGATGATTAAGAAGGAGTCCAAGGACAAAAGATAGTTTTGAAAGGCATTGGGGGTCAGAGGAGCTTTAGCTAAAGGGAACTGAAGACTCTCCTTGTCTCAGGACCCCGTGGTATTTATTAAACACAATTTGTCCCAAGGCAAGGTGGAAATATACACTTCAAAGGGTAAGGTATCAAAGGGTATAGAAGCATTATCAGTTTGGGGACTAGCCTACAGCTGTTCAGGTGTTTGGCCAACAGGAGGCAATAAAATGCCCTGAGTTGTCTGGCAGCTAACAATCCTATTCAGGTTTGGGGGAAGTGCCGTTTAGCCATTTCCAACAGGTAAACTACATTTGACTCAACCCTGTTGAGCTCCCCAAGCTTCACCAACCTTTTGGTGAAACTCTTGTAATTATTACATGCTGGAATTGGTTCTCGGCACCTCTAGAAATAGAATCCAAGTCTATACTTGGACAAGAAAATTGTTGTCCCTTTCCAAATAATAGCTTCTATTTATTAAGTGTAGAGCACTTTTTCTCCATTTTATCCCAATCTTGTAATAATCCTCTAAGGTAGTTATTATCATCCCCATTTCATAGATGAGACATACTGGGTTAAATAACTTGCCCAAAGTCATATAACTGGTAGGTGGTGGAGCAGAGACTAAAACCCAGATCTCCTACCAACTCAAAAGCTGTGCCCCTAATCATTACATGGTATGAAATCCTTTAGTGAGGGATCAGATGTCAGTGGGCATCCTTGGACCTGTAGAAAATGTTTGTCATTGAAATTTACAGCTTCCAAAATGGGAAAAACAACTTGAGCACTAACCTGAATTCACTACCTTACTTGACTTGGGTCACAGATTTCTACACAATAGATTTTCACCAAATTTGTGTTGACTGACTCTGAAAACTAATTAATTGTCTTTAGGATATGGAGGAAAGCCCAGTGCAAATCATTACTAAACCAATACTTATTGAATGGTATCAGTATTTTAGCCTATAATCTGCCTTGTGCCAATGTATAGACAGCACATTCCAAATATTTTGCTATAGTGTTTTCTAGTGAGTTTATGTTTCTTTAAAGGGGAGATTAAACAGCATCTAGTTTATGGCTTTTAGAAGATTATTGAATCTACTGGATGAATTAATGTAGTCACTTTGGGTTATATTATTTTTAGATATATTTGCACTTCTAGGAAAAAAAGAAGGATCTCTTACACTTTGAGACAGCATGGAGGGACCTGGAGAGTATTATGCAAAGCAAAATAAGCCTGTCTGAGAAATACAAGTATCACATGACCTCACTCATACGTTGAATCTAATGAACAACATAAACTGATGAATAAAATAGATCCAGAGACATAGAAGCATAGAACACAGACTGTAGAATCTCAGAGGGAAGGCAGGGGGAGGGTGGGAAGTGATCAACCAAAGAATTTGTATGCATATATACATAACCCTTTAACAGAGACAGTGGTGAAGGCCTGGGGCCAGGGGCGGGCTGGCTAGAAGGAGTCAATGGATAAAAAAGGGGGACATATGTAATGGGAGTCAATGGATAAAAAATGGGGACATATGTAATACTTTCAACAATAAAGATTTAATCTATACTAATAAAAGGGTAATATGCTAATTAGACCAGGAGACCTTCGGGACATCCTTCCAGACAAAGCCATGGTGGTGGGGTAGAGGCAGAGGCGGTTAGGGGTGATCAGGCCAGGAGGGGAGGGCAGTTAAGGTGATCAGGCCAGTGGAGGGGCAGTTGGGGGTGAGCAGGCTGGCAGGGGGGGCAGTTGGGGGTGATCAGGCCTGCAAGGGGGGGCAGTTGGGGGTGATCAGGCCTGCAAGGGGGGGCAGTTGAGGGCTAAAAGGCTGGCAGGGGGGCCAGTTGGGGGTGAAAAGGCCAGTGGGGGGGCTGTTGGGGGCAAGCAGGCCGGCAGGCAGAGTGGTTAGGGGCAATCAGGCAGGCAGGCAGATGAGCGGTTAGGAGCCAGCAGCCCTGTGGGATCAGGCCTAAACCGGCAGTCAGACATCCCCCAAGGGGTCCCAGATTGGAGAGGGTGCAGGCCCGGCTGAGGGACACCCACCCCCCCTGCACGAATTTTGTGCACTGGGCCACTAGTTTAAAAAATAAAATCAGAATGGGACAAAGTTGACTGAATGAAATCTATATCTTAACTATTATATATTCTTGACCTTTCTGCATTTTATTATATTTCCATATTGGGTTTTCATCGACTTCTTAAGGATCAAATTAAATTATCTAATTAAGCAATGTAGAAGTTTAATTGCGTAAGGAATAATGAAATGAATGAACTGGAATAAAAGATTAAACAAATAATAAAGACCTTTGGTCTGATTAATCAAACCATATAAAATGTCACCCAGATGACTGAAAAAAATATTTACCACATAAATATTTTAAAAATACTTTGTGCTAAAAAGAGAATAAGCTAATAATCATCTTGCTTTTGAAAATATTAACAGTGGCCCTGGAAGGGATTTGGAGCATTAAAAGGAATTTCCCCATGGGAGGCTTGAAGCCAGGACCACCCAACAGAAACACCTTACTGCCACAAGCCAAGTACTATTCAAGGCACGGAGGGCTGAGAAGTAAGACCCCAATACCCCGACTTCCTCCAAAGCCCTGCGGGCACAGAACAGGTTACACACCAGTGGTGTATGCTTTAATCAACGTTCTCAATCAAAATTTAATCTTTTTTTTTTTTTTTGCCTTGCTTCTCTCTGGTTACTTTTAGGTTAGCCACATTACCTCATTGTGGAATTTAAACAGTAACAGTGCAGCTAACCAATGACCCCATGTATGCAACGGGAGTTCATGCTCTGAGTTGCACTTCTCTTTCCTTTGCTTTGTATAGCCACGTAAGAAACTGTAGCGCACAGTCAGCCTCAGTGGGGAGGAATCTTGCTTCCAGATGGATGACCTTTGTTTACCAGTGGAAGTGGGGAGAGGGAGGTGAGGAAAGTAAGGGAGAATAAGGCAACCGCTTTGCTTGGCTCCCTTGGTTTCACCCTATTTTACGTAAGAGGCCACCAGGCTGGGTGCAGTGCACTGCTCCTCACAGACAAAGTTTGGAACAAAATATTCCTCATTCTTCACTGTCACAGCCAGTGTCTGCCAGGAACATTTGTGGCAGGATGTGGAGAAGGCAGGGGTCTTGACCTAGAAGCACAAGCAGTGTCCAGATAGTCTAGGGACATGAAACTGGGTATACAAATCCTAAAAATATCTCTACAATTAGGAGGTTACCCCAGAGTGAGAAGAGAGAAGGGGGTAAGTGCCAAGCTTGGGGTTACTCAAGTAAGATTCATAATAGCAAATGCTATGTAGCACTTATGATTCTAGATTCTTCACATATATTAACCTTTTTCATCTTTACAACATCATCTTTACAACAATCACATGACACAGATACAATCCATTTCACAGATGAGAAATTGAGGCACAGAAAGGTCGAATAATTTACTAGAATCACTCAGGTGGTAAGTGGAAGTGCTGAGATTCAAACCCAGGCAGCTAGTCTTCTGTGGCTTTTAACCACTAGGCACTATTGCCTCTTTGAGACAAACAATGACCAAGTCTGGGTGTCTGTTGGACCTGGAGTACAGTGAGAGGTCAGCAAAAGTGGGGCAAAGGAGAATGGTCCCCAGGGAGACAGCCCCTGGAATATGAAATCAGTAAAAAGAAAATAATGCCACTAAGACACAAGTTAATAAAATCAAATAAACAGAAACCCTTGTTGCTATAGGAGATTCATGTAGCAAAAAGGAGCCAGTATGGAGACCTGGGTTTATTAAGTAGTAATAGCCACCATTTACCATGTGCCAGGCATGGCAGTGTCTTATATAGTTCTGTAATCCACATGATCCCATGAGATGAGATGTTTAATCTCCGTTTTCCAGGTGAGAACTGAGGCATAGAGACATTGCATTACCCAAGATCCCATGTCTAGGAGGTACTGAGGTCAGAACTACAAACTTTGTGTCCACCCAACTTCTGAGACTATACTCTGAATCACTGGGCCATCATGGCAGAGAATCCAGTCACTGGAAAACAAGGGTGGAACCACTCGTGGTGATTAGACAGGCACAATGCCAGGGCTATGGGATTGCGGGGTTAGAAGTTGGGAGGCAACTACGCTCAAAATCTACAAAGATATCTGTGTCATGAAGCAATGGTTGATTCAACCTAAGTCTGGGCTATGTGCCCATTGGGGGCTGTTGATTTCAACTTTCTACCCAATTTGTCAGGTCCCACTTACAGTGGGTAAATCCATCATTGCAAGCAAACTTGTAAAGCAATTTATTTTCAAGGTGAATAATTTTCTAAATGCCATGTTATAAGACTGGTTTGAAGAACAAAATTACCTTCATTTGAAGACATAAAATAGATTACCCAATTCCTCAATTGGGGACATATGATTTAAAAATATGTTTCATTTTGACCATAATTGCATTACTTCCATCCATACAATGTAGAAGAGACTTGTTCATGGCTCCTGCTCATTGTTACTCTCCCAGACTGCCTTCCTAGCAGGCCTCAGCCCTCTATCTCCAGCCCATGTCAAGCCCTTATAGTGATCATAATATCATATGTAACTGTTACTGTTATCTATCTTAGCTTCACATCAGAAAGTTGCTAGCTGCATTTTGCTGTAATAACTGCCACTATCTGTATACAAATCACAACTGATCAGTCAATATGAATCAGATCAATAACTAAGAATTAAACATTTCTCATTATCAATGAAAAAAGGTAGATAGTTACAAGGCACAGAAATAACATGGATGAACAAAATCTACAGGTAACTTTCAAAATTTGATCAGTAGTAATTCATACACTATCAGAAGCCCATGACGGCAGGAACTGTGTCTCTTTGACTCACCATTGTGTATCTAGAACTTAGCACTGGGCCTGGCAGGCTAAGTGCTCAATCACATTTTGTCACGAGAATGACCAATGTACGATGAACCGGCACGAGTGTGATGAATGCATACTATATGTTCAGAATGTTCTTGCTGCTAACTCACATCTCCCCCTCCACATAAGTATAGGGTTTTCCACCGCCTGAGACTGCTAAATTAAACAGAACGCAGATAACAGAGGGAAAAGCGAGGGAACCTATTGACTTTAGTGTGTGAGTCATGAAAAGTTTTGCGTATCTTACAAACACCTTGGAACTAATGCTTTCAAAGAGAGGTTTTCCATGGGTTACAATATTTCCAGGAACGTCTATAAAATGTACTCACTTAGATAGTCCAATCAGTCCTCACTTATCATCTTTTTTTTTTTTTTATTCACTTGGGCTTCTTTTCTCTTTCTCATGAACAACACAATCATTGCAGCTATGACTTTTCCAATATTTCACGCACATTATTTAAAATTTAAATTTAGAATTATGATCATCCACTTGTAGCTCTAAAACACATTTCTGTTAGAGACTGCAAACAGAAGTTTCACTTTCATCATCCTCACAAGTTTCATTTATTTTCTTTGATCAGTTGCCTTCTCAGTCTGTGGCATGTGCAAACAAGTTGTCTTGCCCTAACCGGTTTGGCTCAGTGGATAGAGCATCGGCCTGCGGACTGAAGGGTCCCAGGTTCGATTCCGGTCAAAGGGCATGTACCTTGGTTGTGGGCACATCCCCAGTAGGGGGTGTACAGGAGGCAGCTGATCGATGTTTCTCTCTCATCGATGTTTCTAACTCTATCCCTCTCCCTTCCTCTCTGTAAAAAATCAATATAAATATATATATATAAAAGAAGTTGTCCAGCCCAGTGCTTCTCAAGCTTCAATGTGCCTACAGATCACATGGGTCTCTTATTAGAATTCAGATTCGGATGCAGCAGGTCTGGCCAGGGGTCTGACATTCTGTGCTTCTAACGAGCTCCCGTGGGAGGAGGAGTGGTTTCTCGGTTACTTGGGTCATGTGGTTGTGGCTTTTACATTCTGCTCTACGGAATGAAGTACATTTGGGAACAAATCAAATTTAGATTAAAGTGGGGTAGGGATTAATTAAAGGGCATTTCCCCAGAGTGAAAACGTACTTACTTATTCACGTTTTTCTTTACTTTAGGATAAGAAGAATACATTTTTCCATTGAGAAGAAACCTCTTTCTCCTAATGTCTGAAAAACAGAGAGGAAATCCCAAGCTTGTTTCACAGTTTAAGATGTGTAAAAAAAAATGTCTATAAATTCTATTATTGGTATTAATTCCTATCTATAAATTAAGCCAAAGTTATCATAGCCTATTGGTAAAGCTTACTAAGCACCTGAAAATAATGAAGGAAAATATACTTATTTTAGTTGTTACAGTTGGGATACATTGGGCTTCTAATTCAGATTATTTTATTAAATATATAAAGCATGATAAAACAAAGGCATATTTATTGTCTTCACTTCAAGTAAACATTATAAACCTAAATCTTTCACTAGGGTATCACTATGTTCATCTATTAAAAACAAACAAACAAAACAAAACATCCAACCAGCTGTACCTATACAGGTTAGTAAATGAATAACACGGATGAAAAGTCTCTGGCTCAGAAACAGTCGTTTTAGTGCTAGCCTTGGTAGAGCCCTTCGTTTTTCTAGAATTTGTCCACTAAATAGTAAGCAGCCAGGAAGTTTATGGAGAGATAAAAAATATATATATTTTACTAATACTACTGGGTTAAAAAGAGGTTAAAAGAAGGGGAAAGATCCAATCTTCCTCCCCTACCCCACCCCCAGTTGTCAAAAATAATATATATGTAGTTTAAAAAAAAAAAGGAAAATAAAGGAAAAAAATCTGTAATTCACTTCCCAGAAACAGCCATTGATAGCATGTTGATACATTTTAACATTTTAATTCTTTTTTTTCTATGAATATGTTTTAGTTTACATGTTTGAAATCACATTGTATACTATTTATATTTATTATCCCTTTTAAATTTTTATTTATTCATTTTAGAGAAAGAAAGGAAAGGCGGGGAGAGAAAGAGAGAGGAAACATCCATTCGTTCTTCCATGCATTCACTGGTTGACTCTTTATGTGACCTGACCAGGACTGAACCTGCAACCTTGGCATACAGGGACTGCACTCTAACCAACTGAGCTACCCGGCCAGGGCTATTATCCCTTTTAACATAACATCATATAATTTCCCATTCATTAAAATTTAACTCTAAATAATTATATTAAAATCTTTATATGTTTGTACTAAATTTTGCACTTACTAATCTATTTTTTTGACATTTGGGTTTTTTGGATTTTTCATTTTATATGTAACTGTTGTGATTTAATTACCACCACCACTTCCCAAAAAAAGATTTTCCCCCTTAGTATTCTGGTTACAACACCCCTTTCATTCTCCTTCCTCTCTAGGCTAAGATCACCTTTTAAAACTTCCTCCAGTTTACAGTTCTCAAGTCTATTTCTCAGTTTTAATGTAATAAATCAAGTCAGGTAAACAAAGATTGTTGACTGGTTATGTCCCTTCCCTACTTAAAAATATTTACACTGTGACACAGTCAATAAGCTCCTGAGTCAAGGTCCAAACTTCTCCAGATTTAAATATAAAAATTTCCATTTGGCTAATACACACCAGCAGAGATCCTACGTGTAAGCCAGTTCCAGCCACCACCATGTTTATGGAACTCGCGCGTCACTGGCTACTTCCATAACAGTGTTTGGGCCAGTGGCTAAAATTGGAGAGATTGCACCTTAAGTTAGTCAAGAAATATAACACCAAAAATGACCTGGAGTTGGGGTAAAGCATTACTAATCTAAAGATCTTAATCTTCTAAAACTTCTTACCCTCAACCTTTTTGCATGTATGTTAGGATGACATAGAAAAAGTGCAGTGGTTGGAGAATATTATTCACCCATGAGCAATGATGTCCTGTTTGCACTTGAGCTCCCAGTGTGACTTTACAAACTTGCTGAGGGATTTCCTTCCTCTCTTCCACTTTACTACTGCCCAATAATCAAGCTCCTTCCCCCTTCCCCCAACCCCCATCCCAGCTCCCTTCCCAAGCCCCATTCATTCTTAGACTCTCTGCTTGGACTGGGTGCTCCACTGAGGACTGATTTCTGTTTCCTTGCTAGGGTATCCATCCCTTTTCCACTTGGGGGCCCTGGTTCCTTTGGTGTTTAAATTCTGTTCTTCATTGTCCCATAGCACATCTTCCTAACTGGATTCATGTACAGGGTTATCCATGCCAGGATTATTTATAGTAATAAATAACTGAAACCATCTAAACACCAAATGTAGAGGATGGTTCTAAAAATTACAATATCTGATGGATCTTTTTTGAGTTTTTAATTTAGTAAGCATTTAAAAAAAATAAAAATTCGCCGAAACCGGTTTGGCTCAGTGGATAGAGCGTCGGCCTGTGAACTCAAGGGTCCCAGGTTCGATTCCGGTCAAGGGCATGTACCTTGGTTGTGGGCACATCCCCAGTAGCGGGTGTGCAAGAGGCAGCTGATCGATGTTTCTCTCTCATCGATGTTTCTAACTCTCTATCCCTCTCTCTTCCTCTCTGTAAAAAATCAATAAAATATATAAATAAATAATAAATAAATAAATAAAAATTCTTTGAAAACCAGGATTACAAGGACACTTCTTGAAAGTGATAAAAATCTATAGTAATCTTAAACCAACAGCCATTTTCACACTTGATGATATACCATAGAAGCATTCCTTCTGAGTTCAGGAATGAAACAAAAATGCTGCTTTTTTTTTTTTTCTTCTAAAGGTGTTTGTAACTTGCTCACTTTCATTCTTCATGTTATATGCTCCAGGCCCCAGTAATCCTTGAATGTCCTCAGTGTGTGCCAGAGACAGTTGCTATAGCATGCTGGGTAACTTAGTGTCATAGGGCTTGCACCCACTTCTTCATTTGACCAACTAGTCATGGCAGAAGTATCTGTGAGCCACACAGATAAAAGGATTGGAAGTAGAAAGTAAAAAGCCTAAATGATTGGGAAGACTATTTAGCTGCATAAAAGGGGACACAATTTTTCTGAAGAGGCAACTTTTTAGTCTTTTGAAGAAATCTACCCCTTGGTTTATCTTATAAACATATCCTTTATCTTACAACTAAAATATTTACAGAGATAGAAATTATACAATGGGAAGGTTTGTAAAAAAAATACTATTACACATATTTCATAACCTGCATTTTTTTCACTTAGTCATACATTATGACCATTTCCTATGTAATATATGTTTGTCTAAATCAGTGGTTCTCAACCTTTCTAATGCCGTGACCCTTTAATACAGTTCCTCATGTTGTGGTGACCCCCAACCATAAAATTATTTTCGTTGCTACTTCTTAACTGTAATTTTGCTACTGTTAATGAATCGTAATGTATATATATGTGTTTTCTGATGGTCTTAGGCTCTACAGCAGTGGTTCTCAACCTGTGGGTCGCAACCTGTGAGAAGGTATATATTTATAAGGTATCTAAAATAAAATAAAAAACTCATAGGAACAAAGAATAGGATGGTGGTTGCCAGGGATGGGATAAGGCATAACAGGGGAGTTACTGATCAACAGTTACGCACAAGATGAGTACACTCTGGAGATCGGCTGTACAACATTGTGCCTACAGGTAACAATACTGTATCACACACCTAAAAATCTGTTAAGAGGTTAAATCTTATGTTAAGTGTTCTTACTACACCAAAATAAAATTTAAAAAAATAAGTAAGGGGCTAAAATAGATACTAAAACTGTGTGCATGAGCAGGGCTGCTGACTGGTGGTTTTCCTTATATAGGGTATGGCCCAGGGTGTGCCTATTTTTAGAGAGAATTCCAACCAGAGGCAACTACAGATTTTTGTGCGTGTGTGACATGGTGAAACCATGATAAAGTCATGTTTTCAATATGCATTTAAAGGCATGGGACAAAGCTTATATTAAAGGAGGAAGGTCGAATACAAATCATACTATAATATGCTGTTTATTCATCAAATTACCAAAATTTATTTCTTACCATGTCTCAGTTACTTTCAGTCTTTATATTCTTACCTTTCAGATGCCTTTTTGATGGTAAATGGAAAGGACATATGTTAAGTAACCAATCCTTATTTTTTCTGGTGTCTATACAATAGATGATGCCACTTAGAATGGTAGTAAATTTTGCCCCCTCCCACCTATTTTTTTTTTTTCTAAAGCTGCCACCAGTAAGTCACTATAATTACAACCAAAAGAATTCTTACTAATACCACCAACTGCCTTTAGTTTTATCTGACTTAATTATAGTGCTTGCTTGGAGCACATGTGTGGGCTAAATGGCTTCCTTCTGGTTTATAATTCCACATCTCTATAACTAAAAGGGAGACAGTGGAAACTGGCGGGGAGAGACTCATATCTACCCCTCCCCCCCAAAGGAAACTTCGTCCCTTTAACTTGAAAAATTTCATTGGCAATCTGACAAACCTTGCCTACCTAACTGTAAATGGACAAGAGAAAGGTATAAAGGTAGAGGCCTGAAAGAGCTTTCTACTCTGACAGTGACACTTGATCAATGCAGAAGTGACAAAGCAATCAAGGAAATGGTGCTTCAGGCCTGGCCAGTGTGGCTCAGTGGTTGAGCGTCAGCCTATGAACCAGAAGGTCAGGGTTTGAATCCTGGTCAGGGGCACATGCCTGGGTTGTAGGCTCGATCCCCAGTATAGGGGTGCAGGAGGCAGCCAATCAATGACTCTCTCTCATCATTGATGTTTCTTTCTCACTCTCCCTCTCCATTCCTCTCTGAAATCAATAAAAATTTTTTTTTTTTTTTTTTTAAAAAAAAGGAAAATGGTGCTTCAAGAAATGGTATGCTGGCCTAACACATCACAGCGTCTCATGTCAGTCTTTGGATTCTTCAGGTCTGGAATTGCTCTAAAGCTATAATTCAAATGGGTGGGCTGAGTGTGGTAGTTAGCTATCCCACAATGGCAGAAATGTCGGTCTATTTGTTCAGCTGTCCTTCATGTGCTTGGCACATGATCAGCATTCAATAAATGTTATTGCTTGAAGTTATACTTTTGTGGGTTTATAAGCTCAAACAAGGCCTGACTCTAATGTAGTCCTGCAAATGTCATTGCAGGACAATTCTCAGTCTACAGTATATCCAAGTAAAGGGGGGAAAAACGAAAGTATTTTATTTTTCAAAGGAACGCAGCCAGCCCTGGGGTCATCCTATCAAACTCTAACAACAATTCTCAGAGCTCTTTCTTACCCTGTGGCCTGGGACATGTGCCCAGGGGAGCTTCAAGGGAGCCGAAGGGCCACGAGAGCTGTTCGGTGGTGGGAGTGAGGAGCGGTGTGCTCTGTGAGTGTGGTCAGACAGTGTCTCCCTCTGTCATTCACATCGAATGTCTCTGATTTAAAGAGTTGCTGCCATTTCCCTGCTGTCTTGGATGACCCCGGGAATTTAGTCTTTGAACAGGAGCTCACTTAAGAAAGAAATCTCTTTATGCAAAGCACAGAGGCATTGCCAGGACAGCAGCTGCTCCTGCGATGCAGTTAGACGGGCAGTGTTTATTCACTCACCCGTCCTTCCCTTTCTCTCCAAGACCTTATGTTTGTTGAGTTGCCATAAACATCACCAAGGGTAAATACAGACCAAAGGTTCTTTGTGGAGCTGTTGGAAAGAATCCTGTTATAACGAGCATTTTCAATGTGATTTCACGTTCATGCATCATGTAAGATTTCTGGGCTGTGGTGTATTCAGCTACAATAAGCTTAACCTAGAATGATAAATTTGGCTGTCCTACTTCTTCAGAATTTTTTTTCTTCTTGCTATATGAGCAACAAGCATTTCCACAGTTTTCCAAAATCATTTATAGGTCATTAATTTTGTTTACTTTAATCCAACAAGTATTTCCTAATATTTCAATTCCCTCAGACCCCTCTTAAGGGAAGAGTCACAGGAATGAGTGTGATGGAACTCGGTGCCCACTGTTGTGGTCTGATTGGTTGTTTGGGGGAATTTGCTAGTGAGGGCAGAATTACCTGACTTCTGGGGGAAATGCATTTCCCCTCCATTTTCTTTTGTGAGTTGTGGCCTGGTTCTGTGTGAAAAGTGGGTCAGGACAGGGGGAAGGGAGACTAGTCAAGATCCTTCCTCCATCTTCAGAGAGTTGGGCTGCCTCCTTGAGTGAGGGTCTGGTTGCCTGGAGCGTGGCCACACGTTAAGTACTGACACAGGGCGGGTGCCATCGTAGGCTCAGATCCAATAAGTTGAAGTTCCTGACCTTGCAGGATTTGTGCTCACTTGACTGAGGACCCAAGTAGCTTTGGGGTGGGGGTAAGAGGATAGTACTGGTGAACCTGAAGAGGATTTGGAAAGGCCACTTTTACCCTACACTTGGACCACACATATTACACTGTGTGATATTAACATGTTCGTTTCACTGTCAAAATAATTTTCTTAAAAAAATAAAAGATAATTTTCTTTTGTGTGAGTCATGATTTCTATAATTTTTACATGTGACTGAAAATCTGTATTTTAACAAGAATTCAGAGGTAAACCCCCTAATATTTAAAATATCATACAAACATATCTGACTTTCGTCAAAATTTCGTTACATACATTTTTCTTTTTTTCTTTAAATATATATTTTATTGATTTTTTTACAGAGAGGAAGGGAGAGGGAGGGAGAGAGAGCCAGAAATATCGATGAGAGAGTAACATCAATCAGCTGCCTCCTGCACCCCCCCACTGGGGATGTGCCCACAACCAAGGTACATGCCCTTGACCGGAATTGAACCTGGGACCCTTCAGTCCACAGGCTCTATCCACTGAGCCAAACCGGTTAGGGCAGTGGTCGGCAAACTCATTAGTCAACAGAGCGGCAAACCGAAGCTCTCGAGCCGCATGTGGCTCGCGAGCCGCAGTTTGCTGACCACTGGGTTAGGGCAACATACATACATTTTTCTGAACATTCAAAATTCTTGCATTACCTGTTCAGTCAAGTAAGTGTACAGGAAAAACTTGAATGTACAAAAGACTAAAACCCTACAATAAGCATAGTACATTCTCATATTAACTATTCATAACAATGTCTTTTATGGTCAGTATGTTCTTTGCACTTAGATAAACAAGGATTTTTCTATCAAGGACTTAACAGGCAATAACAATTGTGTTGTGGAACTTACACAATTCTTGATCATTTTTAACAATCATTTTCATACTCATCTGCCAAAGGAAACAATTTCTACCTCTTTGCATATGGATTAACCTTCCTGACCACACCTGCTCACTGGTTGTTCCCCGTTTCCCAGTAAGTACATCATACTGGGAGGGACTCTGAATTGCTCTTTTCTTTCTTCAAGAAAAAACAATAACAAAATTTAAAGTATACTTTTCAGGTCAATATTAAGTCACAGAAATCTCAGGTCCAATAAAAATTAGCAATCATCTGAGGGTAGCCTCTTGGAGCCCAGGCTGACAGAGCTGGGTGCTGCGGGGAAGACCCTAAGCACTTGGAGTGTGTCCGGGGGCTTCCTTAGGGAACACCTAATGTCTCTGGTGAGGAGCACCAGGACAGGCTTAAAACGAACCACTCCCCTGGGGAGGAACAAAGAACGCGTTAGACTGTTAGGAACCACAGTTGGCCTGGTTCTTGCCCCCAGAGAATTGTGTCCTATATTGCATTTTGGAACTGAATAGGTCATTCTTGGACACGTTGTGAGTGATTACTCATTCAGCTTGAAAAAAATGAGCCTTGATGTCTGAAGCTCTCCTCTCTGCTGCTTTATCAATCCTCAGGTTCCAAAAGCCCTCCTTTATACCTGACCTCATTGTCCTCATGTTGCCACTGAAAGCTAGTTTTTCTGTGTAACATTTTGTGGAAGCGAAGAGGCCTTTTCAGTACACACAGAATTGTGTGTTGATTGTTACCAAGTTAAAAAGAATCATAGAATGTTTAGAGTTCTAAGGTGATTTAGAGTTCATCTATAATAATAAAAGCGTACTATGCTAATTAGACTGGACAGCCGAATGACCTTCTGGACGAAGCCGGGGCTGCGGGCCGAGGGCAGCTGCCATGGCTGCGAGAGCTGAGCCCCTTGCACGAATTTCGTGCATCGGGCCTCTAGTTTAGAATAATAATAATTTACACAGGCTATGTTGTTTTTGCACACCCACCTCTTCTTCAGATAACAGTATATTTTCCTTTGGAGAACCACTCTCCCCCCCCCCCCCCATTGTTAGGCCTTGAGGTTTAAATGGAGCTGATTCCACTCTGTAGCTCCAAAAGAGGGTCTACAGCGATGTCCCTTGATTACAGTGATTGCTTCAAGAATGAGCTCTTGATCCAGGTTGGGTCAGTGAGAGTATGTGATGCCTGAGTATGTGATGCCCGTCACGAGGGTTCTGATTAGTACACGTGTAGCATTTTACACTGAAAGCTTAAGGGGCTTATTAAGGCCACAGCAAGTCATTCATATAGCCAGTATCTCCTGATACCTACCCATATTCTAGTGGGAGCACAGATACCAAAAGGTAATTTCAGTAAGACATTAAGAGCACTCAAATTCAGTAAGTATTCATTGAGGTGCTGAATACTACGGGATGCCTAGATCTGTGCACGGGATGGAGTTATGATTGAAACAGAAAGATGCGTATGTGGGAGCACACAGGAGGGGCATGTAGCCTACCTTGGATATGGATATGTGCATATGGGCATCCAGAAAGGCTTACTGGAGGAAGGGATCCCTAATGCCCTATTCTCCTTTAATTTTCTTTCTTCTTCTCACAACTAGTATCTTAGTTCAGGCAGCTTTTTGTTTCACATCTACACTGAGTGGCCAGATTATTATGATCTCTGAACGCATAATTAATCTCGCCACTCTGTGTGTGTGTGTGTGTGTGTATACATATATACACATATATATATTAGAGGCCCAGTACATGAATTTGTGCATGGGTGGGGTCTGGCCAGCCTGGCCATGGGGAGAGGACATGGGCGGTTAGCCGGCCTGCCTGCTGGTTGAACTCCTGGTTGAGGGGACAATTTGCATATTAGCCTTTTATTATATAGGATATACACAGAGTGGTCAGATTATTATGCATTCAGAGATCATAATAATCTGGCCACTCCGTGTATATAACAGCAACTGCATTTATTTCTACTCTTATTCTGGTTCCCTAATACCCAATTCATCCTTTACTAACAACAAAATGGTTGTTCTTAAAAACATTTTACTAAAGTATAACATATATATATTATACTATGTAAGCACGTAGCTTGATGAATTTCCCCAAGCAAACACACCCATTAGCCAGTGCCTATATCAATAAACATGGTCAGCACACCAGAAGCCCACCTCCTGTCCCCTTCCATATATCACCTCCCCTCACAAATAAGCCTTTAAAAATACTGATTTCTGCCTTGCTCCCTTGCTTTGTTAAAATCTTTCAAGGTCTTTCCACAGCATAAAACTCCATCTCCTTGGCCAAACAGAACCCTAGTAATTCCTAACCTACTGTCCTAGTCCTCACTGCCTGGCCTTTGCATATGCTGCTCCCTTTAAGATGAACACCCCCATTTCAATCTTTCCTAATTATTCCTGGAGCCATCTTCTCAAAGCCTTCCATGATCCCTTCCTTCTCCCTGGTCTGTTTCTCTTATAGATTCTTGAAGGTAGAAGTAGTGTTTTTCATCCCAGTTTCCCAGTTGGTTAAATGAATAAATAAGAACACCTAGCATTATTACTTTCCCATAACACCTTTCCTCCCTAATCCTCCTCCTCTCCATTCATTTCAAATAAGAACAAACCATTGCCCTGTGAATAAATCAACGTGTATGATCTTCAGTCAGTACAGTCATGTGCCCCTTACATGATTTTGTCCTTGTGCGAACATCTTAAGAGAAAGTACATCTTGTGTACTTACACAAGCCAAGTCAGTATAGTCTATTGTTCTAGGCTATAAGCCGGTACAGCATGTTTCTGTACAAAACAACATGAGATTAAATCAAACTCAAGAGAAACGACAAACTCAGGAGACAAGGTAAAGATGAGATTGGTGAGGCTGCTGCCCATGTAACACTGAACACTATTTACAACAAACATTAAAAAAAATTAATAGAAAGAGTACACTCTGAAATAAAAAGTATCAAATGGAAAATACATACACTAGTAACGTAATCATTTGTTATCATTATCAAGTATTACATACTGCTCATGATTACATGTGCTATCCTATATAATAAAAGCCTAATATCCAAATATACGGAATGGCGGAACGACCAGTTGCTATGAAGTGCACTGACCACCAGGGGGCAGATGTTCAATACAGTAGCTGTCCCCTGGTGGTCAGTGCACTCCCACAGGGGGAGAGCTGCTCAGCTAGAAGCCGGGCTCACAGCTGGAGAGCACAGCAGTGGCGGCGGGAGCCTCTCCCACCTCCACTGAAGGCGGGTGGTAAGGAGCGAGGGGTCCTGGACTGCAAGAGCCCTGGACTTTGAGAGGGATGTCTGACTGCTGGCTTAGACCTGGCAGGTGGACATCCCCCCGAGGGGTCCGGACTGTGAGAGGGCGCAGGCCAGGCTGAGGGACCCCCTCCCCTCCCGAGTGCACAAATTTCGTGCACTGTGCCTCTAGTACTTTTATATAACTGGTGGTATAGTAGGTTTGTTTACACCAGCATCACCACAAAGGTAATGCATTGTGCTATATGACCTTTTGATAGCTACAATGTCACTAAGCAATAGGAATTTTTCAGCTGTTATAACCTTATAGGACCACGGCCATACTAGTATATACAATCTGTCACTGACTGAAATGTCCTTATGTGGTGCATGACTAGTTTGTAGAAAAGTCATGACTGGTTTCCACTGACCCAGCCATATCTTCCTGCTAGGTATCTCCCCCCCCACCCCACCCCCACACACCAAGATAAGACTAAAGTAGGGGCAATTTGTGGTCTTGCACCCAACCAAGGTAAGTGAACACAATGGAAACTGATATTCATGAGATCTGAGCCATTCTGCTGGTTTAATGGGAATATCTGGAGAACTTGAGGGAAAACATGGAGTAGGGGGAGGAAGCAAGCAAGTAGGTTAACATTACCAAATGCCTACCTACCATGCACCGGACACAAATCTATCTATGATGTCTGACTTAACTAAAGTAGGGAAGGAAGGTGCATAAATGTATAGATTAATGACTTGCATGAAAAGAAAAGCCAATATGTCCTTTCCTTCATTTGGTTGAAAAAGGTTATTTATGCATTTATAGCTTTTTTCTTTTTAATTAAAAATAACAGTCGAGAATCACTGAAGTTCCTGGTTTCAATGACAATTTGCTTTTAAATAGCTTGAAAATGATTCTATGAAATAAAAAATATATAGAAACATTAGGAAAGGGGTGTTAGTGTGTAGAAGAAAGTGTTACTAGGTTGATGGGTATACTAGTAGTCAGAGCACTTCACACCAGCTCCCAAACGGTTACAGCAGGCCAGCAGGCAGGGCCACCTGAAACCATTTCTTAAAGAGGCATTTACTATCTGGAGTTGTTGTTGTTTTAGATTTTTAGAGAGAGAGGAAGAGAGAGGAGGAGAGAGAAACATTAGCGTGAGAGTGAAACATGGATCAGCTGCCTCCTGCACGTCCCGCACCAAAGATTGAGCCCACAACTCTGGCATGTGCTCTGACTGGGAATCGAACCTGAAACCCTTTGGTGCATGGGAGGATGCCCAGCCAACTGAGCCACACTGGCCAAGGCTTGACTTGATTTTTATATTTTTATTTATTTTTTAAAAAATTTTTTTGAGAAAGTAGTAAGGAATTTTATTGTCAAAACAAGTAAGAGGTATGAGCTTAACAGAAGACTCAACAAATTAATTGTTCTCATCCTTTGAGATGCCAGGGCCTCTCTGTGGAAGGCTCAGCCCAGCTCCCTATGCAGACACGACCCCTCCAAAGCAAGCACAGCAGGGATCTGAGACAGCGCTCAGGACAAGGACGGAGCACGCCCGTGGTGAGGAGAATGAACAGGTGCTTTCCCTGGTTCCTGTCCCCGTAAGCTCTGTGCTTACACAGGCCTGAGGCTCGCTGGGGGCAATGGTTGCCTATAGAACCTTTTTTCATCCTTCCATGTGGCTCTTAGAAAAAGTTGCAGGTCCTGGTGACACCTGTTTCACGTGAATGTCTGGACTAGAATCTACCATCTAGTTACCACAATCTTTATTTTTAAAAACTTTAACATCCATTAATTTATACCAAAGCAGCAGGCTGAATTTTCTCCCTTAGAAACTTTCCCACCAAATTGGAGTTAACTTAATCTCACTTTAAAGTGCAGCAGAGGATATGCAAGACTTGTGTTTGTTGACAGGTGAAGAGAAGCCCTGCCCAGCAGAACTGCCGGGAGGCATCCCAGTAAGAACTGGCTCTGCCCGAAAGCTATAGCGAGGGCTCCGTCTCCACGCAGGAGAAGGGTCCCTGCCAGGTCTGGCTTTTCTTCGTGCCCAGATCCCAAACGGATCGTAGGTCCCCACACCAACAAGGATGGGCACACAGCTCCAGCCGTCAAGAGGGCCAGAGACTAGTCAGTGAGCACCCCTACTCCCCGACTTACCCATGCCCTCGCTGACCCTGGTCTTTAAAGGAATCAAGAAGTCTTGGTTTGGGAACAACACAAGCATTATCTACCTCGTAAGCAATGATCGAGTTCTTGTCTAGGCTAAATAATGCAAAAATAGGTGGTCAGGCCTCCATACATCACCGCTGAGAGTATTTAGTCTAACTTTAAACGAAAGCAATGCACAACGGCTTCTTCCACACGACATGCTTTGCACTAACGTTTCTCAAAAACCAATTATGTGCCGAAACCGGTTTGGCTCAGTGGATAGAGCGTCGGTCTGTGGACTGAAAGGTCCCAGGTTCGATTCCGGTCAAGGGCATGTACATTGGTTGCGGGCACATCCCCGGTAGGGGGTGTGCAAGAGGCAGCTGGTCGATGTTTCTCTCTCATCGATGTTTCTAGCTCTCTGTCCCTCTCCTTTCCTCTCTGTAAAAAATCAATAAAATATATTTAAAAAAAAAAAAAAAACCAATTATGTCTCCAGTTCTAGCCTCAGGTTAAGGTTTAAAAAAACCAAACAAAAACAAACCAAGCCATTCCTATGTCAGAGCCAGGGTAATAAGGAAGTGGGTGCAAGACACTCTCTTCAGTGATTGGAAGAGAAAGCTCTAGAAGCCGGTGGGTGTGAGCACATTCAAGCCCCGGGGGTTTGAGATTATGGGTCCGAGGTGGTTGTTTTTTCCCTCCCATCACAGGGAGGTCCATCTTGGGCGGCTTGAAGGCTGCTGGGTCTTCGGCCATTCGGGTGGCCTGCATGCACATCACTTCCATTGGCGAAGGCTTCTGGGCTTCTCTGTAGGGCTGGGTGGCAAAGCCTCCTGAATCAGACTTCTGGAGGGGTCTTGGTCCAAAGAGGCTCCATTTATCTGCCGAGTTGCTGTCTTTATCCCCGCTTCCGGAATCCATGGTGCTAAAACGTGGGCCAGGTAAGGCTGTGGATGAGCCAGAAGAGAACCAGCCTCTCGGCTTCTGCTTAGGGCAGTGATGGGCAACCTTTTGAGCTTGGTGTGTCAAACTTCGCCAAAACACTGAGCATAACTCGGGTAGTGTGTCGCTTTGAGGAAAAAACATTATTTCGCGACATTTATAGTTTAAATAACATAAATGTATAATTGTTATATATAATTGTATTTAATAAACCTCAGCGGCCGCGTGTCATCAGAAATGGCTACGCGTGTCAGTGCTGACACGCGTGTCATAGGTTCGCCATCACTGGCTTAGGGGAAGAGTGGGGGGTGCTGCTGGGGGTGGACTGGGCGGAGGCCGGCTGCTTCTCTTCCCTCGTTCTCTCTCCACTCTGTAGTTTTAGTTTCAGGCACTTCTGATGGTCTCAAAGCCATTGAAAGACTGGATCCGGGCACTTTTTCTATATAGATTTCAGAGCTGAGTCCCTGCCACTGGAGTGCAATGACGTTTACGCTGCCAGATAGATATTAATGAGGAACATCGTCCAGCTGCTGCGCATTAGCTAAGCTGCTTGGGCGGGGCCCATCCATTCCAGAGAGTCTGTTCTGCTGCCGCTCCAGGACTAAACAGGCTGCAGGATCCATGTCTCCATGTCTGCTGCCACTCCAGGACTAAACAGGCTGCAGGATCCGAGGATCCATGTCTCTCTAGGCAGGCGTCCTCCAACTACGGCCCGCGGGCCACAGGCGGGTGTTTTTGCCGTTTTGTTTTTTTTACTTCAAAATAAGATATGTGCAGTGTGCATAGGAATTTGTTCATAGTATTTTTTTTAAACTATAGTCCGGCCCTCCAACGGTCCGAGGGACAGTGAACTGGCCCCCTGTTTAAAGAGTTTGAGGACCCCTGCTAGAGCTTGTGCCGCAGTCGGGATCCAAGCCATGGCGTGAACGTGGTGGTGTCAATCGCGACTTAAGAGCCTCGGGAACCGACCAGGGAGCCTAAGATCTTGACTTGATTTTTAATGAAAAAGTTCTTCACAAAAAAATCCACACAGCAAACGCAAGTTTATTTTCTGTATGCATTACATTAAAAGCATCTGACAGGTTGGCCCCATTCCCAGAAAGTCTATTTCTCCCCTAACGTTCTGTAACTTACATGGCACTGGGCTGGGCCATCACCGATGCACAGCTGTGATCTACTAAAAGTTTTCTCAAAACTGCCTCCTCTCCTTAAGTCGACAGCTCATCCACAGCCCGTTTAGAATGTTGCTGAGTAAACGTTTAATTACATAAAAGGCCAAAACCCAGAAATTCAAATTTAAGCCATAGGAGAAAGTTTCCTCAAGTAACTGTAGAAGTAGATGCCGGGATTGTTGCCTTATGAATAAACCTGATCAGGACAGTGTGCTTGGTGATATATTATTTATCTTAGTCATCCTTTTATAGACCAGAGTGTTTTTGCATAATGTTAAATGCGGGAATTGTTTCTTTAGTGCTCAGTAAAATTAATGGTGATGCACATTCATTTACCTCACTGAATAGGCAGGTAGCTCCCTGAGAACAAAGGCCTCCAGCGTCTTATCTTTGTCTTTGGTTTAATGAGTCCTCCTAACCCCCTAGCCCTAGTACAAAGAATGCTGTGAGCTGGGCAGTCTGAAGTGTTCGGTGGGGGAGCAAAGAAGAGAACGTTTCAATTGTTCAGAAAACCTTTTATTCTTCTCTACCCTCTGCTGGGGCAGCAGGCAAAGGTGGTGTGTGTGTGTGGGGGGAGGGTTTAACCTTAAAACTTGGTTTCACTAAATGCAAAACCTCTGCGAGACATCTGGCCTGTCTCAGCGGGTCGCAAGGTCAGGGTCACCGACGACTCCCGGGATCGCTCTCTCCGGCAGGCGTCGCTGGCCACAGCGGAGCCGTGAGGAAGGAAGTGGACTCTGATCTTCCGTTCAGCCAGGAGGCTCGGCATCGCAGGCTCGCCTTCCCGCGGTACCTGCGCCCGCCCTCGCGCCGTAGCGACTTTTGGAGAGTCTCTGGTCCCCTGCGCGCACCGAGGCGTGAGCCGGGTCCTCGCTCGAAGGCGCGGGTTCGGGCCACAAAGGTTGAGCGCTGGGGCGGATCTGGAAGGTCCGGGCGGACCGGGCGCCAGGCTGGAGCGGTGTGCAGGGCTGGCGCTGAAAGGCCTGGGACCCCGGGGGACAGGATCCGGAGTAACGGGTGATGAGCCTGCGGGGCGCAGCCGGGAGCCCGGGAGCAACGGAGGGGGAAGCGAATGGGTGGAGGTGCAGCAGGAAACGCCCGGGGCCTGGCCGGGCCGGTCGGGCTGGGGGCGCCGCGGAGGGGAGGGACGGGGCGGCGCCCGGCTGGCCTGCCGCGCTCGCTCACCTCGCCCTGGCGGCGCGCCCCGCGGGCAGTTGCGGGGAGGGGAGCAGGATCTGCGGACCTTGGGATCCGGGACCGCCCTCTCCGCGTTGAGGGCCGGCGGCGAGCGGCAACGACGGCTGGAACCGCAGCGGCAGTATGAGAGCGGGCGCCGCTGCCCCACGCCTGCGGACACGCGGCCCGCGGCGGCTCTGTCCGCGCGCGCCATGGGGGTGCCGTGGGGCCCCGCGGGCTGCGCGCGGCGCGGGCGGCGCGGGGTGCGGGGGCTGCCGCGGACCGCCTCGGCGCTGGCGGCCACCGGCCTGCTGTGCACAGCGCTGGCCGCCTACGCCTGCTGGGGGCAGCTGCCGCCGCTGCCCCGGGCCCCCCGCGCCCCGCCGCGGCCGGTGGGCGTGCTGCTGTGGTGGGAGCCCTTCGCCGGGCGCCACAGCGCCACGAGGCCGCCCCCCGACTGCTGGCTGCGCTTCAACATCAGCGGCTGCCGCCTGCTCACGGACCGGGCCGCCTACGGGGAAGCCCAGGCTGTGCTTTTCCACCACCGAGACCTCGTGAAGGGTCCCCTGGACTGGCCCCCGCCCTGGGGCGTCCGCGTGCGCTCGGCGGAGGAGCTGCAGCTGCGGGTATTGAACGGGGAGGAGGAAGCCCTGGACGTCTCGGGCCACAGGCCCCCGGGCCAGCGCTGGGTGTGGATGAACTTCGAGTCGCCCTCCCACTCCCCGGGACTGCGAAGCCTGGCCGGTAACCTCTTCAACTGGACGCTGTCCTATCGGGCCGACTCGGACGTCTTTGTGCCTTACGGCTACCTCTACCCCAGGACCCATCCCAGCGACCAGCCCCCAGGCCTGGTCCCCCCGCTGTCCCGGAAACGGGGGCTGGTGGCCTGGGTGGTGAGCAACTGGGACGAGCGCCAGGCCCGGGTGCGCTACTACCACCAGCTGAGCCAGCACGTGTCCGTGGACGTGTTCGGCAAGGGTGGGACCCGGCGGCCGGTGCCTGCCATTGGGCTTCTGCACACGGTGGCCCGTTACAAGTTCTACCTGGCCTTTGAGAACTCGCAGCATCTGGACTATATCACGGAGAAGCTCTGGCGCAACTCGTTGCTGGCTGGCACCGTGCCGGTGGTGCTGGGCCCCGACCGTGCCAATTACGAGCGCTTTGTGCCCCGCGGTGCCTTCATCCACGTGGACGACTTCCCTAGTGCCTCCTCCCTGGCCGCCTACCTGCTCTTCCTGGACCGAAACCCAGCTGTCTACCGCCGTTACTTCCACTGGCGCCGGAGCTACGCCGTGCACATCACCTCCTTCTGGGACGAGCCTTGGTGCCGGGCCTGCCAGGCCGTGCAGAGGGCTGGCGACCGGCCCCAGAGCAAACGCAACCTGGCTCGCTGGTTTGAGCGGTGAAGCCACCCAGGGAGGTCAAGTCATCAGCTTTTTGATCCTTTGCTGTGCATCTGCTGGAATGCTGAGTCCTGGGATGAAGGTTTTGCTTTATGGGGAACAAGGTGATTTGCCAGTGTTATTCAGCACAAAGGCTGGGTGGGTAGGATCTGGGTTCAGTTCTTTTATGGTTGTTTTTTTTTTTTTGCGCGAGTAGGAGTTGGGCTCTCTCTGCTAGTGATGGGCATCAGTGTTCAGCACTGAAGCGGGCCCTTCCTCCCCTTGTAAGTAACCAGGGCGGAGGTGAAGAAATAGCTTACCTACAAGAAGCCATTGAGTCAGTTGCTCTGAGTTTCCCTCGTCTGCCACAGGTCATATTTGTGGCCTGTGCTGAGTCCAAATGTCATGCACACTGCTGCTCGTTTCACATTTCCTTGGACTAAGGTGCAGCGAACCCCTGGTTCTAGAAAGATCCTTGTTGCGGCATGGTGGAAGGACTGTGGCTGCGGCCACAAGGACGTCTTTCTCTTTGTCGGCTGAATTCCTCAAGGCCTCAGCTCCTAAGAAAGGTGAGGAGGGCCATCCAAGAATCCGTTGACTGTTTCTTAACAAGTCCTGTTTGTTCCCCTGCCGGTGAGTGGAAACAAGATGCTGGACTGTCCTTGGAGAAGAGTGAAGGTGAATATATAAGTGTACCTCTCTTTACACCAGTGTGTTCTTGAAGAGCTGCTTTCCTTCTTCTTTTAATCCTCACCCTGAAGATATGTTTATTATTATTATTATTATTATTATTATTACTAATTTTAGAGAGAGGAAGGGAGAGAGCCAAACATCCATTGGTTGCCTCCACACTCACCCCAACTGGGGATCAAACCAAAACCCAAGGATCAAAGCAAAACCGCCAGGTATGTGCTCAAACCCACAACCCTTTGGTGTACCGACAGCACTTCAGCCAACTGAGCCGCTCCATCCGGGCCCCAAAAGCTGCTTATCAATCACATCCCAAATTCACTGCCCCAGGGGGAGTTCAGTATTTAATACAACCGTATGGAGAATCCCTTTACAATGTGAATAATCATCCCTAACTAATTTCTTCTCTGTGTCTATGTTTTTCTATAACCTGGATTGCTTTTTTAAAAAGCATATTAAAATTACAGATGTGAAAATAAAGCAGAAGCAGCTTTCTTCTCCCCACTTCCCAGAACACCAGACTGTGTTTACAAGACAGAAGAGAAGGAAGCCACAGTGTCATTTTCCACAAAATTACTTACTTTGTGTCTTTACTGGACCTGAAATTTAAACTGGAATATCATTCCTCCAGGGGTGCTGGCATTACCTGTCAGCAGAACAGTGAAAGGTTGTACTGCATTGTGGGATCATGCAAAAGGAAAAAAGTTTCATGGTGTCTGTTAATGGCAGTGTTTGTTTCGATCAGTCAGTTTTTTGTTACGTGTTTAGTTGCTAGGGAATGGAACTAAATTGGTGTCTGTGATGAACTTTTGTCTTTTGTTAAAGGCTAAACTGCAATTCACCTTGGGGCCAGTAGGTTCGCTTCCTTGTCTGCATAGTGGTACACATATCCTCACATTTCTAATGCCCTTGAGACTGTGCCACGGAACCAACTTTGAAAATATATGCATTGACTTTAAAAGTTGTTTGAGCAGTATATTCAATAGGTGTTATCATGTGCCTTACTCTGTGCCAAACACTGGGCTTGGGGTACCACAGGAAAAACAGAAATATGTAAGGCAAGGTTCCTCTCTGAAAGGCTCTTACAATCTACCACTGCCAACAAGTAATCAGTGAACTTTGATAAATCAACTGGCAGAACCTATTTGTTTAAAGCGATATCCTTAGTGACATAGACCATAAGTGAATTACTAGAAAGCCAGTTGACTTACAGCCTGAAATAATAGTTTGTTTCTTGATTTATTATAATAAGTACCCTCAGTGACTAATTATTGTGGGTAGGGTCCAAGATTAATTAGATTTACACACGGTTCTGCTGTGAATAATTATTTTGCATTTGACTACTACAATTAGTTGAATCATAAAATTTTATCTCTGCATTTGTTGTAGACTCACTTAAAAAATCACTGAAATCTAAAACGTGCTTCAATTCTCTTTATCCTTAAAAGGGGAAATTAAAATCCACGGGTAAGACTTCCTATTTAAAATATTATGGCCTGGGCAGAATTATAATTACAAAGTATTAACTGTCCAACAAAGAAAAAGGAAAAATCTGTTCTTAAAATGAATATTTATGGGATACTGGCCAGTGATCTTGGTGTTATTAGGAATCTACATGAGACAGTGGGAGAGAGTTTAGGTTTTGAGGGTAACCTGGCTTAGAGTTGAATTCCAGCAGTGTGACCTTGGGCAAATTAGTAATAACCCTGAACCTAAGCTCCCTTATCAGTAAAATGGGGGAAGAAAACACTTCATAGCTCATTGTGAGCATGTCAGGAAATAAAATAGGTTTAAAGGCAGTTACTCAATTGGTGAGGAAAAAATATATTTTTTTTTCCTTCTTTCCCTGCAGTGGTTTCAGGGTGCCTCCATATTCATTTACATGTTTAAAATTATATGAAATAAAAAGGAAGGGACCTCCTATCATGTATTTCAAATGAATTCCTAAAGCTAAGCCTATTATTTCAAAAATCTTTGCCATTTACTAGTAGACTGACCTTGAATTTGCAGACCACCTATGCTTTCTTGGAGAAAAAAAAAGGTTGTTTTTGTTTTGGTTGAGTTATATAAGTAAATATTATTTTACTAATGCTCTTCTCACTATCGTCCATTTAAAAGTAACCACATATTGAATATTTAGCATGAGGAAGCTATAATTGCATTATTATTTATTTGAAAATTTGGGGTGTGAAATGAAGACTATTTTAAAAGGCTAATCTCATCAAAGAGCAAGACAAATGTGGCAATTGTTCATTTTATGGTATTTTATTTTTCATATTCTAAACTGAGCAGCTTAAAATTTCACAAGCACTAAATATAAAATGTACATAAATGCATCATATAGATTTCAAAATATCTTTCCTATGATTGCCATGGCCTTCCTTTAACGCATAAGCTTTTCTTTACAACTTATTACAAACTGAGTATTTTTAGCACTTGATGACTCTAATTACATGAGTGCATCTGGAATGAATTTGCCTCAGGAAAGACAGTCTGACTGGCGCTCAGTATTCACAGATCCTTCCCAGTGTCCAAGCCCTTCCCTGGCGGTAATTTAGAGACAGGGAGGCTTCATGGAAAGAGCTTGCAATTTGGAGCCAGAACCTGGGTAAGCGGTTCTGCCACATTCTACCCCTAAATAAACTGAGTTTTGGCTTCCTCCTTTATAATGCAGGAATGCCCCTACAAGACAAGGGCTAAATGTGATGATGCATGCCAGGGTGCTTTGTACATTGTAAGTTGCTATACAGTTACAGGATGTTCTACATTTTCAAGGCTCTAGAGGAGGGGTTGGCATACTTTTTCTATTAAGGGCCCGAGAGTGAATATTTCAGGCTTTGCAGGACATGCAGTGTCACCTCCTGTGGTAGTGCACAAGCAGCCGTTGTCAATACATAAACAAATGGGGTGCCTGGATTTGGCCGCAGTCAGTTTGTCAACTCTGTTCTAGACTTTTAGAGATAGAAGGGATTTGAGAACCTACCTGATGGGGGCTTCTTAGAATGGGCTTAGGAATTGTAACTTAAAAATTTTAGAGGCAGATATTCCCTGGTTCCTAGGCCAGCTTTGCAAGATTTGCTAATCTTTAATAATAAAAGGGTAATGTGCTAATTAGACCGGACGTCATTCCAGACGTCCTTCCTGACGAAGCCGGGCCAGAGGGAAGCCTACTTTTGCACAAATTTCATGCATTGAGCCTCTAGTTGTCTTATATTGGACAAATTAGTTAAGCTTTCTGTGTTTTGATATTCTCATATCTAATTGAGGGTAAGCATATATAATTTATAGAGGTGCTGGGAGAATTAGATAAGAACTTACAGTACTCAGTACAGTGTGTCACACATAGGAAGCACCTGGAAGATAGCTGTGATGTCACGAGGGCATTTAGTAGTGGCAGAACCAGCCTTGCACAACCACTTGGAGCCTCCGTCACTTGAACTGCAAAACGAGAGGGTTGTACAAGATCTTCTCTTGGGACCTCTAGTTCTCTTGCCATCATTCTACTAACTGGCACCTTGGGGCGTTAAGAACTAACCCACCTCCCCACCTGCCTTCCTTACAGTCTGGAAATGACTTACTATGCAGCAGCAGTAAACTGGCAGAAAACCAGGCACCAGAGAGGGACACTGATGTAGTGTCACACGCTTTAGATGGCAGGGAAGGGAGCCAGGTCCTTGGTAATTAGTCTGGTGAATAATTGCATTGAATCCATTTCAAGTCATTCTTGGATGTGTCTCAGGGACTTTTATGCTACACATTCTTATAACAAATCAATAATTTCTGTATACGTGTTCAGGTTATTTTGACAAAATAATTAAAGTAATGAAATGAAAAATGAGTCTTTGTTTATAATGTGTATTCCCAGGCACTAATGTGGGGTTTATTTGGTCAAAGGATTTTCTGTAAGTTCATTGGTTCTAGGTGGGTAACTGAAATGCAAAGGCTTTGCCTCCTCTGAGTTGTACCTGGTCCTATTGTCTTTCTTGCTCATCTCTCCAAGGGCGTAAGTAGTAGACTCCTTTCTCTCATTCCATCTTATTTACTAAGTGCTCAGATGCCCTCTCTCTAGCCTCCGGTTCACTAATTTAAAAAATGCCATTTTTTTTAAAGAGGTGGAATAAAGTCTGGGAACGTGATAGTTGGCAAAGGTATCTTTCTTAACAGCTGGTGCTCAAATTATTGAAAGGGGGAAATATGAAATTGGAAAAAACACTGATTATTTCCCCTGCTTTCCCTCCTCCAACACACACCGACACTGACATGCTCATTTCACTACAGATTTTGAAAAATGATGACGGCCATTTGAGGGGAGGAGAGACAAGTAAAGAGGAATCAGTAGTGAATGAGTGAAAACAACAACTGCACTATAAAGTAGAACAGATGGGGAGTGAAGAGGAAAAAGGAAATGAGTAAAGTGTTTGAAGAGAAAAGGAGATTAGAAAGGAGAGGGAAGATAAGATAAGAGTAAGACAATGAAGGAGGTAGGATAAAAGAGGAAAATATGCTCAGAGAATGAGGGAGTGGGGCCAGAGCCTCCGTTCAATGCCACTTTTCTAAAAAGAAGCCTGTGTTCCAACTTGAAACGCAGCGTCTGGTGGCAAATGGAGAATGAAATCAGGAAGTTTGAACTCACTGACGGGGAAAGTTAGGTACTTAACAAGGAATAAACGAACATTTCAGCAGAAATATAAAACGATCTCTTGATTCATTACAACAGATTCTTTTTTTTTTTTTTATAACAGATTCTTGAACTCTGATGAATGCTTCTTTTTCATCTTGGAAAAATCACATTCATTGCAGTTTTTAAAACATTCCCAATGGGCATACTTCAACTGTACTTGATATCCACTCTCAGAGAAATTTCTTTTTTTTATATAGGCATAATCACAAATTGACTCTTTGAAGAAGAATCAAAAGACTCAGCACATTTGATACACTTCAGAGTTTCATGTGGAATCCTCTTGTAAAAACCACTTCAAGTTAAGTTGTAAAGGATCTAATTTTGAGTTCTTCAAATTAATCTTTTTTTAAGTTACTGAATCTTACCTAAATATACTAAAAAAATAATGCTCTATTTAACACAAGTGCTAAAATTTTAATCTGAATTACTTTTAAAAGGGGAGAAATGGACTACTCAACAGCACAAATACTGCTTCAGTGCCTGCTACGCCCAGGTCTAGGGATGTGCAAGGACTTGGGATGTAAATAACATTAAGGTGAGGACTCAGCACTCAAAGAGTGTATATTCTAGTGGGAGAAACAGACATGGTGACAGATAATCCCAACACATAAGTATTGTTGAAATAAAGGTATATCATAGAAAGATCATGTGCAGAATCATAGAATTTAAGGGGAAAACAAAGCAAACTCAGTAGGAGCCTCAGAAGGGCCAGAGGATTACATGTCAGGACTAGAATTCCTTCATCACAAACTAAGTCTTTTTTTTTTTTACTTATATATTTGAGTGTTTATTTTTTAAAGTAAGATTTTATTTTTTTTATTATTATTTTTTTAATTTCTTTATTGATTAAGGTATCACATATTTGTCCTCATCCCCCCATTCCCATCCCACACCCCTCCCCACGCATGCCCTCACCCCACTGTTGTCCTTAACCACTGGTTAGGCTCATATGCATGCACACAAGTCCTTTGGTTGATCTCTCCCCTATATCCCCACCCTTCCCTACCCTCCCTCTGAGGCCAGACAGACTGATCCATGCCTCCTTGTTTCTGGGTCTGTTCTTGTTCATCAGTCCATGTTGTTCATCATTTCCCCTAGATGAGTGAGATCATGTGCTACTAGAAATACACTTATAAGAACCAAAAATGAGACAAGCAATAATTGTTATGCTGAAAAGCAAATGAATCAGTCTGTAGTGAGTTTCTTTCTGGGCCAACAGTTCTTTTGCGGCCCAATTTCAATGTCAAACAGTTCCTTATGTGTACATGTCGGCAATGATATTTCAGTTCTGGATGGTGGACAAATGGTGGTAATGCAGATCCAACCCTCTCTGGTTTGGTCCTGGGCAACCTGCAGTGACACACAGCTGCTGACTGCTAGTATGGCAAGGCGACTTCAGCGTCTTCCATCGCTGGACTGCTTCTTTTCTGTCTTCATGGCTGGAGTAGTCCTGTCGATTCCTCTCTGTTGCCGGGATCCACGTGGTCTCGGAGTTGTTTTCTGAAAATATACAAACATATTCTCGACCAAAAGTTAATAAAGGAATATTTCCTATAAATTTGACTTGGGATCCTTTTTCATTTTTTGCCCAAATGATTTTCCTCTGGCTTGTTTTGACACCATGTGTGTTTTTCATGGGTGTCTTGCTTTTAGCATTACAATTAGTTTTCTAAAGTAAAAATTTTCTAGATGTAATTTACTTACAGGATATTTTCCCTTACATGATATTCTTCTACTATCCCCCCTTTTTTTGATTTAAATATTAGGACGCTTTTGAAAATTTTTTAATGTAGTCTTGATAGCTTTTAAATTTTATTTTTTGCACTATAATATGACTGCTTTAGGTTCATTACCTGTTATGCAATTTTATCATGAGATGAAAAACTAAGTCTTCTTAATGTTCTTTCCAAAAGGTACACATGTGCCAGCCTCTGGTCTCCATACTTATCTATCTGATTATTTTCACTAATTCCACAGTTAAAAATAAACATCATTATTAGCATCATCTTCAAAATGACTAATCTCTAGAGGGATTTTTCTCTCCTAGCAACTAGGAACACCTGCTCTTACCCTATGACTTTTTCTGTTCTCGTAATGTTTGGTAAACATTTTCGAAATCTCTGTTTCATTACATGAAACTTAATCTGAAATACAAATAAGCACAATCATCTTAGTGATCTAAGAGAAATACTGTTAGATAAAGATGAGTCTTATCTAATGATTTTATCAAGCCTCCTTCTTTGAGATTTCAGAGAGGGAGGGAGAAGAAGAGGGAGATAGAAACATCAATGATGAGAGAGAATCATCATACAGCTGCCTTCTGTATGCCCCCTACTTGGGATCGAGCCTGCAACCCAGGCATATGCCCTGACTGGGAATTGAATTGGTGACCTCTTGGTTCTTGGATTGATGCTCAACTGCTGAGCCATACCCAGCTAGGCCAGTCATTCATTCATTTTATAATATACTAGAGGCCTGGTGCACAAAATTCATGCACGGGTAGAGTCCTTAGGCCTGGTCTGGTGATCAGGGCCAATCGGGGCCTTCCAGCTGCTGGCCGGGGCCTTCCTTTGTTCCATTCCACCCCCTGGTGGTCAGCGCATGTCATAGCGAGCGATAGAACTCCTGGTCGAACTCCCATGGGGACACTTTGCATATTAGCCTTTTATATATATAGACTAGAGGCCCGATGCATGAAAATTTGTGCAAGAGTGGGCCTTCCTTCCCTTGGCTGCTGGCACCGGCTTCCTGTCAGCACTGGCTTTCCTCGGGCTGCCCCCAGGCACCCGGGACCCGGGTTGGCTTCCCTCTGGCTCCAGCTTCATCAGGAAGGATGTCCAGAATGATGTCCAGAAGATGTCTGGTCTAATTAGCATATTACCCTTTTATTATTATAGACATTTACACACAATAGGTATTTTGCTAGATTCTGGGTTCACGAGGTGAAAAACATGGTCCCTGCCCTCAAAAAGACCACAGTCTAGAACCAGCAGACAAACTAATGAAGCAATGATTTTCAAGTGCCTTGATTAGCATCATAGCATAGCAATGTCTGGAGTGCAATGGGAGCATAGATGAGGGGTGTCTAATTCAACTAGGGCATCAAAAGTAAGTGGAAATTAGGGAAGATGTTTCTGATCTAGAGGAATGTCTGTGTGAATCTTGAGTTTTTAAATATGAAGAGAAGTTACCAAGTACCCTTAAGAGGTGAATACAGGAGATATATATTGGGAAGAACTAGCATGGGCAAAAGCTCATACATATGAGAGAATATGATAGGTTAGACTCAGCAAGCATGTCACGAGTTTGACATGCTTGGGTTAGAGGAACTGGACCAGAAGACAAGGGTGTGCTGGGGACAGGAATGGGAGGTAAAGAGGGTAAGAGGTGATTCTGGAAAGGAGATCAGGATCTGATCAGGAAGAGCCTTGAAAATAAGGCTAAGAATTTTGGAGTGTTTCCTAACAGGGGAACCATTGAAGGAGTTAGTTGGCTTTGCCAAGGATAAATCCCAAAGAGGAGACATGACCTTGGCCAGTGCTTCTTCTTTCTACAGGTTTTTGAGTAGACAGAAGTCTCAAGTGTTCAGTTCACCATGTTCCATTTGCATGCCTGAAGTCTAATGAAGTTTAGTTAGTTCAATTAATTCCCTTCAGGCATTTCAGTTGTGCAGCACTGTGCCATTTCAGGATCCAGGAAGCAGGTCTTGTGGTCAAGTTCCATCATCTTCCAAATTTTTCTCATGCCTCTTTGGGAACAGCTCCCACTACATCCTTCTCTTGACAACCGTTGATCTCTTCTAAGGTTGTACTTTGCTTTTTCTAAAATGTCATAAATGAAACTGAGTAGTATGTTACTTTTTAAAAAATATATTTTTATTGATTTCAGAGATAAAGGGAGAGGAAGAGAGAGATAGGAATATCAATGATAAGAGGGAATCATTGATCGGCTGCCTCCTGCACGCTCCCTACTGGGGACCAAGCTAGTAACCTGGGCATGTGCCCTTGACTGGAATCGAACCCGGGACCCTTGAGTCTGCAGGCTGATGCTCTACATACTGAGCCAAACTGGCTAGGGCAGTATGTAACCTTTTAATCTGGCTTCTTTTTCTTAATCCATTGGAGAGTCTTCAGTATTGTTGCATGTATCAGTAGTTCCTTTTTTCTTTTTCCTCTAAAATGTTTTTATTGATTTCAGAGAGAGAGGAGGGAGAGGGATAGTGAGATAGAAACACCGATGAGAATGAGAAACATAGATTGGCTGCCTCCTGCATGGCCCCTATCAGGGAACGAGCCCCAAACCCGGGCACGTGCCCTGACTAGGAATTGAACCAGTGACCTCTTGGTTCATGGGTTGATGCTCAACCACTGAGTCACACTGGCCAGGCAGTAGTTCCTTTTTATTGATGACGAGTATTCCATTAAATCTTTATATTCTGCATACAAATTCTTTATCATATATATATATATGTGTATATATATATATATATTAGACTTTATATTTTAGAGCAGTTTCAGATTCACAGCAACATTGATTGAGAGGAAGGTACAGATATTTCCCATATATACCCTGCCCTCACATGTGCATAGCCTACTGCATTATCCATATTCCCCATCAGCATGGTATATTCACTACATCGACACATCATAATCACCCAAAGTTTATAAGGTTTACATTGGGGGCCAGTCTTAGTGTTGTACATTTTATGGTTTGGACTAATGTATAATAACATGTTTTCACAATTATAGTTTCATACAGAATAGTTTTACTGCCCTTAAGTTCCATGTATTCATTCCTCCCAGCCCCCAACTCCTGGCAACCACAGATCTTTTTACTCTATCCATAGTTTTGCCTTTTCCAGAAAGTCTTATAGTTGGAATCATGGTGTATGAAGAAGCCTTTTCAGATTGGCTTCTTTCACTTAGTAAGTATGCATGCAAGGCTTCTCCATGTCTTTTCATGGCTTGATAACTCATTTCGTTTTAGCACTGAATAATATTCCATTATCTGGATTTACCACAGTTTATTTATCCGTTCACCTACTGAAGGAAATCTTGGTTGCTTCCAAGTTTGGGCAATTATGAATAAAGCAGCTATAAACATCCATGTGCAGGTTTATGTGTGGGAAGTTTTAACTCCTTTAGGTAAATAGCAATGAAAGTCATCACTGAACCCATATGGTAAGAATTTGGTCATTTAAGTTTATATCTTGAACTGTGCCACTTAACCATATTCTCTCAGGTTTTTATGTCCTAAGGAATAAGAAGAAATTGTTATTTTTTTGTTGACTTAGATGCTACTGCCACATTCTTCTTCTTCTATGTTGTTCTTTAAATATCTGACAATACTGTCCTTTTTACTTGATGTACTGAAAAGGAAATGGGTTAAGGCAAGTATGTCAAACTTGAGGCCCGCAGGCCACATGCCTCGTTTATTTGGCCCGCGTTAGTCTTTGAGTTTGACATGCTTGGTTTAAGGTATTCAGGAGACTAAAAGGCCAATAGGCCAACTCTGCGTAGTGCTATCCTTGGTTTTAAGTTAATACTGCTGATTTGGGCAGGACACTTAGGAAGCCCAGAGTAGACTACCCCATACAAATAAACAGGCAAGTCCTGTTATTCTTTCATTGAAAAGGATTGATATGAGATTAGGATGGTTAACTCATAGTAGCACAGGCAGTTTCGCTCTCTCATTCTCAATCTGTAAAGTCAGTCAGTAAAACTGACTACAAAGTTCCTCTTTATTTCCACATAGCAATTTACCTATTTGTGTTTTCAGGACACACTTTGCCCTCAGTATTTTCTGTTACACTTTTAAATGAGCATTTGTTTATCATGTTTCATACATAATTAAACAGAAAATACTCAGTAATTTAGATGCCATTTTGAAAGTGTCCAATTTTAAAAATCGCCTAGCTTACCCTTGCTGGTTTGGCTCAGTGGATAGAGCGTTGGCCTGCAGACTGAAGGATCCCAGGTTCAATTCCAGTCAAGGGCATATGCCTGGGTTGCGGGCTTGATCCTCAGTAGGGGGCGTGCAGGAGTCAGCCAATCAATGATTCTCATCATTGATGTTCCTATCTCCATTTCTCTCTGAAAGCAATAAAAATATATTTAAAAAATCGCTCAGCTCAGTGGTTGAGTGTCGACCCATGAACCAGGAGGTCACAGTTCAATTCCCAGTCGGGGCACATGCCTGGGTTGTGGGTTCCATCCCCAGTAGGGGTGTGCAGGAGGCAGCCAATCAATGATTCTCTCTCATCATTGTGTTTCTATCCTTCTCTTCCTCTCCATTCCTCTCTCTGAAATTAAAAAAATCCCGGATTTTAAAATAATCAATTTTCTCCTTTCTTTTTATACTTTTCTGCATTATATTTATTCTTTCCCCTAGTCTTAACAGATACATTCCCATTGAAGAAAAAAAATATGTCTTTACCATTATCTCTGCCTCGTTCTATTTGAAAACACTTTACCAGTAGTACTCTGAAATGGCTAATAAAATTCTAAACTTTTAAAAATTGTTACATAATAAGAGAATCAAAAGTATTATATAGCATTCTTGGAAATTAGTCATACTCTACTCTGTCTCCTCTTGAAAAATTTATTAAGGCCCTTTATTGCTTAGTAATTCTATATGCATGTAGCATATACCATAAACCACAATTATTTAGACATCAACTTTAGCAACCTGCCATTCTGCTTAAAATTCCATTTGCATTCTCTTGGGGTTATGGTTATAATATCTTGCTTTATTTATTAAGTATATTAATCTACAGCCTAAACTCTAAGCACTGAGCAAGTTGCACTTAGTAAGCAAGATTCAAGTTTACTTCTGTGTATTATAAAGCATCGGAATAATGATTCTGTATTTTGCTCTCCTAATTGCCAAAATTGCTGAGTCATTTGGAAAAGATGATTACAGAGTTGGCCTGAAATTTCTTTATGGAAAAGTATGAAATGATAGGACAATATAAGGCAGAGAAGAAAAAACTAATGGGAATTTCCTCATGGTCTTTAAGCATCTTCAATCATTCAACAAATACTATGCCAAGTGCTGGGCCCTGGTTAGTTACTGGGGATAAGTAGCAAAGACAAAGTTCAAGTCCTCATGGTGGAACCATATGGAAGAAACAGAAAATAAATAAGTAACCAAATAAATAAAATAATTATCTCTAACACACGAGGACTCATTATTGAGAATGATATCCAACATCTTTTATCATTGCTGGGGCTCAAATAGGAGAAAATGGGTTTTGAGCCATAGGGTAGGAAAGAAGTTCCTTTAACAGGGAAAGTCCATGGGGGCCCCCTAAGGGGAACAGGGAACACAGATTAAAGGTAAACTTTATTGAACCTGCTATCTAAACTGGCTAGTTTCTCACATGCATTATCTCATTTTCCAATCCCAACACTTCCTGTGAGTTAAGTTTTATGATCCCCATTTTATAGGTGACAAAGAGGCTGTGCTACTGGGTTAAAGTGACACAGCTCGTCATTGCTGAGCTAGGGTTGATTCTCTTGGAGTCCAAGACCATTGCTTTCATTGTGCACTACCTCAGTTCAGGTGGATGGAGTATCGCCACTCTAAATCTCTCAACTTTGTAAAGGATTGTTTAGGTAGTTTCTTTCTGTAAAGAAAGGGAAAAGGCTTTACGGATGGCTTTCAAACCTCTTTTCAGGAGCAAAATCTAATTTTCAAACAAAATTGTATGTAGAACCGCAATACATGAAACAAATTAGAGCAGGGCAGGCCTGTTGGAGCTGGGGTGTATTGTCCAAGCCTCACCCACTGCTCTCCTCACTCACCCCACCAAGGAAATTCTCTCTCAATGACTAAGCTCCACTGAGTCCCAGGAACTTTGCCTAGTATTACCATAGTATCAGGCTAAAACAAGATTAGACTTGGTTACTTGGAATCTTGCCACATTTGAATTTTGCCACCATAAAAAACAATCTCAGCCATCATAACTCTATTTGGGAAGACCTGGCCTTGACCATCATGCCTGACAATAGGGCACATTGAGGGTAGCGTTATTTGAGGCATGAGTTCAGAAAGGGAGTCAGTGGGAGCTGTGTCCAATGGACAAAAAGAGGCTTACATTCTCACTTGTTTATATTGAACGCGATAGTTCTAAACTTTGTAAACCTCAGGCCAGTGTGTTATGGACTCCTGGTAATGCTCATTTACATTGTGGAGTGGCTAATGAACTATTTCTCTCCATCTCAGCCTCCAGACTGGGAAAATTAAAGGCTTTAATTGACTCTTTGCTAGAGTCTTACATTTGGAGCCCTTCCTTGGAGCAACAAAGTGAGTAGATAATACTGAGAGAATATTACTTCATTTTTTTATCTGGTAGGCTCTGAAGTAGAGCTAGAAACCAAGAGCAACTCCACACAATAACAGAAGACATATTAACTGGCAGGGAAGGGGAGGAGACTTGCTAATTAAGGAAATATTTCCTCTCTCAATATGAGTTTAAGCAGTACTGCCTCCATCCAAACTATACCTGTCCCTAGGAGAGGTGAATGTACTAACAGGTTCCATAGAAGTGGACATACCTGGAACTAAGGGGACTTCTGCAAAAGAAGTCTAACTTGAGACCCACATCTACCCTTGACTATTGACCTTTGGCCTGGGATCCATCCTCACGCACCTCTTGCACACTTCTGTGGGATTGGGAGTCAGGGACCATCCCTGACCTTCCTGCTGTAGCCTCTGATTATGCTTCCATATCACATCACTCAATTTGGGAAATGCAGATGTGACACAGCAGACATAATGCCTAAGATCCACAGTACTGTTAGGGGTGCTTGAAATGTTTTAATTTTTTTAAAAAAAAATCCAAATAGAAAAAAAAAAGTTAGGTAAAAGAAAAGAGTATATAATATCAATATATTCATTTAAAAATTTTTCTTGAGGTTAGTGAATTAATTTTTAAAATTAAGCATTGTTGTATATAATATTATAGTAATTACTAGAGGCCCGGTGCATAAAATTCGTGCATGGGGGTGTGTGTCCCTCAGCCCAGCCTGCACCCTCTCCAATCTGGGACCCCTCGAGGGATGTCCGACTGCCGGTTTAGGCCCGATCCTGGTACTTTTTTTTTTTTTAAATTGAAGAAGGTGTCCATCAAGGTAAAAGTACTTAGGGCCAAGGAAAGTCAAATCCACCCTATGCTCACTGGGGTGGGACTTCCTGCTTGAGGGGGATGGATTTTCCAGGAAAAGAGAGTGCTTGGGTGAGGAAAGTGCAAACGTCAAGGCTAGAGAGCTAGAGAGGAACTAGAAAATAGAGAATCTCTCCTTTGAAACCATTTTCCTCTTGTTTTATTTGGTACCTTTGTAAGTAATCTTAAATCCATTCTGGAAAACAATGGGGTACACGTAGGTAACCAGAAATACCTCTACAGCACAAAATATTCAGTACTTGTAAGTTCAGTCCTCCAGGAGTTATTTGACCTGTAGACCATTCACTGTAGACCAGGAGGTGGATAATATGTTTGAAAAGATTTACATCACAGTGGTTAGCAGTTAACATCTAGTGCATAATGGAAATTTTCCTTCCTCTGCACATTTTAATAATGTATTTCTCACAATTTGTTTGAAAAAACAGGAGAGCAAGACTGTTCGTGTTACAGATTAAAGAAGAGTAAAGAGTCATGACAACCAAATGCAATCAATTACCCTGACCTGACTGTACTCTGAAAAAGAAAAAAAAAATTATTTAAGGTACATTTGGGGACAATTGTATTGTGGTTTTATAAGAGAATGGGAAGATATTTTTGTTCTTAACAATTGCATACTAACATATTAGGAGGTCAAAGTTGAAGTCTGCAACTTCTTTGTAACCTGGTCAGGAAAAAAAATATACATATAAAGGGAAAATATTAAAGCGAATATATCAAAATGATAACTGGATATATTTTTAAATAAAGAGTTCAAGACTCATTTAGAAAGTATTGTTGAAGTAAGGTCCAAAGAAAACAACACCATTGATGCACTAACTTCACAGCTGTTTGACCATCCACACCTGTGCATGGGGAATTAATTCTGTACAAGCAGGAACCATGGATACTGAACGAACTGATCTGAACTTGTCTGTACTTGTAGACTGTCATTATTTACAGGGGTTTCCTAATAAGAATCATTAAAACAATTTAAGCTACAGCCACTGGACTGAATAACTGAAAAACCGATTTTGGAGCTGACTTGCAGATTGAGTTTAAATTTTTAAATTGTATTTTTCCTCATTGATAAAATTCAGACACCAGTGCTTGGGACCACAGTAGGCATGAAATATGTTTTCAATGAGTGAATATGGTATTCTCTCATTGAACTATGCTAACCTAGGTTCCCTCCACAATAGAGCATGAGATAAGAGTTTGGATACAGGTCGATTATCTTGGGAAGTGTTTTCAAAGAACAGTAGAGAGGGACTGGGAAGGGGGTAACAGGGAAGAATGAAGCCAACCCAACAATACGTTGTCACCCCTGTGGCGTCTGATACTTGGTCTCATGAAGCTACTAAATGCACCACAAAATCTTCTGCCCAGTGGATGTTAGAGGGAATATTTATCCACCATTTCCCACCCACATTGGCCAAGGGTTGCTCCCATGCGGGGACAGCAGTGAGAGATGTACGTGCAGCTGAGGTTACACTGTGTACAGCTGATCACCAAAGCAATGGCTGGAGATAAAAGGTAGACCAAGGAAAATGTGAAGGGCGGCCAGCAAGCATAGCTCAGTGGTTGAGTGTCAACCTATGTACCAGGAGATCATGATTTGATTCCCAGTCAGGTCATATGCCTGGGTTGTAGGCTCGGTGGGGCGTGCAGTAGGCAGCTGATCAATGATTCTCTCTCATCATTGATGTTTCTACCTCTCTCTCCTTCTCCCTTCCTCTCTGAAATCAATAAAATATATCTATAATAATAAAAGATAATTAGCATAATAATATGCTAATTAGACAGGACATCCTTCCGGATGACCTTCCAGATGAAGCCAGGGCTGCAAGGGAAGCCCATGTCCCGGGTGCCTGACAACGGCTGGAGGGAAGCCCGGTTCCGGGTGCCAGAGGGAAGCCGATGCTGGGAGCCGGGGGAAGGAAGGCCTACTCTTGCATGAATTTCGTGCATTGGGCCTCTAGTATGTGTGTGTGTGTGTGTGTGTGTGTGTGTGTGTGTGTGTGATATAGATATATATATATATATATATATATAGATATATATATATATGAAAATGTGAAGGGTGTCACAAGACAAGCGTGATCTAGGATTAGCAACAGCATGAAGTGATTTGACACAAGTTCAAAAATAAAAAATATGGCAAAAATTGTATTAAATTTATTTTTATATATACTTGTAACCATGCTGTACTGCCTCCCTATTACAGGGAATATATAAGTGCCTTTAAAAATCATGTGTGGAAAAGGAGACATATGTAACACTTTCAACAATCAAGAATTTAAATTTAAAAAGAAGAAGAAGAAGAAGAAGAAGGAGGAGGAGGAGGAGGAGGAGGAGGAGGAGGAGGAGGAGGAGGAGGAGAACAACAACAACTATGTTCAGGAAGACACATGTTACAGAGAAAAATTTGTGTAAGAAAACCCATTACAAAAAAAAAAATCATGTGTGGAGAGCACAATGTGACTGATTGGTATGTCATTATAGTAATCACAACAGAGAACTGAAAAATGCAGATAAGGCTTGATAATGATTGATACTTCTGATTTTATAATGAGCAAATTTGGAAAAACTGAAAAGCTTTAACTGTTTGAAGTCACTTATATACTTTCTCAACCATTCTGTCACTCTGTAGAGCTGTCTCATCAACACAAGTCAAATTTACCAGGAGATGGTAAATTTGGAGAACTTGGGGATAAAGGTTATTCATCTATTCAGAAACAAAGCACAGATTTGCAAAAGTGGCTTTCTTGTCTAGATTATTTTCCATCTGCCCCTCCTTTTTAAATAGCAGTTTATGATCACTCCCAAACTCTCTGATTCATTCATTTAAAAAAAAAAAAAGTATTATTCATTTGAGTAGCTTCACTCAGCCAAGTCCAAGACTGGCCACCTCTGCCCAAGGCCATCATTACGTTTTGCATTTGTCAGCCCTCGCGGTCAATGGTTTCCCAGGAGAACATGATGAAAGAATTTCTGATGGGAATTAAACAGAAGGCAGAGCAAGGTATATAACACAGGATTTGGCCAGTAGCTGAAGTAAGGCATATCACCTTCTTGGAGGGAGACAAGGGGTATGGTGTGGGCTTTATAGGGAGACAGACCTGAGTTGGAATCCCAGCTCTGCCACACAAAGCTGTAACACCTTAGGTGAGTCACTTAAATTTCTTAAATTTCAATTTCCTCAACTGTAAAATGGGAACAATAATGTTTGCCCCAGAGCCAGGCATACTATAGGTATTCAATAAACATTAGCTATTATATTTATTTAATTTTAGGGTCTAAAACCAGGAAATTAAATGAATCACATTCTTCAGTTCACTGTACACTCGTCTCCTGGGTCTATGGATGTGCTATCTATACTGTATTGTATTTTGCTTTCCCTTTCACTTCTCTCATTCCCACCCTTATTTTTCTTCCTCCTATTGGTACTCAATTTATTGTCTGTAGGTTTCCTTGGATGTATGTTTACTTGAAAAAAAATTAGTACATACCCTGTTACATGTGTTCCCAATGTTTTAAAAATTAACGTGATATTTTGCCATAGTGTATAGATCGCAATCCTTTCTTGCTTTTTCTTCATCCAACACAGTGTGTTGAGGATCTATTCTTGGTGCTGAATGTATCTCTAGGTCATCGCTTGTGACTGTTGGCCTAGTATTCCACTCTCTGTTTCTACCACATTTACCCACTTATTGCCCCTTCTCATGGACCCCAAGTAACGCTCATGAACTGTCTGTAATGTGCCTTTTAACCTCAGCACAACCTTTTTGATAGACCCAAGCAGTTAATTAAGTTCCACACATACTTATGATTAAAATCATCTTTGAAAACTAGGAATAGAGGGGAGCTTCCTTAAAATAATAAACACTGAAAACCAGATATTCACAGCAAACATCAAACAAAACAGTTCCCTTGAAATCAGGAAAAAGACGGGAATGCCAGCTACCACAGTAACTTTCAACATTGTACAGGAAAACTTGACCAGCATGATAAGAAAAAAATATGAATAAGAAGGGAAGAGATAAAATGATTTTTTTTAAAAAAAAGGTAAAGTTCTTATTTATTTATTTAGTGATTTTTTTTAGAGCGGGAGGAAGGGAGAGAGAAAGAAACACCAATTTGTTGTTCCACTTATGCATTGGTTGACTTTTGTATGTGCCCTGACTGGGGATCGAACCCACAACCTTGGTATATCAGGACGACACACTAACCAACTGCCCTACCCAGCCAGGGCCTAAATTATTATTTATAGATGATCTGCTAATCTACATTCAAACTCAATGAAATCAAAAGACAAGCTATAAGAACGAAGGAGTTTAGCAAACTTGATAAACAATATCAACATACAAAAATCAATATAATGTGTCTATACAAATAACAAGTGAGAAAATATAATGAAAACAAGATCCAGTTTACAGTAATAGCAAAATTTCCAGAAATTAAATAATACACAAGACTTTTATGGAAAAAATTTAAATGCTGTTAAAGAGAAATTGAATAAATGGAGAAATTGTAAGGATGACAGTTCTTTCCAAATTAATTTATAGATGCCATACAACGCCAATTAAAAATAGAGCAGGATTTTAAAAGAAGCTTGACAAATTTATTTTAAAATTAATATGGAAGAATACAATTTATAAATAAATAATTGAAAAAATTTTTAAATAAACAATTGAGTAAATAATGGGGGGGAAAAAGACTTGTTCCACCAGGTTTTATGAATACTATAAAGAAATCATGATAAAAAGTGGTAAAGTACTGGTGCAGAGCAGAAATGGAAGGCACAGACCAGATCTAGGTATGTACAGGAATTTGTCACAAACCATTACAGAAAGTATATTCTGTTTAATAGATGATGGTAGGGGGGAAATGGCTCACTTTAAAGAGGTAAAGTTAGATCCTTCCTCACATCATATGCATATGTATGTTCGTGTGTGTGTGTGTGTGTGTGTGTGTGTTATTGAAGGGTATGAGATATTTAATGTCATACAATGTTTTTGTAAACTTAGGGAAGGAAAAATTTTCTTTCAAAAAGACCTATAAAGCATAAAATTAAAAATGGTAAATTTGACTATGTGAAAATTAAGGATTTTGGTTGGATAAAGGATTTCATGGTCAAAATTAACAAGTGACAGATTGGGAGTAGATATTTGCAATGTTAAGAAGAAAAAAGATAGCCCTAGCCGGTTTGGCTCTGAGGCTAGAGCATTGACCTGTGGACTGAAGGGTTCCAGGTTTGATTCTGGTCAAGGGTACATACCTGGTTTGCAGACTGGATCCATGGCCCTGGTCCAAGAGTGTGCAGGAGGCAATCAATCCATCTTTCTCTCTCTCTCTCTCTTCTCTGTCTCTCTCTCCCCCCTTCCACTCTTTCTAAAAATCAATGGAAAAAATATCCTCAGGTGAGGATTTTAAAAAGAGAGAAAAAGAAAACAGATAAAATGTCTCCCAAATCACAAAGGAAAACATGAGAAGCCCGATTTTAAAAACAGCAATGTATGTGAACAATTGACAGAAAGGAAAACTTCACAGCTAGCCCATAGATGCAAAGGTGCAAGCAGAAAATACAAACTGAAAAACGTAACAGTGTGATGCAACCTTAAACACACAAGATGGGCAAAAACTAGAGAATTGGATAATGCCAGATTTTGGGGGGAATGATGAAAGAAAATGAGAGTCTGGGCCCCTGTCCAAGCCCTCCCCTACTACCTCCCCTGTGCTACATCCCTTCACTGCGTGCTTCTCTCTCCTTCCCGGTGAGCTGCCGCCCCACTGTGCGCTCCCCACCCCCACTGCTCCACCCCCACCCCCGCTGCTCCACCCCCGCTGTGCCGGAACTCCGCGTTTTGTGCGCGCTCCCTCCACCCACGCATGAGACTCTCCACCTCCACCGCCTGGTCGCAGCCCTGCCCAGTGGATGCCAAGGGGAAAAAACACCCTAATTGAAGCCTTGCTGCCTTGGAAGTCACCTTGGGCTCATCGGGAACATGACCGGACGTGCCCGCGTTAGGGCGCGAGGCATCACCCGCAGCCCCAGTGCCTCGGAAGTGGGGTACCTGCAGGCCTCCCCGACGGTGCGTACAAGGCTTAACTGGCGTTGTCTCGCTCTCTCTTACCCGTCTCCTTCGTGGACGCGGCCTTCTTCCCTCCTTGGAAGTAGTGGGTTATCTTCTCTCTCAACTTGGAGTCTTTCCAGGGCTTCTCAAATTGTTTCCTGTGGGGTCTTGTCTCAGTAAGATATTAACGTAGATATTTTGGCCAGTGAAGAGGACTAAATATTGGAGGCAAGCATGGCGCCCTTGTCTATTTTCTGAATTTTAATTCCTTGATTTGGGAGTCAGTCTTTTGGTAAAAATGGCTGTGCCTTCAGTAGTGCCTTCAATAGGTGGCATGTAATCTAATATGGTTCCTTTTGTTAATTCATATATAAAAATAAAAAAATCTCACGCCCAGATGTGGTTTTGATTTAACCATTGCTTCTTGAGCAGCCTCTGTGGGTAGGGCTCCTTGCTAGACTTAGGCAACTAGAATGAGCTGACCAGTAAATCAGCAACTTCTGAGTGAGGTGACTGCAAACTCTGCGTATTTGGAGCAATCTCTTAGATTGTACTCAAACGTATTCGAGTGAGTAGTCTGGTCATTATGCCTTTACTCTCGCGAAAAGGGCCTCTCTTGACTTCATACATGCTTTAGCAGGCCGAGATATATTTCTTCTTGAGCAAAGAGAAGCTGTTACTGTGAAAAAAAAAGAGAGTATTTTTAAAAAGAGAAACTATTAATGGTTCCCTTCACCCGTTTTGTGAACTAATTTGGAAAAGCTTATTCAGGACAGTCATCACCTGAGCTGGTGACCGAGATGCTCTGGCTCAATTTATTTTCTTGCTACAAACATGTTCACCCTGGAGGCCCGTGTCTGTGTGCCGTGGGAGCGCGAGGTGGTGCTCACTGGCACCACCTTCCTCCTGATGAGCTCCCTGACTGGGGTCTCTTCTCTGCCTCTTTACACCGCCAGCGTCCAGCGGCTGTATCTGGGTCCCAGTTGGCACTAAACGTTGATGCATGGGGAGTACGATAGCTTGTCCTTATCCTTTCTTCTAGAAGGGGCAATTTCTAGAATCATCTCTCGAGCATTTCACCTGTTGACAGACATTAGCTCATGCTGACTAATGACTTAGGACATATAGAGTTCTTATTTTTGTAATAACTTTTCGGTTTATGAATTAATATCTCCAATATGACCAAACTTTTTTTTTTTTTTTTTTTTGGCCCGTGCTAGCCCGTATCTCCTGATCCTAGTGACAATGAAGCATCGTCCAACAAGGGCTTCGAGGACACAAGTAGGATTTCACAGCAATGTAAGTGCCGTGTTCTGTTCCATCCAGTCCCGTTCCATCTGGCGGGAACAGGAGTGCGTCTACTGTGCCTCACAGCAGCGGGGTCTCTTCGTGAGCCTCCCATTCACCCTTTCTTGAAGGACCCCCTGTGTTTGTTGTGTTTCTTTGGGAGCCCCAAACAGCGTTTGCCGCTGAATTTGCGGACAGTGCTTGGCAGTTGGATACCCACAGACATCAGGATGCTAGTTTTCAGATTCTGTCTGTCCACTGAATAAATTTTAACAAAATATTTAAAAATTCTTTACGACATGTACATGTCAGTTTGCAAGGATAGTGGAAACCTGGAGTGCCTGCTGCCACTGCTCTTCTTCCTTCCCCACCCGAGGAAGATGTCACCATTCGATGGTGGCTTTCTTCCCTGCAAATTCAGATTTGGCCTCAGGATACTTGTCAATATGCTATTCCGGGTAGTTGCTATCACACTGTGTGAGTTGGCACACTCCAGGTTTCCATGACACAGTACCACAAACTGGGTGGGTTAAACAATAGAAATGTACCGTCTCATAGTTCTGGAGGCTGGAAGTCCAAAATCAAGGTTTTTGCAGGGTTGCTTTCTTTTGAGGTCTCTATCCTTGGCTTACATGGCTGGGCCGTCTTCTCACTGTGTTTTCACATAGCCTTCCCTCTGTCCTTGTCTGTGACCTAATCCCTTCTCATAAAGACACCAGTCAAACTGGATTAGGGTCCATCCTATTGAGCTCATTTTAACTTAACTGCCTCTTAAAAGACCCTGTCTCCAAATACAGTTACATTCTGAAATATTAGGGGTTAGGACTTGGGGATACACAATTCAGCTCACAACCACTGCTGAAATCTACTAGCCATCTCCCCTGCTGTGGCCATGAAGTTAAGTGGTTAGTTGCTAATAACCATGTACGCACTAAGCACTTAGATTCTTCTAGACTCCTAGGATCATCGGCCATTCTGTCCATATTGTGCCTGGTTCTCTTGTTCTCTGCCGGGTTTTCTAGCCCTGCTCAAGTACCCTTTGTGATCTGGACCCACAGAAGTGCACGTGGTCCCTCAGAAGACCTGCTCTCAGCCAGTGTTGCTGCCACCAATCCAACCTACCCCAACTTCTCCTCGGGGCTTCCTCTCCATGCCTGCTGCACATTCTTGTGACTACCAAGGGATGGAAACCCTTCATCTTTTGAGGGCAGATTGCATTTTTATTTATTTATTTAAATGGTGGTAAAATATACATAATTCAAAATTGACCATTTTTAATTGTACGGTGCAGTGGCAACCATCCATCCATCCCTAGGACGTTCTTCATCTTGCAAAACTGAAACTCTGTACTCATGAATTCCCCATCCCCCTCTCCCCCTCAACCCTGGCAACTGATAATCTATGGTAGATTGAATTTTTAGAAACCACCCAATATCTTTTGAAACCATGATCAGTGAATGCTATGGATAATCTAGTGGGGATAATCTTTTAAAATTAAATAAATTTTGATATTTTTTCGGGTAGACTCAGACTCCACTGAGAAAGGAATGGACCACACTTTGGAGCAGGTGATGGTGCTATTTGGGGTCTTGCATTTAGTTGTTCTATCAAAGGATGGTGGTCAGGTCAGAGATTTGTCACACTATGAATCATATAACTTTTTGATAGTAGTCTTTATTTTTATACTAGTAGCCCCTCGCAGGAAGATTCCTGCAATAGGGCTTCCTGCTGCGCTCTCCCCCGCCCCGCCTGCTTGCCTCCCTTCTCCGCCCGCCCTGCCTGCTTGCTTCTCCGCAGCTTTGCTCCCTTCTGCAGCACTTGGCTTCTTCCTACGCTGTCTTGATATGCAAATTAACCACCATCTTGGTTGGGTTAATTTGCATACTTGCCCTGATTGGGTGGTGGGCGTGGCTTAGGCATAGCGAAGGCACGGTCAATTTGCATATTGCTCTTTTATTAGGTAGGGTTTTCATGCTATCTTCAGAAAGTCCAAGTAATATCTAAAAATCAACACCTCTTTGTACTCATTTTAGCAAAAATAGTCATTGGATTTTAATTTTATTTTTTCTAGAACCTAACTGTGAGGAATATGCCCAAAGGTGAATGAAGTGTTGGCTTGCATTCTCCAGGAAATGATCTAGCATAAAAACTGATGGCAGTGTTCTGGGCATTTCTCTTGTTAATGGGAATGATGAGAGCTTCCACCCCAAGCTGTGCAGAAGTTGGTGTGGACAGTCTTGGTCTTGGGGTGTTACACAAGCGCTGAAGGAGAGAGAGCATACGTGGGTGTGGAGTGGGACATTGGGAGATAGAGCTTAGCCACGAGGGGAATCAGAGAAGACCGAAATATTATGAGGTAGGACCAACTCAGGGTCTGTTATTTATAACAAAACATGCCATGGGTCCCCGATTTTTAATTTTTATGCTGAAGACTTCTGTATAGTCATGATTGTTTTCGGTAATGTGGGCCAGTTTTATTAAAAACCACAAAAATCTGACTTTTAGTTGTAGATGCATTTTTTTATATAGTAGCTGTAAACAATATCGCTTAAAAAAGTATGAATTTTTATGGCGTTCTCTTCATGTTTTAGGTAAAGATGTCGTGTCTTCTGGTAATACTGAGTGTACTCTCATGAAAAGAGGAGGGAGAATCTTCCCGGATGTCATGGATTTGGGGGTCTGTACCAGAGAGAAACTCGCCCATGTGAGAGACTGCAAAACAGGTACCCAGTCTTCATGTGACTTATTTTTTTAATGTCACCAAATCTTGCTTAAGGAATTTTAATTTTTAGATCTAAAATAAATAAGTTCATATGTTAACTTAAAAAGATATTTATTGAACATCTGCTATATTCAAGGTATTATCTAGATACCAGTTGTTTTAGTCTCCATTCTCTTTTTTGTTAATAAAAATACTATTTTCCCCAAAGTGACATTTCACTTGTGGAAAAGATTTTCTCCTTAAAACTGGGATAGGAGTTAAAAAGATGTTTTGTCTCTTTCCCAACCCTTTTCCTCTGCGGGAATAATACCGTTTCTGAACTTGAGCTGAAAAAGAAAAGTGTTGCCTATTTCTGGAATTCTTAACCCAGAAATTGCACCCAGAATTGTGGGCATATGCATTTTCAGGGAAGTAGGTCTGTTGTTTTCATTGGATTCTCCAAAGGCTTTGTGACTCCTTCCCAAAAGTTAAGACTCCTTCATGCAGATCAGCCTTTTTTCAGACTTTAAAAAATATTTTTTTATTGATTTCAGAGAGGAGAGAGAGAGAGAGGGAGAGATAGAAACATCAACAATGAGAGGGAATCATTGGTGGGCTGCCTCCTGCACACCCTCTAATGGGGATCGAGCCCGAGACATGTCCTCTTGACCAGAATCAAACCCAGGACTCTTTAGTCTGCAGGCCGACTTTCTATCCATTGAGCCAAACCAGCTAGGGCCTTTTTCAGACTTTTTAAAACGATGCAACAAACTAAGAAATGTATATATTGTTATCCAGCAGTGCACACATAATTGAAACAAAGTTTCGTGAACCAGTGCTTGCCCCAACGGTGTGCGAGGCACTCTGATCCGCTTCTGTTGTGTTCTAGTCTTTTCAGGAGACGTGGTGGTTTGCCTGACGCGCTTTCATAACTGCAGCACTAACAGGTCACGATTAGTTTGCAAATAGTGGTGTAGATGATCTCGAAGCATCTTGCCTAGCTTTAACCTTCTAGGATGACGTCTCTTTGTCCATTAGTGAGCAGCAAAAATATGTTGTCATCTCCTCAGGATCTGGAAGAACAAAAGAAAGCTTTTGTTTAATTAAAATAACACAATAATCCCTTGCTCCTAACAGGTTTGTGCCACAGGCAGAAGCTGAGGAAATCCTGAGACACACATGTTACTTTTTCTTATCACCAGTGGGGGCTCATGTTTCCACTCCCTCCATGAGAAAAACAAAATAGTGCCTATTTGACACAATGCTTCCTCCCCTCCATCTCCGAGGGCCTTCTCTGGGATTTGCAGAGCATCTAGCCACTGATGGAACTGTTTCAGAACTTCCAGAAGTATAGTTAACTTGGTTACCTGGATTTCCAAGAGGCTGGGGGTGGTATTCGTGGTAAGAACAGGACAGTGTTTTCATCGTGTGAGAGCAGCACAATTTCAGAGCAGCATCCTAAAACATCAGTCGGCCTGATTGGAATTGCACAGAATCAGGGCTTTGGAAGGAGTTCTAGGGTAGCTGAATTCAGATGCTTCTTTTCTCCCACGGACAGGAATGTCAGGTCTGCTCGCATGTTCTTATGAGACTTCTTTTACACAGAATCCCTTTTTAATTCCCAAACCTATGTTTATAGGACTCTATAAATGCTCTCAGGCTGCAGGTTGATTAGCTTGTCTTGTGTCACCGAGCAAGAATCCTGGCTGTACAGAAACAACTATGCATGTGCAAATAAGTTTTTTAATGATGTGATTAATATTAACGTGGTGATATTGTTTTTTGTTTTGTTATAAAATGTTTTTTTATTTGTTTTTCCTCAGGTTCCAGTGGAATACCCGTGAAACTGGTCACCAATCTTTTTAGCTTAGATTTGCCCCAGGACTGGAAGCTGTACCAGTATCATGTGACATATATGCCAGATTTGGAATCTAGAAGCCTGAGAATTGCTTTGCTTTATAGTCAGAAGGAACTTTCCAACAAAGCAAAGGCATTCGATGGTGTCATCCTTTTTCTCTCAGAACAGCTAGAAGAAAGGGTACAGTATGGTTACTTTGTAATACATACACACACACATGCGCATATACTAATGCTCATCCGTCTATATTTATGAGGCCAGCTGATTTTCCTGACAGCTGGAATGAGTTTTTCACTCCTTTCTTCTTTCCTATCCCCATGGCCGAGAGCAACAAGGCTTCCTAATTGAGACCTCATCAGTAATTTATTTCCTAATTAGGAAGTTGATGGTCTGGCATTTTGAAAATAAGAGCTGTAATACAAACACCACTTTTTCAACTACTTTTTTTTTTTTCAAAGGTGCCTTTTCCTTGAAATAGGCATTTTTGTTGTTGTTCGTTTGTTAATCCTCACTTGAGGATATTTTTCCCATTGGTTTTTTTAGGGAGAGTGGAAGAGAGAGGGAAAGACAGAGAGAAATATTGATGTGCGAGAAACACATCCAGCATGTGCCCTGACCAGTGTCTGGGCTGGGGAGGAGCCTGCAACCAAGGTTCCTACCTTTGACTGGAACTGAACCCAGGACCCTTTGGTCCACAGACCGATGCTCTATCCGCTGAGCCAAACCGGCTAGGGTGAAACAGGCATCTTTTAAAAAATATATTTTTGTTGATTTCAGAGAGAAGAAGGGAGGGGAGAGAGAGAGAGAGAGGGAGAGAGAGAGAGAAACATCAATGATGAGAGAATCATTGATCAGCTGCTTCCTTCACATCTCCTACTGGGGATCCAGTCTGCAACCCGGGCACGTGCCCTGACCAGGAATAGAACCTGGTGACCTCCTGGTGCATGGGACGACACTCAGCCAACTGAGCCACACTGGCCAGGTGAAATAGGCATCCTCTTAAAGCCTTTCCCCAAATAGGCAAGGCTTTAAGAAACACCATTTGGCCTATGGCTTCAGGGCTTTAAGTTTACTACCTTTTTTGGCTCCTGCACAGTTGTGCTCATGTATCCTAATAATGTTACATCAATCTCCGATTCTAAAACTGTCGTTTATTTCATGACTTGTCCCATCATATGAAACGTGAGTCATTGATACCAATCTTAAAGGTATGCTTCAATGGGGGACCATCTGCTGCCCCTCCATCCTAACCACGCACCCAGGTCCCCATCCTTATTGTCTTCGTTCTTAGTCCTGAAGCCTGTGGCAGTGCGAGCCCCTCAGCTCTGCTGGCTTCTGGACTTCTCCCATGCATTGGTGAGCACTTTCTGCAGCTCCCCAACCTCTGCTTTCTCTGCAATTTTATCTGAAGCAAGTAATCATCTCATGAACATTTCAGCTCCTGGGAAAGAACTGCTTCTCTTTGTTTCCATGCAATGAGCCATGCCTACCCTACTTTCTTGGTTCAACCTAAAAGTGGTTAAAACTACACTTTAACTACAGAAAATTAAGGCAAAATACGTAAGTGCTTACCAATGAACTGACCTCTTCTAATTGCTTACCTTTCTGAAAAATCCTTGATCATTGATTTATATTGACTGACTTGTTTATTCTGTGTGTGTGTGTGTGTGTGTGTTTCTTTTATTCCTAAAATCTGTACGGAGCTCTGTCTAGTTTCAGGGGCTTTTACTTTAGTTGGACAGCTGGTGTGGAAACCTACTCATGAATTCATTTTAGTGTTAGAACATCGTACCAGATTATTAGAGCCTTAGGGATTTCTCTGGGCCTTTCAAAATCAACAAAATCAGATTTCTAGTCTATTTAAACTTCCACCGCTTTCTTCTCTTTCCCCACATTTACTTCCCCTCTTGTCTATCCTGTCCTTTGCTTTCTTCCTCTCTTCTCTGCTCCTTTCTTTCATGAATAAACTTTTGAGAGGCGGTACTCTGAAATCCATGGACTCCCTGAAAATGTGTACATTATGTACATCACTGTGGTATATACACGTGTGGCACTTTCTTGGGAGAATGTCTGTGATTTTTATCAGACTCTTAAAGTAATTTGTGACCTAATCATTCCCCCACCCCCACCCGCACCCCCCAAAAAGTCAAGAGCCACTGCCCTGGAATTCACGTTAGATAGAATCTTTGAACCCCGAGTCTGGTTTTGATTCTCCATTAAGAAGTTACCGAGTAGTGAGATGTGTTGCGTTTCTAGAATTAGCAAGATACAGAGACAATAACCCCTTCAGACATAACGTGTTGATGACATTATTACTCACAAGGTAAGCCCTGCAGCTGTGTTTCTGTTAACCTGTATTAAGTGGCGGCGGCTTCGTCACAGCTGCATTGCACACGTGGGGATCCTCTGTGGAGTGCATATGAAGTACTTCTCTTCCCAGGTCACAGAATTGTCAAGTGAGACTCGAAGAGGCGAGACCGTCAAGATCACTATCACTCTGACCGGGGAGCTGCCGGCGAGCTCCCCCGTGTGCATCCAGGTCTTCAGCATCATCTTCAAAAAGTAAGTGTTGTCTTAAATGGGAATTTGATTCAGGCTGATGATGCCTTCCAGCACGGAGCCTGGGTATTAAGGTTATCAACCATGTGTGGGCAGTATGCCAGCCCCAACGCCATCCTTAGAGCAGTTTCCCATGTGCCTCCATGTATTTGTGTCCCTAGCGAACTGGCATTACTCGCTATTGTCCAGTGTTACCTGAGTTCAGACAGGACTCCAGGGTTGTGCTGTCCCGTGGTAGCGGCGAAGGTGCCTTTCCCCTTCCCTTCCTTTTCTGGACCCTCTTCCTCCTCCTCCTCAAAGCTGTGTATGTCTGGGTTAGTACCGAAGGATTGTTTTTCTCCTAGTTGATTATTTTAGTGCGAAAGGCCATTGCCATCTGCTCTCTGCTGTCACTCAGGGCAGAAGGAAGGCGGTGGCTAAGCTGCTGAGTTCTTCAAACTGATGCGGATCATACTTACCACTGCAGTTAAGTCCAGACAGATACTAATTCATATGTCATTCTCAAATATGAAGTTATCGTTCTTATATATGCGCTCATATGTACTTTAGTATCTGAATTTCCCAGGGCTATGAGAGATCTTTACTTTCTACCTATTTTTATCATTATGTTCAGGAAGGGTACAAACTTAGAATTACACTGTTATTCACTGATGTTTACCAAAGAGTAAAAAATATATATATATATACTTGCAGGATCTTAAAAAAATTGTCCATGTACCAAATTGGACGGAACTTCTATAAGCCTTCGGAGCCAGTGGAAATTCCCCAGCACAAGTAGGTTTGTTTATAGTCTCTGTTCCTCTGAAATTGTTATAATGTGAGCACCATAATTTACGATGCAATATTATACTGTTATGCCTCCTATGAGAGACTCCATGGTATGGAAAGTAATGGGTTTTTTTTAATTTTCAAGTTTTTTATAGAATGGGGGAGTGGCCACGCGAAGCCACTGATATTAGTGTGCTAGATCACGATCAGACATCCTAGAAAGAATTCAGAAACTGAGTGCTGTGTGTGTGACAAGTAATAATGAAAGGGGAATAAGCTATGTTATGCTTTACCACGTGGTTAGTGTTCTGTTTTCTCGCTGTCAGGAAGTTAGCGTGGCCGGGAGGTTGGCATGAAATCATCGGGTAAGCAGAGGTCAGACAAACAAGTCAACTAAACTACCCCAGTGAAGGGTAGAACCATTAGGCACGCCTGCAGAATGTCCACTCTAACCTGGGGAGTAGACGCTGCAGAGCAAGGGCTCAGCTGTATCTAGAACTGGGTGTTTTGCTCTCCAAACTATGTGGCCGAGCTGACGACAGAGGCAGCCAGCCGCCCAGGACAGATATGTAACTAAAGGGGGAAGCACAGAAAGATTGGAAATGCGGGCAGGGTGTCTGCCAGGCCGGGGAGTGGGGGGAAAGGGGGAGAAGTTGGGTCTTTCCTCATGCTAATTCCGAGTGGCAGAAGGCCTGCTGTTCATCCCCAGTGCTTATCTTTCCACCTGGATTAGGAATTCTCACAGGCCCAGTGTGTACTGGGCTGGAGTGGGTGAAGGCTGGCTTAGTATCCCAGTGGCTGTAGTACACAAAATATAAACAGATGATTTTTTAAAAAATACTTGTTTACTCTTTCATGCCGTTTTGTCATTTTTCTCATATTTGACTTCAGTCTATAATGTTCATACGTGTGGGAGGGAGCTGTAGCCTCTGCTACAGTTTCTTTTGTATGTCTGTACATGGCGTCACTTCCGTCATTCCCTAACCTTGGTTAAGTCTCTCCCTGTCTTCACCACTGAGTCACTGTGCTCTTCAGAGCACAGGTGTTTTCACGCTGTGGTTCTCAGCCAGGTGCAGTTCTGTCCCCGGGGGACATGTGACCATGTCTATAGACATTTTGGGTTGTTGCAGCTGAGGATGCGGCGGGCACCTAGTGGGCAGAGGCCAGGATATGCTAAACATCCCGCAATGCGCCGAGCGGCCCCTAACAAAAACCTGTCCAGTCCACAGCACCCCTAGTGTCAAGATTGAGAAGCCCTGCTGTACAGGAATATATTTGACCTTAAATACGTATTTAAAGACACTCCAGCTGGAAATACCTGAAGTGTTTAGTTAGCAAATGGAAGCAATTAGACTAAAGAAAAAAATGTTTCATGAAAACCTAGAGCATTGGAATGTTAAACCACCATTTTAAAATGTTTTCTTTTTCTTTTTCATATTACTTTTTTTTTTTTAAGGTTGTCCCTTTGGCCGGGGTTCACCATTTCTGTGTCTTACTTTGAAAGCAAGCTCCTGTTCAGTGCTAATGTGAGTTATAAAGTCCTGCGGAACGAGACTGTTCTGGAATTCATGACTGCTCTCTGCTACCAAACTGGCATGCCCAGCTTCACCCAGATGTGCGAAAAACAGCTGGTCGGGCTCATTGTCCTTACAAGGTGAAAGCCTGCTTTTAAATAAACTTTTCCCCAGAGAACGAATTACTGATGGTATTTGGGAACAGGGATAGCATCAAGGTGTTACCGGACAGGGACCTGGCTGGCCTATCGTGTGTGGGGTCTTGCCTTGTGCAGGAAGGGTTTCCCAACACAAGCCCAGGTGGATTTCGAGAGTGCATTTATTAAAGCTGGGGACCGCGAGACACGGGCGGGCTTGGGCTGGAAGAAGCAAGAGGAGAGAGAACAGGTGGGGAAGTGAGCCCAGGCAGAGCGGCTGTGGCTCACTGAGAGGTCAGAGAAAAGGGGGGGTCTTGGAGGCAGGTTCAGGGGTTAGCTCGGGACTAGCTGCCACAGCCCATTGCCCCCCTCGTGGCACGGCTCATGGGGTCCCTTAGAGTTTAGGAGATGAACGTCTGAGAGGGAGGAAGAGGGGAAGGGAAAGGCTTGGGCGTGCTTCTGGGAGGGAGAGTGCACCCTGGGTCATCTGTGAGGGGTTTTAAAAGGCTGGGAGTTTAAGGGAAGTCTTGGGGAGGATCTCAGTAGAATATTCGCCAGCTTTATGCTGATGCACCATACTGAGATTTATTCCCTTAACTTCATCTGTCCTTGGGTGTGGTTGTCACAGATGGCACTACTTGGATTTCTGCTATCTGTCTCCCTGAGTAGGGTGATTTAAGCTATTTGCCCTCTAGTTGGGAAGGAAAGTGTAAACCATTTACTCTTAAGTGTCCTTGGTTAGGGAAGATAGGAATTTGAGATTCACTACATGGCTGCAAATTGCTCGGCCATTTATCTCTCTCAGTTTCCCTATTCCACTTGTCCTGGCTTGCTGGCCTGTCTCAAGGATATCGGCCTGACCACAGATCGGATCAGTTCACCATTTGTTTAGAAGACCTGGCCGTTCTCAGTTGTCTAGAGTTCAGACTTTCCTGAGTGGCGTTCTGGACTGTCCACAATCTGACATGGGCCTGAATTATCTCTTGCTGCACTCCACTTGGATTCCCTACCCCTAATTCTGCCTCTTATTTATTTGTTTGTTTTAAATATATGTTAATTGACTTCAGAGAGAAAGGGAGAGGGAAGAGAGAGAGAGAGAGAAACATCACTGATGAGAGAGAATCATTGATCAGCTGCCTCTTGCATGCCCACACTGGGGATTGAGCCCGAAATCTGGGCATGTGTCCTGACTGCGGATCGAACCACGACGACGCTCAACCACTGAGCCAAGCCAGCCAGGCTAATTCTGCCTTTTAAATGTACTTCCACAAAGCCCAGCTCAAATGTCACTGCTTTTCAGAGGCCAACACCTGTCCACCCAGTTGGAATTACTCGGTGCCTTCCCCTGTTCTACCCGCATACCTCATTGCTTATAGCCACCTCTTCATTGTCATTTATTTCATTTAATGACAGTATAAGATAGAACATTAGGCCCATGTCCTCTTCTCTAGAAGAGTATGAGGTCTTTAAGGCTGAGACCTTTCAAGCCTCCAGGTTTGCCTGCACATAATTTGCCTTCCGTACACCTTGCACTGAATCACACACGGGCAGATGAGGTAACTTCCTGAGTACCAAAAAGTTCTCCGCATATTGTTGCTCATCCACAACACTTCCTGTGCAGGACCTGCTGGCCTTCTCCTAGTCTGGCTCAGAAGTCCCCCGGAAAGTTGTTTTTCTGGTTTATAGAGCACAGAGGTGGGACTGGTTAGATTCCACACTACCTAGGGTGAGAAGGCTTCCTTCTTCTCCTATCTTGAGCTTCCTGATTGTTTGTCTCACTGATTTAAAGTCACCTGGCAAGGTAAGGAGGAGATACTCCAGCCACACAGCTTGAAGGGGACAAAAGCTTAGAGTGATCTTAGCTGACCTGCTTTGCATTTTTGCTGAGGGCCAGCCCTGGATGGAAGATAGAGCAGCATACCAGAATCCAGTGGTTGATTAACCCCCTTCTTGTGTGTGTGTGTGTGTGTGTGTGTGTGTGTGTGTGTGTGTGTTTGTTTTTTTCGGTGGTTTGTTTATTAGTTTGTTTAATCAGAAAATCTATCTGGGGCCTGGCTAGTGTGGCTCAGTTGGTTGAGCATTGTCCCATGCACCAAGAGTTTGCAGGTTTGATTCCAGGTCACGGGACGTGGCTGGGTTGCAGGCTCGATTCCCAGTATGGGGCATGCAGGAGGCAGCCCATCAATGTTTCTTTCTCATGGATGTTTCTATCTCTCTCCCTCTCCCTTCCTTTCCCTCTAAAATCAATTTTAAAAAAATTAAAAAAGAAAAGTTATCTAGGGGCTCAAAAAAAAAAAAAATCTGGGTGACACTGGGAGCTGATGGGGAAGTTTTGAACAATGCTTGGCCTTCCAACATTTATGAATGATTTACCGGAAGTCAGAGTGCTTATCAGTGAGAAAAACAGTTTGAGGTCTAACAAGTTTTCTGCCAGCTTTGTTGTCATACAGAGGTCCGTCCCCCTGTAGAGTGAAGAATTAATTACTACTCCTGCAGATAAGAGCTGATCACTTGTTTTAAAGTGACTATTTTTGTGTTACTCTCATATTTCTGAAATTCTGGAGTCTAATGCTTTGAATTAAAAGTGTAGTGAAACTGCTGCTTATCTTATATGACTTGAAAAATATGTTAAGATTTATTGCATTTACCAGATATAACAACCGGACCTATCGCGTTGATGACATTGACTGGTCGGTGAAGCCCACGCACTCCTTCCAGAAGCGGGACGGCACGGAGATCACCTATGTGGATTACTACAAGCAGGTCGGGCTCTGTTCCCTCCATCCTCATCTCCCTCCCTCGTAGCTCAGAGAAATCTCCCTGTGTCATTCCAAGTCCAACAGGTTCCTCAGATTGTCAGGCTGAGTCTGCCTCCAGTATGATTCTCTGACTTGTCCCTTCTCCTCCATCCCTGTCACTCTTGGCTTGGCCCAGACCCTCATCCTGTCTCCTATTGTTCTTCTTCCTGTAGGCTGAGTAATTGCTCTTAAAAGCATATCTGATAATGTCACTTCCCTGCTTAAAATATTTGTATGGCTCCCCATGGCCTTAGGGGCTCCTGGGCAGAACTCCCAAGACCCTTTATAATATAACCTTTCCCTGCCTCTTGAGCTTCTTCCCTTACCCCTCCCGTTCCCCTCATATGGTCTGTGGTGACTTCCCTGTGCATTTTCACACATGTTGCTTCCTCTTCCTGGACACCCCTTCACAGCCAGCCAACCATTAAACACTCTTCAATACTCAGCTCAGCTGTCAAGTCTTAGGGGAGCCCCCGGAAGCTTTCCCCACGGCCCCCCTCCCTGCACTTAGCTGCAGCAGGTCATTATGGGTAGGATGTGAATGGTCCAGCTCCCCTTTTGGACTTTGAGCTCTGTATTTCTGGATACCCACGGCGAGCACAGTGCCTTGCACGTAGTAGGTACTCAGACATTTACTGATGGAATCTCCTGCTGCCTCTGGAAGCTTGATTCACAAGGATCACAATCACCCCTGCCCCCACCTCCACCTACAGTTCTCTTCAGAGGCTCCTTCTCCGTAATGGACAATTGTATTCCAGAGAGTCTGAAAAATCTCACAGGTGTTTTAAAAAGCTAAAAAACACAAAGCAAAATCCTTTCCTTGATGTCTCCACACCTCCAAGAAAAGTGGTCTCCTTTTCCTCCTTAGCTAATTTCTTGAGAAAGTCACCCACATTAGCTCCAAACACCTCTTCAGTTCTTCCTTCCCGAAGCCCCCAGGCTGGTGTCTGGGACCAGGCCTGGGGCGGGTTTGCCTTGGGCCATCCTGTAGTGTGTGGGTTCCTGACATCATGCAGGAAAGATTTTACAGCTCGGATCCAGGTGATTTTGAGAGTATGTTTTTTATAGCTGGGGACAGTGGAATGAAGGAAGGGCTTAGGATGAGAGAAGCAACAGGAGAGAGCCTAGATGAGGCTGCTTTGGCTTCTTAGAAATATTACTAGAGGCCCGGTGCATGAAATTTGTGCATGGGGGGGGGGTGTCCCTAAGCCCAGCCTGCACCCTCTTCATTCTGGGACCCCTCGAGGAATGTCCGACTGCCCTATCAAAATCCAGGACTGCTGACTACCAACCGCTCGCCTGCCTGCCTGCCTCATTGCCCCTAACAGCTTCTGCCTGCCAGACTGATCACCCCCTAACCACTCCCCTGCCAGCCTGATCAACGCCTACATGCTCCCCTGCTGACCTGATTGCCCCTAACTGCCCTCCCCTGCAGGCCTGGTTGCCCCTAACTGTCTTCCCCTGAAGGCCTGGTCGCCCCAAACTGTCCTCCCCTACAGGCCTGGTTACCCCTAACTGTCCTCCCCTGCTGGCCCGGTCACCCCTAACTGCCCTCCCTTGCCTGCCTGGTCACCCCTAACTGTCCTCTCCTGCAGACCTGGTTGCCCCCAACTGCCCTCCTTTGCCGGCGTGGTCACCCCCAACTGCCCTTCCTTTCAGGCTTGGTTTCCCCCAACTGCCCTCCCCTGCTGGCCATCTTGTGACTGCCATCTTGTGTCCACATGGGGGGGCCATCTTGTGTGTTAGAGTGACTGTCAATTTGCATATTACTCTTTATTAGATAGGATAGGAAAGAAATGAGCCCAGGTGGGCTGCTTTTGTTGGCGACGGTGAGAATGGCACCAGGTGTTAGATCGAGGGGTCAGACGGGACCTGGGTTCAGCAACGTCAGGACTTGAGTTCTGCCCACTGCTCCCCAGGTTGTAAGTCTCATGGGGACCCTAGAGTTTAGGAGAAAGAGAGCAGAGATCCAAGGCATGGGTGTGGCTCCTTTGTCTTATGGCTTTTCTAACTTTTTTTGCCAGTGGGAATCCTAAGGGAGGTTTGCGGGGGGGGGGGGGGGGGGTGGGGGGTGTCTCAAAGCTAATATTCATTAGTTTTCCAGGCGTGTCCTTCGGTATGTCGAGTCATCAAAATGTGCTTATGGAGGCATCAGGGTTATTTTCTGATTAGTTTTATTTTCAAATAATGTCATCAAAGAGGGACTGGGACCAAGGCCTGTCTGCCCGGGGATGGTCTGACCTGTGTAAACCATTTGATCCTAAGTGTCCCTGGTGAGGGAAGATGAAACCTTGTGATTCAGTTTGAGCTGTAAATTGCTTAGATTGTTCGTCTTGATTAATTATTTTGTCTCAGTTTCCCTTATTCCACTTGTGAAGGAGTCTCCCTAGCCTCTTACTATTCTGCCTCAGAAATAGCTCTTTAAAGGCCAAATTCACTTACTGTTTTCTCATCTTAATCATCCTTTGGTGGTATGTGACACTAGTGGCCACCCCCACCTGGCTGGCCTGCCCACACATCCCAGGTGGTTCTCCATGAGGGTTCAGATGGGTTTTTCTCAGCCTCTTTTGGCGGTTCCCCCATCCCCTCCCCAAACCTTAAATGCTATTATTCTCCATGGTCCCCTCATACAGGATTTGTTCTTCATATTTTGAGACCTCTCAAATATACTATTTTTGCCTTGCCCTCATTTCTCAATTACATACTCATCTCTATTTTCAGACCATATTTGCATGAGTATCCTGCAGGCATCTCAGACTAACATAATTCGTGCTGAATTCATTGTCTTTCTCATTTCCGCTCCTCCTGGGATTTCCGTGTCTCAGGAAATCATTGGCTTCCTTGTTCTGCTTCACCCTCACCTCCTCCGGTTGTCACCAAGATGAGTACTGCACTGCCTCCTTTATCCTTGAACTCTCCCTGGAGCCCGTGCCCTCCCCAGCCCGGTTCACGCCTCAGTGTAGAACCTCTCACGGAGTCCCATCCCACCCGGGGAATTCTGGATTCCCACCCTCACGTACCCGTCATCCTCACTGCCACCAGAGAGCTTTCTGAAACACTGCCCAGAACTGTGGGTAAGAGCTTAGCCCTGGAATAAGGTGGCCCTGGCATAGCTGTGTAACCTCGGGCAAGTCCCTGAATGTGAAGTGTCGTCGGTAAGGGGAGTCATCTGCCTGCCGACATGGTGCGGTGTGAACACTGAGCGAGAGAATAGTGCACACAGAGCATTTAGCACATTGGGAGCACTGGGTGAACAGTGGAGACCCTGCCCCCTTTTCCCAGCCTCCCCTTCTCATCTCTAGCATCACACAGTTTGTCCCAGCTCAGCTTTAGCCTCATGTCCCGAGGCATTCCCGCCACGTACCCCAGGCTGCTGTCGCCCAGTCCACTTGCTGCCACTAAATGCTCCTCAGCTTTCGCTCAGGTTCAGGAAAGAAATCTGCCTAAAGCCACCCCGCACCTTTCTCCTTCGCCAGCGGGTAAAATCCTGGCTTCAAGGTCATTGTCCTCTCATTTGTGAAGTCCTCTCTGACTCTGCTTCCTGCCACAGTCACAGAAGAGCCGGCTGTCCTCGGAGCTCTTGTACCTCTTATCCCACTGCTTCCAGAACACTCTTCCTTCTAGAACAGGGCCGGCGCCTGGCTAACCCCTGGTGCCTCGTGCCTCCCACGGCATCTTGTGCATAAAATGTGCTCCAGAGTGTGTGTTTGTTGAACACTAAGTGTGTGCAACCTTTGGGTTTCTTTTCTGTGTGGTTAAGTTGGTTCTTCCTTGAGCCAGAGGTATGTCAGGACCTGTGACATGCCGAAGAGGGAGGCATTGTAAAAGTCCACTCACTTTCTTTGAAATGATTTTTGTTCACTACATTTATCTTGTAATTAGGGAGGAAAAGAAACACATTGTGCATTTTTCTAGAATGTCCTCCTCCCTGTCCAGGAAAGGAACACTAAATTATGATGTAGTCCACTTTCAAAGTGAAGGACGTGTTGATAATTGACTTTTATGTTTCTCTCTTTTATTTTCTCATAAAAGATATTTTCATAGGCTAAGAACATTGGGGCAAGGAAGAGGGTAAAGTTTGCCTCATGACCTAGCATAGGGGGGAGAATTCTGGCCATGCTCCACATAAATAGAATATTCCCCCCCTCCCCCACAATGAGAAGGTAAACAAAACAAAACAAAAAAAGAAAGAAAACAGAACAACACGCACACACACAGAACATTCTCTTCCTGGAACATGTCCCAGCTTTGTTCAGGTTGTTACCCAGGCGTCCTTACACCCCCCACATTTTCTTCAAGGTGCCGTCTGGACTCTGCGTCCTTCCTAAAGCCTTCTCTGGTTTAAAAGCCATAAATTGTCTCACCATTTCTCCCCCCACTCCCGTCCCCCTCCCCAGGACCCAGTGCTAAATGGTGTAACAAGCAGAGGTTCCCAAGTCTTAAGGGATACATCCTGGCCGTGCTAATGTCCAGTTATGGGGCCTTGGGAAAGTTAATGTCTCATAATCTTTCTTCATCTGTGAAGGGGATGATGATAATATGTTTCATAGGTTTGTTAAGGTTAAATGAGGAAAAATATAAGTATTTAGCATATCATTATTTGTGCTTCTCATCTACCTTGCTTTATAGGTAACTTATCCACCGCAGTTCCCAGAACGTGGTGGGCCCAGGACGTGTACTGAATTAATGAAGTCATGTATAAACACTCTTCCTTCTACAAAGGCTCTCCAAGCTTTGTAGCTATAACACTTTAAATTGCAATTTTCTAAACTGTTTTTTATTTTAATGACTAAAAGTCCTTATTGAAGTGGAGACACTCTCACTTCTTTTTTTTTATTATTTATTTTTTATTACTTACTTAATTATGAGTATTGATGTCAGCATCACACAGTGCCCAGGCATTTTGTAATTCATAATTCCAGTTGTTCAGTCATTAGTGTTGAGCAAATTCTACTGGAAATGAATGTTAATTGGAACCTTTGCCTTTGGAAGAGAAATGAACTTTTGGCAAGGTGAAAATACTGAAATTCTGAAAATACTGGAATGGGAGAAGCAAGGGGGTGAGGTAGGAGCTCATTAAAAAACCAGACACAATGCTAGTGGTTCCATGGGCTATTTCTGAGCTACTGTTCTCATTTCAGAGGTGAGGAAAGGTAGGTACCGTATTTTCCGGCGTATAAGACGACTGGGCGTATAGAAGATTTTCCTGGGTTAAAAAGTCGTCTTATATGCCGGAAAATACGGTAAGTTCTCCAGTGTCCTCGTCCAATTAAGTAGAAGGGTCGGGGGTCAGATTCACATTTGCCAGACTTCACAGCTGCTTCCCTATAACATCTGACAACCCTGGAAGTTAAGCTCTTTTTTGGGGAAAGCTGAGGTTGACTTAAACTAACCCTTGCCTCCAACTTGTGTATAGATATTTTCAAAATGAATGTGGGATCTTGGAGCCCGTTAGTTATGCATGGGCAGCCCATCTGAGTCATCAGGAGTGGAGATGCTGGCCTTGAGGCAGCTACAGGAGGGTCGGGCACTGTGTATGGAGCCAGCTGGAGGCTCCTCTAACTGTGGGTGAAACCCAGAAGAGAGCATGGAAATGATTAAAAACAAGACAGAACAATGGTGTACTATCTATATATATATAAAAACCTAAGCGACTGGACCAGCTGACCGTCTGGTAGCTATGATGCAAAATGACCACCAGGGGCAGACGCTCAATGCAGGAGCAGAAACCACAGGCATGGGAACATGGAACAGACTGATGAGTCTCAGAGGGAAGGGGATACGGGGGAGGGGGGAGGGCAGAAAGAGATTAACTAAAGATCTTAAATGCATACTAGAGGCCCGGTGCACAGATTTGTGCACAGGTGGGGCCCCTCTGCCTGGCCTGTGGGGATTGAACCCAGACAGGCTCTCCATCATCCCCTGAAGGGTCCCAGATTGTGAGAGGGTGCAGACCAGGCTGAGAGACCCCACTGATGCACGAATCTGTGCACCGGGCCTCTAGTAAAAGATAACTAAAGACTGGCCTTCCGATATAAAAGATAGAACCCGAGAAGAAGGAAGTAGAAATGACTAGGTAATCATGGGATTTTTTTTTTTCTTCATTGAAATACTTGCTTATGTTCATTTTGCGATTACCTTGTTGTTTATAAGCAGAGATGCTCATTTCACAGTTTCCCTATTAACTTTTCCCTCATTAATCTTGCATTCTATAGCAATATGATATTACTTTATCTGACCTACATCAGCCAATGCTTGTTAGTCTGTTGAAAAGCAAGAGAAATGACGTTGAGGCTCGGATGGTTCACCTGATACCCGAGCTCTGCTTCCTAACAGGTAAAGTTGATGTTTTATGCTCCGGCAGGTTCCTGATGGGGCGCAGGCTTCTGACACTTAGCAGTGGGCAGGACCTCCTTCAGTTAGCTGAGCACCTGAGCATGAACTCAGCCCATGGAGGAGGGACCCTTAAAGACTTTACTTAGTAGTAGAGAAAGTGGGGAGGATGGAGTGCCCTTTGGAAACTGCTTGGCACAGTAAAGGTTACCTATTTCCTTCATCTCGGGGATTCCATTTGTTATTTCGATGTAAAATAAACAGGCCCCGGATGTTTTTCTAAACCCAACCTGCTGCCCTTCATCGTTGTTTGAAACTCACTAGTTTAGGAAGTGATTGGACTGTTCCTCCCGTGTCCTGTGCCAAAAGGACCCTTATTTTCCTTTTGCTTGTGCTTCCAGAAGGTCATCTTCACTGTAGAGTGGAATCTGCGTAACTGTCTCGAGTACTTTTCATCGCGTTCCTTTGATTGTCAGGGTGGGACTAAGGAGGGAGGACTTTCACTTTTTACATTTTTGTATTGCTCGAACCAGTGAGGGTGTGTAGATGTTTACTTTGCGATTAGAAATGCTCGTAAGGATATATTCCTTGAAGGGAGGGATGCTTAGTCTAGTGGTGTTCTGATATTCCAGATCTGCGCAGTCCCATAGGGTAGCCAGAAAGCACATGCATTCACTGAGCACTTGAAATGTAACGAACGTGGTTAAGGGATGTGCCATGAGTGCAAAATGCAGACTAGATTTCTAAGACTTAGTATAAAAAACAGGAAAATAACTCAATAAATTTTTTACATTGATTTCATGTTGAAATGATAGTATTTTGGATATATTGAGTTAAATAATACATACTATTTAAAATAACTCCCTCCCTCCCTCCCTCCCTCCCTCCCTCTTTAACATGGCTACTAGGAAAGTTAAAATGACACGTGTGGCATCATTTCTATTGGCGAGTGCTATCCAGACCCTAACTCTGAAAAGCTTACACTGTGCCTGAGATGGGTTGGGATTACATTGTAGACTAGGTATTCACTTTTTTCACTTTATTTTTGCTTACATTTCATAGGACTGACTAGCCAGGCAACCTCGGATTTCCAACTGATGAAGGCTGTGGCGGAAGAAACGCGGCTCAGTCCACAAGGAAGGCAGCAGCGCCTGGCCAGGCTTGCTGATGACATCCAGAGGTACGGGGGGGTGTGGGGGGGGGGCGCCTCCCCAGGACCAGGGTGTACCCGCCGAAGGCCTCGGTATAGACCTGGCTGATCTGTGGAATGTTTCATTCCCTGGTGGGAATGTCTCATTCCTATTGTCTCAGAGCGAGGCCCTTGTGAATTGTGTTGTCCTGGGTCACGCTGGCAGAAGTACCACCCACTTCAACTAGACGGCTCTGCTTTCATCCATTTAATACAGTGAGGCTCTGGATGAAAGTTTGAATGAAGAAAAGGGCTGTCATTGAAAAAACAAAATCTGCCCTGCTGGCGTGGCTCAGTGATTGAGGTCACATTTCGATTCCCGGTCAGGGCACATACCCAGGTTGTGGACTCGATCCCCAATAGGGGGCATGCAGGAGGCCGCCCATCAATGACTCTCTCTCGCATCATTGATGTTTCTATCTCTCCCTCCCTCTTCTTTCCTCTCTGAAATCAATAACAATATATTTTAAAAAACAAAAACAAAATCCTTCCAAACTACCACTCCAGGCCCCCAATATTCAGGGTCAGGAATGTTCAGATCCTAATAGAGTGGCCGCAGCACACTGATCATTAGGAAAACTCCTCTGTGCACTCTTTAAACTTAGGAATACCTTTGTGCCCTTCGGTTCAGCACACCTGATTCTCAGATGGCATTCCTGCACTCATTTGTGACAACGAGCTGTAACCTGTGATGGGAAAATTGAACTTCTCCCTGCTGACCTCCTAAAATGTCGCTGTCTAGTACTGTAGCCTCCCATCACTATTGGGCACTTAAAATGTGGTTAATGCCACATCTTGGAATGGCTGCATGTTGGCTACATTGGGTTAAATAATATATATGTATATAAATAATTTTACTTGTTAATTTTTACTTTTTTAGTGCAGCAACTGGAAAATTTAAATGAAATATGTTTTATATTTCTACTGGGCAACATTGTTGTAGAATGATCTTTCAAAAAATATGTTTTTATTTATTTCAGAGAGGAAGGGAGAGGGAGAGAGAGATAGAAACTTCAACGATGAAAGAGAGTCATTGATCGGCTGCCTCCTTTATGCCCCACACTGGGGATCAAGCCCGCAACTCAGGCATGTGCCCTGACCGGGAATCAAACCGTGACCTCCTGGTTCATAGGTGGACGCTCAACCACCATGCTATACCAGCTGGGCTGACCTCCCTTCCTCTCTCTCTAAAAATAATAATAAAAAAAAATCTTTAAAGAAGTTTTAAGAGTTTGCTCAAGGTCGCATATCATTAAATGTTAGCACTAGGAGTGAAGCCGGTCTGTCTGACTCACAGGCCCATTTTGCTGACCAACATGCTGCACTGGAAGCTTTTCCATCCCTGCCGGTCCCAGCTGGGCACAGTTGTCCCGTAATTCTTTTGAGCAGGAGAAAAACCGTTAGTGGTTAGAAATAAGTCGGGAATCCTAAAGCAAACAAACAAAAAATCAGCCTCTGAATAATTCAGGAAGTTATCATTCTGTCTCTAATTATTAAATTCTTTAGAAAATAGGCACTTGAATGACTTAAGCCTCAACTCTATCAACAGAAACAAGGATGCTCGTTTTGAGCTGGAGACCTGGGGGCTGCATTTTGGATGCCAGATGTCACTGACTGGCCGGGTTGTGCCTTCTGAAAAAATATTAATGCAAAACCACATAGTAAGTGCAGTGATTTTATATTTATTTAACAGTATTTGCTTGAATGGGTGTAAGTTCCATCATACGCCAGAGTGACCACGTGGGCTTGTCATATTCATTAGGTTTCTCTGTGCCCATGTTCATACACTCCCTTTGTCCTAAACCTCGAGGTCCCCTCTGTTTTCCTTTTCAGTTTCCGGGTACTTGCTCGGCTTAGGGCACCCAGAGGACATGATTGAGGTCAGTCAGTGTGATGTGGTGTCACATTTAAAGGTGCATTTTAAAAAATGGTATTTTAAGCCATTGCAATTAAAACATGCCCACCTGTTATAGGATACTGTTAGTACTCTTATGTCACTAAAAAAAATCATAGTACCTGGGAAAATTCTACTAACTGGTGAAGGTTAATTTTAATACATTTTTTCATGATACCATAGTTGTTTTTATCCCAAAGTAAAATGCTGCTCAATCGGCATAAACATGAAGAAATTCGCACAGAGCACATCCCCAGCCAAAGCATTCAGGGAGGAAGGCATTCTGAAACGTTAAGAGACCAATCATTGCTTCTTTAGGGCTTTAGGCTTTAGTTGAAGAAATGAATCTATTCTCTGCAAAATTGTGCATTATCTTTCTACTTTTTCCATGTTCCTCCCCATTTCAAAATCCAGTGACATTTTATTTTATTGTAAAGGCTCTCTTCTTGCCTTATTTGATATAAACTGACATGTCTAAATTAATGTAACTGAGCAACGAATGGCTTATGTTGGCAGAATGGAGATTTTTTTCATCCTTTCTTTTTGTTAACCTATTCCAAATTACCAACACCTTACTGGAGAAGCCGAGGGAAAACTACTTTTAAAAACAAAACATAATCTTGTAAAGTACTAAAATGTAGGCCCCCGTTAGGACTTTGGTCAGGAGTCAATAAAGAGAAGCTCAATTTTAGTTCCACATATAAAGCAGGATTTAAATATTTAAAATGATTTGTCTCATCATCTCCATAAGTAAAGTCCTGTTTGTCTGAGCGTTACTTGCATTTTTTGCCTGGAAACAGGTCTCCATAGACAGAGCACTAAAATGAAGAGGCTGCCCCCTAGAGGTGGTGGGGGGTGGCTACATGTGGCTGGGCCTTGACTTCTTGACGAATTCTGGTTTTCTGAATTGGGTTCCAGGAAATGAATAAACTAAAGGTTCATGGACACGAGAGTGGGCCTTGGGCATTTGTCTCCTTCCAGCCCTTACAGGTGGGAGCGTAGGTGAGAGGGCCATGGTTCTCCTCATACTGGCTGTAATGGGAAGGAATAAACCTTGGCTCCAGACAGAACCATTCATGGGAGGGCTAACCCTTCCCCCTCATTCTCAGGCTAAGGTCTCCTCTTGGAGCTGAGTCCTTGCCTCGCCACCTAATGTCAAAGCATCGTGAGGATGGCAGGTGGTTGAAAGTCAGAGTGCTTGGTGGAAAGTGCCCTGGCTGAAATGTCAAGACCAGCATTCTGAACCTGCCACTGCCACCAACTGCCCCATAACCTGTCTCTGCCACAGCTTCGGAGTCTGTAAAACAAGGGGATGATAATGCTTCTTAAACATTAAAGTGCAGATGAATCACCTGGCAACTTAGTAAAATGCAGATCCTGATTCAGTGGGTCTGGGGCGGGGCCCAGAACTAGGTGTTTCCAACAAGTTCACAGCAGCTAGCCATGCTGCTGCAAGGCAACACTTGGAGGAGCAAGGGAGTAGATTGCAGTGTGATTCTTCTAAATTCTAACAGTGGCTCTTCCCGGCTCACCATACCAAGGACACTTCTATTCCAGTTCAGCCCATGGATATAAGCAGAAGACGAGTGACCGACGTGACCAGTCTCATGTCTCCCCACTTCAGTGCAGGGAGCTTGCTTTCCCTGGTCACCTGGGGAACCTTCCGAGTGAGGAAGGAGCTTGCGTCCTGGCCTCATCTTTGCTCCTAGATGTAGCTCCTCCTCGAATACATATATTCTTAACTGCCCTGTAGGGTTTGTTGGTTTTACTATGAGGACCTGGAGTATCAGTGATCAGCATTTTCTGTTTGACCTACTTAGATGCCTAGAGTAAAGAGACCAAATTGGACAGTCTGCTCACCCGAGCCATTCACAGTCAGGGTCAGAGATCCTTACAGCTGGAAGGGAACCTAGAGATCTTTGAACCAGACCCCCTTTTTGCGCACAGTGGAGGCCTGTGAAGTAAAGGGACTTGTCTAAGGCTCTGCAGCCATGAGTGGCCGACCTGGGGTGATGCTCAGATGCCTCCACTCCCAGGAAGCACCTTGGGTTCTGTTTACACCTACAGAGCTTGTATCAGTGTTTCGAGTCTGAATAGCAAACTGTACTAAATAGTTCTCTTAAGACAATGTGGACCGTCTTCACACTCTTTATTTAATAGTTTTCTGAATGAAATGCTCAACCCTATCATGGTCATTATTTTTCCCAGTGTCAACCTGTGTCTGCTGCTGATTGGTCCAAGGATATTCGAAGTTGCAAGGTTTTAAGTGCACAGTCTCTGAGTAAATGGCTGATTGTATGTAGCAGCAGAGCTGAAAGCATGATCGAGCACTTTCTGAGCTGCTTGAGAAGAGTTGGAAGTTCCATGGGGTTTAATGTGGACTATCCCAAAATGTGAGCATGCCCTGTCAGTCACCCCAACCTTTCTTATATGTGTTTAGTTTGGTTAGAATCTAGGAAATAAGAGCTGATTTAGCTATAAAAGCTTCGTTATCTCAGCAAAGTTTCCTAATAGAAAGTGCCAAGAAGATAGTTCTAAGTAAATGGACTTTTGCAATGATTAAATTTTCATACGGTTTAAATATTCTTCATGTTGGTCTTTGTAAACTTATCTTTTCAGGTTTTTTTTTTAAGGCAATAGTCTCATTACCTCAAAGTCTTTCAGTAGTCATTCGGGTATAAATCCATATATTGCCTTCTCAGCTTTTTTCTTTAATTCTTTGCTATTAGTTATTTATAAAACTTAACAGCAAATGGGATAGTACAAAAATGAAAGTTGCATTTCCTGACTTATTTGGTAAATTTTATGCATTACAATTGGATGTAAAAATAGATCTGAAATAAGTTTTTCTGATGCTGTTACTTTAGTATAAAATGAGTCATTTACATAGTTTTCTGATAAAACCAAGGCCATTCATTTAGTTTTTCAACATTTATTGAGTAGCTACTCTATGTTAGATAATGCCGGTTTGTGGGGGATGAGAAAGATAAATTAGTTGCTTTCCATTTAGTAAGCGATCCAGACATACCCAAGCACACTCCAAACTGAACATCATTTTGCTTTTTAAAAAGTCATAAAGTTGGTCATGTCTCGTTTTATTGAGCTGGATATGCTTAGCAAGGAGCTTTTTCTATCCTTAGTAAGGATACTTCTTCCCTTGTGATGGTGGAGATGCAGATGTCCTCATTGGGATGGGAAATTATTCTTTAAACACAGAGTTGCTAATTAATTACATCAGCATTGTTGAAAACCACAGATCTTCCCAAAGTCTCATTTTACACCGCAGTTTAGAATTCTCCTCTGACCAAATCTATTAACAGATTGCCTGGTTTGAGTTTCACCTGCTCTAATTTCTCTTAAACCATGAGCTAATTAATAAGGCAGGGAAAGACTAATAATGGAAGAAGCCACAGTCAGCAGGCCTTGGGCCGGCACCTTTCTCACACCAGTTCCATGGGCAAGCCTGTGCTTATGTTCTGTCCCTGGACTGTTTTATTTGAAAGCCCGTATTTTGTTCCATCTCCCCCGCTCCACCCCCCCCCCCCCCAGTGAAGTATCCATTTACCCATGAGACTTATGTGCATAGTGTCTCCCACCTGAAATATTTGCCAGGTGACTTTGGAAGGAATGGACAGTAAGACAGCAGTCTATGCATTCAAGAGATTGAACTGGAAAAGTCAGAAGCATTTAGTTGTTTTAACAGAGCTCATTGGAATCTGCAAGCAGGAGGCAGTGGTCCTGCCCCCTGCTGGGCAAGTTTTAAAAGGTCACAGGGCATTGGGGCAGTCCAGTCGTATACACTCAAAAGAGGCTGATTGTACATAAAGAAAGTGGATTTGGAAATTCCTCCGTGTGGGAATTATTTCTGTAGCCTCTGGCCCCTAACTACAGAACAGATCATTGATAAGAACTTGCTGACTGATTGATTAAGGCTTCAAACAAGCTGTCACGGAGGGGGGGAAATCATTTAGTCTGAATCATACAGTTTCAAGGTTAGCTGAATATTTTGGTCTCATTAACCTGATGATTTTGAAACATTCATTTTAAAATTCTTATGGCAATTTGGTATTAGAGAAATCTTACTCCTAGTTTAACTTGAATCTTGTTTCAGACGCTTGCTATTGAGACTTGTGATTTCCAAACTTCGCTTTCAATCTCATTTTGAGCAACAGAATTACTAATTGTAGGATATCAGGTGGTTCAGAAAATTTTATTTCCCCCCGAACTACTTTTAAGCTAGTAAAAATGGTCATTAGATAATTCTGGCATATCTTGGCATGTGAGAAACAATTTTAGACTCAAAAGGTTGTCACTTTTCTCTAATGATTTTTTTTCTCAAATTGCCAGTCTGTTATAAAAATCCACTTGTATTATTTTAACTCTATATGATTATGTGCTACTACAAAGGGGATTTTATATCTTCAAAATTAATCTTTTTATGCAGCATAAAAGTACAGGAAAGTCCGGCTGCATTTTTTGGCGCTCTACAGAAACACGTTGATCCTGATGTTCAGTTGGTGAGTACAGGATCATTTTTGTGTTTTCATGTGTAATTTTTATTTTTTTTGGAGATAACAGTCTTTTAAAATATATATATATTTTATTGATTTTTTTTTAGAGAGGAAGAGAGAGAGAGATAGAGAGTTAGAAACATCTATCAGCTGCCTCCTGCACACCCCCCCCCCCACACCCACACACTGGGGATGTGCCCGCAACCAAGGTACATGCCCTTGACCGGATTCGAACCTGGGACCTTTCAGTCCACAGGCTGACGCTCTATCCACTGAACCAAACCGGTTTCGGCAAGATAACAGTATGAAAGAATCTGAACATGATCTCCTGTGATGTTTACAAATTGCTGTGCATTTCCCCAAGCATTCAAGAAAGTATTACTCTTAGCATTTTAATCAACAGTTTATTTTTCTTTCCTATATCTAATATTAATTTGAAAATATATGTTGTTACCCCTATATTACCCTTTTGGGTGTCTACATATTTTTCTAGTTCTTGGAGGGGGGTCATCTTTCACTTGAGATTTAAGATAAATTGATTCCCATCTTACCCCATAGATGTTGGGGCACCCGTGTTCTTCCCAGTGTTTCAGGGATTCTTGAGGGTGAGGGTTTTCCATGTCACCTATGGCCCCATGTTCCTGCCTCCCCTGAATTCTTGCCTTCCTGTGTGTGTTCATATTTTGTGAGTGCCATTTCCTCCTGCATTGCATCAGCCTGTGGGATTTCCACAATTGCCTAATTTCCCAAAGGTGTGTGTGTGTGTGTGTGTGTGTGTGTGTGTGTGTGTGGTGTGAGACTGACCTTGCACAGGGTTTGGGGCCTAGGTTTGATGACATCACACTCCAACATGGCAGACAAGTTAAAATCGACATCCCTGTTCTTACAAAACCTCAACCATCCCTGTTTCTTGGAAGTGTGTGCTCTTCTCCCAGGCGGAGGCCTCGCACTACACTGCAGGGCCTTTCCTGTCCCATCCCCTCCTCTGGCCTCCTGGCTTGTTCATCCCAGCTCCCTACATTCCTGCTCAGATCTCATGCAGAGCAGTTCAGCTCTTTTAGTCTGACACAGAATAAATGCTCCGTAAGGATGCTGTAATAAACAAAGGGAATTCTCACCCTCAGGGCAAGTACTTTTTTTTTTCACCCTGGCTGGTGTGGCTCAGGGTGGTGGGTTCCATTCTAGGTTAAGGCACATACCCAGGTTGTGGGTTTGAACCCTGGTCAGGGTTCATATGGAAGGCAACTGATCGATATTTCTCTCTCTCTCTCTCTCTTTCCCTTCCTCTCTAATATCAATAAAATATAACTTATAGAAAAGTTGCTAGTACAAAACACTCCCATATACCATTCACCCATATTCCCCAATTGTTGACATTTTATCATATTTGCTTTATCATTATCTATCTACCATCTATCTATCTATCTATCTATCTATCTATGTATCTATCTATCTATCTATCTATCTCTTTTTTCCAAAAACCATTTGAGAGGAAGTTACAGACATGATATTCCATTAGCCTTGAATACTTCAGTGCATATTCCCTACAAACAAGGTCTCTCTCCTGCAGGACCATAGGACAACCATCAGAATCAAGAAACAGTATGACCAGCTAATCCACAGACTCCATGGACATTTTTCCATTTGTATGTCCTGTCTAGTAAAAGGATCTAATGTGTTGCACTTGGTTGTGCTGTCTCTAGTTTCGTGTGCAATTTGGAACAGTTCCATAGTTTTTTCCTTGCCTTTGATGGCCTTTTAATTTTGAAGAGTATAGACCAGTATTTTGTATAATGCTCCTCAATTTGGGTTCGTCCAACATTTCCTTATGATTAAATTCAGGTTATGCACTTTGGGCGGAAGTATGAATCTGAGTTCTCACTGCGTCCTATAGGGTACCCCATTGATTAAGGTGGTACCTGTCAAGTTATTCTTTTTCTCTTTATAATTAGTTTTTTTTCTTTTTGATAGGGAGATACTTTGAGACTCTGTCAATATCTATTCCTCATCAAACTTTTACCCACTAGTTTTAGAATCCATTAGTAATTCTTGTTTGAATCCATTATTACTATGATGGTTGCCAAATGGTGGCTTTCTAATTCTATACTTCCTTCTACATTTATTAGGTGCCATTATATTATACATAAAAGCTTCCTTTTCTCTCCAATTATTTGTTCATCTATTTATAGCAGTATGGATCCCTATTTTACTTACTACCTTACAGTCCACTACTACTACTTACTTTTGTGCCCAAATTGTCCCTGGTTTTTCCAGTGAGAGTCCTCTTCAAGCTGGTTTATGTGTCTTGTTGACATGTCCCCATCGTTCTTGGAACATATCCTTACTGTCTGGCACAAGGAGATATGCCAGGCTAATTTTGAAGTTTTGCTGCCCAGCTCTGGAATCAGAAATTTCTCTAATGAGCCCTGATTCCTCTGGGTAGAGAACAGTATTTGGAAACCAAGATCTGGGCATTGCGTGTGCTCATTTGCTACTGAAGTGTTGCTGTCCCAGGCTCTCTCAGTGGGCAAAGCCGGGGCAAATATGTGTGTGCATGTGCCTGCACGTATATACATATATATTATGTATAACTACATCTATGTTATTACTATATGTACCTATGTATATATTAAAAACATGTTCACACCTCCAGTTATGATTCAGTACCACAGGAAAGCATTCTCCCTTTCCAAATTTGTGCCCCTCCTCCTCTGCTAGTGGCCGCTATTATTTTCTAAATGTATGCTTACTTCTCCATCCCTGGAGTGTAACCAGTCTCACTTGGCTCCCACCTTCTTCGGCCCTGGTCCTATTGGGCCACTGCCTTGCTGCTACCCCCTACTTTGCTTGGCCCCAAACTCATTGGATGGAAGGAAGGAAGGTTCCTAAGATAATTTTGCTGACAATTTAAGAATACCTTTTCCTACTTTCTATAATCAAGTGTAAATGACTTTAGCACTGGGCATTATGATTTTGAACAGATCTATAGGTGAAAAAAATAACTGTATTTGTTTTCTTTTGCTTATCATGACAGTACCTCTCTTTTCTATACTTTAGGGGGGTTTTGAAGGTAGAGAATAGAAGGTGGAAAGGAGGTGGAGGTAGTCCAGGGATCATCCTTCTCTGAGGGAAATACCTGATAAGTAGGGCAGGGACAGAGTTGGGTGGACTTAAAATATATCGGGGCCGGGGGGAGGGGGGCGGAGTTTCTTTCTCCTTATTTTCTCTCTTCCCATATCCCTACTTTCAAGTTCCAGGAAACAAAACATAAGTTGTTTTTGTTTTCTTTATTTTGGTTGTTCAGTACCTAATGGGAAAAAGACCACAGTGTAAGCCACTTTTCTGTGGGTGAAGGTGGGAGGCAGAGGCAGTGAGACAGGAGAGCCATAGAGGGTCATGCAGAGAGGGGGCAGGTGGCTGGAGGAAGAGCTCGGTTAGAAGGGAACTCGAGGACGAGACAGAGTGAACTCAGTAGAGGAGTGAAGGAGATGGGAAAGGTTGGCCGAGGGAGATGGTAAGACGGAGTTGGGCTTGGTGGAGTGGATGGCTGATGAGAAGGCGTTTCAGATGGCCTTGATTAATTGTCAACGTTTAAAGACCTGTAGACATGTTCACATTTGCCTCTTGAAAACTTAAGGGCAAAAGATGTTTGAAGAATCCATGTATTCATTTTTCTTTAAAAAGCAATTTCTAAGCATAAGTAAATTGACTCTTTTTTTTTTTTGCTTTGCTTTTAGGTCATGTGTATTCTGCCTTCCACTCAGCAGAACTATTATGAATCCATTAAAAAATATCTGAGCTCCGACTGCCCCGTCCCAAGCCAGTGTGTGCTTGTTCGGACCTTGAGTAAACAGGGGATGATGATGAGTATTGCCACCAAGATTGCCATGCAGATGGCCTGTAAACTCGGAGGCGAGCTGTGGGCCGTTGAGATCCCTGTGAGGAATCTGTCACTCTTGTCCTTTTAGTAATCAGTCAATTGATCAATTCATTTTTTAAAAAAATATTTTTTAAAATTGATTTCAGAGAGGAAGGGAGAGGGGAGAGAGAGAGAGAAACATCAATGTTGAGAGAGAATCATGGATTGGCTGCCTCCTGCACACCCCACACTGGGGATCGAGCCTGCAACCTGGGCATGTAACCTGACCGGGAATTGAACTGTGACTTCCTAGTTCATAGGTCGACACTCAACCACTGAGCCACGCCAGCCGGGCTGATTAATTCATTTAAAAAATGAAATCAAAGTAGGAGAAATTTTAATAGGATCCCAGAGGTATTTGTTTTGCTTGATGAGCTCTGCTCTGGGTTTGGCTTACACAAGCCACTGTGAAGGTGTGCACAGATGAGGCATAACCCCCATTCTCAAGGAGCTTCAGTTAAGCTGATAACAGAATAGTTCATGGGAGAGAATCTAGTTTGGCATAGACTTGGAAGGACTTGCTTTAGAGCCTCTGGCAGCTATTTAAAATCTGTGTTCCATGGCCTTTGCCTTTATCTGCTTCCACCAGGTGCTAACTCTCAGGGTAGTCTTGCATCCTGGTTGGGCCTCCCCAAACCTTGGAGATCTGTTGGCAGAACCTATCATCTGAATCTCCAAACTGTGTGGGGAACTGAGAAAATCCTCTTCTCCTTCCTGAACTGTGGCCACCGTGGGAGGAAGTGCGGGAATGAGAAGTGAGGGAATGTAGCCCATTCTCTTATGCTTCCATAAGCAGGGTGGCCCCAGCTGCATAGCCAGGTGAGGAGTCCTTAGAGATATGAAGAAAGGGGGCTGGAATTCCTCTTCAGATTCCTTCAGCCCGGAGGCAAGGGATAAATGGACCGAGCACTTTCCCAGAATCCTTTGAACCACTGATGACTCATGGCCATCTCCACAAAGGATGGTTGCTATTTTGGACTCTAGTGAGTCTCTTAAAGCAAAGTATGTACCATATTCTTCCCTTCCTCTTGAAGTTTCTTTGGTTTCTGGTTAAATAATCTGCTTCACCTAGACCTTGATCATCCTAGCACATAGCTTAACTTGAATAATTAAATAACGGGGTAATTTTTAAAACTTTGATATTAAGTCATTGTTTGAGGAAATAATACCTCATCCCATTAAAATCATGAAAAATTTAATTTTACAGTTAAAGTCCCTGATGGTAGTTGGTATCGATGTCTGTAAAGATGCATTCAACAAGGGAATGGTGGTGGTTGGATTTGTGGCCAGTATTAACCTCAGAATCACCAGGTACTTTTACAATGACTCTAACATATTCTTCCACTATCTAGACTATTAATTGTGGCTTAACTAAAGACTATACAGCAAGGAATAGTTTGTATTCTTTATTTACTAGTATTTTTAAAATGTGAATAAAGGTCATAAATTATACTGACATATATAAATGATTGATAATATTGGGGCAATACATTGCCACATTAAATAACTATTTTTACACATATATTAGGACAGTTACTCACATGCTAGTCATATTCCCAAAAGGATGGCCATGTAAAAATTCTTGTGCATTTATTTTCTGAACATCTGCACTGTATTAAGCATTGTACTAGGAACTTCACATACATTATGTCAAGCAGTTGAGAGTCAGATTGCCTGGATTCATGCTTGTTATTATATTATTATTAATGCTCACAGACACTTGATATGGTGGCTGTTTGAACAACTATTAAAAAGGCAGGGGAAAAAACATAGGCAGGATTAGGGATAACACATTAAACATGAGCTCATGGCTCTTATTAAATTGTAGTTCCTAAAACCGTTTCCATGTTTGTAACTAAACATTGCTTTGAGGCAGGAGGAGCTGCTGGCAAATTCCTTCTTCCTAGACTTAACCTTTTGCACTCGGATGTCGAGTGTGACTCGACACGGTTAGCATCAGTAGCAGGAATCGCGAAAAAAGCAAGTGAGTGCAAAGGGTTAAGCTGTTGGATTTCCTCCATTAAGTTTGTGGTTGGGTGTATTTGGGATGGTGGAAAACAGGGAAAGTAGCAGCATGCCTCCAACTTCATTCCAGGCTGAAAGAGATCCTGGTTACAGGTATCACTTCCCTGATCAAGCAGCTAAAGGATGTCCAGCCAGCTAGCAGCATCCTCATTGCATCATCATTGTGGCCTCTATTTAGAGAACTATAATAATGCTGACGGCATCCTTAGTATTGTCGTCACCTTCATTTTCTAAGTGCTTCAAGTTAATTGATGACTTTAGCAAGAAAACTTGCTTCTGAAATAGAAATAAGTTCATCATGTTACGTTTTTTAAGTCCAAAAGGCTCACCATTAGAAGTGGGAGCTTATGCTTGAGAAATCTTTGGCTATTTTGAAAGTAGAAATCTACTGCTAACCTAATAAATTCCTTTATAATAATAACATAGAGGCCTCTAGTAGTGCTTTTTATGTGGCCAGTGCTAAGCACTTTACGTATATTATCTAATTTAATTTTTACAGTAACCCCGTGAGGTAGTAACTATCCTACCAGCTTGTAAATGTCCTCGTTACAGGTGAGGAAACTGAAGCTTAGGTTCGCATAGCAGAGTCACGTGGTTGATGAGTATACAGCCAGGATTTGAACCCAGATGTGTCTGATGTCAGCAGAACGCTTTAGTTTCTCCTTTCAATAAATTTCATTTTGGGGGGAGGGTGAGATTTTAATATAATTGTGATCATACAGCATATACAAAATTATGAACAACATTGGTTTTTACTTGTAATGTTTATTTCTTAATTTAACCCTAGTAGCATGTGTATAGTAGCAATTTTTGAACTTTACTTTTGTTCTTTGCTTACTTTAGGTGGTTTTCCCGCTGTATCCTTCAGAGATCAACCACGGAGGTTGCAGACTGCTTAAAAGTTTTCATGATCGGTACTAAAACCGTAACAGTGCGTGTGGGCTCCAAGACCCAAGGTCCATGTGCTGATAGTAGAGCCGATAGGAGGAAGCAAACTCCCCAAGCCTACCTGAGCCAGTGGGCAGCCAGTTAGAGATCCCCAGAGCTGTGTCCTGACTCTAACAGTCAGACCTCGGAATTCGTCGGCGTGTGATAAACAAAGCCAGGAGGAGGGAGAGTTTGTGGCTGCTGGTGGCTCTGACGAGTAGCTTGAAGGCCAAAAGAAACCTACCCCAGAGGAACGAGGATTACGACAGAGCAGTGTTAGGTGTAGAAATAGGAGAGAAGCTTTGGGGAAGTGTGCAGGCCGTGTGGCATAGCGGGAGAAGATGGGGAAGACAGCAGGTGAGGAAGGGTGTCCTCTTCACAGTGTGACTTGGTGAGAAGAGGGACCTGGAGTTCCCCCCCTCCACCAGCCCAGGCTGGATCTGGCGTCGTCATTCCTGAATGGTGTGCTTGTGCACCTCACTCCCTTCTCGAGCTGCGTTTTCCCATCTGTAAACTTTGCTTTTTTGTGTGTTTTTTTATAATGAGTTCTTTTTAAAAATATATATATTTTATTGATATTTTACAGAGAGGAAGGGAGAGGGATAAAGAGTCAGAAACATCGATCAGCTAGCTGCCTCCTGCACACTCCCTATCAGGGATGTGCCCGCAACCAAGGTACATGCCCTTGACCAGAATCGAACCTGGGACCCTTCAGTCCGAAGGCTGACGCTCTATCCACTGAGCCAAACCGGTTAGGGCAAACTTTGGGGGTTTTTAAAGAGTTTTTTTTTTCTACTAAGAAAGTGAATTTTGGTGATAGGTGGTAATAGACTTACATATATGATCATCTTCTACCAACTTAAAATGAATTCCATGGTTGGTAAACTTATACAATTGTATATAAAATATATACACAAAAAGAATCACTGCATCTTTATTATATTATTACCTTCTTCTCACTTCAAAACCTGGCCTTTTTTTTTAGTGGTTATGAAAAGTTTCTGTTGGGTGGGAGTTACTGTCTGGTCTCTGCCTTTAGGTGAGTTCTAGTTAGAGTGGGTGGAAATGTTTACAGAATTTATATTGTCAGTGAGACGTGGAATCTGATTGGGTGAGTCCCTGTGGAGATGCTTCCAGAGGAACAGCCAAGGTCTTTCCTTATATTTTCATACCCATGCTCATTAAAGGAGAAAATGAACTGAACTTACCCAGTCTGTATTTATGGAGAGGATTTAAAGGCTAAAACAAACTAAATTGGTGTTAATTTGGCTCATGTAAATAGAATTCGTATGTCTATTGCATGAATTAAGTTTTAATTTATTGCTTAAATATTAAAATTTTACTGCTGCAATATGCTAAGCTTAAGAATCTATTTTGCCATAGAAATCATTACGATTCCTCAAATAGCAAAGAGGCAGGAATGTTTCCCTAAAGTTACTTGTTTTTATGCTATTGCAAATACAACCCAAGTTAGGTATTACCTTATTTCACAGTGGTCTGAAACATTGAAAGAAAAATTTAAATATTTTTTTTATTGATTTCAGAGAGGAAGGGAGAGGGAGCGAGAGATAGAAACATCAATGATGAGAGAGAATCATTGATTGGCTGCCTCCTGCACAACCCCCACTGGGGATCAACCCGAAATCCGGGCATGTGCCCTTGATCGGAATCGAACCCTGGACCATTCAGTCTGCAGGCCGATGCCCTATTCACTGAGCCAAACCAGCTAGAGCTAACCATTGAAATTTAATGGGAATTGTATTCTTTGTTGGCGTTGCACGAGTCATTGTTTTCTTACACCGCATTCTGCAGGAGCACTCAACAAATGGTACGCGTACAATCACGGTTTGCCTGCACGGATTATTGTGTACCGTGATGGTGTCGGAAATGGTCAGCTCCAAACACTTCTTGAATATGAAGTTCCACAGCTGCTGAGCAGTGTGACAGAAGCAAGTTCAAATGCCAGGTATTCAGTTAATTGTTCTTTCTCCAACTCCTGATTATAGCACATTTGTTGTAACTGTTAAAGTTACTGTATGTCAGCAAATCCTTTTTAGGCAGTTAAGTTTTGCTCTGTTTCTGCATCTGGATGGATTGATTTCCCCTAGATGGGAGGTAATCGGGTGGTCTTACGTAAATAGCCTGGGAGGCATGAGCTTTGGGCGCCTGGGGGACACCCTCCAGAGCCTGACACTGAGATGCAGCAGAAAGCCTGCGGGGCTGCTGGCAGGTGAAGATGCTCAGACATGTTAACGTGCCATGGGGAAAAACAAGCTATGGCTTCAGCTCAAGGCCCAAATCCACACACAGGGCTCACCCTCTGAAGTGCAGGCCCTGGTGTGCGGCCGAGATCTACAGCAGGGAGAGGAGTGAGTGTTGTGAAAGCCGAGCTGCATGTGGTAATGAGACCATCTTAAACACCAGGCACCTCGCTCCATTGCCACGTGTCTAGCTTCCATGTTTCAGTACAACATTCATTATGTCAAGTGCAAGAAAAATATTAGAACTGGAAAGTGGGGGCGGATGATAATCTGAAAATATTCAGAAAGCATCTTCCAAGCAGTGCACAGTGGGCATCTGTAGGGTTATACCACCATCACCTCCATCAACCAAGTGTTGCAGCCAAGAGCCACAAGGAGCTGTCTTAACCTCATCAGTGACTGTTAGGAGGGAGAGCATCATGGTTTAAGGGCAAGATCATCTTCAGCTGCATCCAAATTGTCAGAGCCCAAATCTCTCCCTATTCACCGATGGCAGGTGAATGTGTCTATTCAGAATCACAAGGGTGCAATTTGGGGATTGCTAAGAGTGCCAGGGAGTTAGTTTTCTAGCATTAGGACATCACCGTTTAAGTCTCAACACTGGAAACAATAATATGTACTTTAAATCATTAAAATGCTTAAGGTGAAATTTCACGGTGACCTTTGCATCCCAGAGGTCCCTTCCATGATGGCCGATTCTTGGACTTGGCCTTGGCTTTCCCAAATGCTGCCTTTAACACTTGGTCATTCAGCATTTGGCCCAAGTGTGTATTTGGTTCGCCCATCCATCCTTTTAAGAGTGTGTTTTCCATGGTTCAAAAGCGATGATTTGAAGAGTAAGAGGGACTCGTGGTTCTTCCTTCCCTATTCAGAAAGTGAGAGGCAGACTGAAGGCGAAAATAGAGGGACTGTTGCTACCGGAAAAGAATCTTGTCTCCACAGATAATTCTGGAAAATCATTTTTTAGAAGTGCTAATTTAAGTTCATTGTCCTATTAACCATTGCCCCTTAAATGATATAAACTAGCCAAATGATTGGACCTCCCCCACTTCTTGCAGTAACGAGGACGATGCCTAATTTAAAAAATTGTGTGTTCTCTGAGGGAGGAGAGATTGGGGGTGATTTTTATTTTCCTTGTTATTGCAGTGCTTTTCTAATGAGTTTATTAATTCATTTATTCCATCAAAACTTAGAATTACTATATGTCAGCTTATCTTTCTTTAAAAATCAGAAAATAGAAAGCGGCATGGCTTGGTTTTCGGTTCTCTGTCTTACTTTCTTGCCTCTCTGGCTCCAAGCTCCAAGCTGTCGGTGATTGTGGTCAGGAAGCGGTGCATGCCGCGGTTCTTCGTGGAACAGAACCGCACCTTACAGAACCCGCCGCTGGGCACCGTGGTGGATTCAGAGGCCACGCGTCCTGAGTGGTGAGTGCTGTTGGAAAACCGATGTTCAGTGAAACATTACTGTGTGTTGTTCAGGTTTGGCCTCATTTTGTTTGCCTTCTTTCTCACATTCATTCCATTTCCCCCCTCAGGTATGACTTTTACTTGGTCAGCCAAACGGCCTGTCGGGGAACTGTTAATCCCACCTACTATAACGTCATCTACGATGACAACGGCTTGAAGCCCGACCACATGCAGAGACTTACATTCAAGCTGTGCCACCTCTACTACAACTGGCCGGTGAGTGACAGCCGTTTACTGACACTCGAGTACCGACATTCAAGGTTCCCACCCAGGAATTCTTCCCCGGTTTACCTTTGTATCTCTATACCTCGCATAATGCCCGATTTTTCACAAAGGAGAAATGAATGGACGAGTGAATGAATGAAGGACTCCTTGAGTCCACAATGGGAGAAACCCAGTCTGTCATAGAAATGAAATAGCAATAACTATTAAAACATTACTATTTATAATTCCCAAAGGACTTTATCGTATGAACTCGTTATCTTATGCAAGCCTTGGGGGGAAAAGAGGATATTGTTATTTCCATGTTACAGTTGACGTTGAAACCAGCTCAGAGGTCTGGCGGGAAAGGGACGGGCCTGGCCCTGTGCTGTGTGCCTGTGCATGAGGCCGAGATCTGCTCTCAGAGTCCAAGGCCAAGATTCATCCTGAGCCCCTTGGAACATTAAGTTGAAGGAAACATAGATTAGCCCTGAGTGTGGTAGCTCCCAGCGCCCAGCGCCATGAAGCCAGACTGGCCTCCGGCCCATTCTGCCCAGTGAGCATAAGGTCCAGTGAGCCGATGCCCTTTGTTGGTTGGGTCTAGTTACTGTTTACTCACAAACTTATCCTATTGTGTATGTAACTAGTAGATGAAGAATCTCAGGGAAAAATCACTTTGAAGAACAAGTTATCCTCTTAATTACCACCCATACTTTCTCCTCTCAGGGCTTAGTCAGTATCCCAGCACCCTGCCAGTACGCGCACAAGCTGACCTTCCTCGTGGCACAGAGCATCCACAAAGAACCAAGTCTGGAGCTGGCCAATTCTCTCTTCTACCTGTGATGACACGAACCATCGGCATTGCCAGATGAAGAATCCCCAGGAGTAGTCGGTATACTCTTTACAAATCTGCCATGAGCTCAAAGCTGTGACTGAGGAAAGGAGATTGAGCCAGCTTTAACTTCTGGGGAAAACAAAAAATTTAATCTGAAATGGTTCAAAAGGAATGTATGTTGTTTTATTTGAAAGCTATATGCTTGGCGTAGATTCTCGTTGTGGTATATGGTATTAAAATGTACCATCACCTGTTGGTAAGTCCACAAAGCTGAATATCTTCTAAGAAAATAAGTGTTTGCGTGATGTTTTGATGGGTAGGTAAACGGGGTCTAATTCCCACCGTAAATGTTTCAGAAGTTTTCTTAATGTTATAGAGCATTTTGTAGAGTGGTGTAAGTAGTTATTAGAAAATAAAGAAAATTTAGAGCATCGTAGATTGTGTTTATCATTATTTAAATTTCAGTTGAAGTTACATGTGAACCTTATTATTTACCATAAGTGTTTTCAGCAAAAATTCTTACCAACTAGACCTCATCACCATCACTCTTTGAGTCCTATTTCTAAAACTGAGCCTATCACTTGCTCTCTTTATGGTACTTTATTTCACTTCATACAACTACTCTCATTGAAGACCTTGCTTCTTACTGCACTGAGAAAACACTTCATCCGAGAGGACTTGCACAGGCTTCCATTCCATCCATCTAAGGGTTTCTGTGTGCATAGACCCTCCCTTGTTATCATAAGTAAACATGTCTCTGCTCTATGGACGGCTCTCATCTGTGTGCTCACTCTCACTCCCTCTGGCTGTGAAGGATGCTGCTCTAGTCCTTCTTCCCTCCCTCTGCTGCATCATCAGTCTTCCTCTCACACTGATCATTCCTATCAGCATGATAAAGTGCTGTTATTTCTTCCATTTCTATCTCTCACTCCCTCTCCCTTCCTCTCTGAAATCTGAAATATTTATTTATTTCAGAGAGGAAGGGAGAGGGAGTGAGAGATAGAAATATCAATGATAAGAGAGAATCATGGATCGGCTGCCTCCTGCACAACCCCCACTTGGGGTTGACCCTGCAACCCAGGCATGTGCCCTGACTGGGAATTGAACAGTGACCTTCTGGTTCATAGGTCAATGCTCAACCACTGGGTTATTTCTTCCATCTTAATAAAGAAACTTTTCCCCCTCCACTTACCATCCCAGTTCTTTGCTCCTCTTTTTAGAAAAACTTCTAAAATAAAAAAAGTCTATCCTCAATGTATTAAATTCTTCACTCCAATCAGAATTTCACAACCACCACATCAAAATTGCTTTTGTCGCCCTGGCTGGGTGGGCCGGTTGGAGCATTGTCCCATGCACCAAAGGGTTTCGAGTTCAATTCCCAGTCAGGGCACAAACTTAGGTTGCGGGTTTGATCCCTGGTCAGAGTCCATACAAGAGGCAGCCAATCGGTGTTTCTCTTTCTCTCTCTAAAAATCAGTAAAAAAATATCCTTGGGTGAGGATTTAAAAAATTGCTTTTGCCAAGGTCACTAATGACCTCCACTTTGTGAAATTTGATCGTCAATTCTAAGTCCTGGTCTTGCTTAACCTGTTAGAGCATTTGGCCCAACTGATGGTTTCCTTCGTTGTGAGACACTGTGTGGCCTTTAGGATAACACACTCTCCTGGTTTCTCTCCCACTAGATCAGTCACACATTCCCAGTCTCCTTTGCTGCTTTCTCCTCATCTTCTCATCTCATCCTTCACAGGAGATTCCCCAGGAATGAGAATATGGCCACATGCAAAATCTGTTTTTATGAAGGAAAAAATCAGAGTTCTAGATTCTTCTCACAGAGAGAGATTAGGTGGAAGGCTATAGTGAAGGGGGTATGGAGAGCCGAAGGTTGTCTCTGAGGGGCGAGGAGAGCAGGCCCCTATGCAGAGATATACGATGGCACGGAAAACATTCTTTTCCCATTTGAGGGTGTTTTTCAGGCCTGGTAACATGGTCCATTTCAGTAATAGAAAGAGTAATGATAACCAGGATGGGTGTGAGGGGCGTCCCAGGCACAGCGCCAAACCAAGCTCTTTACATTCACATTTAACCTCCACAGCTGTGTGAATGAGTCACTATAACGACCATTTTACAGATGATAAAACTGAGGAGTAAAGATGCTATGTGGCTCACCAACTGTAAAGCTAATAAATTGTGGAGTTAGAATTTGTCCTTGGTGTGTTTGACTCCAAAACCTGTGAGATGAACCATAAGACTGGAATAAAAGGTACAGTAAGATTTTAAAATTTTCTCCCTGAGTTTCTTAGGTGAGGGGGTGCCTTATATTTAAAGTTGGCAAGTGAAGGCAAGCTACTAAACCAATCCAGAGTGGTTGGGTTTTTGTGTCGATGATGTTGTTTTCTCCTTCCAAGTACAAGGATGCTGTAAAGCGCCATCACCAGCAGCCGGCTTTAGGGTTAATCCACACAGGACTCTGTAGAGCTTCTTAACTATCAAGTCTTGCTCAAGGTAGGGCTCCTTGCCATTTTAGCCCACCAGGGGGCAGACAAGGACTGTGTGGGAGCAAGGGCCCTTCCCCTTTGCAGGTGTGGTGTAGCAGATCGTGGCGGAAGAGCCAATGTCAAGTAAACTCCCAGAAGCCAACAGGGGATTAGGAAACTCTTCATTTGAGCTCTGGTTCCGACACTGTTAGCTGTGGGATCCCCTCCCCGAGACTCAGTTACTCAATCTGTACTATGAGAAGGGGGGTTGGAGTAGACATTTAAAAGATTTAAAAAATGCAGATGCTGGGCCCACTTTCAGGAATAGGTATTGATGAATGAGAATTAGTTGTTGAAATGCTTAGATCGGAACAGAGGCACTGTCTTAAGTGTTACCTACTTCTAATATGGTAATAACAAAATAAGAGCTTGCTCAGTAGTCACAATGTCCAGCCTAAGAAGGAAACAGCCAGAAAGATTTACAGCTGAGTTTTATCCTGGTCGAGGGACAGATCATTCCTGTCTTATACAAACTGTTCCAAAGAGGAGACAAATAGACAGAGACATTCAATTTATTTTATGAGACAATATAATTTGATTTCCAAACCAGTCAAAGACAGTATTGAAATAAAACTCTATGCCAACCTCTCTTATAAACAGATGTAAAAAATCCAAATAAAATATTAACAAACCCAGTTTAGCAGAATAGAAGAATACATTTTAAAAAGAAGACCAAGCCACAGTTGGTATGGCTCAGTGAATAGAGCTTTGGCCTGCAGACAGAAGGGTCCCGGGTTTGATTCTGGTCAAGGGCACATACCTCAGTTGCAGGCTCCTCCCCGGCTCTGGTACAGGCTTCTGCGGGAGGCAACCAATTGATGTATTTCTCTCATATCAACATTTCTCTATGTCTTTCTTTCCCTCTCTCTTCCACCCTCTCTGAAAATCAATGGAAAAATATCTTTGGATGAGGCTAATAAATAAATAAATAAATATAAAATAAAAAGAAGACCAAGCATGTTTATCTCAGGAATGCACAAAAGTTTTACTTAAGAAAATCTATGAATGTAATCAGCAGATTTAAAGGCACAATCCACGTTGTCACTGCAGTAGCTGCAGACCAAGCATTCAAGAAAATTTAATATTCATGTGTCATTTTAAAAGACAATTCTTAACAAAATATAAACAGATGGAAATTCGAACATCGTTGGCTTGAAAAAAGGCTTCTAATAAAAAAATCTATAACCTATTATAATAAATTTTTATCATATATCATGTGCTTAAAAGTTTTCCCATTAAAGTCAAGAACAAGACAAAGATATCCACTACCACATTAACAATGCTATACTATAATAATAGTTATATTATCATATGTCTATATATATAATATATACTTTGTATTATAAGGTGTTATATATTATATATAATAATAATAATAGAGCTATTATTAATACTGTATTCAAGCTTCTAGTCAATAAAATAATGGAGATACATAGATCAAAAAGAAAGAGACAAAATTATCATGATTTATTCAGGTATTATTATCTATTTAGAACATCCAGGAAGTCCTACAGAATTAATAAAATAATTCAACAAGATAGAACATATAAAATTACCTTCAAAAACAAATTTCTATGAATTAGTATGATACAAATAAATTGAAAAAATCTAACTTGACAATAAAAATAATTTGATGCTTAAGAGTAAATAAAACAAGCACTTTGTGAAATTTGTTGCTTAGAAAATTTCTAAACTGCATTGAAAAACATATAAGAAGTTACTTACAAAAAGATAGCTGAACTGTGCTCACCAATAGGAAGCTTTAATATTGTAAAGATGAAAATCTTCCCCCAAATAAATCTAAAACTTCGATGTAATTCCAATGAAAACCCCAACATGGTTTTCCATAAAACTTATCTATATATATAAAAGCCTAATATGCAAATTGTCCCCTTGGGTGTTCGAATGCTCGCTATGACATATGCTAACCACTAAGGAGCGGCATGGAATAAAGGAAGGCCTCGATTGGCCCTGATCGCTGGCCAGGTCTAAGAACCCTACCCATGTATGAATTTTGTGCACCGGGCCTCTAGTAAAGTTATTATAAAATTCATGTGGTAGAATAAAAGTCCGAAAATATCCAATGCAATTCTGAGAAAGATTAATAAGACAGAAAGGCTTATTCTATCAGGTATCAGAGTTTATTATAAAGCTAAAGAAGTAAAGATCAGTTGAACAGGTAGAAATTCTAAAGACATGTGGCCACTTATCTAATAGAACTAGAATTACTGATCAGAGAGGAGAGAATTAACTACTCAATAAAAGGTAGTTGGGCTTTCTACAGAAAGAAAATTAGATCTCCATTTTAAGTGAAAAACAAAAAGAAATTTCATGATTATTAAAAACAAAAATTGTAACAACCAGAAGAAAATATAGGGAATATTTTTATGATATTCTGGTAAGGAAAACCTTTTAAAGTGGTATACAAAAAAGCAAAAATTATAGAGGAAAAGACTGATCACTTTGACTATGTAAAAATGTAAGCTTCTGAATGGCAAGTGAGATAATAATAATGCTAAACAACAAACAGCAGACTAGGACAATATATGTGTAACATATACAACAGGAAAAGGATTCTTATCCAAAAGATGTTTTTAAAAAATGAAAGAAAAAAAACAAAATCACCCAATAGAAAAGTGGGCCAAAAATGATCAATTCATAGTAAAGGGAACTAAATGACTAATGAATATATGAGATGATGCTCAAGTTCACCAGTAATCAGGGAAATTAAAAAATAAAATACCAATGAGACTTAATTTCACTCTCATAAGTTTGGAAAAAATTAAAAAGTCTCCTAATACTGAGAATGTGGGGAAACCAATTTAACCACTGCTGCTGGGGTATGAACTGGTGCAGTCATATTAGAAGTTCCAGACCCTACAAACCAGCAAGTCTACCTTGAGGTATATACTTTAGAGAATCTCTTGTACACGGGTACAAGAAGGGAATGGGTAAAACACACAGAAGGCTGGGTAGATGAACTGGGTGATTCTGAGAAGTCCACCAGCATCATCTTGAAGACCTGGTGTCCCATTGCTTTACAATGTGTGGGATTAGGTTCTTTATCACCTCTGTAGAGTGAAGTGTCAAAGAAGCCATAGGCTCTAGTCTACAGGGCTGTCAAGGACAGGATATTGTGGGCCTCACTCATTCATAGAGTAGCCAGGAGTCAGAGGAAACTCAGTGGCACCTAAGACACACAGAGAGAAGCATAGTAATATTCATTTTATTCTTTACTACATTGCTTTAGGCTTGGATAGTGGTCAAAGAAACTGGAAGTATAAATATGTTTCTGAATATCTAGGAAATTATTCAAATCCTTCCTTGCATTTGGTGCATGGTGTTCATAGTGGGACAAGTGATTCAATGCCTAGAGTCATGTTATCCAATGTGGCAGCATTTGAAATGTAAAGCAATTAATACTAAATGAAATAAAAACTTGAGTTCCTTGGTCACACATGTTCAACTACTCAAAGGCCACATGTGGTAATGGCTATTGTGTTGCAAAGTGCGTGTATAGAACATTTTTCATCATCACAAAAAATTCCATGGGAGAGCCTGGTTTAGATTATTCCTCTTTATCATTCAAAATCCAAATCAGATAACTTCGCTAATGCAAGGCCTTTTCACATCTCAAAGCAAAGTTCTGTTTGGTTCACAGAGCCAGGCATGCCCTGGGCCCGGGAAGTCAGAGATGGAGAAATAGCAGTTGCTGCCCTTGTTAAAGGGGGAAAAACACCCACAGGCCCAAAATGGCACCACCATGCTAAAAGCCCGTGATACCAAACCTAGATTTAATATCTGATCAAATTGTAGTTTCAGCTTCTCCCAGAAACATAATCTTAACCAACAAGTATGGAATTTTCTGGTCAAGCACCAGTAAGGTAATCGGTGTCATGGGCCCATTCCATCCCCCAAAGAAAGAAGAAGCAATGTGTATGATTAAAAACCCTTACTGGAAACACAGCAATAATTTCATCTCATGATGCAATGCATCTGGAGTCAGGAGAGAGGGGACAGCAGCCCTGTGGAGAAGGTAGGCCCTGATTTAATGTGGAGGTTCCCTTTGAATTTTATACATTTACCTGTTACTGCCCAGTACTTTGGAAAAACATACTATCTTGCCTTTGGTTGGCCTTTACTCTTGAGGATGACGTACTTGTTAGGATCTTGATTCAGATATTTATAAAACCTCATTCTGAGCTATTTAGAAGAGTCTTAGGTTGCAAATCACATTTTATGCAAAAAATTAACATCTAGTATATACATAAAGGCTTAGAAATCATAAAGGAAAAGAGAAACAGTTCAATAAAATATAGGCAAAGGATATAGACTAGCGGCCAGGAAAATGCCAGCAACAGGATGCCGTGTCACACCCTTATATTGGCAAAACTGAAATCTGAAATACCGTGAGGAACTCTCATATGTTGCTGGTAAGAATATAAATGAGCACAACCATCTGAAGAGTAATTTGTCAATTTCTAGTAAAGTTGATGTTCAGGCCCTATGAGCTAGGGTGCAAGGTTGCTCACTGAACAGTGAATATTGGAAAACATGCAAACATCCATCAGCAGGAGAAGATATAGAGTGGAATACTATTCAGCAGTTAAGATGAGTGAAATATAGTGATACATGCTAACATGCAACTATCTCCAAAAGACACCGTTAGATGAAAAAAGCAAGTCACAAAATTATAGGAACAGCATGAAAACTTTTATATAAAAATCTTTAGCCGAGGCCGGTTTGGCTCAGTGGATAGAGCGTCGGCCTGCGGACTGGAAGGTCCCGGGTTCGATTCCGGTCAAGGGCACGTACGTTGGTTGCGGGCACATCCCCAGTGGGGGGTGTGCAGGAGGCAGCTGATCGATGTCTCTCTCTCATCGATGTTTCTGACTCTCTATTCCTCTCTCTTCCTCTCTGTAAAAAAAAAAAAAATCAATAAAAAAAAAATCTTTAAAAGCCAAAACAATGCTACCCAGTATTTACTTATACATATGGAATAAAAGAAAGAACAAAACATGGACAACAGGGCATACATCAAATTCATATAATGAGTTCTCTCTGATGAGGGAGGGGAACGGAATGGTGAGGCAATAAAGGAGACTTCTAATTCCATGTGTAAATTTCTATTTATTTTTAAACGAGAAGCAAAAATATCAAGATGTTTCCATTTGTTAATTCCAGATGGAGGTTATGTGGGTTATTCTCTGTCGTCCTCCAGACCCACTGTTCGCCCTTCTCCACCCTGCTGTGCCCCAGGAGGCTGGCCTCTGCCCAGCTGCCCAGCCCGCCAGCTTCCACTGGGCTCATCCAGCTGGGGACAGGGCGGAGTGGGAGGGAGGGGAGAGAGGGACTCTGGGTATTTATTTTTCCAGTTTCCTCCCCCTCTGTGGAAAGGCAGGCTCCTTTCAGGAAGCCCTCTCTTGTCAGGTTTTGGTAACAGCTCCACACCGTGCCCCTTTAAGACGCTCTTGTGATTTTCCCACACCTTGCTCTTTCCTTTACCATGCAGTTCCTGTCAGAACCTTTCTTGATACAAGGGTTTAAGGTGTTTGCTAGTTCTCTGCAACTTTTGTATTTTTTAAACTATACCATATAGAAAATTATATAATACAATAAAAGGTATAAAATGGATCAAAAACAGCCCTGGCCTGCGTTGCTCTCAGTGGTTAGAGTGTCTTGGGTTAGATTCCCAGTCAAAGGCACGTTCTTGGGTTGCTGGTTCCATCCCTAGTAAGGCAACACACGTACACACGAGGCAAGCAATCGATGTGTCTCTCTCATCTCTCTCTCTCTCTCTCTCGTCTTCTACTCTCTCTAAAAATCAATGGAAAAAATCCTTAGGTGAGGATTAACAACAACAAAACAAACAAACAAAAGAAAAATAGAAAGAAAAAGAAAAAAAACACACTATACCAAAAGAAAAGAAAATTTAGAGAAGGAAGAATTTGAGTGAAGAGGCTAAAAAGTATGATGGTTGTGTGAGGTGTAAGGTGAGTTAGAATCTAAAACAGAGATTGGCTTTAGTCTCGGGGAGCACAGAGTCGAACTCAGTGGAGGCTTCCACCCAGAAATGAAGACCAGGCTGAGATTTACAAGGAGAGGGTCATTGTTATTAGTTCAAAAAATAATGAACACATGGTACTTGAACACAATGTTATAGGATCCTGATACAGGTTCTGTGAGGGATACTGATGGAGTTTCCACCTCTGAGAGCAATCTTGTCCCACAACACTTTCTGTGATCATGGGAAAGCTCTGTTCAGTACCATTAGCCACTTGTGCATTATGCATTAAAATGTGGCTTCTGCGATGAAGAAACAGAATTTTAAATTTTATTTCATTTGACTTAATTTAAATTTAAATTTAAAAAGCTCTGTGTGGCTAATGGCAACCATATTGGACAGCACAATTCTAGAGACGGCACTATCTACTAGGACAGATGGCAGATTATAATTACAGTGATTATATGATATGGAAATTATAAGTAACTATAATTTTTTTCATTCAATGAACATATTTTGAAGACCTAATATGTGCTGACACCACAAGATGAAGATGAGCAGGCCTTGGGCCCTGTCACTAGACGCCCCCAATCTAGTGGGGCTCTACCACCAGCCATGTCAAATGCCCCTTTGAGAATGTTTTTGTAACATGTAGAACACCCAGATGTGAACCAGCTCACGGAAGCCAAGGTCTTTAAGGAAATGGGGCTGGTCTGGCCCCTTTAGTGTCAGAATCTTGGCTGCGACCATTTGTGGAGACCACCTTGTCCAGGCGTACAATGATCACAAGTGTGCCAACACTGGAGATGACTCTAACTTTGAACCATATGAAGGCCCCAGAGGAACGTGATGGCCATGCAGCCATGCCCTAGGGCGAGAACCACACACAGTTTACACATCACTATATACATTTATAGGAGGCAGTTATCAGACGCAGGAGGGACTCTGACTCCTTGCCTCCCAAGGGAGAACTGGTGAGCGTGCCTAAGCAGCACGGCTGAGTTTACTGGCCGTGTCTGGACTCTCCATCTTCTGTGTCTCTCTTTGTTCTAATCAGAACATGAGCAGTACAGTCTGTGCTGGAACATTCCCTTCCTCCTTTAGGGCTTTTGGTTACCCAGACCTTTCTGCTCTCTGCACTCACTCAGAGCATTCTCTTTCTCAGCCATTTCTAGGAAAGGGATTGTAAGATGCCGCATGGCTGTGCCTCCACACTGGCCCTCCGCGCCTGTCCCTGCGTGCTCTGTACCAGGGCATTCTTTCTGTGGGAGGACCCTTCTTCTGAGTGCTGTGGTCACGATAGGGAGTTTCAGCCTCATTTGACAGGGGCAGTCATTCCTGGCTGGAAACAGGACCCTGGCTTAGGCAGCCCCTGGCACCATCTGTGGGACATCGTTAAACACACCCATCTGCTCCCTCCACTGCGAACTGGAGGGCCTCGCTGCTGAATCGTGTACAAGATGACGCGGAGGGTGCACATCCTGGCCACTGAGGACAGTGCCTTGCACTGGGCAGTGGACAGCTGCTGGAAAAAGCCGCTTCCTCTCTCTGATGGTCACCATGGCTGGAAGCTCTGCTGGAGCGGAGTCCTTCCCACTTGACCAGAGGGGACTGCCCTAGAGATGAGCACCTGGCCAAGATTCCTCCTCTGAGTGGTTAGAAGTGGAGGTGAGGGGAGAGAGAGACAGATGGAGAGGGGGGGGGGGAGAGAGAGAGAGAGAGATTCTATCTACGGCAGCATGTGGCTACAACTGTAAAGCATAAATGGACAGCAGACAGAGTTGGTCCACAGGGAGAGACAGTGATAAAAGCAAATGCACACAGGGACAGCTTTCCCTGTGGCATGCCACATCCCAACTCCCGTCCTTCCTCAGGCAGCTGCACTGTACCCTGGGCCACAGACATCTTTGTTTCCTCTAAACAAATCTCCCTATGTTTGCTTAGGTGAGTGGGAGCAAGTTTATTTCTGCTTACACACACACACACACACACACACACACACACACACACACACACACACTTGGAGCTCAGTAAATGCAACGTGTGGTCAGCAGAATTTTAAGCTGGCCTCCCTGACTCCTATTTCTGGCATCCATCGTTAGTGTACAATGAAGGGAGTTTGCAGTCCCTAATCAGTTGATTTAAAGACCATCAAGTAAGAGATTATCCTGGCCTGGTCCAACCTAATCAGGTGAGCCCTTGAAAAGGGTGTAGAGGTCAGAAGCTCATTCTTTGCTGCCGGCCTTGAAGAAACAACATGTGTGAGTTCTGCAGCTGCAGAGAGCTGAATTCTGCAATCACCACATGAGCTTGGAAGAGGACTCCAAGCCTCAGCTGAGCCAAGTCTGGCTGGCATGTTGGTTACATCCTTGTGAGGCCCTGAGCAGAGGACTCGGTTACACTAGGCCTGAACTTCCGATATACCAAAACTTAGACATTTCCAGTTGGTAGGTTTGTGGCAATTTGTTCCATAGCAAAATGAAAAACTAATACAGAAGGCAAATGAGGGAAGAGATCAACCAAAGGACTTGTATGCATGCATATAAGCATAACCAATGGACACAGACACTAGGGGGGTGAGGGCATGAGTGGGGGGGGGGCAATAAGGGGATAAGGACACATATGTTATATCTTAATCAATAAAGAAAATTAAAAAAGAAGGCAAATGAGTGGCTGTGCTGTTATTTCTCAGTCAAGTCCCCCTCTTCCCACCTTTCTCCATTGAACAACAACCAGCACTGACCTATAAAGACATCGATTGATTGTCTAGATGGACCCTCAGCGGTCAGTTAGCTACATTCCCACTTCAGCCTTTTACCTCAATGAACTCTTATGAAAATCATTGCTCAGTTCTGCTTGCCATGGAATTGGTGGCTCGTCATAAAGAATATCTCAGCCACTGGCAGCAGTGAGGAGAAAGGTGGGAGGCAGAATCTTTAGGAGTGCCTGGTCCCAAGGATTAAAACCCATGGGAATCAGATTGGCCCCGACACACAGTGTCAGCACAAGGCTTCCTGATGGGACTCTCCTCAACTCCTTGTAGACACAGGGTTTCCTGGGGAAACCAGACAGATGCTCGGCTCTGGCAGGAAGAACCCTGGCTCCCTGCCCTACCTCTTTATCCAGCTCACTCTCCCACTGGCCAGAGTCCACGTGTCACAGGCCCAGCAGGCACCCGGCCATTCAGAACTTTTCTGGAAAACATGAGAGCTAAGGATCTTGAGTTTTGGGTATTGGGTCTGCTGAATCCTCTAGTAACACATCCTCTTGTAAAAGAATGACAATATATGACATCCACACAACATGCTACAGTTTCCAAGTTGCTTTAGGCTCCATTTATCATTTGGTTCTATCAACAGGCCTGGAAACAATGCAGTTGTCATCAACCCAGTTTTACAGATGAGAAAGGCGAGGCCCAGAGAAGTTAGATGACCTGCTCAGGGTCACACGGCTGAGTGGCAGAACCAGGCCTGGAAGCCAGGTCCTTCCATAGAGACATGTCCAGGTCGTCCAGGCAGCAGACACTGTGCTGTGCTCAGGGGATGTGGCAACGACCAGGGCATGGCCATCAAATGAACAACGAGGGAAATCGTTAGTTAAAATGTGCTCATGGAGAAGAGGCGCAAGGTTCCCTGAGAGTTTATTTGAGGGATCTCTAACCTAGTTTGGGTTGTTGGAAACACTTCTTCTGAGGGAATAACACTTAAGCTAAGATCTGAAAGCCAAAAGTTGTTAACCAGAAGATTGGCAGGGGGGAGAGCATTCCAAGCAGGGGAATAGCCTATCACCTTCATGGAAGAGAAAATTGTTAATATGGCTGCAGGATTAAAAAAAAAAGGAGGAAGGGGTCCAGATGAGGCTAGGGAAGCAGGCAGGGGCTAGACCACGTAGCATTTTGAAGTTCTGGTTCAAGATTTTTGCCGTGATTCAAGGCGATGGGAAGCCTTGACGGTGTTTAGCCAGGGAAGTCGGATATTCAGGTTTGTATTTTTCAAATATCACACTGCCTGCCATCTAGGGAACAGTCTAGAGGTCTAGAGGGGGAGGCATGGAAACAGGGAGACAAATGAGGACCCACTGCCATGGTCCAAGCAAAGGGCACGGTGAGTGCAATGGTGATGGGAATGCAGGGAAGAGGGTGGGCCCCATGACCCGATATGGCGATGGCCAGGGAGAAACGGGATCAAAGATTTCTTTCTTTCCACGGTGTTCATTGTCTCCCGGGCTTCTTCTGTTTGCTTTCCATCTTACAGAACAAAGGAAAAAGCAGGCCCCTCCACACAGCAGCTGGAGCACAAAGGAAGCCCAGCCAAGCCTCAATTTAGTCCAAAGCTCTTAGAATCAACTCAACTTTATTTTTAATTTTTTTCAACTAAACTTTAAAAGCTCCTCAAATATCCCATTGTCAGGGACTCCCACAGTATTAGGAAAGCAGGCAAAATGTTTCCACTTGAGGCTCACCTGTTTGATCAGGCTCTTTGAGGAAGACATTGAACTTCTCCCCAGGCAGAAAAAATAAAAAACTTGTTCGGTAACAGAGGAGAAATGTCATGTTACATAAAATGCTCAAAATACCATGTTGAGGTTAACCCCATTAGTCTTACAAGTTTCTGAAGCCCAAGACTGCTTATCTTGAGAATGATGAGAGAATTCTTTAGAATTAAAAAAAAATTTGTTCTTAAGTTTTCTCCTCAAAATTCTGGGGGAGGGAGAGATTGGAGAGGTACAGACGGAGAAGGAAGGAATTGGGTGCCATTCAGTGCATGCCTGGAGTCTCGCCATGTCTCGCAGAGCGATGTATTAGAAAATTTGTGGGCTTTGGACTCTGAGATGGTTCAGGTCCTGTTTCTTGCATTCCTTAGCTGCATGATGTTGAGTATGTGAGTCGCCCTTTCTCTATCACAAGTGATGAAAACTGACAGAAACCTCTACTTCACGGGTTATTGTGAAAAGTAAGACAACGCATTTAAAACCAACATAACACCTGGCACCGTTAACAACCGTATTGTCAGTATGCTTACATTCAAAGGAAACACTGTTTTTTTTGGTATGTTGTGACTCTTTGGTGCTGAATGAAAAATTCTTCACTCTCCTTAGCAATAATAGAAAAATTAATTTCTATTTGAAATTGAGGGCTCATGAAAGAAGTAGCTCGATTTTCAAAAATCGAAAAATATTTATTGAGTATCTACTATGTGCTAATCATTTTGCAAGGTGATGGGAGAGACCTAAAGAGGCATGCGACACCGACGTACAGACTAGTGGGTAGGACATACAGACCCAGAAGGGAAGCCCAGTCAGGTCTATGCCGGCTAAGTTGCAAGTGAGGATGGAGAGGGTGGTGCTCTCATAAAGGAGCTTGCCATCAGGCAGGAGTGGCAGGCTGGGGCGATGGCTGGCAGGGTCTAGACTCTAAATGATGAGACCCACTCTCCCCAGGTCCGCAGGCAATCCCTAACTGCTAGCACAGGGAAAATAAGGAAGAACATTTTTTTTTTTTTCTGAGCAATTATGAGCGGCCCTGGAGTGGATTAGCATAAAATATGGCAGCTTCAGGATGCGTGAGATCACTGCTTTGCCATTCACCTGTAAAGCCCAAGTCATTTGTCCTATATCTAAAAGGTACAACTCAATGAGTTTTCAACATTTAAAAAAAATCTTCTTTAGAAAGAGCTGCCAGAGTCATTCAGCCGGAACAGGCCCCACCGTGAGAGATTTGAGGGCTCGAACCAAATTTCAGTTCAAAGTCATGAGTATTGTCTGGACGTCACCAGTGTGCCAGACCTGTAGGGTACAATGCTCTGTTGAAGATCCCACGGGCTAGTGGAGGGGACCGGCATGTGAACAAATAAATTATGTGAAGAAATAAATCATGAAACAGCATCCGGAGTACAGCAGCGGAGATGTGTTCCAGGTTCAGAGGTCACGCAGAGCAGGGCTGCTGTCGGAGGAGGGGTGGAGGGTGTCGGGGTTAGTTCGAAGGGAGGACAGAGGATTCAACGTACAGACTAGGGAGGACCTGGGAGGTATGAAAGGCAGTCAGGGAACTGTACGTAGCTGGGGACTCTGAATGGGCTTCCCCTCAGGGCCGACCCAGCTCACACGGAGAGAAAGCTGTGGCCATCCTCTCGTGCTTCCTGATTTACAGGACACTGAGCCCACTCTGGCCCAGATTCCTGCTCACCATTATTCAGTGCATCTACTTGTAGCTTCAAGTTTTGATCCCTGTTCAGAAAGCATACATATTTTAGGTTGTTGCTGCTCATTTTACTTGAGTGAGGATGACTTCTACATGCTTTATTGAAAGAAGGTTTGCGCTGGCCGGGTATCTCAGTTGGTCAGAACATCATCCCCATATGCCAAGGTTGTGGGTTCGATCCCTGGTCAGGGCACATACAAGAATCAACCAATGAATGCATAAATAAGTGGAACAACAAATCACTCTCTCTCTTTCTCTATCCCCTTACTCTCTAAAATCAAATTTTTTATAAAAAGATGTTTAAAAAGCAAGAATGCCTGAGTTCCCAACTAGAAATCTTATGTTCAGCTCCTCCCTCTCTCTCACTCCCGTGAGCTTCAAGACCAGTAAGGCCAGTTACTAACCACTCACCTGTTTGAAAAATGCAACGCTGCTGGCTTTTAATGATGTAGCTTTGCTGTGTTTGTTGTCAGTTTTATTTTTTCTAGGATACATTAGTAAGAATTTCTGGAAATTGTCAAGATGAGTCTCCTAGTCTTAACCTTAGCCAGAAGCTGGCCTTCAGCTGCAGCTCGTCCTTTCAGACACTGCATTCTGAGAAGACAAAGAAAAAAGACTGTTTTCTTTATTCCCCTTTCTTAAAATGTTAATTAAACTTAACTGGAAATGTGCAAATTGTGCTTCGATTCCTCCTGTGGCCCAGGCCCAGATTCTCAGAGGAGACTCTATGCCTGCCTCTGTTGTTTATGTTACTATGTGAGTTCCCAAGCCATTCTTCTTGCTAGGCAAATACATATTTTTGTGACTTGCCAGGTATCGTGTGTTATTGTTCTTGGCAAAATACTCCGTTCCATCACTGTCCTGCCCAGAGGCAGAGAGGACAGAGGACCTGTAGCAGGACCTGGCAATCGGTTACTCCATGTAAGAGTGGAAGGTTTCAGGAACAGGAAAAGCATGCAATCAAGGTAGCACTTCCATACGATGTTCAATGGAAACCTAATGTTGAATTTTGGGGGAGAGAGGAGCCCTAGGAAGACCTAAATCTCAGCAATCTTGACCATGTCGAAGTGGCAATGTTGCCAGCTTCAGGTCTCAGAGAAGGGACTACAAGCTGGGTTTAGGTGTCTCAGGAGATGGCCACGAATTTGCCTAATTAGGAAAGAGATTTGGTGGGAAGAGGGTGAATGAAGAACTGACCTTCAATGGAAGGTCCAGAGAATCTAAAGCTATTTATTGGGCTAAGGACTGTGACCTTTGTTTTCAGCAATGTCGCGCTGGAGAAAGGCAGTGGGAGCAGGCTGGGAGAGGCAGCGTTGTCTCTCTCTGGGACTAAGAGAAGGTATCCGAAGGCACAGATAGGGAGGCAGGGCCTCTGAACTGTCACATGCTTGACTCCAAAGCTGTTGCTCTTGGAGTCCCATAAAGCCTCATTCCGGGAGGAATTATCTCAAAATGATTATATTCTTCAAACTCCAAGAAGAGTTCTTGGGGGGCGGGGGTGGTCTTGATCCTCACTCAGGGGTCTCTAGTGACAGGCTCATCATACCTAGCAAATGGGGGGAGAGGTTGGGGAGACGGCATCCATCATGTTCTTTGTTACTCCAGGTAGTATCACCAACTTTGGAGAAACTGCCACCATTACTCAGGATTTTGGGGGAAATCATTGGGATATGAATGAATAAGGTCAAGGAAATCCCTAAGGATAACTTCAGTGCTCTCAGGGGTAACTGGCAAGAACAGGAACAACATATTGAGAAAAGAGTGATGACATTTGAAACTGAGATATTTTTCCAAATATGTACTAGAAGAAGGCTTGTGTAATGTCCATGTCACACAGAGGGCATTGGAAATAATGTCAGCTGCCTTTGGTCCCCCTGTCCTCTTCTTTCTAGACCATCCAAGTGACAGCCCTAAAATACACATCTGGCCATGCTACTTCCTACAGAACGCTATTATGCAGCTCTATTCCTTTCCATTCAGGAAAGTCCACTCCCTTAGCATAACCGGTGGGCCCTTACTGATGTGGTCCTCACCTTTTCCAGCCTCAACTTTGTGCTCATTACCCACTGCCCCACCCCCACCCTGACCCTTTAACGCTTTGCTCTGTTCTTACTGAGCTGTTCACTTACAAAAGCCATGCTCTTTAAAGACTATATAGTTACACATACTGTGCCCTTGGCCTGGAATACTTTTTTTATTTTCAAGACTAAATGCAAGAGCCTTCCAGGAAGATCCACTCAAGAAGAATTAATGATTACACCCCTCTCCCTACTGGCTCCTTCTATGCAACCATGCTACCCAGTGCAGTTGATGCTTATTAGTAATTGCAGATTTAAATTCCATGGGTGTGATGCAATCCAGCACTTGGAATATCCATGGCATATCAAAATGTGCTAATTTGGCTGGAGAGATGAGGAAGAACCAGCAAAGGAGTTTGTATTATACGTGCTGGGAGGCAGGTATCTAGAAGGTGGTTACTAGCTAGTGAGAGAATCTAGTCAACCACACACCATTTGCCTCTAAAAGTGACTTATCCTCCCTGTTTATGTTTATGTAGCAGATATCTCATAGAGGGATGAAACACTTTGTTTTTAAGCAGCAATATTACCTATTCAGTGCTATACAAACGTTTTATTTAACTCTTACAAAACTCACAAGAGTTTTTATGAAAAGTCCCATTTTACAGGTAAGGAAATGGAGGCTTAAGTGAAGTGATTTTTCCACATTTACCCAGCTAGCAATGAAGTCAGGAATCAAATCCAGGTTCAAAACCAACAGAGAATGGAACAGAGAACATGCAACTAGGACCAGCGATTTCTGAAGTTGGTGAAAATGGATAAAGACCGAAGAAATGTAAGAATGTGATTATTCTTGGCTTTAAAAACAGTTTTGAATAAATAAAATTATGGAGAAAATTATGAGAAGAATTAGCAAATTTGAGGAGTCTTGATGGTTTCATGACAAATTTTCTAGACATACGTCTATGTCTTACGCATAGCCCTTAATGTTAAAGATCTACTCTACCAGGGCCTTCACATTGCGGAATCCCCAGCCAATCCATAGACTTCGATAGCATTTGGCAGAGTCAATCACATTTCCTCCTGGAAGGGCTTTCCTTGCGTGGCTTCTAGGCTACCACACTCACCTGGGTCCCCTCCCACCTCCCTGGGTTCTCCTGCTCTGTCTCCTTTGCTGGGTCTTCCTCATCTCTCCAGCCTCCGAATGTCAGAGTGCCCGGGCCCCTGAGTCTATTCTCTTCTGTATCTGTAAACAAAGGTCCCAGGCAGTTATGTTCCCGAGAAAGCAGGTCACTACTAGTATAGAAACAAACCTCTCGCTGTCTTTGGCTTCTCACGCTCTCCACCTCAATTGTGAATGGCTAAAAAAAGCGCCATTTGTTGTTGTTGTTTTGTCTTACAATGTTAAATTGTTATTAGTGAAAAACAATTAAAGGGGAAGCTCTATCAGGCTTATCTCAACCTGAAGGATATATTGTCAGAGGAGAAACTCAGAAAGCAACTTAGCAACCTTCTGGCCCAGGAGTCCACAATCCTGGCTGCACTTCACAATCACCTGGGCCTTTAAAAAATACCATCATTTGAGTTCTACCCCTAGTGATTCTGGTTCAATTGGTACAAGGTGGGGATTAGGCTTCGGTAGGTTTTTTTTTGTTGTTGTTGTTGTTTGTTTGTTTTTGTATTGATTTCAGAGAGGAAGGGAGAGGGAGAGAGAGAGAGAGAGAGAGAGAGAGAGAGAGAGAGAGAGAGAGAGAGAGAAAAAACATCAATGATCAGAGAGGATCATGGATCGGCGGCCCCCTACACGTCCCCCACTGGGGACCGAGCCCGCAACCCAGGCATGTGCCCTGACCAGGAATCGAACCCTGACCTCCTGGTTTATAGCTCGATGCTCAACCACCGAGCCACGCAGGCTGAGCAGCTTTGGTAGTTTTTTAAGTGCCCCAGATCCTTCTAATCTGTGACCAGGACTGAGAACCAGGAGCTGGTCCAAGAAGACAATGTTGAGTCCAAGGATGGTTAGTGACTTGCCTAGGAACAAAAAGCCAAGTGTCCTGCCACCTCTGTCCCCAGAGCATCCTGGCTCCCCAGAGCATCCTGCTGTCCTTCTTCAGCTGGATAATCCATCAAGGCCTCTCCCCTGTCCCTTGGCTTTCACAGTCACTGCCCTAATACAAGCATTGATTTACAGGGCTTTCTCTACACTAAGTAGGAAGGTCCTTTGGGGTAGGAAATAGCCAAGTGGAAGAAAAAGCGTAAGAATTGTTCCTTTTAATGTTTAACAAAAGAGCATTTTAAATTACTTGCTGTTTCCTAATTTATACATAATTCTTATTGTCAAATTAACCACTGGTCATTATTCATTTGCCTTGCCCCTTTTCTTGTATTTATTTACTATGTTGAATTTCTTCTGATTATAAAAGTAATTTATACTGTGGTTGGAAATTTGGAAACACAATTACATAGATAGAGTAAAATTCCTACAGAATCGCTACCTGGAGGCCTGTTGTTGAAGTGATTCCTCAAATAATAAAACATTTTTTCAGCATCTACCATATACCACTTGGTTTCAGGACACCTAGACCCAAGCCAGCCCTTGACCTCTGTGTCCTCACTTTATTTGTAAAATGTTCATTCTCACAATTCCATAGATATTATTATTCCCACATGAGCCAACTGAAGCTAAAAAATGTTTCTTAGCTTGTAAGTGCCAGGTCCTGGGATTAGCACCTAGATCAGGTCGACTCAAAGTCCAGACTTTTTCCTCTATTAGATGTCAAGTTCTGGCCCTGCCCACTCTCCAGAGTCCTGACCCTCTATTACCTCTTGTTGCTGGTTCTCCTGACTCCCGCAAACGTGCCCATTATGAACTGCTATTCTGCTCTGCTAGTGTGGAAGATAATTCTTCCAGCTCTTCCTCTGGCTAGTTCCTATTTAGCAGTTGCCTCTTCCAAGAAGCCTGTCCTGATTATCATAGTGAGTACCTTGGCTCTGAGTTCTCATAGCTTCCTTTCCCTTCTCTCAAAGCAATGATCAATTGGTTCTTTTCTTAGCTATCTCAGTAATTCTGCCAGTGCCACCTTCAACAAAAATCCCCCAATCAGATCATTCCAGAGCTACTAGTAAAACCCTAGATCAAGCCATCATCCTCTTTGCTTTTGTTCCCCTATAGTCATCCTCAGGAAAAACTTTCTAGGTCTAAATGAGAGTATATCATTCTATTGCTTAAAACTTTCTATTGTAGAGACTGGCAAACTATAATCAGTTGGACAATCTGGCCTTTCGTGTGTTTTTGTAAATAAAGTTTTATTGAAAGACAGCCATGCTCATTTATCTGTGTATTGACAATGACTGCCTTTGCATTGCAGCAGCAGAGTTGTGTAGTTGCCACAGAGCCCCTTTGATCTGTAAGGCCTACTGTATTTACTATCTAGTCCTTAACAGAAAAACGCTGCTGCCCCTGCTCTGTTGGTGTTCCATCTGGTTGGGTTATTTATTGTACATATTATTGCCTTGAAACAATAACAATCATTTATTTTGCTCATGAATCTGCAATTTGGGCATGGCTCATAGGAACAACACCTCTCTCTGCTCCATGTGGGGGTTCAGCTGGGCCACTAGACTAGGGTGAAGGATCCACTTCCTGAATGGCCCACTCACATGGCTGACAGGGAGCTCAGCTGGGACTCTTGTTCCAGATCCTATGTGGGACTGTTGGGATTTCCTCACAGCGTGGGTACAGGAAGTAGAAGCTGCCAGTCTCACATTCAAGGGGAGTAGAGACAGATCCCTGACTTCTCTATGGAATCATAAATGGAATCAAATCAAGGCTCTTCATCAGCCTCCCACGGCCTCCCCCTATGATATCATCCTCGCACACTCCCATTTACTCACTCTTCTCCAGGCACCCTGGCCTTCTTGCTGCCCCTCACACATGTTGACCAGGCTACATCTTGGCCTTTGTCCTGGCTCTTCCTCAAGCCTATTCCCACTGGTGTCCTCCTTGCCTCCTTCTCATCATGTAGCTCTCTTCCACCTTCTTATCTAACTAGGTCCCTACCCCACATCCTCTCAAACATATTACCTTATTTTTCCTTCCTAGCACTTACCAATACTTGATATTCTCTTGTTTCTTATGTGTTATTAGTTTGTTTGTTTATTTATTTATATGCTTATTGTCAGCTTCCCTCTCCCACAATAGAATGTACAGGCCTTCAAGGCAGAAAGCCTGTCTTACGTTTGGCTGTATCCCCACCACCCAGAACAAGCCGGTTCATAGCAAGCACTTGATAACAATGTGTTGCCACGATGACTGTCTCCCTGAGTGTACGGTGACCCCTTAAGGGCAGGGGCTACCTGGTCTCGGAGTCCTGAAACACCATGGGTGCTCATTAAGTGACAGTTGAATGAATCAGGTTTGAGTGTTTTTGAACCAGAAGTGGGAAATCCAGAGGTTCATATCAATTCCTCCTTACCGGTTAAGCTGCCACTTTCAGTCTCTCTGCCAGTCGGTCAGACACTGTACCTAACTGCAAGCCCTCTCTCCACCTCCCATCTCCCCCTTCTTACCTTTCCTCCCTCTTCTCTCAATCTCAACGGCTCTGAGGCTGCCCTGAGGATGTGGGTGTCACCTAGAGCCTCAGTACAGGGCTGCATGGTCCACAAGGTTTGGATAGCCCCACTGCTGGGGTCTCACAGGCTCCAGGTACCTCAGCTGGTCCTGAGATCTTCCCGAGCGTTTGGATCTGCTCCAGGGTGGCCCCCAAATGAGCTTGGGACCTAGATCTCTAAGGACAGAAATGGGGCCCTCCAGGTTTCTAAGGTGGGTTCCAGTGCTTAGCAATGAGTAGCTTAGCCCAATCGACATTTATCGAGTGAATGAGGGAATGCTAGGGACAACTAGGCCCCAATCTAGTCAGATTCTCTATCCTGAGGTTAAACAAAGAAGGCACACACCTGGCCCCTGTATGAGTCCCAGGCCAATGGCTGCTCCTTGCTTGCCTGGCCCTTGCAATGACAAGGCCCTGCCCCTCCTGTGTCTGCTCCTCTCCACCCTTAGCCACAAACACCCCTCCATCTCTTCTCTATACTGCCCCTTGGCCTGGGAAACAGTGAACTCTGCTGCTGGAAATCTCGGAAAAGAAAGACACCCATGCACATGTGTACATTCAGGAAAAGGGGAAAAAAGTAGGCCGGAAGATCACCCTATGCTCTTGCCCCAAGAAGAGACCAGTTTCTTGCTCCTTAGAAAAATCTCCTCACTAAGGCATAAAACAGAAGGACCTGCCAATTCTATTTAAGTAAAACCCTTGTCCTCGATGATCATATTTCAAATTGGAATCACATCCTTCCCCCACGCCCCCCGCCACCCCGCCCATGGCCCCTGCCCCATTGCACTTTATTCTGTGTGAAGTCCCAGTGGGGAAATGTGAATTCCACTGATTAAACGGCGCCTGTGACGGGCCTGCCACCAGCTAGTTCTGAGAAGACACATCCAATTAAAATAGACAACGTTTCAAAGACCCCAGTAGGGCATTTCATCTCCAAAAGTGTTACCTTCGGCAATTCCCCCCACCCCTCTCTTTCCCCCAATATAAAATTTAGGTCAGTAACTGCATAATCCACAAAAACAACCCCGGCTGCCTCCTCTCCCGCCTCCCGCCTCTGGAGCTGTGTGTGTGCTTGGAAATATATAATTGGATCCAAATGCTCCCCCAGCCGACTTCAGTGTTTTGGGTGAAAGCTGGCCTGGGACTGCTGGGTGGCTGGTGGGCTCGCTGCACGCGGGACGTGTGACGAGAAAAAGCCTAGAAAGCTGGTTGTGTGATTCAATAATGAAATCAATCCTTGGGGCCCACGTCCCATTGTGACAGTAAATCCCACCCACCTACCCTGAACGTCAATGACGTGGCCCCAGGAGACCCTCCGGCCCTCTCTGGGCCCTTCACCCGTGAAAAGAGGTGAGCTGGCTGGATGTTACCCTGCCCCTTGTTGCTCTCGTGCCCACACTTCTGGGCTTCCGCAGAGCCTTTTGGAGACAGATGCTCTCGCAGGGAGTACAGGTCCCTCCCTCTCATCAGCCGAGGGTGAATCTGTGTCCACTCCCTCCCCTGGACACCTCTGAGAGAATGTCCAGATGCAGGGGTGACAGAGAGATGGGTGTCTGCAAAGAGGAGCCCCCCTCAGCCAAATGAGGTGCGGAGACTGGCTTTCCCCCCACGCTGGCTGCTCGCTGAGACAAGCATAGGGCTGGCCAGAGAGACGCGCTGTTTTCTTCAACAGGAGTCAGTCCTGTGCTTGGAGCAGCGGGAGAGAGAGCAGGCTGGCCGGGGCACGTCGCGGGAAGAGGACCTAGAGAATGTCTTCGCACACTCCTCCTGTCTGCGGCTGGCCTGTCCCGCACGAGACTTCTGGCAGGTGCCAGGTGCGCTTGAGAAACCCTTCTCATTCTACCTTTCCCCATGGGAGAAGAGGGGACAGACTTAGGAGCAGCCACCCTGGTTTTACTGACAGACCATCCGGTCCTGTACTGCAGCCTCAGGAGGAGGGTCCATGAGACCGCAGTGGGTGGGCTGTGGCCACTCATCCTCTGTGGGTCAAACTCAGCTGCGGGGACACATTACTGGAAAGACCTCAGGCGTTGTTTAGCCCACTCTCTCCAATCCGCAGAGGAGGAAACCGAGGCCCGGCAGGGGAGGGGGCGCGTCATGTTCACACAGCGTTGCTGGTAGAGCTGGTGGGCCAAGGATTCCTGACTGCCAGGCTGAATTAATCTCCATTATCTTATGGCCTTCATCCTCTCCTGGTTTCCTGCTTCCCTGTTTTAAAATGAACTTAACTCCATTCAACAAGTGTTTATGGAACACCTGCCTTGGTCCAGGCTCTGTGGTGGGTCCTGGGGGTAAAGAAGTGACTAAGCCACAGACTCTGACCTCAAGAAGTTCACTGTGGCCCTGGCCGGTGTGGCTCAGTTGGTTGGGTGACATCTTGTGCACCGAAAGGTTGCTGGTTTGATTCCTGGTCAGAGCACATGCCTGGGTTTCAGGCTTCATCCCCATTAGGGGGTGTGCAGGAGGCAGCGGGCCGATGTTTCACTCTCACATCAATGTTTCTCTCTTTCCCTCCCTTTCTCTCTATTAAAAAATAATTCACTGGGGAAAGGGCTCTGCAGAGATTTAAGTGCAGGTCAGCATGATAAAACCTGACCTGAGCTCCTGGAGCAAAGGTACCTCCCTCAGGAATGGCACTGGCTACCATGAATTGTAAGTGACACCCACTCAGTGCCTCTATCTTGGAAGACAGGGGCTGGCTTATTAATTTTGTATCCTCAGTGCCCAAGACAGTGTTTATAATACATGGTAGGTGCTTAGTAAATATATATTTTTAAATCAATGAGTAAATGTTTCACTAAAAGGTAGTACTTTGGCAACTTATTTAACATTCCTATGCCTCATTTTCCTCATGCATAAAATAGGGATAAGTATTTTGTTTTTCAATTCTGGTGAACTAGCTTGTATTAGAATAACTCTCTTACTAAGAATAACTATAAAGGCAGAATTATAAAAACAGAAATATGTGCATATATATATATATATATACTAAAAATAAATAAATAAATCTATTTGAGAGTATGTGTATGTATATTTACATATTTATAATTCTTTTTAAAATTTATTTTTAGAGAGAGAGAGATAGAGAGAGAGAGAGAGAGAGAAACATCCCTGACTGGGGATGGAGCCCACAACCTTGGCGTATCAGGATGATGCTCAAACTAGTATATATATATATAAGCTACCCAACCAGGGCTTATACTGTATATATAATTCTTTTTAAAAATATATATTTTATTGATTTTTTTTACAGAGAGGAAGGGAGAGGGATAGAGAGTTAGAAACGTCGATGAGAGAGAAACATCGATCAACTGCCTCCTGCACACCCCTGACTGGGGATGTGCCCGCAACCAAGGTATATGCCCTTGACCAGAACTGAACCCGGGACCCCTCAGTCTGCAGGCCGATGCTCTATCCACTGAGCCAAACCGGCTAGGGCTATATATATAATTCTTAAAAGGCATTGTCAGGAATAAGAAAGGGAGGACTTGAATGGTCAAAATCCCAAAGAAAAGTAAAAAGACAAATTAGCCCAACATGTGGAACCAGTTTGCCCCTTCAGGTATTTGCTTATTTCTAAGTAGCAGCTAAGAGGCCAAGGAGCTGAGCAGCAAATGGTGGTGAGGGAGCTGAGAAGCTGAGCAGAGCTACGTAGTCACTCGGGTTCGGGAAGTTAAAAATTGGAAAAGGGGCCGCCAGGGTGGTGGGACCCTGATAAACACATGGGAAGGCAGCACCTTAGGGGCAAAGATTAATTGGAAACACCAGTCATCACAGGCTGAGGCACACTTCAAATCAGCCCCTCAATCAATGAACCTGACCTGCTCTCCTAACTGCCTTCAGAATCAGAAGTCCTCTCTGGAGAAAGAGAACATCATCTAGAATCTTGAAATATCTCTACCATTTTCCACTCAGGATTACTTGCATTTAATCCATATCATCAGGCATACAGGAATTAAGAACCAACAGGATTGAAATCAAGAGAAAAATTGTCAATAGAAACAGATTGATAGGAAATCCAGACATAGAATTTAACATATTGTTACACTAGGGTGTAACAATAGTACCTACTAAAGGAATTGATACACCTTTAAGGCTCACAATAATGCCTGGTGCATAGTTAAGGGTAATTTAAGTGCTTGTTAAATATAAAATAAATATTTTGGGCCCTGGCCAGTATTGCTCGATAGTTAGAGCATCAGCCCGTGCATTGAAGGGTCTTGAGTTCGATTCCTGGTCAAGAGCAAGTACCTGGGTTTTGCGTTCACTCCTGCCCCAGGTCGGGACACATGTGGGAGGCAACCAGTCAATCTCTCTCTCTCTCTCTCTCTCTCTCTGTGTGTGTCTCTCTCTCTCTCTCATCAGTGTTTCTCTCTCTCCCTCCCTCCCTACCACTCTCTCTGAAAAGCAATGGAAAAAAATATCCTCAGGTGACAATTAAAAAAAAATAAAATAAAAGAAATATTTTGCCATAATGGGGGTTCTTTTGGGAAGAGATATCCATCATTTTGTGACTCCTGTGAATACAAATAAGGTGAGGACTCTGACTTGAAGATGCTCACAGTTAGACAAAGATAGTGGGGTGGAGAACACAGGACAGTGTACAGATGAAGTGTTGTAGAATTGTGCACCTGAAATTTGTGTAATTTCGTTTACCAGTGTCACCCCCAATAAATTCACTTTTTAAAAAAGCAACTTATCAGTATGGGAGCATCTTTTAAGGTTGCTCTAAAGACAAGAGGGAAAGAAAAAATAAAAATGTATTTGGCCAATGGATCTAAGTAAACAGGATAGAGAGTTAAATAATAATGCAAGCACTGTGGCCAGGGAGAGGGACAGCTGGAGTCTGATGCCTCCCCAAGGCCTTTGGGCATTGGTTGGGATCGTCTCCCCTTTCCGAGGCAGTCGTGACAGTTAATAGCATCCCCGCTTTATAAAGCAGAAAGCAGAGGCCCAGGGAGGTTAAGGGATTTGCCCTGGATCAAAGCAGAGTAGCTACTGGAATAAGGACAACCTCCTGAATGCCATCCTCTCCCGGCTCCACACGGTGCTATTTCAGAATATGGGGCTTCAGGCCAAGGTGAAGGAAGGACAATTTTTCCCTCTTTATTCTCCCTGGGGCCCGAGAATCAACCACTAAAAGGCTGGGAACCCACAGGACTTCCCAGCAGAGGGTCTGCAGATGGAAGTAGGCCTGCCTGAGCCCCTCTCCCAGCAGGAACCCCTCCAAAACAGGACACGTGACAGTCCCAGGAGGCTGGGTGTTACAGCCATGGACCCTCAGCAGGCAATTCGTTCCAGTTTCAAAAAAAATGTTCCTGAGATGGCTGTGGGAGCTCAGACCTGGGCCCTGGGACCTTCTCCGCTAGCCTGATGGTTGGAGGAGTGGTCAGACCTTAACTGCAGGCTTAAGGTTCCTGAGACCTGGAGGCTCCCTTCTCTCCTGGCCCTGACCCGTAGCTGTCTCAACCTGCTCTTGGCTTCTTCACTTGAAACATAAAAGGGGCTGTGCCCAGACTGCTGTGCCCCAAGGACAGGACAGCTGACCACAGTGCCATGCCCACCTGGCCAGGTAACAGCAACAGGCCCAGAACAGCATTAGTGGGCAGCTAAGCCTCTATGCAGCAGAAGCCTGTTGTACCTATGAGATCATCTCCCCGAGAGGCGATGTCAACCCCTTTCAGGTGGTGCAATGTCCAGCAGAGCTGAGCTGGAGGGAGCTCTCCTGGGATGGCAGGTGGGGTGGCTCCTGGGGAGGGGGGGGGGGAGATGGATGGAAAGGAAGAGTCATCCTGCCTCTATTTATGACCTGACAGTAACATGAGACAGGGGAACACGAGAAATGCCATATGAGGTCACACACTTCATCCACTTATTCTAGACTCTCTCCCTGGCATTTGTCCCTGGGGACCTGCTGGCCATGGAGCCATCCCCTCAGAGTCAGGGGTGTTCCCACACAGCCTGGGAGGGTGGATGGTGGGGAGAGGACTCCGGCGCCAGGTCCACCCTCACTGCTCACTTCATGTGTGACGTCAACCTTAACCTCTCGGAGTTTCAACTTCCATCCTGAAAAATAAGTATTATGATACTCGCCCTACCAACCACATCGAAGTTTTCTGAGGGACAAAAACCCCACGAACTGGTGTGAAAGTGTTGGGTAAACCGTAAAGCCGTGGTGTGGTCTGTAGACCAGCTGCCCGTCTACAGACCATTTGTTACTAATTCCACAGAGGAGCGTGCGCCAGACGTAAATCAATGGTCACTAAACACAGTTTAGTTCAGAGGACAGTTCATTTATAACAAGCCTTCCTCGTTGAAGGAAGCAGTGCTGGGGAGAGTTCTTTATCTCATTGCAGATCTGCAGACACTGCACGTGTGGGTCTCTCTCATCTCAAACACCCTTGCCCCAGCTACCCTACTGTCCCCTAGTCCCTCCAGCCTACCCTCCTGTAGGGGACCTATTCATTGTTCAAGATACATCTCCCATACACATCCTGCAGTAGAGCCAGTCCCTTCCTCCTTGTGCCTCTACTGTGTGGCCATTAGGAGAGCAATATCTGTCCTGCAACTATTTGGGACATATATGAAGTCATATTCATCCCTGTGTCCAGACTGGCACAGAGGAGGCACTCAGCATGTACTTGTTGAATAAAAGAGAGTTAAAAAATATGAGGTGTTGCTACCTCTCTGCCTATTTCTTGGGTGGGAGCCATGAAATCTGTTAGTCTGAACAGCCCCCAGGTGTGGTGGTTGAGATGCAGTCCTGCCTGGAGGCTGGGAAGTAAAGGAGGCAATGACCCTTGAGACTGAAAGATTCTATGGAGATTATTCATTCAACACGCAATCATGAGTCACCCACCACATGCCAGGCATGGTGTAAGGCATTGGGGATACAACTGTGAACTAAAGGCAGTAGCTGCTCTCCAGAACCTGCAGCACATCTACGCATGTCAATATTAGCTTCCTGAGGTGGAGTGAGGCCTGTCTCTGATGCCTGGGTGTCCACCATTGGTCGACTGCCCTTGATGCTGGGCTAGCTGATTTCTTTGTTGGCTGGGTGTTAATAATATGAAATTGATCCCAAGTCTTGCTTCCTGAAGAATCCCTCTGGGTCTCACCTGGGGTGAGAAAGAGAACTGCCATTGAGAAGGCAGAATGGAGACTTGGGAGAACAACAACAACAAAAAAGGTGGGAGGAGGGGATGGACAAGAGAAGTCTGAGCCTTTTTCCTCAATTCATAGCACATTTTCCCTTGATCTACCTGGCTATCCCTTGTCCTATCCTGAGATGCAGCCCCTGCACTTGTTGGTCCCTCCCTCTGTGTACATTTTACATCATGATGGCACTTAGCAAACTTCTTTGTAATTATTTATTTGTATGTCTCCTTCTACTTCTAGGCTGTGAGCTCCATGAGGCACAGACCAATTTCCTCCTCCTCCTCCTCCTCCTCGTCCTCTTCTCCTTCTTCTTCTTCTTCTTCTTCTTCTTCTTCTTCTTCTTCTTCTTCTTCCTAATCCTTACCTGAGGATATTTTCCATTGATTTTTCTTTCTTTTGAGACAGTGAAAGGGAGGGGAGAGACCGGAGGGGGAGAGACAGAGAGAAACATGGATGTGAGAGAGACACATTGATTGGTTGCCTCCCACACATAGCACGCCTGCAAGGATCGTGCCTGCAACCGAGGTACATGCCCTTGACCGGAACTGAACCCAGGACCCTTCAGTCTTTGGGCTGACTCTATCCACTGAGCCAAACCAGCTAGGGCCCAATTTCATTTTTGTAATCTTTATTTCTTGAATAAATGAATAATTATTTCTTGAATAAATAAATAATCATCTCCGTTTGTACAAAAGAAGACCCAGGTTTGGAAATACTGTGTCTTGCCTCATGTCACAGGCAGAGCCAAGACACAAGCCAGACTTTCTGACTCCAGCCTAGGGCTCTTTTTCTGAGGCCCAGCCACCCAGCAGGATGGCCCTCAGGACTGCAATTAGAAAACCACTACTCCAGATCAGTGTCTATTGAGGCCTAAAAGGGTAAGATGACCCAGGATAAGAGAGCTTGACAATAATGGCAGAGTGGAAGTCTGAATTAAGTTCTCTGGTCTCCAGGTCAGTAAATCTGGAAGTCATTCTTTTTGTTAATAACTTATTATTATTTTTAAAATTTTATTTTAGAGAGAGAGGAAGAAAGAGAGGGGGAATATCAATGTGAGAAAGAAACATCGATTAGTTGCCTCCCATACACACCCCAATCAGGGATCGATACTGCAACCTGGGCATGTGCCCTGACCGAGAATTGAACCGTGACCTCCTGGTTCATGGGTCAATGGTCAACTATTGAGCCATCCGGCTGGTCCTGGAAGTCATTCTTGACATTTCCTTCCCCATCATGAGTCATTCCATTTTCAATTATCATTACACTAGAGGCCCGGTGCACGAAATTCGTGCATGGGGGTGGGGGTGGAGGGTGTCCTTCAGGCCAGCCTGCACCCTCTTCAATCTGGGACCCCTTGAGATGTGTCCGACTGCCCGTTTAGGCCTGATCCTGGTGGGGCCTAAATGACCCCTACAATTAATCCTCCATACCACAGTCAGAGTGATCTTTCTTTCTTTCTTTCTTTCTTTTTTAATATATTTTTATTGATTTCAGAGAAGAAGGGAGAGAGAAATAGAAACATCAATGATAAGAGAGAATCATCGATTGGCTGCATCCTGCACACACCCCACCGGGGATCAAGCCCAAAGCCTGGGCATGTGCCCTGACTAGGAATGGGTCCGTGACTTCCTGGTTCATAGGTTGATGGCCAACAACTTAGTCACACCAGCCAGGTGCCAGAGTGATCTTTCTAGAATGCAAACCCAATCATGCCCCTTTCTTCACTGAGAACTTCTTGTGGGTGCCAGTCTCCCAAGAATAAATCTAAAGCTTTAACTTGGTGTCCTTTTCATCTGATTCCTCACCTCCTCAGCTCCTTCTCACTATTAAACTCATACACTCAGGGCATTTCCCAGGCTGCCTTCTTGAAGCCCAAGTCCAGCCTTTAAAACTCTCTCACTCTGCTCTGGAGTCCCTTATTTTAGTTCTGAGATCTTGAAACTATATCTTTCTCTGAGGAGTACTTTGGAGATGAACTGGCTGCACATCTGTCTGGCTTTGGTTATGATTTCAGACTCACCCTGGTGCCGTTAACAACCTCTGTGGGTTGATCCAGTGACCTCCCACCCCTACCCTTATCCCCACCCCACTCTGTGAGCTCTCCAGCCCCTGAGTTGCCAGTCTGGTTCTGATCATTTCAGCTTCTACTTGTCTGGAAGGGCTATCAGAATGAATGAGTGAGCAAGTGCATTAATGAATGAATGAGTAAATTTCTGCACAGACACCCAGGACCCTCATCCTATGTTGTGGTTCTTAGCTATGTACTGCTACAGCTCCCCTCCCGCCAGGCCCAATCTCCCTGAAGTAGCCCATTCTCCAAAATAATCTCAGCCTTCCTTTCTCTATCCCCAAATCAAAATTTTCCTCCCCTATGAGGTGGCTGAGATGGAGAAAGGGTACAGGCATGGGCCTCAGGAGGCATGAGATTTAGTCCCAGCCTTGTTCCCTAACTCCTGGGTAGCTCGTCAGCTAAAGGTGTCTCCTTCCAGAACTGCATGAGGCTTAGTAAGGTCATAAATGTAACAGATAGCCCAGTGTAGGAGCTCAAGGCCCAGAGAAAGGAGATGCATTTCAGAGGAAGGCTTGTTTCTATCTGATGCCCCAGGCCTGCCTATGTTGCTAAATTGAAGACCACTGCTTCTTCTCTGCTTTTCCCAGTTTCCATACCAAAGCTGGGATTGGTAATGTAGCTCTCCTGATCAGAACTGCTCATGGAGCAAGTCCTAGGCTTCCACTAAGGCACTTTGCCTTGGTTTATCTTATGTGATCTTCATAATATCTTTCTGAGTCAGGCAGAGCATGTCCCAATATCCCTATTCACTAAGGAAACCAAGCTCAAAAACTTGTCAATACTTGTTCGTGATCACAGAACTAAGTGGCAGAACCAGGATTCAATGCTAAAAATGTATTGCTACCCCTTGTAAACAAGGTAAGAAAATTGACCAGGGCCTTCACTCCTTTCATGGCTTCCCTTTCTTCCTTTCATTTATTGGAATGCTGTGGACACAAAGAGACAGCTCAGGGGCACGGGACTTAATCCAAGGTGATGCCAGCTGTCTTTGATGGAGACACAGACCTCACAAAGAGCTCCGGGGGCCCGGGGCAGGGAGCTGGCATGCCACCGTGCCTGAAGACAGAAACGTGCACCTTTCAAACGGACACTTAAGCTTTGTCCAAATACAGCACATGGGGAGGGGAGGGAAGCAATCATCACCTATACGGGAACCTTCAGTCTGTCCATCATGCATTAGACTTGATGTAAAAAGCTCCTAGGGGTGAGAAAGATGGGCAGGTACTCACTTCCGGTCTTCTCTTTTGGGGTCCTTTTCAAGAGTGGCTTGTCAGCATTGCTTTAGAGGATGACTGACATGCCTCTATTAGGCCAAGTGGGTGGGTCTAGACCTGTCCCAACAACTGTGCATGAAGATTCTTGGCTCTCTAACCTGCAAAAGAGACTGTGGTAGGCTTGTTGCAGACAGATTCAGGCAGGCCCAGACAGCTCCTAAAATGAGCCCAGGGGATGGCTCAGAAGTTCTCCTTTTCCAAGGAATCACCCACAGAACACCTCTCAGCCCAGCTCCCTCCCACACACTCAACTCCCTGCAGCCCTTGAGGATCCCCCTACCCAGCTGGTTCCCTTGGCTAGGAGTCCCTTAGCCTTTGTGAGCCCATATGCCCCATGTTCTTTGCTTTTTTTTTTTTTAATATATTTTATTGATTTTTTTATAGAGAGGAAGTGAGAGGGATAGAGAGCTAGAAACATCTATGAAAGATAAACATCAATCAGCTGCCTCCTGCACACCCCCTATTGGGGATGTGCCAGCAACTGAGGTACATGCCCTTGACTGGAATCGAACCCTGGGACCCTTCAGTTCGCAGGCCGATGCTCTATCCACTGAGCAAAACCAGTTAGGGCTCTTTTCTTTTTTTAAAAATATGTTTTTATTGATTGCAGAGAGGAAGGGATAGGGAGATAGAAACATCAATGATAAGAAACAATCATTGATCGGCTGCCTCCTGTATGCCCCCTAGGGATCGAGCCTGCAATCCGGGCATGTACCCTGATGGGGAATGGAACCGTGACCTCCTGGTTCATAGGTCGACACTCAACCACTGGGCCACACCGGCTGGGCTGCCCCATGTTCATTTCCACTTGGTTCTAAAGGGATCTGATGATGGCACACTAGCCTTGGAGAAGCCATTCACAAGCTCCACTTCACAGCTCTAGCCTCAGTTCCCACAGCTGTAAACGAAGGGGAAGGATCAAACCTACCCTGACCATCTCACAGGCCTGTTGTGAAGATGCAATGAGATCATCTAAGTAAAAGTGTTTTGCAAGTTCTAAGCTATGATTATGCTGATGATTATCAGTATTATGTTTACTGACTAGTTTGGGCCTGGAGACCCAGGAAACAAATCCAGGTGGAGTCTGGAGATAATTTGCAGGAAATTAGGCCCAAGGGTCATGGGGATGTGCTGATTACAATGTCCCTGATTCCCATTTTAGGGGTAGAAAGAGAAGGGGACTGCTGTATTTTCAGAGAGGCATGCAATAGAGCATATCCATGTGCTCTTTCTGGAGGGAGAGCGACATAATAGAAGCTCTGCTGCCATTAGTTCCCTGCCCACTAATTGGTTGACACTAATTGGTTCTCATAACAAGTTCAGCTGCTCGGTAGAAGCTCTAAATGGCTGGGAAGAGGTTGTATTTCTGAGACTCCCAGAATGGGACCCACAAAGGGGAGAGGCTATGAACCAGCCCCTAACGTCCCTGGAGTTCTATCCCCAGAGCTGGGCCCATCTTAACCACTGGAACAGGTTCCATCTATTCGGCAGCTAAGGTTCCCAGTGAAAGAGGACCTAGACATACCAACTCATTCCATAGTTTACAGGGCCAGCTTTATGAGCCATACCAAATTGGGTGGATTTGAGAACCAATTCAAAGCAGCCTTGTGTTCATATCTAAGCACGATCTCCTGGAATCGCTTAATATTAAGAGGTAAGGTTCTAGAGCAGCGGTTCTCAACCTGTGGGTCGAGACCCCTTTGGGGGTCGAATGACCCTTTCACAGGGGTCGCCTAAGACCATCGGAAAACACAGATATTTACATTATGATTCATAACAGTAGCAAAATTACAGTTATGAAGTAGCAACGAAAATAATTTTATGGTTGGGGGTCACCAAAACATGAGGAACTGTATTAAAGGGTCGAGGCACTAGGAAGGTTGAGAACCACTGCTCTAGAGTAAGGTACACTTGGACTCCAAGTCTAAGTCATCCAGCCGCCCCCAGCGTGTTAGGCCATCCACCAGCGTGTTAAGTCATCCATTTGCAATTAGGGAGAATCTAAAACAGTTTTCTTATTTTCCAAATAGCAAAAAAAGAATAGTAACCTCTTCGGGTAGTTGTGAGGAATGAATGAGATGTGGAAGTGCCTGACAAGTAATCAGTATTCAATAAATTCTGTGGTTCTGAACTTCTTGATCTAAGATGGTTTCACTCTAGATGTTAGATAAGGCTCAAGATTATAATTGTTTGTCATAAGATAATTACTTCAGTTGCCCAAGCTAGAAACCTATGCTGCTTGACTCCTCCCTCACCCTCATTCACCAAGGCCAATCAGCCAGGCCTAATGGCCAGATATCTTTTATATATGTTCCCTTTTAAGGCCTCTTTATCAATCCAAGCCATTATGATATGCCCCCTATATTGCCCCCTTCATTGATCAGTTTATTCATCAAAGACATGCACACAATTAGACAGTTAGAGCTCATCGTATGAGATGACCAGTATTCCCATAAGAAACAAAATGATGTGGTTCTGGTCAATGTACCATTTAGACCAAGCATGTCAAACGCAAAGGCTAACATGGGCCCGATGGCCGTGAGTTTGACATGCTTGATTTAGACTATTGAAATTGCTGAACATGACTTGAGGATCCCCTTAGCTCCTAGTGGAAGAGGCCCTTATTGATCTGGTTCCTGCCTCTCTCTCCAGCTTTCCTTCTTGATTCTCCCCCACATGGTACTTCACATGCTCATCAAACAGAATCATTTGTTGTTTGCTGGACAAGCCATGCTCTCTGTCTCTCTTTGCACATACGATTCCTTCTGCTTTTATATTTCTTGTTTCACTGAGAATTAATTGACATACAATACTGTATAAGTTTAAGGTGTACAACATAATGGTTTGACTTACATATATTGTGAAATGATTACCACAATAACTTTAGTTAACATCCATTTTCTCATATAGATTAAAAAAATATTTTTCTTGTGATGAGAACTATTAGGATCTATTCTCTTAACAACTGCTTTTACTACCTTTCACCTTCTTCACTTGGGAAAATCCTTCTAGTCCTTTGGACTCAGCTAAGATTTTACTTCCTCTGGGAAGCCCCTCTGGCTTTACTGACCTCCCCCCATCCCTCCACACACACACACCACCACAACCACCACACCTCAAGGATAGATAAGGTGCCCCTCCCCCAAGCTCCCAGGAAATCCCTTTTAATTCTTTCATAGCACTTGTCACTCAGTGTTCATCAACTTCTTTACTTGTTAGTCTTCCCGGTAGATGGTGAGCCCCTTGAGGACAAAGATACCTTTTAATGCCTTTTTGCTTACTGCACTCAGAGTGGTTCCTAGCACAGGAAGGGGTGCTGCTAGCCATGCCTCAAGATATCACTGACCTTGGGGAAGAGCACACAGCTCTAGAATTTCTGCACAGGGCTGCCTTCTTTTTTTATTTATATATTTTATTGATTTTTTACAGAGAGGAAGGGAGAGGGAGAGAGAGTTAGAAACATCGATGAGAGAGAAACATCAATCAGCTGCCTCCTGCACACCCCCTACTGGGGATGTGCCTGCAACCAAGGTACTTGCCCTTGACCGGAATCGAACCTGGGATCCTTGAGTCCGCAGGCTGACGCTCTATCCACTGAGCCAAACCAGTTAGGGCAGGGCTGCCTTCTTGAGCTGCCTTAGAGCCTCTGCTTATTTTAACCAGAGGTCAGTGGACAACCGTGACCACTGTGAGTTTATAGCCCCAAATACTTCTCCAAGGCAGTGCAATCGGACTGGACTGATTTGAGGTGCATTTCAGTGTTTGTGATGCTAGGTCTATTTTGAATTTACCCTTATTTCTGGGGCACAGGCAAATGGAAGCCTGAGGAGTTTTCCAGGTTCCCTTGTCAGCACAGTGAGATTGGTGAGGTCTGCTTAAGTCCTTAGCCTCTTATCAGTCGCTTTCCTCTCAGCTGCTCAGCGTGGCTCCATGCTGCTTACAAAGAGACAAATGTTTTGAGACCAGAAGCATCTCAGATAGTCACCTTCGCTTTTTTGTGCTCCCTTTTCCCTTGATCCCTTTATTCCTGGCTCCCTTGTCTCCCCTCCTAAACTGACTGAGCTGGCAAATTCCTTTAAGGGGAAGCAGCATGGAAAGCCAGGCTTACTTCAAGGAGTTTCTTCTTATTTTCTGAGACCTTGGTCCCTCAAGTCCTGGCTTCTTCTAAAGCCTTTGGTCATTTTTAGAGTTTAGTTTTGGTATTGCTTGCTTGTTTGTTTGTCAGTGGGAGGTTTGACCTGCTGCAAATTAATCTGATGCAGCTGACACTGCTGAAAATAAAGTCAGTTGTTTCTCTTAAAAAAAAAAAAAAATTCTGGTTTCCCTGGACGGGTGGCTCAGTTGGTTGGAGCGTCATCCCATACATCAAAAGATTGCGGGTTTGATTCCTCGGTGCAATGCTCATGAGAGGCAGGCCATTGATGTTTCTCTCTCTCTCTCTCTCTCTCTCTCTCCCCCCACCCCCCTCTCTCTAAAATCAATAAAAGCATATCTTCAGGTGAGGATTTAAAAAAATTCCACTTAAAGGTGGTTTTCATCTACAGAATTATGGATGAGTTTTAAGATGATAGAAATTTATCTAAATTATTATATATATATATATCTATATATCTATATATATATAAAAGTCTAATATGCTAAGTGTCCAACCATCCAACCAGTTGCTATGATGCTCACTGACCACCAGGCAGCAGATGCTCAACGCAGGAGCTGCCAAGCTGCAGTGACTTGGCAGCAGCAGTTCTCGGTTCTCGGGTGATGCACCCCAAAACCAGAGAGGAGGGAGGCTGATTTCTCGTGCGGCTGTGTGATTCCACCTTCGGCCATGGGTTATGTTGTTGCTGGGGCACTGTTGGCCCCAAATCTGGTTTACTGCACACTTGCATTTGTGTTCCACACCCTGTACGAAAGCAACTTTGCAGAGTGCCCTCTTGCACGCTGGGACCCCTCAGGGGATGTCGGAAATCCAGTTTTTCTGATCCCCGAAGGCCAAGCTGAGGAACGCCCCCTGCTGGAGGGACCTCGCTCCCTCCGCAGACACCATGTAGGGACCATGGGAGGTTGGCTCCAGGGAGTGTCCAGCTGTCTCTCCCAGTCCCGCTCCGCAGGCCACCTTTTCATTAATTTCCTTTCAATGTGCACGAATCTGTGCACTGGGTCACTAGTATAATAATAAAGAGTCATTATGAATCAAATTCAACTATATACACTTAGGAGTTAGAAGGAGAAAACAACCATTTAAATAGTATGGGCAATTCTGCTTAATAAACCATCCTACTTACTAATGGTGTGCTCCAGAAGAAATGGGAGATGGGAGACATGAGCCTTACGTTCTCTACGTCAGCTCCAGTGCAAGCTACTTGCCACATTGACTGTGATTCTGGAATAAAAGACACAGTACATTGTTTGTCTAAGAGCCAGCTACCTTAGCTGAATAAATGGCGACTTATTTCTGTACAGGTTGCAATGGTCATGTTGGACTTTGAGAAATAGTATCTCAGTCTCCAAAATGATACCTTTATAAGAGATTTTCTTTTTTTTAAAAAAAATATTTTATTCATTTTTTTTTTTACAGAGAGGAAGGGAGAGGGATAGATAGTTAGAAACATCAATGAGAGAGAAACATCAATCAGCTACCTCCTGCACATTTCCTATTGGGGATGTGCCTGCAACCCATGTACATGCCCTTGACCGGAATTGAACCTGGGACCTTTCAGTCCGCAGGCCGATGCTCTATCCATTGAGCCAAACTGGTTAGGGCTATAAGAGATTTTCTATGCTATTTTGAATTCTATTCAATTTTCACCTTGCTTGCTAACTCTCAAGGTCTGTGTCTGTGTCAAGTTTAACTCAACCCATGGGGCGCCCATTTTTCTGCTCTAATTAACTCACAGGCCCAGGGCGGAGGAAAATAACCTTCATGGGAGAAGGGGCGTCATGCCCTTCGAGAAGTTCGGGAGGGGGAGCCACCATCAGAAATAAAAGAGGACAAAAATCTAGAGGCACTTCCTATTTCCATGTCAACATGGAGTCTGGAACTGAAAAAAATGCCACTGAAAGATACCGTATTCTTTCGTTTCCACGTTGATCTGTTTGATATCTTCAGCATCTTGTCCTTGGGTGATTGAACTGGAAAGGGCATCTCCGGATGAAAGGAGAGCCTCTAGGGCTGGGAAGTGGCAGCAATGAGTGTCTGGGATTCACTGTGAGAGAAACGGTAGGCAGGGAACCCTCAGCAGGATGCTGGGCTTCATCCAGTTTTTTCTTAAGATTTGTGGATAGCCATCGCCAGTTTGGCTCAGTGGATAGAGTGTCAGCCTGAGGACTGAAGAGTTCCAGGTTTAATTCTGGTCAAAGGCATGTACCTTGGTTGCAGGCTCAATCCCTGGCTGTGGTTGGGGCATGTGCAGGACGCAACCAATTGATGTGATAGATGTTTTTCTCTCTCTCCCTCTTTTCCACTCTCTCTAAAAATCAATGGAAAACCCGGCTGACATGGCTCAGTGGTTGAGTCGACCTATGAACCAGGAGGTCACGGTTCAATTCCATTCAAGGTACATGCCCAGGTTGCAGGGTCTATCCCCAGTGTGTGTGTGTGTGTGTGTGTGTGTGTGTGTGTGTGTGTGTGTGTAGGAGGCAACCAACCCATGATTCTCTCATTGATGTTTCTATCTCTCTCCTTTTCCTTTCCTCTCTGAAATCAATAAAAATATATATATATTTAAAAATAAATAAATAAAATAAAAATATCATTGGGTGAGGATTAACATAAAACAAAAAGGATTTGTGGACATATATTTTAATGGCATAAAAATTCGCTTAAAAAATAAAATTTGATAAGCTGTTTCAGATGGGAGTGAGACCCAATGCATAATGCAAATGAGAAATGTGCTTTCCTCTGAGAGAGAGATGGGGGAATACTGAAAGGGGGGGGGGGGGGAGGAGAGGGTTGGATGGAGGAGACAGGGGAAAAGAGCCAGCCAGGCAGAGAGGCCGGGACCAGGTGTGGAAGATTCTGTGCTACTCCATGCTAGGGATGCCGGTGGATGTGGGGGCCAGATATGGCGGGTATCTCCCTTTTCCGCGTCCAGCATGGAAAGAGAGATGAACGAACTGGTTCTAAGTGGAGGCAGCCAGGGATTGAGAAATAAAAGAAAGAAAGAAGACGCAGAAATAGATTTAAAAGCTGGGAGCCAGGTGGGACGCCATTCTCTCTGATGGAGAGGCAGGATGACGACTGAGCATACCAGCACATTTATTTTATATCCCCAAATACCAGGAAGTAACACCAAAACTTAGGATCAAAGGAGCTTATTTGTATTCTTAAGTAGGCCAGAGCATTCCTGGAGGTTGACTGGATTTACATATCTAGACCCGCCCCTGCTGACACCTGGGCTGATATGAAGGCCAAGCTGATTACACTTTCTGCCATCTTGGGAAAATGTGTATCCGAGACGCAGCTCTGCCACTGGTCTCGGACTCAGCTGACAGCAATTTAAAGAAATGCCCATGTGGAGAGAAACCAAGATGGCAGCATAGGTTAAACACCTAACCTGCAGCCGGGCACAACAATTTCAAAAATACAACTAGAGGTCAGAACGGACATCGTCCAGAACCACAGGAGAGCTGGCGGACTGAAATGCCCACAGCTGGGGGGAAGGAGAAGGCCACGGGGACAGTCGGGGAAGCCGTAAAAGCCTGAGGTATGGAGAAACGGGCGGAGACACGAGCACACGCGCCTGCGGGGAGGATGGAACCAGAGAGGAGGGGGCGGCTGATGACCTGGCCGGAGTTCACTGGCAGGAAGGAGATAAAGTCTCCGGAGTGCGCTGAGCACCGGCTCCGATTGCACTGAACCCCATTCCGGGCGAAACCCTGGGAAACTCACTCACTTTCGCAACTCCGCCGCCCCCGCAGGCCGCCCGGCCCGGGACGCTGGGGACGCCGCCGCAGCGGCGGCGCCCGGAGCCCGGCGGCCTCCCAGCACCCGTCCCCGCCGCGCAGCCCCCGCGCGCCCTGCACACTGGACGGAGGCCCGGGCGCCCTCTCCCTGCACCTCCCGGCGGCGCTAGACTTCAGTAGAGTTGACTGAATTCAAGGGATTAAGAAATATAAATTGGGGGGACGCCGCGGCGGCGACGTCCGGAACACGGCGATGGCGGTGCCTGGAGCTCGGCGGCCGCCCAGCACCCGTCCCAGCTGCGCGGCCCTCGCGCGCCTGGTTCTGCGGGACGCGCGCACCGCGCACCGGACGGAGGCCCGGGCGCCCTCTCCGTGCACCTCCCGGCGGCGCTAGACTTCAGTAGAGTTGACTGAATTCAAGGGATTAAGAAGTATAAATTGGGGGGACGCCGCGGCGGCGACGTCCGGAACACGGCGATGGCGGTGCCTGGAGCTCAGCGGCCGCCCAGCGCCCGTCCCAGCCGCGCGGCCCTCGCGCGCCTGGTTCCGCGGGACGCGCGCACCGCGCACCGGACGGAGGCCCGGGCGCCCTTTCCGTGCACCTCCCGGCGGCGCTAGACTTCAGTAGAGTTGACTGAAATGAAGGGATTAAGAAGTACAAATTGAGAAGTTTGAAAAAGATGGCGGCGGAGGTTAAAGGCTGTTCTGTTGCCTTGCACCCAGCGAAATCGGAGGGGATGAGGTGTGGAGGTGCATGGGTCTGGCTGGTGGCGGGGGAAAGGGGCTTTTGTTCCAAACCTAAGGGAGATTAGCTCTCCATCACCCTGAAACCCATCTTCTGGCGAACCCCGGGAGACCCAGATGCCTGCGGGGAGAGGCGGGACTCTTGCAGAGGTGCGCCCAGCAATCAGTGTTTGCTGCGCTGGAGTGCGGAACGAGGGGACTTAGATACATGGAAGGCAGAAGGACCAGACTCACAGCCATCGAGGCTCGCCGCACCATGGCCTGTTGGCGCCCTGAGACCCCGCCCCACCCTGGGACCCGCCCCGCACGTTTTGAAGACCTGCCCCGAAAGTCTTGCAGGCACACCTGCGCCCCAAGCAATGGCTTATGCATGTGGGTGGCCTGCCCTCTGGCAGCGGACCAGATGATCTGCTGTTCTAGTCGGACTGCCCCAGGGCCACTCAGACAGGAGGAAGAAACTACAGTTTTTGCTGTAATCCTTGCTGAGTGCCTAAGGCAGTAGCTGATCTACACCCCATTGGAGACCCAGAAACGAGGGCATCTAGTGGTCTGTGGGAGATGACACCAGATTTCAACCACGTGCATAAGGGACACATTCAACGGGAATATTCAGTGAGCGCCAAAGCTTTGCTGCACCAAGACCCGGCCCATAAACGTGTCTCCTGCACAGCAACTCTTCCTTTATAGACAAAGAGAGCCCCCCCCAGTGACACCAACAACAATCAAGACTTAACTATACAAAGGAGGACCAAGATGGAGGCATAGGGCGGAAGCCTGATTGTTGCCTACCACAACAACTTTGAGACTACGACAAGAGAGCAGAGCAGACACCATCCAAGACCACCATAGGGCTGGCTGAGTAGATGCTCTACAACTAGAATAAAAGAGGGGTATGTGGGATGATGCTGATGCCGGTGACCCAAAGACCACACTTTAAGAACTACAGCTCAGGCGACACAAAAGAACTATGGCTCAGGCGATACAACAGCGGCCTGGAACGTGCTCGGCGCAGTTCCCCAGGCGGTCTCCGGCTGAGGGGACGGCTCCACTGGCAGCCAAGCACGGACAGACGAGCCCCTATGAGACATGGGGTGGGAGACTCCGCGCTTGCTGACCTCTGAGTCCGTCAAGAATCTCAACGCCCCGGAAGCGGCCAGGTGCGCATGCTCGGCGACCGGCCACCGATGCAGACCCAAGGGCCGACGCAACGACGCCAGACTGGCCCACCGCCATGCACCGGGTGCACCGGAGCTTCGCCGAGCCACCGCCCGACGAGTTCTGCAGCAGCCATACTGGAGCTCCGGAAGGATGGCCAGGGGAATTGCGGAGGGGGGTTGACCGGCAGGAATTGGGATCGGGAAGACGGGGCCCCGCTGAGACCCGGGTGCGGGCGGGGTTGCGCGCCTCTGGGCTCGGGTGTGGTCACACGCCTCTGGGTATAAGTGAGGCCTCACGTCCCTGGGTCTAGGTGAGGCCACATGCCCCTGGGTCCAGGTGAGGCCGGACTCCGGGACCGGGTGAGGCCAAGTGCCCCTGGACCCGGATGACGCTGGATCCCGTGCCCGGGCGAGGCCAAGCGCCCCTGGGTCTGGGAGAGCCCACACACCCCTGGGTCCAGGCGAGACCATGTGTCCCTGGATCCGGGTGAGGCCGCGTGCACCTAGGCCCGGGTGAGCCCAAGTGGCCCTGGGTCTGGGAGAGGCCAAGCGTCCCTGGGTCCGGGTGAGACCATGTGTCCCTGGATCCGGGTGAGGCCTCGGGCACCTAGGCCCGGGTGAGGCCACGTGCCCCTGGGTCTGGGAGAGGCCAAGCGTTCCTGGGTCCGGGTGAGACCATGTGTCCCAGGATCTGGGTGAGGCCTCGTGCACCTAGGCCCGGGTGAGCCCAAGTGGCCCTGGGTCGGGGAGAGGCCAAGCATCCCTGGGTCCGGGTGAGACCATGTGTCCCTGGATCCGGGTGAGGCCTCGTGCACCTAGGCCCGGGTGAGCCCAAGTGGCCCTGGGTCTGGGAGAGGCCAAGCATCCCTGGGTCCGGGTGAGACCATGTGTCCCTGGATCCGGGTGAGGCCTCGTGCACCTAGGCCCGGGTGAGCCCAAGTGGCCCTGGGTCTGGGAGAGGCCAAGCGTCCCTGGGTCCGGGTGAGACCATGTGTCCCTGGATCCGGGTGAGGCCTCGTGCACCTAGGCCCGGGTGAGCCCAAGTGGCCCTGGGTCGGGGAGAGGCCAAGCGTCCCTGGGTCCGGGTGAGACCATGTGTCCCTGGATCCGGGTGAGGCCTCGTGCACCTAGGCCCGGGTGAGCCCAAGTGGCCCTGGGTCTGGGAGAGGCCAAGCGTCCCTGGGTCCGGGTGAGACCATGTGTCCCTGGATCCGGGTGAGGCCTCGTGCACCTAGGCCCGGGTGAGCCCAAGTGGCCCTGGGTCTGGGAGAGGCCAAGCGTCCCTGGGTCCGGGTGAGACCATGCGTCCCTGGATCTGGGTGAGGCCGCGTGCACCTAGGCCCGGGTGAGCCCAAGTGGCCCTGGGTCTGGGAGTGGCCAAACGTTCCTGGGTCTGGGTGAGACCATGTGTCCCTGGATCCGGGTGAGGCCTCGTGCACCTAGGCCCGGGTGAGCCCAAGTGGCCCTGGGTCGGGGAGAGGCCAAGCGTCCCTGGGTCCGGGTGAGACCATGTGTCCCTGGATCCGGGTGAGGCCTCGTGCACCTAGGCCCGGGTGGGCCCAAGTGGCCCTGGGTCTGGGAGAGGCCAAGCGTCCCTGGGTCCGGGTGAGACCATGTGTCCCTGGATCCGGGTGAGGCCTCGTGCACCTAGGCCCGGGTGAGCCCAAGTGGCCCTGGGTCTGGGAGAGGCCAAGCATCTCTGGGTCCGGGTGAGACCATGTGTCCCTGGATCCGGGTGAGGCCTCATGCACCTAGGCCCGGGTGAGCCCACGTGGCCCTGGGTCGGGGAGAGGCCAAGCGTCCCTGGGTCCGGGTGAGACCATGTGTCCCTGGATCCGGGTGAGGCCTCGTGCACCTAGGCCCGGGTGAGCCCAAGTGGCCCTGGGTCTGGGAGAGGCCAAGCGTCCCTGGGTCCGGGTGAGACCATGTGTCCCTGGATCCGGGTGAGGCCTCGTGCACCTAGGCCCGGGTGAGCCCAAGTGGCCCTGGGTCTGGGAGAGGCCAAGTGTCCCTGGGTCCGGGTGAGACCATGCGTCCCTGTATCTGGGTGAGGCCTCGTGCACCTAGGCCCGGGTGAGCCCAAGTGGCCCTGGGTCTGGGAGTGGCCAAACGTTCCTGGGTCTGGGTGAGACCATGTGTCCCTGGATCCGGGTGAGGCCTCGTGCACCTAGGCCCGGGTGAGCCCAAGTGGCCCTGGGTCGGGGAGAGGCCAAGCGTCCCTGGGTCCGGGTGAGACCATGTGTCCCTGGATCCGGATGAGGCCTCGTGCACCTAGGCCCGGGTGAGCCCAAGTGGCCCTGGGTCTGGGAGAGGCCAAGCGTCCCTGGGTCCGGGTGAGACCATGTGTCCCTGGATCCGGGTGAGGCCTCGTGCACCTAGGCCCGGGTGAGCCCAAGTGGCCCTGGGTCTGGGAGAGGCCAAGCATCTCTGGGTCCGGGTGAGACCATGTGTCCCAGGATCCGGGTGAGGCCTCGTGCACCTAGGCCCGGGTGAGCCCAAGTGGCCCTGGGTCTGGGAGAGGCCTAGCGTCCCTGGGTCCGGGTGAGACCATGTGTCCCTGGATCCGGGTGAGGCCTCGTGCACCTAGGCCCGGGTGAGCCCAAGTGGCCCTGGGTCTGGGAGAGGCCAAGCGTCCCTGGGTCCGGGTGAGACCATGCGTCCCTGGATCTGGGTGAGGCCTCGTGCACCTAGGCCCGGGTGAGCCCAAGTGGCCCTGGGTCTGGGAGTGGCCAAACGTTCCTGGGTCTGGGTGAGACCATGTGTCCCTGGATCCGGGTGAGGCCTCGTGCACCTAGGCCAGGGTGAGCCCAAGTGGCCCTGGGTCGGGGAGAGGCCAAGCGTCCCTGGGTCCGGGTGAGACCATGTGTCCCTGGATCCGGGTGAGGCCTCGTGCACCTAGGCCCGGGTGAGCCCAAGTGGCCCTGGGTCTGGGAGAGGCCAAGCATCTCTGGGTCCGGGTGAGACCATGTGTCCCTGGATCCGGGTGAGGCCTCATGCACCTAGGCCCGGGTGAGCCCAAGTGGCCCTGGGTCTGGGAGAGGCCAAGCGTCCCTGGGTCCGGGTGAGACCATGTGTCCCTGGATCCGGGTGAAGCCTCGTGCACCTAGGCCCGGGTGAGCCCAAGTGGCCCTGGATCTGGGAGAGGCCAAGCGTCCCTGGGTCCGGGTGAGACCATGTGTCCCTGGATCCGGGTGAGGCCTCGTGCACCTAGGCCCGGGTGAGCCCAAGTGGCCCTGGGTCTGGGAGAGGCCAAGTGTCCCTGGGTTCGGGTGAGACCATGCGTCCCTGGATCTGGGTGAGGCCTCGTGCACCTAGGCCCGGGTGAGCCCAAGTGGCCCTGGGTCTGGGAGTGGCCAAACGTTCCTGGGTCTGGGTGAGACCATGTGTCCCTGGATCCGGGTGAGGCCTCGTGCACCTAGGCCCGGGTGAGCCCAAGTGGCCCTGGGTCTGGGAGAGGCCAAGCGTCCCTGGGTCCGGGTGAGACCATATGTCCCTGGATCCGGGTGAGGCCTCGTGCACCTAGGCCCGGGTGAGCCCAAGTGGCCCTGGGTCTGGGAGAGGCCAAGCGTCCCTGGGTCCGGGTGAGACCATGTGTCCCTGGATCCGGGTGAGGCCTCGTGCACCTAGGCCCGGGTGAGCCCAAGTGGCCCTGGGTCTGGGAGAGGCCAAGCATCTCTGGGTCCGGGTGAGACCATGTGTCCCAGGATCCGGGTGAGGCCTCGTGCACCTAGGCCCGGGTGAGCCCAAGTGGCCCTGGGTCGGGGAGAGGCCAAACGTTCCTGGGTCCGGGTGAGACCATGTGTCCCTGGATCTGGGTGAGGCCTCGTGAACCTAGGCCCGGGTGAGGCCACGTGCCCCTGGGTCTGGGAGAGGCCAAGCGTCCCTGGGTCCGGGTGAGACCATGCGTCCCTGGATCCGGATGAGGCCTCGTGCACCTAGGCCCGGGTGAGCCTAAGTGGCCCTGGGTCTGGGAGAGGCCAAGCGTCCCTGGGTCCGGGAGAGACCATGTGTCCCTGGATCCAGGTGAGGCCTTGTGCAACTAAGCCCGGGTGAGGCCACGTGCCCCTGGGTCTGGGAGAGGCCAAGCGTCCCTGGGTACGGGGGAAGCCAGATCCTGGGTCCGGGTGAGGCCGTGCGCCCCTGGATCCATCCGGGTGAGGCTGGGTCCCAGGCCCGGGTGAGACCACACGCCCCTTGGGTATGGGTGAGGCCACGTGCCCCTTAGTCCAGGTGACGCCGTGCCCCTGGGTTCGGCCGAGACCAAACCAGAGGGAGTCGGACCTCCATTACCACCATTTGTCCACCATCCAGAGCTGAGGGGTCAGCGCTGACATGTACACATAAGGAACTACTGGACATCGAAATTGGGTCTCAAAAGAACTGTTGTTCCGGGGAAGCTCGCTACATATTGATTCATTTGCCTGTCAGCATAAATATTATTGCTCGTCTCACATTCAGTTCTTATTAGTATATATCTAGTGACATTTGATCTCGTTCATCTAGAGGAAATGATGAACAACATAGACTGAGGAACAAGAACAGAACCAGAAGCAAGGAGGCATCGATCGGACTATCGGGCCTCAGAGGGAGGATAGGGGAGGGTAGGGGGAGGGTGGGGGGGAGGGGGAGAGTTCAACCAAAGGACCTGTATGCATGCACATAAGCCTATCCAACGGTTAAGTTCAACAGGGAATTGGGGCATGCGTGGGGAGAGGGGTGGGATGGGAATGGGGGGATGAGGACAAATATGTGACACCTTAATCAATAAAGAAATTAAAAAAAAAAAAAAAAAAAAAAAAAAGAAATGCCCATGTGCCTTCCCAGGCGGCCCTCTACAGGTGGAGGCTTTTATAAAGAATCATGTTCTGCCGAAACCGGTTTGGCTCAGTGGATAGAGCGTCGGTCTGCGGACTGGAAGGTCCGGGGTTCGATTCCGGTCAAGGGCATGTACCTTGGTTGCGAGCACATCCCCAGTGGGGGGTGTGCAGGAGGTAGCTGGTCGATGTTTCTCTCTCATTGACGTTTCTAGCTCTCTATCCCTCTCTCTTCCTCTCTGTAAAAATCAATAAAATATATTAAAAAAAAAAAATAAAGAATCATGTTCTACCATATCCCCTTTAAAGGGCTGTCACAACAAGTACCACAAACTGGGTGGCTTAAACAACAGAAATGTGTCGTTTCACAGTTCTGGAGGCTGGACGTCCGAGACTAAGGTATCAGTAGGGTTGGTTCCTTCTGAGGGCTTCAAGGAAGGATCTATTTCATGCTTTCCCCCAGCTTTTAGTAATTTGCTGAAAATCTTTGCCATTCCTTAGCTTGCAGAAGCACCCCCTCATCTCAGCTTTCATTTTCACATGACATTCTGGCTGTGTGTGTGGGTCTGCATCTAACTTAATGTGTCCCTATAAAAATTTCCCCTTTTTATAAGGTCACCAGTCATATTAGATTAGAGCCCACCCTAATGACCTCATTTTAACCTGACTACTCCCGTAAATAACCTATCTCCACATGAGCTCTATTATGTGGTGCTGGGGGTTAGGACTCCAACATTTTTTCTGGTGGGAGTGGGAGTGGAGACACAATTCAACCCATAACAGCCTTCCTCTTGCTCCTCACCGAATCACCTGTTGAGCTGGATTCCCTCCGAACTCCCACAGTGAGGGCCGCGTGCAACCATAGGTAACATGTGCACAAGCAAGAGCTCAGGGGCTGGGGGGCCAGGGGCTCACAGAAAACTTGAGGAAGGGTTTCGCATGTCCACTGGCCATCCACTCGGGGTTATAGACAACTTCTCAGAACATTCCGTTGAAAGCACGTGTCAATTCACAATCTTGCTGCACGTGGAAAGGCCTCCACTAGGCCAATTCAAAAATTTGCTCCTGGCAGGGGCATCTTATGGCAAAAGAGACTGGTTAGATCCTTATTAGGATAAGATACAAGAGGAAAAGAAAAGGAAGATTTTTTTTGGTTAAACAACTGACTAAACACAAAGACAATTGATGGTAGGAAAAGCGCCTGTGAGGATGTCACTGGAACTGAGCTCTGAAGGGTGAAGAGCAAGCTCTGCAGAAGACACTCTAGGCAGAGATAACAGCAAATGCAAAGACCCCCACATAGCAAAGACTTGACAGAAAGGTGGCCAGTGTGGATGGAGGACAGGGAGACAGAAGGAGATGGACTGAGGTGAAAGAAAAGAGAGGCAGGAATGCACAGGGCCTCGAGGAGTCTGAATTTTGTAGGAGGGGGTGACTCCCATCTCTTAGACCAGTGATGGCGAACCTAGTAGGTAGGAACCTAGAACCTAGAACGCCAGGTAGGAAGTTGGGTGATTAGATTCCCAGAACAAAGCTTAATCTCATTAAAGTTGACCAGAAAATGAAGGTAAGCATTTTATCATTCCTCGGCCAGATTTAAAATGTTTTTTTCTCTTGTAGGGGTTCTAACCTATTTGGCCCCAGTTGACAGCTGGGCCGTATTCTAAGCATCTCAGGCTCCAATGGCACCCCTCTCACAGGCACTTCTTCACCTCCTCTGCCTTGGCGTCTGCTCCGAGCTCATGTCCTTCATAGTTCACAGGAGCAGCTCCTGCCCAGCCTTCCTCACATTCTAACAGTGATGGGCAACCTTTTGAGCTTGGTGCGTCAAACTTCGCCAAAAAACTGAGCATAACTCGGGTAGTGTGTCACTTTGAGGAAAAAACTAACTCCAAGACTCTAGTCGCAAATGTTTCATCCTCAGGAGCAGCAAATGTTTCATCCTCGGCATGCGGCCGCGTGTCATCAGAAATGGCTACGCGTGTCAGTGCTGACACGCGTGTCATAGGTTCGCCATCACTGGTCTAAGAGATGGGAGTCACCCCCTCCTACAAAATTCAGACTCCTCCGAGGCCCTGTGCATTCCTGCCTCTCTTTTCTTTCACCTCAGTCCATCTCCTTCTGTCTCCCTGTCCTCCATCCACACTGGCCACCTTTCTGTCAAGTCTTTGTTATGTGGGGGTCTTTGCACTTGCTGTTATCTCTGCCTAGAGTGTCTTCCGCAGAGCTTGCTCCTCACCCTTCAGAGCTCAGTTCCAGTGACATCCTCACAGGCGCTTTTCCTATCCAAATAGCCCTCCATCCTTTTATTCTGTTGACTTTCTTCACCCATCATCTCCCTTTATCTTATTCTTTTCTCTTGCCTGCTCCTCTACATCCAAACCTGTAGAGAGTTTTTATGAGTTTATTTGAGCCAAACTGACTACAATTGCTGGGAAGCAAAATCTCAACGGATTGAGAAAATGCTCCGATAAATGGCAGTTTTGCACCTTATTTTATACCTTAGAATCAAAGGAAGACATGAGGGGGCTATGCGAAATCCCTTGATTGTAGATAAGGGAGGCAAGAGAAAGCAAAGCAGGAACATCTCTGAGATTAAAAGTAAAATGAATAGACACATATTTCCTTTGCGTTGGTAGGGATAGGATAGTTACCATGCACATTTACCGCACAAAGAGATGGTATGTGGAGGAACAAGGTAACAATGAGAGGTTCTGTTGTCTCATGATCTGGTGGGAGATGGTGCCCTGAAGGATTTGGCAAAAGGGGACTGCTCTGACATTGCAAAGGTATGTCATCTGTTAGTATAGGTGCAAAAAAGACAATAGGAGGGTTCAGTTAAGGGGAACACTGACCTTTGTGAAGGAAGATAACAGGCTAACATGACTACCCACCATGGCTCACCTTTAGTGAGGAAGTTTAATTTCAGACCATCCGATGTCTGAGTTTGTAAGGATCACCCAGCAAGCCTCCCCTGCGCTTGTCAGGTTTAGTATGTGGCTCCTTTTTTTGTCCACATGGGCAAGGAACTTGTCTGTTCACTATAGTTTCCAAGTGTCTGGCACATAAAATGGATGCTCAATAAATTGTTGGTGAAGCTTTAATAAACATATGTTAGTGAATGTTGAATAAATATATGGAGAAACTGTGGCTCAGAGTAGTTGAGTACTTTGCATAAGATCACACAGCATTAAGTGGTGGAATGGGGAAACTAGTTGGACTCACTCCACAGCCTCTAACTCTTTTCACTCTTCCTCCTTGCCTTGTTTATCTCTTAATCCTGTAGGTCCCACCCTACTTTGTAGGCCTGACCACATACGTGCTAACTTCCCTCTACCCAGAGGTCACACATTTCTTCTGATGCTGTGGGTCCCTGGGCAGCCTTTTGATGCCCAATTTGCTGTGAGCTGGTTGCTCTTCCTTCCAAAACACAAGATACTCACAGGGCAACCCCAAACATCTCTTCTTCCCCACTGTAGAAGCCTTTCATTCCACTCTCCTGCAAAAAACAGTCATTCTAGCCCTCCTCTGGGCCTCCTCTAGGAGCTGCTGTGCCATCCCTGCTTCTCTAAGCTAGGACTTTCAGTCACAGGTTGCTTCATCTTATTTCCTCTCAGCTTCTCTAAAACACAAATAAATCAATAACCTATTCTATCTTTCCTCTTCATTAGCCTCTTCCCTGCAGGGTTTCAGGCCCAGGGCCCTGCTCACACCTGCCTGGTCCTGTCCCTGACACTAGCTAACAACCCATCCCAGCTGAGAACAAGTATTAGCATATCAAAAATTCCAATTTACATTGTTATTACTCCCACTCAGCACAACACCTGAGGCTCAAATCCAAATAGATTTTGAGGCATAGGGTTTCCTGTGTTATGTTTCCATATAAGGTGCCTGGCTTGATACAGAAACACAAACCCTGTGGCAAAATCTCCCCAACCTTTCTCTGTAAACTCCACCCCAGATATGAAGAACACAGATTGGACTTGCCTGGCCTTGCCTTTTCTCAGATGTTAGTTCAGGACAAGTCTAAAATTAGCCCCACCCCCTCCTGGTGCTAAAACTCAGCTGGAGCTGGAGCAACAGGGGGCCAGTTACTTTTAGAAACTGGCCCACTGGGGCTTAGAGCTGAGCAACAGAAACAGGTGATGGAAACTGGGCCCAAAACCTGCATGGTAGGAAAGAAGAGCCAGATCAAGTTCAGGAGCTGAGATCAAAATGTCAGATCCAGGGTCCAGGGCTGCAAATCCAGACTGATGTCATGGTCACGGGCAGACCGAGGAGAACAAGCACAAAAGCAAGCTGCGCGTAGCTGACTCTGCACGTGGAGGTAGGGTGGGAGTTGGGGGAGAAGGGGGGCGTGCAGGGAGGGAAGGAGAGAATGGCTATTAGGTACTCACTGTGTGCCAGTTGCTTTATATATGGTGTCTCATTGAGTCTCGTAGGTTCTCTTATACTGTTAGATAGATGGAATGCCAGAGATGTTCAGTAACTTAGCCAATGTCACACAACCAGTAAATGGCAAAGCAGGGATTCAACCCATAGCCTGTTTATCATAATGCCTGGCACTTTCCTCTATGCTGCCTTTACAGTAGCAGGAAGGGACATTTCAGATCCACCCACAGCCCAGGGGGATGAGCCATCAAGTTGCCTCACTGATATTTCTCACCCTGGGTCATACTCCAAGTCCCTGGGGCACTCTGACAAGAACAACAATGCTTGAACATCATCACCACCCCCACCCCCCTTTCTAAGTTAACTGTTCTGGGGCAGGGCCTAAGAATAGGTATTTTACAATCTCCTGGGAGCTTCTGTTGTGCCACCTGGGTAAAAAAAACTAGGCTCAGTGCTGTGTTGCTGATCAGTTCCCCTGGGACAAGGTGGAGAGATAGGAGAAATGGGTGATGGTAGATATTTGTGCCCCAGTCACCTGGGTTCCACACCCGCCAGGCAGGCCGCCTGACCAGCAATGGGACAATTTTGCAGCAATTTGTAGTTGAGGGTGGTCTTCTCAAATTCTAAAGTCAGACTTGAAAAACAGCATTAAAACTGAAAGGTCAAATGTTAGACAGACTCCAGAGCAAGGACGATGGGCCAGATACAGAAACTAAAAAAGTAAATAGCTGAAATAAAAATTCAATGGATGTTCTTAAGAAGCACAAGGGAGATGAAAGAAGGAAAAGTCAATGAATTCGTAGATCAGCAGAAATGATCCAAACGATATTTGCAATAATACCAAAAGGTCTATATATTATAATTAAAGTCCCAGGAGTAGAGGAGAGAAAGAATGACACAGAAACATATTCAAATAAATAATGGATGAAAAGTTCATAAATTTGGTAAAAGACAGATTTCAGACTCTAAAACCTCAATAAACACCAAGAAAGATTAATATAAAAAAACAAACAAAATAAAAATCCTTGGGCATATCATAGTGAAAGTGCTGAAAATCAACAAAACAATGCTGAGAGAAATTAAAGATGTAAATAAATGGAGAAATTTACCAAGTTAATTGATTGAAAGATTCAGTGTTGTTAAGATGGTAATTACCAAGTTGATTTATGAATTTAGTACAATCTTAATAATAATTCTATGCTTTTTCATCAAAATTAGCATGCTGGTTCTAAAATTTCTCTAGAACTGCAAAGAACTTAGAATATTCAAGAAGTCTTGAAAAAAGAAGTCAAGGTTGTAGACTTATACTACTTGACTTCAAGGTTTACCCTAAAACTACAGTAATCAAGACAGTGTGGTACCGATATAAGTCCATTCCCACCCCTTAACCCCCCCCCCTGCATAATCAACAAACAGATTGATAGAACAGAGTAAAGAACCTAGAAATAGACCCACATTTACACATTTATTTCAACAAGGATGTCAAAGCAACCCACTGAAAAAGGAAAGTTTTTTCAACAAGTGGTATGGAAATAACTACTACACCAAATGTCATCAGAAGGATGTAAAACAACTAAAACTCTTATGCATTGTTGGTAGGAGGGGGAAATGATATGAGGTCACTAGAAAAAAAATATTTGTAAGTAAATATTGAACTCTGGTTAATAACATTTGGGAGAATCAATATCTACAACTTACTTTGGAACACAATAACAAAATTAATTAAATAAGTTACTGGATGGACAGAGGAACGGACAGAGAATCAATATGTGATCAAGAAAATACAGTAAAATGTCAATTGAAGGAACTATGTGTTGAGTATATGCATGTTAATTGTAAAATTTTTTTCAACACATCTCTAAATCTGAAAATTGTATGATAGAATGTTGAGAACAAACATTGGGATAGTTGGCAAATTTCCCATGGGAGTCCTGGCCCTGAGGAAAGATCCTGGAATCTAGCTGATGTATAGGGTGGACAAAGGAGGCTTCCGGGTCCAGAAGAAATTGGCTTTCTTTGCTCTATTCTGACTTTGGCAATGAACCTGGGGGCTAGGGCAAAATACCTGCAAGTTCCTCTTGCATTCCATAAGACCCCCCTGGCTCATGCTCTCTGCACTTGCCTTGTTTCCCGGATGGTGACTCGGCAGGTCTGTTCTAGAAATCTGGAACTAGAATGGGGCTGTCTGACACTATTTACTTTCTGCCGACTGTGTGCTGCTTTGTATACGAGGCTTTGAGGAGACTATGATGAAGTGCATAAAAATGACCCCTGTCCTTTTATTCATCTTACCATTGATGAAACTGCTTCTCTTCTACTTTTCTTGTTGACACCCTGACCAGAAGACTTACAAGTTTCCTTTTATAAGCCATGTTGACTTTTTATAATTAAAAAATATTTTAAATTTTAATTAATTAATTTTTAGAGAAAGAGAGAGAAACATTGATTTGTTGTTCCACTTACTCATTGGTTGATTCTTGTATGTGCTCTGACCAGGGATCGAACCCACAATCTTGGCATATCGGGACAATGCTCCAACCAACTGAGCTACCTGGCCAAGTTGCAATGTTGATATTTCTTAAGTCTCTGAGTTCAGACCTAGCCGGTTTAGCTCAGTGGATGGAGCATAGGCCTGTGGACTGAAGGGTCCCAGGTTTGATTCTGGTCAAGGGCATGTACCTTGGTTGCGGGCACATCCCCAGTGGGAGGTGTGCAGGAGGCAGCTGATGGATGTTTCTAACTCTCTATCCCTCTCCCTTCCTCTCTGTAAAAAAAATAAATAAAATATATATTTTTAAAAAGTCTCTGAGTTCAAAAAAGCCTTTTTAATATTGGGCCTGAATATTTCTATCTAAAAAGAAAGAGATTTTTCCTTATTTTACTCCTCTGGAGTGAAACTTGACACAAGAAGATTCCAAAGCCTCAAAATAGCTCAGCAAGAAATTGAACACATGCCTAGTGACCCAAAGTCCCCTTACAGTCTCCTGAAGCAGGGGTGAGAGGGAAAGGGCACTGGGCAAGCAAGCTCGACCCTCTGCCCCACTTCCAACAGAGGTCACACCATTACTATTCCTTGCCTTAGCACCACAGTCAGAAGTCCTGTCCAAAGTTTAGCCTAAGCACATGGCATCAAGGAGAGGCGTCTGGCCTCCTGGAAAGCTTGATGTGACCTTGAATGCCATGTTACAAATTCAATGGTCCAGCCTCACCTTTAACATACAAAAGAGAAAATTCCTCACTTAAACAGCCCCTTTCCCAAGTCTTCTTGGTGAAATGTGAGCATGTTTTGAGCTGATAGGTTAATGTGACAATGATCCCCATTTGGTTGAGTGACACCACATTCAATGAAAAGAAAATAGAAATTGGCTGCCTTCATTAGAAAGGCTATTGCACTTTCCATAAAGTGACTCATCCTTTTGCAAACCGGCTAGGGCTGAACTCAGAGACTTAAGAAATGTCAACATTGCAACCTGACCAGGTAGCTCAGTTGGTTGGAGCATTGTCTGTGGGTTCGATCCCTGGTTAGAGCTCATACAAGAATCAACCAATGAATAAGTGGAACAACAAATCAATGTTTCTCTCTCTTTCTCTAAAAATTAATTAGTTAATTAAAATATATTTTTTAATTTAAAAAAATAGTCAACATGGCTTATAAAAGGAAACTTGTAAGTCTTCTGGTCTCTGGTCTCGTCAAAGTCCAGACTGTCACCTATTTGTCACCTTTGTATGCTTATCGATCCAACAGCTCTGGAAACTTTTTAGCAAGGTGACCATTTCCAGCTTCTTTAAGAAAAAAAGTTTTTTAAAAATTGATTTCAGGGAGGAAGGGAGAGGAAGAGATAGAAATACCAATGGTGACAGAGAATCATTGATCGCCTGCTTCCTGCACACCCGACCCTGGGAATCGAGCCCACAACCCAGGCATGTGCCCTGGCTGGGAATGGAGCTGTGACCTCCTGGTTCATCGATGGATGCTCCGCCACTGAGCCACGCTGACTGGGCTATTTCCAGCTTCTTAATGCCCCTCATCCTGACTGAAATATATTTACTTCTTTTCTCTACCCTCCTTCCTGCAAAATGTTTACCCCTCAGGAATTTAAATACCTGTTTTCCTTTCCTAGGAGCTGTTTTCCAGACAATGAGATTCTTGGGAGAGGGAAATAGTGTTTGTTTTTTCTACCCCTGGTGCTGGGTAAGGCGATTGGTGCTTCAGGACTTTCTGAAGCTCTTTGAAAACAGGGCTAGTCAGATTCCAGAGATTTACCTTCTGGGGTGTGAGCGTGTCTGGGCAGCGGCTGCATCATTTGGATGGAGTCATCGCCGATGAGGCAGAGTTGGCTCAGCCAGGGAGCACTTGTTGCTCTTTTCAACTCCAGGGCACCGGGGATGAAGTCACCTTTCTTCTTTTGAAACCGACAGATTCGTCCTGTGAGTCCCTGTCACTTCCGCGAGGACTTGCTTTTCTCTGCTGCCGGCCACCAGGACCTCCTCTCAGGTAAGCAAGCTCTGATTTCGTGGGTTTTCACCCAAGAAGGCTTTATTTTTAGGGCGTCTCTGGGTAAAGGTGGAGTCAGGTCCAGGGACTCTGGATTGGGTGAGGGGGCCAGTGGGTTCCCAGGCATCTGGTATCACCTGGGGGGCCGGCGGGCCCTGGGCTGGATGAGGAGCACCCCACGCAGCTGGGTGCGAAAGTGGCGGGTGCTCACCGTGGGCAGGGAGCTCTAATCCGAGCTTGGTTTCGGTGCCTGTGCCGAGAGTTGTGTAACAGGCACATCGGTGAAGCGCCTACAGGTGGTTTCCTTTGGGTCGGGACTCTTACCCCCTTTGCCTTCCTAAGGACTGGCTTTGTGTTTCGGTAGAACTCTTGTAGGATCTCAGGACAAAAGCTGATGCGCGGGAAGGCAGCAGCTCTCCCAAGAGCCTTTATTTGCTCACTCACTGACGTGAATGCTTCCATCTTCCTCAGAGTGGAGGAGACAAAGGGGCCCCGCTTCCTGCCCTGACATGCAGGCACCTGTGTAAACAATGGCTGTCCTGCTGTGGGGGGCAGAAGGGTGCAAACACGTCTTTGCGCCTGTCTTAGCTTCTAAGAAAACGAGCATGAGTTTTGGGGTGTGTGTGTGTGTGTGTGTGTGTGTGTGTGTGTGTGTGTGTGTTTATGTGCAGGCGGACCTGTGGCCTGAGGAACCACTAAAATCTCCCCGCAACACTTTCAATGGGTTACATGAGTCACTGTCCCTGATTGAATCAGACATCTCTTATTAGCTTTGGAGGCTCAATAAAGACATCTTGGTTATGGCGGAGGCGCCTACAGGGTGATAAATGGCTTTTGGAGAGAGTTGAACCACCGTGAAGTGAAAACATTGAGAATTGCAAAAGCCTTTTATTACCTGACACACAATCCTACTATACATAGTATTTGGTATGTTCCTTTTTAAATATAAATACACACACACACACACACACACACACACACACACACACATATATTGATTTTAGAGAGGAAGGGAGATGGAGAGAGAGTTAGAAACATCAATTATGAGAGAGAATCATCAATCAGCTACTTCCCGCATGCCCCCCACCAGGGACTAAACCCGCAACCTGAGCATGTGGCCTGACCGGGAATTGAACCATGACCTCCTGGTTATAGGTTGATGCTCACCCATTGAGCCACACTGGCCGGGTGGTATGTTCATTTTTAACCTCTGAAGGGAGCAAGAATCTCGTTAGATAAGATATGGATGTTTTGTTATAAATGCAATTGCATACTGGCTGCCAGCGCCTGCCGACACGTTCACCTCCTCTTGGCGCATCCAGAGTTTATCCTTACCTGAAATCTGCTCCCCCTTTTGTGTCCCTAGCTCAGTGAAAAGCATCTGGTTGTCCATAACAGATTTCTGGACTTCACCCTTGACCTCTTCTTTGTCCTCACATTCCCACATCCAGTTTGACAACACATCCAACAGATTCTGCCTCCATATTATCTCTCAAATTCATGCATTCTTTCAGTTCCATGGCTATTTCCTTAGTTTAACAAGTCCTTATCATCTTCCAGGATTACGGAAACCTCCCACACAGGCTTCCTCTCTTCAGCCTTACCATCCTGGTGCAGCCAGATGATTCTACAGTGAGTGATCAGCACCTGCACAAACGAATCATTCACTAGTCTGGGGATTCTGTCTTCTTAATATTCCTCAAAATTTTTCACATCGCTCCACTCCACGACCACCACCTTGGTCCAACCCACTAATGCTCTTTGCCTTAGTTATTGCAATAACCTTTTAGCTGACCTCCCTGCTACCAGGCTCACTTCCTTCCCGACATATTTTAAACTTCTTATTTTCCCAAGCTTGGAAAGGACATTTTTTTAAAAAAACAAGAGAAGAACTTTAAACACCTGTTCCCCTCTTGGGATTTAGAAACATCAGCATTTTTATGACTCTTGTAGATCCTTCAAGGAGGGAGGCAGAGAGAATGGGGGTAGGTGAGGGTGGGTGCATAAAGCTCGGGCCTTGGAGCCATGCGGGTCTGCATTTGAATCCCAGCTCCTCCACTTCTACGTAGCCTTGACCAGACTGCTGAACCTTCTTGAGACACGTTTACCTGACCTGTGAGGGGTAAACAATAATGCCTACTTCACTGGGCAAACATAAGGGTTAAATTAGAACATTTAGGGAAGGCTCTGAAACATAGCAATTAAGAAATTTTACTTCCTTTCCTTCTTTCCTTCCCTTTTAAGGCTTATAATCTCTAACCATCATATATCTTGTAAGCATTCATGTGTATGTACATGTATAATTACCTGTTTTCAGCATGGTAGGAAGGAGGAGTGGCAATGAAACACAGGAGAACTCTCTTAAGGAATTTGCCATTTACTTAGGAAAGTAAAGCAAATATAAATAGTATAAAAACATCTATAAAATAAGCATTCTGCAATTGTCATGTGTACAGCACCAGTCGAGTAGATAAGCAGGGAGGGCTCAAATATACAGATTTGTGAATACCTGCAGGCAGAGGGGAAGTAGATCTATATCAAGGAAATTTTAGATTTAGGGTTTTTGAGGACTTAAAATTCATTGTCCTCTCTGATGTTGAAATAAAACTTCCCAGAAAGCTTAATACTTAAAAGTCATTTAAGGACATATGGATTAGTGTTTAAGTGACTTTACTCATTCATTCATTCATTCATTCATTCATTCACCAAGTATTTATTGAGTGCCTACTCTGTACCAGGTTCTATGTTACACCATTTCTTTGCTACTTTTCCATGGGACATGGATGATGGCTCTCCTTCTCTTGAAATAGGGACTTGTTTGACCAACGGAATAAGAAGAAAGTGACATTTGGGGACGCCCATGGCTAGGTTCTAAGCTTTGTTGCTTCCTCTTGGGTTTCTTGGCTCACTCATTCTGGGCTGGGAGCCAACCACCATATAAATTCATGTGCTGGCAACCTGGCTCTCTGGGGGTAGGGGGTGGGGAGAGAAGAGAAAAACCCTGATTTGCAGGGTTTGTTCCTTTTCATGGTAAAAATACTCCCTTTCACTATGGCCGATTTTCAGCTCCCAAAGTGACAGCACTGAATGTAGGGTTGGAAAGAAACACGCAGAATCAGCTCTGACAAGTTGGTACAAGCCAGCTCCAGTGCACGACCACTAATTACCCTGAGACCACCACGCTGTGAGGAACCCCATGCTGTGAGGAACCCCACGCTAGCTGTGTGGGGAGGCTCCAAGCAGAGAAGCCCTGGCTGCCCCCGGCTTTCCAGCCATTCAGATTTAGGCTCCAGGGAGAAAGCCTTCCAATGACTCCAGACTCAGCCACTGACCTCAACTGTGTGAGAGCCCCTGAGTAAGACCTGCTCGGCTCAGCCCAGGCAGCCCACAGTCTGGGAGATAACAGTGTGCAATGTGTGCTATCTTTTGGAGGTGGTTCATTTCACAACAATAGATAACTGGAAGGAAGTGGTAGTCTTGCTTACTCTGAGGCAAGCCTCGATCAAGCCCCCAGGGGGTGCGGAGGAGTAGAGGAATCTGTCCAGAGTCCTTTGTCCTTGAATATTCTCAGGCCTTAGACCACTAACGAAGGAAATCTTATCGTTTTAAAAACCTGATAAAGAGGCTCGATTACTTTACTAACTAGCTTTATTCTTATAACTAAATCAGTGTGTGTGGGGGGATACACACACACACACACACACACACACACACACACACACACACACACACACTTTTCTCTCATCATCTCCCATCACTTATCCTAACTATTCACACTAAGCTCTGCAGGAAGATCTCCCTTACCTGCCCTTCCAATGCTGCTCCGTCCTCCACATGGAATTTGTCGGGGAAAGCAGGCAGAGCAGAAAAAAATATAAAAAATGTCCAGAGCCCTGAGGTCTGGTGGAAAGCTAGTGAGACCCTCTGTAAGAGAGCAGCAAACAGGAGGATTTAAAACAAGCTTTAGGAAAGACGCATGGAATAGTGGTTAGAGCCTGAATTTAGAAATCAGACTGCAGTCTGGATTCTGACATTTTCTAGTTGGCCGACCTTGGAAAGTATCTAGACATCTCTCTTCTCATTTTCTTCAACTTCAAAATCTGGATAATAATGCCATCTCACAAAGTTCTCGTGAAGATGAAATGAGATGATATTTGTGAGTGCTTAGCACAGTGTCTATCACACCGCGCTGAATGAATAGCAGTTACCAGTAGCAGTAGTGAGAGTGTTGGTGTCACACTGATGGTACTGTTGCCACAAATTCCAAAGCCACAGGCTCCCTGGCAAGCCTAGAGCTCCAATCAGTCACACTATAGGTGCCCAAGATGTGTTCAATTAATATTCAAATCAAACCAAATATCTATATGTGAATACTTATTCTACTGTCATTTTTTTCTTGTTGTCTTCCAAACATATATTCAAGTGCTTAAAAAGCATAATTATGCATTATTTTCCCTATATCTTTTTTGTAGCTTAATTAATTAATTAATTTTAATTATCTTTATTGTTGAAAGTATTACAGATGTCTCCTTTTTTCCCCATTGACCCCCTCCACCCTGCACCTATCCCCCAGGCCTTCACCGCACTATTGTCTGTGTCCATGGGTTATGCATAAATGCATATAAATATAAATTCTTTAGTTAATCTCTCTCTGTACCACCACTCCCCTCCCCCTCGCCTTCCCTCTGAGATTTATCAGTCTGTTCCCTGCTTCTGTGCCTCTGGATCTATTTTGTTCATCAGTTTATTTTGTTCATTAGATTCCACATATGAGTGAGATCCTATGATACTTTCTCTGACTGGCTTATTTTGCTTAGCATAATACTCTCCAGGTCCCTCCATGCTGTAAATCCCCTATATCTTAAACAATATGAACTAAGACCATATTTTCCAATTTCTTGTAAGTCCTCTTCTCACCTTCTACTGTGTAGCAGGTAGTTGAGTAGTTTATTAACTATTATTACTATTTTTTAAAATTCTACTTAAGGAGAAATTAAAGTTGGGTGACTTTACCCAGGGAGGTCCAGAAATGTAAGGTTCCTCTGTTTACACATGCCATCACTTTGGTAAGGTAGTCAAGGGGAAGGGTAACAGAATTCTTGAGAGAAAAATGTGTTACGTTCTCCGACTTTATTTATATTTTGCGCAGAGTTACTGAAACTTCAGTCTATGAACTGACATTAGGTACACTTGTCTCATTAAATTTGTGGTTGGTCTAGTCATATGGATATTTTAAACAAAGAATAATGCAAACTTTCTGACTAAAGAAAAACTGATTCGGGTACTGATTTGTGTCTATGTGTATAATTGAATGAAATTTCTATCATGTTAACTTCATTGAACTATCCGCACAATCAAGGTACTAAACGATATGAATACTACAAGGCTCTCTTTACTATCCCTTTGTATCCACTCCCTTCCTTAATCTTTTGAAGTCATTAATCTGTTGTCCATCTATATAATTTTATTTCATGAATGTTTACAAATGGAGTCATACAGTATTTACATGCATGAGATCTACTTTTTTCACAGCCTAATTTTTTGAGATCCATCCAAGTATGTATCAATAGTTGGTTCTTTTTTATTGCTGAGTAGTATTCCACAGGTAATGGATGTACCACAGTTTGTTTAATTATTCGCCCATTTACCCACTGGAGAAGAGGGGCTATCACAAATAAAGCTGCTTGAGCATGTATCTGTATGCAAATTTCTTCAGGAACATAAATTGTCATTTCTCTGGGATAAATGCCCGAGTTTTAAAAGGAAGTGCCAAACTGTTTTTCCAGAGTGGTCATTACCTTTTGCAATACATGAGTGACAGAGTTTCTCTGCATCCTTGCCACAGTTTGATGTCATCACTATTTTTTTATTTAGCCATTCTGGTAGCTGGGAGGTGATATCTTGTGATTTTTAATTTGCATTTCCCTAATGGTTTCTGGTATTGGTCATTTTTCATATATTTATTCACCCTCTATATATCTTCTTTAGTGAAATGTTTGTTAATGTATTTTGCCCATTTTCTAATTGGATAGTCTGTTTTTTATGGTTGAGTTTTGCTAGTTCTTTATATATTCTAGATACACATCCTTTTTCAGATGTGTAGTTTACAAATATTTTCTCCCACTCTGTAAATTTTTACTTCATCCTCTAATAGGATCTTTCACAGAGCAAAAGTTTTAAATTTTGATGAAGTCCAATTTATCAGTTTTCCCTTTTATGGATTGTTCTTTTATTTTTTCTAAGAACTCTATGGTTTTACATTTAAATCTGTAATCCATTTGAGATCATTATTATGTGAGGTGTCAGGTTTAGGTTGAAGTTCATTTTCTAGCCTTTGTATTTCCATTTGCTCTAGCACTGTTTGATAAAAAGGCTAGCTCTTCTTCATTGAATTGGTTTTGAAGCTCCGTCAAAAATAAATTGAGTATATTTATATGGCTCTACCTCTGGGTTTTCCATTCTATTCCATTAACCCATGTGCCTATACTTCTGACAATAGCACACCATCTAGATTACTCTATATGCTATATAGAAGCCACATAATAAACCACCCGGCAGGCAGAGTGAATTCCTCTCATGTTGGTGTTCTTCCTCAAAATTGCTTTGGCTACCCTCAGGCCTTTCACTGTCCATATAAATGTTATAAAATGCTTGTCTTTGCCTACAAAAACCTTGCTGGGATTTTGATAGGAATCCTGTTAAATGTAATGCCCAGTGTTCAGAATCCCCAAAAACCCCCCAGGAAGGAGCCAAGACCCGCTGTAACTGCAAGAGAACCTTTATTCGTGCTAGCACGAGCTCTCATCTCCAGCGCTCACCGGGGACCAAGAGAGCTTCTCTCGCCAACACAAAGGCTTTAAGGGGGTCTCAAGCAGTGGGCAGGGAGAGTGTTTATGATTGGTCAGGGGTAAGGTGAGGGGTCCAGTTACACAAAGGCACACTGGGCAGCTTGCTTAAGGTGGACTGAGTCCACCTCTCTACATTCCTATTGGCAGGTTCATGCAATTGTTACATTCTCGCGGTTTCTAAGAAAAAGGAATTATATACATAGTTACACAGGGTGGAGGGTACAGTACATTTTGTGCTGTCCTGCTCTGCCCTTTCATTAAACAGTAGTTTAATTTGAAGAGATGACATCTTTGCTATATGTAGCGTCTTCTAGTCCTCAAATATGAGAAATTTCTGCCATTATTCAGGTTTTCTTTCATTTCTTTCATCAGCATTTTGTGATGTTCAGCATGAAGGTCCTGCACGTATTTTGTTAGATTTATAGTTAAGTATTTTATTTGGAACAATTGAAAATGGTATTGCTTTGTTAAATTTCATTTTTCATATATAAATTTAGTATATAAAAATACAGTTATTTTTTTCTATTATTTACTACCCAGCTTTGTTAAGGTCTGATTGAGAAATAAGCATTGTGTATATTTAAAGTGTACAGCATGCTGTTTGATATACATATGCATTATAAAGTGATTATCATAATCAAGCTAATTAACATATCCATCAGCTCACATAGTTACTATGTGTATGTGTATTTGTGTGCTGAGAACATTTGAGAGAGCTTACCGAAGATCTTACTCTTTTAGCAAATTTCAGGTATATAATACATTATTATTAACTGTAGTCACAGGCTACAGAATTTAGGTCTCTAGAATTTATTCATCTTGTAGCTGAAAGTTTGTACGCTTTGACCAATATCTCCCCGAAATAGAATTAATGATTTGTTTATTGATATTAAATCCTGTAATTGTGCTGAATTCATCTATTAGTTCTAGTTTTCTTGTAGATTCATTGGGATTTTCTATATAGACCATCCTGTCATGTGAAAATAGAGATAATTTTAATTTTCACTTTCTACTTTGTTTGTCTTTAATTTCCTTTTCTTGCCTTATTGTGCTGGCTAGAATTTTCAAAACTATGTTGAGGCAGAGTGATGAGAACACACACCCTTGCCTTGTTCCTAGTCTTAGAGGAAAAGCATTCAGTCTTTTATCATTAAACTAGAAGCCCGATGCACAAAATTCATGCAAGAGTAGGCCTTCCTTCCCCTGGCTGCTGGCACCGGCTTCCCTCGCAGCCCAGGCTTCGTCCGGAAGGTTGTCCAGTCTAATCAGCATATTACGCTTTTATTTTTATAGATAAGGTGTTAACTGTAGATTTTTTTGTAGATGTTCTCAATCAAGTTGAGTAAGTTTCTATACTTAGTTTGTTGAAAATTTTTGTCATGAATGAGAATTGGATTTTGTTCAATTTTTTTTTCTGCAAGAATTGATATGATCATATTATTTTTCATCTCTAGAATTGAATGATTTTTAAATATTGAACAAGCTTTGCATATCTAGAATAAATTCCACTTCGTCATGGATGTTTTATAAAGAACTACTGGATTCAATTTATTGATATTTTATTGGAAATATTTGTATCTCATTTCATGAGTTATTGATTTGTAGTTTTCCCTTTTTGTATTGTCTTTTATTTTTTATATCAAGGAAATACTGGCCTCATAAAATGAGATACAAAGTGATTCCTTCTCATCTATATTTTGGAAGAGATTGTGTAAAATTGGTGTTAATTCTTCTTTAAATACTTGGTAAAATTCTCCAGTGAAATCATTTGGATCAAGAGATTTTTTTTTCCAGGAACTTTTAAATTATAAATTCAAACTCTTTAATAATTGTAGACTATTCAGATTATCAATTTTAGTTTGGTTGAGTTTTCATGCCTTATGGTTTCAAGGCATTAAGCTATATTTTGAGGTTGTTGAGTTTAAGATGATAAAGTTGTCCATAGATTTTGTTATTATCCTTTTAATGGCTACAGGATCTGTAGCAATACCTCCAGTTTCATTCCTGATGTTGGTAATTTATGTCTTCTTTCATTTTATCCTTATCAGTCTAACTAGAGTTTTCTTGATCTTACTTATTTCTTTTCCTGTAACAACCAGCTGTTTATTTCACTGATTTTCTCTATTGTGTTCCTGTTTTAAGTTTTCATTTATTTTTACTGTTACATTTTTTATTTCCTTCCTATCTAGTGAGGTTTTTTTAAATTCATTTTTGCTATTGTCCAAATTTACATTTTTCATTTGGTCCTTTTTCATAACTTCTTTTTTTTTTACTGAGATATTATATTTTTACATTAGTTTCAAGAGAATCCATAATTGTTTGCTAAAGCCCATTTATAATGGCTGCTTTAAAATCCTTGTCAAGTAATTGCAGCCTCTGATTTATCTTAGCATAGCATTGGTTGTCTTCTCTCATTCAAGTTGTATTTTTCCTGGTTCTTGGTATGTTGAGTGATTTCCAAATGTACTTTGGGAAATTTTGATGTTACGATAGGAGACTCTTGATCCTATTTAAATATTTTATTTTTGTAGGTAGTCACCCTCTTTAGACTTAGAGTGTAGGTCCTTGCCTACTTTTGTAAGCTCTAGTTCCAATGACAGTTGGTTGTCAGAGCTCTTACAATAGTAACATGGGTTATCTTGTTCTTCTGATTCTATTTGGGCTCCTGCATTATTACTGCAAGTGCCTCTGGGCTGCTTGGTGGGTGTGGGGCAGGAGATGGATCCCACTCAGGCTCTCTGATGCTGTCTCAGGTGTGGGACAGAGACCCCACTGATGCTGATGAAGATGTGGACCACTGCTGTTCTCGGCATGTGGTGGGGATCCTGCTGTAGGGTGGGGAATGAGTTAGCTCTACTCAATTGCAGCTGTAGATTAGTCTCTTGGTCCTGTTACTGCCTACCTGGAGGTCAGGGGATGTATCTTCCCTCTAGGTCTCTGCTGGGTGCATCCTTTCCCTGTCCTTTGATCACAGAGATCAAAGAAAAGAGGCTTTTCTTGCTTTTTTTTTTTTTTTTTAATGCCTGTTGTTTTGGGTTGTAGGCCTCCCTGGGAAAATCACCAATGGTTTCTCGAGTTCTGAGGTCCCTAACCAGTCAGCCTTCTGTTTTCCATCTTCTAGGCTCCTTTTATGATAGTCTGTTGAGTTATGTCCAGGGTATTTAGTTAAATTTAGAGGAGATGGGTGAAGAGAAAAGAGTCTATAATATCTTGTCCCTTATCAAACTTTTAAAATTAAAAAATGAGACTAAGCCAGAAAAAAAATTGGGGGGAAGGGAGAGAAGAAATGTAGGAAAGGAAGCTTAGCCATACTAGATATTCGAGCTGTTCCAATATACAATAATTAAAATATTGTTGCAAAATTAGAGACATCAATAGAGGAGCATAAAGAATCCAGAAATAGAGCCAACAAGCATGGCAATGTAGCATTTAAACCTAGTGGTATTGGGAGAAGACTGCCACTTAGAAAGGAAAATTAAGCTGGATCCCTATCTCTAATAAATTTCAGATTGATAAAAAAACATCAATATCTCTCTATATAAAAGGCTAAGTGACCGACCATACATCTGTCCGATTGTCCGACTGACCGACCGATGGCCGGCCAGTACATATGACGCACACTGGCAATTTAAAAATTAATGTTGACTCGCGCATGTGATATAATATAAAGCTCTCATTGGCACTAATCGCATGCGATGCCATAATATGTCTGAAGACCAACTATTGAACAATGTACCTCTGAAGCCGAAAGAAAGCGATGTCGTTGACAGAATATTGTTTATTTATTAATCAATTTATATATTATTTTCATATATATTTTACTAATTTTATTTCATCTCTGACACTTCTATTATAGAGAAAGGGCGAATAGCAATATTAAAATATTTTGTATTTTAATTTTTTAATACTATATTATATATACTATTTGACAGGGTTTTTTTTTTTTGCAGTAATGTAATTACCACACGAATCTTTCTTCTAACTAATTTCCTTTCAGTGTGCATGAATCTGTGCACCAGGTCACTAGTTGTACAGTAAAAATAATTTTAAATGGGTAAATTATTTAATAGTCTTAAAATAGAAAAGACCTTCTCAAGCATGACACTAAACTCAGAAACTATACAGAAAAAGATTGATACATACAATTACATGAAATATTGATGAAAACAGTATAAATGAAATCAAAATACAAATGATGTATGGAAAAGATAATTTACATAGTGTATATAACATAGCAAAATATGTTTTCTTAAACTTTAAGTAGTACATTCAACAAGAAAAATAAAATTAAGTAGAAATGGGCCAAGCACATGAATAGCCTGTTCAGAAGGAATACAAATGGCCTATAAACATAACAAAAGAAAATGAACTTCCAAATATAGAAGCACAAATTAAAAGTGAGAAAACTTTCTTCTTTTTATTTAAAAAAATTACAATAATAAATATGCATTGTAAAATGGTAAAAAAAAAAAAACAACACACACATAAAGGATATGATATTAAATATTTCCTTCAAAGCCTTATCATACTCCCAGGCTTGAAATTGCTCCTCTTTCCCTAGTTGTATTAAAAGTTTGCTATTTCTTCCAGCCCTTTCTCTCTGTGATTAGAAGTGTGTGTGTGTGTGTGTGTGTGTGTGTGTGTGTGTGTGTGTATAGTATGTAATTTTTCTGCTAGAAACCCAAGCCTATAATAAGGGCATATTCTGTATATCAGTTGTAAATCACGTTTGCAATTCCTATTGTGGTTGCTCACTAGGATTGCTTGGGGAGTTCTTAAGACATGCAGATGGCCAGGGCCCTGCCCTAGAGATTGTGATTTCAGTGTCTGGGAGGGGGCCTGGGCACTGGCATGTTTTGAAAGTGCCCAGGTGGCTCTAATGTGCAGTCACACTGAGAACCACTGCTGTCGATGATGTGAGGCTTCAAAGAGTCCCCAGAAGGCCACTGTGATGAGGTCTTTTCAGAATAATTACTTAGGAATGCAACCCAAAGTGATCCATCACTCCTCTGCCGGGCTCACTGTTGGCATGGGACTGAATGTAAACAGAGTCCGGAGGGGAGAGGTGGAAAAGACCTTTGCTCAAAAGTGTGTGAAAGCTTCCATCTCTGTGGTGGGCCTTTGTGTTGAGAGGCAAGGCTCCCTCAGAACACAAGGGATTCTTATGATCTGGTCATGACCACAAGAGATACAGGAATCTCATGGAAAACCAGAAACAGCAAAACAGCTGTTCCTCCGGAGCCCACATTGTGGTTGGTCCTGAAAGGTTCCAACTGAGCTCCGGGAACCAGGGCTATTTAGAGACCTTCCCACAGGAGGCTTTCAAAAGTCTTTCAGCTGGAGGCTTGCTCTGTTCAAATAAAGTGGCTTTTGGAAGGCTGATCTGGAAAACAGACTGAAGAGGAACCTGAAGAAGGCTGAGGATTGCTCGTTCTGCTCCTTGTGTGTCTTCTTCCCATGCTTCTCCCCATCAGCGGACGGATTCTGCCTCCGTACTCCTGACAGAGGACCTGATTGGCCCAGCTGGTCCACAGGGTCTGTCCCTGGTTGGGTGGGAGTTTCCACACCAGGTGACTATGTCAGTGGATGGAATGGTTCAGGGAGTCATGCTCCCACTCTTGGTCAGTTGGGCCAGAGAGGTCTCAGGGAGGAGTGGGTGCATAAAGCTGCCTTAGGACTGCAGAAGGAAGACGTGGGTATTGAGAGTGGATAGTACATCCACCACGATTAACCTGTCCAGTGGACCACCAAGTCAGCCCTTGAATTGGAGGATGGTTCTCAATGGGATGTGAAACTGCCTAAATTCAAGGGAAAATCCTAAGGGAAAACCTGTCAGGAATGCATAGATGGCCCTTGCACCCTGAACATCTCCAGAGATCTTTTCTGGCTCTATGAATTTGGACTTTCAAAAGGTGTCAGCAGCCTAGGACAGTGGTCAGCAAACTCATTAGTCAACAGAGCCAAATATCAAAAGTACAACGATTGACATTTCTTTTGAGAGCCAAATTTTTTAAACTTAAACTTCTTCTAATGCCACTTCTTCAAAATAGACTCGCCCAGGCCGTGGTAGTTTGTGGAAGAGCCACACTCAAGGGGCCAAAGAGCTGCATGTGGCTCACGAGCCGCAGTTTGCCGACCACAGGCCTAGGAGGTCAGGAGAATGGAATTCATTTTCTCTTGGGATTTGATCTGTGCTAAGTGGCGAATGAGCACTTGAGGTGTGGCTACTACAAAATGCCACGTGCTGTGAGTGAAAGTACGCACCGGATTTTAAAGCATTGGCGTGAGGAAAAAAATCTAACGTTCTCATTACTCATTTTTATATTGGTTACATATCAAAATACTATTTTGGATATAGCGGATTAAATAAAATACATTATTAAAATTACTTTCACCTGTATTACTTTTTCTAAATGTGGCTATTTTAAAATGATTCCTGTTGCTCATATTATCTTTCCAGTGGGCAGCTGGGCTAGATGGGGACTGGTACTCCCCCTGCACAGGTGTGGCTGTAAGCTCTGAGTGTGAACAACAGCCCTTTGCTGTGGGACCCACGTCAATATCCTATTCTTGGTTCACAATCGGAGCTGTGGCCGTTTATCTCATCCTGGCTCTTTGTCTCTTTGCCTCATAGGCTGCAGCCCAGCTCCTTGTCTCAGATAGAGCCACTTAATCCTCTCCTGCGGTTTCCCAACATTCCACACGCAGGCAGCCTGTTCTCGGCTCTGCCCCAGCAAGTCCTTACAGAACTTTCCTCTGCCTCTTCGCCTCTGTTGTTCTGTCCGCCTCGCTTCCCCCTTTCCTTTCTAGCACTGGCATGTTGCACAGTTTTGGTGTTTGTACTCTTACCCACTTTTCACAGGCCCTTTTCTGGGGCAGTGTGCTCTAGCCAGCAGCTTTCCTTTGGGGACAAATGGCTGCTTCCTAATGCCTGGTCGCAGTTCATCCTGTTTCCCCCTGGAGTGACGTTTGCAGATGGGACTCTCACTTCTAGAAGTGTGTCTACTTCAAGAGTTAATAATGAGGATCATAAAAACAATGGCTATTGCCATTTGTTGAGTTGTATCACTGGCCAGGGTCTATACTAGGTATATTACAGATCTTTGCATTTAATCCTTACAACAACCCCACAAAAGGGTGTATTATGATCCCCTATTATAGATAGGCTCAACATTATATGCCTTGCTCACAGATCACTGCTAAGAAATGGTGGACCTGGGATTTAAATCTAGATCTGTTCCCAAAGTCCTTGCTGTTACCCACCACATTTATACTGCCTCCCACATGCTATGTCACCTCCCAAGTTGAGCAACTCCAAGTTGCAATTCAATGCTGTATAGCAGGTGATATCTATAAGCAAATTTGCTACATGATAACAGTGCTATGCATTGTGCACTGTTTTGATGATTCTCTGTTGCATTTGATACTCACAAAACTCTGTTAAGGATGGAATAAAGGATATTATGAGCCCTATTTCTCCCACTAGAAAAACTGAGCTGCTGGGAGATGAAGTGATTTGTCCAAGGTCATAAGTTAAGAAATGATCCCAAGTCAGGTGAGAACCCAGTTTTAATTTTATATATATAATATATATATATATATATATATATTTATATTTTATTTTATATATATATATTTATTTTTTATATATATATATATATATATATATATATATATACATATATATATATATATATACACTAGAGGCCCAGTGCACAAAATTCGTGCATGGGGGGGGGGTCCCCTCAACCCAGCCTATACCCTCTCCAATCTGGGACCCCTCAGGGATTGTCTGACTGCCAGTTTAGGCCTGATCCCTCTCACAATCCTGGACCACTAGCTCCTAATCGCTCACCTGCCTGCCGGCCTGGTTGCCCCTAACTCTCCCCCCCCCCCGCCCCCGCTGGCCTGATCACCCCTTACTGCCTCTGCGTGCCAGCCTGATTGCCCCTACCTGCCCCCCTCCGCTGGCCTGGTCGCCCCCAACTGCCCTCCTCTGCTGGCCTGGTCACCCCCAACTGACCACCCTGCCGACCTGGTCGCCGCTCACAATCCCCCCCCCTCCCCCCGCCCCCCGCCTTGCCAGCCTGGTCGCTCCACGCAGCCTGCTTGTTCAGTTGTTTGGTCGTCCCTCACTAACTCCCCTGCCGGCCTGGTTAAAGGCAGCCATCTTGTGAGGGTATGAGGGTTAATTTGTATGTTACCTCTTTATTATATAGGATCTATATCTATATCTATATCTATATCTATATCTATATCTATATCTATATCTATATATCTATATCTATATCTATATCTATATCTATATCTATAAAAAGCCAGCGACTGTAATGGCCATAACAACCATAATGACCGGTCACTATGATGCCCACTGTGGCCAGCGAACCAACCTGATCAGGGGATGGGGCCAGCCGGCCAACTTTGCGGCCCCTCCCCCCTGCCGGCTTGCCCCTGATTGGACTCTCCCACCCCAATCAAGAGCGGGCTGCTGGCCAAACGCCCCCTCCCTCCCCCCCCCCCCCCCTGGCCCCACCCCAGATCGGTCCCCCCACCCCATTCAGGGGCGGGGACAGCCGGCCCACCACCCACATCCCCTCCCCATGGCCGGCCCCACCCCCAATCGGCCCCCCAATCCTAATCGGGGGCAGGGCCAGCTGGCCAATCACCTTCGGCCCCTTCCCCAGCTGGCCCAGCCCTGATTGGGCCCTGATCGGGCAGGCTGGCTAGCCAACCTCCTGCCATCTCCTCCTCCCTACAGGCCAAGCCCCCATCCACCCCGATGGTGGCTGGGCCAGCCAGACCCCACCTGTACACGAATTCATGCTGCACTGGGTCTCTAGTGTGTGTGTGTGTGTGTGTGTGTGTGTGTGTGTGTGTGTGTGTGTGTGTTTGTTTATTTATTTATTTATTTATTTTTCTTTGCTCTTCCATTCTTCCATGTATACTTGTGCTGCTTGGATGGCAGAATATGGCCACACACATTTTATTATGATTGCTGATTTAACCCTGAGTTATGTGAAGAGTTTGCAGTTACAAACTCATTTCAGTTTCTCAGCTGTAGGTATGTCAGTCTCATTCATTCAGTAAGCATTGCCTGACCCCAGGTTTCGCCAGGCATTGTGTGGGAAGGGAGGGGTAGATAAGATATGACTTTGTCCTGAGGACAAAGACACCTTCCAATGGATATGACAATCACTTTGTAAAGAGAATATTCCTCTCCAGTGGAAAAGGGGTGTCCTAATGGAATACAAAAACTTCTGAGAAGCACAAAGGAAAAAGGAAATAACTGGGTCTGGGAAAGTTTCATGGTGGAGGTGACTTTTGAGCTTGGTCTCAATGGACTAACTTGGAAATGAAAAGCCTGCGTCACTGAGAATTCTGCAAAGAACCTCATAATTTTATAACTTCATTAGGTTTCTTAAAAATAGGCTTGTTGCTACGGCTTCTTAGGGAGTAGTAGCATAAATTATTTACTGGAGTACTTAAAATATCAACATCAATAAATTCCACGGCAGCTTCACAAATACTCTGACCAGTTGGATAAGCCAATCCTATATGATAAAAGCCTAATATGCTAAGTGTCCAGTCATCTGGTTGTCCATTCTACCAATCAAACTGTAATATGTTAATGATATGCTAAGGCCGCTCCACCGCTCGCTATGATGTGCACTGACCATCAGGGGGCAGACGCTCCGACCAGTAGGTTAGCTTGCTGCTGGGGTCTGGCCAATCGGGACTGAGTGAGAAGGGCCAGACACATCCGGGAGCCTTCCCTCATTCCTCCCCAGCCCCAATCGTGCACCAGTGGGGTCCCTCGGCCTGGCTTGTGCCCTCTCACAATCTGGGACCCCTCAAACCAGGCTGAGGGACCCCACTGGTGCACCAAGCCTCTAGTTTGAAATAATCGTTTTCAAGTTACTCAAATGTTCCAATTCTACAAAGCTGCTAAGAATTCTTTAAAACAAATCAGAAGGCCAGAATAATCATGTCAACTTTCTAAACATCAGCCATTTCAGACAGAGTAAGACTCTATGCCTCCAGCATCTCCTGTCCTTTTATTGACATAAAGAGGTCTTTTCTTTCACAGTTGGTTCTTAGGGCGTTCTACTCTTCTCTTCCAACCAAGCTTAAGCGTTTCCTATTGTAAGTGCCACTGAATTGTACCACTTGAATATTAAGAGCCCAAATGTGTATTGTGAAATGTTTGGACTATTTGGAGCTGGAAGGAAAAGAACCTTCCAAGTTTAGAAACTGAAACTCATAAGAGCCAAACCCTTGGGGCAGCCCAGGAAGAGACTGCTCTCTATCCTGCTGTGGTCCACCGGTGATGGGGTTTTTCTGCTAGCTGAAACCAGGCTTGACCTAGCACAGTGGTCGGCAAACTCATTAGTCAACAGAGCCAAATATCAACAGTACAACGGTTGACATTTCTTTTGAGAGCCACATTTGTTAAACTTAAACTATATAGGTAGGTACATTGTTATTAACTTAATTAGGGTACTCCTAAGCTGGCCTTTGCTAAAAATGTGGTATTTTGTGGAAGAGCCGCACTCAAGGGGCCAAAGAGCCTCATGTGGCTCGCGAGCCATGGTTTGCCGACCACTGACCTAGCACAATGGATTGAATGTGTGTCTCTTTCAAAATCTGTAAGTTGAACTCCTAACTCCTAAGGTGGTGGTAGTAGGAGGTGGGGCCTTTGGCAGGTAATTAGGTCATGAATGGGATCAGAGCCCTTTTAAAGGGGACCCCAAAGAGCTCTCTGGCTCTCCTTTTTTGATGTGAGGGTGCAAGGAGAAGCCAGTAGTCTGCAACAAAAGAGAGTTCTGGCTAGACCCTGACCATGCTGGCACCCTAATCTTGGACTTTCCAGTCTCGAGCACTGTGAGGAATAAGTTTCTGTTGTTTACAAGCCACCAGTCTATGTGTGTGTTAAGCATACCAAGTGGATTAGGATACCTAGAGCCTAGATCATGTAGATCTCAGCTAGAAATGCCCTTCTCTCGTGTGTTTTAATTTAGGTGTTTGGTTTGTTTTCTGGGTGTGACAAGATATATTGACACCCTCTACTCATAACCAAGATGGAACGTTCCTTCTGATTCTTGACTGACGGAAGAAGAAGGTCCAGATCTGGAGGGTTGCAGGGCGTCAGAACCGGGGTAAGATCTTGATATTCCTGGTGGAGTATCCCACCTTCAAGCAGCCTTTGAAGAACAGAACAAGGGGCAGGGCGTCCTAGAACAGCTCCGCAGCACTGAGGATTGCCTATGAGTATCCATATGTTGTTGAGAATTTAAAAGTGAATTGCTTGGCGGAAGTGTTCAGGAGTATAATAGGCTGCCTGGGGGTATTTAAGAATAGGCTGGGTGGGCATTTGGGGAGTCATGCATAATTTAAGGGTTGGACTGAAGACCCTAAGATCCCTTCCAACTTCCAGATTCAGTTATTTGCTTATCTTTGGTTAACTTGTGCATGCCTCATGCTTGCACTTACCACATTGTTCTGTAACTATATTCCCAGATATGTGTCTCCCCGACAAGGTTAAAAACTCCTTGGAGGAAGGGAGATATTTATCCTTTTATATTCCAAGCATTTAGCACAGTGACTAATACATAGGAGATGCTAAGTAAATATTTATCAAATGAATGAATGAATTCATTTTGTATATCTCTGTCTCTCTATTTATGTTAATGTATATCTTGATTTACAGTATAAGTTATCAGCAAATGGACTTGCTTGCCATGAGGGTGTTCATATTCCCTAGAACCCGTGGTTGCTTGAATACTTGAATGATGGTAGATGCTTTTTGGTTCCCCAAAAGTGGCACTTCTGGTTAATTGATTCCTTCTCTACAGATGGAGCTCTATCATGGCAGTTAAGGCAGAGTCCAAGTATGGCCAGGACTTTTCTGCATTTATATTCCTAAATGAAGCCCCCCTTGGTCAGAAATGAACCTGGAGCTGTTGGTTAGAGGTCAAGGGGGGCTCAGCTGCATTAGGTGGGCAGGTGTCTCCTGTGTAGTTTCATCCCAAGCTTGGGGAGGGAGGCAGGTGAATGAGGGGGTTCTGCTGGCATGCTGGGCAGAGGAGCAGGTATGCCAACTGAAGTAGGAGTTTAAGTGGGAGAATCTCAGCAAGTTAGACTGGCTGAGGTGAGAATGAGGTCAAGAATCAGGGGCAGATAGGGTGTGGTTTTTAGGTGGAGAAATTTCCAAAGAAGCAGAGGCAGAGGGTGAGGTAGCAAAGAGAATACTTTCCAAATGGATATGCTAAACTGAGATATGCTTGTGTCAAATATCATCATTCACTTATATTTTCACTTATTTAACAAACATATTGAATGATTACCTTGTGATAACCACTGTATAAATGCTAGGAGTACATAAGTAAGGATGTCTGCTCTCCACTACATAGAGTGTGGACTAAACTCTAGAGACGTATTAACAGTCAATCGCAGGATATAGTGTGATACATGCTGTAGTGGGGAAAGCACAGGGAAGTCTGAGGGGAACACGAGACCATATCTGAGATGAGATGTGAATGGTAAGTTGTAGTTAGCACTGTGAGGCAGGAAGAACGATCTTGCCAGAGCCCCAGGAATTGCTAAATAAACAAAAGACCAAACAGGGGAGCTTATTCAGGGATTGCAAATACTTCGCTACCATTGGACCTTGGATGCCATGTTAAGTGGTCCAAACTGGCTCATGGGAATGATGAATCATTGAAGTATTTTAATCAAGAAGTGACGTGATCAGTCAGCCAGTGTTTCTCAGTGGTTGAGCACTGACCCATCCACAAAGAGGCACCACATCGATTCTCAGTCAGGGCACATGGTCAGGTTCCAGGCTCGATCCCCAATAGGGGGCACACAGGAGCCAGCCAATCAATGTTGATGTTTCCCTCTCATTGATGTTTCTGTCTCTCCCTCTCTCTTCCTCACTCTCTAAATCAATAAAAACACATTTAAAACAAAAACAACAACAACAACAACAACACACACACACACACACACACACACACACACACACACACACACACAAAAAATCCCTTTGCTTGAAAGAAAGAAGTTATGTGATCAGCTTTGTGCTTTAAAATATTACTGCAGCGAAGTGTGGAGAATGGTTGGAAGAAAGGGAGACCAAAGACCCACTGAAGTCTTTGCAGGGTCTCTGTGAGAGATGATAGTGGCTGAACTAAGGCCGAGGCAATGAAAACAGAGAAGCAGATGCATTCTTGAGACATTTGAAAGGTAGAATGTACTAAGCATGGTGATTGATTGGATGTGAGATGTAATCAGTCAATCAAGGATGGCCAGTTTCTGACTCAGGTAGCTGGGAGGATGGCTCGCTCCATAGGCAGCTCTGAAAAGGGAGGAAGATGTGTTGGTTTAAGGAGAGTTCTGGTCGTCGGGAGAGCTATAGAGTGAAGCCTCCTTAAGTCCAATGATCCAACAGGATTCACACCACTCTCAGCTTAGACAGGTCTCTGCTGGGAACTTAATGGTATTTAACATCTGACTAAGGGTCGTATTCACTGGTCATTATAATTTATTCATCCATTCAGTCAGCCAATATTTATTAAATATCAATTATGTATTAATAATATTCCAACATTCCATAGATCCTAGTGTCCAACTATCCAGGTGGCTTAGTTCTTCTCTCTCCCTCTCCTTTCACTCTCCGCCCCCTTTTTAAATAATTTTAATAATTTTTAAAATTATTAAAGCTGACACTAAAATAATTTTTTGCTAATTATTTTAGTTTCAGCTTTATTGAGGTATATTTGACAAATAATATTTAAAGATATTTAAAGTGTGCATTGTGATGATTTGATATAAGTATACATTGTGAGGGGATTCCTCCCATCTAGTGAATAAATCCTTCATCTCTCTTACCTTTTTTTGTAAACATATTTAAGTCCTACTCTTTCAACCAATTTCAGTTACACAATACAGAGTTATCAACCATAGTCACCATGTTATACTTTAGCTCCTCAGAACTTATTTATTTTATAACCAAAAGTTTGTACACTTTTACCACCTTCTCCCAATTCCCCCCACCTTCCTGTCCCTGGCAACCATTTTTCTGCTCAATTTCTGTGAGTTTTGTGGGTTGTTTTTTTCTTTTCAGAGTCCACATAGAAGTGATACCATTCAGCATTTGTCTTCCTCTGTCTAGCTTATTTCACTTAGTGTAATGCCCTTCAGGTCCATTTATGTTGTCCCAAATAGCAGGATTGCCTTCTTTCTTGTGGCTGAACAATATTCCTGTGAGTGTGTGTGTGTGTGTGTGTGTGTGTGTGTGTGTGTGTGTAAATATAACATGTTAGCCACTCATCTGTAAACAAGCCACTTAGGTTGTTTCCATCTCTTGCCTACTGTGAATCATGTGGAAATGAACACAGGGTACAGACATCTCTTTGAAAAAGTGCTCCTTAAAGCCAGAAGTACAACTGTAAGTTTTCAGCAGGCTTTTCCACTCATGCCACCCCACCTTATCCTACATGCTGCTGTTTGAGCTGCTTTAGAGAAAAGCATTTACTCACTTCCTATTTCCAGGGTTACATTAAATTTTTTCTCTCTTTTTAGTTTCTTCTTCATGAACTTAGTCATTGACAGGATTTTTTTGTTTTGTTGAGAGAAAGAGAGAGGGAGAGAGAGAGAGAGAGAGAGAGAGAGAGAGAGAGAGAGAGAGAGAGACATCGATGTGAGAGAGACAAATCTATCAGTTGACCCCCCCACAGGCCCCGACCAGGGGCTCTTTGGTGCATGGGCTGATGCGCTAACCACTGTGCAACCAACCGGCCAGGTCAGTCATTGACAGAGTTTTGTCTTGGATAAAGGTTAAACACATTATAGAAAACCGTGGACAATTTGTTGTACATGGCCAGAGGCCTGGAAAATATTTTCTTGGCTCCCGAGTTTCGTGACCCACTCTGGGGCTTCCTGGGCCTGAAGTGATGGTGTTAGAGTTACAGTAACAGATGTGATTGATCAAAATATTCCTCGAAATACTTGTGTTTGATGCAATTTCATTTCATGTTTTATGCTTGGCTCTCTCAAGCAGAGGTGTGAAATTCAGGCCACAGAGAAATTTGCAGGGTTTGCAGATTGAAGTTAAAGCACTCAACATGAACCTATGTAGACTGGATTAATAAAGTAAAATGCATGGATGTGGGAACCTAACCTCACACATCCAGAGATGTCATCTTGCAAATCTGTTTCCTGGGGTCAGGGGGTGCCTAGACCACTGGGCCAAGAAGGATGGGAAACCTCTCCAGCCCTGGCTGGTGTGCTCAGTGGTTAGAACATCAGCCCACGCACTGAAAGGTCTCAGGTTCAATTCCCCATCAGGGGCACATATCTAGGTCGCAGGATTGATCCCCGGCTGGCTGGGGTACATGCAGGAGGCAACCAATGGATGTATTTCTTTCACATCGATGTTTCACTCTCGCTCTCACTCTCTCTAAATATCAAGGAAAAAAAATATCCTCGTTGAGGATTAAAAAACAAACAAATCACTCTCCAATTAAAAAAATAAAGCTCTATTTTTGTCAAACGGAGCTTTTAGACTCTCACTTCTCAGGCATCCTGCAAGGATTAATGAAATGGTTTTGAGTGACCAATCCGTTGTCAATAAATGTTGCCTTTGAAGAATGTAGTATTATTATTAATGTTATTCCATAATTGATGAAGATACAAGGTGTTAAATAGTTCAGTTGATTAGATGACAGTACTAGTGTGATCATGGCCCGAGACTGGATTTCTATTCCAGACATGTTTTCCCTTTTGCACAGAGAACACGTTCTCTTCCAATGGCAGACACCTCGACCTCAATCAGCCACCTCTCACTGCTGAGGCTGACGCCGCCCTTTGCTCATGCATAAATAATGCATATTTCTCGGCCCACGGATGTGGGCGGAGAGGCTGCCTTTGTATGTGGAAGCGTATTATCATAGGCTGCAATTCCTGAGAGACTGAACAGGTCTTTGGCAACATCTAGTCCCAATTTCTTCACTTAACGTTGAGGAAATTAAGTCCAGAGAATAAGTGGTTTGCCCAAACTCACCCAGTTAGTACCAGAGTCAGGGCTAAAATCAGGATTTATTGAAAAGTCCAATGTTTTCACCATGGCATTGTGCCATATCCATTCTGGTCTCGGATTCCCTTCTAACACTTGGAGTGTTCGCATTAAACACAAGTCCCTAGGGAGCCAGTGCCCAGTAAAGTGCAGTGCCATCTTTGGTACCTCCTGGTGTTAGACTAGAGACTTTTGGTGGTTTGTTGCGATTCCCAAGAGTGCCACACTTCTCTAGGCAGATGGCCGAAAAGCAAGTCAGTCTGCCACGACTGCCCGTCGGGCCGCTGTGCGGGAGCCTGCAGGGCAAATGCGAACAGCATTCTGGAGACCAAGTCAAGCCAGGTGCTCTGATTACAACAAATGATAATGGCTGCCCATCGTAATTAGGCGACAGGATTTCTGCCGGTGGATGTTCCACTTGCTGCATCCGCTGATTAGGTCCATCAGTCACGTTCAATTACTCAGCCGCATCCATTTGAGGGCCTGCTACCCGCAGAGCGGTATGAAGAGCTCTGTGATGTGGGCAGCAGTTTGGCCGTGAGTTGTAATTTTCCCAGATACAGTTTATGAGGGGGATGTTCCCCAGGCTGGGCTTCTTGGGGGCAGCCAGCAAGGTGTCCTTCTCAGGAGACCCGAGGGCCCTGTGACCTGTGACTTTTTATCATCATTTTCAAGAGGAAATATAAGATTAGTCTCCATGGCCCTTTTTGGCCCTGGAATTTTCCTTTAAAATAATATAATATATTTTTTCAGCCTATAAAAAGAATGCATGTTTATTCTGGAAAGTGCAGAAAATTACAATAAAAAATAAAAAGCACTCATATTTTCAATGCAATGATAGCTATTTCTAACTTTTCAATTCAAATATTTTTCCAGTCTGTTTCCCAGGCATATATAGTATATATGTATTTATTTTTATGAAATTGAGACCCTACTGAATCCTATGCTGAAATTCTAAGAGTCTACAAAATATGCAGAACTAAACAGTAAGTTTCTTGCTCAAAGCCTGGCATGTATTAGTTGCTCAATTAACAGTAAACATTTGTTCACTGGTGGAGAGAGAACTGTGGTTCCTGGACTTGAGCAGTCTCATTGGAAGATCTCACACTCAGGCCATGCCCAGATCTCGACAACAACCTTTGCATGTTAAAGAAACGTAATAAACTGGGAACGTACTCCTTTCCTTCAAGAAAGCCTCCCTTTCTCAAGAGAGCATCAACAGTAATTCATCTCCATTTTTGTGCACATTATTTATTTTAGGAGGCGTCATTTGATGTGAGAGCTGTACATATAAGAGACTTGCCGGAAGCATGGACCTCAGTGAAACATGGCCTTTGGAGGAAGGAGCCTGGTTGTCTCATGCTGGAATTCATCATTTTGCCAACACCAGAGGAGGTACGGCTGCTTTTGATGCCCCTAATACACGTGGTACTCTTCAACTCCTGAACTCATTGTACCCACCCAGCTATGCTCAGTCGGTGCCCAGTGCCATTTGTCATTTCAAAAGCAGTCGGTTGAGAGGAGGGGCCTGGACTCTGGAGTCAGCAGACCTGGGTTCAGATCCTAAATATTCTATTTACAAGGGATGTGGCCTTGAGAAAAATCTATCGTGTCCTCAGCTCTAACGTGAGAGTAAGAGTGCCAGCTTCGTAAGGCTGTGATAGGACCGTGAGTAATGTAAGCTGTCATTTACTGAGCCCTAGCCAGGTGGGAAGTTAGTCACATATATTTGAGCTCCTAATCTGTGTCAGGTATTGTGTTCCTGCTTATCTCTTTTCCCCTCATCTCCTCTCCTCCCTTCTCCCCAGCCATGCAAGGATTAGGGTTGAGGACAATGCAACCAGTATAAACAGAGTAGGCCAGCTCACCTTCCCTTCTTTTCCTTTGTCCTCGCATCTGATTAATGCAACTCGCCATTAAATGACGGGGCTGTTGTTACTGTACCGGAGTGCAGTATAAATGTAAGAACTATACCCTGACACAGAGCTGTGGTCCTCTGTCATGTCTAAGAGTTCAACCTTCTCCCATCCCCCATATTCTTAGAGATCTCCTTTGGAGGTAGGAGCCAGTCTATGGATGGAGAAATCGAAACTCACTGAAGTTAACACAGTCACATGGTGTTTTTAGTAAGGATATGCCTTCCATTTATTTGTTTATCCATTCGCTTGATAAATATTGAGTTTCTACTATGTGCCAAGCACTGGGAATACAAGAGAGAGAGAGGGCGAGGTAAACATCGAGATCACCAGACTACTCTCCCCGCTGTGCCCCAGTCTCTAAAATGGGGTGACATACAGCAAGGAGCATCTACTGAGCTTCTGCACTGCAGCTGCTACTGCATCTTTCTACCAAGTCTACTCCACACAATGGGAGAGTCCCCATTGAGACAATCAGTCTGTGATGATGGAGGTGTCCAAGGCAGAGTAGGTAGTATTGCTGCATGTGGGTGAAACACAGTAACAAGGAATCAGTGTGGCTGAAATTTGAAAATTCTTGTGGGCAGTTGGTGTTAGGTGCTTCTCAGAGGCATGGGCTGGGGTCCAGGGTAAGGGCTCAGGTCCTAAAGGACTAGGTAGAGGGCCCAAATGGGAGCCTCGCGAAAAGCTGGAGCGAGATAAGGAAACTCACACTCGGGAACAAAGTGGAAACCCGACTGTGCCAGACCTAAGTCAGAATTGGACGAACTACAAAAATCAGTTGTAATCATTTGTCAGGAAGATACATTATACCAGACACTATGCTAAGCTTTTTCTGTATAGATACAGACTTTCTCAACTCATTCTCACAACAACCTTATCTTCATTTTATTAATGAAAAAAACTGAGCTGGAGGAGGCTGAGAAACGTGTGCAAGGTCATTCGGCTGGAAAATGGCAGAGAGGGGGTTCAAACCTAGATCTGCCTAACCCCAAGTTACTGTAGGCTTCTGCCCCTCAATTCACTCTCCAACACTCCCTACTCTGCCTTCTCAGTTTCAGGCTCTGGTGGTCCCTGTTACAGATTTTTATTTTATTGCCACAGTGGAAAAGAGAACTAGCTCTGAGCAGGGTTGGGAAATAAACATGTTGTGGCAATTACCATCCAAGAACCTCCTATGGCCGCCTCAGTAATGCATTGCCAAGGCCTTGACCTACCTGCTCCAGAGCAGCTTTCCTCCACACCCCACACCCCTGTCCCACCTCTCCCACTCCTGGGCAGCACCAGCTGCTCTATCTCTGAGGCCCGATGTGGGCTAATGGGGTTGACATTTCTAGTGAAGTCCTAGGGAAAGTCCTGGAAGTATCCAGGCCTTGGGGTTTTTTTTCTTGGCTTCATGGAGTCCTCCAAGGACGGTGCTGTCTGCCTGGGAGGCCCAGTCATCCTGGTGAGTCACAGGCCTTGAGCTGGACCAAAATCCTTGCAACATCTGCTTTTGTATTATCCTCAGAGCATCCCAGGCTGCCAGGGAGGTGGGACCGCCTCCAGGAAACTACCTGGGGAGAATCCAGGAGGTCTGGGGGTGATCCGAAGTTTCTGGAGGAAAGTCCCCCTGCCACTCCTGCCTCCTTCGTGCCTAAAAATACCCTCCAGGACTTGGGCCAGGGGGTTTGGCAAACTTATTTTAAAGGCCTGGAAGACATTTTTCCAAACGAGATCATATGCAGTGCCTGACACACAAAACAGAAGGGGGGCCGTGTTGGGCCAGCCCGATTCTGACCGTCGCATCACAAGCGGATGTGGCTGTTGCTCTGATTTGCCAGCTGCCACACCGTAAGTGTGGGGATTGGTGCAGGTGGGGAGGCCTCCGCAGCCCTTCTCGATGAATCGGTAAAACACTTTTCCTGTTATATATATGCTCCCTCAGCTGTTTGGGATTCCTGCTGTCATCCACGCTTCCCAGGGGACTCCACCTGCTGTGGCTCCTGCTTAGAACACAGGCAGGAAGCCTGGGAAAGGTAACCTGGCAGTGGGGGCCAGGTGCATCTAGAAAGCCAGTGGTGCTGTTCCCATTATGCCCGTAAAATCAGGAAGCAGCAGATTTCCCTTCTCTGCCTCTCAAGGTCAGACATTTTACTAGTAAAATATTTTTCTTCATTGATTTCAGAGAGGAAGGGAGAGGGAGAGAAAAAGAGAAACATCATTGATGGGAGAGAATCATTGATTGACTGCCTCCTGCACGCCCCCTACTGGGGATCAAACCCGCAACCCTGGCATGTCCCCTGACTGGGAATTGAACCCGTGACCTTCTGGTTCATAAGTCAGTGCTCAACCACTGAGCCATGCCGGCCGGGCGGTCAGACAGAGTTTTAACATATCGGGAAGGAAGGAAGGAACTTTTTCTGAGAGCAGTCTGTGTCCCAAGCACTCCATGGGTGTTGTTTCATTTTATTCAAATTCTCATTGAAATCTTGTAAAGTAGTTATTATCTCCATTTTGCAGATAAGGAAACCAAGTCTCGTAATGTGGCAAGATAACTAAGCCAAGCTCACCCAGCAAAGGCCAGTAGAGCTCACATTCAAACTCAGGTCTTCATACCCCAGAGCTGTGCTCTGTCCATTTCAATTCTCTGTCAATTTCAAACAGCAACACTCTTGGGCATCTCCACCTTTCTGTGGTGCTTGATCCCTTTTGTCTATTTCTTTTGCATACAGTATGGTAAAAGGACAAAAATGATGGAATCTGTTCTCCATGATCTCTGATTGGCATTTTTTGAAACAAGATTCATAAAGGTCTATTCATTTTACAGAGCAGGTTTGGAGACTTATCAAAGACTAAAGGCCGGGTGCACAAATTCGTGCACCAGTGGGCTCCCTTGACCTGGCCTTGCAGGATTGGGCCGAATCTGGCTCTCTGACATCCCCCAAGGGGTCCCAGATTGAGAGAGGGTGCAGGCCAGGCCGAGGGATCCCACCGGTCCACTATTAGGGTCAGGGGGGAATGCAGGAGGTTGACCAGCCAGGGAGGGACTGCAGGAGGGCTCCACTGTCTGGCCTGTCTCACTCAGTCCTGATTGGCTGGACCCCAGCAGCAAGCTAACCTACCAGGCAGAGAGCCTGCCCCCTGGTGGTCAGTGCACGTCATAGTGAGCAGTTGAGTGGCCTTAGCATATCATTAGCAAATTATGCTTTGATTGGCTGAATGGATGACTGGACAACTGCACACTTAGCATATTAGGCTTTTATTATATAGGACTAGAGGCCCAGCACATGAAATCATGCATGGGTAGGGTCCCTAGCCTAGCCTGTGATCAGGGACATCTTCTGCCTGCTCACCAGTCCCCAGTCCTGCCCCGCCACCACCACCCACCCCAGCTCCTTTCACCAGTCCCCAGTCCCACCCCACTGCCGCCACCCACCCCAGTTCCCCTAGCCAGTCCCCAGTCCCACTCTGCTGCCACCCACCCCGGTTCCCCATTCACCATCTGGCGATTAGAGCCTGCAGGCCAGAGTGGGGAGGGGGATGGAGGGACCAAGAGGTGGTCAATGCACCTCATAGCGACTGGTCGAGTGGTCATTCTCGTCATTATGCCGTTATGGTTGCTGGGCTTTTATTATATAGGATTAGAGGCTGGAACCCAGGCCTCTGCTTCTCTCTCCAGCTGACTGCTGAGACCTTAAGCTTCTTGGAAAAATCATTTTAATATGAAAGAAGAGAGGCCCCTGTGCAGCCAAGAAGAATCTATTTGCAGTCCCCGAAAGAAGCAGTTTCCTCTCAGGCCTCTGTCCAGAGTGACCGGGTGGAAAAACGTGAGATTGGGGTGGTCTCTGCAGCTCAGCAGAAACTCACATTCATACTGTAGATGTCTTTGTTTTACTGCTTTAGTCATACATTTCCATTGCAGCAAATGCTTTTACACTTAATCTTAACGCAGGGTATTTTGTTTGATTTCACTCAATAGATCTAAGTGTGAGTTGGAAGTGTATGATTTTCCTCTGCAGGGACCTGTTTCTGTGTGTATTTCTGGAATGGTTCTTTATTCTGATTCATATCCACATACACCTTCCAGTAGCTTCTTAGCTCAGCCAGAGTTTATTCCCTTTGATGTGATGCTGAATTAGGAGTCTTTCAAATCTTCATCTCTATTCCATAGCTGGTAACAGGGACCCTGGGGGCCTGGATGGATTCAGTTTGTTTACATATTTCCTAGAACACCATGCTTTTGTTAATAGCATCTACTGCATTGGTCTTTGAAAATTTCGGAAGACATATTTAGCATTTTTACCAAAATGAATCCTTGGTTTCCTGCCAGACTTAATATGATACCATGTCTTGGCCTGTACTGATAATGGTTTTTTTCCCAGGTGAGATACAGTTAACTGTTCTTCCTGTAGAACCCGTTTCTTTCTCCTGGAAGTTATAAAGCACTTAAAGCAGTTATCTGATGGTTGTTTTTTCTTTAAGGGAAATCAAGCAACTGTATTGTTTTTTTCCTCCCTTTCATCAAGTATTATAAAAATGTGGGTTTGTGCTAAAAGAAGACTATTAAACCCTAAGAGAAGGAGAAATGATCTTTTGGCCGTTTAGCCCTAAAGATAATGCTGTGACCAATTAAGTACAAATTTCTTTTTGATGAAACCTTATGGGGGGAGGGAGGCATACATTTGTCCTTGGGGTCCTCTGTTGGCTTGTCCTAAGAGGATGCAGATAAGGGACTGGATAACAGAAAGGAGTCACGCTGTGCTCAGGCTGCCATGGTCCCACTCCGCCCTCCTACATCAGCCCCGCCCACGCTCACCAAGGAGAGGAGGGAGGAGGGGTGGGCATTGCTTCTCCACTTGCTCTGCTGTTAACTGGCAGGACCTACTGGAGGCAGGAGGCTACCTGCAGAGAAGATGAGCAAAGGGCAATGCCAGAGAGGAGTGGGAGGCAGAAAGAGGGCTCAGCCCACACCTTTCAGTCTTCATGCTTGAAATTGGTGACCTTCCAGGCAATTGGGAAGGTTGAATACAGATCCTAGTGTCCTCTAGCTCCCATTCTAACTTGTTAATGACGTTTTTAAAGGGTAGTGATAGCATACCTTGGCTGATTAAAAACCCTCCTCCCCATGTGGCATCTATCCCTTCACCCATCTCTTGGAGCATGCCTGTGGGAGACTCAGCTCCTTCTCTTTTCTACTGGCCAGGGAGCTGTGTGGCTGCAGAGGACTCCGGAGTTAAAGCAGCCCAGGAAGGCCGGCTGGGGACAGCACAGGGGCCCGCTCAGCGGTCTGTCCTCCAAGCAGAGCCTGCAGTTAAGGTTCCTGCCACTTCTGCAGCAGCGGCTGGCCCAGTTCTGCATCTAAGCAGGATATCGGTGATGGGCCTTGTGCTAAGAACTCCTCTTTCACCCCAAAAAGCATTTGGAGTGTGCCCTTGGCTCTAGAAATCAAGCTAAGAATTCCTTTGATCCTAGAATTATATCCAGTATCACTATGTGAGCATACTTCATTTGCCGAGGAATGAAGGTTCTTAATGAGTTTTCTAGATAACTGGAGCATAACCCTTTAGATGCCGAAGTTTAGTTCCAAATTTTACTGTTTTCTAATAGTTGATAAGACTTTTTTCTTATGGCTTTCTGTATTCTTTCTTGCTCTACTAAACAGAAAATAGTCACACCCAGCTTATGATTGAAGTTGGACCAATTTTTCATTTTAGAAATGTGTTGTCATTAATTTTGGATTTATAATATGATGTCCAACTTGTTTAAAAATTCATATACTCATTTGAATATGCCTAAAGAAAACTCTACAGGACACATAAAACTCTGTGGATGGTGTTTCAGTTCAGGAATGAAGACTGGGATAGGATGAGAAAGAGGACTTTCATTTTTCAGTTTATAACCATCTGGACTCAATGTTTTCTTCTTTACCTTGAATATATATATTACTTGCTTATATAATGAAAATTAATCTAGAATTCTATGTTGTTATGTATTATAACATAATACATATAATTAAAACTAGGGGTTGGGTTCCTAGGTTAAATTCCAAAACCCATTCAACTTATGATATAGCAGGCAATAGTAGGAGTGGACATTAGACATTAGCCCCTTGTGTTATCTGTTTCTAGGGAAAGCCTGAGTCCCAGGAATATTTTCTTCTTGCTGTTCTCTCCATAAGTCCCATTGTCTCATAAACACTGTCCTAGAGATAGGAGGAGGGACTCACTCTTTCTGTCTGCAGGGGCCATGGCAGCAGGAGGCTCACTTTCCTCCTAAGACAGTACAAAGAGGGCTCGAGTTTGCTATGTGGGAGAGAAAGGGACATTTATGCAGCCTCCACTGTGTGCCAGGCACTGTGCTTGGTCTCTCTCATACTTTACCTGTGTTGCTTGTCTGGACAGTCCAGTGAGATGAGTGTTGTTGTCAGGAAACTGAGGCTCTGAGAGGCTTAATGAGATCCTGTGATTGTCCCCTAATAATTGACAACCCATAAACTAATGCACTGTCTTGTATAATTCAGTGGCCCTCCAGCAGAACCATTTCCTCTTTTTTTTTTTTTTTTTTGGTTAGTCATTACCTGAGGATATCTTTCCATTGATTTTTTAGAGAGAGTGGAAGGGAAGAGGAGAGACGAAGAGAGAGAAGCATCGATGTGAGAGAGACACATTGATTGGTTGCCTACCGCAGGCACCCTAACCACCACCTGGGGATCAAGCCTGCAACCGAGGCACGTGCCCTTGACTGGAATCGAACCTGCTGTGGGCCAATACTCTATTCTACGAGCCAAATCAGCTAGAGCAGAACCGTGTCTTTATAAGAGGCTATCGGAGTCAAGTAAGGCTAGGCACTTGGGATATTCCCTGCGGTTCTATAAGGTCCTCTGACATGGAATCCCTTGTTAGGAGTTGAGCAAGTTGAGGGCAGGACCCTGCCTTGATCACCTTTGTTCGCTGCAGTGCCTTGCAGTGCCTGGAATTGTGGTAAATTCTCCATAAATGTTTGTTTGATTAACAAGAAATATTATTGTTTGCTCTTGGCTTCCTAAGATAGGAAATTGGAATCGTATATTTTAGAAACATTTTCAAGAGCAAATATTGAAACAAGAAAAAATATTTTCTCATTAGCTTTGGTTGATTAGGAAATTCAAATACCTAAAGTGCTGTAAGAAAAGTTCTTAGCTTATGAGGCATCCATTTATAGAAGGAACAAAGGGGAGTCCACTGTGAGTTAGAACAGTTGGGCAGGATCCAGCACCTAACTGCTGCTGGAGCATTTGCAATGCTCTTCCTAGGGGAAGTGCCTGGTGCTGGCTCCCTACAACCAACTTTCAAGCCAAGTCTTGGAACACAGGCTACAAGTAGGGATGATATAACATTACCCTTAATTTGGAGCATATTCTGTGGTTTGTGACTCCTTCCAGTAACTCAGAGTTGTTAAGGAGCCCATTCTCTTAGCTGTAAAAGGAGTTTGTCATCCAATAATAGCTAATATTTACCTGATCTTCACAAGGTGACAGTCTTTCTTCTTGGAACTCTACGTGGATTAGTTTATTGCACCCTAATCACAGCCTTATGAGTTAGGAATGATTATTATCTCTATTTTTACAGAAAACAGAGGCTGGCAGAAAGTAAAATCCTAGCTAATAGTGGAGCTGGTATTAGAACCAAGGCCTGGCTGACGGTCTCTCTCAGAACACAAAGACTAGTTTGCCTTTCAACATGGTGGGGAAGCCCTAGCTGGTTTGGCTCCGTGGATGGAGCATCAGCCCTCAGACTGAAGGATCCTGGGTTGGATTCTGGTCAAGGGCACGTGCCTCGGTTGCAGGCTCAATCCCTGGACCTGGCTGGGGTGTGTGAAGGAGGCAACCGATCAATGTGTTTCTCTCTGTCTCTCCCCTTCCCTTCCACTCTAAAAAAAGAGTCAGTGGAAAAATATCTTCTGGTGAGGATTAACAACAACATGAGGGGGAAATGGAGGAGTTTGGTCCTGCAGAAAGTCCATCTGAGCCCATTCACTCATGGGATCAGTGTATTCACACCAAGAACTGACCATTGGAATTGGCAATGGCAAGGCCAGCCTTGACCTTGACAAGAACTACGTTGGAAGAGTGGTGAGCTAGAAGCTTGTCTAAGAGTAAAAGGTAGAAATAGATATGAGTGTAGACAATTCTTTTAATCAATTTTGTTGTAAAAGACAGCTGAGAATTGAGAATGGTAGATGGAGAGAGGGGTGGAGTCAAGAAAAGATTTTTTTTTAAAGATAGAAACATAGTAGCATGTCTGTATAGATCTAGAACAGAGGAAAACTGTAATTTAGGTTGGGAGGGGAAAAAGTCACCTGAGAGGGCACAGGATTTGATCTGCAGTGGAGGAGCTGGCCTTAGATGGAATAGAGATGGTTCATCCACAGTAACAGGCGAGCAGGGAAGTATGTAAACCAAGAAAATGTAGAGTGATTGCTGGGCTGCACTAAGGTCCACTTGAGATCAGTGGTAACGAATTGAACATAAGACCAGGAATCATGCTGTAGGTTTCTCCAATTATGTTTATCTGGGTGCTGGCAGAGCAAGAATTAGCCTTTATCAGGGTTATGGTTTTTCCAAGGAAGTAATATGAAGAGAGAGGGACATAGATTTGAGTATGTATTATCAAGAGAAATGATAATAATGAACCTGGGCAATTTGATTTAACTATCTACACTAATAAAAGAGAAAAATGCGAATTGACCTTACCTTCGCTATGCCCACAGCCAATCAGAGCGAGTATGCAAATTAACCCAACAAAGATGGAAGTTAATTTGCATATGCTGAGGGAGGGAGGAGTGAAGACTGAAGACAGCATAGAAGGAAGAGGGAGGGAAAGCAGAAAGCAAGAAGGCTGCAGGAGGGAAAGAGCGGGCGGGGCAGGCGGCGGGTGGCAGAAAAGTGCGGGGCGGCAACGGAAGGGAAAGCACAGGGGGGGCGGCTGCTGCAAGAAGGGGTGGGGGTAGAGACGGCGGGAGGGAAGGAAAAGCACCAGTTGGCAGCGGGAGGGAAAGTGCGGGGCAGCGTTGGCGGTGGGAGGGAAAGTGCAGGGGGGGCAGCGGCTGCGGGAGGGAAAGTGTGGAGGATGAGGAGGCGGCGGCAGTGGGAGGAAAAGCGTGGGGTGGGGGGTGGGGGGTAGAGGCGGCAGGGAAAGCGCAGGGGGGGCGGGAGGGAAGCCCGCCAGAAGCCCTATTCTTGCAGGAATCTTCCTGCAATGGGCCTCTAGTATAATTCATAATTCTCCTAAACATTGGCTGATACGATCTATAATAATAAAAGCATAATATGCTAATTAGACTGGACAACCGAATGATCTTCCGGATGTCCTTCTGGATGACCTTTCGGACGAAGCCAGGGCTGCAAGGGCTGAGGCAGGGGCTGCGGCTGCGTGGGTCGAGCCCCTTGCACGAATTCATGCATTGGGTCTCTAGTTTGATAATAATGAACCTGGAAACTAAGATGGATATAAGAGGAGGAAATGTCATGAGAAAAGAAAAGGTCGTGGGAAAAGTAATTTACTGGAGCTGTTAGGGTCAAGGAAACATTGAATTAAGATAATAGAGAGAATAAGCTGGGAAGGTAGGAAGTGGTGGCTGGAGAGTGGAATGCTTGACATTGAGATTTTTGGATGGTGCCACTATGAGAGCAGAGAGCTGAGACAGAGGTCAAGGAAGAGAGAGGATGTTGAAGAGTTGAGAGACTAGAGTGTGAGAAGAATCCATTAGGAAGACTTGAATATAAGAATTTTCATGGCAGTGGTATTGGGGAATTGATAGTGAGTCAGATGCCAATATCTTCAAGGAATGAAGTAGAATAACCCACGGGTTTGTAGGTGGCTGCAGTAAGAAGGGTAATGTGGTCTGTTATTTTCAAGGAGGAGCCAGGTTTTGATCTGAGTAAGAAATAGAAAGAAACATTCATAGAAAAGGCTGAGGATATTGGGAATGTTGCCGGTGATGACCCATGAATTCTTGGGGGCAGATAGGAGGATTTTAGGAGGTGAGAAAGGCAAGAGTGATGTGCGCTAACATTCACCCAAGCACATTCGCTTCTTGAATTTGGGAGCTCAGATTGTCAGGAGTGGGGGGAAAAGAAGATAGAGAGATAGCGAGGCAGCTCAAGAATGGCTGCTTCCCCATCAGCAATGCTGGCTAGAGAGGCTTCTCTCTGCCCCCCAAGGTCATTTATAAACCAAAAGCTGACCGTGGAAAAGCCAGAGGTGGCTGAGTGTTTGCACAGTTACAGCGCATGGGCAGAGGTTCCGTGGCCTCAGGCTGCGGCAGCTGGTGATCTCATCACATTGAGATTGTAGAAGGCCCCAACAGGTTGCCCAGGCTGTTGACTCCAACTGTCTGTCTCCAATGACAAGGACAGAGAAGGGAAACCATTTTCCATGTTTGCTTCTACCTTCCTCTTAACTCCTTCTGCATCCCCTGCATCCGCGTGGGCGCTCTCTCTGGAGCACATCCCCAAAGCCCAGGGCCCTCCCAGGTAGGGTAGTCCGTTAGCCCTGGGGGAAAATACATAATATATCCTCCTCAGTTATTCTGGCCACTGACCCAGAGAGAAGATTCCCACAATTGGACATGCATTACTTTAGTACAACTCCGACGCTCAAACCATAACTTCTGCTTCTGCACTATGTATTTGAAACCGCTCAGCTCTTTATATAGTAGAAGGAACACTGCTCTGCTCCCCCCAGACACTCAGACAGACAGACAGACAGACCATCACAGTGCTGTGCAGTCATCCAGAAGTTACTTCCCAGGCTCAGTTTCCCTGCCTGTGAATGGAGGCATTACCTTCCCTGCTTGCACAAGGTGGTATCTTAAGGGGACGAAATGTTTGGACCCAAGTTAAGAATTCAGGTCCATGAACACGGAGGGGTGGGAGCATTTGAAGCTCCTCCTCCCTTGCAGCGAGACCTATTCAAACTCTAAAAATCCTGCATCTCCCCACCGAGAAGCACAGACCAAACGATTTCCCAAGCATATAAAAGAGCAGGAATCAGCTGAAACCGGTTTGGCTCAGTGGATAGAGCGTGGGCCTGTGGACTCAAGGGTCCCAGGTTTGATTCCGGTCAAGGGCATGTACCTTGGTTGCGGGCACATCCCCAGTAGGGGGTGTGCAAGAGGCAGCTGATCAATGTTTCTCTCTCATTGATTGATGTTTCTAACTCTCTATCCCTCTCTCTTCCTCTCTGTAAAAAATCAATAGAAAATTTTTTAAAAGAGTAGGAATCATTTCAGAACTGGGTATGCGCTAATTTTTAATACATGGTCAAGGGGGTGGGAGAGGACCCCCTCCAGCCCAGAGTTGGGAGGAAGCGCGCTCGCCGCTGCCCAGCGTGACGGCCGCGGTCGCCTAGCAACGGGCGGCGGGGATGCGCGCGGGGCGGCGGGCCGGGTGGGCGCCGAGAGCTCCCGCAGTCGCCGCCCGCACCGCACGCTCTCCAGCCTCCCGGACTCCACGGGAAACTTTGGGGCTTCTCGGCACTGGGGCGTCGGCGCGAGGCCCGGCGGGCGCAGCGATGAGCCCCGCGGGCTGAGGGCGGAGGATGGGGTCGCGGCGCGCGCTGGGCCCGGGAGCCGCGGGTCACACCCGGGGAAAGTTGGCGCGCACCTGCCCGCGGCTGGAGACGCTCGGTCCCGGCCGAATTGCTCCCGGACTATCTTTGGCAATTTCTTCTCCCGCGTGGATGGGGCGGCCCGGACCCGGCGTGGCCCCGGGTTCGCGGATTCTGATCCCTGGGAGAGAAACCGCGCTTTTCTCAGAGACCTGCGCGGTAACTGATGCCTAATCGATTGGCGCTGAACGGTTGCAGTTCCATTTTTGTTTTGTTTTGTTTTGTTTTTCTTCTCCCTCCAGACAATGATTTTGTGGAAGCCTCTCCCGCGCCTTACAACCCGGAGGAGTTGGGTAAGTCCCCCTTTGCCTTTCTTCTCTAATTCTGCACGAAAACCACGCGTTTGCGGGGGGCGCCCAGACGAAATCCTTGGGGTGGGGGCCGAGGGAAAGGGCCAGGGGACACTTCCTGTCTGCGTGTTCCTTCAGGGCGAGCACCGGCTTTTTCTGGGTGTGTGCTCCGGGGTGGTGGGGACAGGGTCCCTATGTGCAGTGGGGGCCAGGCCAGGGGTGCTGCTCCGGGGACCGCGCACAGCAAACTTCCTGACCTGGGGCCTCTGTCAGCATCCAGACTCATCCTGGCTGGAAGGGCGCCGCGGTGGCAGGTTCTGCTTAGCCACGTACCTTGCCCGAGAAGGACATCCTGTGGATAGTCCTTAACCTGAATTTAAGGAAGTCCAGGACCGAAGCCGGCGATCCAGTAATTAAATTCCAGGACCTGGGCGCTGCATCCCTTCCTGGTTTCTATTCCTCATTTGGCCTGTAGGTGTCTGGAGACAGGGCATTTCATCCTCCTAGGCGGAGATTTGTGGTGGGTGAATCAGACCCTTGTCAGGCAGACTTCCTTATGTGGAAAGAAGGGTATTTGCACTGTCAGGAACCCCCTAAGTATTTCTGCCACCCAGTCTCACTTGGTGGCTTGGTGGTTGTGGTTTGTTTTTTTTCTTTCTTTCTGCTGCTGCTTCTCTTATTTTTTTCTTCTTTTTTCTCACTCTGGTTTAGTTTAGCTGCTAACAATCTGGGCTCTCAGGCCTGTCCTTGCTGTTCTCTTATCACTGGCTTAAAATTCTTGCCTTCCTACGGTGAATGACTGTTTAACAGTGTTTATCCAGAGTGCCCTTCTCAGCCGTGGGTGCGGAGTTTCCCTCTCAGCCTGGGGTCAAGTCCCACACCGCCTGAAGTAAAATTCCATCTCAGCCAAGCCTTGCATTGGTTTCTAGGTCTGGGTCAAGGATGGCATTCTGAGGCAGAGACCGGTACCTTGTTGTATTCAGATGTGTTTCTGACAGGTTGTGAGGCAATCCCATCTCTGTAAATGGAATCATAAATTAAGCGCGTGAGCAAAACTAGCTTTTAAAGACAAACGATGGTGAATCCTTTTATGAAATGCAAATGACATCTGAACTGTATTTGCATGAAGTGATTTTTTTTTTTGAGAAAGCGAACTCTTAGTGATTTGCTCCACGTGTGGATAATCGTATGTTAACGTCGCCAGCATTGGCACTCCACAGTGTGACAGAAGCTGTTTGGTCCTTTTAAAGTATAGATAAGCATAAGCAGTGGCAGGAAGGGCATTCCTGCGCTGAGAAACCATGCTAAATCGTTTGCATTCACAGAATGATTTATGTCCCAGAAGGGCCCAGGTGTTTGACCCTCTTCCATCCCATCTCTCTCTCTCTCTGAGACTGACAGGACTGCCCAGCTGAGCCACTGATAAACAGGGGAGCCCTTCCAATTACCGGCAGAGAATAAGAAAACAACCTTTCTTCTCTACAGCTTTCCTGTGGGGCAAGTCCAGTTTCTCGCGAGGAAATGAGAGTGTTAGAGGTATCATGAGGCTCTGGGCGTCCAGGGTGACAGGGAATATGATCACAAGTCCGAGAGTCAGACCAGGGTTCTCGCCCTCACTCTGCTCCATCTTCCTTAGTAGACATGCTAACCAGCCTGTTTTCTCATCATGGAAAAGCCGGGGTTGAGCCAGGTGACCTCTAAGGTGTCGTCCAGTTCTAGCCTCCTGATAGGCTGCGAGGGGCCTGAAGCCAGCGGTGCCCGTAGCTATTGGGTATTTATTACTCACATTCTAGTACCATGCTGTTTGGGCGCCTGGTGTCCTCCGAAGGGTTATCCTCTCTCTGACAGAGCGGCTCACTGGATGGCACTGCATTGTTCCCATGCTATTCGGGTCAAAGAGGGAGCAGGGTTTCTCCCTTGGAAAGAATCGGGATAGGGTTTGGTGCTTGTCTTAGACACAACAGGAACAATGCCTCTTATAGCCGTCGATGAGCTTGTCAGGCAGTCATCCTTTCTGGAGCACAGAGGAGCACAGAGTCACCCCCCCCTCCCCCCGCTAGAATATAAGGGTGGAGGGAGAGGTAAGTCATGAAAACTTAGTTCTATCACTGCACTTACTGTGACTGACCTTGGGCAGGTGTCCCAAGTGCTCTTGGCCTCAGTATCTCAGCAACCCACTGGGAGACCTTGCATGGATGCTATAATGGTGCACGTCAAGCACCCCGTGCTGTAAGTGCAGGTATTCAGGAAGTATTTGTTGTTGTTGTCTTATTACCATGATTTGTTTGAAAGATATTTATTTCCCATGTGTGAAGGATGGAATAGTTCTTATAAGTTGTCCCGCCTCCTAACCAAAACCATCTTTATTTCTACAGTTTTCTCAGCAGTGTCGCTAGTTCCCAAAAGCAGGTGCTCAGGCAGAGCGGTCAGGTCAGTGTAATTGTTCAGTTATTTGTCCCTGAAGCAGCACAAGGAACGAGGCCTCTGGTAACAGCCCCCCCACTTGCTTGTGGCATGATCTGTAGTCTGTTTCACCTCCACATTTTCCTATCAGTCTCCCAGTGTACCACAGCTGGCTCCTTGAGGAATTCATTCTCAGATCACATAATGAAATTAAGTTACCAGAAAAGGGGTTTTTTGAAAAGGCATATATCTCTGGATGAATGCTATGTTGAAGGCTGCCCACGATGGAGAGTTCAGAAATATGGACTCACTCCTGCGGCAGTTTCACTGGGTAAGGAGGCAAAGCCCACACCTCTTCAAAGCCTTTCTGTCGTCCCATCCACAGGTAGAAGTGATGCCATCTCAGGAGGTCAGAGAGATGCCTAGGGAGTTGGGGTGAACCCAGTTGTGACCATGTCTGCCCCTGTCTAATAGCCTTGGTTGACTCCCCACTACTTAGAGGATTGGTTTGGTGTAGGAGGACCCCCACCTTCTGCATTACCCCCACTCGCTATAACCTTCTGGTCATATTGAACTATGGGGAGGTCTCCAAAATCAGATGGGTTCCCTTTGTCTGTGGGCCTTTCCTCCTCTCCACTCCCCTCCCATGGCTGGTTCCTCCTCCTCCTTTGACACTAAGCCCACGTGTCATGTCCTGCTAGTGTTTCTCAAGCCTGCACATTCGAATGGGCAGAGCTATTAAAAGTCCTGACTCTGACCAGCTGTACCAGAATCCTTGAAGTGTAGTCCCAAACACCAGTGTTTTATCAGCACGTGTGGTTTTTTAAAGTCATCCCCCCAGTGATTCCCATATGTAGCCAGAGTGTCTGATACCTCCCTTGATTGTGGCCCCCTCATTCTTCTTGGTAAATCTAGCAGCCACCACAGTGCCCGGCCCAGGTAAATCTTCAATAAATGCTTGTTGCACAAGTGAGTGAGGGAGTTGGCCTGGGATGCTGTGTCTTTTCATAGTGATGATACAGCTTTAAGATTGGCCTCTCTGCTCGTAGTGATGGTGCCTTGGGGACTGAATCCTTTGACCTGTGACTTCTCTCTCTCCTTTGTTCGTTTCTTAGGCTTATCCAATTTATCTTCTATTATTCTTAAAAATGGAAGTGTTAAAACCATGGTTAGTGCTTAAGAGCATGTAGGTTTGGTTTTTGCCCAACCTCTGATTTGCCTTACGACCATGGGCAGGGCACTTAATCCCTGTCCCTGCTTCCTAACCTGTAAAACCATGTGCTGACTATGTTCTGATACTCTTGTAGACCCACTCAGCGCTCTGCTTTGTGCCCTGGAAACCTTACCTTCTGAAACGGGTCACCTTCTGGCTTGCAGTTGGATTTGGCCAGTGAGAGGCACTGGTGGGATATGGGAGGGTGGAGAGGAAGATGTCTCGCTACTTATTCCCTTCCCTTCAGGAGGCTGTGTTATTCTAGGCTTCAGCTCCTCTAGAGTCACCCTCTCTTATGGCATCAGCTCTTGCTGGATTCTGGAACCTTCCTTTCCGACTGAGGGGTGGGAACAGCCCCGGGTGCTTCTTCATCACTTGTTTTCCCTTAACCCTGCCCTCCCCCCACACACTTTTGTCAGCAGTCCCTTCTTCACTTCCTTCGGGCACTCCTCTCGGGCACACTATCCATTCCGATAGGGCCCTGACTGGTACGATGGGGATGATAGCAGCACCAGCTTCCGAGCGTGGCTGTGAGGAGCAAATCATTTTAGGAGGAAGGCGCAAATGAAATAACCATCATTAGACATTTACTATGTTTTCATGTCCCTAGGCAAGTGCTCTGACACCTTCAGGCATGGGCAAAACCTTCTGAAAGATTTAATTTTTAACATATAAGTTTTAAAAAGGTTGCCATTCATCTCCTCTTCCCCACCCAGTATTGGAAGGTTCCGCCAAGACCCAAGAGTTATGAAAAATCTGTTCCAAGTCAAATACATCCTGAATCCAAAGTTTCTTCCCTCCCATCCTGGGGAGGAATAAGGAGAAAGGTCCTAGACTTCACATTCACCTACTTGGTGCCGGGCTCTTTACGTGTGTAAACAGTCTGCTCGGCCTCCCAGCCTGGAGTTTAAATCATGTCCCCTACATTAGTCCCGCCAAATACAATGATTTCTGAGCATGTGCCTGCCCATTTTGCTAAGAAAGCAAGTCTTTCTTTAAGGCGATTCCCCAATTTTATGTCCAAGAATTCTCAGGGGGTGCTCCTTTCCATCCACGGAGTTAGTTCTGGCTGCTCCAGCCTTTCACCAGGGAAGCTGAGGCTCGTGGTCACCGTGACAACTGCTCCAAGTCCCCTCTTAAGAAACCAGTGACCACATGTCTCCAGACATCACTGCTGCGGCCCCAGCTCACTCCAGAACCTGGAGGCTTGGCATTCGTCTGCTGGGAATCTGACTGGTTTCCCCTTGTGCTAACCTATGCTGGCCTCAAGGGGTGAGGACACTGCTCTCCTCTGTACTCTTTCAGCCTCAGAATGGACCCAGGCCCTTCTAATTACTACACAAGCCTAGCCCCACTGAGAGTCTGGGATCAGGCTGGCACCATGGGCAGCTCTGAGCCAGCCTCCAAACAGCCAGGGCCAGGCACCCCACCCCTGGACCCACCCCAGGTCTCACCACCCTTGGAAGCTATTTCTCCTGCCTTCCTCCCGCCGCAATCCCAGGACATAGCTTCCGAGAGGAAGGGAGTTTTCACCCCAGTTTAGCTTTTTCTCAGGGTGATTGACAGTGGAAAATTCAATTCCCTTCACAGGAAACCTCACCCTACGCCAGGGGTGTGGTCTGACCTCCAGGCTGCAACAAAACATTCACAGAACTGTTCACTATTGTCCGGGTTCCCTAAATCCCGGCAACTCAGTCTGTTCTATTACTGATCTTGTTGGGCACACTGCTCATTTCATCCTCAGAACAACTCAGTGAAGCCGCAGAAATGATTTTCACTTCATGGAGGAGGACACGGAGGGTCAGGAGGTTAAATTATCTGTCCAAATCATCTAACACAGCTGGTTAGAGGCAAAGTTTAGATTCAAAATATAATCTCTGGCTCCAGAGCCCATCGCAGCTTCCTGCGGAGGAGAATAGACAAGTGCCCTCCTCCCAGGGAGACCTGGTTGTGGGTTAAATACATAACATGCGAAAGTAACCAGCACAGAGCCTGGCAGTACAGTATATGGCTGTTCAGTACATATACTTGTTGAATAAGTGAATGGTAGGTACTCAAAAGATATAAATATTTTATTAGACCATCACATAGTGATCAATATGCGCTAAAGGAATTTTCTGTCATGGGATTTGAAGCAACAACCAGAAAGATTTCTCTGAGCTTCATTCACTTCCTGCTCTTCCTGCTCTGCATGCCAGTGTAGAGTACCTGGGACAGGAAACCTCGTATGGCGCGGAGGTGATTTCTAAAGTAAACTAAAACCGTTGCAGCAGCATCATATAGGGCAGGTCAGTAGAAGCCTGGAGAGAAATCTGGACGCATAACTGAAGGCAAGTGGACTCAGGCTCAGGTGTAAAATTCATCACGGCTCCCTAGATGTGTGTTTACAAAGTGATACTACACATTGCCCAGGAGGTGGAGTTTTCTTTCTGGGAGAGAATGGAGTAGGAAAGGGAAAATGACAATACATTCTGAGGGTTAAATGCTTAGCTACCTTGGCTAAGAAAAAAGAGCAAGGGAGATAGGAAACAGTGGGATAAAACACACACACACACACACACACACACACACACACACACACACACACGTGTGGCGCGCATGAATGCGAAAATGGAAAGGACATTTTCTTGCCAAAGCGATGTTTTTCCTAGAAGTCTAGAAAAAGACTGTGTCGAGTTATTCCTGGATCTTAAACACAATCACGACTACCTAGAAAGGATGGTATTTCTTCCCGTGTTAAGGACACTGGAGTCTAAAGGGTGTTAATGCGCAGCCTGGTCTGCTCAGGAGTACTGTGATTCTGGTTTCTGGGTCACATTCTTACTGGAAGATCATTCTGGAATGTGTCCTGTTTGTTTTTGTTTCTCTCAAACTGGTTTGGCCCAGGGTGGGCCCATCAAAATGATTCGATACCATTTGTTTCTCTCTCTCCCTGTTACCCTTTGCTCTTTTCTCCCCTCTTCTCTCTGGCCTCATCTCTCTCTCCCTGCCCCCTTTCTGTCTCTGGTCCCCCAGGTCAGTGTCCTTCCGCTTCCTCCTCTAGCTCCCTCCTTCCTTTTCCCATCTTCAGCTGGAATGTGGACAGAAAGGGCAGTGCTTGCCTTCCTGGGGCTCTCTGCCAGAAAATGGAACAGGTCAAATTATAAAAATGATTTAGAAAGAATGCTTTTTGGCAAAATGGGGAAACAGCTGTTCAGGGGTGGGTTGCTGTCTCTCGCCGTCTGCTGCCTGCTGAAACGCCCTCCTTTGCAGGACTGCTGGATGTGACACTCCTCGGCAGGGCACCCCTGGGGTTATTTTCATGTCAAATATGCGTGTACATTTATCGCTGCTTAATCCTCCTCTCCCGGTGACCTTTGTACCCCCACATACAGAGTTGGCAAGATTTATTTTCAGCCTCTTCTCAGAGTGGACAGGCGCTGTAGCTGCTTTCAGGTCACTGTTTAATAGTCAGCACTTTATGGAAACTTCAGATTCTTTATTTTTTTTTCTGGAGGATATTCTTTCCATTGATTTTTAGAGAGAGTGGAGGGAGAGGAAGAGGAAGAGAGAGAGAGAGAGAGAGAGAGAGAGAGAGAGAGAAACATTGATGTGAAAGAAATACATCGATTAGTTGCCTCCTGCATGTGTCCCAACTAGGGTAAGGGACCAAACCTGCAACCCAAGTACGAGGGCCGACGCTCTAACCATTGAGCACACCAGCCAGGTTCTTAAGAAAATAGAGAAAGGACCTGTGGGTGTGGAACCTTATCTGAAATGGACTCTAGGGAAAGCTTGGGGTTGAAGGGGACTGAATGATAGTCTACTGCTGGGACTTATAACCTGCCAGGGCTCCTTTCTTTCTGTCCCCAAAGGTTTGCTGTTTCTGACTGTTGACCAAAAAGAAAAGTCCATTATTCCGGCCCTTCGTGGCTGACCAGCCAGAGAATTTAGATTATTCCATCCTTTTTAAAAAACATATTTTCCTTTTGGCTCTAAAAGCCATTTCCCCCAAAACTCAAAAGAGGGATTCCAGATTTCCCTATTTGCTGTAGACTGAGTTCTTTTTTTCTTTATATATTTTATTGCTTTTTAAAAGAGAGGAAGGGAGAGGGATAGAGAGTTAGAAACACCGATGAGAGAGAAACATCAATCAGCTGCCTCCTGCACACCTCCTACTGGGGATGTGCCCGCAACCAAGGTACATGCCCTTGACTAGAATCGAACCTGGGACCCTTCAACCTGCAGGCCGACGCTCTATCCACTGAGCCAAACTGGTTAGGGCTAGACTGCGTTCTTGCTGGACACCTGCCACCTCCAGCCCCAGTGGAGGGTTGCAATGATTAGGATGAGTGCTGTAAGGGCAGTATGCAAGGAGAGCAGGGGGCCGGAGAGAAGAGGAACCTGACCCAGTCGTGGAGGTCCAGGGAAGCCAGGCAGGCTTCCTGGCGGAGAGCAATTGTCCCAGTGTGACCTGAAGAACAGAGGTCCAGGGCATGAACAGCATTGTCTGCCTTAACAGCTGGCCTCAGCCACAGCAGCTCCTCCTCCAGGGGCCCTGTCACTGATAATGGAGTGCCGGTGAATGACACTGAATCTTCTGCCTCAGGCCAGTTTGGGGTTAACATGGAAATGCTACACAATGGGACTGTAACCGTATTAACTCCTTCCTGAAATGCGCATATCTTCACGGCTCAAGGAGTCTGTCCCACCAGTAAAAGGTCCATACATCTGGCTAAGTGGGGTTCCATGGGAGAAAGCGTGTGAATTTCACTCCTTCCCCATTAGGATTATCATTGTTGTTTGTACTGCTCTCAGCTCCTGGGAGCTGCCATTCCACACTGTTTACCACATGAGAGGCTGAGGAACCCTCTAAAGCAGTATAGGGACATAGCCTAGCCTAGGAAGGTATTGTCAGAATTAGCAAACAAAAATACAGCATACCAGTTAAAGCTGAATTTCAGGTGAAAAGCAAATGGTTGTTTGTAGTATATATGTGTCCCCTGCAACTTTTGGGATATACTAAACTAAAAACTTTTGTTGCTTATCTGAAATTCAAGTCCGACTGGGGGTTTATCTGGCAGCCCTGGGTGTGGGAGCATCTGGGCTGCTTTGCCCTTGCATGGCGTTTGGCTTGCTTTGTTAGGAGGTGAGCTCAAGCACGGCTCCGTTCCTGTCGTCGGTACTCAGTCCCCATTGGACTCCATTCGGGTGCTTATGTCAAGGAGATGCGATTGCTCATCGGTGTCTTATTTTATCACCTCACTAGAAAATGGATGCAAAAATTAATCCTTCTTGCAGCAGAAATCCTGGACAACTTCAGGGATTTGATGTGCGCTCCATTTCATGTAACACGTACCACGGGCCAGTCCTTCTGGATTGGCTGCAGGACTTCCAGAGTCTGCGTATGGAGGTTTTCATTCCCTCCATTCTCTCTTGTAACCTGAAGCTGAGGTTTAATCTACTCCATTTGGAAGAGTCAGAGCATCTCGGCGTTCTCATCCCCTGAACACCCAGGGTCCTCCTTCCTTAATGCATGGTCACTCAGCCTGTGCCAGGTCGTCACCAGAGGGGGTGTTGTGTGTATGTGGGAGGAGCCTCCTGAGAAAACCTGGTCTAGATCTGCAGTGACCATTCTTACAACACTTTCTGTGTCGACAGCTGAACCCTGACTTCATATTCTTGAACGCAGTTCTCCATATTTGTGTTCTAGACCTTTAAAAAAAATGTTTTTACCATGATCCAACATAAGGGTACATTTTACATTTAGACTCACATGTACAATTTTTAATATGAATACAACCAAAGTTGAAGTTTTGTGGTATAACAATTATACCCTTATTAGATGGGCTGCATCTGATGTTTTCTAATATGTTTTATTTTATTTATTTAAAATGCTGTTCAATAATTTCCACTAATGGGTTGCCAACTGCTCTTTGAAAGCAATGCTCTGGTGTGTTATATAGTGAATATAGAATAAGTTCATCCATAAGTTCATACAATCTGGCTATCAGATTGTATCTTAAACACCTCTTCTCCATGCTGGTTATCTTCCTAATATGCTCTGGTTTCTCCATTCATTCCCATCCTGCTCGACATCGGCTGACTGCCTGACAGTTGAGGAGTGTTTCCCTTTAATCTGGCACTGAAAACTGAGCACATGATCTCACTGTATAACTTGACCAATACTTGGCATAATGGGGTCATCAGACTCCTTGATATCAAGCCTGCAACCATGTTACTATCACTCCATGAATTGATACCTATTTAGCGATGGTTATTTAATTATTTTAAACTAGAGGCCCGGTGCATGAAATTCCTACACAGGGTGCTGGGTTTCCCTCAGCTTGGCCTGCACCCTCTTGCAATCCAGGACCACTTGCTCCTAACCGCTGGCCTGCCTGCCTGCCTGATTGCCCCTAACTGCTTGCCTGCCTACCTGATCACCCCTAACCACTCTGCTTGCCTGCCTGATCACCCCTAACAGCTCACTTGCCTGCCTGATCACCCCTAACCACCTCTGCCTCAGCTCTCACCGCCATGACTTTGTCTGGAAGGACGTCCGGAATGACATCTGGAAGGTCATACAGCTGTCCGGTCTAATTAGCATATTATGCTTTTATTATTATAGATTTGCCTAAAATATACAATCTAGACCATTTCCCCCCTGTTTTGTCTATAACAATATCTGGAGATATTTTTCTTAATTGGGGCAGGGGTGGTGGTGAAATCAAGATGCCCATCATTCATATATCCTGGATTTACCTATTTAATATTCCAAAACGCAGGACATGTAAACAAAAAGAAACTGTGTGTCTAGCACAGTCTATCAGAACAACAATTAAAAGTCCTCTAATGTGACCATATTTTGAAAGAAAATGGATAATAAATTGATAATAATAGCTATTAATTATAGTGTATGTGCTGCGTGCTAAGCACTGTGCTGAGAGCTTTACATGCTATTGACTCATGAATTTCTCACAACCTTTAAGGTGGATACTGTTGTTAACTACTACTTATTAAAAGAAGGAAAACCAAGCTTTAGTAAGGTCAAGTGGGTTAACTAGTCAGATAACGAAAGAGTGGCAGAAGGGGAGTTGATCCCAGGCCCATCTGACTTCTCAGCCTGTGTTTTAAGATACTTAACTGTGCCCCACAGACTGGAAACCACCTCTGGTGGTTTAGAAAAAGAGGATGTTTGTTACATGCCTAGCATAGTGATTTTGTGGAGGCTTAATAGATCTTAGTCCCTTCCATAAGAAGTGGAAAACTAAGTAGACGTTCAGGTCCCTAGCAGCCCCCAAGAGTCTGTGAGCCCATCCATCACTAGCTACACTAGGGTCAGGCCTCAGAGTGCTTTCCACTGGTTCACCCAGGCTGGACTTGGGGGTGCAGCTCTCTTGTCCAGGTGAGCTGTGGGGAGGAACTGCTTGCTTGCCAGGGAAAGTAATGCAGTGGTTAAAGCAGGCTTGAATCCTGCCTCTGTCACTTATAAGCCACCTGACCTCGGGGAATTCACATAACCTCACGTAGACTTTTCCCTCATGTGTAAAACTTGGGTGATAATACCTACCTTTCAGGTACCGATAAAATGAGATAGTGTTTGAAATCACCTGGCACAGAGGAGACACTACTCATGTACATGCTAGATCAGAACTGAGAACTGGGCTTTGACTATTCTTCTCCTGCAATGACTCTTGCCAATTGCCTTACTTAGGTTGGGATTCTGCGTTCATAGAAAGGTAGGTCCCCCAAATGTTCTACACCAGTGGTGCTCAACCTGTGACCCATGGACCAGCTGCATTAGGGTCATCTGGGAACTTGTTAGAAATGCAATTCTTGGGCCCCACCCTGACCTACTGAATCAGAAGCTGTGCGTCAACAAGCTCTTCCGGTGACTGATGCAGCTAAAGTTTCAGAACCACTGCCCTACTGGACTGGGGATCCTGGTCTCCCCCTTTTTTAATGGGGCTCCCTGGAAGCCTCTAGAGAGATTGCATCTTTTGTATAAATATTGTGATCAAATGCATAGACTGTGGAGTTTACTTTCAGGTTGTTTCTATTTAATCCTTTTATATTTTACCCCCAGTTGGTCATTTTCTGATGTTTCCTTTCTCACTTGCACTTGGTTTGAAACTCATCTGTATAAACCTTCTGTCATAAAGGTTGAATAGAAAGGGTCCATTCCCAGACACTGGATAAGGGAGACTGGTGCCATGGCTAAGGAATTCTTCCTGGGCCCATCCCTGGATCCTCGGTACCGGGTACCTGCAGGTCCTCTCTCCCTTTGCCTCCTTTGTTTCTAACACTCATTGAGCTCTTTCCTGCTTCGAGTTCTTTGCACCTGCTGTTTGCTCTCCCTTCTTCATCACCTTCCAGAAGCTTCCCTTCTCACCCCCTCTAAGAAGCCACCCTTCTCCTTTGTTAGTCTCAGTGATTGCTCCTTTTCTTCATCACACATGGACAAATTTGTATCATAGATTTATTTGTATACATTTAGTAAGACAGAGCCCATACCATATTTGGGCAACTAGTGGAGTGCATTCAATGTAATTGATAATATTTTTTGAATGAATGAATGAATGAACCATTGTAGCGCTCACATAGTTTTGCCTTCTTTCAAACTGTATTGTGCTTTCCTTTCAGTTAATCCTTCTGTTTAGGACTTATTTTTTTCTGATTATTTCTAATTATTTCACTTTCTACCTTGGACTTTTCTGAAGACTGTTCTGCATTGTATGATATTGGCTGTATCACAGATACACAATAAGTACTTCCTGATTTCCAGATGAATAATATCATTTAAATTTTAACACCTCACCCCACTCTTAGTTTATGCTGTAAAACAAGTTTTTCTCCTGAACTGAACCATCCAGAGGAGCTGAAGCCATTAGGAATGGTGAGAGCTTCCCCATTTCTCTGTCTTTGGCATTTAAAGTACAAGACATGATGGTGTTTAGTGTATATTCTAGAAAGAGGAGGACGAGAACTGTTGTATAAGTTGTGGAGGGGCCATTCTTCTCACTGTTCCTTCTAGCTATGGGCAGAAAGGACATGTTTTCTGAATAAAACACCCAAGCATCCCTTTCAGAATGGCAACCACAAAGGATCTTAAGTATGAACATTCTGACCTAAGTTATGTCCAAGTATTGTGACAATCTTTGTTTTCAATAGTGATCTTGTGTTGCTGTTATTTTAGGAACTCAGTACAATCCCAGTTTTGGGGGAAAAAATTGTCTATATCATCTTTGGAAATAAGAGAGTAAAACATGATTAGTATTTTGGCTGGTATTTTATAGTTTTTAAATTTATCTTTATTGTTGAAAGTACTACAGATGTCAGCTTTTTTCCCCATTGACCCCCTCCACCCTGCACCCATGATTAGTTTTTTGTTCGTGAAAAGAGGCAAAGGGAGAAGAAACTATTCTAGCGTGATATACTACAGGATAAATGAAACCGAGGCTGCTTCTTATTAGTATGCAATTGGATTCACCCAATAACTCAGTAGAATGATCAATATGGTTAGAAGCTTGGGAGCCTGTAAACTAGGCAACTTAAGTTAGTCAACTAACTCAGTTCTCAACCAGGGGCAGTTTGTCTCATAAGAGACATTTGGCAGTATCTGTGGGGGTATTATTAGTTACCACAACTTGGTTTGGGGTGGGGTGTTGCTACTTGGCATCTAGGGGGCCTATGTTGTTAACATCCTATAATGCACAGATCAATCCTTCACAACAAAAAATTATCAACCCAAAATGTCAATAGTGCCAGGGCTGAGAAACCCTGAGATAATCAACCAAAAAGTATGACCTTCAATACTCCCAAGGTTTCTGTAGTAATAGTGGCAAGTACTAATTAAGATGCTTATCATTTATTAAATACCTGCTGTATGCCAGGCTCTTTATATTCACAGCTACTCCGTATTTCAGTCAGGAGCTGACCTCGGGTTCGTTTGGGACCAATGTCTCTACCTTTCCTCTTTAGCTATTTGTTGTAGGTGCATTTCCCTGGGAAAGTTCATACTTACTCTCTGTTTCTTATGTTTTATATAGAACAAATGGTGTGTTTAGTGCATATCAATAATAAGTTCACAGGAGAAAGTCGTGAGGCAAGAAGAGACCGGTGTGTCACATGGGCATGAAGCTAATAACATCCAGACAAACAGGCCGATCCATAGCTTACTAACTGAGCCAAACACCTGTGTAGGTTGGTATAGACCCTGGCCCTTAGGAGGTATTTAATACATATTTGTTGGGAAGTTTTTTCATAATCAAAGAGTCTTTGGGTGAGTTTCAAACAGAGCAGGGTTTCCAGATTATCTGTTACAATACATCTAAATCCTCCTAGGAGCAGTTCCCTCATATCTAAGGCATCTGCAGTTTCCAGAACTACAGAGGTGTCTCACCTGTGTATCTTCCACTTGCCTTCCTCATGCTCCTCCTCTTCATTTGTCACTCTTCCATTCTTCATTACTCTGGCCTGGCAAAAGCCCATCCCCTGCCCTTCCTCTTGTCAGAGCAATATTCTCCCTGCACCCTCTACTTCAGGCACTCCCAGTAGTCCCTGCATTTTGTTCCTGTCAGTAGTTTGCAAGATGAGGCAAGGCGTGTGTCAGAATCTCCAGAGGAGGCAAATGCCCATGTGACATGCCCATGCCTTTGCTAGTAATATCTTTCTCTCAGTACATGGATTTTTTGGAAACTTCTCCCTGCCTCCCCCCTCACCCCTCCAATCCTGCAAAATCGGTCACTCCTTTGTGCTCCCATAATGCTTTGTTGTAACCTGTAATATGGCAGCCATTTCACAGAGGAGGAAGCCGAGGCTCTTGTTAGGTTACTCTCCATAGTTGGAAATAGGTGGAGCCAGGACTAGAACATAGGATTTACTCTAAAGGCCAAGTTCATTCTCCTTTCCCTGGATGCCTATTACCATACCCTGCTTCTGGCCTCTGTGCTTGTCTGGTACATCCTGGTGCTTGCCCGGTTTGGAGACAGTTCTCTGAGCTGTCCCTGAGAACGCTGAAATTGTTCCATCATCACCTTCCTAACTTTCCTAGGGGTGAGTAAAAGACAACCCGTGTCACTTTAGAAAGGGAAGATGCTGACCTTTAGAGTGTTTGTGCAGATCCAAAGAAAACACAGATGCTGACTGGTTCACCTGGCTGAGAGTGAAGCTGCCTTCAGTTTTTATTATTAACACACCTTCTTCCTATTTGGCCCATACTTTGGAATCTCCAGCCAAATATTATTGTAAAGTGGTATTCATGATCTTTTGCTAGTCAGACCCAAAGTCTTTTTCTCAGGCCTTAGTTCCTGAACAATAGATTCAGATGTAATTGATGTAGAAGATAATTCACTTTCCATATTTGATATAGTGATTATTAATAGTTGAAGTTAAGGTATATGGAGGGGGAAATGGGCCTCCAGCAGGTCTTTCTGCCGATGCTGCCATGCATTTGACTTGTGTTATCCCTTGGTATCAATATGGAGAGTCTAGGCTGGTCCACCTAATTGAATCAGAAGATTCCTGAGCCCACAAGCTGTGCCTGTCACTTCATCAGAAGTCGAGGCATCTGTAACTTTTGAGAATGGGACCAAATTCCTAAGTTTCCTGTCTTCCATGCCTTTAAACCTGCCCAGTTCTCTACTTCTCCAACCTCTTCCTCTTCTTCCTCCTTCTTTCCCCAATTTTTTGTTGTGGGCATGCCAGGTAAACCAATCTTCACAGCTTCATTTTCCCCCCTCTATACCTCTTTCGGCTTCTCACCCAAGCTCTTCTTCTTTCCTCTTGCTCAGGGGACAGTAAGTCTCTTAACATCTTTCTCAGACAAGTTTCCTCTGTCAGTCTCTCCCATGCTTCCATCATGGGTCCAATGACCCATTCTTCTAAGAACGGTCCATTCTCCCTACGACGCAGGTCCAAAATCTGGGATAGCTTGATTGCTTTGCTCTTTTTCCCAGGATAGCCATCTAGTCCGCGAAAAGAGTAAAATCTTGCTCCAAAGGTTTGGTATCTTTCTTCATTGTATTTGGTATCTTCAAAGACTTGGTTTCTACATGGTATCTCTTCCTTCCCGTCTCCTTTGCCCCAACCTCTCAGGTCATTGCTTCCTACAACTATTTCCCAGATCCTCTCTGCCTTACAGGGCGATTGGAGGCTTGGTTGAAATAATAATGGCCAGTCTATGGTGAGCACTTACATGCATTGTGCTAAATATTCTATGTTTGTTACTCTATTCAGTCCTACAACCACCCTGTGAGGCTTAAGTGCTATTTTCATCACCGCGTAAACTGAGGTTTAGAGAAGTTAGGCAACTGGCCCAAGGTTACACAGATGGTGAGTGGTTGCACTATGACTCAATCCATGCCTGTTTTGTTCCCAGGGGTGCTTGTAACTTACAAATTCTGTTGCCTCCTAGGATACAGTATGGTATCTAATAGAGGCCAATTAATAAATGTGAGTTTCCTTCCTTCCTTCCTGCCCTCCTTTTTCTGTCTGTTCTTCCCCAGTCTATGCTAAAAGGCTAGCTGCCTCTGAGCTCCACCACGCTTCAATGCTCTCCTTTCTCCTGCACTCAGAACTTCTCTCCACCTTTTCCAGGCACCTCCAGCCCTTGTGTTGTTGCCTTCCTGTTTTGTTTGCATATCTTGTCTTCTGAAATAAATCTTTGAAGGGCTTAGCTGCTTTTGTGTGCTACCAAGTACCAGGACAGCTGACTTTAAATAGAGTAGGCATTTGGTAAATAATGGTTAAATGACTGCATTTGGACTTTATCTGGAGAACAGGTTCCTGAGCTAGCCATCCTGGGAATCAGAAGACTAGATGGGAATCATCAGAAGATCACACAATCCAAGAGGAATGACTGAAGGGGAACAACTGCGGGCAGTCTAATTAGGCGATTGCCACAATCCGGCAGGAATGCTCGAAGGGATCCTGGTCTAGTGAAAGGGCAGGGAAGGAGAGGAGAGGCTCACCAGAGGTGTGCGTGCACGGACTCTCCTAGTAACATCTTCCTGTGCAACCGCAATCTCACCTGGCCTCTCGTCCTGGGAGCAGCAGAGCCGGCCTTTGAAAGCCAGGGAGAAATGTTATGGTGGGGCGGTTCCTTGTCTCCAGATCCAGGCTCCCAAGGCCTGCCCCGTATAATTGAATACGATGGGGTGGGTGAATAATGTTCCTTAGTAAGGCCTGGTTTAATAAGAGGTGGGGGAGAAGCAGCCACATTTTCCCAGAGTCACTGTCTTTGCCTCCACTGGGGCAGAGAACGGCGTGGGGTTGGTGGCCACAGGATGCACAGTTTTCCCAGTACATTTCATAGCTAAGGCTGTAAGATCTGTTAGCAGCATGTGGTCCAATCTCAGCGTGTGACAGAAGCCCTGGGGCCTGGGGAATAATGCAAAGAGAAAAAAAGTGTGTGGCCGCTTTTCACCTGGAAATTCCACTTAAGAAAAAAATCCTAAACGGAACCTAGCCTGGACTTAGAGGACCGATAAGAAACCGATATCTGCCGGGAGTAGCCTGGTGGGAAGGGAGAGCCAGTCGAAGGAAGAGGAACTGGCCAGTCTGACATTCATTAAACCGCAGCGGGGGACAAAACAGGGCGGCTATCGCCTCCCTAACTCTGGGAGACTTGTCAGCTGGCGCTTCAGGCCCTTGGCAGCAGGCAGGCTCCTGGACCCGAGGACGGTGGAGCCGACTGTAGGCGGGCTCTAGGGCCCAGCGGCCGGGCGCCGGGGCGGGGTGGAGTGTAGGGTTACAGTGACGGGCCCGGACGACCCTCCCCGACCCGCGCGGCGGGAGCGCGCGGGACGCTCTAGGACCCAGCAGCGGCTGTCGGGTTTGGGGCTGGAGGTGAAGCCCTGGCATTTCCCTGCTTCCTGTGTGAATGGGGCTGATTGTCGGGCGCCGCTTCCCCGCGCAGCCCCACGCCATGCCCTGCGCGCTGCCTGGCGGCCGCCTTTTTCCCACCGCGGCGCTGAACGAGCCATGATCGCCTCATGTGGAGGGCAAAGTTGCGCCGGGGAACTTGTGAGTCTGCGGTGAAAGGTAACCAGGTCCCCGCTCGGGATGCGCCTCCGCGTCGTCCAGGTCTCCCACGAGAGGGACCCAGTGTTCCCCGCCCCCTGCTGCTCGGGGCTGGGTGCCCTCTGCGGGGGCTCGGGGCTGAGATAGCCTCGGCTCGGAGAGACTCGGGCAGCCGATTCGGTGCCAGGGGCCCGAGTGATCGCCACTGGAATCCTGCTCTCTTACCCAGATTTTTTTTTTATAAAGAGCAGAACTCCGTCTCCGCGCCACCCTGCAGGCCCCCAGTGCCAGCGGGTCGGGTCACAGAGCCCTGTTGCTCCGCGCCCCCCTCGAAGACTGGGAAGTTGTGTCCGCCCGCGGGGCCCAGGACCCCGGGGTGCGGGGCGCGCCCGGACGCGGGGACTGGCCTTTCCGGAGGGGCCCTGCCATATGGCTGCGCTCTCGGAGACGCGCCCGCGCCCGGGTCTCCGGACTGCCGAGGGAGGAGGCGGAAAGGGGGTGGCGGGTGGCCGCTTCCCTCCGTGCGAGACAAAGGCGCGCACACCCGCCGGCCCGACGGGCTGCGCGCTCCCGGCCTGACCCTTCCTGCCGGCGGGGGGGAGTCGGCCCTGGCGGATGGGGGAGAGGAAGGGGTTGCGCCCCGGACGCCAAGGCTTGGATCGCGTTAGCTTCTTCTCCTTCTTTGTTCTCCCCAGTTTATTTGACAGAAGCCGGGGAGTTACATCTAGCTCTCCCTTGCTGTTCATGCCGCGTTTAAAAGAATCCGGTGTCTAAGGGGAGGCGGGGGACCAAACTTTCCAAGATGAACTGTTTTTTTTCTTGGATTGTGACATTTGTGGCGGGAGGGAGATTGGCGCGTCGCCCGATGGATGACAGCCGAGTGGAGCCGAGGCCCTGCGCTTGGGCAGCGGCCTAACGTGCCCGGTAGTCAGCCCTGCTGGACTGACAGCCCCTGCACGCACCCACCTCGAGGGCCTCCGCCGCCTGGACTGAGCTGGCAGCGAAGATGCCCGGTTTACTGACCCCTTGAGCCCCAGCCTGAGATTCCCGACTCCGCCTGCCCGCAGCTCCCTGGCCTCGCCACGCCTTGCTCTCTAGTATCTTGACTGGTGGAAGGGAAGACTCTCCCTTTCCAGTTTTGTTCGAAGGTTTTTTGCTTTTGTGGCTTCGGTGTTGGTTTACGGTCTCCAATTGGCAAATGCTTTGGGAAATGCCCAGCTTGCATGTGGATCACCTGGGTGGACTGGGGCTTCAGCAGCCGGGGCCTCCGCATGCAGCCTCCGGAGGCTTTGTGGTTTGGACCAACATTTTGGGCGCCTGGGCCCTGAGCTCCCTTGCCATCGAGACACAGTGCGGACGACAGGGCTGCCCGTGACCTAGGCATATCAGGAGAGTCGAGTTTTTGTACTGCCGCTAAGTCCTGGGTGGTGGTGGTAGAGAGCCATTTATGATACCCAGAGATGCCTCTGACTACTCCAAACAATGTTATTTGCCATAAGCAAGTAAAATCAGAATGGAGGGATATTAATAGCTACGATTCCAAAAAAAAAAAAATGTCCTTGCTTTTCGGGAAGTGAAAAGTCAGGGCTTGATGGAATGACCTCACTCAGCTGGTCCTGTGTAATATAATTAAAACAAAATTTTTTTTTTTCTGTTTTAAGCTGAAAAAAAAAAAAAAGAAAAGAATAGTCAGAGTTTGAAATGTTGAACAGTCATGGCTTTCTGCTTCCAAACTGCTGCTTGAGTCCCTGCCAAACTGACAGATTTCCTCTGGCTGCCCAGCACTCCTGGACACCCCTACTCCTGACTGCCCACCACTCCTGGCGCCCACCACTTGTGGATTCTGGAAGCTCCCTGTGGTGGTCAGATCCAGGTTCACAATTAGGAGTCTGTCTAGATTGCAAACTCTTGAAGAATCTAGACCAGTGATTCCCAACATAGGGCACAGGCCCCACAAGGGGGCAATTCGAAAATGAGTTATTAACAGTGAACTTTTTGCATTTCTTACGGTTCTAGGGGCCTCATATACAGTATATAAATATATATTGTGACATATTTATGCATTTTAGTTCTCTATAATATATGTTTTGAAACTTCATTTGCTATTTTTCATATCAGTTCATATTATTATTATTTTATAAATAATTTCTTAGTGATTTCTTTCTTAGTACTTCAACTGTCCTTTCATTCTTTTATTTTTCTCTTTCATGGATGCCATGTTCTTTGAAGCTTGTTAAGTTAATGGCCTTTTAGGCTTTCTCCTCATGAATAGGAGTTCACTTTTGAATAATAAGAATTATATGTCACATGAGGGGGCATCAGGATTTTAGACATGCCTAGGTAGGGCATGGCCCGAAAAGGTTGGGAACCACTGCTCTACACCAATGTGAAATTTATTTCCCATCACATTGCTCTGAGCAGTATAGTGCCTTTAGTATGACTGCTCTTTATGGGACTTACGGGGACAATACTTAAATACACTTTGAACTGTTTACAGAGGCGGTAAAGGATTGGAAGCCACTTATTTGACCAGAATGAAAAGGAGTAAGTAGGGCATAGAGTAGAAGGCTTTAAAGATGCTCTACTCTCCCTGGTGAGGTGTTGGTGGGGGAGTGTTTAGTTTTTGGAGAGATACATTTTCAAGATAAGGAAACCCTTGTAACCTCTGCAAGTGGCTAGGAGGGGGAGAAGGTGCTGGACTTAGAAGGTCCATTCCCCCCTCCCCTTCTTTTTAAAGTGCACAGACGTCTTGGTCTTTTAGGTTCTGCGCAGAGGGAGGGTGAAGAATACTAATGTATGGAAGGGCACATGGAGATCAAAGCATTTAAAAATACATCTTTTCATGGAAGTTAATGGAGGACATTAGTTTAAATGATATTTTAAAGTGCTGTCCTTAAGAAAAGCACATGAATGCAGGAATGTGAGTGGTTTTATGGGCAGGCACACTGCTGATTAGACTTGAGAATGCCTACCTTGGCCAGTTCGTCTGGAGGCATCTGCCTTTTTTTGGTCCACCCTTGTGCAGGAGTGTGGACCCAAGCCTGAGAGAGGTGGCTGAGCTAATTGAAATTAGAGGGCAGTCTGGCTGGTGAGAATTCTGTTGAAAAGTACAGCCCCTCAGTACCAGTGCTGTTTTTACTTAGTATTTTGTGGAAGTGCTCTGAAAATGATAAAGTACTACAGTACTCCCCCATTACCTCCCAGTGGATGCCTGAAACTGCGGATAGTACTGAACCCTATGTATACTATGTTTTTCCTATATATACATCTCTATGATAAAGGTTAATTTATAAATTAGGCACAGTAAGAGATTAGCAATAACTAATAATAAAACAGAACAGTTATAACAATATACTATAACTAGAGGCCTGGTGCATGAAATTCATGCACGGGTAGGGTCCCTAGGCCTGGCTGGCGATCAGGACCTATCGGGGCCTTCCTTCATTCTGTGCTGACCCCTGGTGGTCAGCGCACGTCATAGTGAGTGATCAAACTCCCAGTCTCCTGGTCAAACTCCTGAGGAGACACTTTGCATATTAGCCTTTTATAGATAGATAGATAGATAGATAGATAGATAGATAGATAGATAGATAGATAAAAGTTATGTAAATCGCTTTGGGGCCATTATTAAGTAAAATAAGGGTTACCTGAGCACAAGCACTGAGATACCAGGACAGTCCATCTGATAACCGAGCCAGTTAAGTGACAAATGGGCAGGTAGTGTACACCCTGGATGAAGGGGCGGGTCACGTCCTGGGCCAGATGGAGTGGGATGGCGTGAGATTTTATCACACTGCTCATAACCGTGTGAAATGTTAAACTTATGAATTGCTGATTTCTGAAATTTTCCATTTAATATTTTTAGACTAAGGTTGACCTGAGGTTACTGGAACCTTGGAAAGCAAAACCATGGGCTACCGTATATAATGTAAGCCTTTTAAAGAAAAAATAATGACTATGAAACAAAGGAATTGCTAGTAAAAATTGTAAAAACCTGAGAGATTTTCCAGGCCCATAAATTAAAAAGAGATTTTCCAGGCCCATAAATTGTAAAAACCTGAGAGATTTTCCAGGCCCATAAATTAAAAGAAAGAAACTTTGTAAGACCTATTAGTATTTCTGATATGCACAATTCTTTGGAGAATTGTAATACCCCTCCCCCCACCCTGCCCAAATGTGGCTGCTGGCATTTTAAGTGCATGTGGAAGCTCAGGTCAGGAAATTCTCTAGTGTTTTGAATATTTTTCTCCTATTTTTTTTTCCATTCATTTTTGTAGGCTCTTAAGTCCCAGAATCACTAGGCAATGGAATACTTGAAAGGCAAGGAGTAGTTTGGAGGTCAAGTACGAGGACATCTTTGATTATAGGGTTTGTTGGAAGTAGTCTGGGGTTGTTGGAGTTTTTGTTTGTTTGCTTAGCAATTAAAAAAATTATTCTGTTGGTTTGACTTTGTTTTGTCTTGGAGGAAAAACAACATTTAGATGTTGGCCATTGTGGGTAGGTCAGTACACTACTTTTGCTGGCGGGAAGCTATGCCTGCGCTTGTTAGTGTGTTGGCACCATGCTGAGTTCTCTAACTTGGGAGGCCCTTGGCCTCCCTTCTTGTGAAACCTTAGGGTATGTTCATTCCTAGCACTTAGGACAGGACTCCTGGGCTCCCAGAGGGGCTCACACATCAGGCATCGCTTTCCTTTTATGAGAGGGGTGTGGGGGAATAGCTCTAAGGCAGCGATTACCAACCAGTGTGCCACGAGAATTTTAACACACGCAATACCTGACTTTATGGTCAGGGGCACTGATCGCTTTTCCCTTAGATTGTCAAAAAACAAATGACAACAGCTAACACAACGGTAGCTGTCCAGTGTGAATGAATCAACTATACTTTTTTTTGTTTTTTTTTTTGTTAGCTCAGCAAAGAATATATTTTTTGGTGTGCTGCAGAATTTTAGTATTTCGTTTATGTGTGCCATGATATGAGAAAGGTTGTCAATCGATGCTCTAAGGTGTTAGGAAATATATCCCTGTTAAGACCCTAGGGAATTGGATTTACTTTTTAAAAAAGTGAAGTCACGTAATCCTACTGTGTATGTTTAAATCTGTGTGTGGGACCTCCTTAGCCATTAGTGTAGCGGAACCAGGAAATTGACATTGGTACAATCCCCAGAGCATATTCAGATTTCCCCAGTTTAACATGCACACGTTTGTGTGTGTATATGTCTATGCAGCATTTTTACATGTGTAGATTTCCCGTAGCCACCACCGCAGTCAAGGTACAGAACTATTCCATCACCTCAAGGATCTCCCTGGTGCCAGCCCTTTATAGTAACATCCATCTCCCTTCCCCCCATGCCCCTTCTCTATAATTTTGAGAATGTTATATAAATAAAATCATGTGGTATGTGACCTTTAGACATTGGCTTTTTCTCTAAGCCCAATACCCTTGAGACCCAACCAAGCTGTTGCATTTTCAATAGGCCATTTCCTTTTATTGCTAAGCAGTATTTCATGGTATGTATGTGCCACAATTTAACCATTCACCTTATTGAAGGACATTCAGGTTGTTTCCAGTTTGGGGGTTCTTAATATTAGATAAATGCCCGGGAGTGTGATTGCTTGATTCCGTATGGTAAGTGTATGTTTAGTTTTTTGAGAAACTGACAAATCCTTTTCCAGAGTTCCCTGTATTATTTTACATTCCCATGAGCAATGTGTGAGAGGGCCAGTTCCTTTGCATCCTCACCTGCATTTGCTTATTATTCTAGCTGCTCCCATGAGGGTTCTAGTCTATTGTGGTGTTAATTTGCAGCCCCTAATGGCTGCTGATGTTAAACATCTTTTCATGAACTTATTTGCCATCTGTAAGTCCTCTTTGGTGGAACGTCTGCTCTGTCTTGTGGCCATGTTCTAACTGGGTTATTATTTTGTTTCACTATTGAGCTTTGAGAGTTCTTCATATGTTTTAGGTACTAATCCTTTGTCAGATATGTTGCTTCCACATTTTTTTTTTTCCAGAATGCAGTTTGTCTTTTTGTCCTTTTAACAGGATATTTTGCAGGAAAAAAAAGTGTTTAATTTTGATAAAGTTCACTTTGTTGATTTTTTTTTTTGGGGGGGGCGGGGTTTGTGTGTTTGGTGTCACATCTAAGAACATTTTGCCTAGGTCAGTGATGGGCAACCTTTTGAGCTTGGTGTGTCAAACTTCGCCAAAAAACTGAGCATAACTCGGGTAGTGTGTCACTTTGAGGAAAAAACTAACTCCAAGACTCTAGTCGCAAAGTTTCATCCTCAGGAGCAGCAAATGTTTCATCCTCGGCATGTCATCAGAAATGGCACGCGTGTCAGTGCTGACACGCGGTCATAGGTTCGCCATCACTGGCCTAGGTCTATACCCCAAAGATTTTCTCCTACGTTTTCTTCTAGAAGTTTCACAATTTTATGTTTTATAATCAAATTGTGGTTCACATTTACCCTCTTAAGAATTTGTATGTCTTCTGTCATTTATTATGTATTTAGTGCTCTGGAAGCTCACAGATGAAGTAGTCATATATGGTTCCTACTCTCAAGAGCTCACTGATGAGTGGGGTTGTGTGTGGACATTCCCATGTGTTAAGGGCCATATCGAGACCGGGTGATGAGCACTGAGCAGAGAGGGCTCGCTTTGGTCCAGGTGGTCAGGCGGGCTTCCCTGGGCGTGCTGCCTGAGCACAGTGGGAGTAAAGTTGGTTCTTGCCTTTGATCCAGTTTTTGGATATCTTTATTGCCACGGATTCTTCACTGTGAGAATCATCCTGGTTCCTGAGTACACGCTGAAGGACGTGGGTGTTGGTGACTTTTTTTTTAATAGCATGTGGCATACTTAAAAAATGCATAAAGAGTATGAATAAGGTTGAATAGATATAAAGTTTGGGTATATATTAAAATGTAAAAGGGGGTGGTATTTTGGATTGTTTAGGAAGAAATAGACCTAGTTAGCTTCCTGGTCCTGCCTCTTCCTTGCTCCGTAACCTCAGGGACTTTGATTTGCTGAAGCCTCGTGGATAAAATGGAGACAATAATAGTTCTTACCTCATGAAGTTGCATGAGGGTGAAATGAAATAATGCATATGTAGCATTTAGCACAGTGCTGGGCACACTGAAAGCATTCAATAAATGCCTGCTACGATGATGATGATGATGACAATGATGATGATGATGATAATTGCTATGATTAAACAGCAGAGAGACAAACGGTTTGATAATGTTATGTGTGTTCTCATATATCTCCTTTCCCTGAGAAACTGGAACCCCAGTTCCTACTCATAGAAGCTTACCTTTTCACAGTTGGAAACTTTGTGCCATGTACCAAATATTTATTGAATGAGGTTAGGAGCTAGAATACTCTATTCGCAATCTAGTACTGCCCATAAAATATGCCTTTTTCCCACCCACAAACCCAGATTTTTCTGAATAAAGAACGATTTCCTCTCTGCCCTGGCCACAGGAGGTGGCGGGAGGTGTGTCCGCTGTTGTGAGCTGGTTCGGAGTTCATTGCCCGAGGTACAGGAAGCCAGGGCTCCTGTCACCAGGGCACGTCCCAGACTGCACAGCTGGCAGCTCCCTTTCCTTTCCCGTGTTGACCAGGTTGTTTCTTCCCCAGAGGAAGCGCATGAGGCCTTAGATGTACATTTCTCCAGCAGAGGCTGTCAGATGCGGGTGGGCATCAGAATTATTGGGAGGACTTATTTGAACCCAGACAGCAGAGCCCCACCCCCAGAGTTTCTGTTTCAGATCTTGGATGGGGCCTGAGAATTTGCATTTCTAACAAATACTCAAGTGATGCTGCAGCTGTGGGGAACGCACATTAAGAACCACTATTTTAGAGCCCAGTCCTCTTTTAAATTGGACCCATACTGAAGTGCTTAAGTCTTTGAAATTGAGTCTACTCATGTTAACGATTGAGATGGAAATAAATTGATTGGTGTCTCAGGTTGATGCACGTAACTATTCTCTCTTCTAATCACTCTTTTGTTCCTTCCCCCTTCCCAGCCCCATTTTTCCCCTCAATTGTCTTATGACCTCTCCTTACTTAGAAGACATGCCAAGTTAGGGTCTGTGGCTGCCATATACAAACCATATTGCTTTATCTAGTCACTTAACCTCTGTGAAATAAATGTGTTTACTAAATTCTTATATCTCAAGTTATTGTGAGGCTTATATGAGATACTGCATGTGAAAGGGCTATGTAAGAGGTAAAACGTGGTGCAAAATTCGTTTCTTATTATTTTGTGGGATCTCGATGTGCCTTTGGAACAGTGTCCAAAGGGACTTGGGGATGGACTTGCCTCTCCTGAGGTGAGTTTTATTGCTGCTGGGGAGACCTGGTAAAGAGGAATCTGCAGAGGGGTCCCGGAGAAGGCTCCTGGCTGGGTCCTTGGGCTGGGGGCTCAGAGGGCTTCTAAACGTATTTTGGAGGCACATTGATGTGTAGTGTAGTAATGACAAAAGAAAGAAGCGTTTGGTGCTGGAAAATAGCCCAAGTAGATGCTGGACTGTCCAGAGATTCAGCTTCCTTGTAGTCGAGAAATAAAATTCTATCCTTTTTTTTTTTTCTTAAGTTCTAGGCCTACTCTGTCCACGGTAACCACTAGCCAGATGTGGTATTTAAATTACTTAAAAGTAGGAATTCAGGTCCTGTGTCACACCCGCCACAATTCAAGTACTGAATAGCCATTTCCACCATCGCAGCAAGTTCCATCCGCTGCTGCTCTTCTAGAGAGATATCAGCCCTGCTTCCCTGGTGGCAGCATCACTGGGTTTCGTATGATGGGACAGGGACACCATTTTTGTGTGTGTTTTTATTGATTTTAGAGAGAGAGGAAGGGAGATGGAGAGAGAGAGAGAAGCATCGATGCAAGAATGAAACATCGTTTGGCTGCTTCTTGCGTTCAAGCCCACAACCCGGGCATGTGCCCTTACCGAGAATCAAACCGGTGACCACTCGTGCACAGGGCGACGCTCAACCAACAGAGCCACACCGGCCGGGGCAGGACAGGGACACATTTATGAGTGAACTATACCCTTATCTCTCCCTTGGAAGTCTGGTGTGGACCTGATTGGGAGGAATAACAAAGGATGGCTGCGCCAGCAGCTTGAACCTCATTTTGCCACTTCTGGTTTTGGAGGCTCATGTCATGTGGAAGGTGGGTCTGCATGGCATTTGCGTTATGCTGGAGGTGGAGTTTACCAGGTTAACAGGCTGTTATCAAGGTATCTACCGTTTCTAGTGATGGTTGAGGCTTTGGTTTAGTTCTGGGGACTCTCCCTGGGATCTGGTCCTTGAGAGAAGCAAATAGAAATGCTAGGGTGGATTTAGCAGTAAGAGGTCCTTCTCAGGAGAGGTTCTGCGGCCAGCCTGGACTCCTCCATTTGGGTCTGGTCCGCGACTGAACCGGCCTTTGTCAGGGAGAGGCAGGGGGCTGCCCTGTCCACCTTGCCAGTTTGGGCTTGCTCAGATACCATCCCACACCACCTCATGCTAACAGCTGCCTCCTCTGAAGTGTGCTGTAAACCGTAAAGTTCCTTTCCTTACTTGCCCACACCCAGTCACTAGGTCCTCTGCAGAGTGTATGCAAAATACTTCTTGCATACTTCTCCTTCCTTTGCGTGTCTCTACAGCCCAACCTACCTCCGGGACTATTATGACCGCCACATAACAGGTCTCCCCAATTCTGTTCTCTCACACCTCTTCTGGTCTACTCTGTCCTCCCTTTTCCCCTCCTTGCCTCCACCTTCCCCCCCCCCGCCCCCCTTTCCAGAACAGGCAGAGCAGGACAAGGATGATAGATATCCTGTCCTCCAGGCTCGCTTTGCTTCCTCGGTGTGAGGTGGGGCTTTGCACACGCCCAGTGGCCCCGTGCCAGGGTGGAAGGAAGGCATCTCACATTCAGCCATGCTCAGCTGTAAGGGCTTCTCTGGATGGTGTGACCCCCGAAAGCAGGTGAGAGGCAGGCCCTTCCTATATTGTGTAGGGCACAGAGAACCAACTTTCTGATGAATGAACCCTCTCTACCTGGGGGCCTTGGGGAAAGCAGAGAATAGGAAATTCTCTGTAAGGCCCTGTGTCCTGAGGGACTAGTCATGTCGGAAAAGGTTGGAAGATACAAGGGCAGACAAGATTGCTTGCATGGGGTGGGGGAGAAAGATGAGGAAAAACAGAAAAAGAGAGTAGGAAATATAAGCTTAAAGTAGGACACCTGGGAAAGTCAGGTAAACAGCATCACAAACCTTGAAGATTGTGGGAGTGTCAGATAATAAGCAGGAAGTTCATTAAAAGACACAATCCTGTCGGACTTACTTCCCATGGTGGTGACTGCTCTGGTGGAGCAAAGACGAATGGTGGTGGCATGAGAGTGAATCAGCTTCCTTTAGCTAACTTTTGGATTGGATCCTTTAAAATACTCATCAAAAAAAAAAAATTAAGAATAGAAGTCTAAAAAGTCTACTCTGACATGTGGATAATCTTAGAGAAAAAAAATACCTGAAATTTTAACTTTCTCCAACATAAATTCCAGGAATTTGGAGGGGGGAAAAAGCCTGAAGTAAATACAAATATTTACATTTTAATAGCATTTATTAACTAACTAAGATCACTTTGTTAGTTTGGTAACATAAAATGGGTTATGTGTAATTAAGCTTGTTTATAAAGTGAACAGAATGTAATATTAAATTTAATAGTTTATTTAGGCAGCCATCACAAACATTCTAATTGAATTTTTGTGAAATATTTTCACTTTCTGTTAAAGAAGGTACATGTTTGAGTATCAGGGAGCATGACATTGCTTATTTTTGGACAATATAAACCATGGTACAGAAACAGTCACTGGTCAGTAAGTATCTGTTGAATGAGTAAGTCTGGTTTGTACAAGTCAATACTGAGATGGAGAATTTGGCAATAATGCAAAAAAAAAAAAAAAAAAAAAGGATACAGTTTCTCTAGCGGACTTTTTCCCCTCCATCTGACGTTTTAAAGTCTGTCATACGCCTGGCACTGGACTAAATGTGGGGTGTATATCCTTTATGCCGATGGAACTTATATTTTAAAAGGGATGTAATGAAGTACGATGTTAGAAAACAGAAGGCAGATGAGCTGGTGTATTCCACTCTGAGAAGGCCAAGAAAGGGTTTATAACTGCTTTTCAAGTATTCTGTCTTCACTGTGAACTGATGAAGAGGAAATGGGTTTAAGTTACAGATATGCTTTCTAGAAGTATGGAAGGGTTCCTGCCAGGATGCTTGGGAGGATATGGAGATCAAAGATGCAGCCAATGAATTACTAGATGTGTGGGAGTGTCTCATTCTAGAAATCCCTTTAAATTGGTTTCATATGCCTTAATGTGGTCCTGTCTGATTGTGGGACATGGCCTAATGGGCTCGTTGTGATGTGTTCTTCTGTGGAGCTTAATGAAGACCCCAGAGCCGAAAACCTAGATTCACTTCCCACCTGTGCCACTCACTGGCTTTATTTTTTTTAATTTTTATTTATTGATGAGAGGTAGAGAGACATGGATTTATTGTTCCACGTATTTCTACATTCATTGGTTGCTTCTTGTATGCACCCTGACCTGGGATCGAACCTGCAACCTTAGTGTATCGGGATAATGCTCTAACCAACTGAGCTACTTGGCCAGGGCTTCACTGGTTTTATATTCTTGGGCAAATTACTTGTCTGTCAAGTAGTCTCCGGCAAATTACTTGTCTGTCAAGTAGTCTCCTTGTATGTTAAATAGAGATAATAGTAATGCCTACCTCAAAAGGTCATTATAAGGATTACATGGATTATGTGAGTTAAAACATGCAAATTGCTAAGAACAATATCTGAAGGAGTTATATGTGTTTACTATCATCATTGTCCCAGTTCCGGTTGCTGTGTAACAAATGGCCTCAAATCCTCGTAGCTTCAAACAACCATTTTATTATCTTACAGAATCTATGGGTCTGGGTGTCATGCATGGAACGGAGAAGCGACTTGTTTCTCTCCCTGAACCAGGGACTTCGGTGGGAAGGAGGCTGGGGTGGACTGGATGGTTTGGGATTGGGTCCTCTGGCGGCTTCTTTATCCACATGTCTGGAGTGGCTAGAAGGCTAGGTCTGTAGAAAGTGGACTTTCCGTGTGTCTTTGCCTCCTCAGAGCATCAAGCTAGTCATTTTGTTTAGCTGCTATAGATGTTCATTAAAAAGCAAACAAACTTAAAGCTCATCCATACAGCAGTGAAACTGATGCTCATGTCAGTGATTTTTGTGCTGATTTGGACCTGAGATTCAGAATCTCCAGAAATGTTACATTATGTTCTGGTCACATTGATTCATACTTTTTCCCCCAGAGAATTCTTCAGTTACCTGTTGCACTGGATACTAGAGAAATGTTGTAATGGGTCTTCTAGTCAACTGATCATGCTCTATATCTTGAAGTGAGGCCAGCTGCTTTTATTCTTTTATTTTTCATCGTATTGGCCAGGCCATTATAAGACTCACTGGGGCCCCAGCCGGTGTTGCTCAGTGGTTGAGCATCAACCCATGAACCAATAGGTCACTGGTTCGGTTCCCGGTCAGAGCACATGCCCGGGTTGAGGGCTCGATCCCCGGTAGGGGGACATGCAGGAGGCAGCTGATCGATGTTTCTATCTCTCTATCTTGCTCTCTCTAAAAATCAATAAAAGCAATTTAAAGGGGAAAAAAAAAAAAAGACTCACTGGGGGATGAAAATAGTCTTTAAATTGCCACATATGTTATGATCCTGAAGGACTGGGCTTTCTCCCACGTTGGTACTAAAGGGTCAGTTTCTCCTCCATTGTCAGTGAAAGGGGATAGATTCACCACAGTCGGTGCAGAGAAGGGATTCAGAGTTCACACCTTGACCTTCATCCTGTTACATCACAGGTGGAATGAAAGTTATGGAACAAAGGTGTCAAGGAAAGGGGAGGTTTTTCTTATTTGTAGTGCTGGGTACAGTTGGTACAGTCACACTCCCGGTAACTACCCTGTTGTCCCCTTTGAAGGTGGAGCCTCCTGGCAGCTGAGGGTTTTCAGGTTCGAGTCCTGGTACCTCCTCCAGACCCACCTAACCCTAAACCTGAACGCCGAGGTGGCCAGACAAGTTAGGAGTTTTGAAGAGCCTTGGGATAACACTATGTACTCTTTTATTTTGTTATTCCAGTAGGACCACAACACTAAGCTTATTTTCAGAGAAATTGTGTATTTAAGACTTTTCTCCTTTCAAATTCTTGGAAAATTGAAAATGTAATTTTAGTCTAGTTTGTCAGTCAGCTGAACAGTCTGACCTAAAAAAAAACAACTCTAAAAGCCTTCATCTCTGATCTGCTTGAGCATCTGGCTATTTTTTAAAAGCTTACCGATTTGATCCTCTTTGGGAAGAGACTTTTATAGCAGCGATTCCCGTTCCATTTCCCCATAGAATTTACTGAGCACTTATTATGTGCAGGAACACTGTGATAGCCCATTCTGTTGTCTCATTTAATCTCCATAACAGCCGGACATAGTAAGCCCTATTATTACCCCCATTTACTGAAAAGGTAAGGGGCACCAAGAAGTTAACTCATTTGCTTAAGTTCACAAAGCTCATAAATGGTCCACCCTGGATTCTCGCACTGTTGCAGAAACAGATTGCCAAAACAAAAGGCACACATAGCCTCTTTTTCCATTTAGCAGATATTTTCTCCTCTGTCTTTTTTATTCTTTCAGTCCTTCTAATCCTCCAGTCTTTTGGCTTGACAGCATCATCCTCTTTCCTCTCCAGTCATCATGTCTCAACATTCTTGCCTTTGTCCAAGGATTGCCTGACTTCCTGCTGGGCAAGTTACTAGCTTCTTTTCTCCCCACCTCCTCAAACTAATCTCGTGGAGACGTTTTGCTAGTGAAATATCATTGCAGGTTTGTATTCCTTTTTATAAAAATTCCTCAAGGGCAAGGAGATGCATTCATGTGCAGGTGTTTTCTGGAGGGGCCGCTCTCTCTCTCTTCAATACATTGTCTTTAATCAGTGGGTCCATTCACCTGACGAGCCGTGTTCAAGCTGTGCTTTACAACAGAGGGCCTCTGGGCGCCTTTTGTCAGGTTTCACCATCTTCCTTTGCCTGGGCAGGGAGGTGACTCCGTTCTAACTGGTTTGCAGCCATTATCATCTTAAGTTTTGTAGGTCTTGGTCCCTTCCCCCTAGAAGAGGCTACATCACAGGGAGCAGTGTTTCTCAAAGTGCCGTCTGTAGAACCCTGAAGGTTTCTGAGACCTAAAAACTATCTTCATAACAATACTAAGACATCCCTGCCTTTTTCACTCTTACTGACATTTGCACTGAAGGTGGCAGGCAATGCTGGCTTGCCCAGGTGGACGAAACAGCACCTTTCTGTAAATGCAAGCATTTCATTGAAACTCCTAATTTTAATGTAAGAAATTAGTCAGGGAAAAGACGATTTAGGATTAAGTGAAGGATTCTTGAGGGCCTTTGGAAGGCATAGTGAAAAGACCTTCTTGTTGGAGGGGTGGTGCTGAGCCTAGTGCTGTGGCCCTGGGCATCCCCTGACCAACGTGAGCCTAGTCCCCATCGCCACGAAATGGGAGGAACAGGGTGGTGATCACGAACGATCGCTTTATATCATCCCTGCACTTAATAGGCCCTCAGTAAATGGTAGCTCCTGCTCATATTGGTTGTACTCTTATTGCTAAATGGATGTTTAGTTTCTTGGGAATATTGGTTGCTTTTAAATTATGTAGTTCGTCTGGGAGCTGATGTTGACTTATGAGTTGGGTGAGTGTGATGAGAAGACATGAACTTGTCTCTTGAGAGTCCCAGTCCCTGTGAAACTGCTCCCTGATAGACATGGCGCTGTCACTTAGCTGTGACAACAGGTGCTGATGGGACCCAGGAAGCTGGAGGAGTCAGGGGCAGCCAGAGTGTCTGACCTCTCCTCTCCCTCCTTAGGGTGGGTGAGAGGCAGATGTTGTCATTTTACGTCTTGGGTTTATCTGAGGGCTTTCCGTCCTGTTTGTTTTCCTTGGTTCAAAAAATATTAAGTACTTGCTGTTTACGCACAGTGATGGAAACATGTTTAAGCAATGGAGCTTACACACTAATAAAAATCGTGTGTGCCACGGCCACCCCAAAGAGTTCCCTTTTGGTCCTGGGATAGGTATAAACAAGTATGTTTAAAGATTATTTAAACCTCAGTTATTTAATAAATATAGGGCTTATTTGTTAAAACTTATTTGCATGAATGAGTCCTAGAGATCTCTTGTACAGCACAGTGCCTGTAGCTAACAATGCTTTATTACTGTGTACTAACATTTGCTAAGAAGGTAGATGTTATGTTAAGTGTTCTTACACAAAGACACACAGATAATAAACAGGGTGGGAGGAGACGGTGGGAGGTGATGGTTATGTGTGTGGTCTTGATGGTGGTGATGGGCTCACGAGCTAATACTTTCATCCCCAGACTCATCGCGTTGGACACATTAAATCTGTACAGCTTTTTACATGTTAGTCATACCTCAATAAAGTGGCTTTAAAAAAACTTACCTGAGGAGAAGAATCTCCAGAGTCTAGATACTTCTAGTTTTAGATAATTTAAGAACCAAATATCTCAACATGAAATATGAATTTTGGTATTGTGTGCAGTTTGAGTCAAGATATTTAAATAACCTTTGGACTTTATGTTAAGCTCCAAATTAAAAAAATTATTACCTCTTTGTAGATAAAGTCCTTTTATTATGGACTAGAGGCCCGATGCATGAAATTCGTGCAACGGGCTCGGCCCTCGCAGCCCTGGCTTCGTCTGGAAGGTCGTCCGGATGGTCATTCTGCTGTTCAGCCGTGCAGTCTCATTAGCATATTACACTTTTATTATTGTAGATACTTTCACTGTGTACTCCCTTTGATTCTGTGTGATTGGTGGGCCTGGGATGGCTCCTCTGTTTATGGTGAGGGAGCGCATGCCCTCCGAGGTCTCCAGGCTCTGCTCCTGCTCGCAGACCTGGGAAGGACGCAGGAGCCAAGGGCGGCAGAGGGCCCGGCACTGAGGCCCGGCCCTGGGCAGGGTGGCCCAGGTGGAGTGGGCCAAAGCAGCACCTTTCCGTAAATGGAAGCTTGTGATCAGGCTGCAAAACCCCCGTGCGGTTACTGCAGCATCATGTACAAAGCCCCTGCAGGAACCGGATCACAGTGCACTTGTCATTCATCCGTTTTAGCACGAGATGGCTTTTTTTTACTTCCCAGTAGCTTTTACCAGCCTTGGTCTCCTGAGAAGTCTGAAAAAGACAAACTCACCTTTGGCTTAAGCTCTGTAGCATTAAGAATATGTTCATAACTGGTTATTTAAAAATGTATCTTAATTCCATTAATAAATATTGAGTGTCCATATTGTGCTCGAAACTGCTAGGTGCTGTGAACCTTTGTAGATGATTCATTGAATCAATAAATATGTATTGAGCACTTATGGTGATCTTATTTCTGCTAGGAACTGGAAATACAAAGATGAATAAGACAGGGTCCTTGCTGTTAATCAACTGAATGGTCAAGGAAAAAAACCTAAAGACATAGGCAATGTATTATTTTGTGGCATAAATACGCCTGGAATGAGATGGCAGCACAGATGAGTGGCATGTTAGGGGAAGAAGGGTAGATGACTTCCGGGAGGAAGTGGCGCTAGAGTAGAGCTTCCGAGGACGTGTTTCAGCAGTTAGTGTGTGCCAAGCAAGCGTTTCCTCAACTCGTAGCGGAGGAAGGCCCCCCAGATGGAGGAAACCTAGGAAGAGCTGCCAGAGTTTCTCTAGAGTTTGCGCAAAGGCAATAGACATGAGTTGCTATGGTTCACGGCAGATTGTGTTGTCATGTGGTGCTTAACGTAAAAACAATGCTGTGTTCTTAGAATGGGAGTCAGCGGTTATGATGGGAGGCACACCACACCACCCAGCACTTACCCACCAACCGCCTCGTGTTTTGCAGCGGTCATTTGGCATAGGCTGGTGGTGCCGCCCTGGGAATGCTTGAAGATGGGCACCGCACATGTGCGTGCTACTTTCTGCGAGCAGTATATATGGTGCATGCCCTCTTACTACTTGCTGATGGAGAGCATGGCACTCTCCTCTGGGATGGTCTCACTACTTGGTTTATAGACAAGGTCAAAGATCCCGCCAAATCCCCTCTCTGAGAGCAGTTGACATGTAAGTGCGGAGTTGTGTGCTTCCGATCATCATCGCTGTGGCAGTTGAGGGACGGATGGGCAGCTAGGAGAAGGTGTGGAGGCAAACTGAAGGGGTCAGGGGACTGGAGAGAGCCTTACAGTAGCTGTGGAGGGGACTGTGAAGCTAGAGGATGGCTTTGTTAGCCGGGAGTTGGAGAACGAGGGTGACACGTTCACGGGATGCTGAGGGGACCCGCGAGACTGACGGCATCTAAAGGAGAGGTCTGGTTGTAGGCAGCCTTGGAAACCCAAGATCGGAACTTGAGGCTGCAGCCAGGGTGGTTATGTGCAAGCCAGTGGCATGTAAGGCCGGGTGATTTCCCAGCTGTGAGTGTTGGGTGATAGTGGGGTGTCAGTTCGAGTGTCCTACAGTGTTTACACCTAAAGGAAACTTCTGAGCCTGTTACGTTGGCCTGGTTACAGATTCAGGGTCCGATCTGAGGCACGTAACTAGTCATGGTGGAGGTGAGGCGGTTGAGCAGGTCACCAGGACTCATGTTGTGCCCCTGACTCCCCAGAAAACGACTTCATTTTGCCTTAATTCTTTTTTTCCTCCAACACTGAAGCCCTTGGTTATTGCTACTGTTGAGTAAGGAAAAAAAGTCTTGTTCAGGGTCACATCACGTAAAGGCCTCTGGTCACTTACAAAGAAAGTAGCAGCATAAGACCATAATGGGAAGGAAGGATTTGGTGCTTTAGGAGCAAGCCAAAAGCAGTCACGCTCAGACGGAGAAGCAAAGAGTCTTGCTGACAAATGACATGCACTTTGTAAAGAAAGGGAACCATTCGTGGTAACATGGGTCATAGTCAATATAGGGCCGAAATGTTGAACCCTCCAACTGGAATTTCCAGATTCCCCCACTTTGTCAAGTGTGGTGCAGACCGATCTCGAGCTTTCCTGCGGGGCTGGGCCCCTCCCCCGAGGGAGAGCCCACAGAGCGCTGACTCCTGTACGCTCACCTCAGCTTGCTGTCCATTGCGCTTGTCACTCTCCCCAGGCAGACAAGCTGTGTGAGTGGCCATCCTCAGACAAGGTGCTGGCTAGAAAGAAACAGGTGACTGCAGGCTCCTAAGCACAGAGGACCTTACATGGAAATAGTCTCCATGAAGCCCCCAGAGGCAACACATGAATGGATTACACACTGTTGAGCCCGCAGAGTCCTTGAGGGGCGCAGATTCCTTTAAAAGCTGGACCATTGCCCAGCCAGAGTGGCTCAGTTGGTTGAGCATCGCCCTGTGCACCAAAAGGTTGCCGGTTTGATTCCCAGTCAGGGCACATACCTGGGTTGCGGGTTCAATCCCCGCTCAGGGCATGTATGGAAGGCAACCAACCGATGGATGTTTCTCTCTCACATCAATGTTCCCCCCCCCCCCACCCCCTCTCTCTCTCTGCTCTCTCTTTCCCTTCCTCTCTCTAAGGATTTAAAAACAAAAACACAACAACAAAAAGAATGGAACCATTACTTAGTCCCTGGGCCCGAGCCATGTTATAGGGTGGGAGTGGTACCCTGAGATTTCCGTGGTTTCCCCAGTCTCTTGCTCCCAAGTGTGGAGAATCAGGGTACATTGTAGTGACTGGGGATGGCTTATAGCACAGTTCTTAACTGGGTTCCATATTGAAATTGTATATCTCCTCTCTCTCTCTCTCTCGCTCTCTCTCTCTCTCTCTCTCTCTCTCCCCTTTATATATATATGCACATACACATATATCCTTAGTTAGGCCTCAATTTTATTCGCAATTTGCTCTCCGTTACCACTTAGAATTCTTAGTCCATCCCTGACCCTGATCTACTATATATAGTATAAAAAAAAAATCACACACTCTTTTCTTGAAGTGCGTGGGTCCTCACTACCTCTCTGACTCTGATTTGGTGGGGAGTGGGACTCAAGGTGCAGAAACGTGTTTTTGTGTCTTGCTGTTTTGCCTGTGTGTGCTGTTCTCCGCTAGCAGAGGGCTTTTCACTTTGGCTGCACATTGGAGTCATTTGAGGAGCTTTATAAAGTACGAGTGCGTGGGCCCTGTCCCCGGAGATCTGACTGAACAGGTCTGGGTGAGGCCTGGGTACTAGGCTTTTAAAAATTCCAGGTCATTCTAACGCATGGCCACGGTTGTACCTTGCCCGTCTGCAATTTTCCACCAACATTTTCCACCGGCCTGAAGTGGCAGCCAGGTCAGGATCTGCCTTTGGGTCTGGGCCATCACGATTCCTAATTTTAGCCCTAGGCTTTTAGATTTATAGATGGAGGGGACGAGGCCCAGAGAGGGAGCTTCTTTCCCAGGGTAGCCCCTGCAGGTTGGCCAAAAGGAGAACGCTGACAGGTAGCCGCCACACGCATTGGGACTGTAATTTTAGGCTCATCTTCATATACTCTCTCCTTCACACTTGGTTCATTTTCATTCTTAAGGTGAAAGTCACAAACGACATTATTTATGTTTAGCTTTATGGGATAAATATTCTACTTGTAACACTGTTTTCCCTCCAGTCCAAACATGCCTGTGATGCATGTGAGCACAAATATGTCATACAAATATGTCATGAGGGAAGGAAACTCAGAAAGACGATGAGTACGTTCCCATCTGAGGCCTCAGAATAATGTTATTTCCTACTAGCTTCGGCCTCGTGGGAAAGGGGTAGATAGCAAACCTAGCAGTACATTTCAAATTACTAGTTTGAAGTGACTGCTGAGAAACATTTTTCTGACGATAGAACTATCTTTTAGGCAAGGACCTTAATTTTAAAAAATTTCCCCCAGAGTGAACTAAGTTCCTGTGCCAAAGAGAGCCATAAGCTGGGTGCCCACACCGGGAACCCAGTGCCGAGAGAGGACGGCGGGCCCCTCCCGCTGAGCGTTCCCACGATGTCTGCGCGGTATCCGTGTCGTGGCAGAGGTATCTCGCGTCCAGTGACTGTGGGATTGACACGGTGTCACGTTTAATTAGAGCAGGAAGCACACCCCGCTTTGTGTGCGAAGCAGATAAACTGGAGCAAAAGGCCAGTGCTTGGCAGAGGGCCAGAATCCACAGGCTGGTGCCCCGCTGCCGTGGGGGCTCCAGAAACATTAGAGCAGGGCGAGTGCGCTGTCCTGGGCTGGGACGCACTCCTGCTCACACATGGCGAGAAGACCAGCCCTCTCTGTCCTTTATATTCCCCGAGTCCGCAGCTCTCCCCGGCCTGGAGCTCCTGTCCTGGCCTCTCCTTCGCCCTGTCCAGAGCTTAGTGACTTGTCCACGCTCACAGGGGACTTGGTTCCTGTTGGCAGTGCTGCCGTTGTGCGCCAGTGTCCGAGCCTCCGCTCGGCGCGTCTTGAAGATGGTTATTTTGACTTTGTGGGTCATTTGGGGGGTGGCCGGGGGAGTGATCATTCTGAATAGTAACTTTGGAATTTTATGAATCAAAAGGACAGGGCTCCCACTGCACGGTGAAATGTGGGAGCGTGCCTCGCGGGCTCTGGTGAGTCACACCGCGGGGAGGGCGAGGGGGACTTGGCGCTAACGGACACTTGGCTTTTTTTTCTCCCCCGCAGGTCCCCCTCCTGCTTGTTACAGTCCCAGTAGTCCCGCCCAGATTCTGGAAGACCCCAGCTACTTTTTCCCAGACTTCCCGCTCTACTCCGGGAGGCATGAAGCGCCTGCTTTGACGGTGGAGGCTGGCAGTACCATCAGAGAGAAAGTTGGTGAGTCCTTTTACTGGCACTCGTGGTGGGGACACAAAACGATCTTAAGTGTCTCATTTTTAGCGCTTTTGCATAATTGTTTCCCCTCTATGCTCATTTTTAAAAAAATCAGCACGTGGGGTTATTGGTTGTCTCTTTATTGGCAGGTGCCTTATTTTTAATGTTTGTGCTATGGGTGTTAATAGACTATCTTACTATAACTTGTGATTCAGCAGAGAGTGAGTTCCTAGGTAGGTAGGAACTTAAGAATTATACCATTTATTCCCTAAATTTTCTCTAGTTCCTAGGTAGGTAGGAACTTAAGAATTATACCATTTATTCCCTAAATTTTCTCTAAGGAGTTTGGTACTCCTTCCTAGAATCTTTCCTTCTTTCTACTTCACTTTAATCTTTTTGCAAATAACTCAGAAGTTCAGAAGAAATTCAAAAACTATAGTAGGGAGGAAACTGTCTCCTTTGTAAAAAAACTTCCTGCCTATTTTTGAGGACTTTTCAGGTAAAACTATGAGGGAATTTTTATTTTTAAATATATATTTTTTTATTGATTTCAGAGAAGAAGGGAGAAGAAGAGATAGAAACATCAATGAGAAAAGAGAATCATTGATTGGTTGCCTTCTGCCCGATCCCCACTGGGGATTGAGCCCGCAACCCAGGCATGTGCCCTTGACTGGAATCCAACCAGGGACCCTTCAGTCTGTAGGCTGGCGCTCTATCCACTGAGCCAAACCAGCTAGGGCATATAAGGGAATTTTTAAAACCACTTTAGGGAAGGATCTCAGGGCCCAAATGTGCTTATGTAAAGAGAACGTAATCGTTTTCATGCCTGATGAGACCCTATTTCTTTTATTATTCATCCAAAAAAAATCATTTTCCTCTGGAAATACATTTTTATTTTAATAGAATTTTTATTCATTTTATCAAAAAATGATTTTTATTTGATTCTGCTTGTTCCATTAAGCCTTTCAGATCAGTTATCCTGAGGGTAAGGGCGTCCTTTTTACTCTCCTGCCCCCGTATCTGTCAGGAAGCCTGAATATAGCAGGTTTCAGTCAGTCTTTGTTTAGTGAGTGTGGCCCAGTTCAACCCACACTGATCACTCTTTCCACGGGTCATTCACCACTTACTACGATTATTTGGCAGTTCATCTTGCGTGGAACTTCCATGATCTGTTTTTACTGTTTAAAATGTTTTGCTGTTGCCAAAACCGGTTTGGCTCAGTGGATAGAGCGTCGGCCTGCGGACTGAAAGGTCCCAGGCTCGATTCCGGTCAAGGGCATGTACCTTGGTTGCGGGCACATCCCCAGTAGGAGGTGTGCAAGAGGCAGCTGATCGATGTTTCTCTCTCATCGATGTTTCTAACTCTCTATCCCTCTCTCTTCCTCTCTGTAAAAAATCAATAAAATATATTTAAAAAATAAAAAATAAAATGTTTTGCTGTTGAACTTTGGATTTCTATTTCAGTTGCAGTTACCTGAAGGTAAGGACTAAGTTTGAATGTACTCCACGTGCAATCCTCCGAGGCAGATAGGAAGTCTGCCCAATTTGCAGGGGAGAGAGGTTCAGAGAAGCCAAGTAATTTGCCTGAGTTTCCAGGGAGACGGGGAGAGTGATATGGTCAGCGGTGAGCTTCAGGAATCATCTGTAGAGCTCTGTAACTTACTCAGCCATTATTTCCCGAAGGCCTTCTGTGGATCAGAGCAGTATTCTAGGCGCTGGCGATGCAGCGTGTGAATTCAGCAAATAAACTCCCCACCCTCTGGTGCTTGGGTCTAGTAGAGGAAGACAGGTAATACATAGAGTGTGGATTGAAAAGAGAAGAGGCCAGAAGCTAGAGGTATTCGGAGGCTATTCAGGACATCTAAGCCACTGGTCAGGAGAGCCAGACCTGAGGAGCGGCCGAGGGCACGGGAGCTAGGGTCACAGTCTTTGCTATTGCAGGGACACTAAAGATGTCATCTACTGTCACCTTTTCTCATATTGTAATATCAAAGAGAATAAGTGGTATATAATCCTTGCCAATAGAAGACAGTAAACCTAATGGAAGGTGTCTATGTGCGTACTCATGTAAATGTGTGGGAGTATACGCATATTTATATATTTACTGGTAGCCCTGTGCACGAGTAGCTTGCTGCCGCTTGCCTCAGCTGACCACCCACCCACCGCCGCTGGTAGCTCTCTGCTGCTCTAGCTCGCTGCCACGCCCTCCTGTAGCTCTCCGCCCACTGCCCTGCCCTCCTATAGCTCTCCACCACTTGTAGATTGGTTGTGATGTTATGGCATACGGATAATTAGCATATTCCTCTCTTATTATATAGGATAAGCCTATTACACCACTTTTATTTTTTTCCTCATTTCACTGTGGACTAAGAAAACCTAGCTTGGCAGTTGATGAAATGGAGGGAGCAAAGAAGACAGAAGGTCAGAAGTAAATCTAAAATTTCTATCAGGATGACTCATATGAGGATGCCATTTATAGGTTAAAAAAAAAAAGGCAACCTTGGGAAAGAAAGACGGCTTTGGGGGAAATGACGTGGTCTATGTATATATAGAAACACAGAGCCATCGTTGCATGGCATTGTAGAACTGAAGGCTGCTTAGCGATGGTCTACTTCGTCTTCTTCAATTTACAGGTGAGGCTGTTGAGGTAGGAGAGAGGGAGTGATTTGCTCAGGGTCATGCCAGTAGTAAGTGGTACAAATGTTACTATCACAATGCTGCATGATATCTTCCATATACTACTTACTAGTACTGTTGTCAAATGGGGTAAATTATATAAGGTTTCCCACACTTTGAACAATTATAAAGACAGTGTTTATTAAAATACATTTCATTTTTAAAATTGAGCTATAAGCTGTTAAAGTGTGTATATATATTTTTTTGACAACCTGTGTGTGTATGTGTGTATTTAATCTTTACCCAAGGATATGCTTTCATTGATTTGTAGAGAGAGAGGAATGGAGAGGGAGAGAGAAAGGGAGAGGGAAATATCGATCGGTTGCCTTCTGTCCACACCCTGACCGGGGGTCGAACCCACAGCCTAGGTATGTGCCCTGATTAAGAATCAAGCCCACAACTTTTTGGTGAATGGGACGGTGCTCCAGTCAATTGAGCCGCCCAGCCAGGGCTAAATTTTATATTTCATGGAGCTTGTGTAGGTATCTTTTTACTGGTTAAATGTTTGACCCCCCTCACTGGGTTGTGTGCTAGGGAGACCCCAATAAGAAGGCATGATCCTCACCTTTCAGGAGTTTAGAGTCTGTGTAGGTAAATAATTGCCATCTCCGGTGATCACTGACCTACTGAGATCGGTGCCAATGGAGTAGACATTGGAGGAGGGCTTGAGCCTGCTGGGCTGCAGCAGGAAAGGACTTCCTCAGAAAGTAGCTCTGGAGCCATCGCACGCAGCATGGCTAGGAATCCCCTGGAGGACATGGTGACATGCATCTTTCTAGGCAGAGGGACAAATGTGAGCAAAGGCTCAGAGGCCAGAGAGAGCCAGCATGTCTGGGATCTATATGTTCTTAGGTGCGTTAGAGCTTAAACTCCAAGGGCTTGCCAGTGAGGGTGGGGTGGTGGTGGCCTGAAATGTTATTGGAAGGTAAGGCAGCACCCGCTACACCAAGCATGTCAAACTCAAAGGCTAACACGGGCCAAATAAACAAGGTTTAAGTGCATGTGGGCCGCAAAAAAACAAAAGCTTCAATTTTCATAGAAACATAGGTTTATTTCGATAGAGACATGCTGACTACAAAGGGCTGAAATAAATGAGTCATCGTTAACATAAAATAAGAGAACATTTTAATAAAAATTAATATTTTTTCTTGAACATGAACTTACCAGACACTGAATAACTGCATAAATTAATAAGCATAATGCAAATAAACCTATTTTTCTTGTTCTCCGAAAGCGAAATATTATTTCCTGTTGCGCACACCAAACAAGTCAGTCCAAGACTAATGACATGGCAATCGGCTGCTAAAGTATTCGCTGCTGGTATTAGTGGAGAGAAATGGTGCGCCTGACATGTAAGGCGCGTAATAGAAATGAATGCAACACGATTATAGTAATCAGTCATTAGCGAACGTTGTAGTGCGTTATTAATAATCATATTATTATTGCTAAGTCTGTGGTCGGCAAACTGCGGCTCGCGAGCCACATGAGGCTCTTTGGCCCCTTGAGTGTGGCTCTTCCACAAAATACCACGGCCTGGGCGAGCCTACTTTGAAGAAGTGGCGTTAGAAGAAGTTTAAGTTTAAAAAATTTGGCTCTCAAAAGAAATTTCAATCGTTGTACTGTTGATATTTGGCTCTGTTGACTAATGAGTTTGCCGACCACTGCTTTAGCAGCTAAGTGTCTGATCGTTCATTTGACGGTTTGTTCGACCGTCCATCAGTTGCTATGATGCACACTAACCACCAGGAGGCAGACGCTCCAACCAGTAGGTTAGCTTGCTGCTGGGGTCCGGCCGATTGGGACTGGGCAAGACGGGCTGGACACGCCCTGTAACCCTCCCACAGTCCCTCCCCAGTTGGCCAGCCCCTATTGGCCCAATCAGGACTGGGCAAGACGGCCCCGATAGTCGGCCAGGCCGAGGGACCTCACCGTGCACTGGGCCTCTAGTTATGTATAACAGGATATTGTAAAAATTAAGTTACGAAATTTTTATTAAAACGTTTCTCCTATTTCGTTATATTGTCTAGGTCGCAAAAATATTCGTCGCGGGCCTCGAATTTGACATGCTTGCGCTACACCATGTTATAGAATGTCAGTTTCATCCTGTAACTAGTTACTGAGGAATTTTGTGGAGAGCATTGATGTGATTAGGTTTTCCTAGTTGAACAGTCTTCCAGGGTAGCGTGGGAGACAGGTTGCTGCCTGAGGGGTGGGTTTGGAAATGGGAACGAGCCCAGTGTCGGAGAAATAGATGAGCAGGCTGTTGGGATGAATGGTCTGGGGATGAGACGCCAAGGGCTTATAAGTGTGGAATGAACACAGATCTTGTGCAATGAATCAGATCCTGGCTCAGTCTCTTCCGACCTCTGTGATTTACCTTTTCTAAACCTCTCTCCTTATCTGTAAGACTGGGGGAATTAATATCTGCCTCATATGGAACAAATGAGTATATGGAGAGAATTTAGTGCAATGGCATATCATATGCACTTTAAAAAGGTTCTTGTGGTTGTATTGTAGTTATTAATAATCAACTTGGAGATTGGCATGGGAATAGAGAGGGTTGGGAGGGGTATTTTGGGGGTAGAATTGACAAGCAGTCACTGACTAGGTGTTGGGGGTAAAGAAGAGGAAGGAATTTTGGAAAACTCTCAGGTTTCTAGTTTGGCAAAAATTAGACAAAGCAGGGATGCAGAGGGTTGGGTGGGTGGGTAGGCCTCTCGGGGTGAGGAGGACATGTGGAGTTTGAAGGACTCATGGACCATCGGCTGGCGGTTGTAGGTATGTGGGTCATGGGTCAGTCGTTGAAGATGAGCAGTGGATGTGATGGCCCAGAGATTCTGCTGAGTGAGGGTGGAAGAACACTGAGGGCAGAGCTGTGGCAAACACCGGAGTTGAGGGGCAGGTGAGGAAAGGTAGGCTGGGAAGGAGTGGACAGAGAGGCCGGAGCCAGGACCTGGGTGCCGAGTTAGGAGAGCATTTCAGGAAGTGGGCGATCACCATGCCAGATGCTTCAGGAGGGTGGGTTGTGTCGTGTGAGAGCTGGAAAATTCTCGCTGGGCTTGGTTAGTAGTCAGAGCAGGAGGGAGGGCAGTGCCTGGAGCGTTTGGAAAGTGGAGACAGCAAGCCTCCATTGCTTACTGAGGACAATTAGGAGAAAAGGGAAGGAGAGAGGCAGGGTGTTAGAGGTACATGCAGGGAAGGCCACGGGAAGGAGGCTTCTTTTTGTTTGGTTTTGGTTTCGGTTTTTTGCTTGTATTTATTTAAGATGGAAAAGACTTGGCATGTTTATATGAAGAAGAGAGGGGGCCATGGGGGAGATTAAAGGAAAGGGCAGGGGTGGAGGATGGAGCAAGTCCTAGGAGGAAGCAGGAGGCCAGAGAAGGGAGAGTATTAGAGACACTTAGAATTGGAGAAGCACTTCCATGAGAACCTGCAGGGTACATGGAGGCGGTGGTGGATTTAAAACCTTGTTACATGCTACTCCCGTTAGAATGTTAAGTATTTACCCCATACTAGCAGACCTGTATTGCTGTGGAACAGCCTGATACCTTTTTCTCCTATGTTTACCTTATAGTTGAGGATCCTCTTTGTAACTTCCACTCCCCGAACTTCCTGAGGATCTCAGAGGTGGAAATGAGAGGTTCCGAGGATGCGGCAGCTGGAACAGTATTGCAGCGGCTGATCCAGGAACAACTGCGCTATGGCACCCCGACCGAGAACATGAACTTGCTGGCCATTCAGCACCAGGCCACAGGGAGTGCAGGACCAGCCCACCCGACAAACAGCTTTTCTTCCTCGGAAAACCTCACTCAAGAAGACCCACAAATGGTCTACCAGTCGGCACGCCAGGAACCGCAGGGTCAAGAACACCAGGTGGACAACACGGTGATGGAGAAACAGGTCCGGTCCACGCAGCCTCAGCAGAACAACGAGGAGCTGCCCACCTACGAGGAGGCCAAAGCGCAGTCCCAGTTCTTCAGGGGGCAGCAGCAGCAGCAGCCGCCGCAGCAGGGGGCCGTGGGTCACGGTTACTACATGGCGGGGGGCACCAGCCAGAAGGCCCGGACTGAGGGGAGGCCCACGGTGAGCCGTGCCAACAGCGGACAGGCGCATAAGGACGAGGCGCTGAAGGAACTTAAGCAGGGCCACGTCCGCTCGCTCAGTGAGAGAATCATGCAGCTGTCGCTGGAGAGGAATGGTGTTAAGCAGCACCTCCCTGGCTCAGGGAGTGGCAAGGGGTTCAAGGCGGGAGGGGGACCCTCCCCAGCCCAGCCTGCAGGTAAAGTGCTGGACCCCCGGGGTCCTCCACCCGAGTATCCCTTCAAGCCCAAGCAAATGATGTCCCCGGTCAGCAAGACCCAGGAGCACGGACTTTTCTACAGCGACCAGCACCCGGGCATGGTCCACGAGATGGTCAAGCCTTACCCTGCGCCTCAGCCCGCGAGAACGGAAGTGGCCGTCCTGAGGTACCAGCCACCCCCGGAGTATGGGGTAACAAGGTGATTATCAAGCCTAGCCCTTTCACTCGGCTTTTCAAAACCCAGCAATCAGGCTTTTGGCATTTGTCATTTTCAAGGCATGTTAGGTTTTTGTCAGCGGGGTGTTTTTTTTTTTCTCTTTTCTTCTCTTGTGCATATTATTGAATAAGCCAGTTTTGGACCAAAATATGTCGAGTGGAACAGATCCGAGGGCAGTTGGGGATTTATGAGTTTAGAGGAGGAGCCTGAGTTGCTGGCCGTCCTTGGGCGCTCTGCCTGGTGGCCAGGCAAAGGAGGAATTTTCCTGGCTGGCTCTGTGGAGAGCGTCCAAACTCCTGGAACATATTATTACTACGGGTTTCACAGGGTGTTTCTTCATTGTAGGTTTTAAAGAAAAATGTAGTCTAAATGCTTGCAACGGTGGAGTTAAAGGGACCGTAGAAATCATATAGTCCCATCCCCATATTCCACAGATGACAAGCTAAAGCCTGGAGAGATTAATAAATTTCCACAGTGCACACTCCGAGGCAGCTGGAGCTCGGATCAGGTGTCCTGATCGCCAGAGTCCTTTCCCTCCGTTACCCTCAGTCGCTCCTCTGACTGGCGGAGGGAGTCAGCAGCACGTACCGAGAGTGTGTCCTGTGCAGCCCTGGTTCGGAGATAAGGAAATGGTCCTTCCTCTCGAGGACCTACAGCCCTGTCTCCAGGGAGACCGGCATCTGAGCACATCACTGCAGTGCAGGGTGCCGTTTTGGGACAGGAATGGGAGGGAGCGCTAGGATGACTCACCACCAGAGGGAGTGGGGAGAGCGCCGCAGGGACGTGACATCTGAGTTGGGTCTTCAGGGATTAATCAGAGTTTGGGGGTTAGAGGTGAAGGAGCAGGATGTACTATGCAGGGGGATTATCGTTTCTTCAGACAGTTTAGGAGGTTTTGTCTGAATTGAGCTGCTGTCCTGCAGAGCACTGGTGGGATAGGGTGTGGTAAGAGGTGGAAGAGGTGTTTGGACATGGAAGTTGAGGCCAGTGGGTGAAGGTCTTTAAGCGTCATACTCAGAAGTTTAGAATGTATCCATAAACAATTGTGGTTTTGGCCCTAGCCGGTTTGGCTCAGTGACTAGAGCGTCGGCCTGCGGACTAAAGGGTCCCAGGTTTGATTCCGGCCAAGGGCACATACCCGGGTTGCGGGCTCGATCCCCCCCTCCCCATTAGGGGGCGTGCAGGAGGCAGCCAATCAATGATTCTCTCTCATCATTGATGTTTCTATCTCTCTCCCTTCCTCTCTGAAATCAATGAAAAAATATATATTTTAAAAAATTGTGGTTTTGTTTGTGTTTTTTTTAAATATATTTTTATTTATTTCAGAGATGAAAGGGCGGGGGGAGAGAGAGAAACATCAATGATGAGAGAGAATCATTGATCAGCTACCTCCTGCATGCCCCCTACTGGGGATCGAGCCCACAACCCCCAGCATGTGCCCTGACTGGGAATCAAACTGTGTTCATCATCTGGGCCATAAACAATTGTTCTTAAGTAGAGACTATGCTGGTGTTTAATAAAAAGGCTGACTTCAATGGCAGTAAGGGCAAATTGGAGGGAAGAGAGAATGGAGGCCGTGAGGACCTTCTGGGACAGTTTCAATAGCCCAGCTAGGAAATGGTGAGGGTGGCGTAGGTTTGAGACCATGGTCTAGGGCCGTGGTTGGCAAACTGCGGCTCGCGAGCCACATGCGGCTCTTTGGCTCCTTGAGTGTGGCTCTTCCACAAAATACTACGACCTGGGCGAGTCTATTTTGAAGAAGTGGCATTAGAAGAAGTTTAAGTTTAAAAAATTTCGCTCTCAAAAGAAATTTCAATCGTTGTACTGTTGATATTTGGCTCTGTTAACTAATGAGTTTGCCGACCACTGGTCTAGGGGAGCATGATATGCTAAGGGAGGAGGGGAAATAGAATGGACAGGATTGAGTGATTGCCTAGGTATGGAGGTTGAGGAATAGGGCAGTTGAAAATAAGGTGAATGGCAATCGCTCAGGAGGGAAATGGGGATTTGCCAGCATTTAGATGTTGCTGACTTTGCCTGCGGAGAGAGAGCATGGGGCATGAGGAGAGCAGACAAGCGGCCACGGCCTGTTTATTGGACAGTCTTCATTCTCACAAAGGACTTATTTATCTGTTTCTAAATCGAATGTGCTGAGGCTTCTCCTTGGTGTGCAGGGCATACCTCGGTCTACATCTTCTGAAAGGGAGTCACTGGCCTTGGCAGAGAGAGAGCTGGCCTGCCAGGAGGTTGGGAAAGCCAGCTGTGCAGCAGTGTGCCAACATATAGACTCCTGACAGGCGCAGAACTCCTTCCTAGCGTGGGCACAGTCTGACCCCACTGGGGAATCCAGGATGGGGCTCCGGGGCTCCTGTTCTTACCCTTTCTCAGTTCCTTAGCCAAAGGAGAAATTTAAACTCAAAAACGATCAGGTTTGAAGAGGAAAATAAAGCAGTCTTCACATCTCTGGTGTTTGTACCACATTGGCTGACCATAGCCGCTTAAAATAATCCATGGTGTTTTAGCCCATGAGAATGGTATCAGAGTTTGGTTTGGGACAGTTCACATTTTCCCCCTGAATGTTTAACTCAACCTCTAGAGCTCGACAGAAGGTGAAAATATCCCCAAGTAAAGTCTCCTTCCTTCCCTTTGGAGTTACTGTTTGTTAATAAGGCGATTGGCAACGCGTAAAGTGGACTGTTTTGCTTTTTCTTTATTTGGCAGTAGGTGTGATATAAGGTGGGAGGCATAGTAAGAGGAGGAGGAAAGCACTTCTTGGAGATCTACTCCTTATTTGTGGAAAGTGTCATTTGTCTCAGATTTGTGACGTCAGAAAGAAGAAGAAATGCATGAGGGATTTGAGCCAGTTGCCAGACTTGGCAGCCAGATTGACATGACATCAAAATGTCCCGGGAGACGTAACAGACAGGCCATTGAGGCTGGGCCCCGGCACCACAAGGCCCCTTTGTGAGCCTGGCCATGGCCAGCCAGCGTGGCTCCGGCGGCCCCGCCTTGGCTGGAGGGGTAAACAGAGTTGCCTCCACACCATTTCTGCTTCAGCTGCATTGGCCGTGGCCTGAGCTCCAGGGGCTGGATCTGAAACTCAGCACTGAGTGATGTACAAGTCATCCCTTCTGCTTACAGGGTTTTCTGTTTGTCACTAATGGTGATGGTTTAGAAAGCTGCAGGCTATTGGGTCAACACACCATAGACTCCTGGCGGAGGAGAGGCCTCTGAGTGAGATCGCTGGGTCCATTTCCTTTCCTGGAGCTGCAGAAATGGGCTCAGTAGGCTGCGCATACTTATTCTCTCACCTGCTCTGATCTGCAAAGATGGACATGTGTGGTGGATTTTTGTAAAGCACATTAGGCTCCCTTAGTGGGAAGCGCCATGGAGGGGCCACTAGCAAAGGCCTAGTGCACACCTCGACTGTTGTTGTGGGTGAGCTCGTGGGCCTGGTGACGTGGAGACTGAGGTGAGCTCACCTTGCTGAGGTCGCTGGTGGGGCCCCGGGACCATGAGCCGACATGGATAGGGCTCCGGTTTGTTCCTGTGCCCTCTTCCCTTTCCTGCATCCTGAAAGCGGAAATGGGTAGGAATGAAGACAGGGTGAGAATGGGACAGGTTGTTTATGGAGAGTTGTGTCTTTAAAAAAAAAAAAAAAGACAAGCATTTGGATATTGATTCTGACTCGCTTTGTGAAAATAGAGAACTTCCAGGGTGATGGATGAGTTGGCTCATGCTGGCTGTGCTGCTGACGGAAGGGAATGCATGAATGAACATCGGTGGACTGTCTGATTTTTATCAGAGCAGCTTGGAGTAGTTAGTCAAATGCATGTTTATTTTCCCAAAAAAAATATCGACAGCGATATTTCCAAAGTGGAAACTAAAGATACTAAAAAAATCACTTAAAATATCCTACTTTTGTAATATGCCCACTGTTAACCTTTTTCCTATACAAATTAATTTTTTCACATGTTGTAATCATAGACTATACTGAGTTTAGTATCTTAGCTTTTGTTGGATAGTATCTTATCATGTTTTTCCACAATGTTTGTTTCCATACCATCCTTTTATTTCTGCATTGCATAAAGCATATAATTTACATCACTTTATGAATAACGTTGTGAGCATCATCATGCATATCAAATTTTCCATATTTTGGTTTCATTCCTTAGGAATCCTTATTTAGAAATGAAATTATTGGGTAAATTGTAGTGAACATTTAGTAAAAGACTTCTGATACTGGGTAACTTTGCAAAAATATTACAGTGCCTGATCACTGTACTTTGACTAATATGGGTCAGTACAATTAGAAAAAGCTTTGCTAATTAGTGTTAACTCCTTATTTTAACTTGCAGTTATCAGCAAGGTTAAATTTGGGGAGGGTCTATTGCAGTAGTTAGATTGTTCTGATCTGGAACGTTGGTTCTGACACTTGCTCTGATTCCCAGTTTCCAGAACTCGGTTGCCACCCTTAGCAGGTAACAGTGGAGCACAGGTGGTGCTGGCAGGAGGCTGCACCTCCGGGCGCCTGCGGTGTGCCAGGCGCCTGGTGTGGGTTATCCTTAACCTTCCCAACACTCCTAAGGGGTGCATGCTATTAATATCCCTGTTTTCACAGGTGGTACACCTTAGGCTTAGAGAGAGAGATTGAAGTAACTTAGTCACGGGCACCAGCTGGGAAGTGCAGGAGCCAGGGTGCCCCCTCGGTCAGTTGTCACACACTGCGCCTCCCGTGAGTTCACACCGTATGGATGTGTGTCTACTCTGTGCTGCCGTGGATGCAAAGATTTGCGTTTTCACTTGGTGTCACCTACCTGGGTGAATTTCTACTCAGGTTTACATATCGCACCTGATGTCCAGCCTGCACTTTGCCTACCTCTGTTTCGTTCTTTGTCAGGAGGACCAGATTACTGATTAAGTATTCCGGACTTGCCTGGCCAGCGTGGCTTGTTGGGCATCGACCTATGAACCAGGAGGTCACTGCTTGATTCCCAGTCAGTGCACATGCCCAGGTTGAGGGCTTGATCCCCAGTGTGCAGGAGGCAGCCAATCAATGATTCTCTCTCGTTGATGTTTCTATCTCTCCTTTCCTCTCTTTGAAATCAACAAAGACATTTAATTAAAAAGAAAAAAAAGAGAAAAAGTCACTCCTTTTGGTAAAATGACTATTTTCTCCTCTCTGAGCCTCCCCATTGCCGTTTTTGTCCTTTCTCTGGCCTAAATCTAGCAGGTTTGACTTACTAGCTGCCTGGAAGCAGAGAGAAGAGTGGAGGCTGTCTATATTAATATTTTATTCATCTAGGAATATATGGATTTGCTTTCTAGCATGTAGATGGCTACTTGATAAAAGCATGGAGAGAGGAAAGGAGAGATAGAAACATCAATGAGAGAGAATCATTGATTGGCTGCCTCCTGCACGCCCCCGACTGGGGATCAAGCCCGCAACCGGGGCATGTGCCCTGACTGGGAATCGAGCCGTGACCTCCTGGTTTATAGGTCAACGCCCAACGAGCCACGCTGACCCGGCAGGTCCAGAATACTTAACCAGTAATCTGGTCCTCCTGAAAAAGAAAAAACAAACAGAGGAGGCAGGGAGCAAAGGGGGACAGAGCCCCAGAGGACATGTGGCAAATTAGAAAGAATGCCTCTCTCTCCACAAGAAACCCATATCAACCCAACAGTGCTGCCAGAATGTAAATTAAATCGTGAACAAGCGTAAAGACATGTGCTAAAGGGCAGGGCGGACTCTTGGCGGGCCTGAGGTTTGGAACGAGCTGGAAAAGCATGTTTGGTGATCCTGTCTTCCTTGAGTCAGAAATGGCTGGAGGAGGAAGGAGAATGTTTGCAGTAAGTGTACATTACCAAAGTGGGGGGTTATGATTTGCAGTTTATATAGTTGTGAAAATAAGTTGCTGTGTGGGGCCAAAAGGTAAGCCAGGCCCACGGCTATGGGATGAAAAACTATGCATTGTCCGTAACAAAATGAGGCCGTGGAGCCTTGTTTAAATTCCACCAGCTAAACATGTGTTTTGAATACCAGCATTAGAACTCAGGAGTTTCTCCAGTTTTTAAGCTGAATTATAGCTGGGTGAGCCAAGTCAAATGCCCTGTTTATCCTGAAAAACAGCTCTGCAGTATGGGAATTTCAAAAGGCGAGGGTCAAGTTCAGGTTACTTTCTCAGGAAACCTAACGCAATTCCAGCTGTACTGAATTAAATGAGTGACTTCTCCAAACAGGAGGATTATCAATATCCATCCTGCATGGCAATCGTATGACCATAATTTACCCAAAAGTTGAGTCTTGATACGAACATTTGTCAGTTTTACGGTGTCCGCACAGCCAAAGGGAACACGCTGGGAAGCTGTGGGTTTGAAGGTTCCAGGGGGTTGGAGTTCTGGCTCTTCCACTTTGTGACAAATTGCATACGTTCTCTGAGCCTCAGTTTCCTTATCTGCAACTTGTTACAGCTGATTTTCCCTAAAACTAACCGATTTTCTTCCTTACATAAATAACACTTATTCGTTATAGAAAATTTAGAAGGACAGATCATTTCTATTCTCACCACCCCCCTCAAAAAAATTAAGCAGAAGAAGGGAAAATAGAAATTGCCTATAGTCTCATTACCCAAAGATAACCACTGTTAAATACTCTGTTCATTATGTTACTTTGAGGGTCAGAAAAGTATAAGGAAATACTGTAAGTTGGAAAGCTCTATGTAATATGTATCTTTAGTGAGTGAGAAATCTTAAAATTTAAACCTACTCATAGCCAAGAAGCCTTTTATTATTTCATCTCATTTTTTAATTCTTTTATTTCACTTTGTTTACTTTTCTCTGATTACTAAAACAACTATGCTGTTTTTGCTTATCTTTATTTTTCAATTTTCTATAATGTACATGTATTACTGAGATAATGAAGTGCTTTTTCAAATAGCCATACATGTTCACTATAGAAATTATATAAAGAATAGAAAAGTATGAGAAACCAAAAGAAATCCATAATCCTGTTACTCTGAACTCTTGTCCTAGTTCCTTCTAGTCATTTTTCTATGCATTTCATTTTACACAGATGAAATCCTAATATGTATCATATCTTGGGAATTTAAAAAGAAACCTTTACCAAGGAGTTCAGTAAAAGCTTGTTGAACTGAATTGTTAATGTTGATAAACTGAAAAAAGTTGTTTTGATTTTATTTCTCTATTAATAAGTTTCCTTTGGAAAATGTATTTAGCAGCTTGCATTTCTTTGTTCAAATTACCTGATCGCATCCTTCATCTGTTTATCCATCTATTTATCTTGTCATGTTTTGAAAAAATTTTTTCAATCACACAAGCCATATTTATTAGCACAATGGCCTAATCTATAATAATAAAAGTGTAATGTGCTAATTAGACTGGACAGCCAAACGACCTTCCGGACGTAATTCCGGACATCCTTTTGGACAAAGCCACGGTGGCGGGCACCAAGGTAGAGGTGGTTAGGGGTGATCAGGCAGGCAGGTGAGCAGTTTGGGGGCGATCAGGCAGGCAGGCGAATGGTTAGGAGCCAGAGGTCCTGAATTGCGAGAGGGATGTCCAACTGCCAGTTTAGGCCCGATTCTGCAGGGATCAGGCCTAAACCGCAGTCGGACACCCCCCGAGGGGTCCTAGATTGCTAGAGGGTGCAGGCCGGGCTGAGGGGACACCCCTCCTCCCCCGTGCACAAATTTTGTGTACCAGGCCTCTAGTTGTAGATAAACATCTAGATTAACACACTGATCACTACTGATGCTTGGGGACCTGGAGACAGCAGAGTGGGGACTGCTGGTCTATTTGCATAAATTGCTCTGATGCTCACTGGATTCTGGAATTATCTCTCCAAAATGAGGCCTTTGGTATACGGGCAGTGTGGTGCAAAGCAGTACTGTCTAAGAGAAATATAATGTGAGCCATTGTCTAATTAAAAATTTTCTAGCAGCCACATTTTTAAAAAGTTAAAAGAAACAGGTGAAATTAATTTTAAAACATGTTTTAGTTACCCATTTAAAAACATTTTTAAAACCCATTATATCTAAAACTTTATCACTTCGATAGGTAATCAACATAAAAAACTATTAATGAGCCCTAGCCATTTTGGCTCAGTGGATAGAGCATCAGCCTGTGGACCGAAGGGTTCCAGGTTCGATTCCAGTCAAGGGCACATGTCTGGGTTGCAGGCTTGATCCCCAGTGGGGGGTGTGCAGGAGGCAGCTGATCAATGATTCTTTCTCATCGTTGATGTTTCTATCTCTCTCTCCCTTCCTCTCTGAAATCAATAAAAATAATATTTTAAAAAATTACTTAAAAAAACTATTAATGAGATATTTACATTTTTGTACTAAGTGTTTACATATTGGCGTGTATTTGACACTTCCTACACATCTCGATTGAGACCAGCCACACGTCAGGTGGTTGGTGGCCACGTGTGGCTTGTGGCTCCTGTTTGGATAGCATAGGTCTAGAAGAAGTGAGCATCTGTGTCCAAGAGAGAGTGTATGGACATCACCTTGAAGCTACGCTCTTGTTCTGCGTTGCATTGCAAGAAAACTACAGGAGGGGAGCTTCTAAGGTCTCAGGTACGCTTTGCTTCCTCATTGAGGCTTTAGGATTTGGGATTGTGGTTCTCCATCACATAGAAAATTTAGAAGGACAGATAATTTCTACTCCCCCCGTCAAAGAAAAAGCAAAAGAAGGAAAATAGAGTACCAAGGGCAGTGTGTCTTGCCTTTCTCCTAATACCCATTTACAATGTGCAATAAAACAGCAGAGGCTAATGGTTATTAAATCCTTTCCTAAAGATAGACACTGTATGGCCCTAGTCGGTTTGTCTCAGTGGATAGAGCATCGGCCCGCGAACTGAAGGGTCCTGGGTTTGATTTCGGTCAAGGGAGTGTACCTCAGTTGCAGACTCGAGCTCCTGTCCTGGTTGGGGTGTGTGGGGGAGGCAACCAATTGATGTGTCTCTCTCACATTGATATTTCTCTCTGTGTGTCTCTTCCCCCTCCCTTCCACTCTTTCTAAAAAAAAAAAAAAAAGGACACTGTATGCAATGCTGTATGTGCATTATCTCACTGCTTACAGCAACTCTACTCTATAGTTACATGGCTAGAAAGAAGCAGAACCAGAGGAAAAAAAAAAGAGACCCCATATTAAGGAACAGTGCTGTCCTATGCCAACATGGGAGAAAGCCTGGTATGGTGAAGTGTGGTGGGTTCAAGACCCCCAGTTCAAAGCCCAGGTTTTTGCTTTTAAAAACAAAACAAAACATTTTTATTGATTTCAGAGAGAGGAAGAGAGAGGGAACGAGAGAGAAAAACATCAATGATGAGAAGGAATCATCCATTGGCTGCCTCTTGCATGCCCCCTACTGGGGATCAAGCCCACAACCCGGGCATGTGCCCTGCCTGGGAATTGAACTGTGACCTCCCGGTTCATGGGTCGATGCTCAACCACTGAGCCACACTGGCTGGGCCATGTTTTTGCTTTGTCAAGACTGTGATATCTCTGGTTTGTGAATGTTCTGAGCCTTAGTTTGCATACTTTAAAAATAGGGCAATAATATATGACATGAGAGCAGTGAATGCCCAAGCTTGTGAGAATTAAATGACGCAATGGATTTAAAGTGTTATGCATGGAACATTTACACACAGGTATAATGTAAGTACATAATTTTAAATAAGCTTGTGTATGACGGCTTGTTAAGTGCAGAGAGGAGCAAATGGACTGTTGACTAGATGTCACAATGACCTTGTTTCCCTAATCTAAATGACGTCATCACCCTAGTTTTGAGCTGCATTTTGTGACCCCCAAATACAATCGAAGGAGGGCAGTGGCAGGAGCTATATTATTATATTGGCAACTCCGTGGTCTGAGATTCTGCCTATATTATGCAGAACAGACATAAATGCCAGCAGTCTCTTCCTTAACAATGCGATGTTGTGGGGATAGCCATCCTTTGAAAGCACATCAGGCATATGTGGTCTCCTGACTGCTCTTGGGCTTGGGTCAAATCCATCGACAACATTAATGGGTATCAACTTAGTAAAAGTCATAACTTTTTACCCTCAAAAAAGCCATGCTAAAAATTAGGGAGAAAAGAAATACGTGTTTGAAAAATTAAGTGTTACATTTAAATAAAAATTCAAGAGAACAAAAAATTCAAATGACCTAAGACCAGTGGCAGTAGATTGTCAGGAGTGTGATTCAGGCACGGTTGTAAGCTCGGAGGAGAGACGTGGGCGCACAGTATGGGGTTGGGCTGTGCGCAGCTTGGCCCACATTCACAGTGGAGGACCAGCCTACAGGGCTTCCCGGTATGACCCCTATTCTGTCTCTTACACGTGCTCTCTAAAAGCTGACCCCTATTCTGTCTCTTACATGTGCTCTCTAAAAGCTGTGATTCTTGTTTTCAACCCATCACGGTGGACTTGGGGAGAAGAGGCTTCAGCCCTGCTCAGACCTCTTCAAACAACCGGATAGTTCATGGCAGATGGAAAAAGGTCACTTGCTGCGGTGTTCCAAGGCTCATTGATCCCTTGAGAAAGGGAACCGAACAGGTTGATGGCACCTGCCTCAGTTTTTTGTAATTTTTATTTTTCAATTGATGAGAGAGAGAGAGAGAGAGAGAGAGAGAGAGAAAGAGAGAGAAATTGGTTGCCTCCCCCACATGCCCCCATCCGGACTCAAACCCACAACCTGGGTATCGAACGTGTCACCTTTTGGTGTAAGGAATAACCACTCTAATGAACTGAGCACACCTGCCAGGGCTACCTGCCCCCGTTTTTATAAGGATTCTGCAAGGTGATGAAATGTGGTGCCCGGCAGGTAGCATAGACCCTCAGGTTAGTTGAATGTTGTCTGGAGAGAAGACTTGAACCGGTGAAAGATGCTGGCATTGATTGTAAGAGAACCACTCAGGCCGGTTTCTAGCCTCCATGTTTCCCCGGGAGGATGTTGGAGCCTCAGGTGTCAGGGTGTGAATTGTGGACACGGTGGTGGCTCAGACTGGGCCACAGGAACCCAGGAGCAGAGCACACAGGGGCTGCCTGCCCCCTCGGCTTTCACCAATACAGGGTGAGCTGCATAGACCCTGGAGTCAAAAAGCCAGGGCTTGGAGCTCCTTTATGTTCCTGATACCTCTGTGGCAGAGTTACCATCCCGTGCTGTGCTCTTGTCATCTAAACAGAGAGACTGCGGTCGGTCAACATGAGACGGTGCATGTACCAGTAGCGTGCAGACCCCAGTGGTTGGACTGCAGTAAGTGCCCGGTAAATGTTAACCGTAACAGAGACATTTTATTGGGCTTCTCATGAATGCCACACTCAGCGCCAGGCTCCGAACTGGGGCTGTGGGATACAAGTGATGATTATAGTAATGGTGATTACTAGCCAACATTTGTCCAAGGTTTACTTTGTGCATACTACCTTCTTAACTCCTGTAACAGTGAGCTGAATGGCATCTGGTCCCAGGAAACGGAGACACGTGATGCCGAATAAGCTAGCTCTCTGACTTCACAATCTAACGGGAAATAGGCTTACAAAGTGGACAATGGTAGCATGGAGTTCTGTTCGCAGGTAGTTTCTCAGTAAATGATGGTTCCGTCCCCCCTCTTCCCCTTTTCTCTGTGTCCCCATTACTATAAAATATGTATCCCCCTGGTGGCTGATCAGTAGCATTCCCTTTGGAAGCTGGGGATAGGTGCTTTCATAGCACGCGGACGATCTCGTGTGAAATTTTCCTATTCTTTCCCAACACGCTTTCCCCCACATTTAGTCCAAGCCCAAAGCTGGCTGAGTAGTGGGACCAAAGAGTAGGGGTTTGCTCTCCTGCCTGCACTTCGTCCGTTATAACGTGGAGTTTAGTGAATGTGTAACCGAGTTATCTGTGAGGCCAGTGTTCTCTGTTTAACAGAAGACTCCCCACTTTGGAAACGCCTATTCTTTCCTGTCCCTTGAGCTTGGCAAAGCTGCATGGGTCAGAGGGAAGCCCTGGTGCTCCGAAAGCCAGGACTGTCGGCTCGCCTGGGTCCCTCAGCTCCAAGGAGACTGACACGTGTGTCCCTTGCATTGGACGCAGCGTGAAGTGGGTGCTTAGGAGGTGGGAATGGGCGTCTGCCTTTGAGTCGAGGCAGTGTGACGCGTGGTTATTTTGTCTTTTGCCAAGGTAACCTCTTTCCATGAGACATGATCGGCAGGATTTAGCCGGCCTTCAGGAATGCACTCATTCAGGAACAGATCTGTGGTTTTTGTGGGTTCACCCCAGACAGGAGTACCTGGAACCTGGGTGAAAGCTGGGCATTGTGAATGGCCCTCGGGGGCATTTCCCTCTTGGGATGGAGTTGGACTTCATACGCACAGACCTCCTCCCGCACACGGGCTGACACATATTACACATTTCCATCAAGATGCACACACGTTTCACTTCTAAAGAGATGACCAGATCATTGTGTGATAGGGGAGGGGAGGGAGGGGAGGGAGGGCTTACATCTCCCACGGGCAGCATTCCTTTCTGAAATCTGAGGGTGGCTGGAAGGTGAAACTCACTTAAGGACTAAAGAATCACATCAGCTCCATGGTTCACCTTGCCTTGGGGAACCAGGATCCCAGCTATTTTCACAGGAAATGGAGGGGCTCCTGGATTGAAGGCGTGAGGAATCTGGTTGGGAAATACCTCCCGAGCTCAGGTGGAGCCGCTGATGTTAGTTCCCTACCCAGGCAAGGCCTGTGGTCAGTATTCCGTTAGGATCTGCCAGGTTTATTCTGTGTCCATCTTTATGAATAGCTGGGTGTCCGTGTAGGGAGGGCTCAGGAGACCCTTGTCAAATTGTCTTCCAGAGTTTGACATTTAGCTGCCAGGAGTCAGCACTCAGAGGAATCCTGGCTACAAGAAATGCTTGTAAAATGTGAGATTTGGAGGCTGGCAGGGTCCAAAAACATTTCAGCAAGTATACTTGAAAATATAAGGCCTGCATATAAGCATAACCAATGGACGCAAAACACTGGGGGGTGAGGGCATGTATGGGAGTGGGGTGGGGGTGGGGCAATGGTAAGATATGTACACATATAATACCTTAATAAAAAAAATAAAAATAAATAAAGAAAATATAAGGCCAGACCACCTCCTGGGAAAATTGGGGGTAGTCCTGAGCTTTGGCTATGGATGGCCACAAGTAACAGGAGGTGACACAGGCTGACTGTTATGGATTAGAAGTAGCTGGATCTCCAGAGGACCCAGCCCTTTGAGACAGAATGTTGATGATTTGGGGGTTGCTGATAATTCTTAGAGCCCCGGTTCCCAGATTGAGACCTGAAGGTTGAGGGGGTCAGCAAGGAATCTCGTTTCCCCAAGTCCCTGCGGAAGAGAGGCAGCTGTGGTTGGGGAGCGGGACATTGAGGCTGTCTTTGCTGTGTTTATACCGGGAAAGGTTGTTGTTAGGAGGCCTTGGCTTAGGCTGAAAGCAAAGCCGATGGTTTTTATGAAACAGGTTAACAGGAGTGAGGAGGGGGGATTGTTAGGGAGTAGAGACAGGAAGTGGAAATTCATGATTTAAATGTAGAGCTAGACCCGGAATTCGAAAGATCAAGGGGACACCTCTATGTGTTCTTTTCAACATGGCTAAAATTAGACTTGATTTCCAGACCTCCTCACCCCGGCAAATCAAAACACAAAAAAAGTAGTTCCTTCCCCAGGACTTCCCCCATTTCATTAAATGGTACCCCATTTGTGTGGAGCCCAAAATCTAGGAGTAATTTCTTTTCTCACTTACTTTCCCCATCCATGATAGATATAAAATCCATCCATTATTTCTCTTCTGCTACGACCCTGTGAGCCTTCGTCAGTTCCCACCTTGACCTCACCTAGGCCCCCTCCGCGGTCGCCTTTTGTCCATTCCTGCCACCGATGTACCATCTGTACCAAAGTCAGGGTAAAGGCGGCTTTTCCACTGGCCTCTGTTTACACCCTAGGGAACGGCTGGCCTTGGCTTGAGAAGGCCCTTGTCCATCCCTCTGGTCTTAGCTTTTACTGCTTTTGCTGGTCGTGCTTGCATCCGATCGCATTCTTCTACTCGATCTTGCCCACTCTCAGCCCTACCCCGAGCCCCGAGCACTAGCAATTTCCTACCTGGAATACCCCTTCCCCACTTCTCCCTCCCACAACCACTAGTCTGATATTCAGACTTCAACTCAGGCATCAGCTTCTCGCAGACTCCTCCCCTGACCTCTCAGTGTGAACTAGCCACTCAGTCATCCACTGTCCCACCACTCTGCTTGGTTTTTGGAGAGGACTCATTCCTCTTGAGTACCCGGCCTTGTTTGTTTATTGTTTGGTGGCTCGCCTGTCCCTCTCCCTGAGACTGTGAGCTTCGTGAGGAGGGCCTTATCTGTCCCGTTCACTGTACCCCCAGTGACCAGAGCAGTGCTGACTCGGAGGGAGGCAGTAAATCTGTGGCATGGAGGACTGAACCTGCTGTACTCAGCCAAGCACTGGGAAGTTCATTGATGACCTCTGGTCGTGGAAGCATCGATGTGCGTATACTGTTGGGCCTTCCTTCCTCCTGCACCACTTCCCCGGGTCTGATTGCTGGTCTTCTGTTCCCTTGCAGCCGCCCATGCCAGCTTCCTTTCCCGTCAACAGTGCAGCAGCACAGCCCCATGTCCTCCCAGAACTCCTCGGTCAGCGGGCCTCTGCACTCCACCTCCTTGCCGCTGCCACTCCCGGTGACCCTGGCCGCCCCGCAGCCCCCGCCTGCCGCCTCCCCCAGCCAGCAGCTCGGTCCTGACGCCTTTGCGATTGTGGAGCGAGCCCAGCAGATGGTGGAGATACTAACAGAGGAGAACCGCGTGCTTCACCAGGAACTTCAGGGTTACTATGACAACGCTGACAAGCTCCACAAGGTATGTGACTTCCCAAGGGAAGGGGAGGGAGAAGGTTCTTTAAAAGGGACATAATTCTTTATATATATATATATACATACATACACATACACACACACACACACACACACTGAGTGGTCAGATTATTATGAACTCTGAACGCATAATAATCTGGCCACTCAGTGTAGAATGACCACAGAGTTGGGATTTTAAAATAAGGTTTTTCCATGTATAAGAACTGCATTGTGGGTAGTTAGAAAGAAGCAGAGGACTTACTAGCCAGAGGCTGGGGGCCACTATCTCCTGGTCCCTTGACATATCAAGATTTGCAAGCTTTTCCTTATACATAAGTACACTGAGTGGCCAGATTATTATGTATTCAGAGATCATAATAATCTGGCCACTCAGTGTGCATATATATATATATATATATATATATATATATATAGAGAGAGAGAGAGAGAGAGAGAGAGAAACATCAATGATGAGAGAGAATTATTAATAGGCTGCCTCCTGCCCTCACTGGGGATTGAGCCCGAAACCTGGCATGTGCCCTGATCAGGAATCGAACCATGACCTCCTGGTTCATAGGTCGACGCTCAACCACTGAGGCACACTGGCTGGGCAGGACAGAATTCTTTACCTGCTCGTGGGGGGTTGATTCGTTGACCCCTTGCCAGCAGTTAACGAGATCCCTTTTTATGCCGGGTACTGTGTAAGGCTCGAAGGAGACAAAACATAAATATGACGTGGTGCCTGCCTACAGCTTGCAGTCCAAAAGGGGAGAGTTACCTAAGCTCATACCTGCAGTGGCACTTCAGGGCCCCAGTGGGGACAGCGGAGGTGGCCCTGGACCGGAGACTCAGAGGCTAAGGAGTATTTCCCCAGGTGGACCGTGTGGAAGAGGGAATGCCCAGCGTTGCACAGGGAATGAGTGGAGAGCAACAGGTTTCCGTTAAACCTGGGTCTCTCAGGAGCCGTCTGATCACCATGCTAGTTTCCTTAGCTGTCTCTGCGAAAGCAGCTAGCCCATTCTCAGTGCTGCCTCAACGCTGAGGGTCGAGGTCGAGTTACTGTGTCCTCTCTCTGTGCTTGTGACTTGTCAGGTGGGAAGATGCTGTGTAATTCCAGCCTGTGTCGTATCGTGGGCATATGAGAGGGTATGGCAGCCTTCAGCCTTGGGGCTTGAAGCTGAGAGCCTGAGTCGATAGGAAAACATCCAGCAAGGTCAGCACTCGAAATGCTGCAGGTAGAACAGAAGGCGTGAGGGGGGCAAAGGTAATGGGTGTTTTAAGGCAGCAGAGCCACAGGGCACTGGAGTTTCCCCTCTGCAGGCAAGGAGGCGTGCGTGGCGGAAGGCATCTTATACGAGTCTAAGTCCCTGGCTCCGCCCTGGACCATCAGGGGCCTTTGTAAAGAGAGAGGGAGGGATGTAAACCTTCCCGACCACAGGATCACGGTGACTGGGTTGTGTGTGACAGGCAGTGCTCCTGGCTGGCCATTTGGGGGTCACTGGTTAGCACTGATCCCTCAGGGGAAGCCTGCCCGCGTTGCTGGACAGGGTGTCAGCCCAGTCAGCTCCTCTGAGCTTTTGAGGCTGGTGTAGACAGCTGGGAGCAGTGGGTTTGGTGATAAATAGGTGAATCTGCCCCAGCGCGTCTGTGCGGAGCTTCCACTGAAATGGTCTGGAGTCGAGACCAGGCTTGGCTCAGAGAGCTCTGGCTGCCTTTATTGGAGGGAAAATGAGAGCCAGAAACACACGGGCTGCCGAGAGTGCCGCCTCGCCCCGGGCACACCCGCAGGAGGCGGGAAACAGCCTGCGTCTCCGGCCTTGGCTGTGGTCGCTGCTCAGGCCCCAGCTTGCCTCTGACACCTCCCAGGGCACCGTCTAACACTGGAAAGCACCAGCTCAGCACTTCTGCGAAATAAGCGGTTCTTTCTTCTCCCTAATGGAGCTCTGTGGCACACGCGTCCAGACGCTACGCAGACCCACCTGAGGGCAGAGTTTGGTTCTGACACTTTTCACATGGGTGTTTTTACTCTGGAGGGAGCAGAGATTGGGAGGTTTTGATATTCTCCAGTGACTTGTTTATTAATATATACTTTACTAGAGGCCCAGTGCATGATTAAATCATGCACGTTTAGGGTCCCCTACACGCTTTCGCTTTCGATTGCGGGGGAGCTGGGTGCCTGTCCGCTGGTGCACCAGGCCTTTCAGAAGCCTCCTGCGCGGCGGAGGCTTCTGAAAGGCCTGGTGCACCAGTGGACAGGCACCCAGCTCCCCCGCTTTTGATGGTCCGCGGTGGGACGTGAGCTTGCTGCCCCAGAGGCCCCTTCTGTGCCGCAGCATAGCCATGGCACAGACGCTGAGCTCAGCGTCCCGCCGGCCCAATCAGCCACCCTGGCCATCCCGAGTCCCGCCCCCCCGCGCCTCCTGGCCAATTGTGAGCATAGTGAAGGTACGGTCAATTTGCATATTTGTCTATTATTAGGTAGGATTGACTTGTAACATGCATTTCTTTCTTGATTTTGATGCACATTTCTATTTTTTTTAATTTAATTTTTAGAGAGAGAGAGGAAGGGGTGGGTGGGGGGAGAGAAAGAAAGAAACAGAGAAACATCAGTTTTGTTGTTGCATTCATTTGGTTGATCCTTATATGTGCCCTCACTGAGGATCGTAGCCACAACCTTAGTGTATCTGGACAACGCTCTAACCAATTGAGCTACCTGGCTAGGGCTCACATTTCTATTTTGAAAAACAAAATTCATCTCCCAGTGACTCAGTTCCCTGCACAGGGGATGATTCTTAAACTTTGTGACCAAAAGGATTTCGATGACTTCTGAAAAAGAAAAATAAAAGCTGTTTGCCTTCTGGAACCCAAAACTCCTCCAGTCCCTTGACGACCATCAGTAGTTCTATAGATATTACCTTTCATTGATCTACCACACATCAAACTGGAAAGGCTCATATGTCAATTTAAAAGCTCAGATTTTGACAAATACTTGCCGTGCCCATCACTAGTTCTGTAGCCGTTCTCATCGGCTTAGGACCACGAGCCGGAGGAGCCGGGTGAGCTCTGTGACAGCATTCCCCGGCTGCGTGCCCAGCTCGTCCTGCCCCAGGCCTCCCTCTGCTCCGCCTCACTGTTCAGTTGTCTCTCGGCCGCTGCTTAGGCCTCAGGTCTGGGAAAGGGACTGTCAGGTGGACGAGGTGACGACTTGGCTTCTCAGTGATGGGGACTGTCACTTTGGGGTGGAGCCACTGTGCTGATTGTAGGATGTGCTGCCCTGTGCCAGCAATAACATCCGGGCTGGATCCTCGCGCACTGGGCGTGCTCAGAGAGATTCAGTGGGAGGGCAGAACCGAAAACAGAAGAATGTTTGATTGCAGGCTTAGCCTGTGCACGCTGTGCCGGGAACATGGCAGGAGAGAATGACCAAGCTCAGAGACGCCAGCGCACAGCCCAGACGGGGAGGCCCCTTCCAGAGGCATGCGGTGGCGATTTTCCCTGTTAGTGTTGGAATGAGGGTTGAGGACCCTCAGGAAGGGAGGTTGTTTTTCAGTGTTTCCTTTTACTCACTCATTTGCCTCGCTTTCCTCCCAGTTTCCCTGAAACAGAATCAGTGGACAGCACTTCCAGCAGGACCACACTGTGTTTTGTCGAGTGGGTTGGCCTCAGAAGCCATCAGGGCGACGGACATTTGGAGGGAGAGGGCTGGACGGCACGCGAGGCATCGCCGGCTACCCCAGGCCTGCTGCTGGGAAGCCCCCCTCCTGTCAGCTCAGCAGTGGTGGCTCTGACCCGGCAGTCTGGGACTCAGCATTCCACACCTTGTGTGCCCAAGGTCGTCCTCGTCCCAGGCCTCCCCTTGGCTCGGCCTCACTGCCCAGTTGTCTGACCGGGCAATCCGGGACTTGGACAGTAGACCTGCCCTGGGCCCTGTGGGTCCCTGAGCTGTGCATAGGAAGGTGCTCAGGGGAAAAGCCAGTACCCAGAGCTTGGCGTGGCTGGGATTTCCTCGGGGCCCTTGTCTGCCTATTGGCTTCATGGCGCCAGGGCTTTCCAGTCTGCTCGTGGCTCTGTTTCTGGGAGAATGAGTGCTTCTCTGTGAGTTCAAGGGCCCTGAACGACCTGGCCTAAGAGCTTGCCGACATCTGGGCTGGAAGGGAGGATGGAGCTGTGCAGGCAAACCCAGTATTCTCTTCGTAAGATCACACTCAGGCTCTGACCTGGCCCAGTTGGTGTTTATATCAAAGCCAGTCTGTCCAGCCTTGTCTTCGCCTTTAACAAACGTCAGGGAGGGCTTAAGATGCTCTGAACATGAGGGATTGGAAGAAGCGGGTGTGGATCTTGTTCTGAAGGAGTGTGCAGTTAGAACTCAGAGAGCTTTGGACTTGGAATTCTGAGAATGGTTCTAGTCCAGTTTCCCACCCCTTTGGAATCCTTGCGTCATGTCCTGAAAGGAGGTCCTTTATTTGTTTTTTTACTTGAATGCTTCCAGGGATGAGAAGCTCACTACTGAGCATAGTACGCTTCTGGAAAATGTTAGGAAATTCTTATGTTGAATCAAAATCTGCATCTTTTTAACTTCCCTACATATAGTCATCGTTCTGTCCTCTCTGACCACAATAAAGGAGACTAATCTGTCTCCATTGTGACAGCTGACAAGTCTCACAGGAACTATCTTATTCTGAACTAAGACTCTTGCCCTTTCTCTCCTGGTAGCTACAAGCACATAACCAAATCCCAATCCTTGATTGTTTCGTATTTGAGATTATAAACTAGGCTGTCAGAGGGATCCTGCAGTTGCCTTTCGTAGTGTGCAGAGAGAAGTTCTTTTTTTTTTTTTTTTTTTTTTTACAGAGAGGAAGGGAGAGGGATAGAGAGCTAGAAACATCGATGAGAGAGAATCATCGACCACCTGCCTCCTGCACACCCCCTATCAGGGATTTGCCCGCAGCCAATGTACATGCCCTTGACCGGAATCGAACCTGGGACCTTTCAGTCCACAGACCGACGCTCTATCCATTGAGCCAAACCGGTTTCGGCAGAAGTTCTTTTAATGAAAGGAAAGAATCCAGGATCAGGTATCCTTTCTCCGTGCCCAAGACTGTTTCCGAGGAGGTATAAACTTAAAGCTTAAATTTATTTTTTTTCACTGGCAGGGCACAGTGCTAGGCCCATAGGCTGTTTCTGCCCTGAAGGACTTGACAATCAAACCAGTCACAAAAGGCATGTGCACATTTGAGCTCAGTCGGGTGGATACAGCGGGTGAACGGGTGAACGTACAGTGGGAGTGCAGCCGAGGAGGGCTTCCAGCTGTCCTGGGCTTGAAGCATTGGCACCCTGTTCAGTGGGTGGTGGACACATCAGGTTGTGTGGTCCGCTCGGCTTGCATAGCGACTAGGTGATGCCCTTTGGTCGTGACAGTCACTGTCCCTGCCCATCTGTCCAAAAATAAAAGCCGCCTTTTATAGATGACATTAGCATAGCAGTGGTGGTATTTTGGAGCCATCTCTTTTGAAAACAAAATAGATTAAAAGGAAAGAACATGATTTGTGATAGAGCGACGAACAGGATTGAGGACATGCTGTTCCGTCTGCTGCCGAATTACTGACAGTCATAATCTCTTTAGAAGAAGCAGGCCTTATGGAAATGAGAGGCCGTGGAAGTATCAACTCTGGTATTAGGAGGCCTTGGAGAAAATAACCCAGTACCGACAGGAGCCCTAGTGTTCTCGACTCCGCCCTGGTCAGCTGCCACTAAAGAAACCCTGCAGCTCCCCAGCCTTTCCCCGTCCTCTCCTCGGATGTATCTTGGCTCTATTGTAGCTTCCCGGGGCACTAACCACGTTCTCTCTCCTTTAAGTTTTGGCTTCCCGGCTCATGGCATCACTGGCTTCAGTCTCTCCCACTGGCTCTTCTGCCGCCCCTACTCCTGCAGGGTTGATGCTCCCCGTGGGTGGCCCTCTCATCTGCTGTTGCTCTCCCTGAGTGGTCTGCACTGTATGATTTCATGTCTTCTGCACATGACACAGTTCCTTTCCTTACTTCCCCATCTGTACCTCCTCCTGCTAAGGGGAAATCCTCGCCAAGATGTTCTGCTGGCTCCCCAGACACGGTAACTCCAGCACTGGACTGGTTTTCTTTCTTTGCTAAACCTGCTGCTCTTACAATCAACCATTGATCTTGGTCAGTCTTATTGCTCCATCTTCTAAGCAGTGAATGTCTGTGCTGTCTTTGATGTCTTTCTCCCTTCCAGTTCAGACCGTCAATAAGACCTGTCGATTCTACTCCTCAGGGTCTTTGGAATCTGTCCTTGTAGTTACCCTAGTTCACACTTTGTCGTTGGTCATTGAGCTGTTTACATTAGCTTCTTCCTTGGACTTCTTTTCTCCTGCCTTGTCTCCCCACCCTCACTCTCCAACCCCATCCTTAGTTTATCTCTGTAAAACCTCAGGTAAGACCATGCTGCCCTTATGCTTATATGGGAGGGTGTCCTCCCATAATTCTCCCTGGCCCATAAAGTCCTTCCACTTGGCTCAGGTCCCATCACTTGCCCCTCGCGCTCATCAGAGACATGCACTTGCATGGCGTGGCCTTGGCTCAGGTCCCATCTTCTGCCTCGGATGCCAACGCCCTTTGGCCTTTTCTTTTCTGCTTGGCAAATCCCTATTCATCCCTCAAGACTCATTTTCAATGGCATCTTCTCTGAAATCTTATCTAAAGAAACTCCTCTCAGCCCTGCAAAATGACCTTGTCTCCCTGCTCCGTCATGGCATTACACCACCACACCCCTTATAACTTTGCTTTATTGAAGTGGTGTGTCTGGGTGCAGCCAGCTCTAGACATTGAGTTCCTAAGACCAGGTATCCTTGGCACCCAGACACACAGTGAGTGTACAGTAGACACCTGTTAGGACATGTTTTGTTTATAGGAACCTCAACAGGGACTTTTGATCAGGGCAAGTGGGGTGCCTGCCTCCTGGTGACATAGCTCTCCAGGGGAGACCAAAAACATGGTGCAAGTCCCTTGGTGCCCAATGAGGGGCGCTAGTGCTCTCAACCCTGCCTGCCTTGCCTCTGATTCCGACTTAGCAGTTCTTCAAGGTTCTGTATTTGCAGGCACTCTTTATCCTTTCTCCTGCATTTATTTAGGTCGCACAACACTAAAAAGGGGTTTATTGATAGCTACTTCAGAAACTCATTATAAGTTAGACTCCTGTTACCATAATTATAGCTACCAATTATAGATTTATATATGCCGCAGATTAAATGCTCTCCCAGTTACAGCTCTTGATTTAGTGAAATACATAAAAAGAACAACTTTTAAAAATGGTTTAATCCCATATTTTCAGCTCCTTCATACAAAGAGATTATCTGTGGTACATTTGTTTATAATTAGATTCAAGTCCATTAGTCCTTTATATAGATAGTTTCATAGAAAAAGGAGTAAAAATGCTAAGTAAAGCAGCATCTCCTCAAGTGGGTTTTATGTTCCTTTGGGGATGGGAACATAAAAGGAAGTTTTCTGGATGAGCACTGTATTTGGAGTCTGAAAATTTGGGTTCCAGTTGTGATCCTTTACTTGTTCTGCATTTAATGTTTTCCTTTATGTTAACTGGGAATAATAATCTATATATATATAAAATCCTAAGCAACCGGACGACCGGCCGGTAGCTATGATGCGCACTGACCACTAGGGAACAGACGCTTAAGCAGGAGCTGCCCCCTGGTGGTCAGTGCGCTCCACAGCAGGAGCTCTGCTCAGCTGACCGATGGGGGCCAGATGCCAGGCTCATGGCTGGCAAGCACAGCTGTGGTGGCTCAAGCCTCTCCCACCTCCTCTGCAGCACTACCTAGCAGCAGCGGTGGCGGCAGGCACAGCGGGCTTGGATGAGCAGGAGTGGCATGGTGCCGGCCCTGGCTCAGGCTCCTCTCTGGCCGCCTGCCGCTTCACGCACTGCTACATCCCTCGAGGGGTCCCAGATTGTTAGAGGGCGCAGGCCAGGCTGAGGGACCCCACCAGTGCACGAATCCATGCACCGGGCCTCTAGTAATAGTTGTAAATTGCTAATAGTTGTAAAATATAAGAGGCTTAAAGTTATGTTTAAACTCACCCTTTCTGGAATTGGTACAGAGAGATTTTTCCAAGGTGACATCAGATATTCCAACCAGACTTGTGAGTCTGCTATTTGCAGGAACCTAATGTAACCCTCAGAAGGCAGACAGGGGTGGGGGTGAAATCAATTACACCATTTGGTAGACATGAAACTTGAAATGCAGAAAAGGCCACATTGAAGATACAGCTTTCACACTTGGAATGTCAAAGAGTCAGTGTAGACTGGGCCAGTGTGGCTCAGTGGTTGAGCGTCGACCTATGAACCAGGAGGTCACGGTTCAATTCCTACTCAGGGCATATGCCCAGGTTGTGGGCTCGATCCCCAGTAGGGGGTGTGCAAGAGGCAGCTGATCAATGATTCTCTCTCATCATTGATGTTTCTCTCTCTGTCTCCCTTCCTCTCTCTTAAATCAATATAAACATTTTTTTTAAGAGTTGGTATAACTAAGGCATCGATGGGAATGTCAGAGTCCCACTTTCATGTCACTTCTTTCTTGTAGTTTGAAAAAGAGCTTCAGAGGATTTCGGAAGCCTATGAGAGTCTGGTCAAGTCCACCACCAAGCGAGAGTCACTGGACAAGGCGATGAGAAACAAACTGGAGGGCGAGATTCGAAGACTTCACGACTTCAACAGGGACCTCCGAGGCACGTCAGCTTCTGTTCGTGTTTTCTCTCTATCCCAAAGCGCTGTGTGACCAACAGCCTGACTTCAGGTCCCAACTGTGTGAGATAACCTTGGGAAATTCCAACCACCTGGGAAAGGGCTCTCAGAGAACAGAGTTGTTCCTTTCTGCCTTGTAGGGTGTAGGTTTCAGCACGGAGCCTGAGAAGTGACAGACTATATGCTAAGTGAGGGAGTAGGTGTGCAAGCTGCTGCTTGCTTGAAAAGTCCCGACTGTGACATGTGACTATGTGAGTGGCAACTTTGAAAAGACCAGTGTTAGATGCACAGCTCTTCCCACACATGCTGAGTCATTCGGTGGCATGCTGTAAAAGCCCATGCTGAACACTTGCTTGGTATAATATAGAAGACAGACTCAACATGTGTCCCTCTGGTGGAAAAATAAAGGCCAATAGGCTAATAGATGTGTAGCTATAATAATAAAAGTGTAATATGCTAATTAGACCGGATGATCTTCAGATGAAGCCAGGGCTGCGAGGGAAGCCCGGGTCCCGGGTCCCGGGTGCCAGCCAGCAGCCGGAGGGAAGCCTGGGTCCCAGGTGCCTGCCAGCGGCCGAAGGGAAGCTGGTGCTGGCAGCTGGGGGAAGGAAGGCCTACTCTTGCACGAATTTCATGCATCGGGCCTCTAGTATATGTATATACTTCCCAAAAACTAGGAGTCACCTGCTACAGGGTCTTGGCAACCTCCAACATACAGAATGACTCAATGCATAAAATTTAACTTCACTTTCAGTCAGCCAAGCCATTTTTCAGTTGCCTCGTATGTAGTCTCTAAATCAGTGATGGGCAACCTTTTGAGCTTGGTGTGTCAAACTTTGCCAAAAAACTGAGCATAACTCGGGTAGTGTGTCACTTTGAGGAAAAAACTAACTCCAAGACTCTAGTCGCAAATGTTTCATCCTCAGGAGCAGCAAATGTTTCATCCTCGGCATGCGGCCGCGTGTCATCAGAAATGGCTACGCGTGTCAGTGCTGACACACGTGTCATAGGTTTGCCATCACTGCTCTAAATCCAGCTTTTTCTATTATTACAAACCGTTTTATCTTGCATATTGTGTACATTAACGAAGACCTATTAAGCCGAATTATTTAATTGAATACATGAAAATTTGCCAAGTGGTTTGAGCAAATGTAGAACTGTGTAAATTCTTCATCCATTAGGTCATTTTGACTTTTTTTGGTATTCATTTAATTGTTGTTTTAATTTTGGGGGGTAGTTCCAAGATACAGGTAGCATTCACAGGGTAAAACAGAGAGTTCATGGTCAGTGTTAGACTAGGGCTGGGTCTGGGGCCAAGGAGTCAACCCTTTGCAAGGACTTCAAATCAGAGGTTTGCTCATAGGCAGCAAAGCGCTTTTTCTTGGAATCTGTCCTTAGCTGCCTCCTGCTGGTGCACATCCTGGCATTCCATTGCATAAAGGCACAGCGTGGCATCTGAAGACTTCTTTTGACATTTTGGAATGTATTGTTCCTCCCCAAAAGTTGTTCAGCTTGGGGCTCCTGCCTGAGCATCTTTTCATACCCAGCTCTTGGCTCCCATGTCATTTCTCAGTTGATGATGACTTAGATCCGTATGCATTTCTTCATAATCCTTTTCTCTCTGTGCACAGATCGACTGGAGACTGCCAACAGGCAGCTGTCCAGCAGGGAGTATGACGGCCATGAAGACAGAGCCGTGGAGGGCCTGTATGCTTCTCAGAGTGAGTCTCCATGTTTATCCATCCCAAAGTTGTTATTTTTAAAACTTAAGGGCCTGAACAAAGAATCATGTTAATTTTAAGTAGGTTTTGTGCTGTGTGCTTTTGGGGTTTTAATTTAGCACATAAGCTGTTGGGCCTCCTAGGCCTGCCAGAGATAACGCCAAAGTTATTAGGTATTATTTCAGTAACGTTTATTCTGACTTTCTGACCTGGGCCACTTGAAGGATCACATCATATATCTGCATATGTGACTCTCGTTGCCAAAAATCACTGAGCCTATGTCTGCCCAGAATGAAACAAACAGTGGCTTCCTGTGCCTCCAGATTATTGGGAGGATATTGTGTTAATTTCACCAAAGGCAAATGAGAGGATCAAATGGGTTTTGAGAAACCATGGGTCAGGGTTAGAATTTCTGCAAATTCATTGTACAGGTCAGAAATGTAAAAATACAACTTTCTTTTTTTAAGACTGTTTAGAAAACGGAATTCATTTCTCCAGCATAAATCTCAACAACATGGTGAGTTAAGTGTTTACGAACTAAAGACAGTTCAAGCAACAATGTCACTTATCTGACATTGACCATCCACGCGGGGGGGTGGTGGTGGAATTCTGATGCCGGTCCTTCAATACAGCCCTGCGTTTTCAAGGCGGGGAAATCATTGGTTAAATTTTCGAAGTGCAGTACTATTTGGTTGGGGTAAGCTCCTTTGTTTCCCCCACATTTACTCCTGATCGCACTCCAGGGATTAGTCTCAGCTTCATCTTTAAGTTTTGTTTTGGCGAATGGACACTAATGCTGTCCAGGGCTTTTGCATCAGAGCCTTTCTCGTCGTCTTGCAGCAGTTGACCTGCCCTGTGCTCTAGGTTCCCATAGAGAGCTCCATCAGCATCTTGAATTATTTACTTTCCCACAGAATGTATCTCTTCCTGAGGGTACAGCAGATTTACCGCCTCCTCTGAGCTTTCCTTTGAAAAACAAGTCACCTGTGGTACCTGCATGTAGCACCTGGCTGTCGGATGATCAGCTGCCTGAGTAGAGTCGGTGTCCTTGTGGTAGTTCTGTCAGCAATGTCGCTCTGCTGATCCTCTGCCTTCTTGTTGGGGGATATTATTCTCTCACTTAGTTCAGGCCAACATGGGAAATCCAGTTAGTTCCATCTGATGAGCATTGGTTCTAGCCTCTCAGCCCAGGCTGTGCTCATGGAATGATAGGGTTTGGTGTTGGGTGAGTTCAGAAGATAAAACATTAACGATCCAGGTGAAGAGGCTCTTCCAGCATTATGGCAATGATTTGTTCTGTGTGAGCATGCTCCATTGTGCTCCAAAGGCAGAAACAGAGTCCAGAGGCATTTTTCAACTGCTTACAGGTGTCTCATTGTTGACGTGTGATATAATTGAATCTAGGCAATGCATTTGAAGCAAGTTTGCTAACAGTGATATCTAACCAATGTTTTAATACCTGTCTCTACAGGACACTTTGTGCCATAATCACGCTTTATAATTGTTTGCATTAGCTTTTGCTCTCCTAGTGTGGCGAAGAGATGGACTTGGTACGTTATTTCAAATTTACAGATAGGTATTTTTCTTAGTGAGTTGTAAGAACTCTTTATATATTAAGGAAATTAGCATGTCTCCTGCCATCTGTGTTGCCGCTACTTCCCCCAGTTGTTTTTTTACCTTTGATGATAACATCCTCTAGTTTACAGATTTTTTAGTAACTATATTTATGCCTTCTAGATTTTATGTTATGCTCAGAAATGCTTCTTCCCACTCCAAGATTATAAAAAATATGCACCTATATATTTTCTCAAAGGTGTTTATGAATTTATTGTTTGCAAGACTTATATTTTAGAAGCTTGTTAGGAAGGAACAGTAGAAGAGACATTCATTAGGAACTAACCTGGAGGCAAAGAGACTAATAACAGGTATTTTAGTACCTGGGCAAGAGAGGTAGAGGTCTTAACTAAGACAGAAGTAGTAATGGAGAGTAGGGGAAGATAAGCAAGTGACAGTTCGGGACTGGATGACGAATTGAATAAGGCAGTAAAAGAGAGACAGGAGTGTGACAAGGACAACCAGGAGGAAGGAACAGGTTGGGATTAGATAATGAGTTGAAGTTTGAACATGTGGAGTCATCTGACACTGCGGCCCATAGCTAAGTGAGCAGGTACAATGGCAGTCGGTGCAGACCCGCCCCGAAGGCTAGCGATGGGCGGTGCTTTCTGTCCGACTTTGATTTTAGCATGTGGGTACAGAATGGCAGGCATGAATTACTACCTCGCCTCAGAGTTATTCATGTGTTTCATTATCTATATATCCTCTTGAAACTCTATTATTAAAGCACTTTCCAAATGCCTTGTAACCATAATTACTCACATTGCGCACTCCAGAGGAGCCACCCTTCTCAAATGAGTCTTCTGGAATGCTAGCCTTTGGCTGAGAGAAAGGCAGGCCCGCCAAGCAGAGTAGTGATTTCTCTGGGTGATGCCTAGCAAGGAGCTGAGGCTCGGGTGGGAAGGCTCTGACAAACACCTTGGCCAGTGGGAAAGTTAGAAGGGAAGTCAGAGGAGAGAATAACATGTTTGGCTCTTTTGCTAGGTGTTCATGGGGAAGCTAGGCATTCCGTCCAAGAACACCCAAGGCACTCTCGCAGAATGAGCTGTCGGTAGGAGCTCTGTAACGCCCTCTTAGTTAATGGAAGGGGAAGGTCCTTCCTGGCCTGATTTCTGAATTTCCCTGCTGTCCAGGGCAGTTTTCCTTCAAAGACTGAACTCTGCTCTTTAGTTGGAGCCTGATGAAGGCCTTGGTGGAGTGCCTGGGCAGTCGCCGCTGAGCTGTGCAGGTTGGGGGAACATTAAACAGGGCGATTATTGTGCTCCTCTCAGTTAGGAGGTGGCTCCATGTTAAAAAATCTCACTGGATTAAGTGCTTAGGACTTTGAGGACTGTGACAAATTGTTTTGTCTATCACATCGTGGTGTTGCATTCAGAGTTTTGTGTGTTTGTTTTCTGCTTTTGCTTGCTTGTTTGTTTTTTCAAATATTTTTGCAGCCAAATTGCTCCTGAAAAACAAGACATCCTATTTGGTCTGTCTGTGTGACACTAGGGTGTCTTTGTCCTTTAACTTCTTTAACTTATTGAGATTTCTGCTTCTTCTATTCATTTATTTGTCACACACACGCACATGCACATACAGATAAGCATGCACATGCGTGCGGGTGCGTGCGCGCGCACGCACACACACACACCAAGTCCTGGGAATGTCTGTCATCATTCACTTTTAGCACTGTCTTCTCAGTAAGTGAAACTTTTTAATCGTTTCTTTATAAAAAATTGATGACTGCAGAATTTCCATCATCATCAGACCAGAAAGCCAAAAATAAAATATTAGATGTGGGGAAACTAGGTGGGTAGAGGGAATCTTATTAGTTTCTTGGGTTGAGTAGGAGCTGATTTGCTCTGGCGTGCTTGTGTAATTCCAGGATAAAACCAAGTTGTGTTCCAGGACACCCAAGAACTTACCTCCACCCCTTTGGGGTTCTTTAGGCCATATGTGTTCAACATATTTGGTTAAAATTAAGTCTTTGTGAGTTGGATTATGGCTGTTAAAAGGTATCTCAAAAAAAAAAGAGATTTCTTTTTTTAGCATTCATTTATTTATTTAAATTGATGAGTAATGTGTGTAAATAAGTCAAAACTCATATATACTTTGGATTTTCCTCATAATTCCCTTGGGTTTAAAAGTTAACAACAAAAGAATGTGTGGGACCACCTTGTTTTAAAAATAATAGTAATTTTCCCTGGCCGGTGTAGCTCAGTTGGTTGGGCATCATCCCATGCACCGAAAGGTTGCCAGTTCGTTCGATCCCTGTCAGGGCGCAGTGGGAGATTAGCTGTTCCATGTTGCACTCTCACATCGATGTTTCTCTCTCTCTCTCTCCCTCTTCCTTTCTCTCTAATATCAATAAAAATATTTTAGGAAAGTAATAGTAATTTAACATATTCAGTGAATCTTGTAATCATCATCTTACCCTTGGATCTTATTTTAGGTAATTTGGTTTTCTGTCTCTTATAGAACGTGAAAGAGACTAAAATAATTTTCTATAAGAGAATCCCTCTGGCTATTTTTGCATTTCTATAAGGGCCCGTGTGAAGCAGAAATTACAGTGACATAAACATGAATTCCGTTGACCTACATGGAGCACAAGGAGGTTACTCTGAATCCCCATTGGGTTTCATTGTACCTTGTGTGGGTCTCTCTCAGGCGTTGTCAGGGAGGATGGGTTAGGTGTTGTCACATATGGGCCCACTGGTTTACCTCCTGTGGGCTGCCTGCGCTTGCAGCTCCTCCTGAGTCACTGCAAAGCTCCTACTACATACATCACCTACTCTCTGCATTCTGTAGGGGAACCCTTTAGTTGCATGGAACTCCTCCACTCGGTGGTTGAGTACTGACCTATGAACCAGGAGGTCATGGTTCGGTTCCAGGTCAGGGCATATGCCCGGGTTCTGGGTTCGATCCAGCTGTGCAGGAGGCAGCTGATCAGTGATTCTCTCTCATTGTTGATGTTTCTATCTCTCTCTCCCTCTCCCTTCCTCTCTGAAATCAGTAAAAATATATTTTTAAAAATCATTCTTTTTAGCTCAATATTTCCTCATCATGTTGGGAGATATACCTATTCTGTTATTTCAAGGCATTTGGCAAAATTATTTTTTTAAAACTGCTATCAGAATAGGAGCAACTCAAGAATGCTTGAATTCTTCTTTGCCTGCCTTCTTCCCTCCTTCCTTTTTTTTCCAAGTAGGAGGATATCCAGGGAACCTTTCACTATGCGGCACTCCTCATGAAAATTGGTGTAATATAGTTGATCTCTGACTCCTTTGACATCTCTTTTACTCTGATGGAGATGTGTTGGAGTAACCGTTGGCTGTGGTACGGAAAGGTTTTTGGAGCAGTGGGCAGATGCTCACACTGGCCAATCCATGGACCATGCCAAACACCCAGACCCACCTGGGCAATGGGGAAGGAATTGTCTGTGGAGCCTGCCAAGGTGGTGTCATTTAAATCAAGAACATTTTCTTGCCTTAAGTTAACGGATCCTCTTTACAGATGACACCTACATTTAGTGGGACTGTGCAGTTCAAAGAAATAACGGTTTTGTAGGCATGGCCTCAAGCAAATAATTTTGCTGCATCTTCTAAGGCCTGGACTCTCACTGACATGCTCCTGACCTGAAGGTAGATCCTGATGTCCCTGCACTTCCATTTCCTCTAAACAGAGGGATCGATTTGCTAATTCAGCCCATAGAGCTCTGAGGAAGATACCAGAGATAGCAAGTGTGAAGAAGACTTTATAAAACACCTTTATTCTGCAACACTTCTTCCGGCTCCTTACATCCTTCCTCCATCTGTTTTAGCACTCACCTTGTCTGGAAGGACCTGCCAGTTTTCAGGGTTGGGGAATGGTCCGTGTTCCCAGAGAATGCTGGCGTGGCTCAGCAAGCCTTTGCAGATTTGGGAAGCAGAGCATGTGAATGCTTAAGCCACTTGTTCAATCTTGACAGGCAGCACTGAGGAACTTCAAACCCACATGACAGCCAGAAGTGCCCCAGAGCTTCAGGGCATCTGTTTATGCTCCATCAAATCTTCTCCCCAAGTGTGAAAGTCAGTGTGACTCAGTGAGGCTGGTTGTCTGTGCTTAAAGGCCCGGAGCCGGTTAAAGAATGTCTCCCGGTCACGTGTTGGTATCAGGGCTCCAGCAAGGGCACATGACTTATGGTTGATTTATTGGCTTGGCTTTCCTGCTTGGAGATGGAATAGTCAAGTGTCTTAAACTTTATTACAGTCCCCGGTCCTTGCACTGCATGGCTAGTGGCATGGATGGAGTAAGCCCAGACTGGAAAGCATACTAGAGTTCATTCCCATTTCATGTGGCATCCGGGAGCCCTCACGTTCCCTGCCAGTTCAGAGCCGGGAAATCTCATCCAGGTCTCAGCTTAGATGAAATGGCAGTTGCTCAGGGAAGCCCTGAGATAGGGCCGGGTCTTGCTTTTATATAATCCCGCAACACCCTGTACTTTTTCCTTTTTAAACACTCAGCACAACTGTGAATTAGTAACTGTTGGCTGTGCCTGTTGTGTCTTCCCTGACTAAACTGCATGCACCAGGGGGCAGGGGCCTTGTCTGACACCCTCACCTTCGTGGTCCCATGTCACGTGTTTCCAGCACCTGGCACTTAGGGGCATTTCATAAGTATTTGATGGGTATTGAATGACGTGATAGTCATCACTATTTATTCCAATAATGGGCTACTTCCTGTGAGCTAGCTGTGTTCCGGGCCACAGGGCGGCAAACGTTTTCTGTGAAGCGCCAGGTGGTACGTGATCTCAGGCCACAACCACGCAGCTCTGCCCTGTAGCCGAAAGCCCCACAGATGGTCCGTAAACAAGTGGGAGCGACCGAGTTCCAGTGAAACGTTATTTATGGAATCAGGCTGTGGGTGGACCTGGCCTGCAGGCCATGGTGGGCTGACCCCTGTTCCCGTCATGGAAGGAAGAGAAGGAAGGAACCTGAGCATAAGGAGGATGAATAAGAAAGAACTGCAGAAGTTCTCTAGATCTTATTTTGTAAATTGCCTAATTTATAAATTAGGATGCAATTGGTATTCTTTCCTGGGAGAGTTTCATGGTCATTTTATATATACACTGAGTGGCCAGATTATTATGATCTCTGAACGCATAATAATCTGGCCACTCAGTTTATATCTTATATAATAAAAGGTTAATATGCAAATTGTCCCCTCGACCAGGAGTTCGACCAGCAGGCAGGCCGGCCAACCGCCCATATCCCCTCCCCCTGGCCAAGCTGGCCGGACCCCACCCATGCACAAATTCATGCACCAGGCCTCTAACTATACACACACACACACACACACACACACACACACACACACACACACTGAGTGGCCAGATTATTATGCGTTCAGAGATCATAATAATCTGGCCACTCAGTGTATATATTTCAGAGAGGAAGGGAGAGAGAGAAAAATCAACAATAAGAGAGAATCACTGATCGGCTGCCTCCTGCACGCCCCCTACCAGGTATCGAACTCGAAACCGGGAATTGAACTGTGACCTCCTGGTTTATAGGTTGATGCTCAACCATTGAGCCACACCAGCCGGGCTCACGGTCATCTTTTCCTGAAGCCCTAATCAGGTGAGCATACCATTTTCATTTTAGATAAACAGACACATGCAAATGTAGTCACAAACCTTAGTTACCCAGTTGGGATCCAAAATTGGCTAATGATGAAAGATAGGGCTGGGCAGGACTAGCCCTGGGGTTCGTAGTTAACTGCTGGATAGTGAGGTCTTTAGGGGTGCCTCTCAGCAGTGCCATGTGTCTTACCATAAGCGTCCTACTGTGAGATGAGGTCTGCAGATCTTAAATGCCAGGGTTGGGGAGGACCTTAAAGGTCACAAGTCTGGCCTCTACAGTGCACGTGTCCTCTGAACCTGAGCTCATTAAGAGGCCATTTGATTGCCACTGGGAATGACAGTTTCTCCAGAGGCTGATGGTTGAAAGTTTATCCTCGGGTGGAGTTGCAGGGTGGCTCCCGTTTGTCCCCCTTTAGGTCCCAGTTCAGGCGGGCCTGCTGTGGTCATTTTACAACAGTAACGGCTGCCAGCACTCATTGAGCACTTTCTGTGAGCCCAGCGCTCAGCTAGCCTCTGCGGGTGCATGGTCTCTATCTGGTGAGGGCGCTGAGGCACAGGAAGGTGCAGTAACTTGTCCCGGGTCATCAAGCTGGTGAGTAGGGCACGCGGGTTTTGACCTCAGGCCATTCTGAGGCCGGAGCCCAGAGTCATACTGAGCTGCTTCGGGGAGTCACCCCTGTGCCGGGGAGGTGCAGACACATGCTGATGTGAGAGGTGGCAGCTGTGGACTCCCAGTGGTGGTAGAATTCACTGAGCGTGGCCTTCATGTTTCACTGACGAAGAAACTGCAACCCAGAATGAGCGAATGGTTTGCCCTTAGTCACCTCCGTTGGCTCTGGGGGTGATGAAACATTTCACATTTTACCCCTAGAAGTATCAGGGCAGTAAGTGAATGTTAAATAATTTTTGTACTAAAAGTCTTCTTTGGATTCAAATTATTTAGCCCAGTACTGTGACTTCGTAGTAATGTACCCATTTCTCCTCAGGTGAGTTCTAACTACTGGAGTTCACAATTTGTCCTTCTGATTTCTACATCTGTCTTTGAACCAGAGCCAATTATAGTAAAAGGCCTTGTTTGATAATCTAGTGTATCTCTTCAGATATAAAAACAAAATTGTTGAGACCAGAATAGAGTTTAGAGTCTTTAAAAAAAAACTTCTCTCAAAATGTCTGTGAAATTAAAGCTTTTGTTCTCTGATAAAAATAAGCAGAATGCAATGAGTGACTCTGTGATGTCGGTTCTGTCAGTTTGTTTTTAAAACTATTTTGGGCTCATGAATTGTAGTGAGGGCAGGCAGCTGTATCTTAATGGAATGCAAAACGTGAGGGACAAAGTGTTTGTTTTAAGTCCAGGAAATTTGGTTTTAGACCATTAAACATAAGCTTGCATCTGTTACTAATTTTCTTTTTTGCTTACAAAAGACTGGTCTTTTGCTTACAAAAAGACTGGTAGAAAAAAAAGAGGGGGAAAAACAGAGCAAGTTACAAAAGTGATCATGGGAGGGGTTGCAGAAGTTAAAGAAAGGGAGAAAATATAATTGCAGGTAACATTGCTTTCTCCCTGATCAACACAAAATGAACTGCTTTTTTATCCACATATAACAATTTCCCCAGCATGAACTTCTATCTTTGGGCCAGGTTTGAGGGTTAAGCCATTCAAAGGGCCCATTTAAAAAACACAGTTCTGTAGGTGGGTATTATAATAATGCCCTAACGCCTTATTTAAAACTAACCTAGGAATATAATTAATAATACATACCTATAAATATCTAGGCATTTACTTAGATATATTTACATACAACAAAATAAATACTTACTGTACATATCCTCTCTAATAAAAGGATAATATGCAAATTAACCATCACTCTGCTACATAAGCCACGCCCACCATCCAATCAGGGCAAGTATGCAAATTAACCCCAGCTAAGATGACTACCATTGGGTTTCCCCGGCAACAGAAGAAGCTAAGCTTTCCACATACTCTGGCGGGCCGGGCCTCCACTCAAGGATACAAAGTTTCAATTATAGAAGGTAAACAAATCCAAGCGGCAGACACGGATCCAGAAGGAGGCTTGGCTCCACTCCAGGCTACAAAGTTTCAATTGTAGAAGGTAAATAAATTCCAGATACCAGGGCCTCTGCTTGGGTCACCAGCAGCTTGGCTGGCCTGCAAACCACCACAGGCCCCTTGCTCAGGCCTCTCCATGCCCCAAGGGAACCCCACCCTGATCCAGGACACCCTTCAGGGCAAACCAGCTGGCCCCCACCCACGCACCAGGCCTCTATCCTCCTATCTAATAAAAGAGTAATATGCAGATTGATCATCAATCCAACACACAATATGGCTGCCCCCGTGTGGTCAAAGATCCTGACCCTATGTGGACACAAGATGGCCACCACAAGATGGACAGCAGGAGAGGGCAGTTGGGAGGCACCAGGCCTGCAAGGGAGGGCAGTTGGAGGCAATCAACCCTGCAGGAGATGGCAGTTAGGGGTGACCAGGCCGGCAGAGGAGGGAAGTTGGGGGCAAACAGGCTGGCAGGGGAGCAGTTAGACATCAATCAGGCTGGCATGGGAGTGGTTAGGGGGTGATCAGGCTGGCAGGCAGAAGCGATTTAGAGGCAATCAGGAAGGCAGGCAGGCAAGCAGTTGGGAGCCAGCAGTCCTGGATTGTGAGAGGGCAGTCGGACATCTCTCGAGGGGTCCCAGATTGGAGAGGATGTAGGCTGGGCTGAGGGACACCCCGCCCCCTCCATGCACGAATTTCGTGCACCGGGCCTCTAGTAATAAAGTAAATGTGCACATTCTAAGGGTGCAGTGTGGTGAAATGTAACCACCGCCACAGTCGAGGCGTAGCACCTACCGTGCCTGTGGGATTCTTCCTTTCCTCTCCACGTGAGCTGCACTCCCACCCTCTGTCTGCACAAGTTCACTCTTCACTGCCTTCAGATCACTGCTCTTTGTTCTATGTCCAAGTTTTATGGTTGTTTCCTGCATGAGGAGCCAAATCGTCTGGTAGGGTCTTACTTTGTCATACCTGGAAAGAGAGGTGTCTGTTGTATATCTTTTTACATTAAGTAAAGAGAAGGCAATAAAAGGACCTATTCTGTGGTAGTTATGGAAAGTTTAAGTCTTCAGGTTTGTTTTCTAATTAATTCCCGAATAGGTGTCTAGTCAGAACCATCTGCTCTGCGCATCCTGTGTTTATGTGGCATTATTAACTCATTGCCCAGTTGGTTATTAAGCTGTCAGCAGTGATATGGAAGTCGCGGGACATTTTTATTTTAAGTAAAAAAAAAAATAAAGTGGAAGGTTTGAGCAGTACATATGGAAGCTGAGCTGGATGAGTGGGTGTGTATTCAGTCAAGCAAGTTTGCAAGCTACATAGGTAAAAAAACAATGAAGTTTTAAAAAAACTCAGTTACACCTTAATGTGTAAGTCCAGTTTTTAGAAATAAAATGCAATAGGATATAGGTCAGAGAAAATTACTATATTCAAGACAACTTCTACTGATATTCAAATAAATACTGTACCAGATCTTACCTGCGATATATTTCTTTCGGTGCTACACACTCACTTTGGGGCCTAGATACTGAAGAGCAATAGGTAAATTTCATAACGTAACAAAAATACTATGTGAAGACCAAAATGTTTTCCTCTGTTAGGTCAATAGAAGAGTTGGTGGTTGGGCTTATTACTTTCAAAGGATAAGTGTCTGAAAACTGTCATTTAAAAATTTTTTTAGTTTAAAGACTGGGTTGGAATTTGGTCCTGTATCAACAGCATCCTCTTATTCGATAGGCTGTTGCCTACACTTGTTGCATCTCTTCATAAATGAGGCGCTTCCGCTATCTTAGATTCTCCGAATCCTACAGAGCTAGAAGGGTGCAGACAGGCGCTGAAGTGCGCCGCTGAGGGAGGACGGGACACGCCGACGCGCCTCTGCGCCTGGGATACAGGTTACAGAAGCACTGCTCCCACCGAAGTACTAGTACATGTGCGGGTCCTCCCGTCCAGGGGAGACCTGTCATTGAAGGGATCAGAAAAGCTTCCTGAGTGTGTGGCCTTTCGGGCAGGCCTTGAAAACGGACTCGTCTTTTAGAGTAATTTTGCCGCCACCGTACTATGGAAAAGGGGAAATGTCTATTTTCCTCCTTCATTGGGGCAACCAAGTTTGAATAAGCCTTCACACGTCAGGCTCACTTTCTCATATGGATTCATCTCCAGGAGATTTCTCCCCTGCATTTTTACAGGAGCCACTTCCACAGCCTTTGTTCCTTTTTGTCGTGTCTGATCCAGTGGCTCTGAAACTCGGAACACTCGTTTTAAAAGGAAGCTTACTTGGAAGCTCCAAATGTAAAATGCATAAGAGCTGAAGACCCATTTTGGTTCAGACAGGGGTGCGTTTTTTAGCTCCACCTCATTCCTGCCTGGCCCCAACATTGCTTCTCCCCCTCCCTTCCTTCTCTCTCTCCCAGGGCTCTGCAGGACAGTTTGGTTTGCACTCCTATTTTTAATATTCCTTATTACAAAACTCATTTAAAAACAGTTCTCTCTCCCAGCCATCTAAGACAAGCCCTCACTGGAGTGTACCTGTGTTGGTTAATAGACCTAGTCAGCCGCCCGCTCACAGCCTATGTCTCCAGTTGCCTGGCAGAACCTCGGCAACCTGCAGTGGCCTACAGGGACCGTGGAGAGCTAAAGACCCTTTCCAGAAACAACAAGGTTCCTTATCTGAGAAACTTCTTCCGCAAAATTTTAAAAGACATCAAAAAGCCAAGCCAGGGGCTCGTGGGTTAGCTTTGTATTATATTGCTTTTTCACTGCTGAGTTCATGAGTGTGTCGCCTTTCACGTGGTTTTGCATCACATAAGCCTCGTGTGAACAGATAACTCTTAAATGATAGGGACTGTGCTCTGTTCGGTTTAGTTTGAGGGGTCTCTTTCTGGGTTCATCAGTTTGACTCTCAAACTGGGGTGAGGGAGTGAGGGCGAGCAGATGTGAAGAATGAGCTCTTGAGTGTGGACTACCTTTGAGGCGGGATGAACCTAAATAGTGAAGTAAATGAAATTCTTTCCCATTGACTTCCCACTCCCACAACCTCAGAGAAAAGAAACCCCTTTTGGTGTCCACAAGATCGTCCAAATGGATCTGGCTCTTCAAGTAGGTTGTAGCCGCCCCGTGGAGTGGACTCCTCGCCAGCATCTGTTCCGTATTACAAGATACGGTGCCAGGGAGCTCCGGGCCGAAGGATCCTTGAGGAAGGAGCAGGAGGAGAGATTTTAGGGAGAGATACTATGGCAAATAAGTGTCGTGACATCTTTTCATAAGAGAGAATCCCCGCATCCGCATTGTGGAGAGGTTTCTAGTTACCAGAATGAATGCCATTAGTGTTGGTCAGCATTGTCTAAGGCTTTGCCAAATACCAAGTCCTCCTGGTGGGGAAGGGAGCAGCGGTGTAAAGAAAAAAGGGGAGTGTCCTAGTGATGTTTTTATTACAAAAGGGAAAACCCGCCTGAGCTAGCTTAAGGCCAGAAGCAAGGGCTGTTTTTGAAGTGCATGGGTGTGTGAGGGAGGCCCCAGGCAGGACGGGCAGGTAGGCCTCACAAGGCTGGGGGCCAGGGCTGGCATGTCTGAGAGCCACGGTGCAGTTTGTACTGAAGAGTCTGTTTGTGTGTGTCTCTCTGTTTGTAACCTTCCCTCCACGGGCTCTCATCCACTTTTCTCCATCCATCTGCCTGATTCTTCATTTTCTACAGCACGGCGTTCTCTGTTCTCCAACGCACATGCTGGATGTGGCTGCTAGCCTAAGAGCCAGGGGGCCTGTCTGCATCACCACCTCTGCCAGGCTCCTACTGGCACGTCCCCAGACAAGAGACTCTGATTGGCCCAGCTTGGGTCACGTGGTCCTTCAGGTTTGACCCTGTCAAATGGTGGGCAGGGGCAGATGAGAAGGGCTTTGCACTGCAGGCGTGCCTACTTCCCAGAACTTTGTAATGCAGGGCTGCGGTCGATAGCTCTTCAAAACAGAGTGTCTTCTGAGCAGACATGTGAACATTGTCTGCTCCGTATGGATCTCCAGATTAGGAAGCACTTGCCTCTGGCAGGCCCTCTCCTGGTGAACCTCCAGTGCTGATGGGGGGCAAACAGACCCCTAAATACAAACAGACGGCCCGGGCACTGTTGGCCACCTGCAACCTCAGCCTCCCTACCCAGCCTCTCCTTCATCTATGGCCTCTTCTCTGGTTACGTTCTTTAAGCTCTCTTCATTCAGAGGGGCCCAGGGATTATACTCCTAACATCAGTCTCCTCTGTCATTGGCATTTTAGAGGTTTGTTGGATCGTACCTGCCGCCTCTTCCCTTAATTCTATTCCCACCATTTCCTCTTTCCACATCCAAGGCCACCAGTACCTCCTTGAGAAATGCCAGAGAAATGACTGCAGAACCAGGTGCCCAAATGGGTTCGTTGTGCGTTGCTGTGTGAGCATATGGGATTCGGAGCTTGAACAGGATTAGCTTAGTCTGTGTTTATGTGTACAGTCTCTCTCTCTCTCTCTCTCTGTCTCTCTCTCTCTCACACACACACACACACACATGCACACACACACACACACACACACACACACACACACACACACAATCCAGGACAGATGTGAACCTGTAAAGAACCGGCCAGTTGAAAGGACCAGCCTTGGTTCCAGTTGAAAGAAGAGAGGAGGGAGAGGAAGACCTGTCCTTTGCCTTCCGAGCATTCCAGGGCACGAGTCACCCTTTGGTCAGGCTGGCAGCAGCTGGACTCCTCTGTCCCTCCAGCTTTACTGAGCTTGGGGAAAACTCATCAAAAACCTTTACATGAGGAAAGGCCTAGAAATTGATTCCTACTTTGCCCTCCTCATGATCTCCAGCTGTAAGTTGGAAACACTGAATTAAAAACTAGCAGTGCCTCCCTGGCCAGTGTTGCTCAGTGGTTTGGGCACCGTCCTGTGCACCAAAAGGTTGCTGGTTTGATCCCCAGTTGCAGGAGGCAGTCAATCAATGTTTCTTTCTCCTTCCCTCTCCCTTCCTCACCCTCTTGCTCTCTAAAAATCAATAAAAATATTGTTTTTTAAAAAAACCCCACAAAACTAGTAGCACAACACATGGTGCCTTGATACCCCACTGTTGGTCCCCACACATGCCCAGCCCAGCCCAGCCCACGGTATTTCTTGGCAGGTTACTAGGGCCCACCATCCCGTGGTTCAGCCAGCAGTTAAGCTTAGCGCTCAAATAGTAATTCAGAAACAGTTTCAACAGGCTGTCCACGGCGGGCCTTACTCAGAGCTGGCAAAGGGGAGGGTCAGATACAAAGGGAGCATCTTTGATTACTGGGCCCAGTTCTAGTTCCTTCCACTCTGCTTCTTCCTCACGCCAATAGATTAACCTCTGGGTAGAGATACAACAACTGCCATTGGCCTTGTGCCAGTGACATAGCCCATTGCACTTCCGTTTCCTCAGCTGTCACATGGAGTTGTGAGGATTAAGTGAAGTTCAGTTGTCAAGTTCGGGGCACGGTGCCTGGGATGCAGTGAGCCCCCGGTAATATATATTAGCTGTTAGGTGGCAAGCCCAGTGGTAGGTATTTTGCAGAGAGACCTTTTATTGCTCACAACAGTCCTGCCAACATCGATCTTATTGGCTCCATCGGAAGAGATGGAGGCACAGAGGTGAAGCCATGTGTCCAAGGTGAGCCAGTCGTGAAGGTGCCAGAACCACCCCAGGGCGGCCTGGCTACAAAGCCTGTGCCATCGCTGTGGTTTCCAGAGTAAACAGTGTATGAGCAGGCATCTCTGTGTCAGTGGGACCGGAGCCATCAGGCTAAACAACTCCTCGCTCCACGCAGTCCAGGGTAATTCAGATCCACTGAGTAAACAGACCATTCTGGGCAAGAGTTCCCTTGTGTCAACTTGCCTGTTCTAGGAATTCTCAATATACACACTGGAGCCCAACCAAAAATTCGGTGTGAGGCTGGTCTTTCTTGAGATCCCTCCCAAGGGGCTTAGCTCATGATAAACTGAAAGGACCTTCCAATGAGGTGGTTTCACTCAAGGGACTCTCCCTTGACATCTCCCAAGAGATGCCTTTTCAATGGCTCTGACACACCTCAGCCCCAAGTCTCCAGGGAGTGAAAGAGGCACAGGTAGTCCACCTTACGGGCTCCCCGCTTTGACACCCCCTCCCCCTCTGCCCCCGGCCTGAGTTAGATGTCCTGTATGTCCTCATAGCACCCCGTGCCGATGCCCTTGCCTCGCTTCCCACCCAAATGAGCACAGAACGCTGTCCTGCTCACCTGTAGTCCCAGGAATGATCACACTCTTCAGAACAACCACAGTAACCACAGCATTATGATAGTTGGCATCTACCGGGCACTTCCTGTGTGCATTTTGAAGTAGGTACTGTTGTGATCCTCACTTTAAAAGCAAGGAAACTGGAGCTCAAAGAAGTGCTTTTGCTTCCAAAGTCACAAAACCATTAAGTAGTGGAGCTGGATCTGAACCCAGGCAGCTGGATTCTGGATCCATGCTTTTAACCAGGACTCTCTGATGTTTCCACATAGTAGAGGCTTAATTAATTGGTATTTGCAAGTGGATACACATGTGGGTGTAATTGCTGTATGTTGAGAATTATGACATGACCCATGACATACTTAAATCTGTGCAATAGTGAGCTGTGTTATAGTTGAGCTCTTCTATACTTCCTGCTTCCATCCTGCCATTCTCTTATCTCTGCGTGCCTGCTCCAGGGAGGCGGTGACAGCCATGCTTGTGACATGGCCTAGGTGAGAATGCAGGTTCTGGCTCTCCCATTGATGAGCATCACTTCTCTGGGCACGTTAGTTATCCTTTCTTAGCGTCATTTTCCTCAACTGGAAATGGGAATAATAGCGGTGCCTATCTCTTACAGTAAACTTAAAGGAATAATAACATAAAGGGAATAGCATGTCACCATTTTGGAACACAGTCATTCAACATACATGAGCAGTTTAGTTATTGTTATCACTGTTGTCACAAATGGTTGTTTTTAAAACTTTATTACTTCCTGTCAGTGGGTTGGGAGCTCTGAGCCAGGGCGGGGGATACTAAGTGGCACGCTTCAGTCTGAAGTCTAAAGTCACCAAACTCGGACAGTGTTTTCACCCATGAATTCCAGAGGCTACAAAGCATTCCAGATCTAATGGAGTCTTCATCCAGTCCCCACATCTTTGTCCTGTAGTGGACGCTGAGGTTCCGGCAGCCTGGGCGGAGAAGGGAACCGGATGTCCATGGTCTGTACCAGCCATCTGCTGCGTGGTGGCCGCACAGGTGGAGGGGACAGCTGTGTAACAAAGGCCTAATACCGAACATCTAGCAAGAGTTGCCATTTATTGTACAGTTGGCAATGGACTTCACACGTAGTAGAAAGTCATTTATTCATTCAACATTTACTGAGCCAGGCAGTGTTCTAGGCTCAGGGAATCAACAATGACCCAGACAGATAAAGTGTTAGATGTTTAGGTTCTTTCAGACTTTGTATGCACTATCGCCATCCACAGAGTCGGCACAGCACTGCGACGTAGTGTTATCATTCCCATTTGATGATGAGGGAGCTGAGGCTCTGAGAGGTCAGATACTGCACCTCGGAGCTGCCAAGTGATGAGCCTGGGATGTGAATCCAGTTCTTCCTGATGCCAAAGTCCACTCTTGAGCACAATGCGATACTGCCGATCAAGGAAAGAGCGAGTGCTAGAGCGTGTGTGCACGTGTGTGTGTGTGTGTGTGTGTGTGTGTGTGTGTGTGTGTGTGTGTGTTGAGGGGGGTGGTATCTGTTAATTCAGAAATGTAAACAGCTGTGGTGTGACATAGCAATGATTGTGATCATCGATTTTGCAAACTGCAAGAAGCCCTGGCTGTGGCTTCTAGTCTTGGGCTCAGTCTACCATTTTACTGCTTCTGGTCAAAATCAATGTGTCCTTGGCTGCCTTCAGCAGAGAGAACTCTTGGGCTGATGTTGATAAGCAGGTAGAAGCTCGGAGATCCAGTGGTTCATTCCCAGGCCTGCCTGCTGAGTAACTTCTGGGTGTCAGAGGGCACCATGCCCGTTGAGATGATGTCCACGCCCAGGGAGCTGGGGCCCCAACGTCAGGGGCTGTGCACAGAAAGAGGGAAGTGTCCTGGTCCCCGGCTGCTCAGGGTGTGGATGGTGGGGCCCAGAGCCTGTTCCCCACGGACTGGGAAGGACATTTCAGAGGCAGCATTTCAAATGCCACTGAAGGCGGGAAAAGGGCTGGCTGGGCCTCGCAGTGGAGCATAAAGAGCCCAAGAGGAGTGTTCTGTTCTGGGCGGGGTCCCTGGGGCCTCATTTTGTTTCCAGCGGATGCTGCTATTTCTCGGCAGCACGGCTACTACTTACTAGTAGCTTCCAGGGCTGCTCGCTCCTTCTGTCAGTCCCGAGGCCGTCCCATGGCACGCGGATCCCGTGGACATACCTCACAAGGCAAGGGCGGTGCAGGCAAGCAGGGAGCTCATTGCCATGGGACATCAGAGGCCTGGGATTCTGGCCCTGGCCCCGCCCCGGCGGGTGGGGACATCCGGGCCAAGTGCCTTCACTCCTGGGCTTTCCTTTTCTGACCCTTAAAGCGAAAGGGGTGCAACTGGACGGTGATGTTTCCTGTGATCTCTTCCCGCTCTAAGATTGTGTGTTTGTTACCTGGGTATTTGCAGCCTTAAAGTGTCCTTTTCATCCTCATGTCCTGCTGTCACATTTGCTGCTCCTTAAGCACAGCATTTTTCCTCTTGCTTCACTGCCATACGGCTAGTCCTTACTGTTGACATCTATTGTTAAATTAGTGCGTGACTATTGCAGGAAATCATGAATGGATGAAGCCCTGCCACATGCTGGTATCGCATGCAGGCTGTGGTTCCCTGTGCTTCAGTGTGGGTTGAAGGAGGACAGAGATAACCAGTGTGGGCACATACAAGCAACTTCTAACTATTGCTGCTGCTGCTTACTTATATGCTGCTTTCTAAAAATATGGAGTAGTGTGCATAGGGACTTGTAACCACCTTTTTTCAATAATGGGGATTTTTTCCCCTCATGTTTCTAATATTCACTCATTTTAATGGTGGCATCCTGTCCTACGATAGGGCTCAGAGTAGTTTATTCAACCAACCCCTTAGTCTTACACATTCAGTCCACTCACGCTTTTCCATATTATAAAAAAAACCATATCTAACCATTCTAACTTATTTAAGAAATAAAATGTATTGCTTTGCCACAGGAAAAATGTTTTCACTAAATGATTCCGATCCCGTGACACCATCGGCCCTGCCCGCTTAGTGAGACGGGAGGTGGGACGCCTACAGGAGGGCGGGTGGGCGTGCTGGGCACGGGCCAACACGATCTCCATCCGTTACTCCGTCAGGGAGAGGAAAGCCCTTGCCCTAAATCCAAAGCAATGCCCTTTTCTTTCCTGAACAGAAGGAGGGGAACATGTGGGGCCAGGTCCTGTGGGAACAGGATCCAGCCAGAGAAGGGAGGCCCGGCTGCGAGCGCCCTTCTGCTGTCTGGCCTCAGACCAAGAGCTTAGACTTCTGGACCGCGGCTTATTGTTCTGTGAATGAGAATATTAGTGCTATTGTTTTTGTTGCCTGCCCTTTACCCCTGGTTTGGAAGATGGAAACTGGGGAGGTTGTAAGCATAACATGAAATCGTAGGTAAAAAGTTGATTTGCAGCCTTAGAGGAAATGTACAGAAGTGAGTTACGGGGAACGTGGGGTCACTGGTTCGTCTCTGGAACTGAGTGTGTCTATAGAGTTAACGCTGCTGTTTCAGAAAACCTTTACCTCACACACCACAGCTATTAAGAGGGAGCAAAAGCAGTAATTCGACCCTCTACTCTTTCCATGCTTCTTGTTTTTAATATTTGCCAGATGTAGGCTGGCAGTGAGCCCAGAGGGGAACACTTTTTCTGATAGCTGTAGTTTTGTTTTTGTCTCCCTTCTAGACAAAGAATTCTTGAAGGAAAAGGAGAAGTTAGAAATGGAGTTAGCAGCAGTGAGGACTGCAAGCGAGGATCACCGGAGACACATTGAAATCCTGGACCAGGCTCTGAGCAATGCCCAGGCCAGGGTCATCAAGCTGGAAGAGGAGGTGAGACGGGGTGGGATGATTGGGGGCGGGGGGGAGGAGGGCGGCAGAGCCCGAGGGCCTCCATTTCCATTTTCTAACCCAGCACCCTCAAGTAGAGCCAACTCCAAGGAGTTGAGTTGGGGTGGAGGGAAAGGGGGGAATGTAGGAGATCTCCCAAATAAAAATGAATAAAAACGGAGTTGATCCAACCCAGAGCCAGGCAAAGTATGAAAGGCACACGTGAATACCATCAGCAGAGAGCTCACCCTCAGCCTGCAACCCCCCTGCTGCCGCTGGTTGGCATGTGTTCAGGGCTAGAAATAAGTGGGAGGACTGGAAACCACTGGTTCCTGTACAGAAAACAGACTAACAATTTTTTTAAAAAATAGTTCAGTTACTCTGTCTTTGGACTTCTGATTGCATTAAAAAAAAGGCCAAAGTCCTCTGTGGGGTGGAGCAGGGGTGGCCTTCAGCAAGCCTGTCTCCAGTTTTCAGAAGTTGGCTCTGCCTGCAATGACCCCTCCCCCTCCACCCCCACTCCTCAAATCCAGGAAAGTGTGATCCCACGACTGTGGAGGTAGAATGGCCCCTTCTGAGGTCCTGGCGAGGGGATTCAGGCTGTAGACAGTGTCAGAAAAGGAGGCGAGGTCTGGCCGGGTAGGCAGGAGCCATGTGGACAGTAGAAGCCCCCAGTCTGGAGCACGCATGGCCCGGATGGTCTACGCAGAGTACTTTGCTTGGTGCCCGACATGCAGAAAACAGTGCCGTGAGTGGTTCAATGGTTGCCGCTGTTGTTGAAAATAAAAAGCTATTCCTCAGAAACATCTCCTGATGCCAGGTAACTCAGTGTCTCAGCAAACTTCAAGGCTAAAGCAGCTGAAGGGGAAGATGGTTAAGTCTGCCAGGGTCTTGTCCATTAGAAGCCGTTAAACCCTGTAAGTCCTGTGTAGAAACTACACTGTGAATGCCAGCATGAGCCATCCCAGGGCAGCAGCCCCACTGCATCTTCCTTGTCACCACGGAGGAACTCATCAGGTCGGAGACCAGGTGCCCAGAAAGTGGCCTCGGCCCTGAAGGACAGGGGGTCTGCTTTGAGGCCAGGACCCTTATTATCCTTATAACTGAAACCACTTAGTGAGGCTCCTTCTCTGTGTGAGGAACAAAGGAAAGTTATAAATTTTTAATCTGTTTTTTTATTTTTTTAATTTTCTGTGAAAGTGAAAGCTGTGAAGTCCTTGGAGTCAGGTTCTTTCTGATCACTATTGTGGATCTTTTCTTGTCATTGTATCCATATAAGGTCTTTGATTGTGTGTAGCCTCTCCAAAATGTCCGTGTCTGGCTTCCAGACGCACTCCTTGTTCCTATTAAGGTTCCTTCTGAAGGGCCTTATTCAGTCCAGATGGCTCCTGTGTGTGCTTCCCATCCTCCCCAGGATGCTTAGGAGCTGGGACTCTCGGGCCAGATGGCGATAAGTGAGCTTCGTGACCCCAGGACGGATGTGTCAGCTCTGCGACCTTGAGCAGTCACTTGACCTCGTTCGTCCTCAGTTTCCTCATCTCTTAAACGGAGATAATAAAGGAGTGTGCCTTTTACTGTTATTGGGAGGGTTAAATGAGGTAATACATATAAAGCACAAAGCTTGGCATGGTGGTGCTTTAAAAATGTTGGCTGATGTAATTATTGTTACTATCAACCATCTTCATCATAATATACTCCTTGCTAGGCTTAAGGTTGATGCAAAGGTAAATGAGAGCGATCCATGCCTTCGAGAATCTTGCAGTTGATTAGGGATAATATTAATTCATCCACTCAGCAAGTATTTACTGAGTACCTGCTGGATGCCAGGTGCTGTTCCAGGCATTGGGGACACACAGTGTGCACTCTGCCCAGCAGGGATCAAAGCTCTTCTAGTACCTACACACTGAGGAAATTGCATATAGTCTAGGATGGGTAAGTGGTGTATGAATGGGACTCACAACCTATTTGATCAGATGAGTCATCCATAACAGGAACCTGCAGTCAGTAGGTCCTCAAGTGCCTATTAAATCGAATCAAGCAATCAAAGGCCCAATGAATTAAAGAGCCATATGAAAATTGATCCCAAGAGCAGGTGTAAAAAAAGGCTATAAAGTTGCTGTTTTGCCAAGCCGGTGTAGCTCAGTGGTTGAGCATCAACCTATGGGAACCAGAAGGTCACGGTTCAATTCCTAGTAAGGGCACATGCCCAGGTTTCGGGCTGTATCCCCAGTAGGGGGTGTGTAGGAGGCAGCCAATCAATAATCCTCTCATCGTTGATGTTTCTATCTCTCTCTCCTCTCCCTTCCTCTCTGAAATCAATAAAAATATATTTTAAAAAATAATAATAAATAAAGTTGCTGTTTTTGCCACTCCCCTTGAAAGATCGGAAGCACCTCCATTTTATTCCAGTGGCTTTGGCTAGGATGCAGGCTTAGCTCAGGGCAGTGCAGCCTGCTAAGTGAGAACACCCCTCACAGCAGCTCTTAAATCCCAGCATGTTCCTCCTTGCCAGTGCAGTCAGGGGTTAAACCCAGGACCTGAGTCACCTGCGAGGCATTTGCACACCCAGACGCAGAATGACAGGAAATGGCATCTGGTCTCCCCACTCAGGACCAGATAAGTAAGTGCCTCGGCCTGATTTTTGACACCAGCCACTTCCCAGAAAGTTAGAAACGTGCCTAGGATTCATGATCACGGCCCAAACTTGTTGCTGGAAGAAAACAAAGTCTGAGGATAAGAATTTGAAATTGTTCATCAGGATTCTCAGTCCATACTGGATGTGATGTTTCCAAAGGTCATTTTTACCTTAATTTCCATCTCCTCAGTGGTTGTGTTGGGTGTTCATGCCCTTCTGGCCTCTTCAGGGCTGTCAGCTACTCGTCTGTAGAGGCTCAAACCTTTAGGAGAAAGTTACTCCACAATTATCTAGAATGAGCAATTTTAATCTTCATTCAGACATACACCTGGGCACACGTGCGTATAAACACACACACGATTCTCTATTACAATAGTAATTTATAATTATTATGGAGCATTTGAAAAATACAGAAGAGAATAAAGAAGATGAGAAATGTCTATTCAGCCATATAGATAAACATGGTTAGTGCTTTTATTTTTATAGATTTTTAATCCTCACCTGAGGATATTTTTTCCATTGAGAAGGAGAGAGAGAATGTTGATGTGAGAGAGACACATCGATTTGTTGCTTCCTGTACTCCCCACAACCAGATAAGTAAGTGCCTCGGCCTGGTTTTTGACACCAGCCACTTCCCAGAAAGTTAAATCAAACCCACAGTTGAGTTATATGCCCTTGACCAGAAATCGGTCCGCAGGCTGATGCTCTAACCAGTGAGCCAAACTGACCAGGGCTGGTTAGTGCTTTTAAGTAGTTCATTTCTGTCTTTTTTTTTTTTTCTTCCTAGATAGATAGAGTTGTGATAATGTTGTATATAATTTTTTATTCTGGATTTTTCAGTTAACATTGTAGAGTAAGCATTTCCTCATAACATTAAAAACTCTTAACCCCATTCCCAATGCCAGCAAATGCTATAATTACTAAGCAGTAACCAAGGATTGAGCTCAGAGCTGTACCAATAATGAAGGCAGGTGCCCCAGTAGGGTTTTCGATTCCAAGCATCCCAGCTGCGTGAGGTACAACTGGCGGCCGTGTCTAACCCTTTTCTGTGCCAGCTCACAGGAGTGGGAGGAGTGGGAGGGCACATGCACTGGTGGTTTAAGTCCGGTCTCCCTCCACCCCGGTGCTGAGAACCGCTGGTCCGATCCTGGGCTCCTTTCTCCCTCTGCTCAGTTACGAGAGAAGCAAGCCTACGTGGAGAAGGTGGAGAAGCTGCAGCAGGCGCTGACCCAGCTGCAGTCTGCATGTGAGAAGCGGGAGCAGATGGAGCGGAGACTTCGGACCTGGCTGGAGCGAGAGCTGGACGCCCTGCGGACCCAGCAGGTGCGGGGCTGGGGGAGGGGCCGGCAGATGGCAGGATGCACACGAGGCTCCGCTCTCGGCACTGGGGAGGCCGGGGTCAAGGAGAACTCCCTGTCCTAGCGAGCCAACACAGCGGCCAGTGGAGGACGGGCAGTCCACTCACTGGAGTGATGTCCTCACAGAAGGCGGCTGGGCATCGGGGAATGTGGCTTTAGTCGGCTTCACAGAGGCGGACATTTGAGTTAGATGAGTTTTTGGGGGGTGTTCTGGGGAGAACACCAGAAGCAGAGGAAGGGTATGTGTCAAGGAGAGAGGCAGTTCGGAACAGTGGGGTGCAGCTGGTGGGGGGAACGCTCAGCGCGGTGCTGGAGAGGTGAGGCCAGCAGTGGAAGGCATGTGGTCCCGGTGAGGGACTGGGCTTTGTCCTGTAACAGCCGGGCCAACCATGGGAGTTTTTCAGCTGGAGAGGAATGGGGTGCACGGGGCTGGGGAGAGAGTGCTCTGGGGTGCTGGGAGGGTCTTGTGGGGCAGATGGCGACGAGGAGGCCGGCCCGAGGGCTGTTGGTGTCATCAGCGGGGAGTGGCAGTGGGAATCCAGGGGGAGCGGGCAGGAGTGAGATTAGTAGGACTGACCATCAGTGCATGCCCAGAGGTAAAGGAGAGGAAGGAGTTCAGGGCGATCGATCCCTGGAGTGATATTGGCTGTAAGCTCCTGATCCTCTGCCTCGCCTTATCCTGGCGGCAGCAGCTAGCGTAACTCAGCTATGAATAAGCTCCAGTAGAATGCCCCAGCCCGGCTCCGTGCGCCTCGGCTAGAGGACAAGCCTGCAGGACGGCCCTGTGGCTGGACTGGGAGCCTCCAGGCCGGCAGACTCCGGCTCCAGCGGGCGCCCGGCCGTGGCCGGCGGCCAAGGCGGTGGGCAAAGCCCTCTCTGCAGCGATGAAGGGTGCGCCCTCAGTCGGGAACCAGGGAATGCAGGACGGCTCCGTGGAATTACCTACTGGACGGGGCACAGTGGTTGTGGGTGAAAGACTTGGAAACGCTTGAAAGCGCACATGCGGGCCGGCCCCGCCCTTTCTCATGCCGGCGCCCACGTTTCCCAGGCGTGTGTACTTGGCGGGCGGAGGAGGTGTCGGTGAGATCGCCCAGAACATTAAGGAACCCACCCGGCCGCCCACCATCTTGGCTTAGTTGGTGGCTCGTAAGGAAGGGTGAGTCTGTCTTTGGACTGCTGCCCCGTCCACCCTGGGCCTCCTTCCCTGGCCTGTGGGCCACCCTCCAGCTGTTCCCCATGTGCAGTTACTGAGGTCTGAGCCTCCCCACTGGGGAGCCGGCTTCTCGGATGCTGGCACCGCGCTGGCACCGGTGAGCCTCACGAACCCTTGGCTGGCAAAACGGGCACATCTCAAAACTCAGCGCTGCAAAGAATGTTTGTTTTCAGTTACTGTGCCCCCAGCCCCTACGGTTAGGTGACTTATCCTGGGACTTTCTATTTTGGATGCTGTGAAGCCAGACTCAACCCCGTTATCCTTGCTGTATACCAAGGAGAAAAGTGAGGTTAGAATGATTTGAAAAATATTCCTTGCCACAGAGGACCGTTCACAGTGTGCGCACGCTCAGAGCCACGCACCCTCACGCCCGTTGCTTCTTCAGATGGGCAGAAACGCGTCCCTGCCGTGCCTAACGGCTGCTGGCAGATCTGGGCGTACCTGGGGAGGACAGAGGTTTCAGAATTGAGGCTCTCTGGGGAAATTACTTGGCTTGCATTTTGGATCTAGTTTTGGGGGCTGACAGCAGACTCCCTGCTGGTTATGGCTGACATGAGACCAAAAAGAGGGGAGACGATCTTTAGAGCTAAACAGAACTTTGTTTATCTCGGCATCTCTTTAAAAATAATACCAGGTTTTTTTAAATGAGCGTGTTAATCCGTCTCCTATGATATGAAAGACACTTAGGAGTTTCCTTGTTGTTTTTGCCTACTCATTAAAAAGATGAGTAATATTATTTATGTTTTCCTTTAATTCCTCTTTATTCTATCATTTTGTCAGTGAGCATACATTATTCTATAACCAAAAAAGGTAAAAATTTTATTACAAATAAATTCACCCCAAAACCTTGAGTTTCTAGCTAGTTCCATGTGGTATCCTATATAATATAAGGCTAATATGCAAATTGTCCCCTCGACTGGGAGTTTGACTGGGAGTTCAACAGGGAGTTCGACCAGGGGCAGGGCCAACCATCCATGGCCCCTCCCCCTGGATAGCCCCGCTCCCAATCGGCCCCTCCCCTGGCCAATCAGGCCCCGATTGGGGTGGGCTGGACCGGACCCCACCTGTGCACGAATTCATGCACCGGGCCTCTAGTATACTATAAAGTTTGGTCAGGCTCCTGCCTGGAGCCTGTGGACGGTGTGGTGAGTGCAGGCCTGCTGGCCCTCAGCAGGGAGTCCACTCTAGTCCACTCCAGAGCCTGGGGTCCCCCAAGAAACTCAGCCTTTCTGGGAAAGGTACCCAGGGGCCTCGCTGATCAGCTTCCTCCTCATTCACTCTGCAGTGGCTCATGCATATACTTGCCTGGATGTGGCCAGCCCACCGGATGTGGCCAGCCCACCGGCACCCAGCTCCTCACTCCTGTGCTACAGAGGCATTTATCTGACCCTTGTAGGAAGGTCACACTGAGGTCACATGGTAACATGTGAGCTCCTGGCCATATCCCTCCTCAACAAAGCCACTCCCCATAGGGTGTTATTCTGAAGGGATCGTTGAGAGAGTAGCTCAGAGAACTTATTAAATCAAAACCCACACAGCGGCTCTGCCCTTAGACTGATGCCAGGACACAGCCGAACTTCTCCACCCACATCCTGAACAACACACAGCCCCCGCGTGAGCCGCAGTTCATCTTGTGAGGTGCCCTGGAACCTTCCCGACAGTGGGTAGACTGGAGGGGACAGAGCGGCATGGAGTCGTGAATTGATTCACAGGGTTAGACTGACCAAGGTGGATGACTCCTGCCTGCTCCTCCCTCTAGGAAAGAGCCCTTGGGTAAGTGAGCTTTTTGAGCCTCAACTTCCTTGTCCCTAAAATGGGGCGAATACATTATGCTGATCTTACACGTATAATCTCAGATAAGAAAATCCACACAGTGCCCAGCACTGAGCAACTCGTTGAGAAAGAATAGCTATCATTGCTGTTTTATCATCATGACCTTCAGAGTATGTGCAAGGCCTGGGCATCCTGGCACCCTCTCCCCGATTCCTCCCTCGCTCCAGCTTTTCCAGTCCCACGGGGAAAGGTGACAGAAATGTGTCCACTGTGGTATTCCCAGCACATGGTGTACGTGCTCAGTAAATATTTGTTGGTCAACTGAATGGGCAGCAGAAGCTGGCCTGCCTGACCGTCGGCCCGTTTTCCTGGCTGACATGCTTGCCTGTTGGACTGTGCTATCCTTGAGTGTTGAAACTCATGCTTTTATTTTAATAACTCTTCATGATCTGAATCAGGTGCTCTATGCAGACTTGCCATGATCTCACGTGAGGTCCAAATGAATCAGCCAGCTGAGATGGGAACCTGAGGATTCAGAGAGAAACTGGCCAGCTTAGCGAGGCTGTGGGGTCTTTTTCTTGGACCGTTTCTGAGAGCAAGGGAGCTCTTGTTTTGCTGGACCTGACGTCCTCCTGCCTGAGGCCAGGCGCTGGCTACGGGAGTCCGTGACTTCCTGTGGAGGTGGATGAGGACAGGTGCATGCCTTCGCTCTGTTGCTGACTAAATGTTAGCCACCGGCCAAGATCCTAGAATAATTGGTATTTGTAGCTTTAAAAAATTGAACACAAACGTATGGTTTGCGAAAGCCCGTGGGCCCACTGCTCTTTTCTCTCTGGCAGGATGAGACTCCATCAGGGCAGCTCGAGCTTGTGTGTGGTTCCGAGTGCCTCTCACCTTGCAACCAGCTCTGCATTTACAATGTGTGGCCCCTGGGAAACCGGAGAGGGCGTAGAATAGCTGGGATGAAGTCATTCTCCCTGAAGTCAGAACCTCTTCAAAACCCCATCGTCCTCCAAGTCGTGCCGTTTAGAGAAAATAGGATGCCTGAGTTGAAAGGGGGGAAATCTGAAATGTGAATATTCTCCTCTGTGAGCAGTCCAGATAAGACACCCGCTTTATTCCTTGTCTTACAGACCCGGGTGAAAAGAACGGGCCGAGCTTGCATTACAGACGTTCCGGCAGCTCTTTCCTTTGGCTAGCCCTTTAGAGTTATTAAATGCTTTCCTGTGCATTATCTTATTTGACTCTCAGGCCTCTAAGTGGGGCAGGTGTTCATTTGTTTCCCAGACGAGAGCTTTGCAGCCGGGAGAGCACGCGTGTCAGGGCTTCTCACTCCCAGTCCCTGGGCCTTTCCATCTTATCTCCCAGCCTCGGGAAGACAAACGCCTGGAATCACTTCTGAGCACTCGGGAGAAAGTGCCCCGACCAGGAGGCCAAGACTTAGCTACCGCTCTTGCTTTTGGTGTAAATGAACTGCGGGGCGTTGGACAAGCCACTTCTTGTCATGCAGACCCGTGTGGACCGACAGACGTGGGTTTGAATCCTGACCCTGCTGTAGCTCAGAGACATGGAACAGTTCATTTAACCTCTCTGAAGCTTAGTTTTCTCCTCTGTGAAATTGGGATAATAGTGTCTACTTATACGATAAAGTTACAGGACAGTTCATTGAGACAGGAATTTGGTAGGTGAGGTAGCTTGGTGTTAGGACCTGCTAAGGTTGGTCATCCCATCCCTCCTGGAGAGGGAGCGAGAGTGGGATGGTAACGTGTGTGAACGTGCTGGGGACCCGGGTAAACTCTGTGTGCTCCACGCGGGCAACTCCGCAGACACGGTCAGTGTGGTCTGCTTCACAGGCCCCCGGTTCGCATCCAGATGTTCTCCCTCTGCTTCTCTAGAAACATGGAAACGGCCCGCCAGCCAGCACGCTGGAATACAACGCCCCGGCCCTCATGGAGCTTGTGAGGGAGAAGGAGGAGCGGATCCTGGCCCTGGAGGCCGACATGACCAAGTGGGAGCAGAAGTACCTGGAGGAGAGCACCATCCGGCACTTTGCCATGAACGCCGCCGCCACCGCCGCAGCCGAGAGGTGAGGCCAGCCTGGGGTCCCTCGGGGCGTCACTCCGCTAGGTAAAGTGCATCCACACCGCGCGATACTATTCGGTCTTCAAGTGTGATGTGGGGAGAGTTTATTGCAACAACAACGGGGGTGTGACGGGGGCCGGACAAGAAGAGTTCATCCTCCTGACAGCCCTGAAGGAGGAATGCTATCTGTCAGCCTCGGTTTGCAGGTGAGGAAACGAGGCTAGGGAGGCGCAGCGGTTTATTCCGAGTCGCACTGCTCGTAAGTGGTGGGGCCACGTGGAAAGGGAGACCTGTCTGCCTCCGAGCCTGATTCCACCGGGCTTGCAATTGTGTTCTGCCGCCGTCTGTTACGACCTCGTTGCCTTCTTTCCTTTCTGTAGCGCACAACCTTATTCTTCTTTCAAAATGGGCTCAACATGTTCCGTAATTCCCAGAATAATTCTGTGGAACTCGCCTGTTGTCTGGGTGAGCAGGTAGCGCCTTGGCTGCCGGCGCTCACCTGCACGCGTGATCGCCGCACCTCCGGGGCGGCCGCGCGTGCTCCCAGTCCTCTCTCACTGCCGCTCCCTCACCCCGCCCCCCACCACTTTGCTCTTTGCCAGTAAGTTACATTTAATTCCGAGTTGTTTAGAACTCACTGCAATTTAGGATTAGGCTAGTTGGAGGCCGTCCTTAAATTTCAAAGGTGCATCCATAAAATTGGGCTAGTCAGCCCCACGTTTCTTTGGGATGTGTTATTTCTTCTTTACTGAAGAAGAGGAGGCCCACTGGGGTAGAGGGGTACCTCGTAAGCCATCCATGGGCTCTCGAGTTCATCCTCAAGTAGAGGAGACCCGCCAGCAGTATGCTCACCTGATGCCTCCAGGACTGGGCGGAGAGCAGTGCCACCCATGGGGGCATAGATGCCTCCGCTGGGCGCCACGGCACACGCGCATCTGGGGAGACCTGCAGATTCACGGGGGGAATGGCCATTTGGGGATCAGGTTCTAGTGCCTGAGTGTTGTTCATGCAGGTCTGTGCTCTGAGGGGAAACAGCCCACAGAACCCCATCCGAGCGAGCCCCCGGGGCTGAGACATGTGCTGAGAGGTGGAGGGAGTTGCAGCCCCCAGTTCAGTCTTCGTACCGTCTGGGTGAGAACATGGACGCTCTTGGAAGTATTTCTTGATGGTTACACATTGGAATGTTTTTATTTTCAGCAATTTGCTTTGTAAGGTAATTAGTACCAGTGAATCCCCTCTCTATCCTGCGGAAGAGAACAAACCATCATGGTGTTACAAAGGGGCTTGGCTTCTTTGCCAGCTTGGGTCTGGGGCGTGGCTCTCGGTGATGCCCTGTGGTTTTTCATGGCGAGAGCATGGCATAGGGAGGCAGGAGCCCACATGCGAGGCTCCCCCAGCTCTCGCTGCCTACAGCTCTCGCTGCCTACAGATGTGTGATTCTGCAGAATCCTCTCCGAACATCACTCACTTCATTCAGAAATGACCTAATTTCTGACGTGGAAATTATAATTCTCGGCTGGTTGCAAGCAGGGAGCCAGACCCTGCTCCACTGGCTGAGGACACAAAAGCCCAACAGCAGTGTATGTGTTACTTTGGAAGCACCAGGGGCCTCTGTGTTGATTTATCGGATTAGATGCGTGTTTGGGATCCTGGGCCCGAAGATGACGAGTAGGACTGGAATGTAAAATCAGAAGTAGGGGGAATGAACAGGTCTGAAGCATGAGACCTCATGGGGGCACGGCAGGGGGAGACGTGCGTAGAACCCAAACTCCGTCAGCCACTCACACCACATGAGCCCAGCCTTGTTCATCGCCCTCGTGCCAGGGCCCACGTCTCTTGCCCTAGAGAATAGGATGGACGGAACGAGGCCCTTTCCACCACTCCTCCCTTCCCCCTTCTTTGCTCCCACAGGTGTTTTTATTGAGCATCTAATAATTCTGTGGAAACTCCTCTCCCCCTTACTGACCAGGCCTACCCACAGTCTCAAGAAAAATCAGGTTTTTAGCTCCAATCTTGATGTTCTTTTAAAAGAGAACCTCTGTACTTTCAGCATTGCTTTACTGTGGAAAGAAAGATTTGGGGGAAGGTTGAAATTCTGAGCTCCTGTCCAGAGGCTAACTGGCTGCGTATGCCTGGGTGAAAATGAGTATTGCTGGTCGTGAGTTTTGTGTCTTTTCGGCAATGCTTTTTAAACGAAGAAAGTGATTTTGGCGTACCAACTGGTTTTGCCATCTTGGTGCGAAATGAGGATGGTGGCACCTGCTGCACAAGTTGCTGTGAGACCGAACGAGATACCCGTGCAACGGGCTTTACTCAGGCCACGGCAGGAAAGAAATGCTCATTCGTTGATAGTTGCTTGTTGAAAAAGATAAAAGAAGGGGCTCTTTTTTGCTGTTTTTGAGTGTCCTAGAGAACAGCCATAAGATGTGAAATATGACTGCAGCCTTGGAATATGAAACATTTGGCTGGATCTTTCCTTACCAATTCAGTATTCACTGATCAGAGACATCACTGCGCCTTTTGGTCTAACATATATTTTGATCACTTAGATGGCAGGTACCTTATTTTTTAATTTTTTTTATTTTATTGAGAGAAACAACAATTTTTGTTGTTCCACTTATTTGTGCATTCATTGATTGATTCTTTTTCTTAAGTATATTTTTTATTGATTTCAGATAAAAGGGGAGAGGGAGAGAGAAGCATCAATGATGAGAGAGAATCATTCATCAGCTGCTTCCTGAACACCCCCTACTGGGGATGGAGCCCACACCTGGGTATGTGCCCTGACCAGGAATTGAACCGTGAAACCTCCTGGTTCATAGGTCCAACGGCTCAACCACTGAGCCACACTGGCCGGGCTCACTGGTTGATTCTTGTATGTGCCCTGACTGGAGATCAAACCCACAACCTTAGAGTATCGGGACGGTGCTCTGACCAACAGCCACCCGGCCAGGGCACAGTTATCTTATTCTCACCAGCCGTCGTTAACTAGGAGTGATCAAGTTGCCGAAACCAGTGGCAGGAGGGGTTCTCTTCGACCAGTTGTTTTCCATCAGACACCTGCTTGCAGCTCCACATTTTAATCTCCCCATGTCCGTCCCTCCCGTCCTGCGTGCCCCTCCCACCCCCCGCCCCCGGCGCTGCACTTTCAAGGTCAGGGTGTGTCTTCATCTCTCGGCTGTGCTGCCGGCACGGCTGTCAGCCGAGTGGACCTGAATCCCAGGCAGGGCCCCATGAAACGAGAAGTGAGCGAGGAAGCAAGCAGGATGGAGCTTTCAGCGTGAGCCTCTCTGCCCAAGAGGACCAGTATCCACTTTAAGTATTGACTGCGTCTCCATTTCACTGTAAAATACTGAAAAGGCTGCTGTGTGCGTAAGGAGCAGCCATAAAACTTCAGCCCCGATTGAGAAAGTCAGGAAGGATAAGTAAGTGTGAAGGAGAGACCCTCACAACTAGAGTGATAGTATCCACCTGTCAGCAGGTGCAGCGTCCGTAGTCATAGTTGCCACAGAGCGTGCGTGATGCACGGTGGCGCTGGCAGAGGGCAGGGAATTGTTACTGTGGGATTTCATTTTGTTTTCCTTAGATACTGTCTTCATTCTGAGGGAGCGAATGGGCCGGGATCCAGGAGGGAACGTGGGGGAAGGAGTGTGTGGAGAGAGTGCGGTGACCTCGCACGCCTCTCTGTGAGCGTTCGCATCACTCTGTGTGTGTCCTGTGTTGCCAGGGACACGACGATCATCAACCACTCGCGGAACGGCAGCTACGGCGAGGCCTCGCTGGAGGCCCACATCTGGCAGGAGGAGGAGGAGGTGGTGCAGGCCGCCAGGAGGTGTCAGGACATGGAGTACACGTAAGGACAGCCGCATGCGCGGCCGTGACACCGCGCTCCACCCTGGCCACGCACCTCACGACCCCCGTGCCCGCATTTGGGCTCACACTCCAGCCCCAGCCCCTGCTCTGAACAGCTGACAGGCGCGGCAAGTTACACTCTCCAAGTTTGAAAAGAACACGAGTGTTTTCTGATTCTCATTTTTGGCCTTGCGGGGGGAGGGGGGAGGATTAACTTCTCCCAGAAAACCTGTTCATCCTCTGTCTTTCTGAGAAAATAGGGACATTGACTTGCGGGGAAGGCTGACCCTGAGTGAGGCTTCCTGCTGCTCTCCCGCCCACAGCAGGGACCAGGCCCAGCTGGCCTCTGAGCCGCTGCTGGGAGGCCACGCCTTCGCACCTGTGTCCTCTGGTTCCCAGCAAGTCCCAGAGGCTCCCGAGGGGCCAGAGGAGGTGCACCCCTCTGATCTACCACCAGAGACCCAGCCTACACACTTGGCAGATCGTAAATGTTTGAGGACTTGACTGCGCTTCGTTTTCCATCCTGAATTCTAATTCAAGTCCCTGGGCAACCTGAAAAACGTTTCGCGTTTTCCTAGCCAGATGGAGTGTGATGATGACTGTTCTGTTCTGTTTGTTATACAGCATTAAAAATCTCCACGCCAAGATCATCGAGAGGGATGCCATGATTAAGGTCCTGCAGCAGCGATCCCGCAAAGATGCCGGGAAGGCGGACTCCTCGAGCCTGCGGCCCGCCCGCTCCGTCCCTTCCATTGCGGCGGCCACCGGGACACACTCCCGCCAGACCTCTCTTACCAGCAGCCAGTTAGCGGAGGAGAAGAAGGAAGAGAGGACCTGGAAGGGGAGCATAGGTGAGCCCCACGCCTCCGTCGGGCTGGGGTCTAGGGTCTGGAAGGCAAGAGCTGCACCAGCTTTGAGAGGCAACCTCATCTGGTGGGAAAAGTCCTGACACTTTTGTGGTGTCTGGCTCTGCCCCTCACGGGACACAGAAATGCCGCTGAATATTTCCAAGTCTCAGTTTACTCATCTGTGAAATGGGGAGGATAGCCAATCATACTTGGGCTGTGAAAATTGAATGAGCGATGTGGAAGCAGCGGCTATACCACCAGATGGGCTATGGGCCATGGGTTGACCCATGTAATTATCATCACGGTTGAAAGTGGAAGTGCCCGACCCTCTCCACATAGAATGGAAAAGCCCATAGACGTCAGGCCTCTGACCTTGGCTCTGCCCCCGACCAGTTGTAAGACGGCTCTGCCTCCGCTTCCGAGACTAGAAAGGCAGGGCAGTGCCTGTCCTGTTGCCCCTGGGCCGTGGTGAGAGCGAAATGAGAGAACGGGGCGGAGGCGCTTCGGAGGACGTGTGCGAGCGTGAGAGGCTGGTGGTTGTGGTGCTGGTTGCATGGCTGTTGCACGGGCAGAGTTTTGAGAATTCTGCAGAGGTGGTGTTAGCCACGAATGGGTTTCCTGGGGCGAGGGCCAGCCTGTCGACGGCTCGTTGAGTCTGGAGAGGAAGCAGGCAGCATTCCCAGACACACGTCCTCCTCTTCCCGCTCCCCCCCCACCACCCGCACTCTGGCAGCTGCAGGGTCTGGCCTCCTTTGATGCATTTCCCTGGGTCAGAGTGTGTTTTCTTTATCTGTGGAGCCGAGAGCCAGTTTTTGTCAGCACAGAACCCCAGAGGAGCCTGGCTGCTTCGTGCCAGAGGGGATACGAGCTTCCAGTATGAACCTGCAGAGTTGGGGGATCCAGGCTCCCAGCCAGAATCGCCGTGTGAAGTGCCTCCACAGGTGGCCTCAGCAGCCCCTGCCCTCCCGGGACATGCACTTCAAAGAGGACGCGGGTGGACAGCAGCGGGGATCTTCAAAGGCGCCCGCCCCACCCCCCACCCACCCCAGGACACTTAGCTCCCCACGCAGTTAGGGAGCCCGAGAGTCCGTTTGCGACATGCAGCCAGGCAGGCGTTTCTCTGGTCTCTGTGCCTGTGCCCCTGGCATCTGCATATCTTCACCAGGCCTGGGAGCGGGCCGGTCTGCAGGAAGCATTGCTGTGCTCTCTGCACTGTGTTCCTCCCATTATTGCCATTGTCATTGGTGTCCACGCGTCACCAAACCAGAGAGGCTCTCTGAGAGGCGGGGCAGAGGCGGCAGACACGGCCACTGCACAGTCCCCACGCTGCTTCCACCATCTCTTGCCCCACAGGCCCTGGAAGGAGGTGGGGGTGACCGTGTACGCCCTGCTGAGGGTGAGACGACTGGCCAGTGACCTAGTTCCACGAGAGCATCCCTGTCCGCCTGCAGCTGGTCAGGAGGGAAGAACACAGGTTGGCGTAGAGCTGGGCACAGCTGGGCTTGAATCCCATTTCTGCGCCTGCTTAGCTGTGAGGTGCTCACTTCTCTGAGCTGCCGTCTCCGTGTCTGTAAAGCAGCGGATAACGCGGGGCCTGTCTCACAGCGCTGCTGTGAAATGCGAAGGGAGGCGACGTGTGGGAAGCCCCCGGCCACTCCGAGCGTGGCCTGTGGACCGGCCTCACCCGGGAGCTTGTTAGAGAAGCAGCCTCAGGCCCCTCCCGCTGACAACAACACATCCAAGCCACCAGGAGGCACGTCCCATCGGAGAACACAGCTGTGCACACCGAGCTGCTGTGCTGCTGTGGATGGGCACCTCCGACAGCCCTGGGGAGGAGGACACTTTATGAAATGCTGGCTGGTCCGGCTGCGTGAACAAGCGGTTGGCTGTGCTGACCACATCGTCTATAGGCCAGTGTTCGGGAGTGCTGGCACGTTTCTGAACGTGTGCCGAATTTCATTATTTAAAATAAAGACGTAGCTGTCCTGCCCAGCGCCGCAGGGAGACGTTGAGGCGGAGGGAAAGCACTGCCCACCGTGCCTGCCTTTTCCCTCCAGCGCGTCCTCGCTCCTGCCCCCCGCCCGCCTACCCCGGGGCCCCCAGCGAGAAGCGGCCGTGTGGCTCCTCCCAGGGACCCGGCTGGTTTCCTGCCTCTCGGGGCCGTGGCTCTCAGCTGCTGGGGCTCCTTGGTGTGGGTCTGACCTGGAAACGAGGTTGTATCTGAGCCCGGCGCTGCGGGAGACCATCCAGTACCACGACGGGGGTGCAATTGTGGGCCTTTCAGAAAGCACCGCAGGCCAGTGGGGCCCTGCCCAGGGCCAGGGAAACTCCGTTCTTCTAAAGCACACAACCACGACTCAAGGCCAGCCCTCCCCGGCCGGGCATGAGGCCGAGCAAGCGTGGACTCCAGACAGCCTTGCAGGAACCCCCACCCCTCGACACTGGCTACCGGCTACCTCGTGCCACTTTAGAGTAATTTTATCCTACTGTTTATCATATTAGGTTATAACCAGTTTACTTTACAACTCCTTAAAAGCAACCATAGATTTTTAGGGAGGGGACTAGGCCTTTTCCGTTTTTAAATTTCCTCAGTGCTTCTCAACTGGTCAGGCACATAGTCAGCGCTTACAAGTGCGTTTGGTGAGTGAATCAGTGAGTGAACACAGCAGTGCTGAGCCTTGTTGACCCGGGCTTTTGTTTGTCTGAAAGAACGGCATTGAAAAGCTGTGCTTCCTTCCGTCCGCAGGGCTGCTGCTGGGGAAGGAGCACCACGAGCACGCGTCCACCCCCGCGCTGCCTGCCCCGCCCGCCGCAGCGCCGGCCCCGACGGTGTCCGCCACGTCGGCCAGCAGCGCCCACGCCAAGACGGGCAGCAAAGACAGCAGCACCCAGACGGACAAGAGCACCGAACTCTTCTGGCCCAACATGGCCTCCTTGCCCACCCGCGGCCGGCTGAGTGTGACCCCTTCCAACAGCCCGGTCCTGAAACACCCAGCGGCCAAAGGAGCCGCAGAGAAACTGGGTGAGGTGTTCTGATGTTTGGTGCTGAATGGAAACACCCTGGGGCTCTCTGGCCTGAGAGAGGGAGCCTTTGTGGGGCTGGGGAGGGGGCAGCTCCCGCTTTGTGGGTGTTTTTTATGGCTATGGTTACCCTAATACACCTAGGCTGTGCGCTCGTGTGGGATGAAGTGTGTGTAGACACTCCTCATTTATTGCTGTGCTTTGTAACCAGCCCTTTCCTACAAGGGGCAGAAATAGACGTGCTCCAAGGTGGGGGGGTGGGGGGGCGGCAGTACCAGGCACCAGGTGCCTCCGAGGCTGGGGTACCTAGACGGGGCCTGACTTGTTAAGGATTCGGGGTCAGGGGTGCCTCCTTCCTGAAGGACAAGGCAGGTTTAACTGCAGAGGAGGGGGACTCGGGCACTGCACTCAGGCCGGTACTAATGGGTCACCCGAAAACATTTAGGAGAAGACGACTTGGGAGGAGTGAGCTTGCGATGAGTTCAGAAGCATCCGGCAAAGGGTAGACTTGGCTTCGTCGTGGGCACTAATCTTAGTCAGGGGGATAGGTCTCTTCAGGAATGCTTTTGAGAAAGTGTGGGGTTATTTGGGGCATAAATGAACTGCTCACCCTACAAAATACAGTAGACAAGTATGTACAGCATTGCCGTTGTTCTGAGATTTGGTTCCTGGAGTGCACTTTCCCGAGGAAGACAGGGATGTGTGAGAAGTATCTGCCCCACGTGGGCCGGGCTTCTGGCCTTGCCTGTACGCACTGGGGGCGAGGGTGGTGTCCGAAAGGGTTCCACAGGGACACCCGGGGCGGCCCGCCCCTGAGGAGCGGGCTGCTGATGCTTCCCTTGTGTTCGGCAGAGAACTCTCCTGGCCACGGGAAGTCGCCTGACCACAAAGGCCGCGCCAGCAGCCTGCTGCACAAGCCCGAGTTCCCGGACACGGAGATGATGGAGGTCCTCATCTAGCGCCGTGCCCCGGAGGAACGCCGTGCCGGGACAGTGACAAGCTGGGGAGGAGCGCGGCAAAGGGAAGCGGCACGAGCAAGAAGAGCGATCACGAAGGTGGTAGATGGAAACCAGGAATGATTTGAACTGATAAAGATTCCAGATTCGTAAGAACACTTTTTATAAATGTTTTTTTAAAAAAAAAAAAAACAAACAGGAGACCTACACGAATGAAGACGGAGTGAACGCCATGGATTTTTATTGCATATGGTGGCAGAGAGACGACGCATGTAGGTTTGGAAACGAAGAAGAAATAGGAAGTGGAATTTTCCAATGTACAGAAAATGTATCTCCTGGGGAGGGCCTGTGTACACCCATTTTCTGGTTATAAACAGATAAACCTGAACCGGAATCTTCCTTGGAATGCCCCCATTCTCCTTGCCCGTTAGCATCTGTTTGTTCAAGAACCTCCTAGAAATCTCTGGGAGCCCCTCTGGGTGTGATGTGAAACCACCTGCGCCACCCGGGGGGTCTGAGTGTGTGTGGCTGTGCCGATGAGATGAAAATGTTGAGGGGTGACCTTCCGGTCCTCGTCTAATGACCTGCGTGGTTTGTTTTTTTTTTTTTTTTTTTTAAATATATATATGTTATTGATTTTTTACAGAGAGGAAGAGAGAGGGATAGAGAGTTAGAAACATCGATGAGAGAGAAACATCGATCAGCTGCCTCCTGCACATCCCCTACTGGGGATGTGCCCGCAACCAAGGTACATGCCCTTGACCGGAATCGAACCTGGGACCTTTCAGTCCGCAGACCGACGCTCTATCCACTGAGCCAAACCGGTTTCGGCTACCTGCGTGGTTTGGATTTTGCAGGCGATTGTGGGGCTTCCTAGCTTGTGTGGACTCCAGGCAGTGTTTTCTGAACAGAATGGGAGCATTTTGATCTTGGTGCTCATCCTCCCCGACTCCCCTGACTTCATCTCTGTCTTTGCTGAGTTTTCTTTCATTTTACTCTTTTTTTTTTTTTCTTCATTTTTAAGTGAAACGCGGCAGAGTAGGTCTGGGATTCACGAGAGCAGTGTCTGAACTGTCACCACTCCTGCAGTGTTTCACAGTGGCCAGCGGGACACAGCCCCAGGCCGGCCTCCTGGCTGCCGCCTCCCCCGCAGCCGCTAATGCACGGCCTGTGTGAGGAGCGTGGGCCTGGCTTTTTTCTCCCTCACGTCAGCTCTTGCAGGAGCTTGGCGTTTCCGCCCCATGGCTCTGCCGGGTAAGGCTTTCAGAGCGGCATGCCAGGAAACGAGTGGCACTTGACTCGGGGCCTCTGGGACCGCCCCTGCGCCTGTCCCCTGTCCCCTTCCTCGGACCTGTGGCTCCTGAGCACATTCCCCACTCTCCACTCGGCCATGAGCTGCTTTGTAACCTACAGCTTGGTCTGATTTTTTTAGGGTTTTCAATTTAGGGCAAGTTATCCAAAGCGAGACGGGACGGTCATGTTCAAGAGCCAGGAGCGGGGGCATGTCCCTGTGTGTGATGGTCTCCATCTCACCCCTCGGACAGGAGGCTTTCCTCCCAGATCCAGGAGGTGCTGGGTCAGAACAGAGGAGCAGCTGCTCGAGCCCTGAGGCCGTTCTCCCGTTCTCCATCCGGGTCCGCATCGGCGGGACGCTGTTATTCCAGGTCACGTGTCTCAGGCTCAGTTCAGGAAAGAGAGGGAGGCCCAGGCTGGAGACCACCTCAGTGGAGCCTGGAGGCCGCCCTGCTCAGGAAGTTTTGCTTGGCTGGCTTATCTGAGGGTTGGTTTTTAGAGAGTAACCTGGGTGGAGGTACAGCCTCCCCAAATTAAGGAGGTTGAAGGATGACAAGTGTAGGGTGGAGGGGAGGGAGGGATAGTGCTTTGCCCAGAGGGGCCTGGCGTCCGGTGTGACCTCCAAGCTGCTCTGCGTGGGCCCTGAGCTTGCGCCTCCCGCTGGCCGCCTCCTTCGTCCCGGGTTACGCATCACTGAATATTGTGCAGCCCGGGGAGCCGCAGCGGGCAGGGGCGAGGAGCTCCCCAAATGCCCTGGCACGTGAGGAGAGGGCGCGGAGGCCCCCTAGTGAGGAAAGGGTTGCTGTGCATGGGGCAGAGGGTCCCCATTCCAGTCTCTGTTCTCATCACTTTTTATGGGTGATGAGGTTCAGTACATGGCAACTGACTCTCTTAAGGACATTTTGATGCCTGATTCATGTTGGGGATCCACCAGGAAGGAGAGAAAGTATCTAGAGATAGGAAGGCAAGACGCCTCTGCCGGCCCCCACCCCCGCCCACGTCTGGGCAGCTCCCCTGGAAGTGGGTGAGGGCGAGAGCCACAGCCCAGTTTGCCCCAGGCCTGGTCTCCGTGCTCTAGCACACCTCACTGGCACGCGCGGCACCAGACTGGCACGCGTGCCCGTCGTGTTGTTGTCAGAATGCAAGCAGGGACATCACCACGTTCCAGTTGCGCTGGGGTCTTCGTGGATCTGTTTTCTCTTCTAACCTGCTCAGACTTCCATAACAAAAGGGACCTATAGCTTTAAAAACGCTTTTATGGGAGATTTCCTGCCGAGCCAGGGCCCCTGGCACCCATCTTGGTAACCCTCTTGAAGCTATGCTTGCGTGCTTGTCCTCAGCACCCACTCTATGTTCTGGGCAGTTTGCAATATGTTACCATTTGATTTTTCAGAAGAAATAATAGCATCTCTGGTTTTTAGTGCTGACTGTATGCTAGCGCCATGGTGATAACTTTTAGTGAGTCCGCAAGCCACCCGGGCGCAGGGCCACGTTTATTCTCCTTATTTCACAGGAGGACACGGAGCCTCAGGGAGGCTGAGTCCCTTCCCAGAGCCTCACAGCCAGGATTACCCGGATCTGAACCATGAATGGAGAGGAGCTGTGCCTTCGTCACAGGCTGGGCTGCCTCTGCTGGAGGGATAATTCCTGTCCTTTGGTGCCACATCTTGGCCCGCTCTCCCCCACATCTGTGATGTGCATGCGTGTGCATGTGTGTGTGTGTGTGTGTGTGTGTGTGCACGGATACACGCAGCTGCCCCACTCTCAGGAGCTAAGAAATAGGACAAGGGTCCTAGCCGGTTTTGCTCAGTGGGTAGAGCTTCGACCTGTTGACCAAAGGGTCCTGAGTTTGATTCCTGTCAAGGGCATGTGCCTTGGTTGCAGGCTCCTCCCCGGCCCAGGCCCTGGTCAAGGTTCATGCAGGAGGCAACCAATGGGTGTGTTTCTCTCACATCAGTGTTTCTCTCTGTCTTTCCCTCTCTCTTCCACTCTCCCTAAAAATCAATGGAAAAAGTATCCTCGGGTGAGGATTTAGAAAAAGGAAAGAAAGAAAGAAACAGGAGTAGGCCCAGAGCGCCTAGCGTTGCCCATGAACCCCAGGCATAGATGGAAATGTTTGTGTCCCGTTATAAGCGTGGCTACACATCCATCCAAGAAGGACGTGTGCATTGCGAAGGGTCTGGACTTGGTGGGCAGTTCCCGGCGGTGTCTGATTGTGGAGCTCGCAGGCCCTATCGCCTGAAGGGCAAGGCTTGGCTCTGTGCGGAGACGTGCAGAGCAGTTCGCTTCCTCCTGAGCGTGGGTGGCAGCTTCTGTGTGCCGCCCGGCCGGGGTGCTGCACGGACGAGGGGGTGCGGCCGGATTCCAGCAGCTAACTTCAGGGCATGTGCATTTTTTCCTCTCCGTGTTGAGTTCAGCCGTTCCAAGCAGGCATGCAGGATGGGGCTCTGGCTGCAGACCCAGAGCGGCAGGGCCTCCCCTCTGCAGTCCTGCGGGCTCGCTCTCTGGGCTCCTGGGTGCACCTGACTGCACAGGGCGTGGGCCGGATATCCAGACGATGGCTCCAGATGAGTTGTGAACGGGAGCAGCTCAGGGGGTTCTGCTGCTCAGGGGAGGAGGCTGTCAGGACGCCCCCTGCAGAGAAGCCCACCTTCCAGAGACCGGTTGGTTCTCCCCGGGCTTTGCCCTCAGCCACCTGGGTCCTCACCATGCAGTGGCCTTTACGCAGCGAGTGCAGCTGGGCGGACGAGCTCTCCCCGAGCAGCAGCCTTCTGAGCCCGATGTGAGCACAGCGTCAGGGGCGGCCGGGTTCCCAGGAGGGTGAAGAATGCATTGGGGTTTAAAAGGTGTTCAGGCAGGGAGCTGGCACATCCTATGGGGAGCTCCGTGGGCAAAGAGGTGTGTTTCCCAAAACCAGAGTCCTGCTGCGCCTGGGCACTGGCGCCAGTGGGGCACGCTTCTGTGCCCTCCGAACGACCTTGCGCTCCTGAGCGAAGGCGCACGCGGTCGTGGCCAGCGGGAGCCCGCGGGGTTCTGAAATGGTGAGGGCTGTCAGTAGCCGGAGAGCATCCAGCCCATTGTTGGCTTCTTCCCATCCCAAACCGGAGGCCGTTGTGGTCTGTGCTTTATACATGTTGGCCTCCTTTTCTCCTTTCTGGTTAGTTCATCCGTGTGTTTAAAGCATCTTCATTCAGTGTGAGGAGGGAAATGGGTTTGCCTCTGACATGTGGCTCCATGGGAGATGGGCGGAGGAATTAAGAAGTTGCCAGGGAAAAAATAAAAAAAGAAGTTGCCAGAAGCTGATCCGCTGGGAGCAGGGAAGGGTCAGCATTTCAGTGCATGGATTTCCTCCGGAACCAATGAGCAGTTTCCTTCCCTTCCTTTAAGTGGCAAACCCTTCTCTAGTTTAGTCATTTGATGGTATATAAAGACACATGTATATGTAGGTGCACACATGTGAGGTCTGACTGTAAGGTGGTGTGTCGGGTTTCTCTTCTTAAAATCCAGAAGATCCAAGTGTTTCCTCTCACCTCACCCTCCTCGGAAGGCGGCCCTTTGGGAGACTCTGTCCTGGTCACGGCCGCGCTGCCCAAGGAGAACTTGGTGTGAACGAACGCCTCACTGGTATGGCTTTGGGACTGGCGTGTCCATGTCGTTATCCTTAGACATGAGAGAGCTTCATCCTTTTGAAGATGGACTTAGGTTTGGAAGTAATCCCAAGTCATTCACTCAGTTGGATAAATAAAGATGTGTGATTAAGGTAAGTCACACCATTTTAGCTTTCAAAAAAAACAACACAACAAAACCCCTAAGATGTTCCTTGGAGTGAGTCTTTGGACTCCAAGAGCCCTTTAAAGTGATCCCTTCTAAGGAGGACAGCCGTCATGAGTCTGTGTAACTTGTAGTGGATCCATTTTTTAAATCTGTTCTCTCGCCATACCTTGTATGTGTTCCCATCTCCGCACACACGCAGAGGTAAGCGCGTAGTCATTGGTTTAAACTCCAGTAGGTGCCCTGTAAAGCCGTGTATACTTAGCGCATGTTATTGTCATGTTATGCTCTGAGCGAGGTGTTTGTCCTGAAACTTGGCTTTGTTGCAGAATTAAAATATTGTTCTCAATATAAATGAAGTACCTATACAGCCTTTTCTTGTGTCAGCCCCGGAAGCTTTGATGCCCAGCGGTGTGTTTACATGTGACTTTGCCTAGGATTCTGTTCATATCTAGGCGCCTGCCTGTAAGTATTTATTGCAGAACAGAATGTACGCAGATGTATCCACAGTGGTTTTCTTTGCGTGAAGGTGTTTTTTCCCTCTGAGGAGTGACAGTGGGACCTCCTCCTCCACGAGGCGCTCACAGAGCCTGGGGAATTCTGTGAGAAGGGCAGGTGCCTGCAGCGGCCTCGGCCAGGACTCGGACCGCACCGGTGCCTCCGCCTTACCGTGTGTGTCGCTGCGCTCGGTGGCAGCGTGCTGTGCTCTCCAGCAGACTCGGGTGCGACAGGTGGGCATGTCAGTCTGCCGGTCTGTACGGACCTGGGCGTCCAGGGCTGCACGGCCAGATGGGTCTGTGTACCGCGTGGGGGGAGTCCAAGAACATGGAGTGTGTCCCCCAGAGAGTGCCGATACTGTTGGTCAGCCAAAGATTTTCCTGTTCTTTGCTGCTTAAACGTGTGCCTTAATATTGTATATAATAAAAGGATAAAATAGCGTTTCTTGCCCTCACGCCTGCTCTTTTCTTTTCCAAAGAACGTGCGCCCGGGGTGCTCTGTAAGTGTGTGTTGAATTTCATCTCACTTTATTGCTGGGAGGCACCCTCCCCGGCTGTCTTGCTTCCTGTGGGCCCGGCTTCCACCAGCAGCTCTGGGTCTGACAAGGAAGTGAGTCACCCAGACCAGGGGAGGGAGCGTGCCGCCCACCCGTCCCGGCTCCTCCACACCCACAAGGACAGAGGAAGCACAGGAGCCGGGCGGGAGGCAGGGCCACTTTGATCTCTGCTGGGCTCCTCTTTTGGGGCTCCTGGGTCCAGAGCCTGCAGGGGCCGCTGTCACTCAGGAATTCATCTAAGCAGCCTGTGCCCAGAGTGTGGGGGACCTGCCTGTGCCCCAGGATGGACATAGAAGATGTACCTGCCTTGTTAGTGTCTTAGGGTCACAGGACAGGGGGGCGGGGCTTTGGCAGAAAGGGGTCCCGTGGTAACTGGTCAAGTTCAGGCGGGAGCTCAGTGACTGACGCTGCGGAATGGAATAGACCCTGTGAGGGCCCTCAGGTGCAGGCTCCCCCCCCCCCCCGAGGGGACAGTGACCTCCAGGGGTCACCGCTGGGGAGGAGGAGGCGCCCTCTGTTTATTCTCTGACCAACCGTGCCTCCTCCAGCGGAGAGAGGGATGTGAGACGGCAGTGTATCTGAGCCCAGGACGCAGAGCTGTGCACTTGCAGGGGCAGGCGGAAGGTGCTGGGCGTCAGCAGAGCGCAAGCTCCTACCTGGTTGGGTTCTTACCTGTCCTGCCTCCTCCCAGGGCGATTCTCTGTGGGGACCCCCAGGCCTCTGCTGCATGCAGATGTGACTGGCGCGGCATACAGGACACACTGCAGTCCCCGGCCTCCCCTCCCAGGGCCCCTCCAGGAGCAGGTGGAAGCCTTGCTGCCTCTGGGGCTCAGCCGAGGACGAAGCTGGTGCCCACCTCTGCCATCTCCCTGCCCTGGCCAGCGCTTGCAGCTTGTGGGGGGCACCCTGAGCTCCGGCCTTTCTCTTGGCTCCTTGTGCACCCCAGGAGAGGAGTCGCAGCCCCTGCAGTTCTGTGCAGTTCTTCCAAGTGGTCACCCCTGTGGCTGTACCCTGAAGGCATGCTGGCCTCTGTCCCGAGTCCTGGGCTGGGACCTCTGCACTATAGGGGCGACGATGCCTTTGGATTGCCCAGGCTCTTACTCGTGAGGTCCGAAGGAGAAATAGTCCTAGCTGGTTTGACTCAGTGGATAGAGCATCAGACTGCGGACTGAAGGGTCCCGGGTTGGACACATGCCCAGGTTGTGGGCTTGATCTCCAATAGGGGGTGTGCAAGAGGCAGCCAATCAACAATTCTCTCCATTGATGTTTCTATCTTTCTCCTTCTCCCTTCCTCTCTGAAATTAATTTATATATATATATATATATATATATATATATATATATCCTATCTAATAAAAGAGTAATATGCAAATTGACCATACCTCTGCTACACTCACAAGCCAATCAGGAGCAAATATGCAAATAAACCCAACCAAGATGGCTGCAGCCACAGAGAGCAAGAGGGAGGCTTGGGTTTCCCTGGCAATGGAGGAAGCCAAGTTTTCTGCCTGCCCTTGCTGGCCTAGGCTTCCACTCAAGGCTACAAAGTTTCAATGATAGAAGATAAATAAATCCAAACAGAAATGGCGGCAGCCACAGAGCTGGAAAAAGGGCAAGAGGCTAGCGTTGTCCCCGGTGATGGAGGAAGCCAAACTTCTGAAGCCCTGGCCTGCCTTGGCCTCTGCTCCAGGCTACAAAGTTTCAATTATAGAAGATACATAAATCCCAACAGAAATGGCTGCTGCCACGGAGCAAGCAGGAGGCTTGGCTCCATTCCAGGCTACAAAGTTTCAATTATAGAAGATAAATAAATCCCAGATACCAGGGCCTCCGCTTGGGTCCCCGGGGGCCTGGCTGGCCTGCAAACCACCAGAGGCCCCTCGCCCACGCCGCCCCACACCCCAAGGGAGCCCCCACCCTGATCTGGAACACCCTTCAGGGCAAACCAGCCTGCCCCCACCCATGCACAAGGCCTCTAGCCTATCTAATAAAAGAGTAATATGCAGATTGACCATCACTCCAACACACAAGATGGCTGCCCCCATGTGGTCAAAGATCCTGCCCCCATGTGGACACAAGATGGCCACCACAAGATGGCCAGCAGGGGAGGGCAGTTGGGAGGGAACAGGCCTGCAAGGGAGGGCAGTTGGGGGCGATCAAACCTGCAGGGGAGGGCAGTTAGGGGTGACCAGGCCGACAGGGGATGGCAGTTAAGGGCAAACAGGCTGGCAGGGGAGCAGTTAGGCATCAGTCAGGCTGGCAGGGGTGTGGTTAGGGGGTGATCAGGCTAGCAGGCAGAAGCGGTTAGGGGCAATCAGGAAGGCAGGCAGGCAAGCAGTTGGGAGCCAGCAGTCCTGGATTATGAGAGGGATGTCCAACTGCCCATTTAAGCCCGATCCCACTGGGCAGTTGGGCATCCCTCGAGGGGTCCCAGATTGGAGAGGGTGCAGGCTGGGCTGAGGGACACCCCTCCCCTCTGTGCACGAATTTCGTGCACTGGGCCTCTAGTGTGTGTGTGTGTGTGTGTGTGTGTGTGTGTATATATATATATATATATGTAATATGCTAATTAGACCGGACGTCCTTCCAGACGAAGCTGGGGCTGGAGGGAAGCCTGGGTCCCGGTTGCCTGCCAGTGGCCTGAATGAAGTCCGGTCCTGGGTGCCAGAGGGAAGCCAGTGCCGGCAGTCAGGGGAAGGAAGGCCTACTCTTGCACGAATTTCGTACATCGGTCCTCTAGTATATAAATATATATTTTAAAGTTTTTAAAATAAGAAAAAAGGAGAAATTATTCAAGAGCTCTGAAATTCCTTTCTTATAAAAGAAAATTTTTAGGATGGTGACATACAATACTTCTGTCATGAAAGAACGTTGCTGTGTTATGGTTTCTGTTGCCCTTTTATCAAGCCCGGCCTGTGTATCCCATGTGCTTCCTTTGCCGCCCTGTTCCTGGCCAGCAGACGCCGACAGCATGTCCAGGTGAGCCTGCTCCCTTGACCAGTCTGTCCCCTTCCACACTTCCCCGTGGAGCCCGGCGGGAGGCCCTCCCCGTCTGGCATGGGTTTCTGTCAAAGGGAGGCTCTTCTCCTGACGTGAGTCACGGTCCTATTGTCAGAAAGTGATGATACATAACTTGGCATCCAGGTGGGTCTCACCCTCTGACTGTTGGAGGGAGGGAGGGAGGCCCTAACCTTGAGTTGGCTTTGGAACATTACTTCCCTTTAACAGCCCTGAGGGGGTGTTATCATCCTACCTCAGCCCTGAGCTGCGGATGAGGAAACAGCCTCACACGAAGGGCGGTGCGTCCTTGGGCTCCACCATCCCACCCAGGCCTGCTTACGGCCAAGCCCCTGATCTCCCTACACTCGTATTGCAGCTGTGACTCTCCTTTGTTTTTATTTTTAATGGCTCACTAGCTCGCTTTTGTTTTTAATAATTCTAAAGAGAACTGATAGGCACGTGGCTCACTGGGAAAAGTAACCTTTTGAGGCTCTTTTGGGGAATGTGCTCTTTCCAGCAGAAGGCCTGTCCTGGACGGACTGGACGAAAGCCGGTGCTTTGTTTGTAAGATACAGATTTAATTTGGAGCAGCTGGACTGTTTATCAGCACAGGGTACACCTGCGGGGGAGAAGGGACCCAGAGGCAGATACTGTCCCAGGCCCGCTCTCAGGCTCGAACGCGTGGCTCAGAGATGCTGTGTTTTTCGGTCAAATGAAATCCTTGGGTGGACGTGATTTCTCTCAACCCCGGGAGAAGAGTTGTACTGTGCCTGCACACAGTAGGCCCTCCACCAGTGCCAGCCCCCAGGTCGTGGCATCTATTCCAGCCCTTGCCTCAAGCTGCCTCTTATCACATGAATGTCTGTCAGCTACTCTGGGAAGGAACACTGTCTGGTACCCAGAATAGATGCGCATTAAAATTTGAGCTAAGCCCTGACTGGTTTGACTCAGTGGATAGAGCGTCAGCCGGCGGACTGAAGGGTCCCGGGTTCGATTCCAGTCAAGGGCATGTACCTTGGTTATGGGCACATCCCCAGTAGGGGATGTACAGGAGGCAGCTGATTGGTGGTTCTCTCTCATCGATGTTTCTAACTCTCTATCTCTCTCCCTTCCTCTCTGTAAAAAAAAATCAATAAAATTAATTTAAAAAAACACACATTTGAGCTAAATGTAAATTATCCCAAGTTTCCTTGCGTGTTCGGTGACTCTTTTCAGGGAAACAAAAGTAAAATATTTTCTTAAATATGCAAGGAATGCACATTTGTTATAAAAAATAGTCAAATGATATAGAAGTCTACAAAATAGAAGCCACTCCTCTAAATTCCTAGGATTGTCCCAGCTGGTTTAGCTCAGTGGATAGAGCGTTGGCCACAGATTGAAGCGTCCCGGGTTCTATTCCGACCAAGGGCACATACCTTGGTTGCAGGCTCCATCCCTGGTCCTGGTTGGGGCACGTGTGGGAGGCAACCAATCCATGTATCTCTCTCACATCGATGTTTCTCTCTATCTCTCCCCCTCCCTCCAATGCTTTCTAAAAATCAATGGAAAAATATCCTCGGGTGAGGATTAACAATAAAAAATAATATATCTCTATGATGAACCATTGTTAACAATTGTATATAACCAAATAGATAGGTATACAGATATATATGGATGCATATTAGAAAATAAGACCACGCTACTTCCTACAACTTGCTTTTTCACGAGGGAGATTCCTCCACCGGCACATCTCTCTCTGTGCGGAAGAGGGGGTTCATGGAAATCCAGGGTGTGTCCCTGTGCGGCCACCCAGCTTCCCCGCAGCATTACCCAGGGGTTGAGAGCTAAGACCATGGAACTTGGGAGGTGTTCGGGTTTTGGGCTAAGAAAGAGGCCAAATTTTGCAACGTGTCAGGCGTGGCCAAGCGCGGTCCCCAAGGTCCCCAGCGCATCGTGACATTTCCAGCCGCCTGTCCAAGCACGAATTGGCAACGAATGTCATGATGATGTTGGAGTTCCGAGGACCTGACAGTGCCATGGCCCAGCAGACGCTCGGGCCCACCCTGGCCAGGCCCGCCCTGTTTCCAGAAAACCTGTCAGCTCTAACCGAGGGGCTGGTTTTCCATTCAGCGTCCCAGCCTTTGGCCTAGAGAAGAACACGTTTTCCTGGCGCGTAACCCAGCTCGATGCGCGTCTGACTCTGTCCAGGCTGTGGATGGTATTTAGCCTCCCCTCGTCCCCAGCACTTGCATTTTGCAGAGTGTCCATCGGAGTTTTATAAATATTTAGCTTTAGGAACAGCCTGTAGACAGAAGCCCAGTTTGTGAGTCACTTGTTGTTACTAAAAATCAATTATGTGCCCAACACATTTCAAATGCTGGAGGGGAGCCATTCCGCCCTGAAAGAAGGGGAGTGTTGGTGGGGGGCGGGAGAGACAGAAGACTGAACACCTACTGTGTGCCAAGCATTTCCTATCAATCACTGCATTTGGTGCTCAGGAGAACAAGTGCAGAGAGATGCAGAGAGATGAAGCAAATGATCCACCGTCCACACTTACCCAAGGAAGTGGCAGGGTAGCATGCGAGCCCACGCTTAGCTGACTAAACACAAAGATTTCCCCACAATGCCATGCAGCCTCCATGTTTAAGTCTAACTGAGGTCACCTGGTACATATAGGAAACAATTTGCTCCTTGCCCCCTTCCCTCCCCCGCCCCCCACCGCCTCAGCATTTGGAGAGAATTTGGCTGATGGTGCCCAGCCATGCCCTGCAGTCCCAGCCCCAGGGTGGCCATGAGAACAGACAGGGGGCAGTCCCACAGCTGGGACACATTTAGAGAGCGCACCCTGACTCGTTCCCCTTCTACTGCCTCTCAGGGCTCCTCCCCTGCCCCAGGGCCAACTGCTGCCCTGGCCCAGCCTCCCCAGAACCACTGGGAGGGGCCTACACAGGACCCGGGGTTTCCTGCCCTCTTTTCTCTCCAGGCTCCTTCCTTTCTCAATACGATTCTAGATTTTACCCGGAAGGAAGGTAGTTAGAGGCAGTAACTGTGTCTTCACTTTAAAAAAAAATTTTTTTTAATGTCAATAATTATAACTTTTTTAGTTTAAAAATTTAGTTTAAATTTTCACATGTCAATAGTTTATACAATACATAATAGTTTATATCTTAGTCCATAAAAATCCCCTTTCCCGTTTTTCCCTCTGCCACATCATTCACCACTGAATACACACCCGTCACAGCTCGCCAGGCACGTGCAAACCAGAGGAGACACGGCAGACACCGGCCGCCGCTCCAGCCACCTGTGCCTCTCGGTGAGGACCGTCCGTGCCCGAAGGGAAAGACGAAAGGCCACTGTGTGAGGCTTCTGGTAACCAGCAAGCAGAGCAGCGCTGCCCGCGTCTGTTTCCTTAGAGTAATTCTGGGCAGTCACCAGCGGCCGATAAATGTGCAGCCTCCACTTAGTAACATCCCTCACCCTGTGCATGCTGCCCTTTTTCTAAAGAGCCTCCGTATGTCTTCTATGCTGTGAGCATGGCCTAGGGATGCTATCATGTTTGTGGGGGGTTTTTCCACAGCTGGGAGAAACCAGAAGAGAAAACGGGCACTTTCCCACTCTCCCGGTGAAATGCCAGCAGAGCCAGATTAGAGCTGGGCCCTCCCGCAGGCCTCCTAGCACTCTCTGGGCAGCGTGGGCCACCTGTGCTGACGCTGAGGGCATCAGGACTTTCCAGAGCCCTGCACCCTCACTGCCTGGTGATCAGGGCCCTGAGAGGGGGTGGGTGTGCTGTGGCTCAGTCGGCTGTCACCTAAGCGGAGCCTCCAGTCTGACTTGTGTGTCTAAAGGGCCAAGGGATTCCGCAAAGGCGCTGTTCTGGGCGGGGGAGCTGGGCTTCCTCCCGGTGGCAGAGCCGGGAGGGCTGGCCCCAGGACCGTGAGGTCACAGTGGAAAATGTCTGACTCTTCCCTTGAGAGCCTCAGAGCCCTGTGGCTGCACAGCTGAGCTGGGAATGGCCGTGGCAGCAGGATGGCCGGTGCAAACAGACCAGGGACCTTCCCCCAGGGGGACCAGGGCTAATGGCCAATGCAGGTCCCTTTTGTGGTGAGCTATGGGGTTAGAGAAATGCCACTCACCACCATCTGGTGGAGATCACGTGCAACAGCTGGTTTTCAGGATTCTCGGGATGTACACAGCATTACAAACAACTCGTGATGTAAATAATTCACACTCAGAATACACTTAAATGTAATACACACACACACACACACACACACACACACACTACTTCAGAATACTCATATTGTGTTAAATGAAGGGTGTAAAGAGAAGTAAGATGCTGTACCTGCCCTTCCCCTCCAAGCTCATAGTCTGGGTTAAAAGGACAGAGGGGAGCACAATACCATGTATAGTAAATGCCAAAATTATGGGTTGTACAGATTGTCCTGTTGGTCTAAAGCAGGGGTGGGACCCTATGGCCCACGGGCTGTACAAGGCCCGCGAAATCATTTGGTCTGGCCCTGCCAAAGCATTAGGGGTGAGGCGATTAAATGTTTGACCCAATATAGCAGGCTCATTTTTAAGGTGATAATTTGTATATGGCCCGAGAATGGTGTTATAAACATCTAGATGGCCCTTGGCAGAAAAAAGGTTCCCCACCCCTGGAAAGGAGAGGGGTTGAAAAACAGGTGCCATGTAAATAGAACTTGGATGACTGAGACAGTACTGAGGTTGGAGGGCAGAGGAAACAGCAGGCCATGCTCAGGCCACACGGCTCGGGTCTGCAGGGGCAGGTGGAGAAGAGGCTGGGGGCCCTTCAGGTCCCTGAGCTGCTGTGCAAAGAATATGGCCTTTGTCCTGTGGCACTAGGATGTTGAGAGCTGGAAAAGGTATATTTAAGCCAGAATGTGATCTGGCCGATGCTATTTTATAGAAAGATAACTGCGGGGGGGGGGGGGCGGGGGGCAGGAGGGGGCTGCAGAGAGTGCGCGCTATTTGGAAGGGACAATATGGCATTGGGTGATTTTGTTTCTATGGCCATGTGACAATTACCCCAATTAGCAGCATAAAACAGCCATTTATTTTGCTCAGAATTTATTTTGGAAAGTGCAGAGATGGCCCCAAACCCAGGGGTGCCACTGAGTCAGGGCCCAAACACCTGTGCCCGGTGAGGGCGAGAGGCTTTGCCACCAGCAAGCAAGAAGGAGCCGCCTGTGATTGTTAGCATCGCCGTCAGCCAAACCCAGTCTGCTGTAAAGAGGAAGGGAGGGGCCCAGGGTCGTCCAGAAGGAGGCCCAGCATGGGAGGGACCTGCCTCAGACTTTGCATTAGGCCCCTTTGCTCCCAGCCCCATCCAGCTCTGTCACATGGAGACGTGTCTTGAGCGGAGTGTCCTCCTGCTGCTGATAAAGCCAACAGAGGCTTCTCCTCAGACCAGCAGGCAGAGATGCCAGGACGCAACCCACAGCCAGAATGGAGGCAGGGCAGGAGCTCCCGAGAGGAGCTGCTATTAATCGCTTAAGTAGGCTAAATCAGCCATTTATTTGGGCAGGGCTCAGTGTGGGTAATTCACCTCTGCTTGTCTCAGCTGGTGGAATGAGGGACTCAAAGGCTAGGGGGAGTCCTGGGGCATCTCCACCTGTGTGGTCTCTCCAGTGTGGCAGCCTCAGGGTGTCAAAGGTAGAGAGAGAGGAGAGAGGAAAGAGGAGAGAGAGAGAGAGGAGAGAGAGAGAGAGAGAGAGAGAGAGAGAGAGAGAGAGAGAGAGAGATGAGAGAGATGCAGAAGACGTATTACCTTTTCTATGTGGCCTCAGAGCAGCATCACTTCTGCCACATCTAGACTGTTCTTCTATTCGTCAAGGCATTAACAAGGGCCTTCAGGATTCCAGTGGGTGGGGGCAGGCGGAGTAGTTTGTCTCTTCACGTGGAAATGACGAGCTGCTAGAAGAGCATGAGGGCCTGGAAGTACTGTTGGTGCTGTGATCACTTTGGAACCTAAAATCTGCCACACTGAGCATGTGCCAACCCTCGCATCTAAAGTTGCACATACATTTTCTTTTCATTTCATTCTCCCCTCTCCCTCATATAAGGAAGGTATTACTGTATTGTGCCCACCTTTTATACACCAGGGAACTGGGACTTGGGGACGTTAAGTGGTCCACCTGAAATGACACAGCAAGCAGAGAGGGAGCCAGATTCCCTGTGCAAGCCCCTCACCCTCTCCCACTTCCCGCTTCCACGCCAGCCACGGGAAGGAAAGCACAGAGACGGACGAATTCAAAGGTCATTGTTCTGCCTGGAATGTTGTCACACCAAAAAGGGCGGGAGATTTATGAGCTGAATAGGAGGCTGAATCAACAGAGCTTGCTGACCAATTGAATAGATGCTACACAGTATGACAAGCATTTCTGCAGTCATCGTTGCAAATACCAAGGAGTCATAGCTCACAGGTACTGATCACCCATCACGTGCCAGGCTCTGTGCTAAGCACTTTCTGTGCATTATCTAACTTAATTTTCACAATAACCCTACGAACAGGCATTATTATTGTTGTTGGGTCTAAAAGCATTAATTAATATTGCATCGAGAGGCCCTAGCTGGTGTGGCTCAGTTGGTTGTGGGTGGTCCCATGTGCAAAAGGTTGCCAGTTCAATTCCTGGCCCGGGCACATGCCCAGGTTGCTGGTTCGATCCCCAGTGGGGTGGTTGCAGGATGCAACTCCTATCTCTCTCTCTCTCTCCCTTCCTCTCTCTCTAAAAAAAAAAAAAAAAAAAATCAATTAAAAAAATTTAAGTCCAGCCAGAGTTTGATGCTCAGTGGTTGAGCATCAACTTATGAACCAGGAGGTGACAGTTCGATTCCAGGTCAGGGCACATGCCAGGTTGCGGGCTCAATCCCAGGTGGGGGCGTGCAGGAGGCAGCCGATCAATGATTCCCTCTCATCACTGATGTTTCTATCTCTTCCTCTCCCTTTCTCTCTGAAATCAATAAAAATATTTTTTTTAATTTTAATATTGCATAGAGAAGCCCTCACCCCAGGGGGTCCCCTACTTCCCTGCCGTGATGCACGAACAGATGAGCTGATGGCCTCCCCTTGGTGAGTCCTCTGGCCACAGAGTCGTTGAGGCCTCTCTCCAGAGCCAAGCTGATCGGGGTGGGGGTGGGGGTGGGGGGGAAGCAGCTCCGCTATTTACTAGCTGTGTGAGCTCAGGCCAGTCGCTTAATTGTGCCTCCTTGTCCGTATCTGTCACAGGAGGACACAGCCCCTTTCTCGTGGAGGTTCCCAGGGGGAGTACCAGGCCAGCCGGGCGGTGTCCGGGGCAGGCACAGATAAAGCACTCCCTGACGTCAGCTAGTGGTAGGAGCGGGGGCTGGTGCCCATGGCTCCGTGGGATCCACCGGCAGACCGGGAGTTCTCACGGTCCAGGGATTCGCACTGTTTTCTGCAGAGGGCCAGGAAGCATGTTTACCTGTTCCTTGTTGGGATGCAGGTGGGGTTCATCTGCCCAGCCACAGGCAGGCATGAACCAACCAATGAAATGGGGAGTGAGTTGGGGTGCAGAAGGAGGAATTTGCAGACACTGTGCAACGTCATGGACGTTGAAAAGTGCAGAGAGCTGGCCCCACACCCAGGGGTGCCCCTGAGTCAGGGCCCAAACACCTGTACCCCGGTGAGGGTGGGAGCAAGAAGGAGCCGCCTGTGATTGTTGGCATCGCCGTCAGCCAAACCCAGTCTGCTGTAAAGAGGAAGAGAGGGGCCCAGGGTCGTCCAGAAGGAGGCCCAGCATGGGAGGGACCTGCCTCAGACTGAATTAGCCCCTTTGCTCCCAGCCCCATCCAGCTCTGCACGCGGAGACGTGTCCTGGGCGGAGTGTCCTCCTGCTGCTGATAAAGCCGACAGAGGCTTCTCCTCAGACCAGCAGGCAGGGATGCCAGGACGCAGCCCACAGCCGGAATGGAGGCAGGGCCGGAGCTCCCGAGCGGGCTGGCAGGCTGCACAGATGCTTCCCAGCTGCTTCTGGAAGAACAGAGAGAGAGAGCCAGGGCCCCAGGGCTCCAGGACAGCCTGCCCTTTGGTTTATACGCTGTGGGGCTGTGGGGGACACCGCTGTCCCGTCACCTGGAGAGCCCAGCACCTCCCCAGTCCCCCCTCCCACCCCTCAACTGCCCTCCCTTCTTGGGGTGAGATGGGAGCTGCCACCCATATCCAGGCCACGCCTCCTGCCTGCTCCCGACCTCCCAGGCTTGCTCCTTGGGATGGTCCCCTTCACCTCTGATGACACAGGGGCCTGTGTGGGACCCTTCAGCCAGAGCCCCCCGGCACTCTGCACTCCTCCGGGCCGGCTTGCAGCTTGTACCAGGCTGCACTCCTGCTCCGGTGGCAGAGCTGGGTCTGATGGGCAGGTGCCCAGAGCTATGGGAGCAGAGCCGAGGCAGGAGCAGAGAGGAGCGAGGAGAGCATCCAGCTGAGCTCCTGCCGTCGTTCCTGTGGTCCCTGGCCCAGGGGCACGCCTGTCCTCGTGCTTTGGCGGTTTGGTTCTGTGAGCCAAAGCATCTCTCCTCTTGCAAAAGCCGGAGAGCTGGTCCTCCATTCCTCAGTCCTGCGTTATTCGAACACCAGAGGCTCCTGGCTCCCATGTCCCACAGGAAGGACAGTTAGAAAGCACATACCCTGGCCCAACCCTGCAGGCTTCCTACAGCCTTCCATCCGAACGCCTCCAAACCAGACTGCCCTGTGTCGTCACCGTGGACCCCCTGTGAGACCTGCTGGGATCGTCCTCCGTTGGGCCCAGATTCGAGAATGCCCCTCCCCTCTTTCTATATTGTCAACTGCAGGTTTTCTCGTAGCTGAATCTGCTTTTTGTTTCTTACCTGTCCTTTTTGAAATACAAAAATCAACATTAAAGACAACAGATATGCCTGGGATTAAAACACAGCCTTCCTGATAGGGATTGTGTGTCAAGAAATTCTCCCTTACTTCCCACGGTGCATTGCAAGGGGCCGGGGGAGGGGGGGGTTTACAAAACTTCTGTGGACACACACCTCTCAAAGAATACATCAGTTTCATGTCCTGAACCCTCAGTCACTCCCCTTTCTCACCTCCCTCAGGAGAGCAAGTGGGGGCTTTGGCCTCTCTGACATTCGTCTGCATCCCTGTTCGTTATCTTTCATCTTTCCCACCAGGATTCCAGGCGGCTCACAGCGAGGTACGCACACACAGAACAGTTAATAAAATAAAAACAAGAGCCCTAGCCCGTTTGGCTCAGTGGATGGAGCGTCAGCCTGTGGACTGGAGGGTCCCGGGTTCGATTCCGGTCAAGGGCACGTGCCCTGTTTGCAAGCTTAATCCCCAGTAGGAGATGTGCAGGAGGCAGCCAATCAAGGATTCCCTCTCATCGTTGATGTTTCTATCTCTTTCCCTCTCCCTTCCTCTCCGAAATTAATAAAATATATATATATATATAAATATATATATATATGTATATATATATAAATTATTTTTAAAAATAAATAAAAACAAGAGACCCTTGATAAGTGTGACTCTAAGTTCCCAGTTGCAGCTCTTTTTTAATAACGCTGAAGATCCGTGACAGAGGGTAGTTTTGAAATTCGAGTCCCTCAGCCTCAGCCCAGTCCTGGGAGGCAGGACAGGCTGCACACTCCATGTCAACAAAGCCTTCTGGGCCTCGCCCACCCCTCCCCCACTCCCTCTCCAAGGCCTCGGACCCTCCTCCAGGGCACAGCTGGCAGCATGGCCGCCCGTCCAAACCCCCTGCCTGCCTGACTCCTGAGCCCCATCCACGGCCGTGCTGGTGCCTCCACTCAGCGTGTTTGCATCACGGCTGGGGACCACCGAGCTCCAGGAAGCCACCGCTTTTGTAGAGAGTGGTAAGCAAGCCTGCTCTTTGCCATGGAGACGTCACCTCATCCCCCAAGGGGGCTTACTGCAACTACAACCCCGAGAAACCACCGTCTGTGTAAGGAGCCGTCAGGGGCTGGCACTCTGGGCACACCCCATAGGAATGTGCGGGGGAGGGGGAGGGCACTCAGTGCTCAGGACAGATCGGCTCCCGGACATCCTTCCTGCTAAGGAGTTGGGGCGGGATGCCTGCGTGGGCCTCGGTGAGAATAGGGCTCCCTTTCCGCAGTGTCCAGGCTCCGAGGGCTGCCGCCAGGACTGCAGAGGGGTTCTGGGCTCCAGGCCCACATTCCCAGCCTCGCCCTCCGGCCCACCTCTCTGACTGCTGGCCTGACATCCAATAGCCCGGAGCCGTAGGTAAACGGTGTGGTGCCCTCACTGCCTGGCACCATGCCAAGCCCTCTATGCATGTTATTTTGTTTAATCCTCACAACGACCTTTGGAAAAGTGTCACCCTCCACCACCATTGACAGATGAAGAAACCGGGGCCCAGAGAAGCTAGGGAACTGGCTCTGCCATTTCGGAGTGACCTGGCCGAGTGATCTGGGGCAGGTCGCTGGGCTCTGGGGCTCAGCCTCCAATAGAATGGAGGCAGTGTTTCTCCCCCACCCCCACCCCCCCATCAACCTGTTCACCTTTCCAACCTGTTGGAAAGACATGTCGCTTAAGACCCGGGGGGAGAGATTTTCCTCTTAGGATATGTTGGAAATATTAATACTCAGAGACCAGGGGAAACCAAGATGGCGGCATAGGTTAAACACCTAACCTGCAGCCGGGCACAACAATTTCAAAAATACAACTAGAGGTCAGAACGGACATCGTCCAGAACCACAGGAGAGCTGGCGGACTGAAATGCCCACAGCTGGGGGGAAGGAGAAGGCCACGGGGACAGTCGGGGAAGCCGTAAAAGCCTGAGGTATGGAGAAACGGGCGGAGACACGAGCACACGCGCCTGCGGGGAGGATGGAACCGGAGAGGAGGGGGCGGCTGATGACCTGGCCGGAGTTCACTGGCAGGAAGGAGATAAAGGCTCCGGAGTGTGCTGAGCACCGGCTCCGATTGCACTGAACCCCATTCCGGGCGAAACCCTGGGAAACTCACTCACTTTCGCAACTCCGCCGCCCCCGCAGGCTGCCCGGCCCGGGACGCTGGGGACGCCGCCACAGCGGCGGCGCCCGGAGCCCGGCGGCCTCCCAGCACCCATCCCCGCCGCGCAGCCCCCGCGCGCCTGGTGCCGCGGGCCGCGCACCCCGCACACCGGACGGAGGCCCGGGCGCCCTCTCCGTGCACCTCCCGGCGGCGCTAGACTTCAGTAGAGTTGACTGAATTCAAGGGATTAAGAAGTATAAATTGGGGGGACGCCGCGGCGCGACGTCCGGAACGCGGCGATGGCGGTGCCTGGAGCTCGGCGGCCGCCCAGCGCCCGTCCCAGCCGCGCGGCCCTCGCGCGCCTGGTTTCGCGGGACGCGCGCACCGCGCACCGGACGGAGGCCAGGGCGCCCTTTCCGTGCACCTCCCGGCGGCGCTAGACTTCAGTAAAGTTGACTGAAATGAAGGGATTAAGAAGTACAAATTGAGAAGTTTGAAAAAGATGGCGGCGGAGGTTAAAGGCTGTTCTGTTGCCTCGCACCCAGCGAAATCGGAGGGGATGAGGTGTGGAGGTGCGTGGGTCTGGCTGGTGGCGGGGGAAAGGGGCTTTTGTTCCAAACCTAAGGGAGATTAGCTCTCCATCACCCTGAAACCCATCTTCTGGCGAACCCCGGGAAACCCAGATGCCTGCGGGGAGAGGCGGGACTCTTGCAGAGGTGCGCCCAGCAATCAGTGTTTGCTGCGCTGGAGTGCGGAACGAGGGGACTTAGATACATGGAAGGCAGAAGGACCAGACTCACAGCCATCGAGGCTCGCCGCACCATGGCCTGTTGGCGCCCTGAGACCCCGCCCCGCCCTGGGTCCCGCCCAGCACGTCTTGAAGACCTGCCCCGCAAGTCTTGCAGGCACACCTGCGCCCCAAGCGACGGCTTATGCATGTGGGTGGACTGCCCTCTGGCAGCGGACCAGATGATCTGCTGTTCTAGTCGGACTGCTCCAGGGCCACTCAGACAGGAGGAAGAAACTACAGTTTTTGCTGTAATCCTTGCTGAGTGCCTAAGGCAGTAGCTGATCTACACCCCATTGGAGACCCAGAAATGAGGGCATCTAGTGGTCTGTGGGAGATGACACCAGATTTCAACCACGTGCATAAGGGACACATTCAACGGGAATATTCAGTGAGCGCCAAAGCTTTGCTGCACCAAGACCCGGCCCATAAACGTGTCTCCTGCACAGCAACTCTTCCTTTATAGACAAAGAGAGCCCCCCCAGTGACACCAACAACAATCAAGACTTAACTATACAAAGGAGGACCAAGATGGAGGCATAGGGCGGAAGCCTGATTGTTGCCTACCACAACAACTTTGAGACTACGACAAGAGAGCAGAGCAGACACCATCCAAGACCACCATAGGGCTGGCTGAGTAGATGCTCTACAACTAGAATAAAAGAGGGGGATGTGGGATGATGCTGATGCCGGTGACCCAAAGACCACACTTTAAGAACTACAGCTCAGGCGACACAAAAGAACTATGGCTCAGGCGATACAACAGCGGCCTGGAACATGCTCGGCGCAGTTCCCCCGGCGGTCTCCGGCTGAGGGGACGGCTCCACTGGCAGCCAAGCACGGACAGACGAGCCCCTATGAGACATGGGGTGGGAGACTCCGCACTTGCTGACCTCTGAGTCCGTCAAGAATCTCAACGCCCCGGAAGCGGCCAGGTGCGCATGCTCGGCGACCGGCCACCGATGCAGACCCAAAGGCCGACACAGCGACGCCAGACTGGCCCACCGCCATGCACCGGGTGCACTGGAGCTTCAACGAGCCGCCGCCCGACGAGTTCTGCAGCAGCCATACTGGAGCTCCGGAAGGATGGCCAGGGGAATTGCTGAGGGGGGATTGACAGGCAGGAATTGGGATCGGGAAGACGGGGCCCCGCTGAGACCCGGGTGCGGGCGGGGTTGCGCGCCTCTGGGCTTGGGTGTGGTCACACGCCTCTGGGTATAAGTGAGGCCTCACGTCCCTGGGTCTAGGTGAGGCCACATGCCCCTGGGTCCAGGTGAGGCCGGACTCCGGGTCCGGGTGAGGCCAAGTGCCCCTGGACCTGGATGACGCTGGATCCCGTGCCCGGGCGAGGCCAAGCGCCCCTGGGTCTGGGAAAGCCCACACACCCCTGGGTCCAGGCGAGACCATGTGTCCCTGGATCCGGGTGAGGCCGCGTGCACCTAGGCCCGGGTGAGCCCAAGTGGCCCTGGGTCTGGGAGAGGCCAAGCGTCCCTGGGTCCGGGTGAGACCATGTGTCCCTGGATCCGGGTGAGGCCTCGGGCACCTAGGCCCGGGTGAGGCCACGTGCCCCTGGGTCTGGGAGAGGCCAAGAGTCCCTGGGTCAGGGCGAGACCATGCGTCCCTGGATCCGGATGAGGCCTCGTGCACCTAGGCCCGGGTGAGCCCAAGTGGCCCTGGGTCTGGGAGAGGCCAAGCGTCCCTGGGTCCGGGTGAGACCATGTGTCCCTGGATCCGGGTGAGGCCTTGTGCACCTAGGCCCGGGTGAGCCCAAGTGGCCCTGGGTCTGGGAGAGGCCAAGCGTCCCTGGGTCCGGGTGAGACCATGCGTCCCTGGATCCGGATGAGGCCTCGTGCACCTAGGCCCGGGTGAGCCCAAGTGGCCCTGGGTCTGGGAGAGGCCAAGCGTCCCTGGGTCCGGGTGAGACCATGCGTCCCTGGATCCGGATGAGGCCTCGTGCACCTAGGCCCGGGTGAGCCCAAGTGGCCCTGGGTCGGGGAGAGGCCAAGCGTCCCTGGGTCCGGGTGAGACCATGTGTCCCTGGATCCGGGTGAGGCCTCGTGCACCTAGGCCCGGGTGAGCCCAAGTGGCCCTGGGTCTGGGAGAGGCCAAGCATCCCTGGGTCCGGGTGAGACCATGTGTCCCAGGAACAGGGTGAGGCCTCGTGCACCTAGGCCCGGGTGAGCCCAAGTGGCCCTGGGTCTAAGAGAGGCCAAGCATCCCTGGGTCAGGGTGAGACCATGTGTCCCTGGATCCGGGTGAGGCCTCGTGCACCTAGGCCCGGGTGAGCCCAAGTGGCCCTGGGTCGGGGAGAGGCCAAGCGTCCCTGGGTCCGGGTGAGACCATGTGTCCCTGGATCCGGGTGAGGCCTCGTGCACCTAGGCCCGGGTGAGCCCAAGTGGCCCTGGGTCTGGGAGAGGCCAAGCGTCCCTGGGTCCGGGTGAGACCATGTGTCCCTGGATCCGGGTGAGGCCTCGTGCACCTAGGCCCGGGTGAGCCCAAGTGGCCCTGTGTCTGGGAGAGGCCAAGCGTCCCTGGGTCCGGGTGAGACCATGTGTCCCTGGATCCGGGTGAGGCCTCGTGCACCTAGGCCCGGGTGAGCCCAAGTGGCCCTGGGTCTGAGAGAGGCCAAGCATCCCTGGGTCCGGGTGAGACCATGTGTCCCAGGATCCGGGTGAGGCCTCGTGCACCTAGGCCCGGGTGAGCCCAAGTGGCCCTGGGTCTGGGAGAGGCCAAGCGTCCCTGGGTCCGGGTGAGACCATGTGTCTCTGGATCCGGATGAGGCCTCGTGCACCTAGGCCCGGGTGAGCCCAAGTGGCCCTGGGTCTGGGAGAGGCCAAGCGTCCCTGGGTCCGGGTGAGACCATGTGTCCCTGGATCCGGGTGAGGCCTCGTGCACTTAGGCCCGGGTGAGCCCAAGTGGCCCTGGGTCGGGGAGAGGCCAAGCGTCCCTGGGTCCGGGTGAGACCATGTGTCCCTGGATCCGGGTGAGGCCTCGTGCACCTAGGCCCCGGTGAGCCCAAGTGGCCCTGGGTCTGGGAGAGGCCAAGCATCCCTGGGTCCGGGTGAGACCATGTGTCCCAGGATCCGGGTGAGGCCTCGTGCACCTAGGCCCGGGTGAGCCCAAGTGGCCCTGGGTCTGGGAGAGGCCAAGCGTCCCTGGGTCCGGGTGAGACCATGTGTCCCTGGATCCGGGTGAGGCCTCGTGCACCTAGGCCCGGGTGAGCCCAAGTGGCCCTGGGTCTGGGAGAGGCCAAGCATCCCTGGGTCAGGGTGAGACCATGTGTCCCTGGATCCGGGTGAGGCCTCGTGCACCTAGGCCCGGGTGAGCCCAAGTGGCCCTGGGTCTGAGAGAGGCCAAGCATCCCTGGGTCCGGGTGAGACCATGTGTCCCAGGATCCGGGTGAGGCCTCGTGCACCTAGGCCCGGGTGAGCCCAAGTGGCCCTGGGTCTGGGAGAGGCCAAGCGTCCCTGGGTCCGGGTGAGACCATGCGTCCCTGGATCCGGATGAGGCCTCGTGCACCTAGGCCCGGGTGAGCCCAAGTGGCCCTGGGTCTGGGAGAGGCCAAGCGTCCCTGGGTCCGGGTGAAACCATGTGTCCCTGGATCCGGATGAGGCCTCGTGCACCTAGGCCCGGGTGAGCCCAAGTGGCCCTGGGTCTGGGAGAGGCCAAGCGTCCCTGGGTCCGGGTGAGACCATGTGTCCCTGGATCCGGGTGAGCCCAAGTGGCCCTGGGTCGGGGAGAGGCCAAGCGTCCCTGGGTCCGGGTGAGACCATGTGTCCCTGGATCCGGGTGAGGCCTCGTGCACCTAGGCCCGGGTGAGCCCAAGTGGCCCTGGGTCTGGGAGAGGCCAAGCATCCCTGGGTCCGGGTGAGACCATGTGTCCCTGGATCCAGGTGAGGCCTCATGCACCTAGGCCCGGGTGAGCCCAAGTGGCCCTGGGTCGGGGAGAGGCCAAGCGTCCCTGGGTCCGGGTGAGACCATGTGTCCCTGGATCCGGGTGAGGCCTCGTGCACCTAGGCCCGGGTGAGCCCAAGTGGCCCTGGGTCTGGGAGAGGCCAAGCGTCCCTGGGTCCGGGTGAGACCATGTGTCCCTGGATCCGGGTGAGGCCTCGTGCACCTAGGCCCGGGTGAGCCCAAGTGGCCCTGGGTCTGGGAGAGGCCAAGCATCCCTGGGTCCGGCTGAGACCATGTGTCCCAGGATCCGGGTGAGGCCTCGTGCACCTAGGCCCGGGTGAGCCCAAGTGGCCCTGGGTCTGGGAGAGGCCAAGCGTCCCTGGGTCCGGGTGAGACCATGCGTCCCTGGATCCGGATGAGGCCTCGTGCACCTAGGCCCGGGTGAGCCCAAGTGGCCCTGGGTCTGGGAGTGGCCAAACGTTCCTGGGTCTGGGTGAGACCATGTGTCCCTGGATCCAGGTGAGGCCTTGTGCAACTAAGCCCGGGTGAGGCCACGTGCCCCTGGGTCTGGGAGAGGCCAAGCGTCCCTGGGTACGGGTGAAGCCAGATCCTGGGTCCGGGTGAGGCCGTGCGCCCCTGGATCCATCCGGGTGAGGCTGGGTCCCAGGCCCGGGTGAGACCACGCGCCCCTTGGGTATGGGTGAGGCCACGTGCCCCTTAGTCCAGGTGACGCCGTGCCCCTGGGTTCGGCCGAGACCAAACCAGAGGGAGTCGGACCTCCATTACCACCATTTGTCCACCATCCAGAGCTGAGGGGTCAGTGCTGACATGTACACATAAGGAACTACTGGTCATCGAAATTGGGTCTCAAAAGAACTGTTGGTCCAGGGGGAAGCTCGCTACAGATTGATTCATTTGCCTGTCAGCATAAATATTATTGCTCGTCTCACATTCAGTTCTTATTAGTATATATCTAGTGACATTTGATCTCATTCATCTAGAGGAAATGATGAACAACATAGACTGAGGAACAAGAACAGAACCAGAATCAAGGAGGCATCGATCGGACTATCCGGCCTCAGAGGGAGGATAGGGGAGGGTAGGGGGAGGGTGGGGGGGAGGGGGAGAGTTCAACCAAAGGACCTGTATGCATGCATATAAGCCTATCCAACGGTTAAGTTCAACAGGGGATTGGGGCATGCGTGGGGAGAAGGGTGGGATGGGAATGGGGGGATGAGGACAAATATGTGACACCTTAATCAATAAAGAAATTAAAAAAAAAAAAAAAATACTCAGAGACCAGGGCCTTGTCCCAGGAGGATATGCAAACGGGCCTGCCTCCCCCCTCAGCCACAGGAAGGATAATGGGAATAATGCTCTTAAAGTCCTTCTGTGTTTTTCTTGTCTCAGTAGAAGTGTTGGGTTAATCGTTGAGTCTTGCCTTCAGTTTCCTCTGCTCCACCCTTTTCAGGGATGTATTCCTTCCATAAATCCTACTGCACCCCCACCTTGCTCCTCTTCCCATTACTCCCCTATTCTTCTTTTTTTTTCCAAGTTAAATTTTTTATATCTAATAAGGGATGGGTCAGGGGAGACAGATATTGTTTCCACTAGGAAACCATAAGGAGGATAATAACAATATAAAAATCATTTTACGTATGTTCAATCAATAACAACTAGATGATATAAAAACAAGGTTCACGCAGCATCAATTTGTGAGCATACAAGCCTTGATGTTGTCTTGGGATAGCTGTGTGCCTCCGTGGTCAGCGACTTCTCCTCCTTGAAGTCTTTGATCTCCGCTGCAGACAGAGATGGGTGTCAGAGATGTACTCCCCTATTTCTTCCTCCTGTTCAAGCCCGCTTTCAGAAATTATTGCCTCTGAATCACTAGGTAAAAAACAAACAAACACAAACCATTGAATCTAAGCAGTGCCTTCTGACCTCAGGGAAAGGTCTTTTGGAGCCAGTGCCTGTATGTGACATGAAAATATCACCAAGAAGTTGGCCATCTGTTCCACCTTCGAAAAGCATCTAAGGAAGGAAATGACTCCGTGTCAGAGCTTGCGGCTCTGTCAGCAGCGCCCTCTAGTGGCCGTCCATGGGAATGGCCACCCTTCTCTCTTGGATCCCAACTTGGCAATTCTGTGGCTCTGATGCTAGCTCCTGGCATCTAACTCTAAGCCTTTCTGCAGTCATGGCCGTGAGGTGAGACCTGATTTGGGCCTGGCAGTCATCCTCTGATGTCTGCCGGTGAGAACGTCACCCTCCTCGGATTGTTCAGGAGCCCCTCTCTGGGGCTCCTCTCTGAGCCACCGTTTCCTTCTCTGTAAGATGAGATTTATAGGGCATGTGCCTGTCTCTCTCAGGATCAAAGAGCTGGTAAGGAACAGGAGAGATAAACCGCATCCATAAATAAAGGCAGTGGTGGTTCTGATAGGCTACCCATTATAGAGGCCACTAGTCACAATTTATTTATTTATTTTTTTCACAATTTAAATCAATTAAAATTAAATTAAAATTTGGTACATTTCAAGTGCTCAGTAGTCACCTGTGGCTACCACATTAGACAGGGAAGCTCTAGACTAGAACATAGCTCTCATCACAGAAAGTGTCACTGGACAGCCTAGCGAGTTGATTTGAAGAAGCTTTACATTTCCAAATTATCTGCTCCCCGAAGAAGAAAGCACTTGCGCAGGAGGAAGATGCCTTAGATCACAATCACCCGGGTGTACTTTACAGGCCTCAATGACCTAAAGGATTTACACCTCTCAGCCCATGCGTTAGGTACAAAACCATCTTCCATTTACTCTGGGACAAGACCAGAGTGCTTAGGTCACTTGCCCAAGGACACACAGCCAGGAATTAAAGCAGGTTTAATGCTGGGATCTGTACTCTTCTCCGTTGCATTGTAGCCAGCTCTCGGCTGCTCTCATCCAGCAGCTCTGGCTCCTAGAAGGTGCTTGCGATACCGCCGTTTCAGACGACCAAAAGGTATTTCTCATGTGTATTGGGGTTTTCATCCCCTGCTCCTGGACTCACGGCTTCCAAAGGCTTGGAATTTCCTGAGTGATAAGAGCCATGGGTGCATCTCTTGGTATATGTACTTGGTCTTTTCTCCTCAGTTCCTGAAATCAGAACCATGAAGAGAAATGGGAGTCTGTTATTCATAACAAGCCCCTCTCCACCACAAGTGGGTTTATGTTAATGCTGTGGCTTTGAAAAGCTCCTAAGGCTGGGAGCTGGTTGCCAAGGAAACCAACCATGAATACAGGATTGGACCTTTCAGTCCTATCAGTCAAATCTCCCCCCCGCCCCCCCCCCCACAACCCCCTAGGAAGGGGAGAAAGGCTGGAGTATGAATTGATCACTAACAGCGAATGAGTTAATCATGCCTGGTAACGGAGCCTCCCTAAAAACCCAGAGGAGGAGGTTGGGAGAACTTCCATGGCAGGGAACCAGAACGCTGCCTCGCGCCAGGCCTCCAGCTCCGTGCGGACAGACGCCCCTTTGTTCCGGACCTCGCCGTGTCTCTGTCATCTGGCTGTTGGTTCATATCCTTTAATATCCTTTGTAATAATCAGTAATCTAGCCATTAAACAGGGGTCCTGAGTTCTGTGAACTATTCATAAATTAATCAAACCCGAGGAGGGGCTCAGGGGAACCTCTGATTTATAGCCAGTCGGTCAGAAGCACAGGCAGCAACCTGGACTTAGGACTGGTGTCTGAAGTGGGGTGGGGCAGATGGGAGGAGGCAGTCTTCGAGGACTGCCTGGACCCTCAAGCTGGATGGCATCTGAGGCTACCTCTAGAGAGGCAGTGTCAGAATTTAGTTAGATCATAGGACACCCAGCTGGTGTTCCAAGAACTGCTTGGTGGTGTGCAGAAACACCCCCAACCCCTCCCAATACACCCACATCGGAATGGGTCCGGGGATTTTTAATGCATTTAGCGTATTTCAGAAAGCATAGGAGGTAAGCTCCCTGACCTTTACCACTGGGTCTTTGCTGACACAGCGGTGGAGCGGCTGCCTCAGTCTCCTCTTCTTACCCCTGAGAGCAGTCTCAGAGGACGGGCTATGGGGTCAGAGAGACCCGGATTCAAACCTTGATTGGATGTTCCTACAAGCTTTGGGCAACTTAACCTCTCAACTTTCACCTTCATGTATCTGTTTGGGGATAACATTTGTCTCTTGGGGTTGCTGCTGGCAACCTGCAGCCTGATTACTCAGAGGAGCCATGCCAGGCTCCTGGCACAGGCCTGGCCCGTACTGAGCACTCAGGAAATGTCAGGTATGATTATTGCTGTAACAGAGGGAAATGCTCGGCCTCTCTGACTCCTTGGTCAAGCCTGTTTTGCTCCCATAGCCTCCAGGTTAGTGGCTTCTGCTTAGTCTTGCACACAGACAAGCTAATCATTAGAGGAATTCCTCTTGTAGATTCAGCTGTTCAAAGACAGCCCCTTAGCAGAAAGTGCCTCTCCTTGGGAGGTAAGGGACAAATGTGTTAAAATAATAATTATTTATCAGAGACGTGCAGAAACCTAGAGTCTAGACTCACATCAACTAGAGTCAACAGACCAGGTACAGAGAAGTTTTACAATCTTCCTCGAACCCCTGCTGGTGTCCAGGTGTCTGCAGTTGTCAACTACCTCTTGCCCCCCGCATTTTCCCCTTCCCTTGGCAGAAAAGAAGGCTGCATTCTGTACTTTCTTAAGATGGTTCTTTAGGACACTAGTCTGCCAGGTACTTGGCTTATTGGCTTTCCAAAGAAAGTTGCTCCCCTTGCTCCGATTCCTTGGCACTTGTCTAATTGGCTGTTGTGTGGCAAGCGACATGAGCTTGGACTTGGTTGCATTACTGATTTTGCTCTATAGAGATTTGGCAAGTCTGCCTGCAGAGGAAGAATGGCACAGCAAAGAGAGGAGCGCAGAGAGAGATGGAGGGAGAGGTTTTACCTCTATGCACTGATATCCCACAGCTACTAAGAAAGAGAATCCAGGAAACCTCTCTTTGGCTGCAGGTTTCTTGTGGAAAATGCACCTAAAATGGCCCCAGAGAGGCCCTTGGCTATTTCAGAAAGTACTAGTAATTGCTGGAAGGCTTCCTATATATATATATCACTCCTCAGGCCCTGCATACCCCACGGAACACCAGTTTCCATTCAGCGTTCAGCTTTTATGAGAGGGCAGCTTCCCCCAGCCGTAGGCAGCTGCCTAGGTTGCCTTGTACCTAGGTAAGTGTTACACCGCTGGGAGAACAGCAGCCGGAAGCTGGCTGGCATCCTGGGCCTGGTTCCTACCAACTCTGTTGTTAACTATACCAGGATGCCCGCATAATTAAAAAAAAAAAAAGAAAGAAAGAAAGAAAAAAAAAGAGAGAGAGGGCAGCTTCCTAGAACAGGTAACATCGAAACCAAGGACAAACTGCCAGGGGAAAAGGTGGGGTTGGGGCGTGGGGGGGGGGGGGTAACTAGTGGAGGAAATGGCCTGCGTGAAAGCTTGGAGGAGCTCCAGGCAGAGCTCAAGGGAAGGATGCGGGTGCCGTGCGCGTGGAGCTGAGACTGGGAAAGGAGAAAGGGGCCCTGTGAGCCACATTCCTGGGTCTGGACTTCACCCTAAAAGCCTGGGAGATACGCTTACAGACAGGTGATAGGATGTCTGCTGTGGCCTCTGGGTGCGCCAGTAGGTTGGCAGATGAGGATGAGTGAGACTCCGAAGGACGGAAGCCCTGCTGGCAGAGCGTGGGTCTCCAGCAAGTGGCTCCGATGAAGGGGCTTCCTGAGGACCATTCCTCCCTCCACAGGGAGTGCAGGCTGGCCAGACCTCCCTCCCAGGGAGCAGGCAAGGCCCCTGTGGCTGAGGAAGACCCTACAGCTTCCGCCTTAGCACTCGAGGAAGAAATCTAACTCCTCCACAGTGACAACGCACCACCCATCCTACTTCATCTGCATCCTCATCCGTTCCCCTCTTCTCATATCATGTTGAAGCAGATCCCAGACATTAGGTCTAGAGCTTAACCACACATTACACACTATGCTAGATATCAGACGAGCAAACTCGGGGAGTTACAAAGATGCCAGACTCTTGCTTTCTTCCTGCCCCAGAACTAGTCCCAGCTGGTCATCTTCATGGCTGAGGGCCTGCCCCGGGGCGGAGCCGTTTCCTTGGGCCCCCGTCCCAGCAAAGGAAAGGTCTCTTGTGTGTCCTCATGGAACAGTGCCCAGGAGGAAAGGGAAAGTGAGAGAGCTCTCTTAACAGTCACTCCAGCCCCTCTGAGGTTCCGCTGACCGGGAAGGCAAGGAGAGGTGCATCTGAACTGAGCTCTCTGGGCCAACAAGAAAGAGGGTGATGGGGCGGGTGGGGCCAGCACTGGGGGGAAGATGCTGCCCTCGTTGGTGGGACAGTCCTCTCTGCCTTTCATCTGGTTTTCCCACTTAAGCTTGATTAGAGGAGGTGAGGGGAAGGGAGGGCAGGCTCTCCAGGAACCTGGGCAAGTTCAGTTTAGTTGTAGTCCAGGGTCCTGGCTTCTCCAAAGAGGCAGGCATGATGCAGGGCCTTGGACACACTGCAGATCACGTAGGAGTGGTTAGAGCAGGGATGAGGAAGCTTTTTGCTGCCAAGGGCCATTTGGATATTTATAACATCATTCGAAGGCCATTCAAAATGATCAACTTAAGAATTAGCCTGCTAGTTTATAATACCAAGCACAGGCAAGTGCTGCACATCTTGTCTCAGTAAGTTTCATCAAGTAACATTTTGAAACAGGAAAGCATGTTACTTGACCTCGTTTTAAAAAAAAAAAAAAAATAAATATATATATATATATATATATATATATATATATATATATATTTCATTGATCTTTTACAGAGAGGAAGGGAGAGGGATAGAGAGTTAGAAACATCAATGAGAGAAAAACATCGATCAGCTGCCTCCTGCTTGCCCCCTACTGGGGATGTGCCCGCAACCAAGGTACATGCCCTTGACCTGGAATCAAACCTGGGACCCTTCAGTCCGCAGGCCGACGCTCTATCCACTGAGCCAAACCAGTCAGGGTTTGACCTCATTTTGTACATTTCAGTTGTTCTATTAAAAGTGGAACCTCTTACAGATTTCAAGCATTTTATCCTTGTCATTGTCAAGAATGAACGAGTAGTTGGGTTTGTGGCAGGCAGTGAGGTAAGCAATCCTTTCACATTTTCCTCAACTTGAAAGTGAAGGATTCGTAGGGCCCATGTAGATCCGTGGAAAGAGGACCCGGCGTGGGTGCCTGGGGAGGAGCTCCTGTTTCACCTGGCGAGAGGGATGACTACGAGTTCAGACCAAGAAGGTGTTCTCTTGCTGCAAGATCCCGGCCCCTGGCTGAGTGTGCTGGAGGGAGGATCTTGAACAGAAACTTCCTTTCCTGTTACTATTCCACACAAAGCTAAAATGACGAAATATATACTGTGAAATTGCTTTCTTTTAACAACAGAGCAGATCCTTCAGTTTTGCAGATTTTTAAGTAAAATTATATTGAACTTAAACATTAAAATAAAATAGCCTGCTATATTTGGTCAAACATATATTATTTATATATATATATCCTCACCTGAGGATATCTTCCCATTGATTTTAGAGAGAATGGGAGAGAGAGGGAAAGACAGAGAGAAACTTCGATCTGAGAGAAACACATTGATTAGTTGTGGGCCCGGGCTGGGGAGGAGCCTGCAACCAAGGCACATGCCCTTGACCGGAATCAAACCTGGGACCCTTCAGTCCTCAGGCCGAGGCTCTAGCCACTGAGCCAACCTGGGGTAGGGCTGGTCAAACCTTTAATTAACTCACCCTTAATGTCTTGGCAGGGCCAGACTAAGTAATTTCATGGGCCGGATGTTCCCCACCCTTGTGTTAGAGCCTCATCTCTGGAACTTGCCTGACAATAAGAATCACTGGAGTGCCGAAACCAGTTTGGCTCAGTGGATAGAGCGTCGCCTGCGGACTGAAAGGTCCCAGGTTCGAGTCAAGGGCATGTACCTCGGTTGCGGGCACATTCCCGGTAGGGGGTGTGCAGGAGGCAGCTGGTTGATGTTTCTCTATCATCGATGTTTCTAGCTATCCCTCTCCCTTCCTCCTGTAAAAAATCAATAAAATATATTTAAAAAAAAAAAATAAGAATCACTGGAGTGCTTATTTTAGGCACAGAGTACTGAGCATCTCTCCTGGAAAATCTAATTCAATAGATCAGTATTGGACCCTAGAAACTATTTTAAAATATTTTCCTGGTGATCTTTATCTTCAGAAGAGTTTGAGAATCCTAAAAAAAGCCATTGATTTTTTTTAAAGTTGTTAGGAGGGGGTGACACAATCAGATTTGCTATTCAGGGGGAAAAGTGATTTGGAAGGAGAACCCAAGGGACCATGGGCTTGCTCTAGAGCAGTAGTGACGGCGATGGAGAGAAAACTTGGTGATAGATGGACATGGGGCGGGAGGAAGAGAGGACTGTGTTGGAGATGACAGATGAGTCTGGCTTGTGGTAGCTGGACAATTGGCAGGGCATTGGCTAAGACAAGTAACACTGCAAAAAAATAAATAAAGGAGCCTGTATTCATTTGAATGGGTTGAGGTTAAGATGCCACTGAAATATTTATTTTATTAATTTTTTAAAATATATTTTTATTGATTGCAGAAAGAGATAGAAACATCAATGATGAGACAGAATCATTGATTAGCTGCCTCCTGCATGCCCCCTACTGGGGATCGAGCCTGCAACCTGGGCATGTGCCCTTGACGGGAATAGAATCCAGGACCCTTCAGTCCACAGGCTGACACTCTATCCACTGAGCTAAACCAGCTAGGGCTGCCACTGAAATATTTAAGTGAAGATATCAAAGAAGTAATTGAATAAATACATCTAGAAATCAGAGGAGAGATCTGGGCTGGGGATAGAAATATATTGGTCATTTGTTTGTAGGTTGGAGTTAAAACTCTAGGTGTGCTTGAGATCGTTGGGGGAACAGCACATGAAGTAAGTATTAAAGAGGACTTAGGCTGAAGCCTTTAAGAACTCCATAGTAAGAACTGAGTAAAGAAGTTGAGCCTTCCCTGGAGACAGAGAAGGAAAAACCAAAATGGTAGAAGGAAAACCAGAAGTGAGTGGTGCTTCAGGAGCCAAGAATGGACCTGTGTTTTTGAAGGTCCCTGTGGCCTTTGGATGATGGATGATGGGAGTCAGGGAGATGGGTCAGTATGCTTCATATATTCTAAATACTGACGTCCTTCAGCCACAGCCAATAAGTAGCCTGAGCCTCTGTGACCCCCCTTCCGGCTCCGTTTCCCGGATGTAACTGAGTCTGCTGCCCAAATAGAAGACTCCTAGCAATCCAACTACTGTTTAGTGAATTGCTCAAAAGAATTCTTGATCTTGTGTTTCTGCTCTCTTTGTTTCTTTCAAACACAATTTTCTACATTAAGCCCATTTAAAAATAGTTATATCTATTGGAAAATGAGGACTAGAGAGTAACAGGCTCCTTTTGCTTTAAACTTCTACTAGCTTGTTAATTCACATGGAACAGTAACAATTATGTTTTTATAGATCTTCCCAGTTTCAAACTACATTTGAAATCCCCATGCAGTGAGGATGAATCAGTTAACCTGAAAAATGGGGACAAAGTCACATTTTGTTGAAAAGGAACCATTTTTTTAGCTCCAGCTGCTGCATTTAAGAACATTTGATGCCCCCCAAAAGAAAAAGGCTCCTGAGAAGTGGGGCAGTGCCAAGAAGTCTGGGAAACTTCTTCCCCCGTGGCTGCAGCAGACACCGTTGGTGAGGATCTTCGTCAGCATTTTGTAGGAGGCAGTTTTCAGAGGCATTGTTCCGTCATTCAATAAATATTTATGGAGCACCTATGTTGATCCAGGCATTGGGCAAGTCACTGGGATGATTAAAGACATCTCCACATTCCTTTTTTTTTTTTAATCTTTATTGTTGAAAGTATTACCTATGTCCCCCTTTTTCCCCCATTTATCCCCTCCAGCCAGCCCCTGCCCCCGCCCCAGACCTTCACCACCCTGTTGTCTGTGTCCCTGGGTTATGCATATATGCATGCGTACAGGGTCTTTTTCCAACATTCCCTTTAAATGTATGACTGTGCAGTTGCAAACAGGAACTGATTTTTGAACAATTATGATTGAAAGCATCAGCATAGCTATGGCTGCAAATCTTTGAGGATCCCGAGACTAAAACCGCCTCACAGATCCACCGTGAGTGCCGGAAGTCCCCTCTGTTGGACTGGAATGTACCAGAATGGGGTCAGGACTGGTGAGGGTGACCCAGAAATAGGACAACTGAAGGGACAGTGCAGACATGGACGAAGCTTTGGGAGAAATGGATTTGGGGGTAAAGCAGGGCACAGCTGGGTGTAAGCAGAGGTACCGGGTGTGGGTGTGGGGGCCTCTGAATTGTGGGTGTCTCATTTTTCACTACTGAAAAGCAGACAGCTTGGGGGGTCCAGCCCTTTCCCCGGGTGCTCTTCCTGCAGGGTTTTTCTCTGGCTCTGGGCAGAGTTTGGGGCCTGTCCTGAGATCTGCAGACTCATTCATTCACCATATAATTTGTTACCATACGCTGAGCACCTACTCAAGGCAGCACAGGTGGACACCTGAGCCCATCTGCCCGGGCTAAAGGCCTGGCTTGTCTACTTTGCTAACTGTGCGAATTTGATTATGTTCCTTAAACTCTTTGTGCCTCAGCTTCCACACCTGTATAATGGACATAATAATAGCACCCACCAGTTCACAGGCTCTGCCTGTCTGAGTGCCTGCCGGGTCTATAGAGCGGGATGGGCCCAGAGGTGCACACGATGTACCTGTCCTCGGGGGCAGGCGGCTCGCAGCTCTGCAGCAGAGCCAACTCGAAGCCAACACTGAAATATAAGTCAGAGCAGTTCATATCCCGAGACAAGGAAACAGCATCTTGAGAGGATCCTCGGCTTGATGGGCTGTTTCTTTTCCTAACATTTTTTAAAGTGTCTGTTATTCCCTGTAGTTTCTGTGATGTTATTTGCTGAAGTACCGCAGTCTAGAAAAAGCCACTCCTCGTTCAAGCCCCTTATTTCACCGCGAAAGTAACTGAGGCCCAGGGAGGTAGAGCGAAGAGCCCAGAGTCGGAGGTTTTTATGGTAGAACTGAGTCCCAGACCACTGCCCTTTTCCGTTATTCCAAACAGCTTTCGATGTGCTGGATCCCTGATGGGTAGGGCTCCGAGTTCCCCTTCACAGCCATCAGTCAGTTAGGGTGTGATGTTGGTAGGAGATAGGTATTTGAGAGCAGTAGGACGTCTATAGCCCTCCTCTGGACTCAGAGCTTTCCTCAGCGCCCCAGGAAGAGCCTTTTCCCAGCCTTCTAAGGACAGAGAGGGCCCCGGAGAGGAAGGGGCCATACTTCTGTGTGCCAGCCTGGAAGACACGCAGAACTGCGTTTAGCAACCACAAAGGCCGGGCACCCGTGCCCTTTAATTATTAGTTATTAGCGCCTGCAGTGGCCCAGGCACTTTGCCAGACATTGGAGATGCCAAGGGGAACAAGACAGTCATAGACCCTGCTTTCACAGGGCAGTGTTCTCCACACAGGGCGATGTCGCCCCTCCCCCCGCGGACATTGCAATGTCTGCAGATGCTTTTGATTATCATGACTTGGGAGGAGGTGGCTACAGGGATGCTGCTCAACACCCTACAGTGCATAGGAGAACGCCCACAACAAGAGTTATCAGGCCCAAAATCTCAGCAGTGCTGAGGCCGAGAAGGCGGGTCATTGAGCATAAAGCCTAAAGAAGTAGTTAAGATAAAGTATGATGAGCATGATGGTAGAGGAAGCTCAAGGCACTGTGAGAACCTATCATGTGAGAACTTAACCTAGAGATCAGGGCAGGCCTCTGAGAGTAGGGAGTGTTTAAACTACATCCTCGAAGATAAGTGGCAGGTGACAACACCAGGAAGGCGGGGCTGGAGACCCAGAAAACAGGGGGGGTACAAAGACCTGGAGGAGAAATAGACCTCTTTCAAGGAATCGAGAGACTTAGTATGGCAGGAGCAGTCTGAAAGTGGAAGCCACACAAGATGACTCACGGAGGTCTTGTAAGACCTCCCATCAGTATGCAGTAGGTGCTCACCCGGTGCGATGCCCTGTTCTTATGCCAGGGAGCCCTACCTGAACCTGAGGAGCTTCCAGTCTAGAGAAGTGAGGGATTGGGCTTTCATCCCTTGAGGCAATGGGAAGCCATGGAAAGGCTGTTACCTAGGAGATGACAGAGTAAGATTAGCGTTTAGGAAAGGACACAGAGGATGGACTTGAGGGCAGCAGGAGTGCAGGCAGGGGGAGCAGCCGGAGGTTGTGACCGAAGTCAAGAAGGCAGATGAAGATGGACTGAACTAGGAGAGACGTGCTTGTGGGAGAAAGACAGATTCCAGAGAGATGAGGTATATACGTGTATGTGCATGGTTAATGGTTTTATTTATTTATTTATTTATTTACTTACTTACTTATTTATTTAATGTATTTCTTTATTGATTTCAGAGAGGAAGGGAGGAGAGATAGAGACATCAATGATGAGAGAGAATCATTGATTGGCCGCCTCCTGCATGCCCCCTACTGGGGATCGACCCCAAAACCCAGGCATGTGCCCTTGGCTGGAATCGAACCTGGGAGCCTTCAGTCCGCAGGCTGACGCTCTATCCACTGAGCCAAGCCAGCCAGGGCAATGGTTTTAAATTACACTAAAATACAGAATGGAACTATCTGTTCTCTGACTTCCTGGCCACCCCTGATGTAGACCATAGGGAGTTGATGCGGTTTGTTAATGAGTATTGAGCACAGTTACCTTCCTTGCTGTTTGTTCTATGTTCCTTTCCAGCTGTTTGCATGTGCTGGGAAAGCTAGTTGAGACTACTGACCATGGCTGGTGCTGTCAAAAGCTGAGGGTCAGGCCCTTCCCCTCCCCCAGGCGTCCTCCTTTCCCTGCGGCAACACAGCCTTACTCCTTGCACGGAGAGGGTCCTGCTTTTAGATGCCGGGTGCGCAGAGTGTAGAGATGATGATCGTTCATGGGTGGGCCCTTGTTTTCTGGTCCCTTTGCTTCCGTGACAATGGCTGGTGCCTTTCCTGAAAATCAGCCTCATGAGTTTCCCAAGGCCACTGTGACAAATCACCACAAACTTAGTGGCTTAAAACATCACCCATTTAGCCCTAGCTGGTTTGGCTCAGTGGATAGAGCGTTGTCCTGTGGACTGAAGGGTCCAGGGTTTGATTCGGGTCAAGGGCATATGCCTGGGTTGCAGGTTCGATCCCCAGTAAGGGGCGTGCAGGAGGCAGCCAATCAGTGATTCACTCTCATCATTGATGTTTTTATCTCTCTCTCCCTCTCCTTTCCTCTCTGCAATAATATATATAATTTCTTTTTTTAATCACCCTTACAGTTCTGGAGGTCAGATGTCTAAAATCAAGGCCCAAGAGGCTGGACTGGGGCTGCATTCCTGCTGGAGCTCTAGGGAAGAATCCATTTTCTTGCCCTTTCTAGTTTATAGAGGTTGCTTGGATTCCTCCGCACAGGGGCCCTGCTTTTGTTGTCTTATTTCTTTTTCTTTTTATTGATTTTTTACAGAGAGAAAGGGAGAGGGATAGAGAGTTAGAAACATCGATCAGCTGCCTCCTGCACACCCCCAACTGGGGATGTGCCCGCAACCAAGGTACATGCCCTTGACTGGAATCGAACCTGGGACCCTTCAGTCTGCAGGCCGACACTCTTATCCACTGAGCCAAACCAGTTAGGGCTTATTTCTTTATTTTCCTCTGCCTCCACTGTCACATAATCTTCTCTGACTCTGGTCCTCTTGCCTTCCTCTTATAAGGACCCTGGTGATGACACTGGGCCACCAAGATAATCTGGGATTATCTCCCCATCTTAACATCCTTCACGGAATCACATCTGCAAAGTACCTTTGGCCAAGGTAACATGTAACATACTTATCAGTTCCCAGCAGTCACAGCATTAGAGCCAGCTCAGTGATGGCTTCCCAGTTTAGTTAATTTAAGGATTAAGGATTAGGACATGAACATTTGGGGGCAGGCATTATTCAGCCTACCACAGGCCCCACACAGCTGCTGCTTCCTTGTCCACTGCTGTGAGGAACCCCCTACCCCCCGCCCACCTGCTGTGCGTAAGCCCAACTGGTTCTTCTCATCCCTCCACAGTCTCGCCCTGCGTGAGCTCTTTCAGTTCCCACCAACATGCTTGACTGTTTTCAACACAGGCTTCCAGGCTCAGATTCACATTATGCCAGGGTGCTGAGCTCGGGTGCAGCCTCATACTCCATTTATATATTCCAGAATTAAAGAGGAGGCTGGAATCTGGCATGTCTTAATATATAGGAATCTTCTATACTATGCTAATATGCTAATTAGACTGGGAGACCTTCCGGACATCCTTCCAGACAAAGCCATGGTGGCAGGGCCAAGGCAGAGGCGGTTAGGGGAGATTAGGCTGGCGAGGGTTGGGGGGTGGGGGGGAGCAGTTGGGGGTGAGCAGGCTGGTGGGGAGGCAGTTGGGGGTGAACAGTCTGGAAGGCGGGGACAGTTTGGGGTGAGCAGGCTGGCGGGGCGGGGGGGGGGGCAATTGGGGGCGAGCAGGCCAGCAGGCAGGTAAGTGGTTAGAAGACAGTGGTCCCAGATTGCGAAAGGGATGTCCGACTGCCGGCAGTCAGACATTCCCCGAGGGGTCCCAGATTGGAGAGGGTGCAGGCCAAGCTGAGGGACACTGCCCCCCCCCCCCCGCATGAATTTCATGCACCAGGCCACTAGTATATATATATGACAAAAAGAAAATCAACCCCTCTGACTTAAAATGATCAGTTATGCTTATGTTAAGATGCCATTGTTGTCATGGTGACCAGAGGCTAGCAAGAGCAATCCTCTCCCCTCTTTTTCTTTTTCCACCCCTCTGTATATTTCCTGAGAAAATATCTTTTGTATTCATTTATGGATATCTCAGGTCATTCTCCCACCTAAAGAAAATCCTCTTTCTGCTTTCAGGGAGTGGGCATCTCTGTGGCCAGCAAATCCAGCTCCCAGAACTAATAGGGCATGAGTTGGCACAGCTTGACCTGCCTCCTTCAGGAAAAGAAGGAATCGGCTGATGTGCTCTCAATGAATATATAATAAGCATCCTGCTGTCCTGTCTCTGCATGCTGAGTGGCAATGCCTGCAACAGGGAAAGACAGAGAAGGGATCCAGGGAGAACAGTGCTGATCCAGGGCCAGACAGAGCAGGAGCCACTGAAGACACTGTTAGACCCTCTCTTCCTCTCTCCTTTCTAAGATGACACATCTAGTTCCATGATCACAGCACCTCCTACCACCAGTACCCCCTGCATCATGGTCTGAGGTCCAATCAAGACCCAAGAGGCTGGACTGAAGGCAGTGAGGTATAAAATCTAGGATGAAAGATGATTTTTTTTGTTAACAGCTGTGTGACCTCAGGCAGTGCAATCTCCCAATCACAGCTTCCCCATCTGTAAACTGGGATCAAGATCTCTGCCCTGCCTGCCCTGGGGTCCTTGTGAGGATCAGATTAGATGACTGGTGAGAAGGTACACTGTGAACTCCACATGGGACTGCAAACATCATGATGATGATGAGGAGGAGGAGGATGAGGATGAGGAGGAGGAGGAGGAGGAGGAGGACAATGATGAACATGTCATGAAATTGGAATATGCCATTGTATGGATATATCACACTTTGTTTACTCATTCACCTATTGAAGGACATTTTAGTTGCTTCCAACCTTAAAGCTGCTATAAATATTCACGTGCAGGTTGTGTGGATAAAAGTTTTCAACTCATTTGGGTAAATATTTAGAGGCATGATGATTGTCGGATCATATGGTAAGCTTATGTTTAGCTTTGTAGGAAGCTGCCAAATTGTCTCCTAAAGTAGCTCTGCCATATTGCTTTCCCACCGGCAATGAGTGAGTGTTTCTGCTGTGTCATATCCTCACGAGCATCTGCTGTTGTCAGTGTTTTGGATTTTAGCCATTCTAATAGATCTGCAGCGCTATCTGCTTTTAACTTGCAATTCCCTTATGACATATGACATTGAGCTTTTTTTTTTTTTTTTTGTATGTTATTTGCCAACTGGATAACTTCTTTGGTGAGATGTCTGTTTAGGTTTTTTAAAGTTAGTTTGTTTTCTTACTGTTGAATTTTAAGAGTTCTTTGCGTATTTTGGATAATAGTCCTTTGTCAAATATGTGTTTTGCATCGGCCTGAGGACTGAGGGGGTCCCGGGTTTGATTCCGGTCAAGGGCACATGCCCAGGTTTCGGGCTCGATCCCCGTTGGGGGCGGGGGGGGGGGGCGTGCAGGAGGCAGCCAATCAATGATTCTCTCTCATCATTGATGTTTTTCTCTCTTTCCCTCTCCCTTCCTCTCTGAAATCAATAAAAAAATATTTTTTTTAAAGAAAAAGAAAAAACCCCAAGTTGTAAGACACTTGATAATATTAGCCTATTTCTAGTTACCTCTTCAAAATTATATATTTCTCCATGTTCACAGATATGTGAGGGCACAGCGGAAGACCTGAAAAGATTCATATCAAATTGATTACTCTGGAAAGGAAAGTATGATTGAATTAAGGTGAAAGAGGACTTTCTCATTATCTTTATTGCTTGGACTTTTTACCGTGAAAATGTATTACTATAGTATTTATGCCCTAACATATATTTTAAAATTAAAATGGCACTTACTAAGTCCCAGGCACTGTGAAAATTGTGGAAATTCCAAAATGAATAACACATGGTCCCTGTCCTGAAGAGCTTATCAGCCAATGGGAGAGATAGACCTATATAAGAAGAAGGAAAATGAAAATGATGGAAATCTGTAAGGGTCACAGTGGGAGCGTCAAGGAGGGAAGAATAAGTTCTACCTCTGGGTGGATGGTGGGGTAAGGAAAGGCATCGCAGGGGTGGCGACCCTTGAGCTGAGCCTTCAAAGATGAGCATTGTTCAATTAACGAAGCCGGGAGGCCATCACTGAGCTGGCTCTAATGCTGTGACTGCTGAAGTAAGTACACCCAAATCTAAGCCTGTAAACGCTTCTAGGTTATAAAATCAAAACTTAAGGACAACCAATCTCAAGCAGCCAACTTGGCTTCAAGCTATAGTCAATCAATCATTTCCTCTCTTTGCTCCCACATTTTCTCTATAAAAGTCTACCCCCAGTTCCTGCTAGTGGAACATTCCAAACCACCTCTGGATTCAAATCAATACGTGCTCAAATAACTTCTTAAAACTGTAATATGGCCCTAGCTGGTGTGGCTTAGTGGATAGGGCATAGGCCTATGGACTGAAGGGTCCTGGGTTCAATTCCCCATCAGGGCACATGCCTGGGTTGCAGGCTCAATCCCCAGTAGGGGACATGCAGGAGTCAGCCAATCAATGATCCTCTCTCATCATTGATGTTTCTCTCTCCTTCTCCCTTCCTCTCTGAAATCAATAAATATCTATTAATAAATAAATAAATAAATAAAAGTGTAATATGCATTTAAAAAATGTAATATGCCTCAGTTTATCCTTTAACAGTAGATAGTTGCCAGGCTGCTGGGCGTGGGGTGAGGTGGAGTGGGGAACACTGGGAGGGAGGCTGGAAGGGAATTCTAGGCAGAGGGAACCTTGTGAGCAAAGGCCAGGAGGCATGCTTGCGCGTTTGGAAATTGTGTGACTAGGCCTAATAATATTCACAAAAGGTGAGACAGAAGACAGGAGGGAAGAGGGAGTTCAGAGCTTGGGCGTGGAGGAATGCTTCCCGTTCAGAGTGTTACGGGGAGGGGTGTCAGGCAGTGTGCGCAGCGTTGGGTTTGGGTATTCTTCAGATGAACGTGCAGAGAGAGCCCAGGAGAAAGCAGGTTGCTGGGACTGTGGAGTCAACCAGACTGTGTTCTAAATCCAGCTCCCCCACCTCAGAGCTGAGTGATTGTTCTCATTTACGCCCGGCCCCAGTCTCCTCGTTCCTGAAAAGGAAAGAGGTAGAGGTCCTTTGTAGGGCCCTCTGACACAGCATGTGATAGAAAACGCATAAAGCACCCAGCCCCATAGAGCAGAATGAGAGCAGCAGATGAGGGTCCCCTCGCTTCCCTCCCCCACACCTCCTCCTGTTCTCCCCATAGGCAGGGCACTCCTGCACCCAGAGCCTCCTCCCTCTCTCCCCTCACCCCCAAGTTAAGAAGCCAAAGGAGAGCCCCTGCCCCCACAGGGGATGTGGGAAGGGGCCTGGGGGTGGCCAGGATTTCCTGAGTTGGGAGGAGGAGCTGGTGGCAAAGGAGAGCTGGGCCAGCATCCTGGCCCCACCCCCACGCCTCATGGGAGCGCCGATTCCTCCTCTTCGGCTATTTCTGGGAACCGTGCCTGCAAATATTTTCTCTGGATCCATCTGTGCTTTCAGACCTCTGAATCAAAACGTTCTAAACTATTGTGAACTAAGAGCCGCGCTGGCTCCTTGCTTAAAGGTCGCCATAAAATCTTCCCATGCAAAGAAATGTGGCTTTCCTCTGAACACTGTGTCCCTGATTATACCCCTGGGCATTTGTCTCCATGTCATACTTTTCAAAATGCCTTTGGATTCTCACAAAACCCCAGAAAGCAGCAGAGGCAGGTATTACCAGCCCCTGTCAACAGATGAAGAAACCGAAGCTCAGAGAGTTTGTGTTTTCCAGAGACTGTTGATGGCAGAAATGAGATCATTTCAAAGCTGTTTTCCTCCATATAGGTAGGACAGAGCCATGTGGCTGAGGGGGGCAAGCACCATCTGGGCAGCTGTAGTACAAAGGGAGCCCAACCCGGGAGGCAGACAGTGCAGGGGGTCACGCCTGACCCCAAAATCTGTGTGGCCCAGATGAGATGGTCTCTGGGGCTTAGCTTTCTCTGTCTGAAATGGGAACAAAGCCACATGCCAAGCTCATGGAGAACACATGCAAATATGGCAAACCAGCTGTGTCAAGGGGTGAGGGTGCTTGGGGTTGTTGATCCCATTAGTAGTAGTAACAGCTGCCTTGTTGGCCAGTTGGAGGACTGGATATATGCAGAGCTGGCTCAGTGCCTGGCACATAGTAGGTACTTGGTAAATGATAATTATTTTCTTAAAATTAAAAAAATATGTATATTTTATTGATTTTTTACAGAGAGGAAGGGAGAGGGAGAGAGAGTTAGAAACATCAATGAGAGAGAAACATCAATCAGCTGCCTCCTGCACACCCCCTACTTGGGGATGTGCCCTAAACCAAGGTACATGCTCTTGACCGGAATCGAACCTGGGACCCTTGAGTCCGCAGGCCGACGCTCTACCCACTGACCCAAACCGGTTAGGACTCTTAAATTTTTTTAAAAAAATATATGTTTTTATTTATTTCAGAGAAAGGAAGGGAGAAGGAGAGAGAGATAGAAACATCAATGATGACAGTCACCCATCTGCTGCCTCCTGCATGCCCCCTACTGGGGATGGAGCCTGCAACCCAGGTATGTGCCCTGACTGGGAATCGAACTGGCAACCTTTTGTGCACAGGAGGCGACATTTAACCCACTTAGGAGACTAAGAAAGAAATTCGAGCATTTTGTAGGGCAGGGCTGAGCTTGATATGAGCAGCCAGCTAGTCTGCACAGGAAGGAAGAAGAGAACTCACAGAACTGTCTCCTACCATGGCTACCACCCCCTGGCCTCAATGGTAATGGACATCTTACTGTGCAGGCTCTATGGACACCCTAGAGAGGATTCAGCATGAGGACCCAGTTCCTACATGATGCAAGAGATCCTTCCAGATTCTGGCACTTTGGAGGTGAATGCCTATTTTCAGCAGGTCATGAGTCGGGTGAATGATGAACTGAGAGGAAGGTGGCAAACAGTTTCCTAGAAAGTTGAGAACCCCTATGTTTGCCGCGTCTAGGGGAGGCTCCTGACAAGAAATTCACTCGGGAAGGGTGCGTGCGTTGATAACAGGAGGGCTCTCAGCTGCTGTGTGCACAGCAGGGGGCCTCCTCTGGCTGGCCAGCACCGCCTGCCTGCAGCGGTGCCTGTGGGAGAGGCTTTGGCACAGATCTCTCAGGCTGCTCCCCAGGACCAGTAGCATCCCCGGCGAACCTGTTAGAAATACAAATTCCCAGGCCCTCCCCATGCCTCCTGAATCAGACACTCTGGGTATGGGGCCTAGAGGTTCATGTTTCAACAAGCCTTGCGGGTGAATCTGGTGTCCCTACAGGGCAGGAATCGCTGGCACAGTGGCTTGTCCAGAATCACCTGTATGATTCTGGACAAGTTACCTAACCTCTCTGAGCTCTGGTTTTCTCATAGGTAAGATGGCAATAGCTACTTCATAGGATGTTCAGAAAATTAAAAGGGGTAATATTTAGAAAGAACTGTGCACGGCGCCTGGGACATAATGAGAACTCAACAAGCAATAACCAAGAGCTGTCTTACTAGGCCAGTGGTTGCTAGCGGCCCCTCCACACTGTGCACTCAGAATGCCTCCCTTTAAACCTGTGGCTTTCGCTCCCAGGCTCCCGGCTTCTCTATACCCCTGGGGCTGTCAGATGAGCCTTCCAGGCTGATCAATTCAATTCTGCCCCAAATCCAGCTTCACTGACTCTGTCTACAGAGTGGAGAGCCGTGGGCCTGACCTGGCTCCGTAAATCCGTTCTGTGAAGAGACCGATTCAGGCTCTCCGCAGCTGGGACTCCAGGAACGGTGACCAGCGTGAGTCACTCAGGGCAGATCCAGTGGCGGCCCCTCAGAGCGCGGCTCGGGCTTCCCCTCCCCAGATTTACCAGCGTCTGTTTTTCAAAGAGCTTCAAAGTTTGTTTTGTTTATATCGCATGTCCACAAAGACCCCCGCACACATTTTCTCTCGTTTGATCATCATCCTGACCGCTGTGAGAACCAAGCAGAATAGGATGTGTTTTCTCTATTTAATAGAAAACAGTCCTTGGTAGGTTAAGTGTAATCTGCGGTCGCACAGCCAGGAGGCGCCAATACCGAACTGCAATTCCGTTTTCCTGAGTCCAGTCTCGTGCCCCTGCAAATATAGCACATGGCTTCTTCAAATGGACAGGACAGCTCTAGACCCGAGTCCTCATTTTTGTCTGAATTTCTCTTTTCTCTACTGGAAATCACTTCTCTTCCTGATATTTGACTTCATTTCCTCTGGCTCAGGACTCAATGGGGAAGAGGAAGTCCTTCCCTGCACCTCAAGTCTGGGTCACCATCTGCTCCCCTGACCCCATGACCCTTGACTCTCCGGGTTGCTCAGGATGGGTGGGGCCAGCCACGGGGAGGTGGGGTAGAAATGAGGAGCTTCTGTTCGTTTTACGAGGTGCACCGGGACAATGGAACCTCTCCGGTATTTTTTCCATGAACTCAACATCTACTATGAATGAGAACCTTTTTGACTGGGTTCACCTAACCCTCTTCTCTTTAAAGTGCATATGGTAACCGGCTTTCTGGCCACTCCTGTCTTGGCATGGGGGTCTGGCTGGATGGCAGGGCTGAGGAACAGGCTTGCCCTAATGGTGACAGAGAGGGACACTGTCTTTCCTTAGAACAGATGTTGGCATCTGGCAACATGCCAAACCCACATTTAAGGTTATCAGCCTCTCTACATCCCACTGGTCAGCTCGACTGTGGGAGGAAAGGCAGGAACTGAAAGGTGCTGATGGTGTGTGCAACCTTTTTGATCTCTCACTCCTCCAAACATACACTATTTCTCTTTGGCTCAAAAAGCCCACGAGAGTGAGGCTCTGGGTTGTTCTATAGCAAGGGTCTGGAGTGGGGTGGGGGGTGGGGGGAGCTAGGGGACCCCTGAGATTGGTTGCGTGCCTGAATGCTACGGCCTGCCTAGTGCATGACAATCCTGGCTAGCAGGTGGTTGGTCCTGTGGCGGGGATGGGAGAGTCTGCGCCCAGGCCTCAGCTGGACCTGCAGTGCCTTTGCCATAGTGACCAGTCCCTACATCTCTACAGCTGCCAAGAAACCCCAGGCCTGGTTCACACAGGCCAGGAGGAAGGCAGCGGCTGAGCTGGGCCCTGGCTCCAACCCTCTGTTTCACTCCCACCTTTGTCCTTATCTCAGTCAGCTCGGGCTGCCGTGACAAGTTACCTTAACCTGGTGGTTTAAACAATAGAAATTTACTTCCTTACAGTTCTGGAGGCTGGGAAGACCAAGATCAAGGTGCTGGCAGTTTAGTTCCTGGTGAGGACCATCTTCCTGATTGTAGAGACTTCCTCGCTATGTCCTCACCTGGCCTCTTTTCAGTGTGTGCACTTGGGACGAGAGAGAGAGAGAGAGAGAGAGAGAGAGAGAGAGAGAGAGAGGAATTCAACATATGAATATGAATTTGGGGGACACAAACTGCCCTCGTGCTTCCAGGCTGGGGAGTGAAATGTGGGTGGGAGACTTATCTTCCATCATCCAAACTTCACAATTAATTACTTTGACTTTATAGAGAATATTTGGCTATGTGACAAAAATAGCAACTTTGAAAATAAAACCTAATTGTAGTCATTCACTCATTTGTAAATGCATAGCAAAGTCCTTAATAGGCATATGGATGAAAAAGAAAGTGTTCTAAGGTCAGCCGTGCATCCTTCCTGTGAAAGGAAACTCTCACGGGACAAGAAGGAAAAAAGGGACACAGCCTGGTCAGGTTCATTGAATGATGCTGATTTTCACCTCAGTTCCCATCCAAGAGTCCTGGCAGTGAGCAGTGGCTTAAATGAGCCACAAGAAAAAACAACGGGGCAGAATATCCAGGGTGAGCTGGAACTTGTAGCCAATGAGACGTGATAGTCTGAGTCTGGGGACCCGTGAGACCTACCTCCGTCCCGTCCCTGCTTGTGGCGTTAGCAGGGTTTATCACTGGACGCTGCACCTTCCTGGGCTCTGGGGTCTGTGCCTTCCCTGTCTTACCAGCTGCTCTCAGAGCAGGAGGGAAAACAAGCCAGGAGCCCGCTGTGAATGTGAGGGTACCCCCCACCCTAACTGACCTCCAGTCAGCTGGGCTCGCCCAGGTGAGATGCCCCACCCCTCCTGCAATGATCAGACCGTCATCCCACCAGGATGGCTTGAACATCTGTTCTGCGGTAGAGCTGGGTTGGCGCTGGCTGCGTGCTCGGAGCCTGTGCTTAAGGGCTCCTGGTCTAGAGAGGGCAACAAGGCTGTCCACAAGCTAACACAGTGCGGAAACGCATGCAGCAGGAACAAAAGGAAGGAAGGGGCAGCCAGCCCGAGGGACTTCCAGGAGGAGGCAGCCCTGATAGGAATGCCCAGGGAGGGAAAGGCACTTCAGAGAGAGCAAAGGTGGAGGGGCACGAACATCACGGTATGTGATTGTGGTACGTCTCCTACATGCAGCCAAGTGGCCTGTTGAGAGTGACTGAATTCTCTGAGGAGCGAGAACCGTAGCACTTTTGTATTCAAAGTGTGGGTGACGTGTACATACATCACCACAAGCCATAAAATGTTCCCCCAAATGCCCTCCCTAACCGAAGGCTGTCCAGGAGAAATTATCCAAACCGGCCAGGTGTCCACGGTCATTCCAGTCTGTCTCCTTGTCAGCCCCTGCCTCCTGGGGGCTTGCTTCACCCACGGTCACTATCCCACCAGGCTGCCGTGCATCCGGTGTGATGGTGCCCCCCGCAGGCAGGGACACTGATCTGAAGCATCCATCTTATATAAAAACTGCTGTTTGAGATTTTAACCCTGCTATTTGGCTTCTGTAAATGCTTGCTTGCTTAAATAATAAAAAAAAAAAAATGAGACTACTCCCACTTCAGGGAGGCCATTAAACCTTCCCCGGACAAAATTATCAGTGCTGGCACCAGGCCAGGCCTTTGGTTGAGGTCTCAAGGCCCCAGCACATAGGGGCTCTTTAAGAACTTGCAAAAGGGACTGGAAACACCCCATATAAATAGGGAAAATTCCTCCATGTTGGGGCCCAGAATTTGAGAGACATTTTCCTCTGGACCCGCGCGTAATAAATGTAACTCCATCTCTCTAAGTATTGCTTTGTTCTTCTCTGGTTTTCTGTAACAGATCCACTGGGCTTCCTTGCTATTTGTCAGCCTGTCCCATCTGTGGCTGACAGCTTAGCGGCTGTGCTCTGTGGCGGCTAAGCCAGGACCAGTGGCTCTGCTGATGGCCTTACGGAATCACAGCTGCGGGGAAGCGTGTGGTTTGCCCGAGGAACTCAGAGGCTCCGCAGGGAGTGAGCAGGAGGCCGGCCGCCCCAGCCCCTCAGCCAGCCCTGCTCTGTCTTTCTGGTTGTATATGGCTCCACTTAAAACTTCTGAAAATCACAGTTCTGCGGTGGAGTTGGGAGAATTTTACAAGCCTCCCTGAGGCTAGCCCAGGCCTGAGGGCTGCTCGGAAGGTTCACTCTCATCTCTACTCCTGTCCTTCTCTGCCTGTCCCCTTCCCCCACTGCCCTGCCCCTGCCAATGCCGCATTACTGGTAAATGCCTTATTTCAGGAGTACCAAGTAGCCTCATAGCCTCACTACAGTGGGTAAGAATGAAAACTTTCCCCTCATCATGTCTGTGGAACTGCTCAATACCTACGTACATGTGGTCAGTGGCTCTCCAGCTTGCGTGAGCACCAGAATCGCCTGGAGGGCTTGTTAAGACACCAGTTGCTGGGTCCAGTTTCTGACTCATTAGTTCTGAGGTGGGGGATACAGAATTTGCATTTCTATGAGGTTCCCAGAACATTCACTGAGAACCACTGCTTTCTATGAATACTGTTATAGGCAGTTAGGCAGGCATAAGCCGTGCAAGGATTATGAATGATGGGCCGGGTACAGAAGGTCACCAGGATGGAAAGCCCGGGGGCCTAGCAAAGGACAATCAATTGTAGGGTGGGACCTTGCCCCAGGGCGACTTTTCCTCCCCTTGCATATATCTGGTCAAGAGGTTTGGACCCCCTGACCTTTCCTCCCTAGAGATAACATCTAGGCCTCAGTTGTATTTCAGCCCCAGGCCCAGATAACTGTCAGGACCAGTTGCAGGGAATAATGACCCCCGTCCTGGTGCGGCCAATCAATCAGTGGAGACCACAGCCCTGAAAGGACACACCTGGAAAACTGCTGAATATCCTATTAAAATCTTTCCCTGGGGCCTCCCCTAAAACCTCCACCCTTAAAACCCTTAGGGCAAGGACCCATGGTGCTCTCCCTCCCGGGAGCACACCCATGCCTTTCCCTTCCTCAACGCCCGCCCCCCAGACACGTTACTGTTGCCTTCCTCAGGCCCAAGCTAAAAGGGCCCTTCCTTTGCCTCTGGAATTTGTTTCTAAGCCCATTTCTTCTAGGAATTGCCTTTTCTACCTCTGTCACTTACCCATAAATATTCTCTTACAGTTTGGGTCTTGTTCTGCATTCTTTCCCAGCCAGAACCCAAGTACCGGGGTTGCTGAGCCCAGGTTTGGTCTGACCCCGCCCGTCAGTCACCTGGTGCCGTTCCCACCAGCTATACAGTGGTCGGCAAACTCATTAGTCAACCGAGCCAAATATCAACAGTACAACGATTGACATTTCTTTGGAGAGCCAAATTTTTTAAACTTAAACGTCTTCTAACGCCACTTCTTCAAAATAGACTCGCCCAGGCTGTGGTATTTTGTGGAAGAGCCACACTCAAGGGGCCGAAGAGCCGCATGTGGCTCTCGAGCCGCAGTTTGCCGACCACGGACCTATAACAAATACGATCTAAGATTGGCACAAATCATTCTGGAGGTATCAAGAATCCAGATAAACTTAAGAATTCAAGAAAGAGTGGCCCTGAGTGGAAAAAGGTCACTCTGCTCAGCTGGAGGTGGGCCCAAGATAGTGAGGTGGCGATGAGAAGAGGGGTTGTCAGAGAGAGGAATGGCTGGGGTTAAGAGATGAGAATAAAGACGGCGTGTGATATAAAGCGCCTACTTAGCACCTTTCACACTGCAGGAACTCAAGTTATGTTAGGTCCCCTATCCTTGGCATAAAATTATATAGAGCTAAAGGTAAGGTGACCAGATTTTAACATTGGTAAAGCGGGACACCATTGACGGGTGGTGGGGGGGGGTGAGTTCTTGATTAAAAATTTGGACTATATGGAGCAACAAAAATTTTCATAGAACGCAAAAATAGTATTGTAATATATATTTTTAAATTTCGACATAGGTACAATTTACAAATATAATAAATAAAAAATTATGTATAGTATTATTTTATTCTTTGGCATATTTCTCATTTGAGTGAATTTTTTTTAGTAGATTGCTGTCGTTGTTTAAAAGGTCATGAACTTGCCGTAACATAAGTCGTAAGTGTCACTTTCAAGGCCGGCGCTAGACTTTTTGCCGCCACTATAAAATATAAATAATACAAGTACTGTCTGCTAAATTCAAGAAAATGTACGTATTTATGAAATAAATAAATTACTTACCTAAATTATCTGAATAGCTGATTTGTAATGACATCACTTGTTTAACTAGCTTACTAGCACGCAGTACGATGTGTATCGTCTGAGAGACAGTTACAAAATGTTTTCATGGTTGCCAATCCCCAAAAATGCCATTGTTCATTAAGTCCAAACAATGGTGGTCGAATTCTAGCAACTGATCAACAATGCGAACTTTGATAAGCAGTTCTCAACAATTATTTGTTATTATTAAAGTTTAACATTATAAAATTAACAAAAATAATATAAAACTCCTATCCTGGCTAAATAGCCACATGGCCGCCAGAAACCGTATATTCCCTTCCCATTCTCCCGCCGTTCCCTAGCTTGTCGTGCATTCTTTCCAAAAATCAGGACTTTTTTAAAACGCCGTGGGACACGGGACAAATGGTTAAAAATCGGGACTGTCCCGCCAAAAGCGGGACGTCTGGTCACCTTAGCTAAAGGGGATTTTAAAATATTGTCATGCATGTCCATTCATTGACTTGTTTCATGAAATTTTTGTGTGTGCTTTCAGAGCATAAGATAGGGCACTGTGGATGGAAAGACACACAGTCCTCCTCCCGGCCTTTGCCTCCATTAGTAGGGGAGCCCAATGAATGAATGAATGAATGCAGTGCAGTGTGGCAGAGGAGGCGGCGGTGGCCACAGTGGTGGTGATGGTGGCGATGGTGGTGGTGGTGTTGGTGATTGTGATGCTGTAAGTGGTGGAGGTGGCATTGTTGTTGTTGGTGGTGGTGCTGGTCTGGGTGGAGGTGATGGTGGTGGTGGTGGTACTAGTAATAACTTTCTTTACCAGGCTCATCCTAGGTTCCAGACATAGGGGGAAGCACTTTCCATGCCTTATTTACTGCCCAACGACACTAAGAGATGGGCATTATTATTACCCCTATTTTATAGATGCAGGACCCAACTTGTCCACGGGTCACAGCCCTAAGTTAAATGGCAAAGCAAAATTCACAGCCGGATGTGTCTGGCTGCAAACTCCCAGCCCTTCGCCATCCTGCCTCTGCCACCCGGTCTGCGCCACACCGGAGGTTTGCTGTGGGCACAGGGCCTCAAATGTTGAGTCTCTGAGGCGATGTACTGCTTGAGCCGGGCCCCTGACCCACAAGGTGAGGAAGCCTCTCCAACAAAAAAGCCTGTGTGTGGAGTTTGAGACTTAAGCCTGCTTAATGGAAGCTGCTATTTTTAGAGTAAAAAGGTTAAAGAATGCTAATGTTAGCTTGGCTGCCTAGACAGAGACACGGAGTCTGCTTCACTTCAGGGCACGACCTGTGAGGTTCCTGGGGAGGGGGAGAGGAGCTGAACTTGGCCAAAGGCCAGCTGTGCTCACGTGAAGAACAACCAGAGCATCCATCCAAGTGCATGATGCACCCTGGAAAAGTCTGGAATTCAGAGTCATAGGAGTGTCGGGGGGGCATCAGCCAAAGAAAATCATAATTTAAAAATACTCCAGCCCTGGCTGGGTGGATCCATTGGTTGGAGCATTGTCCCTTGCACCAAAAAAAAGGTTGAGGGTTCGATCCCCAGTCAGGTCGAGTACGGGAGGCAACTGATCAATGTTTTTTTCTTACATTGGTGTTTCTCTCTCTCTCTCTCTCTCTCTCTCTCTCTCTCTCTCTCTCTCTTAAATTAATAAACATATTATCAGGTGAGGATTAAAAAGAAAATACTCCAGCCCCAGCTGGTTTGGCTCAGTGGATAGAGCGTCAGCCCAAGGACTGAAGGGTCCTGGGTTCAATTCCGGTCAAGGGCACGTACCTTGGTTGTGGGCTTGATACCCAGCCCCAGTTGGGGGGCATGCAGGAGGCAACCAATCGATGTGTCTCTCTCACATTGATGTTTCTCTCTGTGTGTCTCTCCTCCCCCTCCTTTCCACTCTCTCTAAAAATCAATGGAAAAATATCCTTGGGTGAGGATTAACCAAAAAGATAGATAAACAAACAAATTCCAGAGAGAGAGTGGTTCTCAACCTTTCTAATGCCGCGACCCTTTAATACAGTTCCTCATGTTGTGGTGACCCCCAACCATAAAATTATTTTCGTTGCTACTTCATAACTGTAATTTTGCTACTGTTAATGAATCATAATGTAAATATCTGTGTTTTCCGATGGTCTTAGGCGACCCTGCTAGAGGTTCTCAACCTGTGGGTTGAGAATTGCTGCTGTAGAGCCTAAGACCATTGGAAAACACAGATATTTACATTATGATTCATAATAGTAGCAAAATTACAGTTATGAAGTAGCAACGAAAATAATTTTATGGTTGGGGGTCACCACAACAAAAATAATTTTATGGTTGGGGGTCACCACAACATGAGGAACTGTATTAAAGGGTCGCGGCATTAGAAAGGTTGAGAACCACTGAGCTAGAGGCTGTTCCCCAGCTACCCTTCTTGCAGCAGGTTCTCTTGAAAGGCGGTCTGAGTAGCTGTGACACCCTGTGCCTAGCTAACTATAGACCAGGTACTCAACACACGGCAATCCAGAAATCTCTTTAAGCAGTGCCCACATTCCAACTTTCCCCTTTCTCTTCATCATCAAAGCTTAGCTGTCTTGCCCTAGTTGGTTTGACTCAGTGGATAGAGTGTTGTTGGCCTGCGGACCGAAGGAGCCTGGGTTCGATTCAAGTCAAGGGCCTGTACCTCAGTTGCAGGCTCCTCCCAGGCCTGGCAGGAGCCAACCAATCGATGTGTTTCTCTCACATCGGTATTTCTCTCTGTCTTTTCCCCTCTCTTCCACTCTCTCTAAAAATCAATGGAAAAATATTCTTGGGTGAAGATTAAAAAAAACAAAAAGTTAGGTGTTTTTCATGCTGTTCTTTTAAGACGCTGTGTCCTGTTTTCTTAAGACCTTAATGCCCCTCCAGGAAATGACTGTCATTGGAGAGTGGCTAAGCGTGCAGGTCCCGAGGCCGAACTGCCTAGGTCAGTGCCTGAATCCACCACCTACTGACTGTGGGAGGTGGGTCAAAGCACCTAACTCTGTGCCTCACTTTTTTCATTTACAGATTTCTGACAAAAATAATGGCTATCTTGCAGGGCTGTAAAAATTGCTACTTAGAACAAAGCTTTGAGAATAAGTTCTCAGAGCCCTCATCAATAATAGGATTAGTGCCCTTATAATGGAGACCCTAAATCAAAACATTTTTTTGCTTAATCTCTTTACCTTTTTCACCCAGCCCCCAACCTCCCTCCCCTCTGACAGCTGTCAGTCTGTTCTTCATATCTATGAGTCTGTTTTTATTTCGTTTGTTAGGTTATTTTGTTCATTAGATTCCACATATAAGTAAAATCATATGGTACTGGTCTTTCTCTGAATGGCTTATTTCACTTGTGGTGGTGAGCACACAATACGATCTACAGATGATGTATTATCGAATTGTACACCTAAAATCTATATAATTTTAATAACCAGTGTCACCCCAATAATTTCAATAAAATAAAGTCTCTTTAGTTAGAGAGAGAGTGTGAGAGAGAGTGAGAGAGATTGCTTGCTCTCTTCCTCCCTTCGTCATGTGAGGATACAAGGAGAAGTCCGCAGGCCTAAAGAGTGTCCTCACCTGACCAAGCTGGCATCCGAACTTGGGCTTTTAGCCTTTAAAACTATCTGTATAACAAAAGGTTAATATTCAAATTGTCCCCTCGGTAGTTCCACTGACCGGGGGTGGTTGCTATGACATGAACTGACCACCAGGGGGCGGAGCGGCAGCCCGGGGAAGAAAGGCCCCGATTGGCCCTGATTGCTGGCCAGGCCTAGGGACCGAATTTCGTGCACCTGGCCTCTAGTGAGAAATAAATTCCTGATGTTTATAAGCTACCCAGCCTACCATGTTTTGTTAGAGCAGCATGAACAGATTAGGCCAACAATTAACTAAAAATTAATAAGTTCTCAGTCAAAATTAATATTAATATGATTAATTAATGTTAATTAATATTAATATATCTCCCAGAAACATGTTTGCCTTTGAGCTTTTGCATTTCAATTTATCCTACTTGCTAACGCCTAGTAGACATTTAAAAAAAGTCTGGCGGAGACTTTAAGGAACCCTTCATACCATTGCATGTAGGCCAGTATCTATTCTGCCTGGCTTTGGAATCAGACACGAGGTTGTTAGCATAAAGCCGAACACATAGTAAATACTCAAAATGGGAGAGTGATGTCAGCACCGCGGCAAGAAACATGACTCTTGTTTCTCCCCTTAAATTTGCAACAAATCAGACAACCATAACTCAACAAAAGCTCTCCTGCTCAACACACCAGCATGCCTGAAAGATCCACAATCGAAATGGCAGCTATTTCTCCCATGAGCACTGGTAAACATAGTCTCTGCCTTCACTTTTTTCTTTTCATTCTTTTATTTACTCAACATTTACTGAGCATCTGTGGGTGTCAGGCACAATGGTAAGTGCCAGAGAATCAAAGATTAACCAGACACAGTTCGTGTCCTTCACAAGACCAGATGCTAAGAGGAGAGAAGGTACAGGCACAAAAGTAACTATATAAAGGGTAGGAAATCGTGTTAATTTTAGCAGAGGGTTGGATAAAGTGCTAAGAGAGTAGAGAAGAGGGAGAAATTGCTTTCAGAGGGGCATCAGGGAAGACCTTCTGGAAAAACAGATCCATCACCTGGTTTGTAGATGCCAAGATCTAGACGCACGGGACCCGGGAATGTGCAGAAAGAGCCCCTTGGAAAGGAAACGCATTTGGCATTGTATTTATCATCTGCCAGCACCTGGCCTGGAGGAAACTATGCGTGTTTTCAGGGAGGTGTTGCTTTATATGAAACAGCTGCCTCTCAAATCACATTATAAATATAAATGGCAGCGTCCTGGCTGGTGTGTATTAGTTGGTTAGATGTCCAAAAGGTAGCCAGGCCTGGTCAGCATGGCTCAGTGGTTGAGTGTTGACCTATGAACCAGGAGGTCAAGGTTTGATTCCTGGTCAGGGCACATGCCAGGGTTTCGGGCTCAATCCCCAGTAGGAGGCATGAAGGACGCAGCCGATTGATGTTTTGCTCTCACTTTCTCCCTCTCCCTTCCTCTCGCTATAAAAATGAATTTAAAAAAACATTTAAAAGTATATAAATGGTCTATGGCCATACCACCCTGAACGCGCCCGATCTTGTCTGATCTCGGAAGCTAAGCAGGGTCGGGCCTGGTTAGTACTTGGATGGGAGACCGCCTGGGAATACCGGGTGCTGTAGGCTTAAAAAAAAAAAAAAGTATATAAATGGCAGAACTACACAGCAAATCAGAAATAATAACAAGGATAACTTCAAGCCTGTCATCTGCTCCTTTTAAGCATTTTATAAACAATGCTCACCTCTGAATGCTTTTCTGGGAATGCTTTTATGCCCTGATGGAGGAATACATCAAGGTCTTTTCCTTTCTTTTGGTCATTATCAGAATAATTGCAAGGGGAACCAACACCCTGTTAAGGACTCTGACTCTATCCCTTCCTTGGGGGGAATTGCCACCTGTCTCCTGCTCATCCTGAACTTCCTCCAAATTGAGTTACTTTTAGATTTATTCCTATTCTGCCCTCACAAACTCCACTTCATGCAGGTCCCCCACTAGGCTTCTAAAATGAATGCAACCTGCGGGCTGACGTCACCTGTGTTTCTGGTCCTCACGCCTCTGCTGGGAGAGATAGCCCTGGTTGAGATTTCTAGTAAAATGGGCTGGTCCTTGGCTATCTGTTTATTTATTTATTTAATATATTTTATTGATCTTTTACAGAGAGGAAGGGAGAAGGATAGAGAGCTAGAAACATCGATGAGAGAGAAGCATTGATCAGCTGCCTCCTGCACACCCCCCACTGGGGATGTGCCCGCAACCAAGGTACATGCCTTTGACCAGAATTGAACCTGGGACCCTTCAGTCCCCAGGCCGACACTCTATCCACTGAGCCAAACCAGCCAGGGCCAAATTAAGTTTAATGGAGGAGTCAGGTAAGGAAAGCAACAGGATTCTGGGGGCGATCGAATTCTTTCTGTACCTCTCCCTCTGGATGGCTCATAATCATATCGATTCCACTGCTTCTCAGGCCCCATTTCTCTGAACTGAGAGAGTTAGCTCGGAGGGTATTTTTCATGGAACATTATCTCCATGAACTATAATTGTTATTAACCTCCCTTCATGCTTTGGCAATGGGAAGCTGACAGCTCCTTTTCTCTAAGGACTAGGAGTAGGTGAGAGAGGGTGTTTAAATGATGCCCTGCCTTTTCAGGACAGGTGTTTGTCTCTTTTTTTCAAGAAACCCAGGGAAAGGAAATGTGCTTTGTAGAAATAGCAGGCACCAGGGGTGGGGTGGGCCAGCGACCTCCCTGCTCCTCTTTGAGTTCACATTTAGCTCTATCGAGAGCAGGGGGTCAGGTGCCCTTCTCAAAGCATCTGCTATGGAATTAGCTGCTTGACAAAAAAAAATATCATTGCACCAAATACCAATGAAATTAGCCACTGACACATGTAAGGGAATTTGTATTTTATTGGATTCCCACATTGTCCAGAGGGCAAGCTGTCATCGACCCCAGGTGACAGCTGAGGAAACCTGGGCCCCATCTCCTTCATCCTATGACCTTGCTGAAGGTCATCCTGTGCTTGGGCAAGAACTTGAGCCCAAATACAAACAAAATGGTGCTCCTTGCTACTGGAAATTTGTTGGGAAATGGCGAACAAAGGAATAAAAATAAGATGTAAGGGCCTAAAATTATGAGTTAAGTATTGCCTCACAGTCACTCACAATGGAGGAAACAGTTGCATAGCTCCTTTTCTTAGGCACCCTTATGAAGAGAAAAACATGGTAGACAAACAGAAAATGATTGTAAATGGATTTTCAGTTTTGCTTGCTTTTTTTCTTTGTTTGTATAGAGGAGAGAATAATTTGTAGTTACTTGTACTATTAAAATAAAAGTAAGAATTGAGCTCTCATTATTTTTTGAGGGTTGGAGGAAATGAGAATAAATCTACACTAATAAAAGAGAAATATTCAAATTGGCCATCACTTTGCGACACCCACTAGCCAATCAGGAGTGAGTATGCAAATTAACACGACAATGATGGCGGTGGCCCCGCCCCCAGCCGCTCCAGGCCTCTGGGCAGCACGCATGCAGGCATGGAGCGGCCGGGTGGGGCGGGATGCCTGCTATGACGGGGAGGGGAGGGGGTGGAGGGGGATACAGGAGCGGCACTCTGACTGGAGCAAAGACTGAAGGCTCCGACCAGAGCGAAGGCCTGGGTCCTGGGTGCCAGAGGAAAACTGGTGCCGGCAGCCAGGGGAAGGAAGGCCTATTGCATGAATCTTCATGCAACGGGCCTCTAGTAATGCTATAAGCCTCTATGAGAGGCTAGAAGCTCCTAACTCAGCAGGAGAGAAAATACAGTGGAAAGTGGGAGGGGAATTTCTGATTGTACCTGCAGGGACCTGGGAAGGTGTGTCATAGGTCTAAGCTGGATCAGGGGGAATGGGAAAGATAGTTTTGGAAAGACAGTTTGTCAGGGGGAAATGGCAGTCGAGGGACAAGGAACAGTGGGAGTGAGGACAAGAAGCATGGCAAGCCCTTGCCAGTTTGGCTCAGTGGACAGAGCCTCAGCCTGTGGACTGAAGGGTCCCGGGTTTGATTCCAGTCCAGGGTACGATCCTGGCCCTGGTAAGGACACAACCAATCCATATGATGTTTCCCTCTCTCTGTCTCTCGCCCTTCCTTCCAATCTCTCTAAAAATCAATGGAAAAATACCCTTGGGTGAGGATTAACAACAACAATAAATACATAAATAAATGCACAAATGTTTTTAAGAAAAAAGAAGCAGGGAGAGTGCTGGAATATTTGAGATACTACAAGCAGATGAACGTAGGGGCTGAGTGAAATAGCGATTATTACCTTGAACAACAAAGTTTGCACCATTATTGAGGAAGTGGGGAAATTCCAAGTGAAGTTTGGAAGACCACAGTGACAACCATTGACCTCCTCACTGACTATTTATAAAAGTGCAGAATTCTCAGAATCAGAGCCTTCAGTGTTGAAAGTCAGCAGGGGTTGTTTCTCCCCTTCTCAGCATTCAGCAAGTAAGTCCCATCACTCCACCTGCAAACCTTCACGCTCGCCCCTCGCCACCGTCAGAGGGCGCCTCTCTGCACAGTAAGGGCTCTGCAGGCGGAAGATGCTTCCTTCCATCGCTCTGAAATCTGTGTCTAGGTCCAGACCCATCAAGGCCCATGCCCATACCCACAGCAGCCTCCCACACAGGTGAGCACGGCCTCCTACCTCTCCAAGCTGATCCTGAATCTTTTTCTCTGGACTAATCGTGGGGTTCCTTCAACAGTTCCCATTTACCACTCCTGTTTTTTCTTGTTCTTTGAAAATGTTCATTTATTTCTCTCAAAGTGCAGCTTTGCACTTTGCCACCTCGCTCCCTCCACCCCGCTCCCTCGTCGTGTGCCAGTGTGCACCCCTATAGGCTTGGGGGATCACCGCAGTGAAGAAAATAGGTAGCTGTTGATAGAGTAGGAGAAGGTGGGGTGGGGGCAGGAGAGAACTAAGGTTTATTGATCACTTACTATGTACCAGGCTTTGTGCAAAGAGCTTTACACACGTTTTGCCTTATTCTTACAAAATGAAATCATTATCCCCATTTTTTGGATCGGCAAACTAAGTCTCCGGTAGATGAAATGAGTGGACCCACGTCAAGAAAGTGGAGCAGCTGTGCTTTGAACCCACCTCTGTGTGACCCCCAGATAGGCAGACAACTTACATCTTCGAATGTCACGTTTAGAACAGGGTCTTGCACATTGTAGGTGCTCAGTTTTAAAGCACATGCTTTAGACCCACCTTCTAAAAGCACCGAGTATTGCCCTAACTGGTTTGGCTCAGTGGATGGAGCGCCAGCCTGCGGACTGAAGGGTCCCAGGTTCGATTCCGGTCAAGGGCATGTACCTTGGTTGCGGGCACATCCCCAGTGGGGGGTGTGCAGGAGGCAGCTGATTGATTTTTCTCTCTCATTGATGTTTCTCTCTATTCCTCTCCCTTCCTCTCTGTAAAAAAATCAATAAAAATATATTTTTTAAAAAATAAAAGCACTGAGTATTATAAGCAAAGCACATCATAGCTTAGTATTTACCCCATATATATATATATATTCTCTCTCTCTCTCTCTCTCTCTCTCTCTCTCTCTCTCTCTCTTTCTCTCTCTCTCTCTTTCTGCCCCCCCTCCCCCCTTGCATCAAAACCACGGTCTTCTCTGCATGAGCAATTTCCGCTTCTCCTGGTATGCTGCTTTGGTGCTCGGAGGCTTCTGACAGCCTCTTTAATAATTATGTTCTGTCTCCACATGTTTCATGAGCTTTTCCCAATAACCAACTCAGGAGACAATGGGAAGATGGATGTAGTAGTGTTTGTCTGGAGCTGATGGATGTGCCTGCAGCCTTCGGTAATTTTCAAGCGGATTTAAAACTGAAACTCAAGAGAAAGCTTTCCCCCTCTGATTTGTTTGGCCTCAGTGAAACCGCTCCCTCTTCCCCAGCCTGGCCCGTGTCCCACAGTGATCACTTTCAGTGGGTCTGGCCTGGAGCCCCTTTGTGTGGTGATAAGAAAGCAGGAGTCCAATCTGCTCCATTGTCATCACCACCTCAGCCCATGAGTCTTGGTCAATAAAAACGGGGTAAATGTATCTACTCTGAGTGTCACGTTCCTCTTGTCAAGCCTAGCTTTCCTGTCCAAAGAACATGTTCTACCTCTAAGTGCAAGTAAATTCTCTTTGGCATGTCTATGAACTTTACTTTTTCCCTAAATTGAGAATTTTCTTCCTCAAAAAGAGAGAGAGAGAGAGAGAGAGAGAGAGAGAAAGAGAGAGAGAGAAGGAAGGAAAAAAGGAATCATGAAGGACAGAAGGTAAGGGAACCAACATTGCTGAACACCTAGGCATTTTACGTGTATTTAAGCATATGTTACCACTACAGGCCTGGTACACGAAATTTGTGCACTGTGGGAGGGGGGGTCTCTCAGCCCGGCCTGCACCCTCTCGCATTCTGGGAGCCCTTGGGGGATGTCCTACTGATGGCAGTCAGATATCCTTAGCACTGCCGCAGACGGCTTCTGGCTCAGGGCTTCTAGCTGAGCGGCACTCCCCCTGTGGGAGCACATTGACCACCAGGAGGCAGCTCCTGAGTTGAGTGTCTGCCCCCTGGTGGTCAGTGCATGTCATAGCAACTGGTTGTTCTGTCATTCAGTCGATTTGCATATTAGCCTTTTATTATATAGGATTGAAATCCCCACAGAAAGTGCTGTTCTCAGGGGCAGTACTGCCCCCAGTGGGGGGTTGATAAAAGGCAGAGATGGAGTCAGGAGCCGTTCTGTTTCCAAGATGTTTGTGTGAGGTGCTTGTGGGCCATGAGTGGAGATGCTCAGCAGACAGTTGGAAGAAGTAAGGGCAGGAGCTCTGGTGATGGATGTGTGCTGGAGATGTTATGGGCTCAGTGACATAAAGCTGTGCCATGCTTACTAAAAGAGCTTAACCCTGTGGAACAGACTTCTTCCTGGCGCTACCCAACCTCCACACCACCCACGATCGCCCCAGGTGAAGAATTTCCCAAACCCAGGGAACTCGGACCTCTTATTCCATGTGGGTCTTCAGAATGCTAGGGTGAAGGAGCAGTGAAGGGAAAAGGCAGGAAGGACTTAAATGGAGGAGAACATGAAATGGAAGGAAGGGTGAGAGGTTTAACACTATGGGAGGACCCCATAGAAAATGTCCATCCACATAGAGCATCTTAAAAAATGGAGGCAGCAAGGGAACAATAAGTGAGCTGCAGTTGGGGTCCGATACCTGGCACGCCCCTGCCTTGGTATCCTTCTCCATCTGGACTAAGAAGGACTTTGAGGAACTGCCCAAGCCTCTTTAGTACAGCATTGCTCAAGTCCTCTGAGTTTATTACAACTGGGGGGCGGGGGGAGGACGGGAGGAAGACAGGAAAGAAACCAAAAAGAGATATACTAGTACAATAAACAGTCAGTCAAAAGGTGATTGCTTGGTTAGAATATTGTAAACTCTCATGGGGTGGGAGGTGTTGGAGAGGGGGGATGCTGTCTCTGAAAAAATAAAGGTCCTGATTTGTATTATTTGCCAATTTCCATGGTATAAATTCTTCCATTATGGTTGATTTATAACTGGATTACAAAATTTCTGACTATTTACTAAGTAGCTTTTGCAAGAGGTAATTATCAAATTATCTTGCAGATGGTTCCAGAATATCATGGAGTTTTGCATATAGCCATTCAGAAGAATGAATTATAACCAGTTGTCTTAGAAATATTTCTATAAATTTTTGTTGAATAAAAATGACAATCATAGAATTATGTCATATTAACTTATGTCATATAAAACAAACAAATGTGTGTATGTGTGTGTGTATGAGAGAGAGATAGAGAATGTGAACACAGAGAGAAGCCTGGATGATACCCATGGGTTACTTAGTAGGTGCTAATGGGGAAGAAGTAGAAGAGAGAAAATAGGAAAACAGAAAGCAAGAAGCCAAGTAATAGAAAAATACTGGGTCTTTTTATTTTTTTAAATCACATATAATACATGAGATATAATTATATTTATTTTTATGTGAAATTAAATATATACCAAATTTGTAAAAACAGGTAAAGTGAAGCAAAAGCAATGTAAATAATAAATTTAAATTTTTAAAAATTTTCACGAGCGACAATAAGGGCAAGGTAAGCAGGGAAGTCTGAAGGGAGCAAGCCTGTCTACTGATGGATGTTGACCTTGTGTTCATAGTGGACCACTGGGCAGATGGTTGTCTCCTGGAGAAACCCTGACGGCCATAAAGTCCACCCTGGGACAGAGAACTGGGTCCTATCACCCACGCTATCCAAATATATCAGAAAAAACTTTTACAACACATTTAAAAAAACCATAACATTATATAAAAATACCTTTGTGGATATGAAATATCAATCTACAGAATCACTAAATTCAAGAGCTGAAATTTTGAGAATGAATCACTTAGATCCCTTAATGCAGCCACAATAAAATATATTCCTGAATTAGAGCATTCTCCCAAGGTCAGAACCATAGCTCTCCCAAGACCTTTGCACTTCTCTGTGAATCTAGAATTCCCACACAAGATGTAATTATTCTAGTTCTGGCCAAGCTATGCTGGGCTTTAATCCATAAATCACCTTTGAACAATGCTTCAGGGTAGGTTAAAAATACCTTCAAAACCTATACAGATTCCTACCCTTATCCTCGCTGTTCCAAAAATATGCTCTGAACACCAGAGCTGCTCAGCAGCAGGAGGGGAAGGCAGAGGGCTAGTTGGTTTCCTGCCTGGCCAAGGACAACCTCATCATTTGCCCTGAGACCTTGGGAGTCCCTTCTCCCATCTCTTTCCTAGGGACCAGTTAGTGCAGCCATGACAGCATGCCGCCTCCCAGTTCATGAAGGAGCTACTGAGATGGCAAAGGTTCCATGCACTGCAACAACTGGGGGTAGGCCTAGGGACACGTGTGTGTGTGTGTGTGTGTGTGTGTGTGTGTGTGTGTGTGTGAGAGAGAGAGAGAGAGAGAGAGAGAGAGAGAGAGAGATTGTGCATGTGTGCTTGACTGTAAACACATTTCATACAACTACTTTGAGCCCAGACTAACCCATGAACACCTGCCTGAGATCTAGATGAAAACAGGTAGAATCCAATGCAGAAAAAGTGACTGCTGTGTGTAGCGTACAGCACTGGGGACCCGAAATGCATGACAGGCAGTTCCTCATTTCTAGAGGGAAAATGCAGTCTACTCAAGGGATAAGACACAGGCACAAATACATTTTTTAAATAAAAGACTGGATATATGTGTTGTTTCAGAACCAATGACATCCATTTCTTAGTATAATGAATGCTAAGAGGAAAAAGAAAACTTTGATGGCCCTGCTTCATTTTGTTCTTTTTAAAAAATGTTTTCGTTGATTTCTTTTAGAGAGAGGAAGGGAGAGGGAGAGGGAGAGAGAAATATCAATGTGAGAGAGAAACATTGATTGGTTGCCTCCAATACGCATCCCTTCAGACTGGGGACTGAACCCACAACCTGGCATGTGCCCTGACTGGGAATCAAACCCACAATCAGTGGATAGAGCGTCGGTCTATGGACTGAAGGGTCCTGGATTCAATTCTGATCAAGGGCATGTACCCTGGTTGGGGTATGTGCAGGAGGAAACCAATCGATGTCTCTCTCTCACATGCATATTTCTCTGTCTCTTCCCTCCCCACTCTCTCTAAAAAATCAATGGAAAAATATCCTCATGAAAATGTAAAACTCATAGTCATAAATCTAACGAGAAATGTGCAGGGCCTCTTTGAAGAAAACTCTAATACTCTACTGTGGAGCATTTAAAAAGGCTGTAATAAATGTGGAGAAATGCCTATTCCTGGGTGGAAAGAATCAATCATATAATTTATCAGTTCTCTACCCAAAAGGAATTATTATGAAATTCTAGGAGTTTGGGATTTTTAATAATTGATGTGTTGACCAAATTATTTTTAAAATTCCTGTTAAAATAAATGTGTAAGATCATAAAAAAAAATCTGGAAAAGAATAATGAGAAGGCCTTTCCCCACCAATTTTAAAATGGATCACACATATACAGGGGGTGGGGAAAAGAAGGTCTACAGTTGTGAGTGACATTCTTTTGAGTTAATAAAGCTATTGTAATAATCATAATCTGCATGTCTTTTTCCATCCAGGAATAGGTATTTCTCCACATTTATTACAGTAGAGTAATAAATGCCCCACAGTAGAGTATTAGAGGTGTTATAGGGTTAGGGTTAGGGTTAGGGTCAGGGTCAGGGTCAGGGTCAGGGTTAGGGTAATGCGTTATACATTTTCATGAATGGGATTTTAAAAAGTATATACTTTTTTTATTGATTTTTTACAGAGAGGAAAGGAGAGGGATAGAGAGTTAGAAACATCGATTCAGCTACCTCTTGCACACTCCCTACTGGGGATGTGCCCGCAACCAAGGTACATGCCCTTGACCGGAATCGAACCTGGGATCCTTGAGTCCGCAGGCCCATGCTCTATCCACTGAGCGAAACCAGTTAGGGCAGTGGTGGGTGTTTATTGAAGGGTGTAAACAAGGCTGGGAGTGGCTGTACCAGGGATGGTGGGGAGGGGTGGCCAGGTGGAGGGGTGGGGCGGGGTGGCGGGAGGAGGTGGGAGTGGTCAGAGGAAAGTGTGAGTGCTGTCTCCCAGCACCACCACCACCACCACCACCACCACCAGCCCTAGCACTTGCTGAAAGTGGCTCCAAGGCTGGGCCTGTGTCCGAAAACCTTGGCCCTGGAAAAAGGGGATGGGCACCAACACCCCAGCCCTTAGAAGCACCAGCTCTCCTCTTCTCCCTTTCACTGGATTCCCCCTGCCCCCCTCCTCCCCACCCAGGAGTAGTTCAATCCAATGAGCCCTACTTCTAAGGTGTCTTAAAGACAGGACAGGCCCCACGGTGCTCCCTGGTGCTGGTGCTCCGAGGTTCCAGCAGGAAGCTGGCCCAGCAGGCCCTGCTCTCGGCAGGACTCCTAGGCCTCTGCGCCCTGGGTCCCAGCTTTTCCACCTGTGCTGGGCGAGTACCAGACCCCGACTGTGCCTGTGCCCAGGCCTGCAGGGGGCAGGGGGGAGCGCAGAGGGCAGCCCTTGTTATGTCCCTAACATGGTGCCAGGTCCTGGGGGAAGCTGCAGGCACTATCCCTAAGACTGGAGTTACAGCTGAAACATTTCCAAGTCTTGCTACCATATAAGTGGCTGAGTATTTCAAGCCATGTCAGTTCTAAAGCGTGTACTGTTGACACTCCTCCACCGCCCTTGCCCACATTTGTACTAGGTACCCTGCTTCCTGGCCACCTCTCAGTGGACCAGCTTGTCTCAGAACACAGATGCTCTGTTGGCCAGTGGAGCTATGGAGACACCCTTATAGGGACACTGGGAGTATGGATGAGTGGCCTCGAGGTTTTTTTGTTTTGTTTTTGGTGTAGAAATCTAGTCTTGCCGAAGCGGGGCAGATGAATAGTGAGAAGCAGAGTAAGAGCTGGACAAAGAAGGTGCCTTTTAAGTATTCTCAAAATAAACCTCTATTTCACTGAGTTTCCGTTACTGGCTTTCTAATCCCAGGAACCAAGCGAAAGCATCCCTGTCCGCCATACCTATTGCCCAACCCAAGCTCTGAGGGGCTAAGGAAACTCTTAATTCAAAACCAGACCTTTATGATAGGACAGAACAGGCTCTCAAACTTCCAGCAGCCCTGCTCTCGGCTAGTGAAATCCCCATGTGCCTGCCACGCGTACATCTCCTATCATTCATTCCCACCAAACGTCCTTGCAGTTGTTACTATGGTTTCATAGTGAGAAAACTCAGAAGGGCTCAATGACAGAGGCCAACACACCCGGTAAGAGGATGGGCTTTGGGATAAAGGCAGGTCCAGGTTTGAATCTGGCCCTATCCCCTTAAGGATTTATGGCTTTGCTTGTTTTTTCAAGTTTTCTTGCACACTTCAGTTTCCTTAGCTATGAAACAGGGAAAAGAATGCCTACCGTACAGGGAGTGGTGTCGACGAAATGGCTGCAGTTCTAGTCAAGCCCCAAGTGACAGAGCTGGGCGTCACCTCCAGGTCCATGTGGCTTCAGAGCCTGGCTCAGCAGGGCCCTTGAAGGACATGGACAGATTCCTCCCTCAAGGCAACCGAAGAGGTTTGGCAACGAGGAAGCAAGGCGTTTTAGCTAAGGCTGTTTCCTCCATAAATCTGAGCTGAAACGAACATTTATGTGTCCTGGACCAATGACTGGTTATACAACGTTGATTTATATTGTAAAATGTTAGGGAAAGGGAGAAATCATTGAAATCAGCCTTACTCCGATTCTTCCTGAACCCATCAGGCAGAAACAGGAAATCTGAAGTGGATCTTGGAGTATTGGTGTACCCAATCAGACCCATATGGGAAATCTAATAATGGTGCTCACACCTGTAAGCACATTTGCATGTAGTTTTAAGGCATCCATACATGTCCCATCATGTATTAATCTTGATCCAGTCACTCAGCCTGAATTTCATTTTTATCTTTGAATAATCTGGTACTGTCTTCCTATTAAAGTGTTGCTATGAAGAAAACTGCAAATGAATGTAAAAGCACTTTTTAAATAGTAAAATTGGAGATGAAAATGTTTTATTATTAAAGGCTTAAAAAAAAACACTAGTCACCCAGCCAGTGTGTTCAGTGGTTGAGCATCAACCAATGAACCACGTCAGGGTTTGATTCCTGGTCAGGGCACATGCCTGGGTTGCAGACTTGATCCCCAGTAGGGGGCCTGCAGGAGGCAGCTGATCAATGATTCTCTCTCATCATTGATGTTTCTCTCTCTCCCTCCCTTCCTCTAAAAATCAACCAACATATAATTAAAAAAAAAAGTAACAGTATTCACAATTTTGAGTCAATAGCTCAGTTGGGAAATACAGTGCAGGGCATGAGCAAGTCCACCTGGGCTCCATTTCCAGCTCTAGTCCAGACTAGGGCTGCATGCATCCATCCATGCTTCCACTGGGGCAGTGGTCAGCAAACTCATTAGTCAGCAGAGCCAAATATCAACAGTACAACGATTGAAATTTCTTTTGAGAGCCAAATTTGTTAAACTTAAACTTCTTCTAACGCCACTTCTTCAAAGTAGACTCGCCTAGGCTGTGGTATTTTGTGGAAGAGCCACACTCAAGGGGCCAAAGAGCCGCATTTGGCTCTCGAGCCGCAGTTTGCCGACCACAGCACTGGGGAAATGCTGTAGTGGATAAGGTCTTAGAATGGGTCTTTATGTGTATCTGTAAAAGGCTCAATGTTTGGTCCCAAACTTCCTATCAGTGACACCCTTAAAATCACAGCCTGGGTTTATGGAAAACTTCATTTCCTAGCTGAGTAGACATCTATCTCCACTTTCCACGTACACATACTCCCAAGATAACAAATAAGCAAAATCCCATTTCTAAAGGCTTTTAAAAAAGATGTTTTTATTGATTTCAGAGTGAGGAGGGGAGAGGTAAGAATCCTTGATGGGCTGCTTCCTGCACAGCCCCTACTGGGGATAAGAGCCTGCAACCTGGGCATAGGCACTGACTGGGAATTAAACCCTGACCTCCTGGTTCATGGGTCGACAGTCAACCACTGACCCACACCGGCCAGGTTCCAAAAATTTCACGTATCGTTTGATGTTAAAATTTCCCTAGGCTTTGCATCTAAGGTGTGGCTGTGTGCAAACTCTATCTCATTTGACAGAAACATGGCAGCTGAGTATCCAGGAGAAAAGGTGAGTGCCACATGCTTCCTCGGCAAGCTTCAGGAGCTCTTGCCTTGGGCCAGGGAGCCTCTGGGAAAGTAAGATACCCTGTGCCCCCCACACAAATCAGGGTGCTTCCTGGTTGAGGACACATTTCCATTGCATATGGGCCTCGATGGAATCCCTTTAATCTTTCATCATACTTTTCAAAAAAACCACAGGAAGATATCATGAATTAACTGCTCTTAAATCCATGTTAGAGAAATGAGGAGAAAGTTAATGTACAGAAATACAATATACAAAAGAAAATATGCAAAGTTTCATAAGCTGCATACATTTCAACAAAAAAGTTGGAGGACATGATTTTGGTTACTTAGATCATTAAAAACATTAAGCAGATTACCTTTCGAAGAATACCTGACTGGAAACATACAGAGACTGGAAACTGGTTTAAACCAATTACCAAGTCCTTATCAAATAAGGTATCAATCAAGGAAAAGATATTTTGGAACTTAAAATTAGAAAAGCCTATTCACAATTTAAATGAGGGGGAAAGGAAAACAACAACAACAAACTAGCCAAAGTGAAGTCAGAATGATCATTTACAGAGTCTTTAATTAAGCACATAAAACTGTACTATTTAATATATTTCTCCATGAACTTTTTGTGAAATTCAGATCGCAGCGTATCATTAACAAATCTTTTGTCTTTCTTCTGGTCATCCACACCTTTTGCACAGTTCTTGAAAACAACATCATCATCCCACCTGAAGAAAAAGAAAATAAAATGTTCTTATAATGCTTGTATCAGGAGATACACTGTGTGAATTGCAAAGCTTAGTCATTACACAGAAAGATGTTCCGCACGTATACTGAGGCAGCAATTACATATGCCCCAAAGAAGACAGAATGTGATCTTGCTCTATCACAGCAAAAGGGCAATTCCTATTAGAACATATAAAACATTCTTCTCACTTCACCAGTACCAGATGCTTTGACTAACTCAGAAAGCAGAAATATATAAACTTTAACTGCATAAATATCAAATGTTTTCAGTTCTAAAGCAAAGAGGCAATACCTGGTACCACCCTGATTAGTACAAGATAACTCTAGACGGTAACTGACCAATTTACTGTAGTTCAGATTATTTGGTTCTAAGCATTTTATCTACTCTTTCATCAGTTAGCATTTAGTAATCATCCACTGTAGTATTTATATTTCAGGACAACAAAAGGAGAAGTACTGGCATATAACAATAACGCTCATATATTGGCACATATCTGCATTAACCATGAAGAAACAGAAGCTGAAGAGCTTAGAGCAGGACTGTGGTTGGATTCTTCTGGTTGGGTTTCATAATGCACAAACATAAAAAGAACACCCATGGGTGGGCTACAAAATAATGTTTTATAGAAAACCAAGAATGTAATTTCAAAATGTCATCTAGCCCATAAAACAAAAACCCACTCTGTAATATATATACTCTAACAAATACATATAAAATGGAAGCCCATGTAATGTGTTTGTATGCACAAGTTGCATGCCAGAAGACACTGCACATGGAAAATAAGCAAAGAGCATGGCATCTGTGGAAAGTGTCAGTAAACTCATCATGGTGCAGGACACAGGTGAGTGAAAAGCTGAGCAGAGCTGGGTCAACTGTAACCTGCATGTTAAGACTGTTCCAGATGCCACACAATTCCATCTGGATCCAAACAAGGCAGTAGAACAAAGTAGAGTTTAACATCAATATACCTGATGTAGTTTTTCCTCTATCCACCCTCCCAACTCACTCCCAAAAGGCTTTTAGCCTCCTTCTCAACATCAACCTGCTCTTCCATGTTGCTAAATCTGATGGCCACTTTCCAGCACTCATTTTACTTGACCTGTCCTCATTACTAGACCTATCACTCTCCTCTTTTAGAAAGAAAGCCTTGTCTGTTTGGCTTCCAAGGCACCCACCAATCTCTCTTGCTTCGCCTCCTTCCTCACTCCTTCTTAGCCTGTTTTTTTCCTCCCCCATTTAATCAATATTTACTGGGCACCTAGTATGTACTGGGCACCCAGTACGTTCCAGGTATTGACAGTTAACCACCTATCTACTCTCTAAACATTATCCTGGGCTCAGTCCTCTGACTTCTCCCTCTAGCTGTGCTCATCCTGTAGGTGACCTCATCCAGTCTTTGTGGCTTTAGAAAACTTCTGTAGGATGACAGCTCCCAAATTTATTGTTTCCAGCCTGGATTCACTCCATAACCAGTCATCAAGCTACCTAACTCAACATCTCCACATAGATTTATGTAACATTCTGAACTTGACATCTTGTATCTGTCACCTCCAACTACTTTTATTTACATCTCTATCCTTTAATGTTCAGGCCAAATACCTCGGAGTCTGGCCTCTGCTAAAATGTCAGCTGCCAGGCAATTACTGCCCTTAACCATGCTTTGCCATTGTAAGGAGTCATTTTATTATAAATGAGTTGGGAAGCCATGGGATGGTCTAAAACAGGAGACTGTGATCTTTCATTTTAAAAGGACCACAACACTGCGGTGTTAGGAAAAAACTGGGGGTGGGGAAGGAGAGTATGAGCGCGTAAGCAGACCAGTGAGGGCCCTGCATTACTCCAGATTGGAGGCGGGAGCAGTGGAGCTGGTGAGAAATCAGATAGGTGTGAAAGCTAAGCCTACAGCGTTCCTTGATCACCTTATACAAAATAACAACCAAGCTTCCTCACACTCAGCATTTCTTATAAGCTGTTCTGTTTTATTTGCCTATGTATCACTATCTCAAGTACTATATTCAGTTATTGTTATTGTTTTGCTTCTGTTAAGGGTAGTAGTGATTATTTGCTTAATAATGGTTTTCCTATGTAGCAGATAACTTTCTTTAAAAAATTTTTTTAAATTGATTTTAGAGAGAGGAAGGGGGGATGGCGAGGGAGAGGGAGGGACAGGGAGAATATAAATCATCAGTTTGTCGTTCCACTTTAATTATGCATTCACTGGCTGCTTCTTGTATACGCCCTGATGGAGGATCGACCCACAGCCTTGGCTTACCGGGATGACACTCAAACCAGCTGAGCTGCCTGGCCAGGGCTATGTTCAGTATTTGTTGTTTATAGTCTCTCCCTCTTTAGCCTTCTACTTCACCCCTCCCAACACGCATGCTATACAGAAGAGTAAACACGGTGGGCCTAAAGCTACTATCCTTAGAAAGGTGCCACTTGCAAGATTGGCCCTAAGCTAGCACTTGGAAACTTGGGACTCCAAGAACCTTCTATCACTGTGCCCAGACTCTCTGTACAAACAATGTGGTTTATGTGGAACACCTGTTTCCCTTCTGGGAGTCTGAATTTTGGCATGTGCTAGGCAGAGGTTACCTCTATGACTAGACCCCATAAAACCCTTGGGCATGGAGTCTCTAAAGGGCTTCCCTGGGCAGAACCATTGCACAGATGTTACTCCATTTTCGTTGCCAGGGGAAAGGATGTGCTGTGTGTGGCCCCTCATGGAAGAGACAGAGCATAAGGAAGCGTGCACCTGGATTCCTTTTATTCCTTTCCCCCTTATGATCTGGCTGTGACTTTACTACGTTTGTCATGAAAACAACTACTATAAGCTGAGTCCCGAGTCCTAGTGAGTCTCCGAATGTGAAGGGTGGACTTGGGACCCTTGACACATATAGCTAAAACGTAAACTTCATAGGGTGAAAGGCTCAGTGCACTGCTCCGTCTCTAATGCTTACAACAGTAGCTGGTACACAGCTGGTTCCTGTAATTATCTATGGAAAATATATTATTTCCTTTCATTCTCCTTCTTCCATTATTCCAAAATCGGACACAGAAGGTTATCAGTGAAAAGTGTGATTTTAAAAGCTTTATACAGTTTGCTATAAAACCCACATGTGTGTATGTACTTTCAACTGATTACTGTGTATAGTACCTTCTTTTAACTTTGAAGTTGGCCTGAGGCTGGGATGGGCCAGTGAGATTAAGGAGAGGGTTTCCACTCAGAATGTTTTCCATACGAATCCTTTCTTCTTCAGCTTTTTGTTCTTGTTCCTGTCAACGACAGGGGAAGATTCGTATTTACTTATAGTAACTTCAGGGTCAATCTTTTATACAACTCATATATTAAGACTGTTAGGGATAAGAATTAAAGTAGTGTTGTTTTTTGTTTGTTTTCAAGACATACCAGAAAGTTTCCCTTTTCAAAATAAAATAATTTGATATTTTTATTATGTTTCATGCATGCCATCATTCATTACTGTCTTCTGACTCTAAAACTCTTTAGATGCATACTTAAATCTTTCTTTTTTGAAGTAATCACAAAATTGCTTATTTTAAGAGAGTAGACCAATAAACATTCTAATAATTCAAGTATACTAGCCTGGCTGGTAGGGCTCAGTGACTGAGTGTTGACCCATGAATTAGGAGGTCACCGTTTGATTCCTGGTCAGGGAACATGCCCCGGTTTTAGGCTCCATTCCCAGTTAGGGGGCTTGCAGGAGTAGCCAATAAATGATTCTTTCTCATCATTGATGTTTCTATCTCTCTCTCTCCCTTCCTCTCTAAAATTAAAAATATATTTTAAAATGTATGTATATTTTAAATATATATATATATATATATATATATATACATATACTAAACATAAAAGACATTTAGCAAAGCTATTACCTCAATTTTTAAAAGGCTATACATAACTGAATGTAAATATTTTATTTTGAATTACTAACAATGTAAACATGAATTTCTAAAATTGTTGACAAGTTTATTAACCAAAAAGTATCTCCTAAAATAAGGCAAACTATCAAAATTATATTGTAACATGTATTTCTACCAATTTACCTGAAGCTTATAATTTTTGTCCTATGACTTGTTACTTTCTATTTTTATACCTCTCATACCTTACCAGTTACAAGCTTATCTTTCTTCACTTTTATTTTAGCATGAACTTCTTTAAATTCAAATCCCCCTCAGTTTCATTCATAGAATTAGGAAGATAAAATGTCTAAAAATCCATAACCGTAACTTCTAGACCTACCTGATTCCATATCTTAACCCAAAGATAAATCCCACTTTGCTGTGTATTGGGGTGATAAATTAATAACTTCATCGGGCATGGAAAAAAAAGACTTTCTGGAAGTCTATTTAAAAAATAAAACTATGTTGCCCTGGCCGGTTTGCTCAGTGGTTAAAACGTCATTGGCTTGTGGTCCAGGGTTCGATTCCTGGTCAAGGGCATGTACTGGGTTTTAGACTCAATCTCTGGCCCCCGTTGGGGCACGTGCAGGAGGCAACCAATCAATGTGTTTCTCTCCCATCTCTGTTTCTCTCTCTCTCGCCCTCTCTCTCCCTCCCTCCCTCCTTCCCCCCAGCTTTGTACTCTCTCTAAAAAAACAATGGAAAAAAATATCCTCAGGTGAGAATAACAACAGCAAAATAATAATAATAAATAAATAAAATAAACTTATGTTAAACCACCTGGAAAAATAACCTAATTTTCAGTACAGGTTAATGATACTTCATTTTTTAAAAAATTAAATTTATTGGGGTGATATGGGTTAGCAGAATTATACAGGCTTCAGGTGCACAATTCTACAACACATCATCTCTACACTGAATTGTGTGTTCACCACCCCAAGTCAAGTCTGTCCATCACCATTTATCTCCCCTATACCCTCTCCCTCTCCACAATCACACTTGTCCATGTCCATGATCTTTTTCTCTTTTTTGCTCAATCCTTCTAACGCCCCTCCTCATCCTGTCCCCCCAACATCCAACTGTGAACACTGGATTTCATTTTCTTATAAGGTCAAGTAACTGGAAGGTGATAAAATGCAATTTTCAGGGGGAAAAAATAATTTAGGCCATTGCTCAGACCTTTAACAAAGTCAGGAACATCCACCATATATTAAGAACAGACAGCTTTCTAAAACTATGTATTTATTTTTTAACAAATTATATTAATGCTGAAATTTAAGACATTACTCTGAGATGCTAGAAAAATAGGAGCTAAAGTATACAATGTATCCAAACCTATAACAATGTGTAGGATGTAATAAGGTCCTGGCCATTCTATGTTTGGAATATATTTCCTTTAGAGTTATTGGCTGGTTGCTACACACAGCCCTGGAAAAAAAAGATGCTAACTCTTTCCATATTCAAGTACCAGGCACACTATGGGGATCAAATCCAAACCACCCTGTTTTATAAATAAAAAATTATTTGAACAGTCACATTATTAATTTATGTCCTGTCTATGGTTGCTTGTGCTACAACAGGCAGAGCTGAACAGTCGTGACAGGGGCTATGTAGCCCACAAGCCTAAAGTAGTTATAATCTGGCCCTTTATAGAACGCTTTCCAACCCTTGACATGGGCAGACTGGTCTGAAATGTTCTTTTAGGACACACAAAAAGCAACCACTAGAAAGCCAGGGCAACAGGGAACTAAAACACAGTCAACTCCAAGAAACACCAACACATTTTTGTACAGAGACCAGATGAACCTCACAAAGTTACAAGATCTTCTGAAATGTTTATCTTCCTTAAATGTTAACCAATGTATTTAAATTGCTCATCTCTCTATGTATTCAGAACAATTGCCCTCTAGTGGTGTACAAGTGATTTTAGAAATGTTCTTAAATTCTTTGATTTCTAGAATTAGAAAAATTATAAGCTATTATAGAAGTTACGCTATCCTGTGCCAAACTCTGATAATAGTAAAATATTTTTCTTCTTCCAATCTGAATTCACGCAGTCCTCAAAGCCTATCCCAAATTTGATCTCTTTTCTGATGACCCTCTGATAACACATGAACTCTACAACCTCCCTAGATTCCAAGCATTAACCTACACCAGTCTTTTCTCTAAATCTTCTTCCTCTTTTTTTAAACAGAACAATTTTTGGCTCATATGAAATCTTACACAGATGCCATAAAACAGCTGCTCTGTTCTGGTTGAAAGGGCAGACAGCTATCTCTACTTGGACATCTCATAATGTATCAAAAATATCCAATTCAACATGTTCCGAACAGAACTCATCATCTCTTTTCTCTCCACCTCCCTTCTGTATCACCTTTCGTTTCTCTCTGCCCATCCTTCTGTATTCCCTGTTCGTGTATGGCACCATCTAATCTACCCAGAAAATGCGATCATCTTTACTGCCACATATGATCAGTAAATTTATTTGGTCAATTCTACCTCCTTGATAGCTCCTATCAGCATCTGTTTACTTCTTTCAATTTCAACTCCTATTAAACACGATTATCATAACTGCATGTGAGGATTATTGGAATAGCTTCTTCCATACTTCTGCCAGAGTAATCTTTCTAAAATGCATAATCTCACCAATTTCCTGTTGAAACTGACCAGCTGCTCCTATTCTTCAAAACAGTGTCCAAATTCCTTTAGCATTGGTTTACAATGCTTTTTTTAAAAATTGATTTCAGAGAGGAAGGGAGAGGAAGAGATAGAAACATCAAAGATGAGAGAAAATTATTGATCAGCTGCTTCCTGCATGCACCCCACAGGGGATCGAGCCCACAAGCCAGGCATGTGCCCTGACCAGGAATCTAACCATGACCTCCTGGTTCATAGATCGAAGTTCAACCACTGAGTCACGCTGCTGGGCTCTCTAATGCTTTTTGGCCTGTTCTTGCCTCCAATTTCATCTCTTATTTTTATTACTATGTGTCTTATTTAATTCTTACAACTGTCTTTGAGTTAGATATTCTTTCCTCCTTTTGTGTAAATTGAGAGACTGTGGAGACTCTGAGAAGTTAGGTAAAATGCCCTAAATTATATAAAATCTATTGACAGACTGCTTCAACAAGTGCCTTGAAAGAAGGCTAAGGCAGGAGACAGGGGAGACAAGGGGAGAAAAGACGATGACATCATTATATTCATGAGTTCTTTGTAGGCCATGACTAAATCATTTTTTATTCTTCTGACACTTAATAGACATTAACTAAATGTCTGTTGAGCAAAGAAACAAGTGGATTAAGAGCAAGATGAGTATTATATTATTAAGCATGCCTGAACTATTTGGAAAGAATTTTCCTACATTACCAAGTGACTTAAAATGCCATAAAAATTTATCAGATTTATAGATCTACAGGTGATATATCTAGACATGCCAAGAAGAATTTCCAATATAAGATTTTACTTGAATTTAAAAATATTTCTACTTTAGTTTATGAAAGAAGATGTATTTAACACTTTCATTTTACCTTCCTGGCTTGCTCTTCAGCTCTTTCTTTTTTAATTTTTTCTAGTTCTGCAAGAAGAGCTGCAGTATCATCGTCATCACTCTCCTCTTCAAAATCTTCATCTTCATCTTCCTCCTAAAAAAGAATGTGATGGCCCATTGAAGAGAAAATTCACATTACTATTTTTTTCCTCCATAAAAATTGCCAGGTCTTTGGAGCAGGATTAATTTTCCCAGTGGGAGAGATAGATACACCTAGATATTATTAAAATCAACAACTAAACAAAAAATAAAACCCACAAAAAAGCTTATGAAAACTCACTAAAATGTCAACCCCTGTTATGTTTTAGAGATTGTAACAACAAATAGTATAATAAAATACCTTTCAAATTGACATGGTCAAAGGGAATTTAGACATAAAAATATTTCTAAAACTAGGAAAAAAACAACAACACTTTACACTGATATACACAGCACATATATACATAGTGTATCACCCTAAGAATCAAAATAGTTTTATACAGCCTAAAACTTGTACCTATTAGGATAATCCAAAGTACTAAAAGGGCAGTAACTTTTCAGAAGAAACCAATTTCAAATGAATAATCATTAGTCTCACTGAGTTCCCTATAGTTAATTAACTGAATTATTTAATTCAATCTGTCCACTCTAGAATTGCTGATTTATGTGCTTAATCAGATGCTACTCATGAAAGATTACTCAGATTTCACTGTAAGTAGAAAACTGCAAATTAACTGTGGGTCCCATTGAATTTCCATGTCACTAAAGCACTAATCCTTAAGATCTCCCACTTAGCTCACTTCCCTCCCTCAGCACAGAGGGCGCCAGTAAGTGCACTGCACTCTGGAGGGGCATCAGTGGTATCTGATATGGAAAGGCTCGAGTTCAACTTTAGGGGCTGCTATTGACAGAGCGAGTGCCCAGTCTGAAGAGTGCCCTCTGGAGATTGATAACATGGCAGCCCAAACTCTATGGGTAAATATAGGGAAATTATTTTTTTAGGGAAGCATATTCTTTAATAAACCACTTCCCTCTATGGTTCTCCAGAGATAAAGTTTGATTAACCTGCAATACTTTGTTTTAAAATCAACTATAAAGTTTAGCATTTGTATAACAGTTAAGTAAAAATAAGTACAGGGCACTTGTTAAAGCTGAAAGAATAAAAAAAAATTCAGAAAACATGATATAAATTACTACAGAGATGAAAGGAGGAAACAACATACATCTGTTAGAGGATCATCTGCATCGAGGTTGGCAGCAGGAATCTGGTCTAGCCGAGGCTTCTTTGACACTGAAGAGGAGGTTGTATGTTCTGGGAAAGACAAACAACACTTAGCTCACTGAAACAAAGACTACATTTCTTGTAACATTTTAGGGACCTGTGGGTACAAATAACTTAGATTATGTGTATCATGACACAGGGATCAAAACCACAGTGCCTGGCAAATAAGCCCTTGGTAATAAATATTTGAAAAAATTAATGAAAGCATTGATTTTAATATGGGAACTGTAGCCTCTCTCAGGAAATTGAGAGAATAGTTTACATAAGCTGGAAACATATGCTCCTAGATGCCTTTCCAACGAAAAATGGGAGAACTTCATAGGCAGAAACCATGGGGCCTCAAAAAGTCTGGCTCTTATAAACATTTTGATCTAAACTGAAACAATGGCTGCTAAATATCCCCAGGTCATCTTATTCCTTCTATAGAACCATAAGAAGATAGAACTCCTAGAGTCAACTTTATTATCACCTCTAATCTAATCAAATCTGATCATATCATTTAATAGTGTTGCAACTCACACCAATATTTAAAAGCAAACAAACACAGCCCTAACCGATTTGGTTCAGTGGATAGAGCATCAGCCTGTGGACTGAAAGGTCCCAGGTTCGATTCCGGTCAAGGGCATGTACCTTAGTTGCGGGCACATCCCCAGTAGGAGGTGTGCAGGAGGCAGCTGATCGATGTTTCTCTCTCATTGATGTTTCTGATTCTCTATCCCTCTCCCTTCCTCTCTGTAAAAAATCAATAAAATATATTTTAAAAAATAAAAATAAAAGCAAATAAACACAAATAGTAGCCTACTCCAAATACCAAGCGAAAGAAAAAGTATTGTTAACAATCTTATGAAACATATGTGTTGGTACCTCGAGTTGGACGATCTCTATTCTTTTCTCTTGCAGCAACTCTCTCTCTCTCTTCTAATTCTCTTCTGAAGTCACGGTTCCGAACCTCTTCAGGGGCATCCTGAGTGGTCTGTCTAAAGTAGAAACAAACCAGGGCAAAAATGTTTCTAAAAAATATATGGCTGTAGCAATGGAAGATAACTCACAAAAAGCATCTCTGTCCTTGAGTCCCTCCAGCACAAAAGAAGGAATTGGATGAGATATTACCCTAACCTGAGGGTTACTTATAGGTATCCACATGGTATTTGCAATATTTCAAGAATCCCAAAATGAATCACATATATTCTCATAATAAGGCTAGAGATCCATTAAAATGTCTTTATTTTTTGTTAGCAGGTCAACTCAGGGAACATTACAATAACACTTTTTTTCTCATATTGATTAGTACTGAGAGTGTATTGTCTCTCTGAAGTAATGTTATTATTTTTCCATCTACCTATGGATATTCTTGGTTAACAGGAATTTCTGCTTAAGAAATACCTGGTAGCTTTTTACAATCATAGCATAATTTTAATGTTAGATATTCTATTACAATCTACTTATATAAAAATAGATGACTTAAGTGATATAACCCAAACATATTACTATCTCATGACCATGCCACTTAACAGTCTTGCTTTGTGAACAAGAATAAAATGAAAGTCTTCATTACCTATATTTTATCTTTGTGTGAGAGGGTAGGTCTCTACTTGAATACTGCTTTGAGAGTTGGCTCAAATCACCTTCTCCTTTTCCTCTCCCGCCTCTCGCAGGTTCGAAAGTTGGCCGAGCTGCTGTTGTCATCTTTTATGCTTTGAAGAAAAATAATACCAAGTTTATTTCCCAAATGGCAAATTCTCATTTCTTAAAGTATTAATATCCATCCTTGTGAAATAATTTCCGTAACTCATTCTCCAAAACTTACTTAAATAACCTCGACACCAAAGTTCTCAAGAAAACAAATAATGAGGCTCAGTGTATACAAAGATTAAGGCTAGGTAACTCCTATTTAGTACAAAAAGTTGTCATGAAGATCTGAGTTTGTGTTCCTGTTCTTCTGCCTCTGTGGCCTTGGGCAAGTCACTTAGCTTAAGTTTCTGTCATCTGTGGAATGAGGATATTCTTCATAGAATTATTATGAGATCTGAGCGGCAAAGCCCTTGTAAAATACAGTATTGCCATGACTGAGTTTTAAAAGTTCTCAACTCCACCAGAGTCCCTATGGCTCGCATCTTATCTAAACCTCACACAACAGAAAATAGGCTAGACACTACAAAAGGAATATTTAAAACTCACCAAAAAGATAATTTAATCACTTCGTGTCCTGGATAAAGTGTGCTAAGCCTCAGTAACAGTTACCGAGCCCTAGCCGTTTTGGCTCAGTGATAGAGAGCCGGCCTGCGGACCAAAGGGTCGCGGTTCGATTCCAACCAAGGAAGGTGCCTCGGATGCAGGTTCCTCCCCGGCCTGGGCCCTGGTCAGGGCTCCTACTGGAGGCAACAAATCGATGTGTTTCTCTCATATCAATATTTCTCCCTGTCTTGCCCTTACTCTCCCACTCTCTCTAAAAACAATGGAAAAAAATGTCCTTGCATGAGGATTAAATAACAAAAGCAAACACTGACAGTTACCTGGGCAAAATTCTCCAGCCTTTTGTTGATCCAACTTTTTCTGACAGCAGCCAATACAGTACAAGTCAGATCTTTTGTAAGTTATAATTTAAGGAATGCTCGAAAGACAGGAACCTCACCCCCAAAGGATGCTGATAAAATCCGGGACCCGGCCTTATGCTACTTTTGGTTATGAACAGCCAAAATAACATTAAAATAACATAATACAAGTGGCTACTAAGAACCCGTTAAGCGTCGGAAAAGCAAGTGTGCGGGGGATGTAGGAGGAACCGGTACGTCTCTAGATTTTCAAAAAAGGGAAAGGAATGTACGTATCCAGAGGGGGAGAAACTGTTTCCGGCCGCCGAGGGCGCCGCCGTCTCCCACTCGCCCCTGAATGACGATTCCCGTCTCCCGGGAGTTCACCTTCGAGATGTCAGCAGGAACTCGCTGACTTCGCCTCGCCGACTGGGCAAGGGCTGGGGAGGCCCGGACCCCGCAGACCGCCGTCTGCAGTGCTGCCTTCGCGCTGCGCTCTCCGCGGCGCCCGGGACCCAAGAAGCGCCCGCCGCTCTGGGGCCTCCACCCACGCAGGGTCCTCCGCCCGCGATTCCGATCCCAACCGCCCTTTCCCGCCGCACTCGGATAAGAAAGACAACCCGCTACCGTCCCGCCAAGGACCTACCTTGGCCGAGGTCCCTCCGATTCTGCAGCCTCTGGAGATCACACAGACATTTTCATCGGCTCTTGGGCTCCCAGAATCCTCTGCATCCGGGGTCACAGCCCAAGACCCGGAAGTGAACTCCAAGCCCTTTGGCCGCGCTTCAGGGCGGAGGAAGCGACCAATCCGCAGGGGCCGAGGGGGAAGTCGGAGCGACGTCAGCGGGGGGCGGGGCCGAAACGGCCGAGGGGGCGGTCGTTTGAATTCGGTGCCTCAGAGCTGATCTTAAACATCGTTTTATACCTTCAAGAACCAATTACTTAATGTCTCTTCCGTCTTTTCCTTCCCCGACCCCCTCCCAGACTCCTTCATTCCGGTACTGCGTGGACGGAAAACCCCGGGTAGCCGACACCACGTCCCCGGCTAGCGGGAGAGAGCGTAGAGAAGGATTCCTCCCAACTGTTTAAATCCAACGGCTCCTGCTGCCTTTCTCCAGAGCTAGACCCAACCAGCCTAGAGAGTTGGGCTACGGAAAAACTAGTGTTCTCATTTAATTGGATATGAAGAAAGAACAAATAAGTACGGGGGCAACCACGATCTTTATAAAGGTACCATTCCTGCAAAAAAAAAAAAAAATATTAGCCTTCAAAGCAAAGGTTGTATTCGTATTGTTTGCTAAAATATTATATTTTAAGGAACCTAAGTTCTAGCGGGAGGGGTGATGTCACGATTAGAGATTTCATTCATTTCTGAATTGGCTCCGGGGGTTTGGAACGGTGGGCCCAACGGCCAGGAGCACGAGCTGCGGTGATAAGATGGCTCCTCGTGCAGTAGGTGAAGTTTGAGGAGGGCAGCGAACGGGGAAAGATTAGCCCTCCTTCCCTCCCCTCTCCCCCTCCGACCCCCCGAACACTCTGGGAGCAGGGCTCTTGTTTGCTTAGTGTGTCATGCTGTCTCATCACACAGTGCTTGGCCAGTGTAGATGCTCAATAAATTATTCGCTAAACAAAATGAAAATTCAACTCCCTCAAGTTTCTAATGTAAAGAGCTCATAAAATTGAACATTAAAATGCTTTTCCCCCCCAGAAATCTTACTTGAAACTTTTAAGTGGGGGGGGGGGGGGGTAGAGGAGTAGAGAAAGTCCTTTCTTCCATAAAGTTCAAAAAATGTAAATATTGATTTTTCTCACTGAAGGTATTTCTCCCCTCCTCTTGCACATCTCCGTAAAGGACACCACCATCACACCAGTGACTCAACCCCCGATCTCAAGGCTCTTGCTGAAATTCCTTTTCAGTCCCTCTTCACATCCAGTTCCTTAGCAAGTCTTGCCAATGTAACTTTGCAAATACACCCTAAATGTTATTCCACTGTCACTGCCCTGGTCCAAGCCACGATCATTTTCCACCTGGATTGTAACTGCCTCCTGGGAGGATGGTCCGGCTTGCACTTTTGTCCTACCTTCAGTTTTGCAGAGCCGTGAGAGGGATCTTTTAAAATTACGAATCGGGTAGTGTTATCTCCTGCATAGAGATCCATTGCAGTTAGAACAACCATTGAATTTTTTTAATGTGGCCTGAGGACCCGTCGGGCGTGGGCTGGCCTGCCCGTCGCCCTGACTTTTCTAATCAGTCACTATCTTCCACACTAAGGTCTAGCCACAGCCAAGCAGGTGTTTCTGTTCCACAAACAAGGACAGATTTCCTCACCTAGCTTTTCTCTGCTGCCTGTGCCCCAACATAGCGGTTAGTACCCTTCAGGTCTCAGTCATTGAAGGGAAAGAGAGCTATAGGCTGACTGGTTTGGTTCTTAAATTCCAGTTCTGCCCTTTCCTTGCTGTGTAATCTTAGGCAAGCGGTTTTTCCTTTCTGCGCCCTCAGTTTCCTCATGTGTAAAATGGGAATAATTCTAGTTTGTACTTCATAATGTTATTATAAGAACTAGTGAATTAATACTTGTAAAGCACGTAAACTGTCTCAGAAAACAGTACTTGTTAAATAAATGTTAGCTATTATTATAATTAATATTATTTTTATTATTATTGTCTATCTTCCTGTATTAGAACATAAGTTCCAGGAAAGCAGGAACCTTGTCTCTCTTGTTCACTGGTGTATCCTCTGCATATAGAACAGTGCCTGGCAAATAATAGGTGCTGAGTAAGTATTTGTTGAATGAATGAATGAATGATGCACTATGAAGTGGAGGAATGAGTAACAATGGCAAGGTGGTGACACAATTACAGCAAGTACCCCTGGCTTTTACATTCCAACTGCCCTTATCGGCCCCGAGCCCATCACCCTGATTCATTTAACTACTAGCCTACCACCTAATCTTTTCATCATCAACCACTGTTAAATAACATCAACATATAATCAGTTCACAAAATTAAAAAGCAAAGTCAAAATTAATTAATTAAGTCAAAATTAATACTTTGACTTAAATGGTCTGAAAGTATTAATAAGGAAAAGAAACTACACACTCTTTTTATTTGTGGTTTTAAAGTACTAATAAGAAAATGAAACTAGAAAGCCGTTGACTTAAATGGTTACTTGGATTCCATTTATAAGTGAGATTATGTGATACTTGTCTTTCTCTGACTGGCTTATTTCGCTTAGCATAATATTCTCCAGGTCTCTCCATGCTGGCTCAAAGGGTAAGAGATCCTTTCTTAAAATTTAAATATATTTTTATTGATTTCACAGAGGAAGGGATAGGGAGAGAGAGAAAGAAACATCAATGATGAAGGAGATCCTTTTTTACAGCTGCTTAGTATTCCATGGTAAAAATGTACCACAGCTTTTTACCCGCTCACCTACTAATGGGCACTTGGGCTGTTTCCAGATCTTAGCTATTGTAGATAGTGCTGCTATGAACATAGGGGTTCATACATTCTTTCTGATTGGTGTTTTGATATTCTTAGGATATATTCCTGGAAGTGGGGTCGCTGGGACAACTAGCAGTTCCATATTTAATTTTTTGAGGAAACTCCACTTTGTTTTCTGTAGTGGCTGTATCAGTCTGCATTCCCGTCAGCAGTGCACTAGGGTTCCCTTTTCTCCACATCCTCGCCAGCACTTGTTATTTGTTGATTTGTTGATGGTAGCCATTCTGACAGGTGTGAGATAATACCTCACTGTTATTTTAATTTGCATCTCTCTGATGATTAGTGATTTTGAGCATTTTTTCATGTTTCTCTTGACCATCTGTATGTCCTCTTTGGAGAAGTGTCTATTTGGGTCCTTTGCCCATTTTTTAAATGGATTGTTTGTCTTCCTTTTGTTTAGTTGTATAAGTTCTTTATATATTTTGGAAATTAACCCCTTATCAGATATATCATTGGCAAATATTGTTCTCCTATACAGTGGGATCCCTTTTCATTTTGTTGATGGCTTCTTTTCATATAATCTCACTTATATGTGGAATCTAATGAATTGACGAACAAAATAAATCCAGAGACATGAAGCCTGGAACAGACTGATGAATCTCATAGGGAAGGGGGATGAGGGTCGGGGGCAGGAAGAGATTAATCAAAGAATTTATATGCATATAAGCATAATTACAATAGTGTGATAAGCCTGGTGGGGGCAGAGGTAGGGTGGAAGGGGGCAATGGGGGGAAAAAGAGGGACATCTGGCCCTGGCCTGTTTTGTTCAGTGGTTAGAGCATCGACCTGCAGACCAAAGGGTCACAGGTTCCATTCCCGGGGCATGTACCTCCTGAGAAGGCAGCCAATTGATGTAACGTACATGTTTCTCTCTCATCCCCTCCTTCCCTCCCTCCCTCATCTCCTTCCCCCCCTCTCTCCTTCCCCCTCCTCCCTCCCTGCCACTCTCTAGAAATCAATGGAAAAAATATCCTCAGGTGAAGATTTTAAAAAGGAGGGGATATCTATAATACTTTAACAATAAAGATAAATTAAAAAACAAATGGCTACTTAGAAAAAAAGATAAGATGTAAATTTTCTAAAAGTTTAAAATTCAGCTACCTTTGCTGGTAAAAAAAAAAAAAAATCCTATAACCTCTGAAGAATTCTCATTTTAAACCAATTACCACAAAAATCTTCTTGGCCCTTAATCCTGCCTACTAGTCCTCTTACACTCCCCTAATTGTTTGTTTTCCCACTCTGCAATAATATGACTCCTGCATTCCCCTCCTTAAATTTGCATGCGTCTTTCACCCTCTTTCCCTTCCTCATCCTCTCTCCCACTGGTAGGTAACATTCCGCTTTCTCTGGGAAAACGAAAGCTCTTAAACAAGAGCTCCTCATCTGCTGTCCAGCATATCTGCCGCACTGCCTTTGACTACGCCCATACCCCCAGCTTTCCACGTGTCTGGAGAGATGAGGTGACCCAGACCTTTACCCTTCTTTTCTGGACCCCAGTCCCTCTTCCCACTGGCATCCTGCTATATTTTCTATCTCATAACCTACTAATATATCCCTTTAAGATCATTCTTAGCAGCTTTTGGATATGGTGTAGTATATCTTAACCTTAACAACTGCTCCTTCATTTTAATGAGAATATTTTAATTTGATGTGAAAAGGATGTTTCATTAAATAACTGTGATAGCAAAATAGATTATTCTTACAGTAGGATGTAATGTAGTAATTCTAGCTACAAAGTGAATATAAATACTACATCCAGTTGAATTGAATGCCCAAAAGGAAAACAAATAACCATAGAAATCTTAAGAAGGAAATTTAAGAGACTGTTTATACAACCTAGGGTTTGTAAAGAATTTCTGATCAAGGCAGAACATCTGAGAGCTATAAAAGAAATCATTTTAAAAATTCATCTATATATACATGTAATTTTATGGCAGAAGATACCAAAAGCAAAGTCAAAAGATAAATGCCAGATTAGCAGGTAAATTTTGTAATGTCTCTTAACATATAAAGGGTTACGACTACCACTATTACTGCTAAGACACGTAAGATAAAAAATACAAACAACCCAATAAAAAAATTGAGTGATGAATATAAATAGACCATTCAGAAAGAGCAATTCTAAATAGATAATAAATGTGAAAGACAATCTCCCCATTAAGAAAATGAAAGTAAACTAACAATGATAATATTACAGCATTAGCTTGGCAACAATTTTTAAAAATTTATACAGTTGGGCCTAGCCGGTGTGGCTCAGTTGTTGAGCATAGGCCCATGAACCAGGGGGTCATGGGTTTGATTCCCAGTCAAGTGCACATGCCTGGGTTGTGGGCTCTATCCCCAGTCGGGGGTGGACAGGAGGCAGCCAATCAATGATTCTCATCATTGATGGTTCTGTTTTTGTTTTTTTTTTAAATAAGGAGTGATTGTTAAGGTTAAGACATACTACACTATATCCAAAAAATGTATTTTCTTAAATATATTTTTATTGATTTCAGAGAGGAAAGAAGAGGGAGAGAGAGAGAGAGAGAGAAACATCAATGATGAGAATCATTGATTGGCTGCCTCCTGCCCGCCCCGGGCATATGCTCTTGACTGGGATCAAACCCAGGACCCTTCAGTCCTCAGGCCAGCACTCTATCTCCCCTGAGCCAAACCGGCTAGGGCTTAAAAAATTTTTAATACAGTTGTGGGGAGGAGATGGAGGAGGGTATAGGGGGGATAACTGGTGATGGACAGACTTGGGGTGGTGAACACAATACAGTGTACAGATGATGTATTGTAGAATTGTGCACCTGAAATTTGTATTAATTTTGTTAACCAGTGTTACCCCAATAAATTCAATAAAAAGGAAAAACACTGCTCTAAAAAATAAAATACAGTTAGATGGGGTTGGGAGAAAAAGGGGATCCCGTCAGACAATAGGGAAGCATTGATTCCATTTCCCTCACAGTAAAAGTTGCTCACAATGAAACCTACAAGGCTCTCCTCAAACTAGTTGACCTGTCTTTAAAATATAAAAAAAATCACATATATATATATATATAATTGACTTCAGAGAGGAAGGGAGGAGAGAGATAGAAACATCCCCCTACTGGGGATCGAGTCTGCAACCTGGGCATATGCCCTGACCAGAAATCGATTTCTTACCAAAAATCTTGGTCCAAAGGACAATGTTCAATCCACTGAGCTATACCAGCGGGGCTAGTTGATCTGGCCTCTCTAGGCTACAGGCCTTCCTGTGTTGTTTGATTGTAGCTCCTGCCTTAGGGCCCTTGCATTAATTATTTCCTTGGCCAAAAGGAATAATACTATTGCCTGTATTATTCAAGTCTTTGTTCAAATGAGGTCAACCTTATTTGCAGCCTTAAAGTTGCAATCCTCCTCCCACTTTGTCCTGTAACATCCTGCACTCCTTATTTCCCTTGTCCTGCTCTACTTTTTTTTATGTAGCACATATCATTTTCCACGATCCTATATAATTTAATTACATTTATTATTTCTTTATCTACTGTGTTTTCCAAGTGGGTGAATAACTGAATGAATGAATGGGTAAATGAGTTTTAACAGGAAAAAAAAAATCACATTTTGCTCTAAAAAGTATTGCCTTTATCTTTTTATATTTTAAAGGAAAAAAAAGTAATTTAGATTTGAAATAAAGATACACCAAAGCTCAGAAGATTTCTTTTTATGAAAGAATATCTAAATGAAAAATCATGTGATTATCAGGTTCTGTATGTCCCTCAGGATTCTCATTCAGTCAGCTCCACCACAAACTAATCACCACTTCAGTTTAATCCATTTCCCCCAATTCTAATAAATTCCCTCATTTACAATGTTACCAGCCTGCAAAATTCAAAAATTTTGCTTGAAAATGTTTCTTTGAGGCTTTAATTAAGAAAATGGAGAAAAAAACCAAAGGTCACAAGTCATAGGTCACATTGAAAAATAAACAAATAGCCCTAGTCGGTTTGGCTTAGTACTCTTGACTTAGTACTCTTGAAATCGAACCGGGGACCTCTTGGTCTACAGGCCAATGCTCTATCCACTGCAGGCTCCTCCCCTGCCTGGGCCCTTGTCTGGTGCAGGAGGCAACCAATCAATGTTTTCTCTCTGTCTTTTCCTCCCTCTTCTACTCTCTCTCAAAATCAATGTAAAAATATCCTTAGGTGAGGATTAAAAATAAATATAAATAATGGCATCAGTTTAAAAATTTTAACCTGAAAATGACCAATTTTCTAATATGAAAAGTTGGTGGCTTAATCTGTTTTGACTAATGAAAAGAACAGGAAAATAAGGTAGCTTGTCTTCTAACAAAAATCCTGATTTTAAATTAAGACACTCTGCCTGGTGGGCGTGGTTCAGTGGTTGAGTGTTGACCTATGAACCAAGAGGTCACAGTTCCTTTCTCTGTCAGGGCTCATGCCTGGGTTGCAGGCTTGATCCTCCAGTGGGGGGCGTGCAGGAGGCAGCTGATTAGTGATTCTCATCATTTATGATTCTCTCTCTCCCTCTCCCTTCCTCTCTCTGAATCAATAAAAATATATTAAAAATAAATAAAATAAATGAGGACATTCTGGAGCCCAGAAAGATGAATTCCTGGAGATAAATTAAATTTGCTGATGGTCCAGGCTAGATTACTGGCTAATATAGTTTAACCAGCTCTTACCTAATCTGAGCTCGTGGCTACCTCACTAGCTGACTAAAACAATTAAAAACAAACATTAAGAAACAGTTAAAACTTAAACAACTAAAATATAGAAAATAAAGTTATAGAAAAAGATATTCCAGGCAAATTCTAAACCACAAACTTTATGTAGCACTTTTAATTACAAAAATATTCTTTAAATAGAATAGCATTAATAAGGACATTAATAGGGGCATCTCATTGCATCACAAAGAAAACTCCACTAGGAAAATACTACAATTATGAACACATATACAACTATGTAACCACATGGTCTGGAAAAATATAAAGCAAAAATAATTAAAGGAAAAACACAAATCTGCAATTGTGGGAATTTTTAACACAAATTTCTCTCAGATTGATAGATCAACAACATTGATGGATCAAATGCATAGATATGTATAGTTATCGCATTTATATATGCATAAAATCTTTTAACAAAAGAAGAGAATGAAAAAGAGCATCCTTGTCTTTTTCCTGATCTGAAAGGAAAAGCTTTTATTTTAGTTATTTAGTTATTTCAGAGAGGAAGGAAGAGGGAGAGAGATAGAAACATCAGTGATGAGAATCATTGATTGGCTGCTTCCTGCGCACCCCAAACGGGATTGAGCCCAAAACCCAGGCATGTGCCCTGACTGGGAATCGAACTGTGATCTGGTTCATAGGTCGACATTCAACCACAGAGCCACGCTGGTGGGCCAGGCAGGAAAGCTTTTAACTTTTCACTATTAAGTATGATGTTTACTGAAAGTTTTGGATACACTTTATTCAATTAAAAATATTCCTACAATTTTTAGTTTGCTAAATGTGTAGGAATCCCTTTCCACGTCCCGCGTGGTCCAGGGTTCTGGTTCAGGGTTCGAGTTCTGGAGAAGGGCCGCACACAAATGAATGGAGACTTGAAGAAATTCAATTTGGCGAAATGGGGGGGCCAGGCAGTAGTCCGCCTCTAGTGGGAGAACTACTCCCTGCTCTGGCCCTGCCATCCCTTTTATTGAGGCTTTGGGGAAAACATCTTAGCCAGGATAAACAAAAGTTTACATGGGAAAAACAAAGGTGGAGGCTGCTTCAGCTAACAATGTCTCAACTAAAGGGTGAGTGGTTAGAGCAATTAAGGTTGTTGACCAGCCTTCCTGGCTTCCTGTCAACATCTCTCTTTTAGTGAAACTGATTTGTTTCCGGCAAAATGGATGGTGAATTTTATCAAATACTTTTCTGCATCATCTAATCTGTTTGTGTGTTTTAGAATATTAATTTATTTGTTTAACTATCACCTGACCTTTAATTCCTGGAATAAACCCATCTTAATCATAATAAATATACTGTAGGAATCAGTTCACTTAGATTCTATTTAGGACTTTTCATCTATGTTCATAAATGAAATTGGCCTATTACTTTCTTTTTTTATAGTGTGCTTTTTGGAGACTTGTATCATAAAGTTTGTATCATAAAATATGTGGGGGCCCGGCTGGGTAGCTCAGTTGGTTGTGAGGGTTTGTTTGGTCCCTGGTCAGGGCACATACAAGAATCAACCAATAAATACATAAATAAGTGGAGCAACAAATAAGTGTTTCTCTCTCTCTGTCTCTCTCTCTCTGTCTCTCTGTCTCTCTCTCTCTCTCTCTTTCTCTCTCTCTGTATCTCATCAATAATTTTAAAAAAAAAATTTTTATCAATAATTTTTTTAAAATATGGGGGAAATTTTCCTTTTCTGTTCTCCATGAAAATTTGTCTAAGTTGGAATTAAATTTGTTGGTGTAGCCATCTGGGCCTTTTCACTCTTTTTGTGAAAAGAGTTTTGACTATTCCTTTAGTTTCCTTGATGGTTATAGATAAACTCACATTCTGTTTCTTCTTGTGTCAATTTTGCAGTTGTGTTTTTCTGAGAATTTATTTCATCTAAATTTTAAAATATATTGGCTTAAAGTTGTTCATACTATATTTTATTTTTTATATCTTTAGCACCTACGGTGATGAACTCTTTATCTTTCCTGACATTATTTGTGCCTTCTAATTTTGGTCTTTATCATTTGCACCAGAGGTTTGTCAATTTTACTAGACTTTTCAAAACACCAACTTTTGCTTTTATTCATCTCTATTTTATATTGGTTTTCTATTTCTTCAATTTCTTGTCTTATTTTTATTATTTTCTTCTGCTTTCTTGGCTGTAGTTTTTCCCTAACTTCCTGAGATGGATGCTTAGTTCATTTAATATTCCAGCCCTTTTTTTAAAAAAAATCCTTACCCAAGGATACTTTTTTCTTTCTTTTTCTTTCTTTTTTTTTTTTTTTTTTTGAGAGAGAGAGAGTGGAAGGGAAGAAGGAGGGGGAAAAGAGAAAAGAGAGAGAGAGAGAAACATCAAAGTGTGATACTGATACATCAATTGGTTGCCTCCCACTCTCGGCCTGACCTGGGCTGGAGATCTAACCTGCAAGAGCAGCCTTTCTTTTCTTAGCTATTTATATAAGCCTATAAATCTCACTGCTTTCCAGCACCCTACAAGATTTAAAATGTAAAATATTTACTATTTATTTGGAGTATTTTCTAATTTCCATTTTTATTTCTTTCTGATTAAAGATTTATTTAGAAATGTGTTCTTGCTCTAGTCAGTTTGGCTCAGTGGATAGTGTCAGCGTGCGGACTGAAGGGTCCCAGGATTGATTCCAGTCAAGGGTACATGCCTGGGTTGCAGGCTCAATCCTCAGTAGAGGGGTGTGCAGGAGGCACTGATCAATGATTCTCTCTCATCATTGATGTTTCTATCTCTCTCTCCTTCTCCCTTCCTCTCTGAAATCAACAAAAATAACTAGCAAACACACAATTTTGTAAAAGAACACTGGGAATCAAGCCCACAAATTGGGCATGTGCCCTGACCAGGAATCAAACTATGACCTCCTGGTTCATAGGTTGACACTCAACCACATTGGCCGAGCTCTAGTTGTATCTTTAATATTAATTTCCCTTTATTGTTTTGTGGTCAGAGAACATGTTCTGCCTGCTTTCAGTCCTTTGATATTTGTTAAAACTTGTTTTATGGCCAATTTTGTAACATTTCCATGTACTTAGAAAAAAATTATATTCTGCAGTTGGGGATTACAAAGTTCATTATGTGCCCAGTAGGTCAATTTTTTTGCATTGCTCAAATATTTTATATTGCTTTTTTTAACTGCTTGATCAATTAGTTCTTGCCTTCTCTGAGTCCCTGTCATTCTCAAAGTATCTCTGATTGGGTGATAAATGATAGGATATAACTTAAAGTTTAAAACAACTCTTATTAAAATATAATAGGATTTCTACTGACTCAGGCAATATTTAACATCTTACTAGAGATCATATTTAATTATATAAGAATTCCACTCCTGCCCAGCTTCAGAATAAAGAAAGAATAGGAGCTATGGCTACTAGAAAAGAAGAGATATAATTTTTACATTTTTCCCCAAAATTATGATTATCTACATGGTAAACTCTAGAATTAATGGTCAAGCTAGCTGAACTAATAGGAAATATGAGAGATAGGGTTTAAAAAGACATAGAAGATCATTAAATAATAAAACTTAATAGAAAAACATGTCTGTTTACATAGGACTCAAAAAATTATCAAGTTCCTAAGACTATATCTAAGGAAACAAAGACATTATCTTTATGGGTAAAAGTCTGAAACTTTATTGAAATACATACAAGATTCAATTAAATGGAAGATCAGTTAAAGGGTGGAAATGCTCAATATGAGAGCTATGTCCAACCCCAATTTTTCTTTAACTTCATGAAATTTCAACTTAAATCAATAGGGTTTTTATAGAACTTGACAAGCATATTCTAAATTAATACAGAAGTTTAACTCTATTAATCTAGTCAAATTAATCCCCAAAAAAGATGAATTAAGGACATGGTAACTTGCCTTACCAATTATAAATACTAAGTGTAATAACTAAAAGAGTACAGTTTCAGCACAGAAATAGACAAATAACCCAATAGACTTGAATAAAGAGTTTAGAAAGAGATCCAGGCTTATATTGCAACTTAGTTATGAGACTTGCAGGATTCTAACTCAGGGGGAGTATGGTGGTAGACAATCGGATTTCTAAAAGAAAACAACAGCAAAAACAAAAAAACGCCAACAACAGTACAAATCCATCTCAATAACAATGGCACAGTGTCCTAAAGGGGTGAAACAAAGATGAAAATCAAAGAAATCAAAACAAAGGAAGATAAAATCTTTGTTATTTCAAGGAACAGTGGATTACTTAATCAGGATGTAAGGGAATAAATCATAATGGAAAAGGTTAATAAGTTTGATTAATTTTTTCAAAATATCTAAGATACCATAAATTCAAGTGGAGGTGGTGGTCTGGGTTAAGATATTTACAACAGTACAGTAGAATTAGTATCTCAAACATTTAAAGAACTTTTACCAATCAGTAGATAAAAACATGTACAGCCAAGACCGGTTTGGCTCAGTGGATAGAGCGTCGGCCTGCGGACTCAAGGGTCCCAGGTTCGATTCCGGTCAAGGGCATATACCTTGGTTGCGGGCACATCCCCAGTAGGGGGTGTGCAGGAGGCAGCTGATCGATGTTTCTCTCTCATCGATGTTTCTAACTCTCTATCCCTCTCTCTTCCTCTCTGTAAAAAAATCAATAAAATATATTTAAAAAAAAAAAAAAACATGTACAGTACAGTAGAATTAGTATCTCAAACATTTAAAAAACTTTTACCAATCAGTAGTAAAAAAAATGAGCAAAGGTTATTCACAAAACTGAAATCTTCAAAAGGCCAATAAACCAATAAAAAATGTCACCTCATCAGAAAACAGGACACACAATACTAATAATAATACTACAGAAGATAATTTTTTCTGCCCATCAAATTACCAATAACTAAAAATTTGACATTATCAAATGCATCTGCAGAAAACTCTACTACTCTTTGTATTAATTAGGAGAGTCACTAGGTAAAGCAAGTTAACATTGCCTAATAAAATACAAGTGTTTCTGTATCACCTCAAAATAACACTTCAAAATATCCACCCTAGATAATTTCTCAATGTAAAATTATGACACATGTAAAAGGTTTTTAACGTAGCATTATTTATAATAAAAAACACTGGAATAATCTACCCACTGATAGAGAAATGCATTAATAAAATATATTCTTATGACAGATTAAATGTATATTATCCTAAAACTTAAGGTTGAATAAAAAAATTGTAAAAACATTAGCATATTTGCTATAAAATCATTTATATAGAGCAAAAATTACTGATATACAAAACAACACTCCATATTATTAATGGATATACAACACACAAAAATGAAAAGATAGCCACAGAAAATGAACCAAATTCATGATAATTGTTGCTTATGGGACTGGGAAGGAGAAGGAGATTAGAATTTGGAGTTTGGGTGTGAAAGGGACTCTACTTCATCTGAAATATTTATTCCTTTTAAAAGTACGTGAAGCAGCCCTAGCCTATTCAGCTCAGTGGATAGAGTGTTGGCCTGTAGACTGAAGGGTCCCGGCTTCGATTCTGGTCAAGGGCACATGCCCAGGTTGTGGGCTCAATCCCCAGTAGAGGGCATTCAGGAGGCAGCCAATCAATGATTCTCATCATTAATGTTTCTATCTCTCCCTCTCCCTTCCTCTCTGAAATCAATAAAAATATATTTTTTAAAAAAGAAAGTACTTGAAGCAAAATTTTAAAAAAGTTCTTGAAGCAGGAACAAGATCTTCAGATGTCTGTTATCACTGTTTATATTCCACATTAAGCTGAAGGTTCTAGTCAGGTCAGTTAAACAAGAAAAAGAAATAGAAGCATCCAAATTGGAAAGAAAGAAATAATACTATCGGCAGCCTACATGATTTTATGGAGAGAAAATCTTAATGAACCACTAAAAATATACTAGAACTAATAAATAAGTTCAAGTTGCAGGATACAAGAACAGTATACAAAAACCAATTGACTTCTATACACTAGCAATGAAGAATCTAAAAATGAAATTAAAATTATTCCATTTATAAAGCATCAACTAAAATGTTTAGGAATAAATTTAACAAAAGAAGTGCAAGATTTCTACACTGGAAACCACAAAACATGGTTAAAGAAGAGCTCAATCAATGGAAAGACCTTACATATACATGGATCAGAAGATTTAACACTGTGAAGTTGGCAATATTCCCCAAATTGATCTATAATTCAGTGCAATTCCTATTATAATTCCTGAAATTAAAAGTTGATCTTAGCCTGGCCAGCGTGGCTCTGTGGTTGAGTGTTTACCTATGAACCAAGAGGTCATGTTTCAATTCCTGGGCAGGGCACATGCCTGGGTTGCAGGCTCAATCCCCAATAGGAGGAGGCAGCTGATCAATGATTCTCATCATTGATGTTTCTATGTCCCTCTCCCTCTCTGAAATCAATAAAAATATACACTGAGTGGCCAGATTATTATGATCTCTGAACACATAATCTGGCCACTCAGTGTATATCCTATATAATAAAAGGCTAATATGCAAATTGTCCCCTCCACCAGGAGTTCAACCAGTAGGCAGGCCAGCCAACCACCTATGTCCCCTCCCCCTGGCCAGGCTGGCTGGACCCCAGCCATGCACAAATTCATGCACCGGGCCTCTAATATATAGATATATATATAGCCAGATTATTATGCGTTCAGAGATCATAATAATCTGGCCACTCAGTGTATATTAAAAAATATTGATCTTAAAATTGATATATAAACACAAAGAACCCACAATAGCCAATCTTGAAAAAGAACAAAAAATTTAGAGGACTCACACTTCCCCATTTTACAACTTACTACAAAGCTCTATAGCTCAATAGAATAGAATTGAGAGTTCAAAATAAGCCCTTACATTTATGGTCAATTGATTTCAACAAAGGTTTCGAGACAATTCAACAGCAAAAGAATAGTCTTTTCAACAAATGTTGCTGGAACAGTGGATACCCATATGCAAAAGAATGAATTTGGATCCCTATCTTCCACCAAACTCAGAAATTAAGTCAAAATTGATCATTGACTTAAAATGTGAGCTAAAATCATAAAAGTCTTAGAAGAAAACAGGAATATATTTCCATGACCTTGAAGTAGGCAGTTTCTTAGATACAACATCAAAAGCACAAGCCATAAAGAAAATTGATAAATTGGATCTCATTGACTTTCAAAAGTTGTGCACTTCAAGACAGAAGAAAGTGAAAAGATAACCATTGACGGGGAGAAAATATTTGCAAATCATGTATTCAACAAGAGACATAGCTAGGACATATAATTACTTCTTGCAACTCAATAAGACAATTCAAGAAATGAGCAAAGGATTTGAATAGACATTTCTTCAAAAATGATATATGAATGGCCAATAAGCATAAGAAAAAATGCTCATCATTAGAAACCACAAGATCTGACATCACAGCAACTTGAAGTGCTATTAAAAAAACACAATGAGCCCTGGCTGGTTTGGCTCAGTGGATAGAGCATTGGCCTGGGGACTGAAGGGTTCTGGGTTCGATTCTGCTCAAGGGCACATGCCCGGGTTGAAGCCTGATCCCCAGTAGGGGGTGTGCAGGAGGCAGCCAATCAATGATTCTCTATCATCGATGTTTCTGTCTCCCTTCCTCTCTGAAATTAATAAAAATATATTAAAAGAAAAGCAATGGAAAAAATATCCTCAGGTGAGGATTAACAAAACAAAACAAAAACACATAGAGTTACAATATGACTAAGTAATTTCACTCCTCGGTATCCAAGATAGATAAAACCATATGACCCCACATAGACTTGTACATGCATGTTCATAACAGTTACTCATAATAGCCAAATGTGAAACCAACCCAAATGTTTTCGGCTGATGAATGGATAAATAAAATATGGTATATTCATAGCAATGGGATATTTATTATTCAATGATAAAAAGAAACAAAATACTGATGCATGCTACAACATGGGTGAATCTCAAAAATATACTGAGTATAACAAGCCAGATACAAAAGACCAGACATATGATTATATATATGAAATATCCAGAATAGGAAATCTGTAAAGACAGGAAGATTAGTGGTTGCTTGGAGCTGAGCACAGAAATGGGCTGTGACTACAAGTGGGCATGAGGTTTCTTGTTGGAGTGATGGAAATGTTCTAATTAGATCATGATGATGGTTGCAGAGCTGTAAATATACAAAGTCATTGAACTGTACACTTAAAATGGGTGAAATTTCTTGTTATTATATCTCAATAAAGCTGTTTAAAAAAACACTTGAAGCAAATATGACAAAATATTAAGATGTCAATTCTGGCTGGTTGGAATGTAGGTTTTTGCTTTATATTCTATTTACCCTTGGTTTTAATGTTTAAGATACCATAAATTCCTGAGCCCCAATTTCAAGTCAGATAGATACGTAAATTTAGAGTCTTTTTATTATACGCTTACCTTCAGACACTGACAGTTGCACACATCCCCAAAGCAATGAATGATCCCTTGTCAGAGCACTCTCAGTGGGGTCTACCTGTCTCATTCACAGCAAATGCAGCTCTTTAGTGCCTGGCTCTTCAACATACGCCAAGAATGACTGGACATGAGGAAGGCATTTTACATGAAAGAAAGAAAACATCCTGGAAGGGTGAATTCAGAGGAAGCACACAATATAGAGAGCAAATGAAGCTTTTTTAAAAATCTGTATAATACTTCTAGAGAAAATCTGTGGCCCTGGAAAGTATTAGAAATGTATAATAAAAGGAATATTCAGAGAATAGAAGAGAAATGTGGACATGAAAAATAGTTGCTAAAAGGTTTGGAATATAAAATATAACAAAATAACAAAGAGAAAATGAGATGATCAGTCCAAGTAGTTTAATATTCAACCATAGAGACTGAAAATATAGTGGGAAGGAATCTATTAAAGAAATGATAAGAGAAAATTTCACTGTAACGAAGAATATGAGTTTCTACATCTGAAGGTCTAGCATAATAGTTGACAAAAAAAGATTTACCAATCATATCGTAATGAAATATCAGAAAATAAGCCTCAAAAGAATATCCTAAAAGTGTCCAGAGAGTAACAACAGGTTGCACAAAATCCATCAGAAAACAAATTGCTCGAGAGAGAACACACATAAAACAAATTGGTTTTAGGTTTCTAGAAGTTAGAATTCAATGGAACAGTGTCTTCAGGATCCTGAAGGAAAAGCATAAGGGTAGAACAAAGACATTTTCAGACATGCAAGTTCTGGTAGACAGTTATATTTGTGATCAACCAATAACTTTAGACTTTCCTTTTTCTGTTTGGGGAAATACCCACATTAGGAAACCCTGCCTCGCCTGAGTTGAAGCCAGAATTCAATGTATCCAGCATCTAGGCTCTTTCAATCAGATACTTCCTGGGTAAGACCTCAATTTGAAGAAATTGAGGGAGTAAATTTTACACAGGATCAACGCCTGGAGGAGGGTGATGAGAGAGCTTTCAGAGGCAGCAGTGGCATAGGTTCTAGTTAGTGATGGCCCTTGCTCAGGATCTTTGATGCCTTGGACCAGAGGAGGTATTTGAATACCTTAATACAGTATATAGATTTTTTGATAATTTGGGTATTGTTTCTGGATGCACAGTCTTCAAACCCTATTTTCTGGTCCTGTAGATTCTGTGAGCTACTTAATAATCTCTAATGAAGCTTCCAAGGATGCTCCTGGTGGGTAAGCTCCACTAACACAAAGGAAAGAAGACTGAGATGGGGGAACCAGGAAATATAACAGAGAGAGGAAAAGGGGATCCCCAAGGTCACAGTGAATAGAAACCCCAGGATGCAGGCTGGGCAAAGATTAACCAGTCCAAAATCAAGTAAGCATATGGAAGGCTTCAGGAAGAATAGTTCTTGAAAAAGAAATCTGATTTAGCAACGGATATGCTTTATTTTTTAAATTGATTTGAGAGAGAGAGGGTAAGGGAAAGAGACATATTTATACATTCATTGGTTTATTTTTGTATGTGTCCTGACCAGAGATTGAATCTGCAACCTTAGAGTATCTGGGCTACCCAACTGAGCTACCCAGCTAGGACTGATATGGTTTATGTATTTAGAAGAGATTTTCACTACTAGAAATGAATTTGGGATGAATTAACATGTATAAAACCAAGCAAGTGAAATAATGAGACAAATATTAACTAGGATAAATGAAACTTGATACATGAAAGGAATTGTAGCCCTAGCTGATTTGGCTCAGTGGATAGAGCGTTGGCCTGCGGACTGAAAGTTTCTAGGTTCGATTCCGGTCAAGGGCATACATGCCAGGGTTGCAGGCTTGATCTCCAGTAGGGGGTGTGCAGGAGGCAGCAGATCAGTGATTCTCTCTCATCATTGATGTTTCTATCTCTCCCTATCCCTCTTCCTCTCAGAAAACAATAAAATATTTTTTTAAAAAGAAAGGCAGTATAATCATAGTAAACTACATGACTCAGCTGTGACTAATTTTATATGGTATAGCTATATGAGAGGATGGGTATGTGTGTTCGGATGGACCATAAGAGAACTAAATCCATGTGTTATATAGTATGAGTGTCCACAATGTCTAAAACTGAAAAGTCTAGAAATATTGGGAGGGAAAAAGCAGAAGAAACAGCTAAAATACATGAGTGATTGCCTTTGAGGAGTGCAAATGAGGGAGAGGAAGTAAGTTGATCAGTGTTCTTTTTTAAAAAATATATATTTTATTGATTTTTATAGGGAGGAAGGGAGAGGGATAGAGAGCTAGAAACGTCGATGAGAGAGAAACATCGACCAGCTGCCTCCTGCACACCCCCTACTGGGGATGTGCCCGCAACCAAGATACATGCCCTTGACCGGAATCGAACCTGGGACCTTCCAGTCCGCAGGCTGACGCTCTATCCACTGAGCCAAACCGGTTTTGGCGAAATATAATTTTTTAAAAATAAATGTATTTAAAATGTTAGAATTTGCCTCAAAACTCAATAGAGTGGCTGTGTCTTGGAAGTATGGGATTCAAGAAGACTTCTGGCTCCTGCCCCTCTAGCTGCCAGTTACCACTGTGACTGCCACAGTATCCACGAAACAGGAAAACTGCTGACTTAAAGGCCAAGTCCCAATCTTTGACATGATTTAACCTATGCTGTTCATGCTTGGCACTTCTCTGTGTCTCTCTCCTCTATGTCCACATTCTTGGATGTTCCCAAATAAGAAGTTCACACCAAATATTGGCATTTGAGGCACAAAGGTTACAGTAAAATTCACCTTTTTAATCTTCTCTTTTCCATGTGTTTTATCAAAAAGGAAATGTTGAAGCTTGTGGGGCAGAAACATGCAGATATCTTGGAGAGAGAAACAAGCACATCTTATGGAGGGGATTTATTACTTTAGACAAGTGCCCATCAGAGGTGAACACTAGCTGTCAAGTAAGGCATTCTGGAGAGCTCCCACCTCAATAGTTTGTATTGGAACCCAATAAATGGCTCAGGCAAATTGTGCTCATGGACTGTGGAGGACAGAATCCACATAGTCCATGAGCACTACTTGCTTGAGCCCCCTCCAGGGTTGGTAGGGAAGGATACCTCATGTAGAAGATTAATCTGGAAGGCAGGGGTTATAACTTAAAAGAAAAAGAGAAGAACTCTGGCTTGGTGGCTCAGTTGGTTAGGTGTCATCCTGTACACCGAAAGGTTGCAGGTTAGATTCCTGGTCAGGGCACGTGCCCAGGTTTCAGGCTCAGTACCTGATAGGGGTGTACAGGAGGCAGCTGATCGATGTTTCACTCTCACATTAATGTCTCTCTCACCCCATTCCTTCCTCTCTCTAAAAATCAATACAAATATAAATTTTTTTTAAAGGAAAAGAAGTGAGGGAGGAAAAGCATAGAGTCAGAGAAAATGACTGGAATTCTTTTACTGGAGCCAAGTGTTTGTGTAAGGAACTCTTGAGAGATAAGTTTGAGAAAACAAAAAGAGATAAAGATGTGGTTTAAACACAGTCATTCACTGTTTCCAAACTCCACTGAAGTGACAGGAACAGGATTTTTGTTTTAAGAAATTTGAAAACATGATTTACCAAACCCTGAAAAGGTGAATCCTAAATTGGCAGCAAGGAAAGCCAAGAAGCTACACAACGGTCCGTACAGAACCCCAAAGGCTTAGGATTTCATAGCACCATGTACCTCTGGATGTGGCAGATAAAACGAGGCTAGGGAGGATCTGTTTCAACAAATCCTTTCAAGTCTAAGAGGTTGGAGCCTCAGATGCCCTCCCTTCCTTTGGGCAGCAGAGCAAACTGCTCCTCTCACCCTGGCAGAAGACTAAGCTTCATGGTCTATGGACTGGGAATTTCCAGGCACCATTGAGAATGTGGTTGTCATGGGGAAAACAAGTTGATTTAGTGAATCTCACAAGCTGGATTGGATACTGGAAATTTCGGGACCCATTTTCCACGGGAAGCCAGGCCTGTCCCCTCCAGGAAGAAGACTGGAAGATCCTTCGCTGTTGAACAAAGGTTCAACCAGAAAACAGCCCAGCCAGATCACCATGCAGGGAAGCATCATCAATAAACCCTTCTGCTCGCCCTGAGCTTCTAGTCAGTTTTTTGTGCTATGCTTTTATATTCGAGCCAACTACTAAGGATTATCAGACATTTGAGAAAATTTTTAAACTTGAAAGGTAGACCAAAACAAACAAAAAAAGAATAAAAAATTTGGAAGAAACAGACCATACAGCCTGGCTGGCATGGCTCAGTGGTTGAATGTCGACCTATGAACTAGGAGGCCACCGTTTGATTCCTGATCAGGGCACATGCCCAGGTTGCAGGCTCGATCCCCAGTGTGAAGTGTGCAGGAGGCAACAGATCAATGATTCTCTCTTATTATTGACTAGAGGCCTGGTGCACAAAATTCATGCACTCAGGGGAGTCCCTCAGCCCCACCTACACCCCTTTTGCAGTCCAGGAGCAGTCAGACATCCTTAGTGCTGCCACGGATGGACGGGGGAGAGGCTCCCGCCACTGCCGCTGCACTCGCCAGCTGTGAGCCAGGCTTCTGGCTGAGCGGTGCTCCCCCTTTGGGAGCGCACTGAATACCAGGGGGCAGCTCCTGCATTGAGCGACTGCCCCCTGGTGGTCAGTGAGCATCATAGCGACTGGTCATTCTGCTGTTTGGTCAATTTGCATATTAGCTTTTTATTATATAGGATGTTTCTCTCTCTCTTTCTCCCTTCCTCTCTGAAATCAATAAAAAATATATTTTAAAAAAAACCAAAAACAACAGACCATACATATATGGGGGGAAAATGAAATCTTTAAAAGCCATTGACATTTTTGTACTTTTAGAGAGACAGAAAAAAATGCTCCCAAAAAACAAGAACAGAACAATAAAAAAGAAGGGGAAAAAGGAAGTTACATATACACAAAAAGCTAAGGGAACAGAAATAACCCGTTGGAAATAAATATTTGGTAGACCCCTAACTGGTTTGACTCAGTGGATAGAGCATGGGCCTGCGGACTGAATGGTCCTAGGTTCGATTATAGACAAGGGCATGTACCTTGGTTGTGAGCACATCCCCAGTAGGGGGTGTGCAAGAGGCAGCTGATCGATGTTTCTCTCTCATAGATGTTTCTAACTCTCTATCCCTCTCCCTTCCTCTCTAAAAAATCAATAAAATATTTTTTAAAATTTGGTAGAATGAAAAAGAGAATAGTAGGCTTGAAAAATGACATTTTTCAGAAGCTAGAACATAGTGATAAAGGAATAGGAAATTGGGAGAAGAAAAGATACAAAAAATAGTGGTCCAATATCCAAATAACAGGAGTTAATGTATGGATGAAAAAGTAGAAGTCATCAAAGAAGTAAATAAAAAGTTTCCCTAAAACTAAAGAACCAAAATTTTGAGATTGAAAACATGTAAGAACACTGAGACAAAAGCCTTTATAAACTGAGGGTAGGAGAAAGAAAAATATACACCAAGCCTTATATAAAGATGTAGGAATCAGCCCTGACTGGTTTGACTCAGTAGATAGAGCATCTGCCTGGGGACTGAGGGATCCCGGGTTCGATTCCAGTCAAGGGCATGTACCTTGGTTTCGGGCACATCCCTAGTGGGGTGTGTGCAGGAGGCAGCTGATCGATGTTTCTAACTCTCTGTCCCTCTCCTTTCCTCTCTGTAAAAAATCAATAAGATATAAAAAAAAAAAAGACCTAGGAATCAAAATTACATTTTTCTCATTCCTCACTCCTTATCCATAAAACAGTAAAAAAATAAGTTAATAAAACAAAAACACCCAGTCAGAATTAAAGGTAAAATCAAACTCACAATTAAAGGTATAATTAACATAAAAGAAAAACTGTAAGATAATATTTATCTGCCTTTGGATGAGGAAGTAACTTTCTAAACATAAAGCCAAGAAGAATATTACAAAGGAAAAGAGATTCAATAACATTAAACATTGAAATACATGTCAGAACATTTTAAATAAAATTAAAGAAGTATAGCTCAGCCAGTGTGGCTCATTGGTTGAGCATTGACCCATGAACCAGCATGTCACGGTTCGATACCCAGTCAGGGCACATGCCCAGGTTGTGAGCTCCATCCCCATTGGGGACATGCAGGAGGCAGCTGATCAATGATGTTTCTCTCTCATCCATGTTTCTCTGTCTCACTTCCCCTCTCTAAAATTCAATAAAAACATTTAAAAAAAAATAGAGTTTAGGAGAAGCACGCCTGAGAGAGAAGACGGGGAAGGGGAAGGCGTGGGCATGATCCTAGGATGGAGAGGATCTTGGAGAAATTATTATTTAAATATATTTTTATTGATTTCAGAGAGGAAGGGAGAGAGAGATAGAAATATCAGTGATGAGATAGAATCATTGATTGGCTGCCTCCTGCACACCCCTCATTGGGGATCAAGCCCAGCAAACTGGGCATGTGCCCTGACCAGGAATCGAATTGTGATCTCCTGGTTCATAGATTGACGCTCAACCACTGAGCCACACCAGCCAGGCTTGGAGGAATTATTTTTAAAAGACATAGGAGAAAGACTTCCTAATTTCTAGAAATCTACCAAGTTTATGAAATCAGATGTTTTTATAATCACTCTGATATTAAGAACACACTTTTCAATTGTCAGAACTGTCAGGTTTCTTTAGACGAATTCTGGTGGTTGTGGATACTATGGATAAGAATAAAATGGAAGCTCTAGGGATTTGGTTCAGTGGACAGAGCTTTGGTCCGAAGACTGAAGGGTCCCAGGTTGGATTCTGATCAAGAGCACATACCTCAGTTGCAGGTTCCCCAGCCCTAGTCCAGGGGTATGCAGGAGGCAACCAATCAATGGGTCTCTCTCACATCCATGTTTCTGTCTCTTGTGGAGCCCTAGTTGGTTTGGCTCAGTGGATAGAGCACCGGCCTGCAAACTGTTCAAGGGCTCATGCCCGGGTTGAGGGGTAGATCCCCAGTAGGGCCTCTGCAGAAGGTGGACGATCAATGATTCTCTCTTATTATTGATGTTTCTCTCTTCCTTCCTTTCTGAAGTCAATAAAAATATATTTTAAAAATAAATACTTGATGCTGGTCTCAAATTTAAAAAAATCAATGGAAAAATATCCTCAGGTGAGGATTAACCAAAACAAACAAACAAAAAACAACCCTAAAATGGAAGAGTATCTGAAATGCAAGGGTATTTAGTCTCCACTGGTACCTGGGGCTCCAGTTGAAAGTGAAACCAGACAACCAATGGGTCTGGGCTGCCTGTCACTACTTGAGCCAATAAGAGACAGGGTTTGCGGGGGAGGGGAGAGGAGAAGAGACAGGGTTGAATTATGGTTTATTCCAATAATGCCTACAGTTTGGGAAAACAGCAGGCCACCCCCGAAAATCTGCTCCACCCCACTCCTCCCTAAGCCAGATGCTATATTGGGTAGAAGGACAAAGATTACATGGGGAAGTAGACAAAAGGAATAAGAATAGGTACATAAACAATAAAAATGGGTATTACAGGCATGGGGAAGTAGGCGAAGGGGTAAAAATGGGTAAAATGATTACAGATTACAGGTAATGGGATTGAGGAGTTGCAAAGGGCGGTGCTTCGGGGACTTCATTGTTTGGCAAGAAGATTGTTAGTTTTTGCATGATAATAGGCAGTTCTGGGATGTGGAGAATGGACCGAATTTCCAGGTTAACTCCCAGGTCCCAGACTTACAACTCCCACCAAGATCAAAATATGCTTTCTTTAATCAGAACAAAACAATGTTTGCAGAGCATGATTAATATTTCTTATAACTGTAGCTAGTCTCCACTATTCTATTTCTCCCTCCCACCCCTAACAAAAGAAGCAGAAGGCAGTCTCACAGTAAAAGCAACCATTTGAGACCAAGTCTCAAAGAGAAGTGACTGATTTGTGGGAAGTACTAAAGGGCATTGTCATTGTGCCTGGCCAGTTCTGAGCATAGAATAACACAAAATCAGAGTATTTCCTTTGAGGCCCAATATCTGAAGAATTATGTAATGCCTCATTCTTTCTAGGATCCTTAGAAATGTAGAAAGGAAATAGTTTATAAAAAAAAAACACCCCACAAACTTAATGCTTATTTTAATTGTATATTAATAATTCGGTAAGAAATGAGGGCTTGTGTGATATTCATAGTCAGCATGTTATTATTTTTCTTTTCTAAAAATATATTTTTATTGATTTCAGAGAGGAAAGGAGAAGAGAGAGATAGAAACATCAATGATAAGAATCATTGAGTGGCCACCTTCTGCATGTCCCGCATTGGAGATCGAGCCCACAACCTGGGCATGTACCCTTATTGGGGATCGAACCATGACCTGGTTCACAGGCTGATGCTCAACCACTGAGCCATGCTGGCTGGGCAGCATGTTATTATTTCTTAGGGGAAAGGCCCTTACTTGGTTTGTAAGTTTCTCATATCTAGCTCCCCTAAACTGTTTCACTTTTCTTTTTTTCATTTCTTCAGATCAAGTTTTCAGATAGAAAGAATGAAATATTTGATTATGTATTCCAGAAAAAAACACATAAAGAATTTATAGTAAAATCATTGTAGAATTGTTTATATGTCCCAGGCATGAAACAGCTCGGGCCACCGTCATAGGCCTCAAGCTAGGATGAACTGAGGATTGTACTTCTGCTTTGCCCTGACTGATGTAAGAGCAACCTCACCAATCAGGTGTCTCCTTGACATTGCCAGGGGGTTGTAGAAGAATATCTTAGATTAAAAAAAAGAAAACAGAATGAGATAAAAGACTATCACGTGACACTGGTAATCTTGTCACTTGTAGAACTTAAAGGTCTAGTTTGGGTGGTGACAGCTGTAGAGTAGGAGAGGAAGGCAAGCTGGATCCTTGGACTCTTCGGTAAGGAAGGTAAGGAGAGCGTGGGATGCCTCTCGGGGTGTATAGATGAGGAAATGGGTTTGTGAATGTAAACTGTTGTCATTTATGTTTCAACATGTTTGGTATTGAAAGGGAGGTGAGAGAAGACAGTAGTTTAAATCAGGAAAGATGCCTAAACCGGTTTGGCTCTGTGGATAGAGAGTCGGCCTGGTGACTGAGGGGTCCCGGGTTCGATTCCAGTCAAGGGCATGTACCTTGGTTGCGGGCACATCCCCATTTGCGGGTGTGCAGGAGGCAGCTGGTCGGTGTTTCTCTCTCATCGATGTTTCTAGCTCTCTGTCCCTCTCCCTCTCTGTGAAAAATCAATAAAATATATATAAAAAAATAAATCAGGAAAGAGACTGAAGACTAATGATTTAAGAGAGACAAAGAGGATAGTGATTATTTAATTGACCTCAATCCTTGAACAATATAAGGTGTTGATTTAATGAGTTTAACTGGAGACCTCAGCCCTGGAGAGGAGGAGTACCTCTTCAGAGAGGAGAGCAGGATGAAAGATGGGATGTAACCATAGGGGAGAGGAGGCTACAGTGTGTGATAAATTGTTTCCTTGTTTCCCTTCCTTCCTTCCTTCCTTCCTTCCTTCCTTCCTTCCTTCCTTCCTTCCTTCCTTCCTTCCTTCCTCCCTTCCTTCCCTCCCTTCCCTTCCTTCCCTTCCTTCCCTTCCTTCCCTTCCTTCGTTGAGGGTACTATAGATGTCTTCTTTTTTTTTTCCCCCATTGCACCTCTTCACCTGGTTCTTGCCCCGCCCCAGGCCTCCAGCCCTGTTGTCTGTGTCCACAGGCAATGCATATAAATTCTTTGGTTAATCTCTTCCCACACCTCCTCCTCCTCCTTTCCCTCTGAGATTCCTTGCCTCTGGTTCTTTTTTATTTATCTGTTTATTTTGTTCATTAGATTCCACACATATAAGTGAGATAATGTGATTCTTGTCTTTCTCTGTCTTATTTCACTTAACTTAATAATCTCCAGGTCCCTCCGTACTGTCTCAAAAAGTAAGAGATCTTTTTTTTTTTTTTTTTTTTAATATACACTCATCTACTGATGGGGACTTGGGCTGTTTCCAGATATTAGCTATTGTAAATAACGCTGCTGTGAACATAGGGGTGCATATATTCTTCTTGATTGGTGTTTTGGGATTCTTAGGATATATTCCTAGAAGTGGGATCACTGGGTCAAATGGCAGTTCCATTTGTAATTTTTTGAGGAAACTCCACATTATTTTCTATCGTGGCTGCACCAGTCTACATTCCTATGAGCAGTGCACTAAGGTTTCCTTTTCTCCACATAACAATTTTTGGAGTGCACACTTTATAAAGTACAAAGACTCCTCAGAAAAATACAATGATGAACAAGACATAGACCATTCCTTCAAAATACTTTTAAAAAAAAATCGATTTCAGAGGAAAGGAGAGGGAGACAGAGATAGAAACATCAGTGATGAGAGAGAATCATAGATCTCTTGCCTCTTGCACACCCCTCACTGGGGATCAAGCCCATAACCTGAGCATGTGCTCTGACCGGGAATCGAACTATGACCTCCTGGTTCATAGGTCAACCTTCAACCATTAAGCCACACCAGCTGGGCTCAAAATACTTTTATATGGAAGATGAGACAAGTACAGAGATAACTCTAGGAGAATGCGAACACAAATTAATGAGCTTAATATACATTTTTCTACACCTCACTTTCTTCCTCCATGAAGGAGATAATGATAGTCTGAACTTCATTGACTAGTTATAAGGTTTGAATGAGATACTGTATAGAAGTGTTTATTAAAGGGCCTGGCAAAGATTAAGTGCTAAATAAAGGTGATTCTAGCTGTTCACATTATATAAGGTAAAAATGGTAAGTGCTAAGAGAACTAGAGGAGATGAAGAAGAGATGGTATTTTGTTGAGGCAATAAAAGAAGATAAGGGATCAAATCAAGTTCATTTAAGAAGGGGTAGAATGTAAGGACTAAGAAGGAAGAGAAATTTGGAAAGGAGAATGTGAGAAGAGGGAAACAGTTGTCTGGGAAGGCCAGGGGCCCTGTACTTGAGGATAAGGCTGGGGACCTTGGGTCATTCCTCCAGCAATGGGAAGGAAGCCATTATTCCCGTGGGAAGCTGAGCATGAGCACTTCCCATCCAACTTGTCAGGGCTCTGGGCTAGCCCATTGTTCAGGCATTCTGGGGCGGACACCTAGAGTCATTTTTGTACAATGCTGCTCCTTCATAATAATTCATCCCTGAGTGCTCATCAGGTGTATCTGGACTGGAGAGAGAGTGTTGTTATTTCCACCCAATTTTTAGAATCTAAATTAATTGAATTTGTCATGCTCCCTCAAGGATGAACCAGATTGTCATCCACTTCCCCTCCACCACCCCCATTTATTAGCAGTAAGTTCTATAGAGACCTAGAGATTGTTTAACCAGTTGTAACCCTCCGTTCATCCTTTGACGTTAAAATTGAAAAAGGAGAGGAGTGTAGTGTCCTCCTTATCTCACCCTCTGCAGATTCATTGGTGCAGGAAGGTCCAAGTAGGGCAGAGGTGCCAAGAGTCACTGCTCTCATTCCAAGACCCCTGCCATTAGCATTCAGGTCAGCCCACAAACATCGGATTGGAACACTCTTAAAAGCCATAAAAGCAGGTCGTTACAGAGAGCAAGCACTTCCTTGACTATTTCTGCCCGCTGACCCCAGACCCAAAGGAAAAAGGATTTATGTTTGGTCAAAGAAGCCAAATTGTAGTGGCCTCCCTAGGTATGGGGGTAGTGGAGGATTGGGACTTAGCCCCGAATTTTTTTGTCTACATGGATCTCTGGCGCCAAGATTCTAGGGGACCATGGAGATGTGGGGGTTTTCTATTACTTTGAGCAGTGGCAGGTTTCCTATTACTTTGAGCAGGCAAGCTAATATTTGTAGTCTTGATGGGAGATTGCAGGGTGAAGAAGATGAAATGCCTTGATTTCTAAAGGGACGGGGTTACCCCTTCCTGGGAGCTCCTCACCATGGTCCTTGGCAGCCCTGAATGCTAATAGTGTTTTGTGTCCTGACAGTTATTCGAGCGGCACTGCACTACCTTTCCTCCATTCTGGCAGCTTTACCAGAGAAATCTTTGTGTTCCTAAGTGGGCTCTGAAATGTGTAGACCCCCAAAACTTGGATTTGTTCATGGTTTCTGGCAAACTTTGGGGAATTTATTCAGAGCCAGTAACTCAGACATTTCCAATAAGTTTATAGGGCGAATTCAAGTGGATTCAGAATATCTAGAAAGTCTCCTCTGATTTCCTGCACCAACTGAAGATAGGAGTAGGTATGTCTGAGCTCCTGACTGGTGAGGCTAAGTGATTTTACTTGTACTAGGGAGCTGGGCATTAACCCCTCCAAGTTCTTAGCGACTCTCCCAGTCACTCACTGTAGCTGTGAATGAAGCTGTTTGTTTGCGCTTATAAATTGTTTTTTAAAAATTATTTTTTATTTAAAAATATTATTTAAAAAATAAAAAAAATAATTTCAGACTTGTTGAGGGATGGCAGTCCTTTCTCTCCTATATTTTCTTTGTAAGAAATCTCAAAGAAAAAAATTAGATAAAACACCCATGTTTTGTGAGCCGATAACACTGAAAAGTAAGTGGTTTACTAGAACAAGGGAGGGTGGTTCAGTTGGAAGAGAAGCTTATATAGTTGTTTGGGTTACAATAAGATTAGGGTGGGGCTGACCTGATTAGATTTTCGAAGAGTCACTCATAAGGGCTCTGATTATCAATACATGTTTTATTAGGAGACGTTTTCTTGAGAGAAAACAAGGCCATCAGAGGAGATCTTTCCGAGAAGGTGATATCTGAGCTGAGGCTAAGGAGGTCAGAGAGTTGCCTGTGTGCAAAGACCATCAGGCAGAATACCGGGCTTATTTGAGACACAGGAAGATGGTTGGAACTGAGAGGGCAAGGGGTGGAGTAGGAAGAGGTAGTCACAAGGTAATGGTGGACCAGATCATGTAAAGACTTCAAGGACATTCGAAGGATTCTAACTAGATGGAGGAGGTGTTCTGGAAGTTTTAGAGGGGAAGGTGAAATAGAATATTTGGAGAATGGAAAACCTTAGAAATTGGGAGAGTATAAGAGGATTAGCAAACAAGTATTAAGGGACCACTTGAAATTGCTAATGAAATAGTTTGCTGATGTATCTTTGTTTTTAACTTTAATGAGAATATTTCTTTTGTTTTACTATTAAGTATGATACTTGCCCCTGGCCGATTGCTCAGTGATTAAAGCCTGGCCCCCCTCCTCCTCCACTCACTCCAAAGGGTGGTGGGTTCAATTCCAGGTCAAGAGCATGTACCTTGTTTGCGGTTGCAGGCTTGATTCCCAGGCTTGGTTGGGGTGCATGCGGGAATCAACCAATTGATGTGTCTGTCTCTCATTCTCCCCACCTCCCTTCCACTCTATCTAAAAGCAATGGAAAAATATCGTTGGGTAGGATTAAAATAAAGAATGTTAACTTATTTATTTTTTTCTTAAAATATGTTGTTGTTGATTTTTAGATAGGAGAGGGAGAGAGAGAGAGATAGAAGCATTGATTGCCCACCACTGAGGATCCTGTGCCCTGACGGGGAATCAAATAAGTGATCCCTTGGTGCTTGGGACAATGCTCAATCCACTGAGTCACAGGAGCCAACGCTATTTATGTATGTACGTATGTATGTGTGTATGTTTAAATCCTCACCTGGGGATATTTTTCCATTGATTTTTAGAGAGAGTGGAAGAGAAAAGGAAAGAAAGAGAGAAACACACCGATTGGTTGCCTCCTGCACGAACCCCAATCAGGGCCCTAGCCAGGGAGGAGCCTGCAACCGAGGTATGTACCTTTGACCAGAATTGAACCCGGGATCCTTTGGTCCACATGCTCTATTCACTGAACCGAACCGGCTAGGGCCCGCTATTTATTTTTTACATGAAACCATGTACATTATAGAAGTCATTTTTCCTTTTTAATTAAACATTGGGTGACATCGATTAATAAAATTATATAGGTTTCAAGTGTACACTTCTATGATACATCGTCTGTAAATTGCATTGTGTAGTTTTTCTTAATGTTTTATAACTAGAGAATTTTAAACTCATGAATGGATGCTGAATTTCATCAAGTACTTTTTGGTACCTACAAGATGAAAATGTTCACTTCCTTCATGAACACTCTGAATTAGATTATTAGATTTTTGATATTGAATCATCCTTGCATTCCTAGGATACATCCTATTTGGTTATGTTGTAGTATTCCTTTAATATATTGGCATATTTGATTGGATAGTATTCTACTTAGCATGCTTTCGTTTACACTTACAAAAATGGCCTGTAGCATTATTTTCTGTTGTCCTTTTCTGATTTTGCTATCAGAGATAAGAATAACCTCCTCTGAGTAGCTCTCCCAACTTTCTGTACACTGAAAGAACTTGCATAATAAGACTTAACTGATTCTTTAAAATTTGTTAGACTCACCTATAAAATGATGTGAAAAATGAGTTTTTAGGGGTCATATTTTAAACCAGATTTTTATACTGGGTCATTCAAGGTTTCTGTTTTCCCTTGGGTTCATTTTGGATATATTTCCTCTCAAAAATTGTTCTGTTCTCTTTTCAAAATTTTGATGTCAAATTGCAAACATTATCCTTTGAGATTTTATTTTATTTTTTAAAATATGTTTTCATTGATTTCAGAGAGGAAGGGAAAGGGAGAGAGAGAGATAGAAACATCAATGATGAGAGACAATCATCCATTGGCTGTCTCCTGCACGCCTCCACTAGGGATCGAGCCTGCAAGCTGGGCATGTGCCCTTGACTGGAATCGAACCCAAGACCCCTCAGTCTGCAGACCAACACTATTCACTGAGCCAAACCAGCTAGGGCTATCATTTGAGATTTTAGAAATTCCCTACTATATTACTAGCTTAGTGTACTATTCAGTTCCTAGTATTGTTTATTTTTTACCTTCTTTCCTGTCTCCTGATCAGTTTTGCTCAGAATTGTTGCTTTTATTAGTCTCCTCAAAGAACATTTTTGTCATCATCATCTGTTTTGCATGTATTATCTTTCATTAATAACATCTTTCTTTTTGTTATTTCTATATTCTTCTTCCCTTCAATTGAATGTTTAGTTCATTTATGTTCAATCATGTGTCCTTTTACTTTTAATATAATGAAATATGTCTTTTACTGTTCTTGAATGCTTTTCACCCTAAACTCTATTTTTTAAAAATATGTATTTTTATTGATTTCAGAGAGGAAGGGAGAGGGAGAGATAGAAAGATCAGTGATGACAGAGAATCATTGATCAACTGCCTCCTTCACTCCCCCTACTGGGGATCAAGTTAACCCAGGCATGTGCCCTGACAGGGTATTGAACCCTCCTGGTTATTAAGTCAAGGTTCAACTCTGAGCAACACCAGCCGGGCCTAAACTCTATTTTTAAATAAACATATGTCAATTTATGAAAGTCATAATAGCTTGATGAATTATCACATTAGCTCTTCTGATGGCTGTCTAATGAACACTTAGGTTCAGAACAGAATATTAACATCACTCCAGAGAACCCTTTTAATCCCCAAAGGTAAGGGGGTCTCACAACCTCTTTCTTTCCCAAAGGTAATCACTCTGACTTCTAACATAGATTACCTTATTTTAAGAATGGATAATTTTGCTCATTATTATGCTTATAAAATTATTCCAAAATTTAAATGTAGTTTTTGTTTATCTTAATTGATACACTGGATTCCATTGTATGACTACACCACAATATATTTCCCCATTCTGCTGTGATGGACATTTGAGTTGTTCCTAGTATTTGGCTACTAGAAATAATGTAGTTATGAACATTCTTGAAAGTGACTTTCAGTGAACAGCTGGACACATTTCCTTGCATGTGATAACAGTTGGATCATAGCACTTGTATATGTTCTCTTTTACACAATGCATATGCTCAATTTTAATAGATACTGTCCAAATTGTTTTCCAAAGTGAATGTAATGATTTCCATTCTCTCTACTGAGATATAAAAATTCCAATTGTTCCACATCCATACCATCTCTTACATTGTAAAGTTATAAAATGGTAGCCTTTCTTGGAGTTTTCAATAATATCCCATGGTGGAATATTATTTGTAGTCCCCCAATAACTTCTTCTAAATATTAATTTTTAAACTTTCTGTATTTTTTTCTTTCAGGTTTTGCTTTAAAGACATCAGAAGACACTTGGTATACCACAGCCAGGACTTCATAATTCAATAGATCTCCAGAGGACAGCCAGCTGAGGAATATCACAGGAGTGGAGTCTCCTGGTGAATCAGCAGGCCTAATAAGCGTTACCATCTAGTCTGCATAAAAGTCATAATAGCTTGATGAATTATCACATAAGCTCCTCCTACCTCATAGATATTCAAATCCATTTTTGAAAAAGTAGCGTGTTCCAGCATCCTCAACTATCTAAGCTACTTAAAGTCTTTGTACTTTGCTTATTGATGGAAGCTATAAAGTCTAAGGCTAATTGTGCCCAGAATCCAAATTGTAACATAATGATATTTTATCCAACCAAAGAAGAGTTTGATGATTTCGATAAATATATTGCTTCCATAGAATCCCAAGGTGCTCACCGAGCTGGCCTGGCTAAGATCATTCCACCCAAGGAATGGAAAGCCAGACAGACCTACGATGATGTCAATGACCTCGTAATAACCACTCCCCTCCAGCAGGTGGCGTCTGGGCGAGCAGGTGTGTTCATTCAATACCACAAAAAGAAGAGGGCCATGACGGTGGGGGAGTATCGCCTGCTGGCCAACAGTGGACAATACCAGACTCCACCACACTTGGATTTTGAGGATCTGGAGCGGAAATACTGGAAAACGCGCCTGTACGATTCGCCCATATATGGCGCTGACATCAGTGGCACCTTGTTTGATGCCGACACTAAACAATGGAACCTTGGCCACCTGGGAACCATCCAGGACCTGCTGGAGCAGGAGTGTGGGGTGGTCATCGAAGGCGTCAACACCCCCTACCTGTACTTTGGCATGTGGAAGACCACCTTCGCCTGGCACACGGAGGACATGGACCTTTACAGCATCAACTACCTGCACTTCGGGGAGCCCAAGACGTGGTACGCGGTGCCCCCAGAACACGGCCAGCGCCTGGAGCGCCTGGCCAGGGAGCTTTTCCCGGGCAGCTCTCGGGGCTGCGAGGCCTTCCTGCGGCACAAGGTGGCCCTCATCTCGCCCAGTGTCCTCAAGGAGAACGGGGTCCCGTTCAGTCGCATCACCCAGGAGGCTGGAGAGTTCATGGTGACGTTTCCCTACGGCTACCACGCTGGCTTCAACCACGGCTTCAACTGTGCGGAGGCCATCAACTTTGCCACCCCGCGCTGGATCGACTATGGCAAAGTGGCCTCTCAGTGCAGCTGCGGGGAGGCCAGGGTGAGCTTTTCCATGGACGTGTTTGTGCGCATCCTGCAGCCCGAGCGCTATGAGCTGTGGAAGCGCGGGGAGGACCGGACTGCTGTGGACCACGTGGAGCCCACGGCGCCGGGCAGCCGGGAGCTGAGCGCCTGGAGGGAGGGCCGGGCGGCCTGGAGATCTGCGCTGGGCCTGAGGCACCTCCAGCCCCGTCGGGCCACGCACACCCCTCCATCAGTGGGCACGGGCCGTGGGTCCCGCCGCCACCGCAGCAGCCGGGCCCCTGTGCGCCAGCCATCCCTGCGCCCCTGGCCAGCCCCGGGTTCTGCCTCCGCCGCCCAGCCCGCGGCCTTCTCCTTGAAGTCCGACCCATCCTCACAGCCAACCTCCGGCACATCTGCCCAGGATCTCCAGCCAACTGGCACACGTGGTCGTGGTCGAGGTCGTGGTCGTGGACGTGGTCGTGGTCGTGGTCGAGGTAGCTATCCTCAGGAACAGGGGACTCAAGAGTCGATTGTTCAGGCCCCGGCTAAGAGGCGCCGCCTAGTGGGCGCAGTGCACACAGCTCCGGATCCTCAAGTCCAGCCTGTGCCTGAGGACAAACCCTCCATGGACAGCCCAGCACCGCTGGACCCAGCATCCTAAGGTGGCTTTTGGGTGCCGCTGTGCTCCCGTCCCCGAAACCCAGGGGACGCCTACCTTTGTTCTCCATGTTCTTTTGTGTGGAGATTCATCGAGCCTGGCCACATTTACATCTCAAGGCTGTGAGCAACTTTGTAAGTCACTGGTCTTGCATGAGAGTTCCCCGGTGTTGCCTCTGGACTGGCTGAGTCCCTGGTATTTAACAAGATCGCCATAGTTTATTCTTCCTCCCAGGCCCTGGAATGTCTTTGGACACTGCTAACTCCTGTGTGGCCAATTGAGCTTTCACCCACTGGACACCCCATGTCTATGTGCACCCTAAAGGTTCTGCTGAGTTTGCCAAAGACTGATCTACCCCAGACTCCCATCCTCTGGAACAGCTGTGGATGTTGCCCATCTTCAGAAGAATCCTGGGCTTTGGTTCCCCTCCAGTCTCCCTCCCTTTTCTTTCTTCCTTCCCCTGCCCCTCCACCCCGCTTTCCTGCTAAACCAGGCCCTTTTGACCAGTTAGGTCAGCAGAGGCTCAAAAATCAGTTATGATCTTTCTGAGTCATTGATATGTTTAAAATGCTGTCACCAGTATTTGTTCACAAATATATTAAAGGTAACTGATATCTGGCTTTTTTTTCCTAATATTGTTCATTCAACCAATTGAGGGTTTGAGGTTACTGTTTTCTGCACTTTTCCTACTAATTATATCAAAACATTTTAAGAAAAACATATTCTTATGGCCTAGTAAAATTGTGTGGAGTTGGTGAATGAAGTGGGGATGGTTGTTGGGTTCTGCTTGACCGCCTGGCTTGGGAATTGGATGTATAGACATTATCTTAAGGATGACTTGGTAGAAATCATTTGGCATTTGGCTGAGCAATAGAACCGAGTTGCTGGGAGAGATGAGCAAGCAGAGGACAAAAGTACCGTCATCCAAATTTTTTCTCTTCAAGTCTTCTTTTTCAAAGCTATATGTATGTATTTATTTTAATATTTCAATATATTGTTACTGATTTCAGAGAGGAAAGGAGAGGGAGAGAGAGAAACATCAATGATGAGAGAGAATCATTGATCAGCTATCTCCTGCACACTCCTAACAGAGGATCGAGCCCACAACCCAGGCATATGCCCTGATCAGGAATCAAACTGACCTCCTGGTTCATATGTAGATGCTTACCCACAGAGCCATTCCAGTCGGACTATATCTATATTTCATGTGGTTAATTCACTGGTTCATTTCAATAAACAAATCCATTAAATAAATTAACAAGACCATTTCAATTGGTAATATGTGGGGATGGGACGGTAGGGCAGAATTGGCAGGGGCTGGCATGGGTTCTGGTGATCAGGGAAAGCTTAGAGCAGGAGACCTTTCTGAGACCCAACTGACAAAAGGGATTGGTTTCCACTTAGAGAAAACAGAAAATGTAATAGCTCTAGTGTGGAATAGAAAGAAAGCTTGTTTGTATGAGTCATAGAACAGAAGAAGGAGAACCGTAGGACCTTGTGACTCATATTAGGTATTTGAATATTTTTCTTTTTAAAAATCATTAAGTATTTTTATTTATTTCAGAGAGAAAGGGGGAGGGAGAGACAGATAGAAACATCAATGATAAGAATCATTGATCGGCTGCCTCCTGCATGCCCCCCTACTGGGGATCGAGCCCACAACCCAGGTATGTGTCCTTGACCGGAACTGAACCCAGGGCCCTTCGGTCCGCAGGCCGATGCTCTATCCACTGAGCCAAACCAACTAGTGTGGTATTGGAATATTTTTCAACTTGAAATAAGGCAGTGGCAATTTAAAACAGCGCTTGACATGATGTGACATACATATTCAATCAGCATAGCTCTGTGGACAATGGGGGCAGAAGTATTTAGAATATCTAAGTGATACAAGGGAGAGTTGGTGGTTATTTTGACTTAAGCTTTACTAATGAAGATGCACAGAGTGGACAAACTCAGAATAAATTTTGGAAATTAAAAATGATAGTTTGGATACAAAAGGAAACATTTCAAAGAAGCAAATCACCTTTCCCCTGGGCCCAGCTCTCCCTTACAGAATTTCAGTAACCCTCAGGAATACGAAGCACCGAATAAAGTGAAGAGCAGTGAGTACCCTCCTGTGAAGCTAGTGAGTGTGTAATTGGTGAAAACTATTGAGAAACAGTAGCAAGATAAAATTTTGAACTCACATAACCTATGACCAAGAGATTAATGTGTAGGCACTAGTGCGGGGTACTCCAATAGATGTCTGGGAGAATGTCCACAGCAACTGAGTAAGAGGTCAGAAGAGGAAACAATGTGAAGGCCCATCGGCAGTAGAAACATTTATACAATTGAATGCAGCCCCCAAACAAAACAAAGCCAGTTATGTGTGTGACACGATGAAGGAAAAATACACACGAAAGGGTACATTAAAACATTCTCTCTTTTTTTTTTATATATAGATTTTTTACAGAGAGGAAGGGAGAGGGATAGAGAGTCAGAAACATGGATGAGACAGAAACATCGATCAGCTGCCTCCTGCACACCCCCCTACTGGGGATGTGCCCGCAACCAAGGTACATGCCCTTGACTGGAATCGAACCTGGTACCCTTCAGTCCCCATGCCGGCACTCTATCCACTGAGCCAAACTAGTTAGGGCAAAACATTCTCTTCTTTTTTTTTTTTTTTTTTTTTTTAAATATATTTTATTGATTTTTTATAGAGAGGAAGAGAGAGGGATAGACAGTTAGAAACATCGATGAGAGAGAAACATCCATCAGCTGCCTCTTGCACACCCCCTACTGGGGATGTGCCCGCAACCAACGTACATGCCCTTGACCAGAATCGAACCTGGGGCCCTTCAGTCCGCAGGCCGACGCTCTATCAACTGAGCCAAACCGGTTTCGGCTACATTCTCTTCTTAAAGGTTTATTTTTAAAGGTTTTATAAAGTTTTTTTAAAAAATGGTAACAGTTTTAATTTCATATTGTTTACTGAAATTAATATGCTAGCAATTCGGACAGGTTAATTGGAGAGGCGGATGAGGCAGTACTCCCGAAGGAGGAGCCTGAGTCAGGTACTAAGTGACTGGCAATATAGTATTTCTTGACCTGGGTGATGGTTCTACTTTGTTCCCTCTACGGTTATCAATAGATGTTAATAGTTCCTAATATGTGTAAGTTAAGCTGTACCACTATGCTTTGTGAACTTCTGTAAGCACATATTTTATAATTTTAAAAAATGTTAAAGAAACCTTTCTGCTTTAAAAAAATTATCATGTACTGGTTTATAGAATTGTTTGTTTTATATTGTGCTGTATCATTTTGTAGACTGTTTTAAAAAATAGATTATATTTCTAATTTTTTCATTCTCCTATTCTTCTTTGACACCTCTTATTTATTATTTTATTACACTTAGTGATACTTTATTTTTTTTTTAAAATGTATTTTATTGGTTTTTTACAGAGAGGAAGGGAGAGGGATAGAGAGTTAGAAACATCGATGAGCTGCTTCCTGCACACCCCCTACTGGGCATATGCCCGAAACCAAGGTACATGCCCTTGACCAGAATTGAACCTGGGACCTTTCAGTCCTCAGGCTGACGCTCTATCCACTGAGCCAAACCGGTTAGGGCTGATACTTTATTTTTAAGAACAGTTTTAGATTTAAAAATATTGATTAGAGAATTGGGAGAGTTCCCCCCATATAATTACCCCCATGCTACCTCATTCACAGTTTCCCCTATTATTAACACCTTACAATACTGTGGTACATTTGTTACAGTTAATGAATCAATGCCTATACGTTATTCAATAAATCTGTTATTCAGATTTCCTCAGTTTTTACTCAATGTCCTTTTTATGTTCCAAGGTCACATCCAAAATTCCAAGTTACATTTACTTTTATTGTCTCTTTCGGTTTCTCTCCGCTGTCAGAGATTCTCAGATTTATTTATGATAAAATGTTTATATGGAAACTTGACAATTTGGGGAAGTATTACTCAGGTGTATTGTAGGAGGCCCATCTTCTGGAATTTGTCTGATATTTTTTTAACATTTTTTAAAATTGATTTTTAGAGAGAGAGAGATCAACCTGAGAGTGGAACATCGATTGGCTGCCTTCTGCACACTTCCCATTGGGGACTGAGCCCCAAACCCAGGCATGTGCCCTAACCAGGAATCGAACTAGCAACCCATAGGTGCATGGGACGACACCCAACCAACTGACCCACACCAGCCAGGGTGTCTGATGTTTTTCTTATAATTGGCCAGAGTTTATGTGGTTTTTTTAAGAGGAAGATTATAGAGGTGAAGTGCCATTTTTATCACATCATATCAAAGGCATAAGCTATCAACATAATTGAGGACTCTCACTGAAGTAGTATTTGTCAGCATTCTCCACTATAAAATTACTACTGTGGCAAGAGGTCCCACCCACTGTGGCAAGTGGTCCCACCCCCTGCCACATGCTGCTCTGTACTCTTGAAGACAGTCCATATTGTAGTCCGCACTCGGGACAGGGTGTTACTCTTCCCTCCTTTACGTGCAGTTCTACATAGGTTATTTGGAATCTTCTGCAGGAGGGACTTATTTGTCGTCTCCAACTTTTTATTTACTCATCCATTTCTATCAGTGTGACTCAGATATTTATTTTGTATTTGTGGTTATAATTCAGTACTACTTTCTATTGTTGCTGAAATTGTTTGAGCTCTGGCCACTGGGAGCCCTTTCCTTGGGTTCCTGTGCCCCTTCGATGTGTCCCCATTGATGTGTTTGTTTTCAGGATGTCCTTCATTTCAGGCACTACAAGATGCTCCAGGCTCATGTTGTGTATTTCCTGCCCCAGTCCTGGAAACTTCTTACTTCATCAGTATCTCCAGATCTGCATTTTAGTCTTCTTTAAAAGTATCAGATTTATGTTTTTACTAATCATCTCTATTTTTTTATGTGTGTTTTCCTTTATTATTTTTAATATTTAAAAAGTATGTTTTCATTGATTTTAAAGAGAGAGGGAAAGATAGAAATATTGATGGATCAGTTGCCTCCCGCACACTCTGGGGATGGAGCTTACAGCCTGGGCATGTGCCCTGACCAGGAATAGAACCTGTGACTTCTTGGTGCATGGGTTTACACTCAGCCATAGAGCCACACTAGCTGGGCCTGTTTCCCTTTTTATCATGCAAACATATCTTTTATTTTATTTTGAATAATTCTGTTTTTACTAATTGCTTGAGCTGAACATAAAAATCAATATATTTTTAGATATATAGATATTATTGTAGATAATATGTGGATATTAATTTTCAAATAAATATGGTTGGTTCATTTTTTATTGTTGACTTTGATTTTTTTCTCTTCAAAAACTTTTTTTTAAACCAGAAGATACAGATCAGAAATTCATTTGACATCTCTCTCTCTCTTTCTCCTCCACTCTCATCTTTAATTTTCTACCTGACAAATAGAAAATCTGAGGAAATGACTTACGTTTGACCTTGTCCAAAAGCCAAAAAGCTAGTTCATGTCCCTTTAAGACCCAAGGATTATCACCTTAACAAGAATTCCTTAAGTGAAGAGAAAAAATAAATAATGGCAACCGAAAATTGCCCAAACCCAGAAAATCCCAAACATCAACTGAACTTGAGCAGATGTTTCTTTCTTTTTTAAAAAAGTGTATCTTTTTGTTAAAAGGAGGACAGATATACTCCTTTTGATAGGGGGGGACCTATAATCTAATAGAGCACCTGAATTAACCTGAAAATAATATTATTTTAAATCTTAGAACACATATAAATATATGAATAGGGGCTTAATTTTCTTATATAATAATAGAAGATTAAGTTTTTCTTAAGTTTTCTTTTCAAGGCCTGTGCGAAGCTATTAGGGAGGCGACTCAGCTGTGAATCCAGCAAGCAGAACCGAGAAGCATGGTCAGGCCAACCCATCGGGAGTCAAAGCATCATCTCGTCAACATCACCTCATCACCTGATAACTGATGACATCTTCGGAACTTCAGGACTGCACCTAGCTGCATTCTGTTCCTTAGCCCCTTTCCCTTATAATCTTGTCCCTGCAACTTGCAGGAAGGCAGGATTTGATGCTTCTAAGCATCCTCCCTTCCTTCTTGGTTGGCGAGCCTTCTCAATAAACGCCTAATGTGATTCAACCCTGCCTTCGTTATTGGACACAGTCACAGGCATCCCGAGTCTACTCCGGGGTTTCCCGGTAACACATTTCCCCCCACCCATAAACAAAAGTTTCTTCACACTTCAGACCACCACCCAATCATGACTTGTCTTTAACATCTAGTCTTTTCTTCTTTTTTAATTGCTGTTTCAGGTGCTGCAAAACACAGTTAAGACATTCAAAACTAACCACAAGCTATCAAAACTAGAGGGCTTTGCCAAAGAAGCCAGGTTCCAAAAATGCACCTAAAATTTATCACTGAACAAAAAAATAATGAGATTAGAGGTCAGGGAAATGGTGGCTTAGAGAGGCAGTCTGCAAGCGGCAGGAGGGAGGCCCTTTATTGCTGATTTTCAATTTATTTGATTGTGGTCAAGACCGCTCAATATGTTGACTCTGTAGAATTTTTATTGATACTTATTTTGTGGTCTTATATGGATAACATTTTTTGTTTCATAGGTATTTATTTTAATATTTATTGTTAAAAGTATTACATATGTGCCCATTTCCCCTCCATTGACCTCCTCCATTTCCCCTCCCCCCCACCCCAGGCGTTCAGCATCCTATTGTCTGTGTCCATGGATTAGGCATATATGCCTACAAGGTCTTTGGTTAATTATCTCCCACCCAGTCACCTTCCCCCACCTTCCCTCTGAGATTCCACACTGTTCCATGCTTCCATGTCTCTGGATCCACTCAGTTCATCAGTTTATTTTGTTACTTAGATTCCATATAGGAGTGCAATCATGTGATACTTATCTTTCTCTGACTGACTTATTTCACTTAGCATGATACTCTCCAGGTCCCTCCATGCTGCATCCAATAGTAAGAAATTCTTCTTTTTTTACTGCTGCTTAGTATCCCATGGTAAAAATACACCACAACTTTTTTACCCACTCACCTACTGATGGGCAGGCACTTGGGCTGTTTCCAGATCTTAGCTATTGCAAATCACGCTGCTATGAACATAGGGGGGCACACATTTTTTCTGATTGGTGCTTTGGGTTTCTTAGGATATATTCCTAGAAGTGGGATCAGTGGGTCAAATGGCAGTTCCACATTTAATTTTTTGAGGAAACTCCATACTGTTTTCCATAATGGTTGCACCACTCTGCATTCCCACCAGCAGTGTACGAGGATTCCCTTTTCTCCACATCCTTGCCAGCACTTGTCATTTGTTGATTTGTTGATGGTAGCCATTCTGACAGATGTGAAATGATACCTCATTGTAATTTTGATTTGTATCTCAGATGATTAGTAACTTGAAGCATTTTTCCATATGTCTCTTGGTCATCTGTATGTCCACTTTGGAGAAGTGTCTATGTAGGTCCCTTGCCCATTTTTTAATTGGATTGTTTGTCTTCCTTTTGTTAAGTTGTATGAGTTCCTTATATATTTTAGATATTAACCCTTTATCAAATGTATCATTGCCAAATATGTTCTCCCATTTCGCTTTGTTGATGGTTTCTTTTGCTGTGCAAAAACTTTATTTTGATGTAGTCCCATTTGTTTATTTTCTCCTTGGTTTCCTTTGCCTTAGGGGATGTATCTGTAAACATACTGCTATGAGAGAGTCTGAGATTTTGCTGACTGTGGTTTCTTCTAGGGTTTTTATGGTTTCACAACTTACATTTAAGTCTTTTATCCATTTTGAATTTATTCTTGTGTATGGCATAAGTTGGTGGTCTAGTTTAATTTTTTTTGCATGTATCTGTCCAATTTTCCCAAGACCATTTATTGAAAAGTCTGTCTTGACTCCATAGTATTCTCTTGCCTCCTTTGTCAAATATTAATTGAGCATAATGGCTTGGGTCGATTTTTGGGTTCTCTTTTCAGTTCCATTGATCTATAGGCCTGTTCTTGTGCCAGTACCAGGCTGTTTTGATTATGGTAGCTTTGTAGTATAATTTGAAATCTGGTATTGTGATCCCTCCAACTTTGTTTTTCTTTCTCAAAATTGCTGCAGCTATTTACAGTCCTTTTTGAGTTCATATAAATTTTTGGAGTATTTGTTCTAGCCCTGTGAAATATGCCATTGGTATTTCAATAGGGATTGCATTGAATCTGCAGATGGCCTTGGATAGTATGGACATTTTAATGATGTTGATTCTATGGGATACCCAGCTGGAATCTGAAGGGCCCCTGTGAACCTCTCTGAGGTTGTAAGGATGGACCACTCTTTTTCTTTTCTTCACATTTTTTAAAATTATTTTTTTTTAAATTTTTAAATTTCTTTATTTATTAAGGTGTCACATATTTGTCCTCATCCCCCCATTCCCATCCCCCACCCTTCCTCACGGATGCCCCTACCCCCCTGTTGTCCCCAACCATTGGTTAGGCTTGTATGCATGCACACAAGTCCTTTGGTTGATCTCTCCCCCCTACCCCCACCCTCCCTTACCCTCCCTCTGAGACCCGACAGTCCGATCGATGCCTCCTTGTTTCTGGGTCTGTTCTTGTTCATCAGTCTATGTTGTTCATCATTTCCCCTAGATGAGTGAGATCATGTGTTACTAGAAATATACTTATAAGAACCGAATGTGAGATGAGCAATAATAGTTATGCTGACAGGCAAATGAATCAGTCTGTAGTGAGTTTCTTTCTGGACCAACAGTTCTTTTGAGACCCAATTTCAATGTCCACCAGTTCCTTATGTGTACATATCGGCACTGACTTTTCAGCTCTGGATGGTGGACAAATGGTGGTAATGCAGGTCCGACTCCCTCAGGTTTGGTCTCGCCCGGACCCAGGGGCACGGCTTCACCCAGACTCAGGGGCGCGCGGCCTCACCCGGACCTGGGACCCAGCATCACCTGGGCCCCGGGGCGCGTGGCCTCACCCAGACCCAGGTGTGCGTGGCCTCATCTGGACCCGGGATCCAGCTTCACCCAGACCTGGGACCCAGCCTCACCCGGATCCAGGGGCGCACGGCCTCACCCGGACCCGGGATCCAGTTTCACCCGGACCCAGGGGCACGTGGCCTCACCCGGACCCCAGGGTGCGTGGCCTCTCTCGGACCCAGGGGCGCACGGCCTCACCCGGACCCGGGACCCAGCCTCATCTGGATCCAGGGGCGCACGGCCTCACCCGGACCCGGGAGGATGGACCACTCTTATGCCTCCATGGTCCAGGCCCCGACACAGTTGCCCAAATCTCCTGGACCCCTGACTGTGATTCCCTGGAGCTAAAGCTAGAGGCGCTGCCTCTCTGGGGTCCTGGGACACGTTCCCTGCCAATGGGTGGTCTTCCATCTTTGAGCCTATCACTGATGAAGATTTAGCCAAATATGGCTGTATCTGACCCTCAGCCCTGGGAACCACAGCGCCTCCCAGCCAAGCTACAATCTGGGCACAAAGAGTACTGACCAGCGTGGGTCCACAGTCAAGATGCTTTATCTCCTAGAAACGACCCATTTCTTAAGCTGCCAGATGTTTCTACTACTATGCCAAGCAGGGATCCCAGTTGCTAGCCAAATCGACCTCCCCATTGGGGCAGCTGCCCTAGAATGCTGTGGTACCTCTCAGGGATGCTCAGCCCACTCCTAGATGCCATGGATACGGCTGGTTTTGATATCACCTTCAGGATCCCTCCCCTGCCATGGTGTGCCTTGATAAGGAGAACATTCTGAGATGTTCTAAACTAAATTACAGCAGGAGATAGGTAGATAGATAGATAGATAGATAGATAGAGCTGTTAGTCTATTAATGGCTTGGAGCCAGCTAAGAAAGGAGAGCTCACATTCCTGTGGGTGTCTTTGGAAGTTGGGATTAATTTCCAGATGACTAGTTCTGCAGGTTATTAAGAAACTGGTTTCCACTGGACATGCTGCAGCCAGAACTTCTCTCTCTCCTGCTGCTCTGACACAATCTGGGCACAAAAAGTACTGACCAGCGTGGGTCCACAGTCCACTCCTCCCAGGCCACTGCTCAGGCCTCTGCTCAGGCTGAAATGAGGCAGTTTACCCAATGACTGTGTCAGCCAGTACTGCTTCAGGGATGTTTGTAATTTTTGAAATAATTTGCTTTCCTTGATAGAGAGAAAGAAAAGGAGAGGTATAGAGAAATAGAAACATTCATGAAAGAGAAACATCGATTGGCTGCATGACCCCGCTGGCGATGGAGCCCAAAACCCAGACATGTGCCCGGACTGGGAATGGCACCAGGGAACCTTTTAGTTCATGGGTCAATGCTCAACCACTGAGCAACACCGCCCGGGTGGCATATTTGTAATTTTACTTATGTTTTATTAAAGTTGCTATCCCCAATGTGTAGCTGCAAAATAAAGAAAGGTAAAATCCTTGAAATGCATTTAAAAATATTTTTTATTGATTTTTTACAGAGAGGAAGGGAGAGGGATAGAGAGTTAGAAACATCAATGGGAGAGAAACATCGATCAACTCCCTCCTGAGCACCCCCTACTGGGGATGCGCCCACAACCAAGGTACATGCCCTTGACCATAATTGAACCTGGGACCCTTCAGTCTGCATGCCGACGCTCTATCCATTGGGCCAAACCGGTTAGGGCTAAAATGCACTTTTATTTTTTCACTTTACTCAGCACCATTTAATGTATTAACGAACAGCTTTTTTTTAAAACTCAAAATAGGAAACCACACAGTCTATTAATACATTTAATACATTCATAAGACTTCAAACAACAAACACATTATTTATGCTACAGATTTTCAGTCTTCCTAGGACAACACAAGAAACACAGTACTCAAATTGCATGTTTTAATAAGAGCGACATGAAATCTCATTTTGACACAAAGACAGGTTAAAAACACAATAAAACCAGCACCAGCAGACTTCCTTAAGCCCCCTTCCTATCGGACTCTGGAATTCTCTCTGCTACCGTACATACCAGCATTCATTCTTCAATATACAAAAAAAGTAGATATTTAGAGGTATAGCACTAATGAGTCCTACAACAGGCTCTTCTCTCTCGGGGAGGCCTAAAGCCAACTCTTTTGCTGAATGCTGAAGAGGGAACAAGATTGGGTGAAACTTAACGCACAGTGAGACAGCTGTGGGGGGTTTGTGTCATTCACTTCCTTCTGCAGAGCACAGGAGCTGAGCTCAAACGTTAGCATAGAAATGAAAGAGGCCAAGAAATATCCCAACATTATTTTCAAGAGAAAGATTGTACTATTGTCTCTGAAGAACTTACAAAGATGCCAGGAGGAGATATTGAAGTCATCAAGTTAAATGAGAAAGAAATCCAAACTGTATGTACAGTATAACCTCAACTATGTTAAAAACAAGCCAACCAAAAGTTGAAAATTGAAAATGTTAAGTTAGTGATTGTGTTTAAGTAGTGTATCTGCAGTGACCTTTTTCTTCCTGTTACTTTTCTGTCTTTTCCGAAATTTTCTCTACAGATTTTTAAAAAACTGTTACACTAAAGGAAGCCTGATGGAAGCACTGAATGAATTGAAGCCCAGCCTATAAGGAAGTATTTGCACATTTATAAAAAGATGAAACATGCCAGGCTACTCTCTGGAGTAACTTCCCAGGGCTCTGAGGGCTTCGGCGCCTCCTCCAGCCAGGTGCAAAGTGTCTCCAGATCCTGTCTAATGAAAAACGTTGATCCAAACAGAAGTGTCATGGATTTACAAAAAGAAACAGAAATCCCACACTCGGCAGAAATTCAGTTATACTATAAACTCAGTTATCTCCTTCACACTAGAGCAGTGATGGGCAACCTTTTGAGCTTGGTGTGTCAAACTTCGCCAAAAAACTGAGCATAACTCGGGTAGTGTGTCACTTTGAGGAAAAAAACATTATTTCGCAAATGTTTCATCCTCAGGAAAAGCAAATGTTTCATCCCCGGCATGTGGCCGCCTCAGCGGCTGTGTATCATCAGAAATGGCTACGCGTGTCAGTGCTGACACACGTGTCATAGGTTCGCCATCACTGCACTAGAGTTTACAGGAGGACAGCTATTTTCTCCTATCTTCTCTGCAAATGTCAAGTTTCAAAAGACCTATCATCACGGTAACTGTAAAAAGCTAATCCTGGGGTAGAAAAAGCAATAAAACGGCACTGGAACAATAGTAACAGACAAAGCATAAAATTTAGGAAATTGTAAGAAGTGCTTTCTATAAAATGATTCCTATTAAAACACTTACATATGTACACACTCTAAGGCCCCCCATTTTTCCCTGCAAAAGGGGGCAAACCTCCCAAACCCTTTCTCCCAAGGTATCCACTGGTTTGCTCACTCAGCAAACACGGATGAGGGCTCATAATGGGAGAGGCACTGGGGTATCACAGGGCAGACAGACTTGTCCTGCCTCAAGGTCACCTCAGTCTGCTCAAAGCAGGAGGCAGCAGACACATCGCCAGCCACAATACAGCCATTAAAGGCAGATGCCACTGCTTTCTGCCAATCAAAGAACAGGCTGCAATTCTCACCGCATTATTGACACAAAGCTTCTTCCACAGAAGAGCCTTTCCCTTCACAAACTCTTCTAGGGAGGGCAGACATCACATTTTGTGACATTTACTCCTTAACATCCCAATACCTAGTGAGGTCTTTTAAGCAATGGAGCATGTGACACTCTAAGAATGAGATCTTGAAACCGAGAATAGTGATCGGTGCTATATCTAGATTAAGACTAGCCTGTTCCTTCAACAACTGAGGATTAGGAGTGCAAATTTCAATTAAAATCTTTAGTCTCGTCCATCCCTTGATTTTCTTTTTCTTTTTTTTAATTTAAGATATATTTTATTGATTTTTTACAGAGAGGAAGAGAGAGGGATAGAGAGTTAGAAACATCGATCAGCTGCCTCCTGCACACCCCCTACTGGGAATGTGCCCGCAACCAAGGTACATGCCCTGGACCGGAATCGAACCTGGGACCCTTGAGTCCGCAGGCCGACGCTCTATCCACTGAGCCAAACCGGTTTCAGCCACCCCTTGATTTTCAATATGCTCCTGTGTCTGCCGCTCCTGGTCTTTCTTCACAGCTGCCTGGTCTTCCAGGTCTTCGTAGAGCCATCTCACAACGTCCGGTCTCCTGAGTTGTCAGTCTTGACGAGGCTTCGGACAACGGGAAGGCATCGCTGTTTTAGGGTACACACTGGTAGTGTGACATTGGCAAAAATAGGCTGTCCGTCAACATTGGAGATGGCTCAGATAGTTCAGTTTGGTAAACCAGAAGCCCGTCATCTGTCCCAGCATCTCGCAGGAGCCGAAGGTGCCCTCGGTAGCTGTGCATGCGGCGGTCGTGCCCGGTGGCAGCGTGGGGTAGGGGTGCGGCCCGCTGTGGAAGTGGAGCCACACAGGACTCACGACGCCCGGGCTGTGGTTCCAGATGAGTTGGGACACACTGCAAATTCACCGAGCTCAGCACAGGCCCGGCCTCCTGGCCTCCATCTCCTCCATGGCATCCGCCTCCCTACCCCACAACCAACTCTCCCCCTCAAATGCATTTTAAAAAATCTGAATGATATAAAAAAGATATAGCTGTTAAAAACAAGAAAACAGGGCCATATTGGAGTCGCTCATGCTAGGCAGCACCTCACCAAACCAAGACTGAACTTAATGACACTCTCCCAGAAATGGAACCCACGGCAGTCCATCAGGACTCGCCTGATGAGCATCAGTTAGGTCATCTGCCTCCTGGGCCCCTCCATCCCCTAGTCCAGTGATGGGCAACCTTTTGAGCTTGGTGTGTCAAACTTCGCAAAAAAACTGAGCATAACTCGAGTAGTGTGTCACTTTGAGGAAAAAACTAACTCCAAGACTCTAGTCGCAAACGTTTCATCCTCAGGAGCAGCAAATGTTTCATCCTCGGCATGCGGCCGCGTGTCATCAGAAATGGCTACGCGTGTCAGTGCTGACACGCGTGTCATAGGTTCGCCATCACTGCCCTAAAGGAAGGTAACCTTGCAATAACCCACCCAGGTGTTTGCCTCCTATGACTTCCTGCTCCTGCCCCTTCCTGCCTGGAAAGGCCTTTCCTTTTGCACAGCTCCTGGGAGCTGCTTCCCACCTGCTCCATTGAATGCTGCCTGATTTGAATCCTTCGACTTTTAAATGACCTTCTAACGATCTAAAACAAAGTGATTCAGAAAAGTTACAAGTAAATGGACAAGCAAAACGCTATGGTGCAAATACAAACAGAAAGCAGGAGTTATGGGGCTAAAATCAGACAAGTTAGAATTGAGGCTCAAAGGCAAGTTTCACCATGAAAATATGGCCGTCATTGAATGCCCATGTAACACTGGTAAGGATAAATTACAGAAAATAAAACAGGTTAAAAGAAACGGATTAAAAATAGGATATTTTTATGTGACATTGTGATTTATAATAGGAATATATATTGATTGGGTCTTCATCCCAGTTTCTGGCACAGAGTTCCTAAAACCCTTGGAAATTCCTAAGAGATGAGAGCTGCACAGATTTTCCACTTCAAATTCACCCTTTTGCCCCCTATTACTAACACCTTACATTACTGTGGTACATTTGTTATAGTGAATGAACCAATGCCTATATGTTATTCAATAAATCTGTTATTCAGATTTCCTCAGTGTTTACCCAATGTTCATTTTATGTTCCAAGATCACATCCAAAATACCACATTACATTTGGTTTCTCTCGATTGTAATAGATTCTCAGACTTGTGTCTGACAAAATATTTATATAGAAACTTGCCAATTTGGGGAAGTATTGCTCAGGTATATTGTAGGATGCCCCTCTATTGGAGTTTATCTGATGGCTTTCTTATTGTTTAAAATAGCCTTTAAAGTTGATTGTTTAAATTTATTTTTATTTTTTGCAAAGCAAAGGTCTTTTATGGAAGTCACAGACCAGGTGCCCAGGACTGCGGCCCCACGCTGGGCCGGGAGCTCAGGCCGCGGAGCGTGGGTCCTGCCTCAAGCAGCCGGGGGACTGAGCCCGGATCTCTGGCGCCCCAGGCTTCGTAGCTACAGGATGCACAGCGCCCTTCACAGCAGGCTTTTACCAGGAACCAGCCTGCCCTGGGGCGTGTACCCAGAACCCGGTACAAAATGCCCTCTGAAAATGCATTTCAAAATAGAGACCTTTCTCCAGAACTGTAAAAGCCAGAATAATGCAAAATATTCTTTTAGGAAAGACTGATCAAAATGACCCTTAACATTCAAACCAATGCGGACCCGCTTCCTGTCTCCCCGAGACCTCCGGGCGCCGGTCAGTTCTCCATCTGCTCCAGGGCCAGCTCGCTGGGCCCAGCGGGGACACGCCCTCCTCGCGGGCGCTGTCCCAGTCCCCCGGGACCCACCTCTCCAGCCCTCCCGGGAGGCCCTCAGGCTGGGGCTGGCAGGCCAGGGTTAAAGTTAATTTTTAGAGAGAGAGAGGGAAGGAGAGAGAGAGAGAGAGGTCAATGTGAGAGTGGAACATAGATTGGCTGCCTCCTGCGCAGCCCCCACCGGGCATTGAGCCCAAAATCCAGGCATGTGCCCTGACCAGGAATAGAACTTGCAATCTCTTGGTTCATGGGTCTACACTCAACCCTAGAGCCACAATGGCCGACCTTGTTTCCCTTTTTATCATTTAATCTTGTCTTTCCTTTTCTTTTGCATAATTCTGTTTTTGTGGGTTTTTTTTACTAATTGCTTGAGCTAAAAATAAATAACAATCGAGTTTTAGATATACTAATATTATTACTGTAGATGTTATGTGGATATTAATTTTCAAATAAATATGGTTGGTTCAGTTTTTATTGTTGACTTTCTTATTTTCTCTTTAAAAGCGTTTTTATTTATTTATTTTTTAACATATTTTATTTATTTTTACAGAGAAGAAGGGAGAGGGATAGAGAGTCAGAAACATCAATGAGAGAGAGACATCGATCAGCTGCCTCCTGCACACTCCCCACTGGGGATGTGCCCGCAACCAAGGTACATGCCCTTGACCGGAATCGAACCTGGGACCCTTCAGTCCGAAGGCAGACGCTCTATCCACTGAACCAAACCAGTTTCTGCTAAAAACGTTTTTTAAACAAGAAGATACCAGATCAGAAATTCAATTGACCTCTCTCTCTCTTTCTCTCTCTCTCTCTCTCTCTCTCTCTCTCTCTCTCTCTCTCTCTCTCCTCCACTCTCATCTTTAATTTCCTACCCGACAAAAAGAAAATTTGAGGAAATGACTTAGGTCCAGCCTGTCTGAAAGCCAGAAAGGGAGTCCTTTCAAGACCCAAGGATTATCACCCCAACAAGAATTCCCTAAGTAGCCTGGCCATCGTGGCTCAGTGGTTGAGTGTGGACCTAGGAACCAGGAGGTCACGGGTTTGATTCCCGGTCAAGGGCACATGCCCGAGTTGCGGGCTGGATCCCCAGTGTAGGGCGTGCAGGAGGCAGCCCGTCTAGGATGCTCTCTCCTCATGGATGTTTCTCTCTCTCTCCCTTCCTCTCTGAAAACATTTAAAACATATATTAAAAAAAAAAAAGAAAAGAAAAAAAAAAGAAGCCCTCACCAGTTTGGCTCGGTGGATAGAGCGTCAGGCTGCGGACTGAAGGGTCCCAGGTTCGATTTCGGTCAAGGGCATGTACCTTGGTTGCCAGCACCTCCCCAGTGGGAGTTGTGCAAGAGACAGCTGATAGATGTTTCTTTCCCATCGATGTTTCTAACTCTCTATTCCTCTCCCTTCCTCTCTGTAAAAAAATCAATTAAAAAAATATATTAAGAATTCCCTTAAGTAAAGAGAAAAAGTAAATAATGGCAACCGAAAATTGCCCAAACCTAGGAAATCCCAAACATCAGCCAAACTTGAGCAGAAGTTTTTTCCTTTTTTAAGTGAGTGTACCTTTATTGTTCTCTTCTTCCCCAACCCCCAATCACAAACAGAAGTTTCTTCACACTGCAAACCATGACCCAACAATGACTTGTAAAGCATTGAGTTTTTTCTTCTTTTTTAATTGCTGTGGTTTTTTTACTAATAAAGTTTGAGGTGGAAAACACAAAGGCATTCAAAATTAACCACAGGCTATCGACACGAGCGTGCTTTGCCAAAGAAGCCAGTTTCCAAAAATGCACCTAAATTTGTCACTGAGCAAAAAATAATGAGATTAGGAGCTGGGAAAGTGGTGACTTAGCCAGGCGGTGTGGATGGGGCAGGAGGGAGGCCTTTTATTGCTGACTTCCCATTTTATTAGATTATGACCAAGAGGATTCTCAATATGTTAATTCTGAGGAATTTTTACTGATCTTTATTTTGTGGTCTTAAATTGATAACATTATGCAAATGTTTTATACGTATTTAAAAGCACTTTCCATTTGTTATGTGGTTGCAGGTTACATGATCAAAGTTGTTACAGTTGTTCAAACTTTCATAGCATTTAATTTTCCTCTCTAGTTTGATTATCAGGTTCTGAGAGGATGGTATTAATTGCTGCTAGACCAGGGTGGGTTTTCTTTCCTGTTTAATATTCATGTGGTTTGACTTCCTCGCTCCTTTATTTTTAACCTCTTAGTATGCTTAAAGACTGGAGTTTTGTTTTTATTTTTGCTTTAAAAGGTGACCTAGACCAGTGGTTGGCAAACCGAGGCTCGCGAGCCACACCCGGCTCTTTGGTCCCTTGAGTTTTTAGCAAAGGCCAGCTTAGGAATACCCTAATTAAGTTAATAACAATGTACCCACCTATATAGTTTAAGTTTAAAAAATTTGGCTCTCAAAAGAAATTTCAATCTTTGTACTGTTGATATTTGGCTCTGTTGACTAATGAGTTTGCCCACCACTGACCTAGCCAAAGTAAAGGGATTAACCAGGCCGCTAATCCATAGATCACCGTGGAAGGGCAATGAGGAGATTACTTACTATGGCCCAGGTATAAAGCCAGGCCCAAGAGGATGTGGGCTGCATTTAAAGGCCAGCTCTCAAGCAGATACCGTCTCTCTGGATCCTGCAGAACCTTCACCTGGAATTGGGATTTCGCTGGTGGACAGTAGGTCACTTGATTTCTGCTATTTGTGCTTGTAATCAAAAGAGCTTTTTTTTCCTATTACAAATTTGAAGAACTGACTATAGTTTTATATTATTTATGACTGAGAAATATGTATCTGGATATCATCCCCTTGAGTTAAAGCAAGTTTTTATTTTATTTTTTTAAAGTATGTATCAATTGATTTTTTAGAGAGAGAGAGTAAGGGGGAGGGATAGAGAGATTGAAACATCAGCAGCCCGCTGCATGCCCCTTACAGGGGATGGAGCCCACACTCCCGGAATTCATCTGGGGACCTCTTGGTTTACGGATCAACGCTCAACCATTGAGCAACACTCGCCAGGCTAGAAAACAAGTTTAAAAAGAAAAACTTGTGCCCAGCCAGTGTCTTCAATGGTTGAGCAATGAGAAAATCACCATTGGAAGCTCATATTTCGGGTTCTATCTCCAGAAGGCAGGTGATCCCGGATTCTCTCTCATTGATGTTCCTTTCTCTCTCCCCCTCTTCCCTCCTCTTTGAAATCAATACAAATATATTTAAAAAACAACACAAAAAAACTTTTTCAGACTTGTGAGGTTACCTTGTTTCTTAATATTTTCTTGGTAAAAATCACAAAGATTTTCAGCAAAAAGTCTGGCATTTAGGGAGCTGATGACCAATAATCGGGTTTCTAGATCTGGTTAAAGAGTGAATCAATTGGAAGGGACGTGGAAAATATGTGAGATAAAATCGAGGTTTTAAATTAGGGATGGGGCATTAGAATGGGGAAGGTGCTGGTTGAATTAGAGTTGAGATGGGACATGATTTTGCCTGACCTCCAGTACAGCATGTTTCGTTCAGAGGCTGAATCTGTAAAGGAAATTCTTTTCTGGGTCCTAATGTATCATAATTTGGAATCAAGATTTTACAATAGCAGAAGGCAAGCACTTTTTTGTTGTTGTTTTTCCTTTAAAGCATAAAACTAGAAAACAATGACGTGTTATATCAGAAAGCAACTTTTTCCTGGTAAGGTATCATTTATTTATGCAAAGTACAAATATTATGTGTATTTCATTTTTTGACTTCTCCTTTAGGGCCTTGTATGTCTTATTTTTTAAATTGGTTTCAAAGATGAAGGGAGAGGAGAGAGAGAAACGTCAACGATGAATGAGAATCATTGATTGGTTGCCTCCTGCACGCCCCACACTGGGGATGAAGCCCCCAACTTGGGCATGGGCCCTTGACCAGAATCGAACCCAGGGCCCTTCCACTGAGCCAAACAGGCTAGGGCTAGATTTGGTTTTGCAACTGGGACCTGGACAAAGTGAGATGACTAACTAGGCCCCTCCCCCTGAGATCCCATTGGATGAGCAATGAGGAGATTACTATGGCCCAGGTATAAAGCCAGGCCCATGAGGATTTGGGGCTGCATTTGAAGGCCAGCTCTCAAGCAGATACCGTCTCTCTGGATCCTGCAGTACCTTCACCTGGAATTGGGATTTTGCTGGTGGAAGGAAGGTCACTTGATTTCTGCTATTTTTTTAAAATTTCTTTATTGATTAAGGTATCACATATTTGTCCTCTTCTCCCCATTCCCATCCCACACCCCTCCCCACACATGCCCCCACCCCCCTGTTGTCCTTAACCGCCGGTTAGGCTCATATGCCTGCACACAAGTCCTTTGGTTGATCTCTCCCTTTACCCCCACCCTTCCCTACCCTCCCCCCGAGGCCAGACAGTCTGATCCATGCCTCCTTGTTTCTGGGTCTGTTCTTGTTCATCAGTTTATGTTGTTCATTATTTCCCCTAGATGAGGGAGATCATGTGTTACTAGAAATACACTTATAAGAACCGAAAATGAGACAAGCAATAATGGTTATGGTGACAGGCAAATGAATCAGTCTGTAGTGAGTTTCTTTCTGGGCCAACAGTTCTTTTGAGACCCAATTTCAATGTCCAACAGTTCCTTATGTGTACATGTCAGCACTGACATTTCAGTTCTGGATGGTGGACAAATGGTGGTAATGCAGGTCCGACTCTGTCTGGTTTGGTCCTGGGCAATCTGCAGTGATGCACAGCTGCTATGATTTCTACTATTTGTGCTTGTGACCCAAAGAGCTATTTTCCTATTACAAGTTTAAAGAACTGACTATAGTCTTACATTTTTTATGATTGAGATGTATGTATTAGGCTATCATTCCCTTTAGTTAAAGATTTTATTTTTTAAGTATGTTCTAATTTATTTTCTTTTAGAGAGAGAGGAAGCGAGAGGGAGAGAGGTAGAAACATCAATGAGAGTAAAATTGACCAGCAGCCCCTTAATGGGGAGTAAGCCCACAATCTGGGCATGAATACTGACCGAGAGTTCATCTGGGGACCTCTTGGTTCATGGATCAGTGCTCAGCCCCTGAGCCATACCCACCAGGCTAGAAAACAGTTTAAAAATAAAAACTTGTGCTCAGCCAGTGTCCCTCAGTGGTTGAATGTCAACCCATGAACCAGGGAATAAGCTTTGGATGCCCAGATTTCGGGCTCAATCCCCAGTGTGTGGCGTGCAGGAGGCAGCCGATCCAGGATTCTCTCTCATCATCAATGTTCCTATCTCTCTCTCCCTCTCCCTTCCTCTCTGAAGTCAATAAAAATGTACTTTAAAAAACACACAGAAAAACCTATTTTTTAGACTTTGGGTTATGTATTTTTCTTAATATATTTTTGGTAAAAACCACAAAGGGAAAAGCCTGGCATTTAGGGAGCTGGTTTAATAAGCGTGTTTCTAGATCTGATTAAAGAGTGAATCAATTGGCAGGGTCTTGGAAAATATGTGAGATAAAATCAGAGTTTTTTTTGTTTGTTTGTTTTTTTGTGCTGACAGTTATTATTTCCTTGAACTTAAGCTGTTTTTTTAAAAATATATATATATTTTTCTTGATTTTCAGAGAGGAAGGGAGAGGGAGAGAGAGATAGAAACAGCAATGATGAGGGAGAATCACTGATGGGCTGCCTCCTGCAGGCCCCACAATGGGGATCGCCCACAACCCAGGCATGTGCCCTGAGTGGGAGTTGAACCATGATCTACAGGTTCATGGTTTGATGCTTAATCACCAAAGCACACTCCCCAGGCCATATATGTATCCTAATTTGGAATCAAGATATTAGAGTAACAGAAGGCAAGCACTGTTTAAATTTTTATTTATTTTTAATTTTTTTATTGATTTTTTACAGAGAGGAAGGGAAAGAGAGAGTTAGAAACATTGATGAGAGAGAAACATCGATCAGCTGCCTCCTGCACACTCCCTACGGGGGATGTGCCCGCAACCACGGTACGTGCCCTTGACCGGAATCGAACCTGGGACCTTTAAGTCCGAAGGCTGATGCTCTATCCACTTAGCCAAACCGGTTTCAGTGGCAAGCACTTTTCAGTTGTGGTTTTTGCCGTAAAACAGTTCAGAACAATAACATTTTATATCAGAAAGCAACTTTATTCCTGGAAAAGTCTCATTTATTTATGCAAAGTACAAGTATATTTGTATTATATTAATTGACTTCTCCATTAGGGCCTTGTATTACTTTTTCTTTTTTTTTCAAAGAGAAAGGGGGAAGAAGAGAGAGAGAAAACACCAATGCTGAGAGGGAATCATTGATCAGCTGCCTCCTGAATGTCCCCCACTGGGGATCAAGCCCACAACCCAGGCATGTGCCCTGACTGGGAGTCGAACCATGATCTACTGATTCATAGGTTGATGCTTAACCATGGAGGCACACTACCCGGGTCGCCTATGTACTTTTGAGAAAGTGATCTATTTTAGTTTTCAAAAGTACTAGCAACAAGGTGTTCATAAGATTAAACTTTAATTTTTTAAAACTTTCCCTGGTGCATTTTTACATGTGTCCCCTATTTTATCATACAGTGCCTATTTGTACGTTTCACGCTTGTATCTTTTCACTTCTAATGTTCTTTCCTAAGAATCAGGTTTTAGAATAATTTCTATTAGGTGTTAGGGGTGTGTGTGTGTGTGTGTGTATAATTATTTACCAATATTCTGTGTTCTTGTCTTCCTGTTTAGCTTTTAAACTTCCTTGAGGAGACTCTCCGCTATTTGGGGCGAGGAGCCATCCAGGCACCGAAGCTGTGACTCAGGAGAAGCCTCAGAGACTCCAACACCCCCACAGGGGAGCCGATCCACAGGGGAGCCTCACAGAGCTGCAGGCTGAGCCTGGCAGCGCCAAGTGTCTGCTCCCTGGGAACTGGTCCATGTCCTTCAGGCACAAAAAGTACTGACCAGCGTGGGTCCCCTTGGTGAGGCCGAAAGCCTGGAAAAGGCTTATTTGTCAAACACTCAATCTGAGTGACTGCGTCACAGACACACCAAAACTTAAAAAAAAAAAAAAAGAATAGAGAAGACATTGCTCCCTCATTCTCAGCTATCTAAAACATCCTTAAGAACCTGGGACTCCCCTGCTTACATGGCAGCCATGATGTCTAATGAACCAAGTGGGATAATCATGACCTTCCACCCAACCATGGAAGAATTTAAAGATTTCAACAAATATATTGGTTACATGGAATCCCAAGGTGCCCACCGAGCTGGCCTGGCTAAGATCATTCCACCCAAGGAATGGAAAGCCAGACAGACCTACGATGATGTCAATGACCTCGTAATAGCCACTCCCCTCCAGCAGGTGGCGTCTGGGCGAGCAGGTGTGTTCATTCAATACCACAAAAAGAAGAGGGCCATGACAGTGGGGGAGTATCGCCTGCTGGCCAACAGTGGACAATACCAGACTCCACCACACTTGGATTTTGAGGATCTGGAGCGGAAATACTGGAAGACGCGCCTGTACGATTCGCCCATATATGGCGCTGACGTCAGTGGCACCTTGTTTGATGCCAACACTAAACAATGGAACCTTGGCCACCTGGGAACCATCCAGGACCTGCTGGAGCAGGAGTGTGGGGTGGTCATCGAAGGCGTCAACACCCCCTACCTGTACTTTGGCATGTGGAAGACCACCTTCGCCTGGCACACGGAGGACATGGACCTTTACAGCATCAACTACCTGCACTTCGGGGAGCCCAAGACGTGGTACGCGGTGCCCCCAGAGCACGGCCAGCGCCTGGAGCGCCTGGCCAGGGAGCTTTTCCCGGGCAGCTCTCGGGGCTGCGAGGCCTTCCTGCGGCACAAGGTGGCCCTCATCTCGCCCAGTGTCCTCAAGGAGAACGGGGTCCCGTTCAGTCGCATCACCCAGGAGGCTGGGGAGTTCATGGTGACGTTTCCCTACGGCTACCACGCTGGCTTCAACCACGGCTTCAACTGTGCGGAGGCCATCAACTTTGCCACCCCGCGCTGGATCGACTATGGCAAAGTGGCCTCTCAGTGCAGCTGCGGGGAGGCCAGGGTGAGCTTTTCCATGGACGTGTTTGTGCGCATCCTGCAGCCCGAGCGCTATGAGCTGTGGAAGCGCGGGGAGGACCGGACTGCTGTGGACCACGTGGAGCCCACGGCGCCGGGCAGCCGGGAGCTGAGCGCCTGGAGGGAGGGCCGGGCGGCCTGGAGATCTGCGCTGGGCCTGAGGCACCTCCAGCCCCGTCGGGCCACGCACACCCCTCCATCAGTGGGCACGGGCCGTGGGTCCCGCCGCCACCGCGGCAGCCGGGCCCCTGTGCGCCAGCCATCCCTGCGCCCCTGGCCAGCCCCGGGTTCTGCCTCCGCCGCCCAGCCCGCGGCCTTCTCCTTGAAGTCCGACCCATCCTCACAGCCAACCTCCGGCCCATCTGCCCAGGATCTCCAGCCAACTGGCACACGTGGTCGTGGTCGTGGGAATGGTCGTCGACCTCGGGAACAGGGGACTCAAGAGTCGATTGTTCAGGCCCCGGCTAAGAGGCGCCGCCTAGTGGGCGCAGTGCACACAGCTCCGGATCCTCAAGTCCAGCCTGTGCCTGAGGACAAACCCTCCATGGACAGCCCAGCACCGCTGGACCCAGCATCCTAAGGTGGCTTTTGGGTGCCGCTGTGCTCCCGTCCCCGAAACCCAGGGGACGCCTACCTTTGTTCTCCATGTTCTTTTGTGTGGAGATTCATCGAGCCTGGCCACATTTACATCTCAAGGCTGTGAGCAACTTTGTAAGTCACTGGTCTTGCATGAGAGTTCCCCGGTGTTGCCTCTGGACTGGCTGAGTCCCTGGTATTTAACAAGATCGCCATAGTTTATTCTTCCTCCCAGGCCCTGGAATGTCTTTGGACACTGCTAACTCCTGTGTGGCCAATTGAGCTTTCACCCACTGGACACCCCATGTCTATGTGCACCCTAAAGGTTCTGCTGAGTTTGCCAAAGACTGATCTACCCCAGACTCCCATCCTCTGGAACAGCTGTGGATGTTGCCCATCTTCAGAAGAATCCTGGGCTTTGGTTCCCCTCCAGTCTCCCTCCCTTTTCTTTCTTCCTTCCCCTGCCCCTCCACCCCGCTTTCCTGCTAAACCAGGCCCTTTTGACCAGTTAGGTCAGCAGAGGCTCAAAAATCAGTTATGATCTTTCTGAGTCATTGATATGTTTAAAATGCTGTCACCAGTATTTGTTCACAAATATATTAAAGGTAACTGATATCTGACTTTTTTTTTCTAATATTGTTCATTCAACCAATTGAGGGTTTGAGGTTACTGTTTTCTGCACTTTTCCTACTAATTATATCAAAACATTTTAAGCAAAACATATTCTTATGGCCTAGTAAAATTGTGTGGAGTTGGTGAATGAAGTGGGGATGGTTGTTGGGTTCTGCTTGACCGCCTGGCTTGGGAATTGGATGTATAGACATTATCTTAAGGATGACTTGGTAGAAATCATTTGGCATTTGGCTGAGCAATAGAACCGAGTTGCTGGGAGAGATGAGCAAGCAGAGGACAAAAGTACCGTCATCCAAATTTTTTCTCTTCAAGTCTTCTTTTTCAAAGCTATATGTATGTATTTATTTTAATATTTCAATATATTGTTATTGATTTCAGAGAGGAAAGGAGAGGGAGAGAGAGAAACATCAATGATGAGAGAGAATCATTGATCAGCTATCTCCTGCACACTCCTAACAGAGGATCGAGCCCACAACCCAGGCATATGCCCTGATCAGGAATCAAACTGTGACCTCCTGGTTCATATGTAGATGCTTACCCACAGAGCCATTCCAGTCGGACTATATCTATATTTCATGTGGTTAATTCACTGGTTCATTTCAATAAACAAATCCATTAAATAAATTAACAAGACCATTTCAATTGGTAATATGTGGGGATGGGACGGTAGGGCAGAATTGGCAGGGGCTGGCATGGGTTCTGGTGATCAGGGAAAGCTTAGAACAGGAGACCTTTCTGAGACCCAACTGACAAAAGGAATTGGTTTCCACTTAGAGAAAACAGAAAATGTAATAGCTCTAGTGTGGAATAGAAAGAAAGCTTGTTTGTATGAGTCATAGAACAGAAGAAGGAGAACCGTAGGACCTTGTGACTCATATTAGGTATTTGAATATTTTTCTTTTTAAAATCATTTATTAATTTTTATTAATTTCAGAGAGAAAGGGGGAGGGAGAGAGAGAGATAGAAACATCAATGATAAGAATCATTGATCGGCTGCCTCCTGCATGCCCCCCTACTGGGGATCGAGCCCACAACCCAGGTATGTGCCCTTGACCGGAACTGAACCCAGGGCCCTTCGGTCCGCAGGCCGATGCTCTATCCACTGAGCCAAACCAACTAGTGTGGTATTGGAATATTTTTCAACTTGAAATAAGGCAGTGGCAATTTAAAACAGCGCTTGACATGATGTGACATACATTTTCAATCAGCATAGCTCTGTGGACAATGGGGGCAGAAGTATTTAGAATATCTAAGTGATACAAAGGAGAGTTGGTGGTTATTTTGACTTAAGCTTTACTAATGAAGATGCACAGAGTGGACAAACTCAGAATAAATTTTGGAAATTAAAAATGATAGTTTGGATACAAAAGGAAACATTTCAAAGAAGCAAATCACCTTTCCCCTGGTCCCAGCTCTCCCTTACAGAATTTCAGTAACCCTCAGGAATATGAAGCACCGAATAAAGTGAAGAGCAGTGAGTACCCTCCTGTGAAGCTAGTGAGTGTGTAATTGGTGAAAACTATTGAGAAACAGTAGCAAGATAAAATTTTGAACTCACATAACCTATGACCAAGAGATTAATTTGTAGGCACTAGTGCGGGGTACTCCAATAGATGTCTGGGAGAATGTCCACAGCAACTGAGTAAGAGGTCAGAAGAGGAAACAATGCAAAGGCCCATCGGCAGTAGAAACATTTATACAATTGAATGCAGCCCCCAAACAAAACAAAGCCAGTTATGTGTGTGACACGATGAAGGAAAAATACACACGAAAGGGTACATTAAAACATTCTCTTTTTTTTATATATATAGATTTTTTACAGAGAGGAAGGGAGAGGGATAGAGAGTCAGAAACATGGATGAGACAGAAACATCGATCAGCTGCCTCCTGCACACCTCCCTACTGGGGATGTGCCCGCAACCAAGGTACATGCCCTTGACTGGAATCGAACCTGGTACCCTTCAGTCCCCATGCCGGCACTCTATCCACTGAGCCAAACTAGTTAGGGCAAAACATTCTCTTCTTAAAGGTTTATTTATTTTTAAAGGTTTTATAAAGTTTTTTAAAAAATGGTAACAGTTTTAATTTCATATTGTTTACTGAAATTAATATGCTAGCAGTTCGGACAGGTTAATTGGAGAGGCGGATGAGGCAGTACTCCCGAAGGAGGAGCCTGAGTCAGGTACTAAGTGACTGGCAATATAGTATTTCTTGACCTGGGTGATGGTTCTACTTTGTTCCCTCTACGGTTATCAATAGATGTTAATAGTTCCTAATATGTGTAAGTTAAGCTGTATCAATATGCTTTGTGAACTTCTGTAAGCACATATTTTATAATTTTAAAAAATGTTAAAGAAACCTTTCTGCTTTAAAAAAATTATCATGTACTGGTTTATAGAATTGTTTGTTTTATATTGTGCTGTATCATTTTGTAGACTGTTTTAAAAAATAGATTATATTTCTAATTTTTTCATTCTCCTATTCTTCTTTGACACCTCTTATTTATTATTTTATTACACTTAGTGATACTTTATTTATTTATTTTTAAAATGTATTTTATTGGTTTTTTACAGAGAGGAAGGGAGAGGGATAGAGAGTTAGAAACATCGATGAGCTGCTTCCTGCACACCCCCTACTGGGCATATGCCCGAAACCAAGGTACATGCCCTTGACCGGAATTGAACCTGGGACCTTTCAGTCCTCAGGCTGACGCTCTATCCACTGAGCCAAACCGGTTAGGGCTGATACTTTATTTTTAAGAACAGTTTTAGATTTAAAAATATTGATTAGAGAATTGGGAGAGTTCCCCCCATATAATTACCCCCATGCTACCTCATTCACAGTTTCCCCTATTATTAACACCTTACAATACTGTGGTACATTTGTTACAGTTAATGAATCAATGCCTATACGTTATTCAATAAATCTGTTATTCAGATTTCCTCAGTTTTTACTCAATGTCCTTTTTATGTTCCAAGGTCACATCCAAAATTCCAAGTTACATTTACTTTTATTGTCTCTTTCGGTTTCTCTCCGCTGTCAGAGATTCTCAGATTTATTTATGATAAAATGTTTATATGGAAACTTGACAATTTGGGGAAGTATTACTCAGGTGTATTGTAGGAGGCCCATCTTCTGGAATTTGTCTGATATTTTTTTAACATTTTTTAAAATTGATTTTTAGAGAGAGAGAGATATCAACCTGAGAGTGGAACATCGATTGGCTGCCTTCTGCACACTTCCCATTGGGGACTGAGCCCAAAACCCAGGCGTGTGCCCTAACCAGGAATCGAACTAGCAACCCGTAGGTGCATGGGACGACACCCAACCAACTGACCCACACCAGCCAGGGTGTCTGATGTTTTTCTTATAATTGGCCAGAGTTTATGTGTTTTTTTTAAGAGGAAGATTATAGAGGTGAAGTGCCATTTTTATCACATCATATCAAAGGCATAAGCTATCAACATAATTGAGGACTCTCACTGAAGTAGTATTTGTCAGCATTCTCCACTATAAAATTACTACTGTGGCAAGAGGTCCCACCCACTGTGGCAAGTGGTCCCACCCCCTGCCACATGCTGCTCTGTACTCTTGAAGACAGTCCATATTGTAGTCCGCACTCGGGACAGGGTGTTACTCTTCCCTCCTTTACGTGCAGTTCTACATAGGTTATTTGGAATCTTCTCCAGGAAGGACTTATTTGTCGTCTCCAACTTTTTATTTACTCATCCATTTCTATCAGTGTGACTCAGATATTTATTTTGTATTTGTGGTTATAATTCAGTACTACTTTCTATTGTTGCTGAAATTGTTTGAGCTCTGGCCACTGGGAGCCCTTTCCTTGGGTTCCTGTGCCCCTTTGATGTGTCCCCATTGATGTGTTTGTTTTCAGGATGTCCTTCATTTCAGGCACTACAAGATGCTCCAGGCTCATGTTGTGTATTTCCTGCCCCAGTCCTGGAAACTTCTTACTTCATCAGTATCTCCAGATCCGCATTTTAGTCTTCTTTAAAAGTACCAGATTTATGTTTTTACTAATCATCTCTATTTTTTTATGTGTGTTTTCCTTTATTATTTTTAATATTTAAAAAGTATGTTTTTATTGATTTTAAAGAGAGAGGGAAAGATAGAAATATTGATGGATCAGTTGCCTCCCGCACACTCTGGGGATGGAGCTTACAGCCTGGGCATGTGCCCTGACCAGGAATAGAACCTGTGACTTCTTGGTGCATGGGTTTACACTCAGCCATAGAGCCACACTAGCTGGGCCTGTTTCCCTTTTTATCATGCAAACATATCTTTTATTTTATTTTGAATAATTCTGTTTTTACTAATTGCTTGAGCTGAACATAAAAATCAATATATTTTTAGATATATAGATATTATTGTAGATAATATGTGGATATTAATTTTCAAATAAATATGGTTGGTTCATTTTTTATTGTTGACTTTGATTTTTTTTCTCTTCAAAACTTTTTTTTTAAACCAGAAGATACCAGATCAGAAATTCATTTGACATCTCTCTCTCTTTCTCCTCCACTCTCATCTTTAATTTTCCACCTGACAAATAGAAAATCTGAGGAAATGACTTACGTTTGACCTTGTCCAAAAGCCAAAAAGCTAGTTCATGTCCCTTTAAGACCCAAGGATTATCACCTTAACAAGAATTCCTTAAGTGAAGAGAAAAAATAAATAATGGCAACCGAAAATTGCCCAAACCCAGAAAATCCCAAACATCAACTGAACTTGAGCAGATGTTTCTTTCTTTTTTAAAAAAGTGTATCTTTTTGTTAAAAGGAGGACAGATATACTCCTTTTGATAGGGGGGACCTATAATCTAATAGAGCACCTGAATTAACCTGAAAATAATATTATTTTAAATCTTAGAACACATATAAATATATGAATAGGGGGTTAATTTTCTTATATAATAATAGAAGATTAAGTTTTTCTTAAGTTTTCTTTTCAAGGCCTGTGCGAAGCTATTAGGGAGGCGACTCAGCTGTGAATCCAGCAAGCAGAACCGAGAAGCATGGTCAGGCCAACCCATCGGGAGTCAAAGCATCATCTCGTCAACATCACCTCATCACCTGATAACTGATGACATCTTCGGAATTTCAGGACTGCGCGTAGCTGCATTCCGTTCCTTAGCCCCTTTCCCTTATAATCTTGTCCCTGCAACTTGCAGGAAGGCAGGATTTGATGCTTCTAAGCATCCTCCCTTCCTTCTTGGTTGGCGAGCCTTCTCAATAAACGCCTAATGTGATTCAACCCTGCCTTCGTTATTGGACACAGTCACAGGCATCCCGAGTCTACCCCGGGGTTTCCCGGTAACACATTTCCCCCCACCCATAAACAAAAGTTTCTTCACACTTCAGACCACCACCCAACCATGACTTATCTTTAACATCTAGTCTTTTCTTCTTTTTTAATTGCTGTTTCAGGTGCTGCAAAACACAGTTAAGACATTCAAAACTAACCACAAGCTATCAAAACTAGAGGGCTTTGCCAAAGAAGCCAGGTTCCAAAAATGCACCTAAAATTTATCACTGAACAAAAAGATAATGAGATTAGAGGTCAGGGAAATGGTGGCTTAGAGCGGCAGTCTGCAAGGGGCAGGAGGGAGGCCTTTTATTGCTGATTTTCAATTTATTTGATTGTGGTCAAGACCGCTCAATATGTTGATTCTGTAGAATTTTTATTGATACTTATTTTGTGGTCTTATATGGATAACATTTTTTGTTTCGTAGGTATTTATTTTAATATTTATTGTTAAAAGTATTACATATATCCCCATTTCCCCTCCATTGACCTCCTCCATTTCCTCTCCCCCCCACCCCAGGCGTTCAGCATCCTATTGTCTGTGTCCATGGATTAGGCATATATGCCTACAAGGTCTTTGGTTAATTATCTCCCACCCAGTCACCTTCCCCCACCTTCCCTCTGAGATTCCACACTGTTCCATGCTTCCATGTCTCTGGATCCACTCAGTTCATCAGTTTATTTTGTTACTTATATTCCATATAGGAGTGCAATCATGTGATACTTATCTTTCTCTGACTGACTTATTTCACTTAGCATGATACTCTCCAGGTCCCTCCATGCTGCATCCAATAGTAAGAAATTCTTCTTTTTTTTACTGCTGCTTAGTATCCCATGGTAAAAATACACCACAACTTTTTTACCCACTCACCTACTGATGGGCAGGCACTTGGGCTGTTTCCAGATCTTAGCTATTGCAAATCACGCTGCTATGAACATAGGGGGGCACACATTTTTTCTGATTGGTGCTTTGGGTTTCTTAGGATATATTCCTAGAAGTGGGATCACTGGGTCAAATGGGAGTTCCACATTTAATTTTTTGAGGAAACTCCATTCTGTTTTCCATAATGGTTACACCAGTCTGCATTCCCACCAGCAGTGTACGAGGATTCCCTTTTCTCCACATCCTTGCCAGCACTTGTCATTTGTTGATTTGTTGATGGTAGCCATTCTGACAGATGTGAAATGATACCTCATTGTAATTTTGATTTGTATCTCAGATGATTAGTAACTTGAAGCATTTTTTCATATGTCTCTTGGTCATCTGTATGTCCACTTTGGAGAAGTGTCTATGTAGGTCCCTTGCCCATTTTTTAATTGGATTGTTTGTCTTCCTTTTGTTAAGTTGTATGAGTTCCTTATATATTTTAGATATTAACCCTTTATCAAATTTATCATTGCCAAATATGTTCTCCCATTTCGCTTTGTTGATGGTTTCTTTTGCTGTGCAAAAACTTTATTTTCATGTAGTCCCATTTGTTTATTTTCTCCTTGGTTTCCTTTGCCTTAGGAGATGTATCTGTAAACATATTGCTATGAGAGAGTCTGAGATTTTGCTGACTGTGGTTTCTTCTAGGGTTTTTATGGTTTCACAACTTACATTTAAGTCTTTTATCCATTTTGAATTTATTCTTGTGTATGGCATAAGTTGGTGGTCTAGTTTAATTTTTTTTGCATGTATCTGTCCAATTTTCCCAAGACCATTTATTGAAAAGTCTGTCTTGACTCCATAGTATTCTCTTGCCTCCTTTGTCAAATATTAATTGAGCATAATGGCTTGGGTTGATTTTTGGGTTCTCTTTTCAGTTCCATTGATCTATAGGCCTGTTCTTGTGCCAGTACCAGGCTGTTTTGATTATGGTAGCTTTGTAGTATAATTTGAAATCTGGTATTGTGATCCCTCCAACTTTGTTTTTCTTTCTCAAAATTGCTGCAGCTATTTACAGTCCTTTTTGAGTTCATATAAATTTTTGGAGTATTTGTTCTAGCCCTGTGAAATATGCCATTGGTATTTCAATAGGGATTGCATTGAATCTGCAGATGGCCTTGGATAGTATGGACATTTTAATGATGTTGATTCTATGGGATACCCAGCTGGAATCTGAAGGGCCCCTGTGAACCTCTCTGAGGTTGTAAGGATGGACCACTCTTTTTTTTTTCTTCACATTTAAAAAAAATTTTTTTTTTAAATTTTTAAATTTCTTTATTGATTAAGGTGTCACATATTTGTCCTCATCCCCCCATTCCCATCCCTCACCCTTCCCCACGGATGCCCCTATCCCCCTGTTGTCCCCAACCATTGGTTAGGCTTGTATGCATGCACACAAGTCCTTTGGTTGATCTCTCCCCCTACCCCCACTCTCCCTTACCCTCCCTCTGAGACCCGACAGTCCGATCGATGCCTCTTTGTTTCTGGGTCTGTTCTTGTTCATCAGTCTATGTTGTTCATCATTTCCCCTAGATGAGTGAGATCATGTGTTACTAGAAATATACTTATAAGAACCGAATGTGAGATGAGCAATAATAGTTATGCTGACAGGCAAATGAATCAGTCTGTAGTGAGTTTCTTTCTGGACCAACAGTTCGTTTGAGACCCAATTTCAATGTCCACCGGTTCCTTATGTGTACATATCGGCACTGACTTTTCAGCTCTGGATGGTGGACAAATGGTGGTAATGCAGGTCCGACTCCCTCAGGTTTGGTCTCGCCCGGACCCAGGGGCACGGCTTCACCCAGACTCAGGGGCGCGCGGCCTCACCCGGACCTGGGACCCAGCATCACCTGGGCCCCGGGGCGCGTGGCCTCACCCAGACCCAGGTGTGCGTGGCCTCATCTGGACCCAGGATCCAGCTTCACCCGGACCTGGGACCCAGCCTCACCCGGATCCAGGGGCGCACGGCCTCACCCGGACCCGGGATCCAGTTTCACCCGGACCCAGGGGCGCGTGGCCTCACCCGGACCCCAGGGTGCGTGGCCTCTCTCGGACCCAGGGGCGCACGGCCTCGTCCGGACCCAGGGGCACGGCCTCACCCGGACCCGGGACCCAGCCTCACCCGGATCCAGGGGCGCACAGCCTCACCCGGACCCAAGAGGATGGACCACTTTTATGCCTCCATGGTCCAGGCCCCGACACAGTTGCCCAAATCTCCTGGACCCCTGACTGTGATTCCCTGGAGCTAAAGCTAGAGGCGCTGCCTCTCTGGGGTCCTGGGACACGTTCCCTGCCAATGGGTGGTCTTCCATCTTTGAGCCTATCACTGATGAAGATTTAGCCAAATATGGCTGTGTCTGACCCTCAACCCTGGGAACCACAGCGCCTCCCAGCCAAGCTACAATCTGGGCACAAAGATTACTGACCAGCGTGGGTCCACAGTCAAGATTCTTTATCTCCTAGAAACGACCCATTTCTTAAGCTGCCAGATGTTTCTACTACTATGCCAAGCAGGGATCCCAGTTGCTAGCCAAATCGACCTCCCCATTGGGGCAGCTGCCCTAGAATGCTGTGGTACCTCTCAGGGATGCTCAGCCCACTCCTAGAAGCCATGGATACGGCTGGTTTTGATATCACCTTCAGGATCCCTCCCCTGCCATGGTGTGCCTTGATAAGGAGAATATTCTGAGATGTTCTAAACTAAATTACAGCAGGAGATAGGTAGATAGATAGGTAGATAGATAGATAGATAGATAGATAGAGCTGTTAGTCTATTAATGGCTTGGAGCCAGCTAAGAAAGGAGAGCTCAGCCGAAACCGGTTTGGCTCAGTGGATAGAGCGTCGGCCTGCGGACTCAGGGGTCCCGGGTTCGATTCCGGTCAAGGGCATGTACCTTGGTTGCGGGCACATCCCAGTGGGGGGTGTGCAAGAGGCAGCTGATCGATGTTTCTCTCTCATTGATGTTTCTAACTCTCTATCCCTCTCTCTTCCTCTCTGTAAAAAATCAATAAAAAAAAAAAAAAAAAAAAAGAAAGGAGAGCTCACATTCCTGTGGGTGTCTTTGGAAGTTGGGATTAATTTCCAGATGACTAATTCTGCAGGTTATTAAGAAACTGGTTTCCACTGGACATGCTGCAGCCAGAACTTCTCTCTCTCCTGCTGCTCTGACACAATCTGGGCACAAAAAGTACTGACCAGCGTGGGTCCACAGTCCACTCCTCCCAGGCCACTGCTCAGGCCTCTGCTCAGGCTGAAATGAGGCAGTTTACCCAATGACTGTGTCAGCCAGTACTGCTTCAGGGATGTTTGTAATTTTTGAAATAATTTGCTTTCCTTGATAGAGAGAAAGAAAAGGAGAGGTATAGAGAAATAGAAACATTCATGAAAGAGAAACATCGATTGGCTGCATGACCCCGCTGGCGATGGAGCCCAAAACCCAGACATGTGCCCGGACTGGGAATGGCACCAGGGAACCTTTTAGTTCATGGGTCAATGCTCAACCACTGAGCAACACCGCCCAAGTGGCATATTTGTAATTTTACTTATGTTTTATTAAAGTTGTTATCCCCAATGTGTAGCTGCAAAATAAAGAAAGGTAAAATCCTTAAAATGCATTTAAAAATATTTTTTATTGATTTTTTACAGAGAGGAAGGGAGAGGGATAGAGAGTTAGAAACATCAATGGGAGAGAAACATCGATCAACTCCCTCCTGAGCACCCCCTACTGGGGATGCGCCCACAACCAAGGTACATGCCCTTGACCATAATTGAACCTGGGACCCTTCAGTCTGCATGCCGACGCTCTATCCATTGGGCCAAACCGGTTAGGGCTAAAATGCACTTTTATTTTTTCACTTTACTCAGCACCATTTAATGTATTAACGAACAGCTTTTTTTTAAAACTCAAAATAGGAAACCACACAGTCTATTAATACATTTAATACATTCATAAGACTTCAAACAACAAACACATTATTTATGCTACAGATTTTCAGTCTTCCTAGGACAACACAAGAAACACAGTACTCAAATTGCATGTTTTAACAAGAGCAACATGAAATCTCATTTTGACACAAAGGCAGGTTAAAAACACAATAAAACCAGCACCAGCAGACTTCCTGAAGTCCCCTTCCTATCGGACTCTGGAATTCTCTCTGCTACCGTACATACCAGCATTCATTCTTCAATATACAAAAGAAAGTAGATATTTAGAGGTATATCACTAATGAGTCCTACAACAGGCTCTTCTCTCTCGGGGAGGCCTAAAGCCAACTCTTTTGCTGAATGCTGAAGAGGGAACAAGATTGGGTGAAACTTAACGCACAGTGAGACAGCTGTGGGGGGTCTGTGTCATTCACTTCCTTCTGCAGAGCACAGGAGCGGAGCTCAAACGTTAGCATAGAAATGAAAGAGGCCAAGAAATATCCCAACATTATTTTCAAGAGAAAGATTGTACTATTGTCTCTGAAGAACTTACAAAGATGCCAGGAGGAGATATTGAAGTCATCAAGTTAAATGAGAAAGAAATCCAAACTGTATGTACAGTATAACCTCAACTATGTTAAAAACAAGCCAACCAAAAGTTGAAAATTGAAAATGTTAAGTTAGTGATTGTGTTTAAGTAGTGTATCTGCAGTGACCTTTTTCTTCCTGTTACTTTTCTGTCTTTTCCGAAATTTTCTCTACTGATTTTAAAAAAACTGTTACACTAAAGGAAGCCTGATGGAAGCACTGAATGAATTGAAGCCCAGCCTATAAGGAAGTATTTGCACATTTATAAAAAGATGAAACATGCCAGGCTACTCTCTGGAGTAACTTCCCAGGGCTCTGAGGGCTTCGGCGCCTCCTCCAGCCAGGTGCAAAGTGTCTCCAGATCCTGTCTAATGAAAAACGTTGATCCAAACAGAAGTGTCATGGATTTACAAAAAGAAACAGAAATCCCACACTCGGCAGAAATTCAGTTATACTATAAACTCAGTTATCTCCTTCACACTAGAGCAGTGATGGGCAACCTTTTGAGCTTGGTGTGTCAAACTTCGCCAAAAAACTGAGCATAACTCGGGTAGTGTGTCACTTTGAGGAAAAAAACATTATTTCGCAAATGTTTCATCCTCAGGAGCAGCAAATGTTTCATCCCCGGCATGTGGCCGCCTCAGCGGCTGTGTATCATCAGAAATGGCTACGCGTGTCAGTGCTGACACACGTGTCATAGGTTCGCCATCACTGCACTAGAGTTTACAGGAGGACAGCTATTTTCTCCTATCTTCTCTGCAAATGTCAAGTTTCAAAAGACCTATCATCACGGTAACTGTAAAAAGCTAATCCTGGCGTAGAAAAAGCAATAAAACGGCACTGGAACAATAGTAACAGACAAAGCATAAAATTTAGGAAATTGTAAGAAGTGCTTTCTATAAAAATAATTCATATTAAAACACTTACGTATGTACACACTCTAAGGTCCCACATTTTTCCCTGCAAAAGGGGGCAAACCTCCCAAACCCTTTCTCCCAAGGTATCCACTGGTTTGCTCACTCAGCAAACACGGATGAGGGCTCATAATGGGAGAGGCACTGGGGTATCACAGGGCAGACAGACTTGTCCTGCCTCAAGGTCACCTCAGTCTTCTCAAAGCAGGAGGCAGCAGACACATCGCCAGCCACAATACAGCCATTAAAGGCAGATGCCACTGCTTTCTGCCAATCAAAGAATAGGCTGCAATTCTCACCGCATTATGGACACAAAGCTTCTTCCACAGAAGAGCCTTTCCCTTCACAAACTCTTCTAGGGAGGGCAGACATCACATTTTGTGACATTTACTCCTTAACATCCCAATACCTAGTGAGGTCTTTTAAGCAATGGAACATTTGACACTCTAAGAATGAGACCCTGAAACCGAGAATAAGTGATCGGTGCTATATCTAGATTAAGACTAGCCTGTTCCTTCAACAACTGAGGGTTAGGAGTGCAAATCTCAATTAAAATCTTTAGTCTCGTCCATCCCTTGATTTTCTTTTTCTTTTTTTTTTAATTTAAGATATATTTTATTGATTTTTTACAGAGAGGAAGAGAGAGAGATAGAGAGTTAGAAACATCGATCAGCTGCCTCCTGCACACCCCCTACTGGGGATGTGCCCGCAACCAAGGTACATGCCCTTGACCGGAATCGAACCTGGGACCCTTGAGTCCGCAGGCCGACGCTCTATCCACTGAGCCAAACCGGTTTCAGCCACCCCTTGATTTTCAATATGCTCCTGTGTCTGCCGCTCCTGGTCTTTCTTCACAGCTGCCTGGTCTTCCAGGTCTTCGTAGAGCGATCTCACAACGTCCGGTCTCCTGAGTTGTCAGTCTTGACGAGGCTTCGGACAACGGGAAGGCATCGCTGTTTTAGGGTACACGCTGGTAGTGTGACATTGGCAAAAATAGGCTGTCCGTCAACATTGGAGATGGCTCAGATAGTTCAGTTTGGTAAACCAGAAGCCCGTCATCTGTCCCAGCATCTCGCAGGAGCCGAAGGTGCCCTCGGTAGCTGTGCATGCGGCGGTCGTGCCCGGTGGCAGCGTGGGGTAGGGGTGCGGCCCGCTGTGGAAGCGGAGCCACACAGGACTCACGACGCCCGGGCTGTGGTTCCAGATGAGTTGGGACACACTGCAAATTCACCGAGCTCAGCACAGGCCCGGCCTCCTGGCCTCCATCTCCTCCATGGCATCCGCCTGTCTACCCCACAACCAACTCTCCCCATCAAATGCATTTTAAAAAATCTGAATGATATAAAAAAGATATAGCTGTTAAAAACAAGAAAATAGGGCCATATTGGAGTCGCTCATGCTAGGCAGCACCTCACCAAACCAAGACTGAACTTGATGACACTCTCCCAGAAATGGAACCCACGGCAGTCCATCAGGACTCGCCTGATGAGCATCAGTTAGGTCATCTGCCTCCTGGGCCCCTCCATCCCCTAGTCCAGTGATGGGCAACCTTTTGAGCTTGGTGTGTCAAACTTGCCAAAAAACTGAGCATAACTCGGGTAGTGTGTCACTTTGAGGAAAAAACTAACTCCAAGACTCTAGTCACAAATGTTTCATCCTCAGGAGCAGCAAATGTTTCATCCTCGGCATGCGGCCGCGTGTCATCAGAAATGGCTACGCGTGTCAGTGCTGACACGCGTGTCATAGGTTCGCCATCACTGCCCTAAAGGAAGGTAACCTTGCAATAACCCACCCAGGTGTTTGCCTCCTATGACTTCCTGCTCCTGCCCCTTCCTGCCTGGAAAGGCCTTTCCTTTTGCACAGCTCCTGGGAGCTGCTTCCCACCTGCTCCATTGAATGCTGCCTGATTTGAATCCTTCGACTTTTAAATGACCTTCTAACGATCTAAAACAAAGTGATTCAGAAAAGTTACAAGTAAATGGACAAGCAAAACGCTATGGTGCAAATACAAACAGAAAGCAGGAGTTATGGGGCTAAAATCAGACAAGTTAGAATTGAGACTCAAAGGCAAGTTTCACCATGAAAATATGGCCGTCATTGAATGCCCATGTAACACTGGTAAGGATAAATTACAGAAAATAAAACAGGTTAAAAGAAACGGATTAAAAATAGGATATTTTTATGTGACATTGTGATTTATAATAGGAATATATATTGATTGGGTCTTCATCCCAGTTTCTGGCACAGAGTTCCTAAAACCCTTGGAAATTCCTAAGAGATGAGAGCTGCACAGATTTTCCACTTCAAATTCACCCTTTTGCCCCCTATTACTAACACCTTACATTACTGTGGTACATTTGTTATAGTGAATGAACCAATGCCTATATGTTATTCAATAAATCTGTTATTCAGATTTCCTCAGTGTTTACCCAATGTTCATTTTATGTTCCAAGATCACATCCAAAATACCACATTACATTTGGTTTCTCTCGATTGTAATAGATTCTCAGACTTGTGTCTGACAAAATATTTATATAGAAACTTGCCAATTTGGGGAAGTATTGCTCAGGTATATTGTAGGATGCCCCTCTATTGGAGTTTGTCTGATGGCTTTCTTATTGTTTAAAATAGCCTTTAAAGTTGATTGTTTAAATTTATTTTTATTTTTTGCAAAGCAAAGGTCTTTTATGGAAGTCACAGACCAGGTGCCCAGGACTGCGGCCCCACGCTGGGCCGGGAGCTCAGGCCGCGGAGCGTGGGTCCTGCCTCAAGCAGCCGGGGGACTGAGCCCGGATCTCTGGTGCCCCAGGCCTTGTAGCTACAGGATGCACAGCGCCCTTCACAGCAGGCTTTTACCAGGAACCAGCCTGCCCTGGGGCGTGTACCCAGAACCCGGTACAAAATGCCCTCTGAAAATGCATTTCAAAATAGAGACCTTTCTCCAGAACTGTAAAAGCCAGAATAATGCAAAATATTCTTTTAGGAAAGACTGATCAAAATGACCCTTAACATTCAAACCAATGCGGACCCGCTTCCTGTCTCCCCGAGACCTCCGGGCGCCGGTCAGTTCTCCATCTGCTCCAGGGCCAGCTCGCTGGGCCCAGCGGGGACACGCCCTCCTCGCGGGCGCTGTCCCAGTCCCCCGGGACCCACCTCTCCAGCCCTCCCGGGAGGCCCTCAGGCTGGGGCTGGCAGGCCAGGGTTAAAGTTAATTTTTAGAGAGAGAGAGGGAAGGAGAGAGAGAGAGAGAGGTCAATGTGAGAGTGGAACATAGATTGGCTGCCTCCTGCGCAGCCCCCACCGGGCATTGAGCCCAAAATCCAGGCATGTGCCCTGACCAGGAATAGAACTTGCAATCTCTTGGTTCATGGGTCTACACTCAACCCTAGAGCCACAATGGCCGACCTTGTTTCCCTTTTTATCATTTAATCTTGTCTTTCCTTTTCTTTTGCATAATTCTGTTTTTGTTTTCTTTTACTAATTGCTTGAGCTAAAAATAAATAACAATCGAGTTTTAGATATACTAATATTATTACTGTAGATGTTATGTGGATATTAATTTTCAAATAAATATGGTTGGTTCAGTTTTTATTGTTGACTTTCTTATTTTCTCTTTAAAAGCGTTTTTATTTATTTATTTTTTAACATATTTTATTGATTTTTACAGAGAGAAGGGAGAGGGATAGAGAGTCAGAAACATCGATGAGAGAGAGACATCGATCAGCTGCCTCCTGCACACTCCCCACTGGGGATGTGCCCGCAACCAAGGTACATGCCCTTGACCGGAATCGAACCTGGGACCCTTCAGTCCGAAGGCAGACGCTCTATCCACTGAACCAAACCAGTTTCTGCTAAAAACGTTTTTTAAACAAGAAGATACCAGATCAGAAATTCAATTGACCTCTCTCTCTCTCTCTCTCTCTCTCTCTCTCTCTCTCTCTCTCTCTCTCTCTCTCTCTCTCTCCTCCACTCTCATCTTTAATTTCCTACCCGACAAAAAGAAAATTTGAGGAAATGACTTAGGTCCAGCCTGTCTGAAAGCCAGAAAGGGAGTCCTTTCAAGACCCAAGGATTATCACCCCAACAAGAATTCCCTAAGTAGCCTGGCCATCGTGGCTCAGTGGTTGAGTGTGGACCTAGGAACCAGGAGGTCACGGGTTTGATTCCCGGTCAAGGGCACATGCCCGAGTTGCGGGCTGGATCCCCAGTGTAGGGCGTGCAGGAGGCAGCCCGTCCAGGATGCTCTCTCCTCATGGATGTTTCTCTCTCTCTCCCTTCCTCTCTGAAAACATTTAAAACATATATTAAAAAAAAAAAGAAAAGAAAAAAAAGAAGCCCTCACCAGTTTGGCTCAGTGGATAGAGCGTCAGGCTGCGGACTGAAGGGTCCCAGGTTCGATTTCGGTCAAGGGCATGTACCTTGGTTGCCAGCACCTCCCCAGTGGGAGTTGTGCAAGAGGCAGCTGATAGATGTTTCTTTCCCATCGATGTTTCTAACTCTCTATTCCTCTCCCTTCCTCTCTGTAAAAAAATCAATTTAAAAAATATATTAAGAATTCCCTTAAGTAAAGAGAAAAAGTAAATAATGGCAACCGAAAATTGCCCAAACCTAGGAAATCCCAAACATCAGCCAAACTTGAGCAGAAGTTTTTTCCTTTTTTAAGTGAGTGTACCTTTATTGTTCTCTTCTTCCCCAACCCCCAATCACAAACAGAAGTTTCTTCACACTGCAAACCATGACCCAACAATGACTTGTAAAGCATTGAGTTTTTTCTTCTTTTTTAATTGCTGTGGTTTTTTTACTAATAAAGTTTGAGGTGGAAAACACAAAGGCATTCAAAATTAACCACAGGCTATCGACACGAGCGTGCTTTGCCAAAGAAGCCAGTTTCCAAAAATGCACCTAAATTTGTCACTGAGCAAAAAATAATGAGATTAGGAGCTGGGAAAGTGGTGACTTAGCCAGGCGGTGTGGATGGGGCAGGAGGGAGGCCTTTTATTGCTGACTTCCCATTTTATTAGATTATGACCAAGAGGATTCTCAATATGTTAATTCTGAGGAATTTTTACTGATCTTTATTTTGTGGTCTTAAATTGATAACATTATGCAAATGTTTTATACGTATTTAAAAGCACTTTCCATTTGTTATGTGGTTGCAGGTTACATGATCAAAGTTGTTACAGTTGTTCAAACTTTCATAGCATTTAATTTTCCTCTCTAGTTTGATTATCAGGTTCTGAGAGGATGGTATTAATTGCTGCTAGACCAGGGTGGGTTTTCTTTCCTGTTTAATATTCATGTGGTTTGACTTCCTCGATCCTTTATTTTTAACCTCTTAGTATGCTTAAAGACTGGAGTTTTGTTTTTATTTTTGCTTTAAAAGGTGACCTAGACCAGTGGTTGGCAAACCGAGGCTCTCGAGCCACACACGGCTCTTTGGTCCCTTGAGTTTTTAGCAAAGGCCAGCTTAGGAATACCCTAATTAAGTTAATAACAATGTACCCACCTATATAGTTTAAGTTTAAAAAATTTGGCTCTCAAAAGAAATTTCAATCTTTGTACTGTTGATATTTGGCTCTGTTGACTAATGAGTTTGCCCACCACTGACCTAGCCAAAGTAAAGGGATTAACCAGGCCGCTAATCCATAGATCACCGTTGAAGGGCAATGAGGAGATTACTTACTATGGCCCAGGTATAAAGCCAGGCCCAAGAGGATGTGGGCTGCATTTAAAGGCCAGCTCTCAAGCAGATACCGTCTCTCTGGATCCTGCAGAACCTTCACCTGGAATTGGGATTTCGCTGGTGGACAGTAGGTCACTTGATTTCTGCTATTTGTGCTTGTAATCAAAAGAGCTTTTTTTTCCTATTACAAATTTGAAGAACTGACTATAGTTTTATATTATTTATGACTGAGAAATATGTATCTGGATATCATCCCCTTGAGTTAAAGCAAGTTTTTATTTTATTTTTTTAAAGTATGTATCAATTGATTTTTTAGAGAGAGAGAGTAAGGGGGAGGGATAGAGAGATTGAAACATCAGCAGCCCGCTGCCTGCCCCTTACAGGGGATGGAGCCCACACTCCCGGAATTCATCTGGGGACCTCTTGGTTTACGGATCAACGCTCAACCATTGAGCAACACTCGCCAGGCTAGAAAACAAGTTTAAAAAGAAAAACTTGTGCCCAGCCAGTGTCTTCAATGGTTGAGCAATGAGAAAATCACCATTGGAAGCTCATATTTCGGGTTCTATCTCCAGAAGGCAGGTGATCCCGGATTCTCTCTCATTGATGTTCCTTTCTCTCTCCCCCTCTTCCCTCCTCTTTGAAATCAATACAAATATATTTAAAAAACAACACAAAAAAACTTTTTCAGACTTGTGAGGTTACCTTGTTTCTTAATATTTTCTTGGTAAAAATCACAAAGATTTTCAGCAAAAAGTCTGGCATTTAGGGAGCTGATGACCAATAATCGGGTTTCTAGATCTGGTTAAAGAGTGAATCAATTGGAAGGGACGTGGAAAATATGTGAGATAAAATCGAGGTTTTAAATTAGGGATGGGGCATTAGAATGGGGAAGGTGCTGGTTGAATTAGAGTTGAGATGGGACATGATTTTGCCTGACCTCCAGTACAGCATGTTTCGTTCAGAGGCTGAATCTGTAAAGGAAATTCTTTTCTGGGTCCTAATGTATCATAATTTGGAATCAAGATTTTACAATAGCAGAAGGCAAGCACTTTTTTGTTGTTGTTTTTCCTTTAAAGCATAAAACTAGAAAACAATGACGTGTTATATCAGAAAGCAACTTTTTCCTGGTAAGGTATCATTTATTTATGCAAAGTACAAATATTATGTGTATTTCATTTTTTGACTTCTCCTTTAGGGCCTTGTATGTCTTATTTTTTAAATTGGTTTCAAAGATGAAGGGAGAGGAGAGAGAGAAACGTCAACGATGAATGAGAATCATTGATTGGCTGCCTCCTGCACGCCCCACACTGGGGATGAAGCCCCCAACTTGGGCATGGGCCCTTGACCAGAATCGAACCCAGGGCCCTTCCACTGAGCCAAACAGGCTAGGGCTAGATTTGGTTTTGCAACTGGGACCTGGACAAAGTGAGATGACTAACTAGGCCCCTCCCCCTGAGATCCCATTGGATGGGCAATGAGGAGATTACTATGGCCCAGGTATAAAGCCAGGCCCATGACAGCTCTCAAGCAGATACCCTCTCTCTGGATCCTGCAGTACCTTCACCTGGAATTGGGATTTTGCTGGTGGAAGGAAGGTCACTTGATTTCTGCTATTTTTTTAAAATTTCTTTATTGATTAAGGTATCACATATTTGTCCTCGTCTCCCCATTCCCATCCCACACCCCTCCCCACACCTGCCCCCACCCCCCTGTTGTCCTTAACCGCCGGTTAGGCTCATATGCCTGCACACAAATCCTTTGGTTGATCTCTCCCTTTACCCCCACCCTTCCCTACCCTCCCCCCGAGGCCCGACAGTCTGATCCATGCCTCCTTGTTTCTGGGTCTGTTCTTGTTCATCAGTTTATGTTGTTCATTATTTCCCCTAGATGAGGGAGATCATGTGCTATTAGAAATACACTTATAAGAACCGAAAATGAGACAAGCAATAATGGTTATGGTGACAGGCAAATGAATCAGTCTGTAGTGAGTTTCTTTCTGGGCCAACAGTTCTTTTGAGAACCAATTTCAATGTCCAACAGTTCCTTATGTGTACATGTCAGCACTGACATTTCAGTTCTGGATGGTGGACAAATGGTGGTAATGCAGGTCCGACTCTGTCTGGTTTGGTCCTGGGCAATCTGCAGTGATGCACAGCTGCTATGATTTCTACTATTTGTGCTTGTGACCCAAAGAGCTATTTTCCTATTACAAGTTTAAAGAACTGACTATAGTCTTACATTTTTTATGATTGAGATGTATGTATTAGGCTATCATTCCCTTTAGTTAAAGATTTTATTTTTTAAGTATGTTCTAATTTATTTTCTTTTAGAGAGAGAGGAAGCGAGAGGGAGAGAGGTAGAAACATCAATGAGAGTAAAATTGACCAGCAGCCCCTTAATGGGGAGTAAGCCCACAATCCGGGCATGAATCCTGACCGAGAGTTCATCTGGGGACCTCTTGGTTCATGGATCAATGCTCAGCCCCTGAGCCACACCCACCAGGCTGGAAAACAGTTTAAAAATAAAAACTTGTGCTCAGCCAGTGTCCCTCAGTGGTTGAATGTCAACCCATGAGCCAGGGAATAGGCTTTGGATGCCCAGATTTCGGGCTCAATCCCCAGTGTGTGGCGTGCAGGAGGCAGCCGATCCAGGATTCTCTCTCATCATCAATGTTCCTATCTCTCTCTCCCTCTCCCTTCCTCTCTGAAGTTAATAAAAATGTACTTTAAAAAACACACAGAAAAACCTATTTTTTAGACTTTGGGTTATGTATTTTTCTTAATATATTTTTGGTAAAAACCACAAAGGGAAAAGCCTGGCATTTAGGGAGCTGGTTTAATAAGCGTGTTTCTAGATCTGATTAAAGAGTGAATCAATTGGCAGGGTCTTGGAAAATATGTGAGATAAAATCAGAGTTTTTTGTTTGTTTGTTTGTTTTTTTGTGCTGACAGTTATTATTTCCTTGAACTTAAGCTGTTTTTTTAAAAATATATATATATTTTTCTTGATTTTCAGAGAGGAAGGGAGAGGGAGAGAGAGATAGAAACAGCAATGATGAGGGAGAATCACTGATGGGCTGCCTCCTGCAGGCCCCACAATGGGGATCGCCCACAACCCAGGCATGTGCCCTGAGTGGGAGTTGAACCATGATCTACAGGTTCATGGTTTGATGCTTAATCACCAAAGCACACTCCCCAGGCCATATATGTATCCTAATTTGGAATCAAGATATTAGAGTAACAGAAGGCAAGCACTGTTTAAATTTTTATTTATTTTTAATTTTTTTTATTGATTTTTTACAGAGAGGAAGGGAAAGAGAGAGTTAGAAACATTGATGAGAGAGAAACATCGATCAGCTGCCTCCTGCACACTCCCTACGGGGGATGTGCCCGCAACCACGGTACGTGCCCTTGACCGGAATCGAACCTGGGACCTTTAAGTCCGAAGGCTGATGCTCTATCCACTTAGCCAAACCGGTTTCAGCGGCAAGCACTTTTCAGTTGTGGTTTTTGCTGTAAAACAGTTCAGAACAATAACATTTTATATCAGAAAGCAACTTTATTCCTGGAAAAGTCTCATTTATTTATGCAAAGTACAAGTATATTTGTATTATATTAATTGACTTCTCCATTAGGGCCTTGTATTACTTTTTCTTTTTTTTTTCAAAGAGAAAGGGGGAAGAAGAGAGAGAGAGAAAACACCAATGTTGAGAGGGAATCATTGATCAGCTGCCTCCTGAATGTCCCCCACTGGGGATCAAGCCCACAGCCCAGGCATGTGCCCTGACTGGGAGTCGAACCATGATCTACTGATTCATAGGTTGATGCTTAACCATGGAGGCACACTACCCGGGTCGCCTATGTACTTTTGAGAAAGTGATCTATTTTAGTTTTCAAAAGTACTAGCAACAAGGTGTTCATAAGATTAAACTTTAATTTTTTAAAACTTTCCCTGGTGCATTTTTACATGTGTCCCCTATTTTATCATACAGTGCCTATTTGTACGTTTCACGCTTGTATCTTTTCACTTCTAATGTTCTTTCCTAAGAATCAGGTTTTAGAATAATTTCTATTAGGTGTTAGGGGTGTGTGTGTGTGTATATAATTATTTACCAATATTCTGTGTTCTTGTCTTCCTGTTTAGCTTTTAAACTTCCTTGAGGAGACTCTCCGCTATTTGGGGCGAGGAGCCATCCAGGCACCGAAGCTGTGACTCAGGAGAAGCCTCAGAGACTCCAACACCCCCACAGGGGAGCCGATCCACAGGGGAGCCTCACAGAGCTGCAGGCTGAGCCTGGCAGCGCCAAGTGTCTGCTCCCTGGGAACTGGTCATTGTCCTTCAGGCACAAAAAGTACTGACCAGCGTGGGTCCCCTTGGTGAGGCCGAAAGCCTGGAAAAGGCTTATTTGTCAAACACTCAATCTGAGTGACTGCGTCACAGACACACCAAAACTTAAAAAAAAAAAAAAAAAGAATAGAGAAGACATTGCTCCCTCATTCTCAGCTATCTAAAACATCCTTAAGAACCTGGGACTCCCCTGCTTACATTGCAGCCATGCTGTCTAATGAACCAAGTGGGATAATCATGACCTTCCACCCAACCATGGAAGAATTTAAAGATTTCAACAAATATATTGGTTACATGGAATCCCAAGGTGCCCACCGAGCTGGCCTGGCTAAGGTCGTTCCACCCAAGGAATGGAAAGCCAGACAGACCTACGATGATGTCAATGACCTCGTAATAGCCACTCCCCTCCAGCAGGTGGCGTCTGGGCGAGCAGGTGTGTTCATTCAATACCACAAAAAGAAGAGGGCCATGACAGTGGGGGAGTATCGCCTGCTGGCCAACAGTGGACAATACCAGACTCCACCACACTTGGATTTTGAGGATCTGGAGCGGAAATACTGGAAGACGCGCCTGTACGATTCGCCCATATATGGCGCTGACGTCAGTGGCACCTTGTTTGATGCCGACACTAAACAATGGAACCTTGGCCACCTGGGAACCATCCAGGACCTGCTGGAGCAGGAGTGTGGGGTGGTCATCGAAGGCGTCAACACCCCCTACCTGTACTTTGGCATGTGGAAGACCACCTTCGCCTGGCACACGGAGGACATGGACCTTTACAGCATCAACTACCTGCACTTCGGGGAGCCCAAGACGTGGTACGCGGTGCCCCCCGAGCACGGCCAGCGCCTGGAGCGCCTGGCCAGGGAGCTTTTCCCGGGCAGTTCTCGGGGCTGCGAGGCCTTCCTGCGGCACAAGGTGGCCCTCATCTCGCCCAGTGTCCTCAAGGAGAACGGGGTCCCGTTCAGTCGCATCACTCAGGAGGCTGGGGAGTTCATGGTGACGTTTCCCTACGGCTACCACGCTGGCTTCAACCACGGCTTCAACTGTGCGGAGGCCATCAACTTTGCCACCCCGCGCTGGATCGACTATGGCAAAGTGGCCTCTCAGTGCAGCTGCGGGGAGGCCAGGGTGAGCTTTTCCATGGACGTGTTTGTGCGCATCCTGCAGCCCGAGCGCTATGAGCTGTGGAAGCGCGGGGAGGACCGGACTGCTGTGGACCACGTGGAGCCCACGGCGCCGGGCAGCCGGGAGCTGAGCGCCTGGAGGGAGGGCCGGGCGGCCTGGAGATCTGCGCTGGGCCTGAGGCACCTCCAGCCCCGTCGGGCCACGCACACCCCTCCATCAGTGGGCACGGGCCGTGGGTCCCGCCGCCACCGCAGCAGCCGGGCCCCTGTGCGCCAGCCATCCCTGCGCCCCTGGCCAGCCCCGGGTTCTGCCTCCGCCGCCCAGCCCGCGGCCTTCTCCTTGAAGCCCGACCCATCCTCACAGCCAACCTCCGGCCCATCTGCCCAGGATCTCCAGCCAACTGGCACACGTGGTCGTGGTCGTGGTCGAGGTCGTGGTCGTGGTCGTGGTCGTGGTCGAGGTAGCTATCCTCAGGAACAGGGGACTCAAGAGTCGATTGTTCAGGCCCCGGCTAAGAGGCGCCGCCTAGTGGGCGCAGTGCACACAGCTCCGGATCCTCAAGCCCAGCCTGTGCCTGAGGACAAACCCTCCATGGACAGCCCAGCACCGCTGGACCCAGCATCCTAAGGTGGCTTTTGGGTGCCGCTGTGCTCCCGTCCCCGAAACCCAGGGGACGCCTACCTTTGTTCTCCATGTTCTTTTGTGTGGAGATTCGAGCCTGGCCACATTTACATCTCAAGGCTGTGAGCAACTTTGTAAGTCACTGGTCTTGCATGAGAGTTCCCCGGTGTTGCCTCTGGACTGGCTGAGTCCCTGGTATTTAACAAGATCGCCATAGTTTATTCTTCCTCCCAGGCCCTGGAATGTCTTTGGACACTGCTAACTCCTGTGTGGCCAATTGAGCTTTCACCCACTGGACACCCCATGTCTATGTGCACCCTAAAGGTTCTGCTGAGTTTGCCAAAGACTGATCTACCCCAGACTCCCATCCTCTGGAACAGCTGTGGATGTTGCCCATCTTCAGAAGAATCCTGGGCTTTGGTTCCCCTCCAGTCTCCCTCCCTTTTCTTTTCTTCCTTCCCCTGCCCCTCCACCCCGCTTTCCTGCTAAACCAGGCCCTTTTGACCAGTTAGGTCAGCAGAGGCTCAAAAATCAGTTATGATCTTTCTGAGTCATTGATATGTTTAAAATGCTGTCACCAGTATTTGTTCACAAATATATTAAAGGTAACTGATATCTGACTTTTTTTTTTCTAATATTGTTCATTCAACCAATTGAGGGTTTGAGGTTACTGTTTTCTGCACTTTTCCTACTAATTATATCAAAACGTTTTAAGCAAAACATATTCTTATGGCCTAGTAAAATTGTGTGGAGTTGGTGAATGAAGTGGGGATGGTTGTTGGGTTCTGCTTGACCGCCTGGCTTGGGAATTGGATGTTTAGACATTATCTTAAGGATGACTTGGTGGAAATCATTTGGCACTTGGCTGAACAATAGTACCCGAGTGCTGGGAGAGATGAGCAAGCAGAGGACAAAAGTACCGTCATCCAAATTTTTTCTCTTCAAGTCTTCTTACTTTTTCAAAGCTATATGTATTTATTTTAAATATATATATATATTTTATTTTTTTTATTTTATTGATTTTTTACAGAGAGGAAGAGAGGGATAGAGAGTTAGAAACATCGATCAGCTGCCTCTTGCACATCCCCTACTGGTGTGCCCGCAACCAAGGTACATGCCCTTGACCGGAATCGAACCTGGGACCTTTGAATCCGCAGGCTGATGCTCTATCCACTGAGCCAAACCGGTTTCGGCTATTTTAATATATTTTTATTGACTTCAGAGAGGAAAGGAGAGGGAGAGAGAGATAGAAACATCAATGATGAGAGAGAATCATTGATCAGCTATCTCCTGCACACTCCTAACAGAGGATCGAGCCCGCAACCCAGGCATATGCCCTGATCAGGAATCAAACTGTGACCTGGTTCATATGTAGATGCTTACCCACAGAGCCATTCCAGTCGGACTATATCTATATTTCATGTGGTTAATTCACTGGTTCATTTCAATAAACAAATTCATTAAATAAATTAACAGGACTATTTCAATTGGTAATATGTGGGGATGGGACGGTAGGGCAGAATTGGCAGGGGCTGGCCTGGGTTCTGGTGATCAGGGAAAGCTTAGAACAGGAGACCTTTCTGAGACCCAACTGACAAAAGGAATTGGTTTCCACTTAGAGAAAACAGAAAATGTAATAGCTCTAGTGTGGAATAGAAAGAAAGCTTGTTTGTATGAGTCATAGAACAGAAGAAGGAGAACCGTAGGACCTTGTGACTCATATTAGGTATTTGAATATTTTTCTTTTTAAAAATCATTTATTAAGTATTTTTATTGATTTCAGAGAGAAAGGGGGAGGGAGAGACAGATAGAAACATCAATGATAAGAATCATTGATCGGCTGCCTCCTGCATGCCCCCCTACTGGGGATCGAGCCCACAACCCAGGTATGTGCCCTTGACCGGAACTGAACCCAGGGCCCTTCGGTCCGCAGGCCGATGCTCTATCCACTGAGCCAAACCAACTAGTGCGGTATTGGAATATTTTTCAACTTGAAATAAGGCAGTGGCAATTTAAAACAGCGCTTGACATGATGTGACATACATTTTCAATCAGCATAGCTCTGTGGACAATGGGGGCAGAAGTATTTAGAATATCTAAGTGATACAAGGGAGAGTTGGTGGTTATTTTGACTTAAGCTTTACTAATGAAGATGCACAGAGTGGACAAACTCAGAATAAATTTTGGAAATTAAAAATGATAGTTTGGATACAAAAGGAAACATTTCAAAGAAGCAAATCACCTTTCCCCTGGGCCCAGTTCTCCCTTACAGAATTTCAGTAACCCTCAGGAATATGAAGCACCGAATAAAGTGAAGAGCAGTGAGTACCCTCCTGTGAAGCTAGTGAGTGTGTAATTGGTGAAAACTATTGAGAAACAGTAGCAAGATAAAATTTTGAACTCACATAACCTATGACCAAGAGATTAATTTGTAGGCACTAGTGCGGGGTACTCCAATAGATGTCTGGGAGAATGTCCACAGCAACTGAGTAAGAGGTCAGAAGAGGAAACAATGCAAAGGCCCATCGGCAGTAGAAACATTTATACAATTGAATGCAGCCCCCAAACAAAACAAAGCCAGTTATGTGTGTGACACGATGAAGGAAAAATACACACGAAAGGGTACATTAAACATTCCCTTTTTTTTTTTTTTATATAGATTTTTTACAGAGAGGAAGGGAGAGGGATAGAGAGTCAGAAACATGGATGAGACAGAAACATCGATCAGCTGCCTCCTGCACTCCCCCTACTGGGGATGTGCCCGCAACCAAGGTACATGCCCTTGACTGGAATCGAACCTGGTACCCTTCAGTCCCCATGCCGGCACTCTATCCACTGAGCCAAACTAGTTAGGGCAAAACATTCTCTTCTTAAAGGTTTATTTATTTTTAAAGGTTTTATAAAGTTTTTAAAAAAATGGTAACAGTCTTAATTTCATATTGTTTACTGAAATTAATATGCTAGCAGTTCGGACAGGTTAATTGGAGAGGCGGATGAGGCAGTACTCCCGAAGGAGGAGCCTGAGTCAGGTACTAAGTGACTGGCAATATAGTATTTCTTGACCTGGGTGATGGTTCTACTTTGTTCCCTCTACGGTTATCAAGAGATGTTAATAGTTCCTAATATGTGTAAGTTAAGCTGTATCAATATGCTTTGTGAACTTCTGTAAGCACATATTTTATAATTTTAAAAAATGTTAAAGAAACTTTTCTGCTTTAAAAAATTTATCATGTACTGGTTTATAGAATTGTTTGTTTTATATTGTGCTGTATCATTTTGTAGACTGTTTTAAAAAATAGATTATATTTCTAATTTTTTCATTCTCCTATTCTTCTTTGACACCTCTTATTTATTATTTTATTACACTTAGTGATACTTTATTTATTTTTTAAAATGTATTTTATTGGTTTTTTACAGAGAGGAAGGGAGAGGGATAGAGAGTTAGAAACATCGATGAGCTTAGTGATACTTTATTTATTTATTTTTAAAAATGTATTTTATTGTTTTTTTACAGAGAGGAAGGGAGAGGGATAGAGAGTTAGAAACATCGATGAGCTGCTTCCTGCACACCCCCTACTGGGCATATGCCCGAAACCAAGGTACATGCCCTTGACCGGAATTGAACCTGGGACCTTTCAGTCCTCAGGCTGACGCTCTATCCACTGAGCCAAACCGGTTAGGGCTGATACTTTATTTTTAAGAACAGTTTTAGATTTAAAAATATTGATTAGAGAATTGGGAGAGTTCCCCCCATATAATTACCCCCATGCTACCTCATTCACAGTTTCCCCTATTATTAACACCTTACAATACTGTGGTACATTTGTTACAGTTAATGAATCAATGCCTATACGTTATTCAATAAATCTGTTATTCAGATTTCCTCAGTTTTTACTCAATGTCCTTTTTATGTTCCAAGGTCACATCCAAAATTCCAAGTTACATTTACTTTTATTGTCTCTTTCGGTTTCTCCGCTGTCAGAGATTCTCAGATTTATTTATGATAAAATGTTTATATGGAAACTTGACAATTTGGGGAAGTATTACTCAGGTGTATTGTAGGAGGCCCATCTTCTGGAATTTGTCTGATATTTTTTTAACATTTTTTAAAATTGATTTTTAGAGAGAGAGAGATATCAACCTGAGAGTGGAACATCGATTGGCTGCCTTCTGCACACTTCCCATTGGGGACTGAGCCCAAAACCCAGGCGTGTGCCCTAACCAGGAATCGAACTAGCAACCCGTAGGTGCATGGGACGACACCCAACCAACTGACCCACACCAGCCAGGGTGTCTGATGTTTTTCTTATAATTGGCCAGAGTTTATGTGGTTTTTTTAAGAGGAAGATTATAGAGGTGAAGTGCCATTTTTATCACATCATATCAAAGGCATAAGCTATCAACATAATTGAGGACTCTCACTGAAGTAGTATTTGTCAGCATTCTCCACTATAAAATTACTACTGTGGCAAGTGGTCCCACCCACTGCCACTTGCCGCTCTGTACTCTTGAAGACAGTCCATATTGTAGTCCACACTCGGGACAGGGTGTTACTCTTCCCTCCTTTATGTGCAGTTCTACATAGGTTATTTGGAATCTTCTGCAGGAGGGACTTATTTGTCGTCTCCAACTTTTTATTTACTCAACCATTTCTATCAGTGTGACTCAGATATTTATTTTGTATTTGTGGTTATAATTCAGTACTACTTTCTATTGTTGCTGAAATTGTTTGAGCTCTGGCCACTGGGAGCCCTTTCCTTGGGTTCCTGTGCCCCTTTGATGTGTCCCCATTGATGTGTTTGTTTTCAGGATGTCCTTCATTTCAGGCACTACAAGATGCTCCAGGCTCATGTTGTGTATTTCCTGCCCCAGTCCTGGAAACTTCTTACTTCATCAGTATCTCCAGATCTGCATTTTAGTCTTCTTTAAAAGTACCAGATTTATGTTTTTACTAATCATCTCTATTTTTTTATGTGTGTTTTCCTTTATTATTTTTAATATTTAAAAAGTATGTTTTTATTGATTTTAAAGAGAGAGGGAAAGATAGAAATATTGATGGATCAGTTGCCTCCCGCACACTCTGGGGATGGAGCTTACAGCCTGGGCATGTGCCCTGACCAGGAATAGAACCTGTGACTTCTTGGTGCATGGGTTTACACTCAGCCATAGAGCCACACTAGCTGGGCCTGTTTCCCTTTTTATCATGCAAACATATCTTTTATTTTATTTTGAATAATTCTGTTTTTACTAATTGCTTGAGCTGAACATAAAAATCAATATATTTTTAGATATATAGATATTATTGTAGATAATATGTGGATATTAATTTTCAAATAAATATGGTTGGTTCATTTTTTATTGTTGACTTTGATTTTTTTCTCTTCAAAACTTTTTTTTTAAACCAGAAGATACCAGATCAGAAATTCATTTGACATCTCTCTCTCTCTTTCTCCTCCACTCTCATCTTTAATTTTCTACCTGACAAATAGAAAATCTGAGGAAATGACTTACGTTTGACCTTGTCCAAAAGCCAAAAAGCTAGTTCATGTCCCTTTAAGACCCAAGGATTATCACCTTAACAAGAATTCCTTAAGTGAAGAGAAAAAATAAATAATGGCAACCGAAAATTGCCCAAACCCAGAAAATCCCAAACATCAACTGAACTTGAGCAGATGTTTCTTTCTTTTTTAAAAAAGTGTATCTTTTTGTTAAAAGGAGGACAGATATACTCCTTTTGATAGGGGGGACCTATAATCTAATAGAGCACCTGAATTAACCTGAAAATAATATTATTTTAAATCTTAGAACACATATAAATATATGAATAGGGGGTTAATTTTCTTATATAATAATAGAAGATTAAGTTTTTCTTAAGTTTTCTTTTCAAGGCCTGTGCGAAGCTATTAGGGAGGCGACTCAGCTGTGAATCCAGCAAGCAGAACCGAGAAGCATGGTCAGGCCAACCCATCGGGAGTCAAAGCATCATCTCGTCAACATCACCTCATCACCTGATAACTGATGACATTTCGGAACTTCAGGACTGCACCTAGCTGCATTCTGTTCCTTAGCCCCTTTCCCTTATAATCTTGTCCCTGCAACTTGCAGGAAGGCAGGATTTGATGCTTCTAAGCATCCTCCCTTCCTTCTTGGTTGGCGAGCCTTCTCAATAAACGCCTAATGTGATTCAACCCTGCCTTCGTTATTGGACACAGTCACAGGCATCCCGAGTCTACTCCGGGGTTTCCCGGTAACACATTTCCCCCCACCCATAAACAAAAGTTTCTTCACACTTCAGACCACCACCCAATCATGACTTGTCTTTAACATCTAGTCTTTTCTTCTTTTTTAATTGCTGTTTCAGGTGCTGCAAAACACAGTTAAGACATTCAAAACTAACCACAAGCTATCAAAACTAGAGGGCTTTGCCAAAGAAGCCAGGTTCCAAAAATGCACCTAAAATTTATCACTGAACAAAAAAATAATGAGATTAGAGGTCAGGGAAATGGTGGCTTAGAGAGGCAGTCTGCAAGCGGCAGGAGGGAGGCCTTTTATTGCTGATTTTCAATTTATTTGATTGTGGTCAAGACCGCTCAATATGTGGATTCTGTAGAATTTTTATTGATACTTATTTTGTGGTCTTATATGGATAACATTTTTTGTTTCGTAGGTATTTATTTTAATATTTATTGTTAAAAGTATTACATATGTGCCCATTTCCCCTCCATTGACCTCCTCCATTTCCTCTCCCCCCCACCCCAGGCGTTCAGCATCCTATTGTCTGTGTCCATGGATTAGGCATATATGCCTACAAGGTCTTTGGTTAATTATCTCCCACCCAGTCACCCTCCCCCACCTTCCCTCTGAGATTCCACACTGTTCCATGCTTCCATGTCTCTGGATCCACTCAGTTCATCAGTTTATTTTGTTACTTAGATTCCATATAGGAGTGCAATCATGTGATACTTATCTTTCTCTGACTGACTTATTTCACTTAGCATGATACTCTCCAGGTCCCTCCATGCTGCATCAAATAGTAAGAAATTCTTCTTCTTTTACTGCTGCTTAGTATCCCATGGTAAAAATACACCACAACTTTTTTACCCACTCACCTACTGATGGGCAGGCACTTGGGCTGTTTCCAGATCTTAGCTATTGCAAATCACGCTGCTATGAACATAGGGGGGCACACATTTTTTCTGATTGGTGCTCTGGGTTTCTTAGGATATATTCCTAGAAGTGGGATCAGTGGGTCAAATGGCAGTTCCACATTTAATTTTTTGAGGAAACTCCATACTGTTTTCCATAATGGTTGCACCAGTCTGCATTCCCACCAGCAGTGTACGAGGATTCCCTTTTCTCCACATCCTTGCCAGCACTTGTCATTTGTTGATTTGTTGATGGTAGCCATTCTGACAGATGTGAAATGATACCTCATTGTAATTTTGATTTGTATCTCAGATGATTAGTAACTTGAAGCATTTTTTCATATGTCTCTTGGTCATCTGTATGTCCACTTTGGAGAAGTGTCTATGTAGGTCCCTTGCCCATTTTTTAATTGGATTGTTTGTCTTCCTTTTGTTAAGTTGTATGAGTTCCTTATATATTTTAGATATTAACCCTTTATCAAATTTATCATTGCCAAATATGTTCTCCCATTTCGCTTTGTTGATGGTTTCTTTTGCTGTGCAAAAACTTTATTTTGATGTAGTCCCATTTGTTTATTTTCTCCTTGGTTTCCTTTGCCTTAGGAGATGTATCTGTAAACATACTGCTATGAGAGAGTCTGAGATTTTGCTGACTGTGGTTTCTTCTAGGGTTTTTATGGTTTCACAACTTACATTTAAGTCTTTTATCCATTTTGAATTTATTCTTGTGTATGGCATAAGTTGGTGGTCTAGTTTCATTTTTTTTGCATGTATCTGTCCAATTTTCCCAAGACCATTTATTGAAAAGTCTGTCTTGACTCCATAGTATTCTCTTGCCTCCTTTGTCAAATATTAATTGAGCATAATGGCTTGGGTTGATTTTTGGGTTCTCTTTTCAGTTCCATTGATCTATAGGCCTGTTCTTGTGCCAGTACCAGGCTGTTTTGATTATGATAGCTTTGTAGTATAATTTGAAATCTGGTATTGTGATCCCTCCAACTTTGTTTTTCTTTCTCAAAATTGCTGCAGCTATTTACAGTCCTTTTTGAGTTCATATAAATTTTTGGAGTATTTGTTCTAGCCCTGTGAAATATGCCATTGGTATTTCAATAGGGATTGCATTGAATCTGCAGATGGCCTTGGATAGTATGGACATTTTAATGATGTTGATTCTATGGGATACCCAGCTGGAATCTGAAGGGCCCCTGTGAACCTCTCTGAGGTTGTAAGGATGGACCACTCTTTTTTTTTCTTCACATTTTTAAAAAATTTTTTTTAAATTTTTAAATTTCTTTATTGATTAAGGTGTCACATATTTGTCCTCATCCCCCCATTCCCATCCCCCACCCTTCCCCACGGATGCCCCTACCCCCCTGTTGTCCCCAACCATTGGTTAGGCTTGTATGCTTGCACACAAGTCCTTTGGTTGATCTCTCCCCCTACCCCCACTCTCCCTTACCCTCCCTCTGAGACCCGACAGTCCGATCGATGCCTCTTTGTTTCTGGGTCTGTTCTTGTTCATCAGTCTATGTTGTTCATCATTTCCCCTAGATGAGTGAGATCATGTGTTACTAGAAATATACTTATAAGAACCGAATGTGAGATGAGCAATAATAGTTATGCTGACAGGCAAATGAATCAGTCTGTAGTAAGTTTCTTTCTGGACCAACAGTTCTTTTGAGACCCGATTTCAATGTCCACCAGTTCCTTATGTGTACATATCGGCACTGACTTTTCAGCTCTGGATGGTGGACAAATGGTGGTAATGCAGGTCCGACTCCCTCAGGTTTGGTCTCGCCCGGACCCAGGGGCACGGCTTCACCCAGACTCAGGGGCGCGCGGCCTCACCCGGACCTGGGACCCAGCATCACCTGGGCCCCGGGGCGCGTGGCCTCACCCAGACTCAGGTGTGCGTGGCCTCATCTGGACCCAGGATCCAGCTTCACCCGGACCTGGGACCCAGCCTCACCCAGATCCAGGTGCGCACGGCCTCACCCGGACCCGGGATCCAGTTTCACCCGGACCCAGGGGCGCGTGGCCTCACCCGGACCCCAGGGTGCGTGGCCTCTCTCGGACCCAGGGGCGCACGGCCTCGTCCGGACCCAGGGGCACGGCCTCACCCGGACCCGGGACCCAGCCTCACCCGGATCCAGGGGCGCACGGCCTCACCCGGACCCAGGAGGATGGACCACTCTTATGCCTCCATGGTCCAGGCCCCGACACAGTTGCCCAAATCTCCTGGATCCCTGACTGTGATTCCCTGGAGCTAAAGCTAGAGGCACTGCCTCTCTGGGGTCCTGGGACACGTTCCCTGCCAATGGGTGGTCTTCCATCTTTGAGCCTATCACTGATGAAGATTTAGCCAAATATGGCTGTATCTGACCCTCAACCCTGGGAACCACAGCACCTCCCAGCCAAGCTACAATCTGGGCACAAAGAGTACTGACCAGCGTGGGTCCACAGTCAAGATGCTTTATCTCCTAGAAACGACCCATTTCTTAAGCTGCCAGATGTTTCTACTACTATGCCAAGCAGGGATCCCAGTTGCTAGCCAAATCGACCTCCCCATTGGGGCAGCTGCCCTAGAATGCTGTGGTACCTCTCAGGGATGCTCAGCCCACTCCTAGATGCCATGGATACGGCTGGTTTTGATATCACCTTCAGGATCCCTCCCCTGCCATGGTGTGCCTTAATAAGGAGAACATTCTGAGATGTTCTAAACTAAATTCCAGCAGGAGATAGGTAGATAGATAGATGATAGATAGATAGATAGATAGATAGATAGATAGATAGATAGAGCTGTTAGTCTATTAATGGCTTGGAGCCAGCTAAGAAAGGAGAGCTCACATTCCTGTGGATGTCTTTGGAAGTTGGGATTAATTTCCAGATGACTAGTTGTGCACGTTATTAAGAAACTGGTTTCCACTGGACATGCTGCAGCCAGAACTGAGCCCAGGAGCTTCTCTCTCCCCTGCTGCTCTGACACACCTACTCCCAGGCCACTGCTCAGGCCTCTGCTCAAGCTGAAACGAGGCAGTTTACCCAATAACTGTGTCAGCCAGTACTGCTTCAGGGATGTTTGTAATTTTTGAAATAATTTGCTTTCCTTGATAGAGAGAAAGAAAAGGAGAGGTATAGAGAAATTGAAACATTCATGAAAGAGAAACATCGATGGGCTGAATGACCACACTGGTGATGTAGCCCAAAACCCAGACATGTGCCCGGACTGGGAATGGCACCAGGGAACCTTTTAGTTCATGGGTCAATGCTCAACCACTGAGCAACACCGCCCAGGTGGCATATTTGTAATTTTACTTAGTTTTATTAAAGTTGTTATCCCCAATGTGTAGCTGCAAAATAAAGAAAGGTAAAATCCTTAAAATGCATTTAAAAATATTTTTTATTGATTTTTTACAGAGAGGAAGGGAGAGGGATAGAGAGTTAGAAACTTCAATGGGAGAGAAACATCGATCAACTCCCTCCTGAGCACCCCCTACTGGGGATGCGCCCACAACCAAGGTACATGCCCTTGACCATAATTGAACCTGGGACCCTTCAGTCTGCATGCCGACGCTCTATCCATTGGGCCAAACCGGTTAGGGCTAAAATGCACTTTTATTTTTTCACTTTACTCAGCACCATTTAATGTATTAACGAACAGCTTTTTTAAAAACTCAAAATAGGAAACCATACAGTCTATTAATACATTCATAAGACTTCAAACAACAAACACATTATTTATGCTACAGATTTTCAGTCTTCCTAGGACAACACAAGAAACACAGTACTCAAATTGCATGTTTTAACAAGAGCAACATGAAATCTCATTTTGACACAAAGGCAGGTTAAAAACACAATAAAACCAGCACCAGCAGACTTCCTTAAGCCCCCTTCCTATCTGACTCTGGAATTCTCTCTGCTACCGTACATACCAGCATTCATTCTTCAATATACAAAAAAAGTAGATATTTAGAGGTATAGCACTAATGAGTCCTACAACAGGCTCTTCTCTCTCGGGGAGGCCTAAAGCCAACTCTTTTGCTGAATGCTGAAGAGGGAACAAGATTGGGTGAAACTTAACGCACAGTGAGACAGCTGTGGGGGGTCTGTGTCATTCACTTCCTTCTGCAGAGCACAGGAGCGGAGCTCAAACGTTAGCATAGAAATGAAAGAGGCCAAGAAATATCCCAACATTATTTTCAAGAGAAAGATTGTACTATTGTCTCTGAAGAACTTACAAAGATGCCAGGAGGAGATATTGGAGTCATCAAGTTAAATGAGAAAGAAATCCAAACTGTATGTACAGTATAACCTCAACTATGTTAAAAACAAGCCAACCAAAAGTTGAAAATTGAAAATGTTAAGTTAGTGATTGTGTTTAAGTAGTGTATCTGCAGTGACCTTTTTCTTCCTGTTACTTTTCTGTCTTTTCCGAAATTTTCTCTACAGATTTTTAAAAAACTGTTACACTAAAGGAAGCCTGATGGAAGCACTGAATGAATTGAAGCCCAGCCTATAAGGAAGTATTTGCACATTTATAAAAAGATGAAACATGCCAGGCTACTCTCTGGAGTAACTTCCCAGGGCTCTGAGGGCTTCGGCGCCTCCTCCAGCCAGGTGCAAAGTGTCTCCAGATCCTGCCTAATGAAAAACGTTGATCCAAACAGAAGTGTCATGGATTTACAAAAAGAAACAGAAATACCCACACTCGGCAGAAACTCAGTTATACTATTGCGGTATCTCCTTCACACTAGAGCAGTGATGGGCAACCTTTTGAGCTTGGTGTGTCAAACATCGCCAAAAAACTGAGCATAACTCGGGTAGTGTGTCACTTTGAGGAAAAAAAACATTATTTCGCAAATGTTTCATCCTCAGGAGCAGCAAATGTTTCATCCCCGGCATGCGGCCGCCTCAGCGGTCACGTGTCATCAGAAATGGCTACGCGTGTCAGTGCTGACACACGTGTCATAGGTTCGCCATCACTGCACTAGAGTTTACAGGAGGACATCTATTTTCTCCTATCTTCTCTGCAAATGTCAAGTTTCAAAAGACCTATCATCACGGTAACTGTAAAAAGCTAATCCTGGGGTAGAAAAAGCAATAAAACGGCACTGGAACAATAGTAACAGACAAAGCATAAAATTTAGGAAATTGTAAGAAGTGCTTTCTATAAAATGATTCCTATTAAAACACTTACATATGTACACACTCTAAGGCCCCCCATTTTTCCCTGCAAAAGGGGGCAAACCTCCCAAACCCTTTCTCCCAAGGTATCCACTGGTTTGCTCACTCAGCAAACACGGATGAGGGCTCATAATGGGAGAGGCACTGGGGTATCACAGGGCAGACAGACTTGTCCTGCCTCAAGGTCACCTCAGTCTTCTCAAAGCAGGAGGCAGCAGACACATCGCCAGCCACAATACAGCCATTAAAGGCAGATGCCACTGCTTTCTGCCAATCAAAGAGCAGGCTGCAATTCTCACCGCATTATTGACACAAAGCTTCTTCCACAGAAGAGCCTTTCCCTTCACAAACTCTTCTAGGGAGGGCAGACATCACATTTTGTGACATTTACTCCTTAACATCCCAATACCTAGTGAGGTCTTTTAAGCAATGGAGCATGTGACACTCTAAGAATGAGATCTTGAAACCGAGAATAAGTGATCGGTGCTATATCTAGATTAAGACTAGCCTGTTCCTTCAACAACTGAGGGTTAGGAGTGCAAATCTCAATTAAAATCTTTAGTCTCGTCCATCCCTTGATTTTCTTTTTCTTTTTTTTTTAATTTAAGATATATTTTATTGATTTTTTACAGAGAGGAAGAGAGAGGGATAGAGAGTTAGAAACATCGATCAGCTGCCTCTTGCACACCCCCTACTGGGAATGTGCCCGCAACCAAGGTACATGCCCTTGACCGGAATCGAACCTGGGACCCTTGAGTCCGCAGGCCGACGCTCTATCCACTGAGCCAAACCGGTTTCAGCCATCCCTTGATTTTCAATATGCTCCTGTGTCTGCCGCTCCTGGTCTTTCTTCACAGCTGCCTGGTCTTCCAGGTCTTCGTAGAGCCATCTCACAACGTCCGGTCTCCTGAGTTGTCAGGCTTGACGAGGCTTCGGACAACCGGAAGGCATCGCTGTTTTAGGGTACACGCTGGTAGTGTGACATTGGCAACAATAGGCTGTCCGTCAACATTGGAGATGGCTCAGATAGTTCAGTTTGGTAAACCAGAAGCCCGTCATCTGTCCCAGCATCTCGCAAGAGCCGAAGGTGCCCTCGGTAGCTGTGCATGCGGCGGTCGTGCCCGGTGGCAGCGTGGGGTAGGGGTGCGGCCCGCTGTGGAAGCGGAGCCACACAGGACTCACGACGCCCGGGCTGTGGTTCCAGATGAGTTGGGACACACTGCAAATTCACCGAGCTCAGCACAGGCCCGGCCTCCTGGCCTCCATCTCCTCCATGGCATCCGCCTCCCTACCCCACAACCAACTCTCCCCGTCAAATGCATTTTAAAAAATCTGAATGATATAAAAAAGATATAGCTGTTAAAAACAAGAAAACAGGGCCATATTGGAGTCGCTCATGCTAGGCAGCACCTCACCAAACCAAGACGGAACTTGATGACACTCTCCCAGAAATGGAACCCACGGCAGTCCATCAGGACTCGCCTGATGAGCATCAGTTAGGTAATCTGTCTCCTGGGCCCCTCCATCCCCTAGTCCAGTGATGGGCAACCTTTTGAGCTTGGTGTGTCAAACTTGCCTAAAAAACAGCATAACTCGGGTAGTGTGTCACTTTGAGGAAAAAACTAACTCCAAGACTCTAGTCGCAAATGTTTCATCCTCAGGAGCAGCAAATGTTTCATCCTCGGCATGCGGCCGCGTGTCATCAGAAATGGCTACGCGTGTCAGTGCTGACACGCGTGTCATAGGTTCGCCATCACTGCCCTAAAGGAAGGTAACCTTGCAATAACCCACCCAGGTGTTTGCCTCCTATGACTTCCTGCTCCTGCCCCTTCCTGCCTGGAAAGGCCTTTCCTTTTGCACAGCTCCTGGGAGCTGCTTCCCACCTGCTCCATTGAATGCTGCCTGATTTGAATCCTTCGACTTTTAAATGACCTTCTAACGATCTAAAACAAAGTGATTCAGAAAAGTTACAAGTAAATGGACAAGCAAAACGCTATGGTGCAAATACAAACAGAAAGCAGGAGTTACGGGGCTAAAATCAGACAAGTTAGAATTGAGGCTCAAAGGCAAGTTTCACCATGAAAATATGGCCGTCATTGAATGCCCATGTAACACTGGTAAGGATAAATTACAGAAAATAAAACAGGTTAAAAGAAACGGATTAAAAATAGGATATTTTTATGTGACATTGTGATTTATAATAGGAATATATATTGATTGGGTCTTCATCCCAGTTTCTGGCACAGAGTTCCTAAAACCCTTGGAAATTCCTAAGAGATGAGAGCTGCACAGATTTTCCACTTCAAATTCACCCTTTTGCCCCCTATTACTAACACCTTACATTACTGTGGTACATTTGTTATAGTGAATGAACCAATGCCTATATGTTATTCAATAAATCTGTTATTCAGATTTCCTCAGTGTTTACCCAATGTTCATTTTATGTTCCAAGATCACATCCAAAATACCACATTACATTTGGTTTCTCTCGATTGTAATAGATTCTCAGACTTGTGTCTGACAAAATATTTATATAGAAACTTGCCAATTTGGGGAAGTATTGCTCAGGTATATTGTAGGATGCCCCTCTATTGGAGTTTATCTGATGGCTTTCTTATTGTTTAAAATAGCCTTTAAAGTTGATTGTTTAAATTTATTTTTATTTTTTGCAAAGCAAAGGTCTTTTATGGAAGTCACAGACCAGGTGCCCAGGACTGCGGCCCCACGCTGGGCCGGGAGCTCAGGCCGAGGAGCGTGGGTCCTGCCTCAAGCAGCCGGGGGACTGAGCCCGGATCTCTGGTGCCCCAGGCCTTGTAGCTACAGGACGCACAGCGCCCTTCACAGCAGGCTTTTACCAGGAACCAGCCTGCCCTGGGGCGTGTGCCCAGAACCCGGTACAAAATGCCCTCTGAAAATGCATTTCAAAATAGAGACCTTTCTCCAGAACTGTAAAAGCCAGAATAATGCAAAATATTCTTTTAGGAAAGACTGATCAAAATGACCCTTAACATTCAAACCAATGCGGACCCGCTTCCTGTCTCCCCGAGACCTCCGGGCGCCGGTCAGTTCTCCATCTGCTCCAGGGCCAGCTCGCTGGGCCCAGCGGGGACACGCCCTCCTCGCGGGCGCTGTCCCAGTCCCCCGGGACCCACCTCTCCAGCCCTCCCGGGAGGCCCTCAGGCTGGGGCTGGCAGGCCAGGGTTAAAGTTAATTTTTAGAGAGAGAGAGGGAAGGAGAGAGAGAGAGAGAGGTCAATGTGAGAGTGGAACATAGATTGGCTGCCTCCTGCGCAGCCCCCACCGGGCATTGAGCCCAAAATCCAGGCATGTGCCCTGACCAGGAATAGAACTTGCAATCTCTTGGTTCATGGGTCTACACTCAACCCTAGAGCCACAATGGCCGACCTTGTTTCCCTTTTTATCATTTAATCTTGTCTTTCCTTTTCTTTTGCATAATTCTGTTTTTGTGGGTTTTTTTTACTAATTGCTTGAGCTAAAAATAAATAACAATCGAGTTTTAGATATACTAATATTATTACTGTAGATGTTATGTGGATATTAATTTTCAAATAAATATGGTTGGTTCAGTTTTTATTGTTGACTTTCTTATTTTCTCTTTAAAAGCGTTTTTATTTATTTATTTTTTAACATATTTTATTGATTTTTACAGAGAAGAAGGGAGAGGGATAGAGAGTCAGAAACATCAATGAGAGAGAGACATCGATCAGCTGCCTCCTGCACACTCCCCTACTGGGGATGTGCCCGCGACCAAGGTACATGCCCTTGACCGGAATCGAACCTGGGACCCTTCAGTCCGAAGGCAGACGCTCTATCCACTGAACCAAACCAGTTTCTGCTAAAAACGTTTTTTAAACGAGAAGATACCAGATCAGAAATTCAATTGACCTCTCTCTCTCTTTCTCTCTCTCTCTCTCTCTCTCTCTCTCTCTCTCTCTCTCTCTCTCTCCTCCACTCTCATCTTTAATTTCCTACCTGACAAAAAGAAAATCTGAGGAAATGACTTAGGTCCAGCCTGTCTGAAAGCCAGAAAGGGAGTCCTTTCAAGACCCAAGGATTATCACCCCAACAAGAATTCCCTAAGTAGCCTGGCCATCGTGGCTCAGTGGTTGAGTGTGGACCTAGGAACCAGGAGGTCACGGGTTTGATTCCCGGTCAAGGGCACATGCCCGAGTTGCGGGCTGGATCCCCAGTGTAGGGCGTGCAGGAGGCAGCCCGTCTAGGATGCTCTCTCCTCATGGATGTTTCTCTCTCTCTCCCTTCCTCTCTGAAAACATTTAAAACATATATTAAAAAAAAAAAAGAAAAGAAAAAAAAAAAGAAGCCCTCACCAGTTTGGCTCGGTGGATAGAGCGTCAGGCTGCGGACTGAAGGGTCCCAGGTTCGATTTCGGTCAAGGGCATGTACCTTGGTTGCCAGCACCTCCCCAGTGGGAGTTGTGCAAGAGACAGCTGATAGATGTTTCTTTCCCATCGATGTTTCTAACTCTCTATTCCTCTCCCTTCCTCTCTGTAAAAAAATCAATTTAAAAAAATATATTAAGAATTCCCTTAAGTAAAGAGAAAAAGTAAATAATGGCAACCGAAAATTGCCCAAACCTAGGAAATCCCAAACATCAGCCAAACTTGAGCAGAAGTTTTTTCCTTTTTTAAGTGAGTGTACCTTTATTGTTCTCTTCTTCCCCAACCCCCAATCACAAACAGAAGTTTCTTCACACTGCAAACCATGACCCAACAATGACTTGTAAAGCATCTAGTTTTTTCTTCTTTTTTAATTGCTGTGGTTTTTTTACTAATAAAGTTTGAGGTGGAAAACACAAAGGCATTCAAAATTAACCACAGGCTATCGACACGAGCGTGCTTTGCCAAAGAAGCCAGTTTCCAAAAATGCACCTAAATTTGTCACTGAGCAAAAAATAATGAGATTAGGAGCTGGGAAAGTGGTGACTTAGCCAGGCGGTGTGGATGGGGCAGGAGGGAGGCCTTTTATTGCTGACTTCCCATTTTATTAGATTATGACCAAGAGGATTCTCAATATGTTAATTCTGAGGAATTTTTACTGATCTTTATTTTGTGGTCTTAAATTGATAACATTATGCAAATGTTTTATACGTATTTAAAAGCACTTTCCATTTGTTATGTGGTTGCAGGTTACATGATCAAAGTTGTTACAGTTGTTCAAACTTTCATAGCATTTAATTTTCCTCTCTAGTTTGATTATCAGGTTCTGAGAGGATGGTATTAATTGCTGCTAGACCAGGGTGGGTTTTCTTTCCTGTTTAATATTCATGTGGTTTGACTTCCTCGCTCCTTTATTTTTAACCTCTTAGTATGCTTAAAGACTGGAGTTTTGTTTTTATTTTTGCTTTAAAAGGTGACCTAGACCAGTGGTTGGCAAACCGAGGCTCGCGAGCCACACCCGGCTCTTTGGTCCCTTGAGTTTTTAGCAAAGGCCAGCTTAGGAATACCCTAATTAAGTTAATAACAATGTACCCACCTATATAGTTTAAGTTTAAAAAATTTGGCTCTCAAAAGAAATTTCAATCTTTGTACTGTTGATATTTGGCTCTGTTGACTAATGAGTTTGCCCACCACTGACCTAGCCAAAGTAAAGGGATTAACCAGGCCGCTAATCCATAGATCACCGTGGAAGGGCAATGAGGAGATTACTTACTATGGCCCAGGTATAAAGCCAGGCCCAAGAGGATGTGGGCTGCATTTAAAGGCCAGCTCTCAAGCAGATACCGTCTCTCTGGATCCTGCAGAACCTTCACCTGGAATTGGGATTTCGCTGGTGGACAGTAGGTCACTTGATTTCTGCTATTTGTGCTTGTAATCAAAAGAGCTTTTTTTTCCTATTACAAATTTGAAGAACTGACTATAGTTTTATATTATTTATGACTGAGAAATATGTATCTGGATATCATCCCCTTGAGTTAAAGCAAGTTTTTATTTTATTTTTTAAAGTATGTATCAATTGATTTTTTAGAGAGAGAGAGTAAGGGGGAGGGATAGAGAGATTGAAACATCAGCAGCCCGCTGCCTGCCCCTTACAGGGGATGGAGCCCACACTCCCGGAATTCATCTGGGGACCTCTTGGTTTACGGATCAACGCTCAACCATTGAGCAACACTCGCCAGGCTAGAAAACAAGTTTAAAAAGAAAAACTTGTGCCCAGCCAGTGTCTTCAATGGTTGAGCAATGAGAAAATCACCATTGGAAGCTCATATTTCGGGTTCTATCTCCAGAAGGCAGGTGATCCCGGATTCTCTCTCATTGATGTTCCTTTCTCTCTCCCCCTCTTCCCTCCTCTTTGAAATCAATACAAATATATTTAAAAAACAACACAAAAAAACTTTTTCAGACTTGTGAGGTTACTTTGTTTCTTAATATTTTCTTGGTAAAAATCACAAAGATTTTCAGCAAAAAGTCTGGCATTTAGGGAGCTGATGACCAATAATCGGGTTTCTAGATCTGGTTAAAGAGTGAATCAATTGGAAGGGACGTGGAAAATATGTGAGATAAAATCGAGGTTTTAAATTAGGGATGGGGCATTAGAATGGGGAAGGTGCTGGTTGAATTAGAGTGGAGATGGGACATGATTTTGCCTGACCTCCAGTACAGCATGTTTCGTTCAGAGGCTGAATCTGTAAAGGAAATTCTTTTCTGGGTCCTAATGTATCATAATTTGGAATCAAGATTTTACAATAGCAGAAGGCAAGCACTTTTTTGTTGTTGTTTTTCCTTTAAAGCATAAAACTAGAAAACAATGACGTGTTATATCAGAAAGCAACTTTTTCCTGGTAAGGTATCATTTATTTATGCAAAGTACAAATATTATGTGTATTTCATTTTTTGACTTCTCCCTTAGGGCCTTGTATGTCTTATTTTTTAAATTGGTTTCAAAGATGAAGGGAGAGGAGAGAGAGAAACGTCAACGATGAATGAGAATCATTGATTGGCTGCCTCCTGCACGCCCCACACTGGGGATGAAGCCCCCAACTTGGGCATGGGCCCTTGACCAGAATCGAACCCAGGGCCCTTCCACTGAGCCAAACAGGCTAGGGCTAGATTTGGTTTTGCAACTGGGACCTGGACAAAGTGAGATGACTAACTAGGCCCCTCCCCCTGAGATCCCATTGGATGGGCAATGAGGAGATTACTATGGCCCAGGTATAAAGCCAGGCCCATGACAGCTCTCAAGCAGATATCGTCTCTCTGGATCCTGCAGTACCTTCACCTGGAATTGGGATTTTGCTGGTGGAAGGAAGGTCACTTGATTTCTGCTATTTTTTTAAAATTTCTTTATTGATTAAGGTATCACATATTTGTCCTCTTCTCCCCATTCCCATCCCACACCCCTCCCCACACCTGCCCCCACCCCCCTGTTGTCCTTAACCGCCGGTTAGGCTCATATGCCTGCACACAAATCCTTTGGTTGATCTCTCCCTTTACCCCCACCCTTCCCTACCCTCCCCCCGAGGCCCGACAGTCTGATCCATGCCTCCTTGTTTCTGGGTCTGTTCTTGTTCATCAGTTTATGTTGTTCATTATTTCCCCTAGATGAGGGAGATCATGTGCTATTAGAAATACACTTATAAGAACCGAAAATGAGACAAGCAATAATGGTTATGGTGACAGGCAAATGAATCAGTGTGTAGTGAGTTTCTTTCTGGGCCAACAGTTCTTTTGAGACCCAATTTCAATGTCCAACAGTTCCTTATGTGTACATGTCAGCACTGACATTTCAGTTCTGGATGGTGGACAAATGGTGGTAATGCAGGTCCGACTCTGTCTGGTTTGGTCCTGGGCAATCTGCAGTGATGCACAGCTGCTATGATTTCTACTATTTGTGCTTGTGACCCAAAGAGCTATTTTCCTATTACAAGTTTAAAGAACTGACTATAGTCTTACATTTTTTATGATTGAGATGTATGTATTAGGCTATCATTCCCTTTAGTTAAAGATTTTATTTTTTAAGTATGTTCTAATTTATTTTCTTTTAGAGAGAGAGGAAGCGAGAGGGAGAGAGGTAGAAACATCAATGAGAGTAAAATTGACCAGCAGCCCCTTAATGGGGAGTAAGCCCACAATCTGGGCATGAATACTGACCGAGAGTTCATCTGGGGACCTCTTGGTTCATGGATCAATGCTCAGCCCCTGAGCCACACCCACCAGGCTGGAAAACAGTTTAAAAATAAAAACTTGTGCTCAGCCAGTGTCCCTCAGTGGTTGAATGTCAACCCATGAGCCAGGGAATAGGCTTTGGATGCCCAGATTTCGGGCTCAATCCCCAGTGTGTGGCGTGCAGGAGGCAGCCGATCCAGGATTCTCTCTCATCATCAATGTTCCTATCTCTCTCTCCCTCTCCCTTCCTCTCTGAAGTTAATAAAAATGTACTTTAAAAAACACACAGAAAAACCTATTTTTTAGACTTTGGGTTATGTATTTTTCTTAATATATTTTTGGTAAAAACCACAAAGGGAAAAGCCTGGCATTTAGGGAGCTGGTTTAATAAGCGTGTTTCTAGATCTGATTAAAGAGTGAATCAATTGGCAGGGTCTTGGAAAATATGTGAGATAAAATCAGAGTTTTTTTTTGTTTGTTTGTTTTTTTGTGCTGACAGTTATTATTTCCTTGAACTTAAGCTGTTTTTTTAAAAATATATATATATTTTTCTTGATTTTCAGAGAGGAAGGGAGAGGGAGAGAGAGATAGAAACAGCAATGATGAGGGAGAATCACTGATGGGCTGCCTCCTGCAGGCCCCACAATGGGGATCGCCCACAACCCAGGCATGTGCCCTGAGTGGGAGTTGAACCATGATCTACAGGTTCATGGTTTGATGCTTAATCACCAAAGCACACTCCCCAGGCCATATATGTATCCTAATTTGGAATCAAGATATTAGAGTAACAGAAGGCAAGCACTGTTTAAATTTTTATTTATTTTTAATTTTTTTTATTGATTTTTTACAGAGAGGAAGGGAAAGAGAGAGTTAGAAACATTGATGAGAGAGAAACATCGATCAGCTGCCTCCTGCACACTCCCTACGGGGGATGTGCCCGCAACCACGGTACGTGCCCTTGACCGGAATCGAACCTGGGACCTTTAAGTCCGAAGGCTGATGCTCTATCCACTTAGCCAAACCGGTTTCAGCGGCAAGCACTTTTCAGTTGTGGTTTTTGCTGTAAAACAGTTCAGAACAATAACATTTTATATCAGAAAGCAACTTTATTCCTGGAAAAGTCTCATTTATTTATGCAAAGTACAAGTATATTTGTATTATATTAATTGACTTCTCCATTAGGGCCTTGTATTACTTTTTCTTTTTTTTTCAAAGAGAAAGGGGGAAGAAGAGAGAGAGAGAAAACACCAATGTTGAGAGGGAATCATTGATCAGCTGCCTCCTGAATGTCCCCCACTGGGGATCAAGCCCACAGCCCAGGCATGTGCCCTGACTGGGAGTCGAACCATGATCTACTGATTCATAGGTTGATGCTTAACCATGGAGGCACACTATCCGGGTCGCCTATGTACTTTTGAGAAAGTGATCTATTTTAGTTTTCAAAAGTACTAGCAACAAGGTGTTCATAAGATTAAACTTTAATTTTTTAAAACTTTCCCTGGTGCATTTTTACATGTGTCCCCTATTTTATCATACAGTGCCTATTTGTACGTTTCACGCTTGTATCTTTTCACTTCTAATGTTCTTTCCTAAGAATCAGGTTTTAGAATAATTTCTATTAGGTGTTAGGGGTGTGTGTGTGTGTATATAATTATTTACCAATATTCTGTGTTCTTGTCTTCCTGTTTAGCTTTTAAACTTCCTTGAGGAGACTCTCCGCTATTTGGGGCGAGGAGCCATCCAGGCACCGAAGCTGTGACTCAGGAGAAGCCTCAGAGACTCCAACACCCCCACAGGGGAGCCGATCCACAGGGGAGCCTCACAGAGCTGCAGGCTGAGCCTGGCAGCGCCAAGTGTCTGCTCCCTGGGAACTGGTCCATGTCCTTCAGGCACAAAAAGTACTGACCAGCGTGGGTCCCCTTGGTGAGGCCGAAAGCCTGGAAAAGGCTTATTTGTCAAACACTCAATCTGAGTGACTGCGTCACAGACACACCAAAACTTAAAAAAAAAAAAAAAGAATAGAGAAGACATTGCTCCCTCATTCTCAGCTATCTAAAACATCCTTAAGAACCTGGGACTCCCCTGCTTACATTGCAGCCATGCTGTCTAATGAACCAAGTGGGATAATCATGACCTTCCACCCAACCATGGAAGAATTTAAAGATTTCAACAAATATATTGGTTACATGGAATCCCAAGGTGCCCACCGAGCTGGCCTGGCTAAGGTCGTTCCACCCAAGGAATGGAAAGCCAGACAGACCTACGATGATGTCAATGACCTCGTAATAGCCACTCCCCTCCAGCAGGTGGCGTCTGGGCGAGCAGGTGTGTTCATTCAATACCACAAAAAGAAGAGGGCCATGACTGTGGGGGAGTATCGCCTGCTGGCCAACAGTGGACAATACCAGACTCCACCACACTTGGATTTTGAGGATCTGGAGCGGAAATACTGGAAGACGCGCCTGTACGATTCGCCCATATATGGCGCTGACGTCAGTGGCACCTTGTTTGATGCCGACACTAAACAATGGAACCTTGGCCACCTGGGAACCATCCAGGACCTGCTGGAGCAGGAGTGTGGGGTGGTCATCGAAGGCGTCAACACCCCCTACCTGTACTTTGGCATGTGGAAGACCACCTTCGCCTGGCACACGGAGGACATGGACCTTTACAGCATCAACTACCTGCACTTCGGGGAGCCCAAGACGTGGTACGCGGTGCCCCCCGAGCACGGCCAGCGCCTGGAGCGCCTGGCCAGGGAGCTTTTCCCGGGCAGCTCTCGGGGCTGCGAGGCCTTCCTGCGGCACAAGGTGGCCCTCATCTCGCCCAGTGTCCTCAAGGAGAACGGGGTCCCGTTCAGTCGCATCACTCAGGAGGCTGGGGAGTTCATGGTGACGTTTCCCTACGGCTACCACGCTGGCTTCAACCACGGCTTCAACTGTGCGGAGGCCATCAACTTTGCCACCCCGCGCTGGATCGACTATGGCAAAGTGGCCTCTCAGTGCAGCTGCGGGGAGGCCAGGGTGAGCTTTTCCATGGACGTGTTTGTGCGCATCCTGCAGCCCGAGCGCTATGAGCTGTGGAAGCGCGGGGAGGACCGGACTGCTGTGGACCACGTGGAGCCCACGGCGCCGGGCAGCCGGGAGCTGAGCGCCTGGAGGGAGGGCCGGGCGGCCTGGAGATCTGCGCTGGGCCTGAGGCACCTCCAGCCCCGTCGGGCCACGCACACCCCTCCATCAGTGGGCACGGGCCGTGGGTCCCGCTGCCAACGCGGCAGCCGGGCCCCTGTGCGCCAGCCATCCCTGCGCCCCTGGCCAGCCCCGGGTTCTGCCTCCGCCGCCCAGCCCGCGGCCTTCTCCTTGAAGCCCGACCCATCCTCACAGCCAACCTCCGGCCCATCTGCCCAGGATCTCCAGCCAACTGGCACACGTGGTCGTGGTCGAGGTCGTGGTCGTGGTCGTGGACGTGGTCGTGGTCGAGGTAGCTATCCTCAGGAACAGGGGACTCAAGAGTCGATTGTTCAGGCCCCGGCTAAGAGGCGCCGCCTAGTGGGCGCAGTGCACACAGCTCCGGATCCTCAAGCCCAGCCTGTGCCTGAGGACAAACCCTCCATGGACAGCCCAGCACCGCTGGACCCAGCATCCTAAGGTGGCTTTTGGGTGCCGCTGTGCTCCCGTCCCCGAAACCCAGGGGACGCCTACCTTTGTTCTCCATGTTCTTTTGTGTGGAGATTCGAGCCTGGCCACATTTACATCTCAAGGCTGTGAGCAACTTTGTAAGTCACTGGTCTTGCATGAGAGTTCCCCGGTGTTGCCTCTGGACTGGCTGAGTCCCTGGTATTTAACAAGATCGCCATAGTTTATTCTTCCTCCCAGGCCCTGGAATGTCTTTGGACACTGCTAACTCCTGTGTGGCCAATTGAGCTTTCACCCACTGGACACCCCATGTCTATGTGCACCCTAAAGGTTCTGCTGAGTTTGCCAAAGACTGATCTACCCCAGACTCCCATCCTCTGGAACAGCTGTGGATGTTGCCCATCTTCAGAAGAATCCTGGGCTTTGGTTCCCCTCCAGTCTCCCTCCCTTTTCTTTCTTCCTTCCCCTGCCCCTCCACCCCGCTTTCCTGCTAAACCAGGCCCTTTTGACCAGTTAGGTCAGCAGAGGCTCAAAAATCAGTTATGATCTTTCTGAGTCATTGATATGTTTAAAATGCTGTCACCAGTATTTGTTCACAAATATATTAAAGGTAACCGATATCTGACTTTTTTTTTCTAATATTGTTCATTCAACCAATTGAGGGTTTGAGGTTACTGTTTTCTGCACTTTTCCTACTAATTATATCAAAACATTTTAAGCAAAACCTATTCTTGTGGCCTAGTAAAATTGTGTGGAGTTGGTGAATGAAGTGGGGATGGTTGTTGGGTTCTGCTTGACCGCCTGGCTTGGGAATTGGATTTATAGACATTATCTTAAGGATGACTTGGTGGAAATCATTTGGCACTTGGCTGAACAATAGTACCCGAGTGCTGGGAGAGATGAGCAAGCAGAGGACAAAAGTACCGTCATCCAAATTTTTTCTCTTCAAGTCTTCTTACTTTTTCAAAGCTATATGTATTTATTTTAATATTTTAATATATATATTTTTTTATTTTTTTATTTTATTGATTTTTTACAGAGAGGAAGAGAGGGATAGAGAGTTAGAAACATCGATCAGCTGCCTCTTGCACATCCCCTACTGGTGTGCCCGCAACCAAGGTACATGCCCTTGACCGGAATCGAACCTGGGACCTTTGAGTCCGCAGGCTGATGCTCTATCCACTGAGCCAAACCGGTTTCGGCTATTTTAATATATTTTTATTGACTTCAGAGAGGAAAGGAGAGGGAGAGAGAGATAGAAACATCAATGATGAGAGAGAATCATTGATCAGCTATCTCCTGCACACTCCTAACAGAGGATCGAGCCCGCAATCCAGGCATATGCCCTGATCAGGAATCAAACTGTGACCTGGTTCATATGTAGATGCTTACCCACAGCCATTCCAGTCGGACTATATCTATATTTCATGTGGTTAATTCACTGGTTCATTTCAATAAACAAATTCATTAAATAAATTAACAGGACCATTTCAATTGGTAATATGTGGGGATGGGACGGTAGGGCAGAATTGGCAGGGGCTGGCCTGGGTTCTGGTGATCAGGGAAAGCTTAGAACAGGAGACCTTTCTGAGACCCAACTGACAAAAGGGATTGGTTTCCACTTAGAGAAAACAGAAAATGTAATAGCTCTAGTGTGGAATAGAAAGAAAGCTTGTTTGTATGAGTCATAGAACAGAAGAAGGAGAACCGTAGGACCTTGTGACTCATATTAGGTATTTGAATATTTTTCTTTTTAAAAATCATTAAGTATTTTTATTGATTTCAGAGAGAAAGGGGGAGGGAGAGACAGATAGAAACATCAATGATAAGAATCATTGATCGGCTGCCTCCTGCATGCCCCCCTACTGGGGATCGAGCCCACAACCCAGGTATGTGCCCTTGACCGGAACTGAACCCAGGGCCCTTCGGTCCGCAGGCCGATGCTCTATCCACTGAGCCAAACCAACTAGTGCGGTATTGGAATATTTTTCAACTTGAAATAAGGCAGTGGCAATTTAAAACAGCGCTTGACATGATGTGACATACATATTCAATCAGCATAGCTCTGTGGACAATGGGGGCAGAAGTATTTAGAATATCTAAGTGATACAAGGGAGAGTTGGTGGTTATTTTGACTTAAGCTTTACTAATGAAGATGCACAGAGTGGACAAACTCAGAATAAATTTTGGAAATTAAAAATGATAGTTTGGATACAAAAGGAAACATTTCAAAGAAGCAAATCACCTTTCCCCTGGGCCCAGCTCTCCCTTACAGAATTTCAGTAACCCTCAGGAATATGAAGCACCGAATAAAGTGAAGAGCAGTGAGTACCCTCCTGTGAAGCTAGTGAGTGTGTAATTGGTGAAAACTATTGAGAAACAGTAGCAAGATAAAATTTTGAACTCACATAACCTATGACCAAGAGATTAATTTGTAGGCACTAGTGCGGGGTACTCCAATAGATGTCTGGGAGAATGTCCACAGCAACTGAGTAAGAGGTCAGAAGAGGAAACAATGCAAAGGCCCATCTGCAGTAGAAACAGTTATACAATTGAATGCAGCCCCCAAACAAAACAAAGCCAGTTATGTGTGTGACACGATGAAGGAAAAATACACACGAAAGGGTACATTAAAACATTCTCTTTTTTTTTTTTTTATATAGATTTTTTACAGAGAGGAAGGGAGAGGGATAGAGAGTCAGAAACATGGATGAGACAGAAACATCGATCAGCTGCCTCCTGCACTCTCCCTACTGGGGATGTGCCCGCAACCAAGGTACATGCCCTTGACTGGAATCGAACCTGGTACCCTTCAGTCCCCATGCCGGCACTCTATCCACTGAGCCAAACTAGTTAGGGCAAAACATTCTCTTCTTAAAGGTTTATTTATTTTTAAAGGTTTTATAAAGTTTTTTAAAAAATGGTAACAGTTTTAATTTCATATTGTTTACTGAAATTAATATGCTAGCAGTTCGGACAGGTTAATTGGAGAGGCGGATGAGGCAGTACACCCGAAGGAGGAGCCTGAGTCAGGTACTAAGTGACTGGCAATATAGTATTTCTTGACCTGGGTGATGGTTCTACTTTGTTCCCTCTACGGTTATCAATAGATGTTAATAGTTCCTAATATGTGTAAGTTAAGCTGTACCAATATGCTTTGTGAACTTCTGTAAGCACATATTTTATAATTTTAAAAAATGTTAAAGAAACCTTTCTGCTTTAAAAAAATTATCATGTACTGGTTTATAGAATTGTTTGTTTTATATTGTGCTGTGTCATTTTGTAGACTGTTTTAAAAAATAGATTATATTTCTAATTTTTTCATTCTCCTATTCTTCTTTGACACCTCTTATTTATTATTTTATTACACTTAGTGATACTTTATTTTTTTTTAAATGTATTTTATTGGTTTTTTACAGAGAGGAAGGGAGAGGGATAGAGAGTTAGAAACATCGATGAGCTGCTTCCTGCACACCCCCTACTGGGCATATGCCCGAAACCAAGATACATGCCCTTGACCAGAATTGAACCTGGGACCTTTCAGTCCTCAGGCTGACGCTCTATCCACTGAGCCAAACCGGTTAGGGCTGATACTTTATTTTTAAGAACAGTTTTAGATTTAAAAATATTGATTAGAGAATTGGGAGAGTTCCCCCCATATAATTACCCCCATGCTACCTCATTCACAGTTTCCCCTATTATTAACACCTTACAATACTGTGGTACATTTGTTACAGTTAATGAATCAATGCCTATACGTTATTCAATAAATCTGTTATTCAGATTTCCTCAGTTTTTACTCAATGTCCTTTTTATGTTCCAAGGTCACATCCAAAATTCCAAGTTACATTTACTTTTATTGTCTCTTTCGGTTTCTCTCCGCTGTCAGAGATTCTCAGATTTATTTATGATAAAATGTTTATATGGAAACTTGACAATTTGGGGAAGTATTACTCAGGTGTATTGTAGGAGGCCCATCTTCTGGAATTTGTCTGATATTTTTTTAACATTTTTTAAAATTGATTTTTAGAGAGAGAGAGATATCAACCTGAGAGTGGAACATCGATTGGCTGCCTTCTGCACACTTCCCATTGGGGACTGAGCCCAAAACCCAGGCGTGTGCCCTAACCAGGAATCGAACTAGCAACCCGTAGGTGCATGGGACGACACCCAACCAACTGACCCACACCAGCCAGGGTGTCTGATGTTTTTCTTATAATTGACCAGAGTTTATGTGGTTTTTTTAAGAGGAAGATTATAGAGGTGAAGTGCCATTTTTATCACATCATATCAAAGGCATAAGCTATCAACATAATTGAGGACTCTCACTGAAGTAGTATTTGTCAGCATTCTCCACTATAAAATTACTACTGTGGCAAGTGGTCCCACCCACTGCCACTTGCCGCTCTGTACTCTTGAAGACAGTCCATATTGTAGTCCGCACTCGGGACAGGGTGTTACTCTTCCCTCCTTTACGTGCAGTTCTACATAGGTTATTTGGAATCTTCTGCAGGAGGGACTTATTTGTCGTCTCCAACTTTTTATTTACTCATCCATTTCTATCAGTGTGACTCAGATATTTATTTTGTATTTGTGGTTATAATTCAGTACTACTTTCTATTGTTGCTGAAATTGTTTGAGCTCTGGCCACTGGGAGCCCTTTCCTTGGGTTCCTGTGCCCCTTCGATGTGTCCCCATTGATGTGTTTGTTTTCAGGATGTCCTTCATTTCAGGCACTACAAGATGCTCCAGGCTCATGTTGTGTATTTCCTGCCCCAGTCCTGGAAACTTCTTACTTCATCAGTATCTCCAGATCTGCATTTTAGTCTTCTTTAAAAGTATCAGATTTATGTTTTTACTAATCATCTCTATTTTTTATGTGTGTTTTCCTTTATTATTTTTAATATTTAAAAAGTATGTTTTTATTGATTTTAAAGAGAGAGGGAAACATAGAAATATAGCTTACAGCCTGGGCATGTGCCCTGACCAGGAATAGAACCTGTGACTTCTTGGTGCATGGGTTTACACTCAGCCATAGAGCCACACTAGCTGGGCCTGTTTCCCTTTTTATCATGCTAACATATCTTTTCTTTTATTTTGAATAATTCTGTTTTTACTAATTGCTTGAACTGAACATAAAAATCAATATATTTTTAGATATATAGATATTATTGTAGATAATATGTGGATATTAATTTTCAAATAAATATGGTTGGTTCATTTTTTATTGTTGACTTTGATTTTTTTCTCTTCAAAAACTTTTTTTTAAACCAGAAGATATCAGAAATTCATTTGACATCTCTCTCTCTTTCTCCTCCACTCTCATCTTTAATTTTCTACCTGACAAATAGAAAATCTGAGGAAATGACTTACGTTTGACCTTGTCCAAAAGCCAAAAAGCTAGTTCACGTCCCTTTAAGACCCAAGGATTATCACCTTAACAAGAATTCCTTAAGTGAAGAGAAAAAATAAATAATTGCAACCGAAAATTGCCCAAACCCAGAAAATCCCAAACATCAACTGAACTTGAGCAGATGTTTCTTTCTTTTTTAAAAAAGTGTATCTTTTTGTTAAAAGGAGGACAGATATACTCCTTTTGATAGGGGGGGACCTATAATCTAATAGAGCACCTGAATTAACCTGAAAATAATATTATTTTAAATCTTAGAACACATATAAATATATGAATAGGGGGTTAATTTTCTTATATAATAATAGAAGATTAAGTTCTTCTTAAGTTTTCTTTTCAAGGCCTGTGCGAAGCTATTAGGGAGGCGACTCAGCTGTGAATCCAGCAAGCAGAACCGAGAAGCATGGTCAGGCCAACCCATCGGGAGTCAAAGCATCATCTCGTCAACATCACCTCATCACCTGATAACTGATGACATCTTCGGAACTTCAGGACTGCACGTAGCTGCATTCCGTTCCTTAGCCCCTTTCCCTTATAATCTTGTCCCTAAGAAGAAGAAACTAAAAAATAATAATAATAATAATAATCTTGTCCCTGCAACTTGCAGCAAGGCAGGATTTGATGCTTCTAAGCATCCTCCCTTCCTTCTTGGTTGGCGAGCCTTCTCAATAAACGCCTAATGTGATTCAACCCTGCCTTCGTTATTGGACACAGTCACAGGCATCCCGAGTCTACTCCGGGGTTTCCCGGTAACACATTTCCCCCCACCCATAAACAAAAGTTTCTTCACACTTCAGACCACCACCCAACCATGACTTGTCTTTAACATCTAGTCTTTTCTTCTTTTTTAATTGCTGTTTCAGGTGCTGCAAAACACAGTTAAGACATTCAAAACTAACCACAAGCTATCAAAACTAGAGGGCTTTGGCAAAGAAGCCAGGTTCCAAAAATGCACCTAAAATTTATCACTGAACAAAAAAGTAATGAGATTAGAGGTCAGGGAAATGGTGGCTTAGAGAGGCAGTCTGCAAGGGGCAGGAGGATCCCAAAGCCCAGCCTGTGCCTGAGGACAAACCCTCCAGGGCCAGCCCAGCACCGCTGAGCATTGGTTGCCAGCATCCTGTGTGGCCTTCAGGGTGCTGTTGTGCCCCTGACCTTCAACCCTTGGGTCCCCCATTGGATCCCGATGAACCAATGCACCCTGGCCCGTGCCTGCTATCTCTGGACAGTATTCCAGCCACTTTCCCTGACAATGTCCCACCAACTCCTCGCTGTGTCACTGGGACTCTGAGATCCCTCCCCACAGCTGGGAACCCCATGGACTTCTCTGAGGTTGTAAGGATGGACCACTCTTATGCCTCCGACCCAGTTGCCCAAATCTCCTGGACCCCTGACGGTGATTCCCTGGAGCTAAAGCTAGAGGCAGCTGCCTCTCTGGGGTCCTGGGACACGTTCCCTGACAATGGGTGGTCTTCCATCTTTGAGCCTATCACCGATGAAGATTTAGCCAAATATGGCTGTGTCTGACCCTCAGCCCTGGGAACCACAGCGCCTCCCAGCCAAGCTACAATCGGGGCACAAAGAGTACTGACCAGCGTGGGTCCACAGTCAAGATGCTTTATCTCCTAGAAACGACCCATTTCTTAAGCTGCCAGATGTTTCTACTACTATGCCAAGCAGGGATCCCAGTTGCTAGCCCAATCGACCTCCCCATTGGGGCAGCTGCCCTAGAATGCTGTGGTACCTCTCAGGGATGCTCAGCCCACTCCTAGATGCCATGGATACGGCTGGTTTTGATATCACCTTCAGGATCCCTCCCCTGCCATGGTGTGCCTTGATAAGGAGAACATTCTGAGATGTTCTAAACTAAATTACAGCAGGAGATAGGTAGATAGATGATAGATAGATAGATAGATAGAGCTGTTAGTCTATTAATGGCTTGGAGCCAGCTAAGAAAGGAGAGCTCACATTCCTGTGGGTGTCTTTGGAAGTTGGGATTAATTTCCAGATGACTAGTTGTGCAGATTCCTAAGACGCTGGGCGCCACTGGACTGTGGTTTTCACTGGACAAGCCCGGCCAGAACTGATCCCAGCGGCTTCTCTTCCTCTGCAGCTGTGACACACCTACACACCGCTCAGGCCTCTGCTCAAGCTGGAACTACACGGTTTACCCAACGAGTCTGTCAGCCAGTACTGCCTCGGGGATATTTGTAATTTTTTAAAAAATAATATGTTTGTATTGACTTTATAGAGAGAGAAAGGGAGAGGGGTCGAGAGATAGAAGCATCTAACTCCGGGAGCCTCCGCTTGTTTACCCGTGGGCTTTCTGGACCACTGCCCACAGCCAATTTCCAGGCGCACACCTTTCTCATTCAAATTCTGCCCCTAACCCAGAGCTGGCCTCCACCTTCTCCCACCCCTTTGCCTATAGACCATGTAAAGTTCTTTTAGATTAACTCTTTTTTTTTTCTCCCTTCCCCCCTATTTGATGTATAAAAAGCTTGTAAAACTCTGGGATAATGGGCATGTTGTCTTTTCTCCCATGCTGCTGTAGACTCTATGCCTCAAGATTGGACTTGCTTTTGGCGAGCATTTTGGTTAATAAAACCTTACTTACAAAAAGACTTTCCGCTGTGGCAGTGAAATTTTGTTTTTGTTTATCAGCCTCTGGGGTCCATAGTTATTTGGGGGCAACGTTAGATGATTCTGAGAACCTAGCTGAGTCATATCTGAGCCTCTGAGTCGCTGAACACGCAACAGCCACAACTGAGCCCAGGAGCTTCTCTCTCTCCTGCGGCTCTGACACACCTTCTCCCAGGCCACTGCTCAGGCCTCTGCTCATACTGAAACTAGACCGTTTACCCAATGAGTCTGTCAGCCAGCACTGCCTTAGAAATGTTTGTAATTTTTTAAAAAAATATGTTTTTTGCCCTGCCTGCATAGCTCAGTGTTTGAGCATCTACCCATGAAATAGGAAGTGGTGGTTCCAGCCCCAGTCAGGGCAAATGCCTGGGTTCAGGGCTTGGTCCCCAGGAAGGGACATGCAGGAAGCAGCCGTTCAATGATTCTCTCTCATCATCGATGTTTCTCTCTCTCTTTCCCTCTCCCTTCCTCTCTGAAATCAATAAAAGCATATTAAAACAATAAAAAATAAATAAAAGGTACGTTTTTATTGATTTTAGAGAGAGAGAGAGGATAGAGAGATAGAAACGTCCACTGGAGAGAAACATAGATCAGCTCCATGATCCCACCGGGATGGAGCACACAGTCCTGGCTGGGAATGGACCGGGGACCTCTTGGTTCATGGGACAACACGCAACCACTGAGCCACACGGCCGAGCGGAGTATGTGTCATTTTACTTATGTGTGTGTGTGTGTGTTTTAAATTCTTAGTGCTTCCATTTATTTCCTCTCAGAAAATATTTAATTAAAAGACCTCCTTTAATTAACCCATCACAGTTTGTGGAAAGAATTAAAAAAACCAGGTCAATCCACAGTCTCATTTCAGTTCAGGAGCAAGAAGTTGTCGCTCAGAGCACCAGGGAGTAAAGGCAGGGATGGGGCGGGCCCAGCCCCCCTCTGCTGGACAGGAAAGTGTGGGGAGCAGGGCTGAGCCAGCCTCCCAACCAGAGGTTCTTGAGTCAGGAAGTGGGGGCGTGAACACACCTTCCATCACTCGGTCCCCACAAGGCAGCTGCCTCACGCTTTAGAAGCCCAGAGAGACACATCAGAGCCCCGGGCATAGCTCCCTCCTTTCCACCTGGGCGCCCCCTCCCCCACATCACAGCTCCAGCCACAGCTCCGAGCAGAACCAGGCCCCCAGCGATGCCCATGCTGATGAAGAAGGTCTGAGAAGGCGGCTCCCCTCTCAGGCTCAGGGGCTCGGGCAGCCCCTCATGCTGCACATGGCACGTGTATCTCTGCTGCTCTCCAGGGGGCACCCCCAGGGCCCCCCACTTCTGGAAGGTCCCGTCCCCCGCAGGCCTGGTCTCCACAAGCTCCATGTCCTGGGTCTGGTCCTCCCCGGCACGCTGCCAGGTCAGGGTGATGTCCGCAGGCTAGAAGCCCCGCGCCCCGCCCCGCAGGGTGACCTCACGGTCAGAGATGGGGTGGTGGGTCACGTGTGCCTCTGGAGGGTCTGGCGCTGCCGGGTCTCCTTCCCCTTTTCCAGGTAAATGCGGAGCCACTCCATGCAGGTGCCCTGCAGGTAGCTCTTGGGATGCTCAGCGTCACCGGCCGCCCCCCACCTGCGCCGGGTGATCTGAGCCGCCAGGTGGGCCGGTCCAGGAGGTCAGGTCCGCGTTCAGGGCGATGCAGTCGGCGCCATGCGAGGCGGACTGTCCGTACCCGCGGAGGGGGCGTCCGTCGGTCCCACGTCGCAGCCACACAGGACCTGGAAGGTGTGAGACCCGCCTTCGCTCCGGTCGTAGGAGCCGCGCAGGACGTCCAGGCTCCCTCCGTAATGCTGTGCGGAGCCCTCGAACCTCCCCGTTCCTCTGTCCCAGTGCGGCGGGCCCTCCCGCTCCACCCGCGGCCGCTGCGTCCACGGAGCCCGCGGCTCCGCCCTCGGACGCCCCGCGGGGCTGAACTGCGTGTCGTCCTCGTAGCCCACGGCGAGGTACCGGGGCTCCCCGCGGCCGGGCCGGGACACGATGGTGCAGAAATACCTCACGGAGTGGGGGCCGGCCCAGGCGGGGGTCAGGACCTGCGCCCCGAGAGCAGCAGGAGGAGGGTGGGGGACTTCATGACCTGCATCCTCGGCCTTGGGGGGGGACAATCTCCTACTTAGGTTTTATTCAAGTTGTTATCCCCAGTGTGCATTTGCAAAATAAAGAAAGGTAAAATCCTTAACATGCTTTTTTCAAAATTCAGAATGATATAAAAGAGACATAGCTAGTTAAAAACAAGAAAGCAGGGCCATATTGGAGTCGCTCATGCTAGGCAGCACCTCACCAAACCAAGACTGAACTTAATGACACTCTCCCAGAAATGGAACCCACGGCAGTCCATCAGGACTCGCCTGATGAGCATCAGTTAGGTAATCTGTCTCCTGGGCCCCTCCATCCCCTAAAGCAGTGATGGCGAACCTATGACACACGTGTCAGCACTGACACGCGTAGCCATTTCTGATGACACGCGGACACTGAGGCGGCCTCATGCCAAGGATGAAACATTTGCTGCTCCTGAGGATGAAACATTTGCAAAATAATGTTTTTTCCTCAGTGACACACTACCCGAGTTATGCTCAGTTTTTTGGCGAAGTTTGACACACCAAGCTCAAAAGGTTGCCCATCACTGCCCTAAAGGAAGGTAACCTTGCAAAAACCCACCCAGGTGTTTGCCTCCTATGACTTCCTGCTCCTGTCCCTTCCTGCCTGGAAAGGCCTTTCCTTTTGCACAGCTCCCGGGAGCTGCTTCCCACCTGCTCCATTGAATGCTGCCTGATTTGACTCTTTCGACTTTTAAAATGACCTTTTAACGATCTAAAACAAAGTGATTCAGAAAAGTTACAAGTAAATGGACAAGCAAAATGCTAAGGTGCAAATACAAACAGAAAGCAGGAGTTATGGGGCTAAAATCAGACAAGTTAGAATTGAGGCTCAAAGGCAAGTTTCACCATGAAAATATGGCCGTCATTGAATGCCCATGTAACACTGGTAAGGATAAATTACAGAAAATAAAACAGGTTAAAAGAAACAGATTAAAAATAGGATATTTTTATGTGACATTGTGATTTATAATAGGTGTATATATATTGGGTCTTTATCCCAGTTTCTGGCACAGAGCTCCTAAAACCCTTGGAAATTCCTAAGAGAGGAGAGCTACACAGGTCTTTTTTGTTATATTAGTGAGGTGACTTTCAGAATGCTCCTTGGTAACCAAAAGGTGGGAACTAGTCACCCAGAAATCAACCTTGTGATGAGAGGGTTGGAAGCCCCAACCCATACCCCCAACCCCACCTCTTGGGAGGAAGGAGGGGCTGGAGATCCAACCAATTCCAGTGGCCAGTGATTTAATTATTCATGACGATGTAATAACACCTCCCTAAAACCCAAAAAGGGCCGCATTTGGGGAGCTTTCCGATTGGTGAAGAAGTGGAGGTGGTGGGGGAGGGCATGGAAGCCCTGGAGAGGTGCTCCTGGAGAGGCATGGAAGCTCCTCACCTGGCCCCAGGCCTTGCTCCATGCATCTCTCCATCTGGCTGTTCCTGAGCTGTAACTGTTAGATGTGATCAAATTATGAAAATCAACACCCCTTCCTGGGGACCTGACCTTTGGACCATTTCACAACGGACTTTCCCTTTTGCTTAGACCACATTCCACTAGCTAAGACCATTATCTTTCCCTTGGACCCGCCCAGAGAATGCTCCACCCAGAATAAGTGCCCCCCTAGGGTCCTTTAAAATCTCTGACTCCCCATCCCTGGGTGTTGGCCCCATTTTGGGGCTCAGCCTATCTGATTTTCCAGATGACCTAATAAATTCATAATTCTTTACCCCTTTTGGTTTCGTGCATTCTTCCTTCCGGTGACCCTCACAATAACTTTTTATAATAAACCGGTAATATGGTAAGTGAAATGTTTTCTGAATTCTGTGAGATGCTCTAACAAATTAATAAAACCCAAGGAGGTAGCTAGGAACCCCTGATTTATAGCCAGTGGGTCAGAAGTTCCTGGGCTTGTGAGTGGCATCTGAAGGCAGTGGTCGGGTGGGGGCGATGGCAATTTTGTAGGATTGAGCCCTGTATTTGTGAGATCTGACGCTATCTCCAGGAATATAGTATCAGAACTGAGTTGAACTGTGGGACAACCTGCTGGAGCCCTGAGCATTGTTGGTGTGAACCTTGCCCACACATCGGAATTGGGTGTTCAGAGCCCCCTTTTACTTCATGCCGTGCAAGACAAGAAATAACAACATATAAAATAGACAAGCTTAAGGATACAGAAAGCTTAAATAACATGAACAATAGGGTAGAATTTATGTACCTGGTAATAGAATGCTCCCTTTTGTAAAGTGCCCATGATCAATCATAAAATTAATAGTATATTAGGCTGAAGAGAAAACATTCATAAATCCCAAAGCAGGAAAAAAATCAGGCTTCTTAATTTTCATGCAATAGAAGTAGACGTTAATGTTCAAAATCAGAAACTATGGAAGTCTTTCTTTTTGGAAAGTTAAACATTTTCAACGGACTGACTTGTAGATTATAGGAACAGATGTCCCTCTAATTTGTAGGAAACAGGGAACCAGAATATTTGTTAACTCTATGAACTCTGGAGCCATGCTGCCTGGTTTTGAATTCCAGTTTAACTTGTACCAGTTTGTGTGACCTTAGCAAATTACTTAAGTTCATGGCGACTCAGTTTCCTCAACTGTAAAATGGTTGAGGAAATCGCATCAACCTCATACAGTTATTATGACAGTTCTATGAGTTAATATTTGTAAAGAGCTAAAATGGATGTCTAAAACACAAAAAGCATTATGAAAATGTTTTTAGATTTCAAAATGGATGAAATACATATAGCAATAGATGTGATCTGTTAAAATAGGACTGAGGAAAATTTTCAACCTTATCAATGAAATTAACTGGATTAAGCTTCTGTCTCATAAAATCAGGAAAAAACAAACTTACCTAAAGTAGCAGGAAGAAATTAATAAAAACATATGCAGAAATTAATGAGTTAGATAAATTATAAAATAATATAACTGGGAAATTAAAAAAAGCTCAAATAATATAGATACTTTTCTAGAAAAAATGAACTGAACCTGATTTCAGAAGTTAAAAAACTTCTATGTAAGAAATATCGAAAGACATCAAAAGATCTGCCCTTTCCAAAACCACCAGTACCAGACGATGCCACAAGGATATGTGTGAAACCTTTCAAGAGCAGATATTTCCAAATCTACTTGGCATAGGAAAAGAAAAAAATTCAAAGTTTTAAGTAAACACAATGTTGATAGAAAAAAAATCAAAGAATTGCATAATGAGAAAAATTAATGAAGTTATTTATGAATAATAAGCTAATACAATCTAACTATAATGACTAAATGGATTTATTCCAGGAAGGCAATGATACTTTAAAATAAGGAAATCAGTAACATAACTTATCCATAACTTTCAGATTCGGATAGGTATTTGACAATATTCAACAGTCTTGTTTTAAACACATCCCCACATAGGAACCAATGGATACTTCCTTAAAATGAAAACACTTTCTCTATTTATATAGTTAGCTATTTTAGCCCCAAAGCCAGCATTTTACTTAAGAGTGAAATATTTAAGCCCTAGCTGGTTTGGCTCAGTGGATAGAGCATCGGCCTGTGGACTGAAGGGTCCCAGATTCAATTCTGGTCAGCTGGCTCGATCTTCAGTAGGGGGCATGCAGGAGGCAGCCGATCAATGATTCTCTCTGATCATGGATGTTTCTATCTCTCTCTCCCTCTCCCTTTCTTTCTGAAATCAATAAAAAAATATATATATTTTAAAAAGGGTGAAATATCTGAGTCATTTCTGCAAGTAATTAAAATAGTTATTAGTTGTTGTTGGCTATTATTGTTAATCTCTTCCTGTGCCTAATTTATAAATAAACTTTATTATAGGTATGTCTAGAAAAATACAAAGTATACCTATTCATGATTTTGGGCATCCACTGGGGGTCTTAGAGCCCCCATGGTTAAGGAGGAACTACTGTCACCACTTAGTAAATACTGGGGTCAGTATTCAAATCCAACTTGTCAATTAATGCTATTTCTGTACTTGTCTTATCTTCCTCATGGAAATGAACATTTTTTTCAAAAAAGTCTAAGTCTTGATTTTTTTAAAATTCAGTATTGAACCTATCTCAATATCTTAAGCATTATAGTCACTCAATTCTTATTTTTTAAAAATATATTTTTATTGATTTCAGAGAGGAAAAGAGAGGAAGAAAGAGATAGAAACACCAATGATGAGAATCATTGATTGGCTGTCTCCTGCATGCCCCACATGGGGGACTGAACCCACAATCCAGGCATGTGCCCTGACCAGGAATCGAACCATGACCTCCTGGTTCATAGATCAACATTCAACCACTGAGCCATATTTCATAGTTATTTGCATAAATGATTAAGTGAAATTATCTAGCTGGAGTTTCTCATCTTTCTCTTTCCTGACTGAAAATATCTCTGGATCCTTATCTTTTGTGGCTTTTAAGTTTAGTTCTATCTTGAATCACAATGAGGAGTCATGGGATTGGATATGCCTGACTGGATTAAAATATTATTGGCCTATCAGCCTATTCCCTTTCAAGATGGCTCCAAGTGAGAAAGCACTTTCAGATTAGTGGAAGGTAGGCTATGTACTATTCCATTCTTTTTTTTTCTTGTTAAATGTGAAATTGATAGAAAGAGAGAACTTTCTCATTAAAGGTTTAAAGAATTTAGTTTTTAGTTGTGGGAACATTTTTACTTTTACCTCAGAAATTGTGATAGATGGAGTTTCCATTTCTCCTAAATTAAAATTGAATATATGTATTTATTTCATTAAAAATGAATATATATATACACACATATACATATACACCTATATCTTCAACTAGTTTTGCTATGTTGTCATGTTGAAAGTTTTAAAGAAAGATGTTTTAAATTTTTGTTTGTTGACATTAGAGAGACAGAATGTGGGGGAGAGGAGATAGAGGAAGAGAGAGAGAGAGAGAGAGAGAGATTTGTTGTTCTACTTATTGATGCATTCATAGGTTGCCTTTTGTATGTGCCCTGAGCAGAAATTGAACCTGAAACCTTGGTGTATCAGGATGATGCTCTAACCAATTGAGCTACTTGACCAAGGCTATGAAAGGAAGATTTTGTGAAGAAAAAAAAAATCTTTTCATTTTATGGGAAACTGAAGGAGTAGACCAGAGTTGGACATAAATGGTTTTGGAGGGTGTTCACAGATTGGTTAGGGATGGTGCTGAGTGAATTCAGTTTTGGAAGAGACACGTAGAGCCAGATCATCAATCTGTGCTGCTTCAGTTTGAAGTTGAGTCCAAAGGGAAAGCATATTTTTGGATCTTGGAAAATGTTCATGTAAAATTGAGATTTCATATTATTGGACAATTGCCTTTTTATTTCTCCATTTAAAAAAAAAATATTTATACCATGGAATATTATGCAGCAGTAAAAAAAGAAGAGTCTCTTACCCTTTGAGACAGCATGGAAGGACCTGGAGAGTATCATGTGAAGTGAAATAAGTCAGTCAGAGAAAGACAAGTATCACATGATCTCACTCATATGTGGAATCTAAGTAACAAAATAAACTGATGAACATAGTGGATCCAGAGACATGGAAGCATGGAGCAGAGTGCAGAATCTCAGAGGGAAGGAGGGGGGTAGGGGGGTGGGAGTAACCAGCCAGGACCTTGTATGCATATATGCATGGCCCATGGACACAGAAGAGGCCATGCATATATGGGGCGGTGAGGGCCTGGGGCAGGGGGCTGGCTGGAGGGGGTTAATGGAGGACAAAAGGGAACATATGTAATATTTTCAACAATAAAGAATTATCTTTTTAAAAAATAATTTAAGGATTGGCAAAAAAAATGTTCAAAAGAGATTAAAGCAAGACTGCATTTAAAGTGGAGTCTAAAATGTTTAAATCTTTACCTTTTGTTTTGGTGATTTATTTTATTTGGTCAAATTTTCCGTTATTGATGCATTTATAGGTTTTTGTGTATTTTCATATTCAGGTTTCAAAGAAATATTTTCACTGAAAATAGTTTTCTTTAGTGAGATGATAAAATAAGGTTTACCAGCAGTGGAAAAGAATATTTTTGGAGCATGTGGTTGATCAATTACATTGGATCTGATTGAATAAAATTATTTTTTTCATTCACATCTATTATATTAATATTTTTTACTGAAATACCAATGAAAATATCCCATTTGTTTTGTGCAAGAAACTGCTGAATCTTGATTTAGTTTCTGAATGAATTGGCAAGCTGGGAGATATTTTTATAATTGTAGTTGCTTAAAGAGTTCAAGTTCGAATTGTTGGTGCTGTGTGACATATGTGAGATGTTATTTTATTGTAGTGGTTAATATTTATGTGTTTAATAATAGTCACTTCATGCAACCTTAGCTGCATTCAGAACAGACTTTGGGATTTGGGGAGTTGGATGCTTATTAATTTAAAACCATAGCATCTGAGGAACATGGCATCTAGACTCTAAGATTTAAAATAATGACATTTCATCCAGTTGTGAAAAAAATAATATATTTCAAAAATATATTGCTTACATTGAATCCACAGACAGCCTAGGCCTAGCTAAGAAACTCAAAACCAGCAGTCGATAGCGTTGTAATGGCAACTCCTCTCCAGCAGGTGGCGGGCGGAGGGGGAGAGTGTTTATAGGAAATAGCCCCACCAGTTTTGGGGAAAAGCTGAAAGTATCCGACCCAGGCACCTAAGATTTTGAGAACTTGGAGCGAAAATATTTGAAGAAACCTTTATACAACCAAGTTGTGTCATTTTAAAAAATCAATGATGCCTTATATGATAAAAACACTGGGAACCATTCAGTGCCTACTGGAGCAGGAGTGTGGAGTGTCGCCTGGTAATTGGAGGACATGGGCCTTTACAGCATCAACTACCTGCACTTCGGGGAGCCCAAGACGTGGTACGCGGTGCCCCCAGAACACGGCCAGCGCCTGGAGCGCCTGGCCAGGGAGCTTTTCCCGGGCAGTTCTCGGGGCTGCGAGGCCTTCCTGCGGCACAAGGTGGCCCTCATCTCGCCCAGTGTCCTCAAGGAGAACGGGGTCCCGTTCAGTCGCATCACTCAGGAGGCTGGAGAGTTCATGGTGACGTTTCCCTACGGCTACCACGCTGGCTTCAACCACGGCTTCAACTGTGCGGAGGCCATCAACTTTGCCACCCCGCGCTGGGGTTGCAGGTTCGAGCCCCAGCAGGGATCGTGCAGGAGGCAGCGGATCAATGATTCTCTCTCATCATTGATGTTTCTCTCTTTCTCTTCCTTTCCCTTCCTCTCTGAAATCAATAAAAATATATTTAAAAAATACAACAAAAACCTTCCCCTAGTCACTGTTTTACCTTTCTGGCAGTTAGTTTGATGGAAGAACGGCATTGGAACTGTGCTTTGTCACTGTCTAGTCATGTGACCTTCAGCAAAAATCATGGATATTCTCGGAGCCAAAATGACAGAGCAAGCGTTTTGTGGGATGTAGGAGGTGCTGGATTAATTTGGATGTGCACCCATTCACTCTCCCTAGCACAAGATCAAGGACATACTTCGATATTTTCTCTTTCCATGATGCGAAGGCCTACTGTCGCTCCTACCACCACCCCCATAGGCTTACCCATTACTTTTTAAATTTTAATTAATAGACTTTATTTTTTTAGAGCAGCTCACAGCAAAATTAAGCTGAAAGTACAGACAATTCCCACATACCACTGCTTCCTCCACTAGAATCCATACCCATGTAGTACATTTGTTACAACCGATGAGCCTACATTGACACACCATTATCCTCCAAAGTCCATAGTTTACATTAGGGTTCATTCTTGGTGTTACACATTCTACGGGTTTGACAATTGTACAATGGCATGTATCTGCCCTGACCCTACCATACATAATAGTTTTGTTACCTAAAAATCCTCTGCCTATTATTTCCATCCCAAACCCCAGGCAATGACTGATCTTTTTACTGGCCCCATAATGATGTTTTTTCCAGAATGTCACATAATTGGGATCATACAGTATGTTGTCTTTTCAGATTGACTTATTCCACTTAGTAGTAAAATGCATTTAGGTTTCTTCCATGTCTTGTGGCTTTATAGCTCATTTCTTTATCTTCCTGAGTAACATTCTGTTGTGTGGATGTACCACAGCTTATCCATTCACCTACTGAAGGACATTTGGTTGTTTCCAAGTTTCGGCAATTATGAATAAAACTATTATAAATAGTCATGTGCAGGTTTTTGTGTGGAAGTAACTTTTCAACTAATTTGGGTAAATACCAAGGAGTGCACTTGCTGTGTCATACGGTAAGACTATATTTAGTTTCGTAAGAAAATGCCAGACTGTCTTCCACCCATTATTTTTACGGGTACAAAACTGTTATTTTTTCTCATGATCTACCACATAGTATTTGTACAAAAGGTCACATACGCTCATTATCAAATTCCACTCCTTGTCGTGTTTGGCCGGGTTGCAATGTTACCAAGGCCAGGTCAAGATTTCATAAACAGTCAGGAGGCAGAAGACCCAGCCTTTATTCAGACTCTTACACTGACTTGTTGAGTCACCTTTCAATAAATCAGCTCTTTCCTCTTATCTTCGCCTCCCCATTTAGTCAAAGGGAGCCCTTAGCCGCGCTGCACCTGGGCTGGAGTTTGCCCACGAGTTCAGACCAGTGCCAACATAATTTGTGCGAATATTAGCTATTATCATCGTTACTTATAAGCCAAACTCATAAGAGGGACATTAGAAGTTGTACTTGAATGCAATTTGGAGAGTTGGTGTTTGGGTCTTGGGACTCCTGTAAGGTTTATAAACAGTTTTAGTTATGGATTTGTCTGACCACCCTGAGTCATTCATAAAGATCAACCAACACATCTACTCCGTTCCTGTGTGTGTAAGGAGTCCTTTTCAGATATTTAAAAATAACCTCGTGTGATATTTATTTGTGGTTATATATGGGTTCAAAGTTGTTTCTCTGCCCCCTCCTCCTCCGTCCCCAATGCTGGTGTTACCTTTCATCACTTTAAATAGGAAACCACAAACAGTTGCTAGCAATTGGCCACAGAGATAAGTGGAAAGAAAACCGATCTGAGTGGATCAGAGGCCTGGGGAGAAACTGCCCCTCACTCCAGCTGCCTTGCCCCTCCCCGCTCTGCGCACCGGCCTCTCAAACTGAAATTCCTCACAGGCTCCTGCTGCCCCTCCTCGCCACTGACTTTCGGTAACTGCGGTCCAACAGTGAGACCCTCTGTTATCATTCTAGTATTATTTTGGTGGATCTTCTGGAGATAATTCATTTCAGGGAGAACCTAAGAGGAACAGAACTGAGCACTGTGGGGGAGGGTTCATTGTTGCAAGTGCCACCCTACAGAAAAAAAATGTATTGCTGGGATTTTGCATTTTCTTTTTCTTCTCTTCTCTTCTCTTCTCTTCTCTTCTCTTCTCTTCTCTTCTCTTCACTTTTATTCTTCTCTTCTCTTCTCTTCTCTTCTCTTCTCTTCTCTTCTCTTCTCTTCTCTTCTCTTCTTTCTATTTTGGTTAATCCTCACCCGAGGATATTTTTCCATTGGTTTTTATAAAGAGTGGAAGGGAGAGGGAGAGACAGAGAGAAACATCGATGTAAAAGAGACACATCGATTGGTTGCCTCGTACACACACCCCAACCAGGGCCGGGGAACCTGCAACCAAGGTAAGTTTCTTTGACCAGAATCAAACCAGGGACCCTTCAATCCGTGGGCCAATGCTCCATCCACTGAACCAAACTGGCTAGGGCAGTTCCTGCATTTTCTTATCTCACCTCTAGTAGGCTGGCATCCGGTACCTTTGTTGTGCCCTAGTTGTTCATCCTTCTCGCCCTCCCTCAAAAGGACTGCATCCAGGCCTGTAGACCTCAGAGAGCATCCTTTCTTGACCTATCCCTCAGAGCCTTTTCTCAAAGGATTCAGATGGTGCCTATGCACTTCAGGCCCATTCATTCATTCAGCACATGTTTACTGAGCACCTACTGTGGACCAGGCACCGTTCTTCTAATTGGGGGTACAACAGTGAAAAAGGCAAAGTTTCAACTTCCCTGGGGCATTATACAGAGCGGCACATAACATGTCAAGTAGTCATAAGGGCTATTGGATAGGGTGGACCTTTGGGGGATGTGGTCTTTGACTGAGAAGGCCTCTTGGGGACGTGGCCTTTGAGTGAACCACATGAACATGGGCGGGGTGGGCATCATTATAGGCAGAGGGACATGTGCAAATGCCCTGAGGTGGGCACATCCTTAATGTGCTCACAGATTAGCAAAGTAGGTGAAGAGCAGGAAGGAGGGACTGGGAGCTGGGGCAGGGATCTCGTTGGGGGATGGGCACAAAGCGTCTGACCTCAGTGCATGCACACTCCTCCAGAAAAACCACTGAGTGGTGGGAGCAGTCAGTGCCATAGGTGAGCTGGGATGGAGGAATCCAGGGACCACAGAGCCTCGGAGAGCATTTATCATTCACAGCCGTGCCGGAGAATGGCTCTGTCCTTCCTAGCAGATGCCAGTCCTGAGAGCAGGGCCTCTCTCTGTTTGGGTTCCCTGTGGCATCAGCGAACAAGGCATGTGCCTGACTCAGTAGGCACTTCGGACGTGTGTTGGATTCGATAGGACTCTGGCAGACACAGCAGGGCCCTGGCACTCACTAAGTGGACCACAGCCATCTCAATGATTTATAAGCCACCTCAGGTCGATGGCCTGCAGTCCGTATTTTGGAATTTTGCAGAGGCCCATTTTGATTGTTTACAGAGAGGAAGGGAGAGGGATAGAGAGTTAGAAACAGATGAGAGAGAAACATCGATCAGCTGGTCCTGCACACCTCCTACTAGGGATGTGCCCGCAAGCAAGGTACATGCCCTTGACCGGATCGAACCTGGGACCCTTGAGTCTCAGGCCGACGCTCTATCCAGAGCCAAACCAGTTAGGGCCAGAGGCCCATTTTGAATAATGCAGATGGACACGAAGCTGGTCTGAAGCCAGAGGCCCATTTTGAATAATGCAGATGGACACGAAGCTGGTCTGAAGGAAAGAGACTCTTGGATCCTGGGGAGTCTGCAATAAGAATGCTCCGGAGAAACAGCGACCAGGTGAAAGATCAGGGGGGAGAGTTGAACCGGCAGCAGATTTAGAGTGTGAGGCTGTGCACAGAAAACTCTGGGCTGCAGATACGGTTAATATCCAGGGAAGTGCTAGTATCAGGAATTGGCAAAGGTCTCAGAATCCGTCCCTATTAATGTCAAGGTCTACTGAACACATTTCTCCTGCCTGAGAAACGCCTTGGGAACAGGTGGCCTAACCTCACCTCTCCTGTGATATCACTTTGTACTTACAGATGACCCTCTAGGACCCCAGGAACTTTATTTTTACACTAGAGGCCCAGTGCATGGATTCGTGCACATTGAAAGGAAATTAATTAGAAGAACTATTTTAGAGGCTGTGGAGGGACCCCCGGAGGGCTCCAGGGTGTGTCCGGCCTGTCTCACCCAGTTCCAATTGGCTGGACCCCAGCAGCAAGCTAACCTATGGGTCAGAGCATCTGCCCCCTGGTGGTCAGTGCACACCATAGCAACTGGACACTTAGATATGGTTTATCTTATGGATTAAGCCGGATTAATACAATTGCTTATTATCTTTGCTGGTTTTATCTGTACAGTGAGGCGTCAATGAATATTGTTGACTGAAGGAATAAATTCCATGAAACCATCAAAATAAATAGAAAAAGGGTTAGCGTTATAAGAAACAGCTAAAATAAATGAAAAGTCCCTACTAGAGCATTAGTACTTTCTCACTAATTTTTTAAAATATATATTTTTATTGATTTCAGAGAGGAAGGGAGAGGGAGAGAGAGGTAGAAACATCAATGATGAGAGAGAATCATTGATCAGCTGCCTCCTGCATGTCCCACACTGGGGATTGAGCCCGCAACCCAGGCATGTGTGCTGACCGGGAATCGAACCCTGACGTCCTGGTTCATAGGTCAACGCTCAACCATTGAGCCACAGTGGCTGGGCTCACGAATTATTTTTAAAAATAAGGTATCCAGCTCTAAGCTGGGGATTGAAATAATGTGCAGAGCCGCAGAATAAACTATGTTTCTCATATTTCAATACAAGACATCCAGTCAACAGATATTATGAATTCCCTTAGTATGCCAGGCACTGTACTAGATGCTAAGGATACAATGTAAAATGGAGTTCACAGTCTGCTTGGAGAGACAGACAAGCAATTAGGCCATTTCATCAGGCCACAGCTTCTTCTCAGCAACCATGGCAATATCCAGGCCCTCCCCAGGCTGATGGTTTTAAGCCCTAAAGAGATGTGTCTTGTAAGTTTGGGGCCGAAGCCCCTGGGGCTCTCAGAGGTGTTTCAGTCTGTTCCTGGACTCATGGTAGTCCTCTGGTCGCCTTTTCTCAATCTTGCCTGAAAAATGGACACATGACACCTTTTGGGAGGAATGATGACTGCTCCAGGCATGTCTAGTCCTTCCCTGCCAGTTCCATAGGGGCAGGGGGCTGGCTTTAACGCCCTCAAGGGCTGGTTCACTCGGGAAGAGAGCGTGGCTTACTGTCAGACCCCTCCCTTCCTCTGCCCAGGCCACGGACATTCCTTGGCTCCCTTAGGGAGCCGGCTCATTTAAGTTGCATTTTCTATGTCCCATTCTGTCTTCCCACTACCTCCACCCCTGCTATGGACTGAATGTAACCCCTACCCCAATTCATATATTGAAACCCTGATCCCCAGTGTGATGGTATAAGGAGAGGGGGCCTTTGGGGAGGGACCAGGTCATGAAGGGGAGGGGGCCCTCATAAAGGGGATTGGTGCCCTTCTAAGAAGAGACACAAGAGAGATGATTTCTCTCTCCACCAGGTGAGGCCACAGCAAGAAGGGAGCTGTCTGTAATCAGGAAATGGACCCTCACCAAGAACCCGACCAGGCTGCCTCCCTGACCTTGGACTTTCTGCCTCCAGAACTGTAAGAAATAAATGTGTTTCAGCCCCCCAGTTTATGATATTCTGTTCTAGCAGCTGGGCTGGACAAAACACACCCCAGACAGCTTGTCTAATGTTTACCCTGGCTACTCCAGGGGGAAGGTAAAAGGAAGGAGGCTAACGGGCCAGGTAAACAGTAGCCGTGTGATGTCAGTGTGCCGATACACTGGCTGCAGTTTATAGCATCATTTGTGTTCCCTCTAAGGGCTCAGTGTGTAGAGTCCAGCAGATGGAGGTGGGAAGCCCAGCCCTGCCATTATTAGTGTGACTGCCCACAAGTGACTCACCACTTGAGGCCCCAGCTCCCATCAGAGACGGTGGAGCTGAGTGGTCACCGCACACACCTGCGCTCAAACCCAGCTCTGCACTACGTACTTCATCTGTGTGCTTCCTCTTCCTTTTCCCTAAGATGGAAATGGCCATAACAGCACCCACAGCAACAGGGTGGAGGTGAAGGTTAAATGTGTTCATTTAAGACACTTCAAGCAGTAACCAGCTTGACGGAATAACAAACTTATTGAATATTTTTTTATTGATTTCAGAGAGAAAAGGAAAAGAGAAATAGAAACATCAATGATGAGAGAGAATCATCGATCTGCTGCATGCATGCCCCTCACTGGGGATAGAGCCCGCAACCCCGACATGTGTCCTGACAGGGAACCGAAACGTGACCTCCTGGTTCATAGGTCGATGTTCAACCACTGAGCCACAACAGCCAGGTTTGAATATATATTTTTTAAATTAACTTCAGCATAGTCTTTGGCAAGAAGCACACACCCGTCTAGTTATTTTTTTATATTCTTATTATCTACACTAATAAAAGAGAAATATGCAAATTGACAGTCACATTGCGACATCCATGTGCCAATCAGGAGTGGGCATGCAAATTAACCTGACAAAGATGGCGGTGGCCCCGCCCCCCAGCCGCTCCAGGCCTCTGGGCAGCACGCATGCAGGCGTGGAGCAGCTGGACGGGGCGGGTCGCCTGCTATGAGGGGGAGGGTGGGGGGTGGAGGGAGCTACAGGAGCGACATTCTGGCTGGAGCGAAGACTGAAGGCTCCGGCCAGAGTGAAGGCCTGGGTCCTGGGTGCCGGAGGAAAACCGGTGCTGGCAGCCAGGGCAAGGAAGGCCTATTGCACGAATCTTCATGCAACAGGCCTCTAGTTACTTAATAATATTCTTAATATTATTTTAATAATATTATTAGTATTATTTTTCTTATTTTTATTATTATTACTTTTGACATTACTTAGAGGTGACAGACCTGCAATCTTCCCTGCGAAACTACTTGAAAAGAGAATGGTGAAGGTAAAGGGCTGTAGCTTCTTGTCATTCAAAGCACAGTCGGGATGTGAAGCATAGACATCACCTTTCATCTTGGAAAACATGCAGACGCTCAGACTCCAGCCCAGACCTGTGACTCAGAATCTGCATATTAACGAGCTCCCAGGTGGGTCCCGGGCAAGGCTAAGGTGGGGAAGCACTGTTGTAGAACAGCGGTTCTCAACCCACTGGAATCACATTTGAAACATGCGGATGGCTGGACGCCCACTGCCCTTTGCCTCCACATTTCCATTTTAGTTGCCTGGAGGCCAGAATGCTAACAGCTCCCTGGGCGAGGCCCTGTGCAGTCAAGTTGAGAACCGCCCATCTAGCATCTGGTCCACGGGAGTGAGGCTGCAGGGGCGGATGGGAGTGTAGTTTCCTCAGCAACAGCCAATGAGAGTTCTGTGTTTTTCTTTCTTTCTCCTCAGGCCCAGTTCGCAGGGACAAGGAGAGGACACATTCTTCTCTCCGCCCCCACCACCCCCGGCTCCATTCCAGCCCATGGGACACGTGACAAGGCTCTGAACCGTCTTGGCCGCTGCTGTTTCTCTTTGTTTGGGGTCACAGTGTCCAGGCTGCGCTGGGCTGGCACTGTTCCGCCCACTCGCTCCTGTGCAGATGGGGCTGGGCTTTTCTGCCGTGGGAGTTTGTGGTTTCTTGAAATGGGGTCTTTCTCCTTCCTTCATCCCCTGCCCACTGCTCACAGCACCCAGAGGCTGCTTGGTTGGAGGGAACCCGGCCAGAGACCTCATCTCTCCTGTGTGCCCTTTGACCCCCGGGGGGAAATTCACATTCCCACCCGGCTCAGGCGGTTATCTAAGGGAGCATTGCTGTCAGGATGATGTCTCATGCCCCATCGCCAGGTCAAGGACTCTCTCCAGGGCTGCCTACTATTTTGTGGGAATGAGAGAAAGGGAGTTGTCAGTTCCTGGATCTTCAAGAGAAGTTGCAAACTTGAAATTTTATGAAACAAACGAACATCAGATTTTAAAACGTTGGCAGCTAGTTTCAAAAATTTGAAAGCCCTGTTCGGTGTTGCTCAGTGGTTAGAGCATCGGCCTGCATACTGAAGGGTGGTGGGTTCAATTCCTGCTCAAGAGCACTTACCCCAGGTCGGGGCGCATGCGGGAAGGAACCAGTAGATGTGTCTCTCTCACATCCATGTTTCTCTCTCTCTCTTTCTCTCTTCCTTTCCTCTCCTTCTCTTCCACACTCTCTGAAAAGCAATGGAAAAAATAATCCTCAGGTGAGAATGAACAACAACAACTAAAATACAAACCATTTTTTAAAAAAGCCCTGTTGGCTAAATAAAATATTTCCAGAGGCCAGAGTTGGCTCATTAACCTCAGAGACATGCCCCCTATTGTAAACTTCATCTGGGTTGCAAAAGTTCCATGAGCCCATGGCAGCTAACCTGAATGATCTTGCTGTACTAGTACATCCGGAACTGGTCAAAAAGGCGAGACATCATGTGGCCAAAGGTTTGTCATTCAAGTAGCTTGTTGGTTAGGTAGACCCTGTGTTGAAGGCACACCTTGCCTATGCCTTGGCCTAAGCATGGCTGTTTCTGACTCTCGCTGTTCACTGCATGTCCTTCTACGGTGACAGTGGACCTCTGCCTGACCTGGGCCAGATATCGTAGGAGTCGTGCAGAGTTTGTCGTATTTCCCCAGGACAGCAGATCAGAAGCAAGGAAGGAAGGAAGGATTTATACTTTCAGTCTTCTCCCTCTCTACCCCTCCTCCCGCCCCCCCCCAAAAAAAAAACCCCAAAAAAACAGACAGCCCAGCATTGACAGAACTCCTTGTTCCCTGCTGCCACATCTGTCCTAGTGACCGAGTGTTTCTCCCTCAATGCTCTCTTTATACAAGATGATGTGACTTGTTTGTTGCTAATATTAGACTTGCAGCAGATGCCCTGACTGTTGGGTCCTGGGTACATGAGGAGCAGATAAATAAAGCAAAGACAAGGCTTGCAAATGCCCAGTGACTTCAATAACAGACCTTGCTGCAAGGGGCAGGGGGCTCCCACTGTGTTAGGCAAGGTGACAGCGACAGGCCGGTGAGAGACACAGGAACTGAGTCCACAGTCTAGGTAACCTTGGAAATGTAGGGAGAGCTCTAGGGGGTAGCCGGGGGAAGCCGGCAGGGGACTAAAACATCAAGATATGGCATCCTCCCGTGGAGACAAACAGTAGTACCAAGGTCTGTGATGAAAATGACAAGCCTTTAAGACACCACTGGTGACCAAAATTAGGACCCAGAAGAAGCTGATAGCAAGTCTAGCGAGACAGTAGATAGTTCAATGAATGTGGCTAATGTCATGGCTCTTTCTGGTCCTTTCCATTCTTCTCAGTAAAGCCCCTTTTATGACAAATTAGAGGAGGGTGGTTACATACCACGAACCTCTTGGGTTTTAGCGTGAACCCCTGAGACTTAGCCCCTCTCTCGTTTTTGGAATGCTCTCAGCTCACTTCTGCAAGATATTTTAAGAGTTTCTAAATATCTACGTGCTTCCCCCTCAAATTTTTATTTAGTTGCCTGAATCCTGTGGAAGTTCACGTGTCTGACTCTGTTGCCTCCTACATGTGCCACGTTCTAACAGATGTTGCCATAATGAGCACTTTCTGCCCACAGTGATGCAAGGCTAGCTGAGACTTGGTCAAAGCCGACAAATCAAGGGCCTTCTGGTCTCCGGAGGTTGTGCTGAAAAGGTTCTGCGATCTGAAGGCCCTCTCTTGACTTGGAAGAGAAGTTTCAATATCCCCACTTTGCAGATGAAGAATTTAAGGCTCAGAGAGCTCAAGCAGCTCACAAGTGGCAGGTTTAAGCCAAAGTTTCCTAATACTCAAACCATGGCTTTTTCCATTTATCTGCACTTTTGGAGCTTTTTTACAATTCCCAGATGCTGTTACAAGCTCATAAGACAGACACACACAAACCGAGATAGAACTGTTTGCCTTAAAAAATTTCTAGTGATAAAAATAAACAGAGATTGTTTTAAATTCATAAGTAATTACAATGAAATGAATACTTGGGCAGATGAACTTCGGAATAAATGTTTAAAGTTCTCTGTTGAAAACAGAAATAACCTGGTAGCTCGGCCTGTGAGTTCCAGGATAGCAGAGGCCTTATTTTATTCGCTCTGTGTCCCCAGCAATTAGCCCTGAGCCTGGCCCGGAAGAGGCACTCACCATTTCTTGAATGAATGAATGAATGAATGAATGAATGAATGAATATGTTTCTCCTCTATTCACACCAGTATTTGGAAGAAAGAGATCGTCTACTGAAATGGACCTCCTTCATGCACTGAGCAGAGTGTTGTCTTCAATAGTACTGACCTAGACTGAATGTTTGTGACCCCCAAAGCTCACTCACTGAAAGCCAGTGTGTGATTAAGGTGTTTAGAAGCAGTGCCTTTGGGAGGTGGTTAGGTCAGAGAGAGGAGCCCTCAGGAAACGAAACCCTTATAAAGAGGCCCAGAGAGCTTGCTTGCTGCTTCTGCCCTGTGGGGACACGTGTCTGTGAGCCTGGTGGGCTTTCCCCAGACACTGATCCTGCCGGCACTTTGATCTTAGACTTCCCAGATCGGTGAGGAAGAAATGTTTGTTGTTTATAAGCCACCCAGTCTATGACATTTTGCTTTAGCCTGAAAGGACCATGGCAAATACTAAACAATATTAATAGGGGTTAGGCGAGAAAGGCAAGCCAAGCGGTTTATGCATGCCTAGAGAAGGTAGATTTTGGTCATTTTACTTAATTAGAACCTCCATTTCATGTTCGTGTTATAAGGAAGAATGACTAAATGTCTTAGTGACCCATGAACAACTAGTAAAAATGAAATCTTCCTGAGAATTTTCCTAAAATTTATATTTAGTGGTTTCCACACTTGACCTGGATTTAATATTATTTGCTTGAAAAAAGTATTTTGGCAGGAAGAGATTAACCAAAGAACTTATATTCATATATGCATAGCCCATGAACACAGACAATAAAGTGGTGAAGGCCTGGGGGAAGGAGGGAGAACTGGGGGCTGGGGAAAGGGGAAAGGGCAAGAGGAGAAAAAAGGGGGGTTATCTGTAATACACTCAACGATAAAAATTTAAAAAATTATTTTGTTTTTTCTTTTGAGAGTTTCTCTATACAAAAATTTAAATATATGAAAATAGAATAAAACAATTGAAGTCTTAGTCTTTCATTATCCTTTGCATATATTCACACAGCGTGATCATACCTTGCATACAAATTTTTATTCTACTTTTCCAATTTTCTTTCTATTACAAACATGTTAATAGCACTTCAGTTTTTTAAACTTTCTTAACACAAAGGCAACATACATTCTAGATAAATAAAAATATACAGATTAAAATTATTAAAAATAAAGAAAATTAAAAATATGAAAGTTTAAAACAGAAAGCTCTGCCTTCTCATGTTGATGTTTTAAAAAGGAACATGCAATAAGAAAGGCAAATAACCTGGAAGCTCGTTTTTGATCCCCTTTCTAAATACATAACATCCGCTCCTGTCTGTGTGTCTGTCACCTGAATAAACTCCTTTTGGGGCCCAGAGTGGAGCTGAAGTAAGACTGGTGGGAAGATGCTTGGGAGTCGCTCATAGCACCAGTCTCCAAGGTTCACTAAAGCATTACTGGAAGGCTATTTTAATAAATATATTTATTTATTTATTTATTTATTTTTAATTTCTTTATTGATTAAGGTATCACATATTTGTCCTCATTCCCCCCATTCCCATCCCAAACCCCTCCCCATGCATGCCCCCACCGCCCTGTTGTCCGTGACCACTGGTTAGGCTTATATGCATGCATAAAAGTCCTTTGGTTGATCTCTCTCCTTTACCCCCACCCTCCCCTACCTTCCCTCTGAGGTTTGACAGTCTGATGGATGCTTCCCTGTCTCTGGGTCTGTTTTTGTTCATCAGTCTACGTTGTTCATTATTTCCCCTAGGTGAGTGAGATCATGTGATACTAGAAATACACTTATAAGAACCGAAAATGAGACAAGCAATAATGGTTATGCTGAGAGGCAAATGAATCAGTCTGTAGTGAGTTTCTTTCTGGGCCAACAGTTCTTTTGAGTCCCAATTTCAATGTCAAACAGTTCCTTATGTGTACATGTCGGCCATGATATTTCAGTTCTGGATGGTGGACAAATGGTGGTAATGCAGGTCCGACCCTCTCTGGTTTGGTCCTGGGCAACCTGCAGCGACGCGCAGCTGCTGACTGCTAGTATGGCAAGGCGTCGTCAGCGTCTTCTATCTCTGGATTGTTTCTCTTCTGTCTTCATGGCTGGAGCAGTCTCAATATATTTATTGATATTGAACCTTCTCTTAGGGAGAGTGCTGTATATGATTAGAAAATAATATTTGATTATCTACTTGGGGAAGGGTGTAAAATCTCTTGAGTAGCCAACAATTGGTCAGGATCACACATCCAGTGAGAGGAGCTGGCATTGGAACCCAGACAGTCTAACTTGAAAGTTCAAGCTCATAACCACTACGCTCTTCTCCTTATCATATGGAAAGAAAAAAAAGCTTCAGAAAAATATTTTTAATTTTAATTTATCAAATTATTTTTTATTGACATATATCAGAAAAAATATTTCAAATATACCTCTACATGAAGGGATTCAAAGTTATTCCTGCCTGAAGTAATCCTCTAACATCTGGACAAATATGCAAAGACAGTTGAACAACCTGAAGTGCCCTGTAGTTCAATGGGCCAGGTGTCTGTTTTAGTGCAAGCTAACCAGGAGAGTGTGTACCTGTACACATGTGTGCTTCTAGGGGAACTGAAGTTTTCTGCTACTACTTTAGAGTAGTATTATAGTGTAGGTTTTAGCTTACATGATTGCTCAGTGGTTAGAGCATCGACCTGCAGACCGAAGGGTCTTAAGTTCAATTCCAGTCAAGGGCACGTACCTCAGTTGCAGGCTCAATTCCACAGCTGGGGTCTGGGCATGTGCAGAAGGCAACCAGTCGATGTGTCTCTCTCACATCGATGTTTCTCTCTGTCTCTCCCCTCCCTTCAATTCTCTCTAAAAAACCAATGGAAAAATATCCTCGGGTGAGGTTTAACAACAAAAACAAAACAAACCAAAAAGTGTAGCTTTGCTGAAAGAAGATAGCTCTGCCCTCAATTTCAGTTGAACATGACTCAGCCTCCGGTGGGCTTGGCTGTCAACATCCCTTTTGACTCAGGCCTTCAGACTCTCACTGGAGGATTTGAGCCAGGTGTGCTTTCTTAGGTTTAGTCATTATTAGGAAAATACACCGAGTGGCCAGATTATTATGATCTCTGAATGCATAATATTCTGGCCACTCAGTGTGTGTGTGTGTGTGTGTGTGTGTGTGTGTGTGTGTGTGTATGATATATTAGAGACCCGGTGCATGGGGACATGGGCGGTTGGCTGGCCTGCCTGCTGGTCGAACTCCTGGTTGAGGGGACAATTTGCATATTAGCCTTTCATTATAAAGGATATACACTGAGTGGCCAGATTATTATGTGTTCAGAGATCATAATAATCTGGCCACTCAGTGTAAGTCAGGCATTCTAACCCAAATAGGATCTACTTCTCAGCTTCCCCCATCTCCTAATAATCCAAATGGGGTTAACTTCCTTATTATTGGTCAATTTCATATAAGTGCTAGACAGTCTATGAGAGGAAAGCCACAGAATTAGCTTCAGGTGCTTAGAAGTTAGTTATTATTCTAGTTTGTGAGCCATTGTTTCAAGTATCTTATCACTAAGTGTGACTTTCTACTATTCCCATTGTCTTTCCAGAGCTACTTCTCCCCAGATCAGCCTAGTTGACCCTTCTCTGCCCTCATAGTACATAGTACTTCCCTTAAAGAGCACTTTCCACACTGGATTGTAATTGCTTGTCTGTCTTCCCTCCCTACTTGAAGTTCTGTGGTGCAAAGGTCTGTGCCAGTTTTGCACATGAAAAGAGCTGGATACAGCATGAAGTCAATGTTACGGAACTCACTGGCTGCCTGAAAGTTCCCAGCATTGCCCTTCGCTGGTCTAAGTGAGCAGTTCACAGAGGTTACCCATAGGTGCCATGAGAGCAGCGACCACGTTTCACTTTGCTCCCCTAGAATAATCAGCATCCAGCATAATGGCTAGCTCAAGGAAGATGTTTTTTTTTAAAAAACAAAACAAAACAACATCATATTGGAAGCCTGGCCAGTGTGGCTCAATGGTTGAACGTTGACCTATGAACCAGAAAGTCACCGTTGGATTCCCGATCAAGGTACATGCCCAGGTTTTGGGCTTCGTCTCCAGCAGGGGGCATGCAGGAAGCAACCAAAGATTCTCTCTCTTACTCTCTGAAATCAATAAAAACATACTTAAAAAACATTTTGAAAATAAGTGAATTAAAGCATGAGACTCCAAATGAAGTTATATAGAGAAGGGTTTTCTTCTTTTATTCATTCATTTACTCATTTACTGTATTGACTACACTATGTTTATGTCTAAGGGAGAAGGTAGCAATTAGATACAAGGGAAATAATGGCTTACTTAACACAATTAGAAGAGGCATTTAACCTCACAGAGGGCAGGAGCGGGTGAGGAGTGAGGGCACACTTGTCAGGAAGGTGGATGACCTGAGGAGCTAATGTTTATCTTGATTGTGTAAAAAGAAAAAACAAAAACCTAACAGTAAATGAAAGAGGTGAAGGGATGAAAGTGTGTGGTGAGAATTCCAGGCCACGGGAAGTAGTTTAAGGTGCAAAAGCTCGCAGAGTACTGTACATTCAAGAAACTACAAGAACCCGGCCGGCATGGCTCAGTGGTTGAGCATAGACCTATGAACCAGGAGGTTACAGTTCAATTCCTGGTCAGGGCACATGTCTGGGTTGCAGGCTCCATCCCCAATAGGGGGCATAGAGGAGGCAGCCGATCAATGATTGTCTATCATCACTGATGTTTCTCTTTCCCTCTCCCTTCCTCTCTAAAATCAATAAAAATATTTAAAGAAAGAAAAAAGAAACTACAAGAGCACAAAGGGCCAGGTGGGAGTGGCAGGAGATGAGGCCCGAGAGGGAGGGGCCAGATTTCAGTGGCTGAGGGATCAGGTGGAGAGTAGCTTCATCCTAAAATGACTGGAGAGTAGTTGAAGGGATGTAAGAGTAGGATGACATCATCAGATTTATTTTAGGAAGTCACCCCAGCTGGAAAATGGATTGGAGGAGATAAAAGGATAAAACCTGGGTATGAGAGATGAGGATGGCTTAGTTTGAGGTGCTGGTGGTGGGGACACAATGGTCATCAGAGCACTGAGGCAGTGAGGGGGTGGGGTTGGAGAAGTATCTACTTGTTTTCAAACAGCTCGAGATAGAAACAACCAAACCACAGAAGTACAAGTAGGATGCCATTTTATTCCACATCAGCCATTTCTTTTCCTCTTCAGGCCTTTGCTGAAGGCTATTGACAGACATGGATCGGCATGGATGTGAGTGCAGAGGCCCAAGAGGCTCTGGTTTGAAACCTTCTCCCCTGTGAGAAGAATGAGCGGAAAGGAAAAGGGACTAGAGGCAAGAGATAGCAGTGAACTATCGGCGGACTGTGTGTTATGCATAAAGATGCAGCTAAAGACAGTCTTCCCCTGGAATGAGCAGTCAGCAAAAACTAAAATTAGATCAAGGCTCTCCATTCCTGTAGTGTGTTCTAGAACCTTGGTGTGAGGAATTTGTAATTTGCAAAAGTATGTTCAGTATTATAATCATTTTCTATTTGGAAGGCAAGCAAGCAAAAACTACCTCTATTGTTTTGTGCTATAAATGAAAGGAGAGAACGCAGACAAAATCATCCTGGCTGTGGGATGTGCAAATGTTCTGTGTGTATATGTGTCAGGGGCCTGGAGGAAAACTGGAATCTGCCTGGGGATTGGGGATGAGTGGCAGAGACATTATGCTTATCCAAGAGGAGAGGGATCCAGAAAGTTTGAGAAACAGTGAATTAAAGTCATATAAATACTTTGGTTATAAAGACCAAGAATTTATTTCATTATATTTTCTTCATTTGTTAAAATATAACATAAGCATCATATTTGACATCTATTACTCCAGACTCTGCGGTAGCCCCCGGGATCTAGAGGCTAGGAAGACATCACCCTGTCCTCAGGAGTACATGATCTAGTGGAGAAGACAGACACAGGAGTTACTAATACCTTAACATTATAGGCATCACAATAGAAGCACTTACAAAGAACGCAGGGTGAAGAGGGTTTGATTTATAGTTGTTTATACAGTTCCTTATAGTTGTCAACATGAATCGACATTGGGGAACATGTATATCCCCATATAATAATATAAATGTAAAAAATCCTATAAAATCTAGAATCCTCACAGCTTCCCAGGAGAGGCACCATACCCAAGAGTGGATATGACTGAGGTCTACAAGGGTGAGATATAACTTGGCTAAGATATAAGTACTAGATGATCAAGGTCAGCAACCCCAGATCAAAAGGGACTCTAAGTTTAGCCTTTTTTGTGACAGCATATTAAATGTGCCTGGGTTTTTTTTTGCTGTTGTTTTGTTTTTGTTAATCCTCTCCCAAGAATATTTTTTCCATGGATTTTTAGAGAGAGTGGAAGGGAGGGGGATAGACACAGAGAGAGAAACATCAACGTGAGAGAGACACATTGATTGGTTGACCCTCCCACATGCCCTGACCAGGGCTGGGGATTGAGCCTGCTACCAAGGTATGTGCCCTTGATCAGACACGAACCGGGGACTCTTCAGCCTGAAGGCCGATGCTCTATACACTGAGCCAAACCAGCTAGGGCTGTTTTTGTTTTTTTTTTTTTTCTTAATAAAAAATTAAGATACAAGTTTAGGTTTAATTTTAGTCAACATTTTCAGGAATTGAAGCCTGAATAAATTTGTTCTTAAGCTCCAAAATATGTTCTTCTGAGAATCCGTCTCTTACTTTATAGGTTCACCTTACAGATTTGCTGTGACTCAGAGGAAAGGCCAGGCTTGGGAACCAGACAAACCTGGTTCAGATCTGGCTCAGGACTCGCTGGCTATGCCATCTTAGACAAGCATCAACATACTCTAGTCCTCAGTCCCCCATGTGGCACACTGGGGAAATAAGATTAAATAAGATGGACTTAAGGGCACTTGGCCCTGAGTAGGTGCTCTACCTCTACCACCACCACCATCTGAGCTACTATCGTTCACCTGAATTATTGCAAATGTTTTCTTTGTTCATTCTGGACCACTCTGATCTGCTCATTTCTGCATAGACAGCAAATGTGATTGCAACACCATATCCTATATAATCCTATATAATAAAACCCTAACATGCAAATAGACCGAAAGGTGGAACGACTGGTCGCTATGACCTGCACTGACCACCAGGGGGCAGATGCTCAACATAGGAGCTGCCCCCTGGTGGTCAGTGTGCTCCCACAGGGGGAGGAGCGCTGCTCAGCCAGAAGCTGGGCTCATGGCTGGCAAGAGCAGTGGCGATGGCGGGAGCCTTTCCCACCTCCATGGCAGCGCTAAGGACCCCTTGGGGGATGTCCCACTGCCTGCTTAGGCCCGCTCCCCAGGGGGCCTAAACCAGCAGTCCTAGGAGGGGTCCTGGACTGCCAGAGGGGAGGGACCACCCCCCTCCCTGCCCAGTGCACAAATGTTGTGTACTGGGCCTCTAGTTGAAAGATGAAAATCATCAATATGATTTATAATATTTTTTCCAAACTGTAGCTCATGAGCCATTAGTGGATCATAGAAACAATTTTGTGGATCACCAATGGCATTTAAAAAAAAAATAGAATAAAAATAGATCAGAATAGAAATACCAGCTTGCAATGCCATGAGCATAAGTATTATTACATGAAAGTTGTTTTCTCATTATGGGTCCTGTCAAAAATGTTTGAAGGCCTCTGGCCAAAGATACCCTGAATGGATATGACCCTGCCTCCTTCTTTAGCCTCATTTCTCCTACTCCCCCAGTTCTCTGCTCCAGGCCCACAGCAGCCTTCCTTAAATCCCACCAACACAGGCTGTTTTACTCTTAGTCCAGTTCATGTCATCCACAAGGTCTCAGCTCAGACTCCACTTCCTCAGGCAAACCCCATGGTCGGTGTTTCATGATCCCGTTAATAGAACGATTCTGTGATGAATGAAAAGCTTCGCTGCTAGGCTGTCCTCCTCACTCCCGTCCCTATCACCTGACCCAGGCCAGCACGCAGGCGCTCCGTGGGATGAATGAAGCAATGAATCCACCAACCTACCAACCCCTGCTCTTGCCCGGTCTCCTTGTTTTCTTGGTATTGGTTTTGTTTCGAAGCTTCGCACCAGATAAACTACAAGGTTCTGTACTGTCTGCCATTTTAGGAACTTCTTAGAACTCCAGGCTTCTGATCTGCTAAGGATACAGGAACGCGGTGTTCCTGTGCAGGCGGCTGAGCATTCGCTGGGAGGGGCAGGCTAATTTTCATCGGATTTTAGAGGGGTCTCTGCCCACCTGCTCCCAGGAGACACAGTTCTTTGATCATCCCACACCGCCCTTCGCCTCCCCAGGGGTCCCCGCGGCCACGGGCTCCGGGCTCTGCTCGGCGCCCAGCCCGGGGGACCGTCCCTTCCCAGCCCCTCCGGTTAGGCCGACTGCTCAGACCTCCCGCTCTCCGGAGCACGCGTTCCCGCAGTCTGCGGAGGCGAGCCGGAGCGGCGGCAGGTGCCTGCGTCTCCGAGCGCGGGTGCAGCCCAGGGACGCCGTCCGCATCCCCCAGCCCGGCCGCAGGCCTCCGCAGCCACCATCGCAGGGAGGGAGGGTGCGCGGGAGGCGCGGCCTCAGGACGCGGACCCGCCCCCGCCGCCGGGGCCGCCCAGCCCGGCCCCCGCAGTGCGATCGCCCAGCCGCGCCTCACCCGGTTCCGACTTCCCCTCCAGCCCGGCTCGCTCCCCGCTCCCCGCTCCCCCGCTCCCCGCCGGCCACCCGTGGAGCCCGCGCCGCCCGCCGCGCTCGCAGAGGCCGCCATGGGCCCCGCGCGCTGGCTGGCGCTGGGCAGCCTCCTCGCCCTGGGCGCGCAGCTGGAAGGCCGGCTGGTGGGCGAGGGGGACGCCGGCTTCGGCGAATGTGACCCGTTCTTCTACGCCGGGACCCCGCCCGAAGGGCTGGCGGCCGAGGGCCACGTGAAGATCTGCCAGCGCTCCGCGGGCGCCGAGCGCTTCGCCACCCTGTACAGCACCGAGGACCGCATCCCCGTGTACTCGGCGTTCCGCGCCCCGCGCCCCGCGCCCGCTGGCGCAGAGCCGCGCTGGCTGGTGGAGCCGCAGGTAAGGGAGGTGGATCCCCAGCCCCGCGCTGGGGGTGCCCCCTGGGGCGCCTGGCCGCCACCGTGAGGGGTAGGACCGGGAAAAGCAGCCCCCACGCCCTCGGTGCCAGGGTCAGGAAACCCGGGTTTCGGATCCACCCACTGCGCCCCTGTCAACGCCACCGCAGGAGCTCGGCGACATCCGAGCCTTCGCTTAAGCCGCAGGGGCCGGAGGTGGTTCTCTCTGTTTCGCGTAGACGTCGGCCCGGCTTCATTCATTTCCTGAGTAGAGAGGGGCGTGAGAGCAAGGCCGCGGACACCCTTCGGATTAGCGGGAAGCCTAGGCTGGGAGCTCACAGGCCTTGGTGCGGGTCATTGTCACAGTTTTTAGGCAGGGGGTGGGCATTTTCATGCCCATTTTGCAAAAGAGGAGATCCAGGCTCAGGAGGAAGAAGAGGCCTGGGGAAGGGAAGACCGCCTGACTGGGGAGCTGGGGCAGGTCTCTTGGCTAGAAGTTCACTGCCCTTTCTACTAGGGAAAGCTGACTTCTGCAGAGGCCGCCTGAGCCTCGGCGCCCTTCCCTTGTGCACAGACATCCAGTAAATTCTGTCTGAAGTTGTGTTGAGTTAGGACAATAAGATAAAGGTACAGGCTTTTAGGAATGCAATGGGAGAGTTACAAATAACATGGAAACATTGACTACCTTCGGTTAATGCAAAGGCCAAACCAGTTTTTCCTGACTCTTTCTGTCTGTATTACTTGGAAATCATGCCCACTCCCAGGGTGTTCTGTCACCTTTGGGGGGAGGAACCAAACACTCCAAGAGGCCCCCAGAGGCCCTGCTGAACCTGACAGCATATGCTGCCCACCTCAGCTCAGCCAGCCTCCTCTCCGTGCCACCCCTCTCCCCCAAATATATTTTTATTGATTTCAGAGAGGAAGGGAGAGGGAGCGAGAGCTAGAAACATCAATGATGAGAGAGAATCATTGATCAGCTGCCTCCTGCACGTCCCCCTGCACCGGGTGTGCCCTGACTGGGAATTGAACTGTTACCTGGTTCATAGGTTGACCCTCAACCACTGAGCCACACCGGCCGGGCTAGCCAGCCTCCCCTTTGGCCAGTTCGCCGCCTCTCACCAGCCTCTCACCTACCTCTGCACCTGCCCCAGCTGCCAAGGCCACCCAGGTGACTGAGGAATTGAGCCACTCAGCCCGCCCATTCACGATGGCCTCACCTGTGCAGGACCACATGGGTGAACCGGAGACCTGATTTCAGGCGCTTCATTCAGAACCCTGGAGTGTAATCTCTGTAATCGCAGTCAGATATTTCTAGCTCTGAGAGTTTGCCCAGGTCTCGAGCAATCTGCACCTCAGTCTCCTCACCTTCTCCACCTCCATCCCACCTTCCTCCCCTGCCGATGTCAGAACCTCTGAGATCAGGCATGTGCAAACGCCTTTGTAAAGTGGGCACCCTTAGGACATGCAGTATCTGAAGTTAGCTTGCCCCCCACTGCACCCCCTGTGCTCTCTCCATATCCTCCAGCTCATTGTGCATTGTGATTGTGGGCCTGCGAAGAAAAGAGACGATCCGGTCTTTACTCCTCGAGGATCTCATGGACACCTCGGGAAGACAGGACATACATGCAGGGGAGGCACGGGAATCCATTTGGTAATCACCTACTGTGCGCCAGGCACTGAGGGTACCAGGAGAAGAGCGTGTAGCTCTTGAACTCAGAGGCTTCCTGGTCTTCAGGTGAAGCATGCTGGGTGGAGAGGTGGCGTGGGTTAGTCCTCCCATCGACTAGCTGTAAACTTGGCGATAATTATAGGGAGGTTCTGAGAACTAAATGAGTTACTGTATGCAATGTTCTCGGAGAGGTGCTGGCACCTGAGCACTAGGTTATGGTGACATAAGCAAACCCCATAATGTAATAAAGGTAAACAAAGTCCGATTATGTTTAATCTGCCTTGGAGGTGATAGGGAAGGCCCTGGGGTCAGGATGACATTTGTGCCGAGCTTCGCAGGATGAAGCAGAATTCCGAAGGGAGACCAAAGCAGGAAGGCATTCCAGAGCAGATTCAGGGATTAGTGATGAGCGTGGGGAGTGGTTGGGGCAGCTGTAAAGTGAGTGGATTACAGTCTACTCATGTGTTCGGAATGAAGGGGGATCATGGGAGGGAGGGGTCCGGTGTGAAGGAGTCATCAAGGAGAGCTTAGGGAGGCAGCAGTTATTGAAGGAGTCACAGAGGAGCAAGGGTGGGCCGAGAGGAAGTGGACAGAGCCTCTCCTCAGCCTGGGCCTTTGGGGGTAGGGGTGGGTGGTGAGGAATGGGACTAAGGAGGTAAAAGAGATTGGGGAAGGAGGAGAAATAGTTCAAGCGGCAGCTCTGGAGGTGAGCCATACAGTGGTTTGGAGAAGTACAGGAGCCAGAGTTCTTAGCTGGGGAGGTCGGAATGGTCACAAGGCTGATGCCTCTCCCTGCAAGATGGGCTTCGTCCCCCTTCCCTCCTTCCCCACTACAACTACAGGTCCTCGGAAGTCAGGAGGGAGCGGAAGGAGCTGCGAGATGAGATGCGGGCAGCTCTGGAGCTCACTGCAGCAACCCTGACCGCCCTCCCTGTGGCCAGCTCCCCAGGCCTGCCTCACTGCCGAGGTCCTCACTGCAGCTGCTCCCCAGGCCTGCCTCACTGCCGAGGTCCTCACTGCAGCTGCTCCCCAGGCCTGCCTCACTGCCCAGGTCCTCACTGCAGCTGCTCCCCAGGCCTGCCTCACTGCCGAGGTCCTCACTGCAGCTGCTCCCCAGGCCTGCCTCACTGCCGAGGTCCTCACTGCAGCTGCTCCCCAGGCCTGCCTCACTGCCGAGGTCCCCACTGCAGCTGCTCCCCAGGCCTGCCTCACTGCCGAGGTCCCCACTGCGGCTGCTCCCCAGGCCTGCCTCACTGCTGAGGTCCTCACTGTAGCTGCTCCCCAGGCCTGCCTCACTGCCGAGGTCCCCACTGCAGAAGGGTGCGCAGGCCTCCGTGTGGACTCCTGGCTGCTTCATAGCTATTTGAATACTGAGTCACCTGTGCCCACATCACCTTTTAATGAGGTCAGCATTACAGAGAGGCCGAGCAGACAGGGGAGGAAGAGGTAGAGCCCGAAGGAGCTGTAGGCTGGCCATTGGTGATGAGCCAGGCAGGGCTGCACTGGCCCTGGGGCTCTTCAAGCCCAATCCGGGAGCTCGTACGGCTGTCCTGCAGTTTCCCTCTGAAAAAAACAACTCCTAAGTCGAAAATTGAGTCACTCTTGCGCTTAAAACCTTTAAAGTATTGGCTGCCCCGCACCTGCAGGACAACGTTCACAAGGCCCCCCTGCCCTGTCTCCAGCCCCAGGCTTGTTTCTGACTCCGCCCCATTCTCACTTGCCAGGTTCTAGCATTGTCCAGCGGCCTTCAGTGCCTGGCATAAACCATGTTGTTTACTGCATCGGTTTCTTTGCTCATGGTCATTATTCCTTTTGCCCCAAATGCCCTTTCTACACTGCCCCCATCTTGCTTCTCACTTCTCCCTCCCCTGCTCCATCCTTTAAAACTGCCAAGGTGTCACCTCTTCCAGAAAGAATGGCCCACCTGAGTTAGGTCCACCTCTCAGTGCTCCTATAATTTCTCTATTGTTGTACTTACCACATTGTTTTAGAATTACCTGCTTATGTGTCTGTCTCCCCAGTGTGAGCCCCGGAGCATTTTATTCATGCTTATATTCAGAGCATTTTATTCATGCTTATATTCCAAATATAAGCATTTTATTCATGCTTATATTCTGAGTGCCTAGCATGTACAAAGCACTCAGTAACTATTGAATAACATAATTTGATATTAGGGTCAGTCAGGCGCGGGTGAGAGGTTCAGCTGGAGCTTTCTTGGGGGGAGTTTACTGCTTCAGAGGCTTGACCTATCACTGGCCAGCAGCCACTGTTACAAACACGTTCCATGTGCGGAGCTGGAACCTTCCTCGGTCTACCCATCATTCCTAGTGCTACCCCAAATGATCTGGGTCTCTGCTCTGGATGACAGCTCCTTAGTGTCAGACACAGGAGCCCATGTCTGCCCACACTGGAGGAATTTAAATGGGATCTCTGAGGAACAGAATGAGAACTTTAAACTGAAGCAGAGAGCCCTAGCCAGTTTGGCTCAGTGGATAGAGTGTTGGCCTGCAGTCTGAAGGGTCCCAGGTTTGATTCCGGTCGAGGGCACATGCCCAGGTTGCAGGCTTGATCCCCAGTGGGGGGCGTGCAGGAGGTGGCCGATCAATGATTCTCTCATCATTGATGTTTCTGTCTCTCTCCCTCTCCCTCTCTGAAATCAATTTAAAAAAATAATTATACATATATATATACACATGTATATATATATATACACACACACACACATATATATATATATATATATATGTATATATATATATATATATATATATATATATATATATATATATATATAAAATGAAGCAGAGAAAACAGCTGCCTTAGGTTTTATGTGGAATGTGGTCACCTTTAAATTGAGAATGGGGAGAAGGTAAGAGAGAGAGAGAGAGAGAAAGAGAGAGAGGAAGAGGAGAGATGAGAAGAGAAAATGCGTTCCTGTTAGCATGATGCCAATGGTGTGGAGGTTTCCAGTCAAGGCTCTAAGACTCCAGAGACCTGAGACCTGGGTTCTGGTTTAGTACAGGGAGCCTCAAACCACTGTTTCTCAACTCCTTCCCGTTTAGTGGGAGACTTTGTGGATGAGGTGCCCGTGATGCCTTTCTAAAGCACATTGTCAATTCATGCCAACATATAAGACTGTCATTTTATAAACATGAATACTAGAAGTATCTGGTTTTATATTCCACTTCCAATTATTTCAACTTACAAAAATACTGTGAGGTAGATGTCATTTTCTTCATAGTAGAGATGAGGCCCAGTGAGGTCATTTCAAATCTTAGTAAATGTATGTGAACGGTTGTCACAGCTTAGAACCTTAAGTTCTTGACCTTTAAGTTCCACCAGTGGCTTCTTGCTTACACACACTGTCTAATTTATTCCAACATCAGGCCTCTTCTCATTGTGTCAGAGAACAAACAGATAGAAGACATCATCCACTTAATTTTCTGTGTAGGGGATGCAGCAAATGGGACGATTCTGATTCCCTTAAATTCTTCCAGTCCTACTTTTCTGACCTGTTCATTGAAGGTAATAACAAGTGTTAATTTCATAAAGTGGTTGTGACAAATAAACAAGACAATACATAAGCATGTAGCATAGTACCTGGAAAATGATCTGGTCTTAGTAAATATTCACATGCATACTTTATTAAGGTCTTACTCTAAAAGGTGTTAGACATACACAAATGCGCGCACGCACGCACACACACACACACACACACACTGGCTCCTGCAATTCTATAAATATTTCCTACAATGTAAAATAGCCATCTGAGTATCTTCTCAAATGCAAGGCGTGTGTCCCAGATTCGCATAACAGGTGCTCAGAAAGTGCAAGGTGGAGATTGACGGAATGGAAGATTGAGTGGATGGATTTAGGTAACTGAAGAAACAAAAACAAAACAGGTGCCAGAAATACCTCCACCCTCCCTGTCCGGATCAACCAAGAGGTGTGTTGTTACAAAACAAGCAGTGAGCAATTACATTCCAATCTATTATGCTGAGCCTGGGTCAGGCTGAGCACCTGGCTGAAAGGGATTCCTCTGTCAGTCGCTCACAATTTCTTCTTTACTGGAGTGCAAATAGCAAAAAAACAGGAGGCACTCGGGCTGTTCTTCATTGCATTTTTCTCCCTTTCTGACTTTTTATTTATCTCTGAATTCAGTGTTTCCATTTGATTTGCGATTATTTTCAGGAGCAAGTTAAGGTATTTGCCCTATATTGGCAGAACATTGTAGGACATTTTGTCCTGGAGGAGTGGCAGATCTGTACATCATTCTTTCAGTTCAGACTTAAATTTGGACAGCCCAGGAAAGGAACTATTGTTTATTTTTTTTAAATTTCTTTATTGATTAAGGTATTACATATGTGTCCTTATTCCCCCATTCCCCCCCACCTCCCATTCATGCCCCCACCCGGAACTATTGTTTATTGATCCCTTACTAGGTGCAAAGGTCTTCACAAATTAACTCATTTATACAACTCCACGTTTTATGGTTATTATGCTCCATGTTTTATAGTTTAGGAAACTGAGCTTCAGAGCGGTTGTATAACTTACCCAAGGTCACACAGCTGCTAGATGGCAAAGCCTGGATTGCAGCCTATGGCTGCCCAGCCCCAAAGTTCTTAGCCCTCTTTCCACTCTGTCCCGCTGTCTTCCAATCACAATGCCAGTGTTTCCTCCAGCTTCCAAACTGACTGACTAGATTTGTTAGTTTATTTTTTATTTGGCTGAATGAATCCAGTTCTTTGGACGATTTGCGGCTTTCCTTCTAACATACCATTCTGAAAATCCCACCTTCGGATTGTCGTTAGCTCAGTTATTAGCTCATGGTGACTGAATGGTGCTTTCCTTGAGACATAAAGATTTTGTTCTTTGGTTTTCAAATTTCTCTTCCTTTTACACTGTCGGCTTGACAAGTGAAAATTGGAAAAAATAGGTCCTCCCACTTGCCAGTAGCTGTCACTTCCAGTGGTCTGGTCTTGCTCCGAGAATTACTGTTAGTTCGAGAATGTTTTCTCCTTCAAGTGGCATATCATGTCTCCTGCTTGGTCACATGCCCTTTTGTTCCATAGGACCTGGCATCTATGGCAGCGATAATTGGTTGCCTGCTGATATATCTACTGCGGCCACTGAAAGGAAGGGAGAATAAAGAAGAAACCACCACATAGGGTGAACCAAATATAGAAGCACCACTTAGTATTCCAGTCATGCATTTACTTCCGCGCCTGAAGGAAGTGTGGTTCAATCAAAAGAGTCTAGCTGAGGGCGTTTTATATTTTTAATCAAAACCGAAAATAAGGGTACATTTTGTTTTGCTGAGTAAACAGAGAGCTGAAATAGTGTTCGGAAATGTCAATTAAATGACAGGTTCCCATTGACTTGCACCTTAATTGTCAGGATTATGGTCTTGAGTTTTGACTGACCTTCAGTTGGCAGGACTACCTAATGCTTTCACAAAGCCCTGGAGCCTCCATTGGTTAATTCATCAACAAATGTTTATTCCGGGACCTGCTATGTGCCAGGCACTGTTCTGAGCCCTGGGAATAGATCAGTGACTCAGACAAAAATCCCTACTTTCATGGAGCTTAATATCTAACAGAGGACATAGGTGACAAGATAAATAAAAGGCATAGCTTAGTAAATAGTGAAAAGTAGGAAGGAGAAAAATAAAGCACAGTAGAAGGATATGAGTTACCAAGGAAAAGGTGACTCTGTGTACAGACCCAAAGGAAGTGACAAAACCAGACATGCAGGTATCTGGGGGAACGTTGTTTGGTTAGAGGGAACAGCAAGTGCAAAGGCCCTGGGGCCTGAGTGCTCCTCCGTATTTGAAGAGGCCAGTGCAGCTGGAGAAGGATAAATGAGGTGAGTGGCAGGAGATGAGGTCACCCAGGTGGGGCGGGAGATGGTAGATCATTTAAGGCCTCTGGACTAGATGTAGGAAATTTGGCTTTTACCCCGTGTGAGACACGAAGCGACTGTACCAGCTTTGAGCAGAGAGAGTTTTGATGTGACCTGACTAACATTTCAATATCAACATTTTGCTTGCCACATTGAGAACAGACTGTATGGGCTCCAGGACAGAAGCAGAGACCAGACAGGAGATTTCAATAATCTGGCAAGAGACAGTGGTGGCTTGGACCAGGGTAGTGGCAGTCTAGTTCTGGATTTATTTTGGAGAAAGAGCCAAGAGTCTTTGAGGTGAGAGAAAGGAAGGAGTCACAGATGACTCAAGGACTTTGGCCAGATGACTGGGAGAATGGCACAGCCATGAATAAGATGAGGGTCCTGAAGGGGAAGCTGGTGTGAGACGAGCTAAGTGTGAGATGCCTTCAGTGTTCAGTGGAACTTCCAGGGCTCGCTGGGTACTTACCACATACTGGGCACTGTCCTAGGCACCCCCCCCCCCTCCGCTACATGTAATCTCAATCTTCACAACAACCATAGGAATAGGTGCTGTTATTATTATCCTCCTTAGGCAGAGGAGGAAAGTGAGGCACAGAGAGGTTCAATTATTCCATTTTCTGTGGAGCTAGGAAGTGCTGGACCTGGAGTTTGAACTCAAACTGCCTGACACTAGAGAACACATGCAGCTGCCTCTGTTACCAAACCCGTTAATGTATTAGCAGAACTCCTCGTTAGCTCTCCTGAATGACGTTCCTCTTGCGAAAGGTCACACATTCATTTTCTAGGGTTTTATAGAGCGTCATAGCTTCATGCCAAGGAATGCCAGATGCTCACAGCCTCAGGTGTACCTTCGTGCTGCATGGGCTGAGGGTGCTGTTGCCCGCTTCTGCAATTTTGCTCTATCCTCGCCTGTGCTGAGCACTCCCTACGGTGGTTGTGCTCTCAGACATTCTCCATAAGGCACCAGAGTGGGGTGGAGGGGAGTGGATCATCTAAAAACTCCGTCAAACAACCAGTATGGTCCCCTGGGTCAGTGAATGTGGCAGGAATAAAGGAGGTGCTGGCACCTGTGGGGGTGTAGCCCTATTGCTGCTGGAGGTGGGTTGGGTACAGTACCTGAGCCTGAGGTGAGCCCAGCTCCTGGCCAGGTGCCAGTTGCCCGAGGGGAAGGAGCGGGCAAACCATGCCCTGCACAGATCCTCCTCTGGGGCAGAGATAGAGGCCCCACTCACCCACCCTTCAGCCCCAGTCAGTTCAGGAGCCCCTCCCATGCACCCAGCCCGTTTCCCCAGAGAAGTTAAGTCAGCTGACAGCACATTCTGAAACTTAGCCCAGTAAAGCGGGAAGCCCCACTTTGGGCCGGAAGAGGGCCTTTGCTCCAACTCAGACCACCCGGCCTCCTGCAAGTGCGGAACTCCCTTCCCCTTTATGACTGGTAGTAACTGAAGTCCCTCCCCTGGGCAAGTCCTTACGGTGTAGTCGGTGTAGTCGGCAGGGGCAGCACCAGGTGTCTGACTGGGGGGGTCAGACCAAACCTGGGTTCCGAACCTCGGTACTTGGGTTCTGGCCAGGAAAGAATTCAGAGCAAGACCCAAACTGTAAGAGAACATTTATTGGGTAAATGACAGAGGTAGAAAAAGTAATTCCTAGAAGAAATGGGCTTAGCAAACAAATTCCAGAGGTAAAGGAAGGGCCGTTGGAGCTTGGGAGTGAGGAAGCTAATGGTAACGTGCCAGGGGGAGGGAAGGGAAAGGCAGGAGCTCGCTCCCGGGAGGGAGAATGCACTGGTCCTCTGTCCTAAGGGTTTTAAGGGTGTAGATTCTAGGGGCGGTCCCAGGGGAAGATCTCAATAGAATATTCAGTAGTTTTCCAGGTGCGTGCTTCCAGGGTTGTGGTCTCCGGTGTTTGATTGATCGGTGCCAGGGCAGGGGGGTCAGTATTCAATGCAGCTGGTCCTGATGTCGCCTGTGGCAGGTTTTGTTGCTTCTCTGGGCCTGGAGCTGAAATACAACTGAGGCCTAGATGTTATCTCTAGGGAGGAAAGGCCAGGGAGGGGGTCCAAACCGAATGACCAGCGATATGCTAGGGGAGGAAAAGTCACCCTGGGGAGAGTTCCCACCCTACCATTGGTTGTCCATTGCTAGGCACCTGGAAGTTTCCACCCGGATGACCTTCTGTACCTGGCCCATCGTTCCTGCTCTGTTCCTGTCTGTCTAACGGCCTACAACACTTACATCTGTCATAATTCCAGGTTACCTGGCTCCCACCCAGCACGGTAAATGAGCCTTTGCTCTGTGTTTGGGAGATGGCAGTGTTGGTTTCAGGAAATCTCCTGGCCATTATCTTAGTATTTATAACTTCTTAGTGAAGAAGTTGATCCACACACATCACTTTGTTGGACCAACTGACCACGATACATGATTGAACAGGGACCATGTGAGGAAATGGCCACTCTTTATGTTTCTGAAAGATTGGGCATCCTCCAGGGTCTCAGGACACACGGAGACTTGGGGGAAGGAAAGTAGAGTTTATGAATCATGAGAGGCCTTTCCTCATTCTTGGCTGTCTCTACCACATCTGGACCCTGGTACCCTGGAAGGCTCCTTCATGTCTGAGGGGTCCGTTTGCGATGATTGATGACCTTGCTTCTGCACCTCAGCTGGACAGACTTCACCCCTGCAATCCCTACCATGTGCACTCTGAGGTCCGAGCTCCCATTATCTTTGTCCAGGCCTCTCTGCAAAGCAGCTTCCTGCCTGGTTAGCCCCTGCCGCCTGGGTCTCCCCTAGCCTTTCTCCACTGGGAGCCAGAAAAATCCTCTCCAAGCACTAATTTTTTTTAATTTTTAAAAAATATATTTTATTGATTTTTTACAGAGAGGAAGAGAGGGATAGAGAGTTAGAAACATCGATGAGAGAGAAACATCGATCAGCTGCCTCCTGCACACCCCCTACTGGGGATGTGCCCGCAAAGCAAGGTACATGCCCTTGACCGGAAACGAACCTGGGACCTTTGAGTCCGCAGGCCGACGCTCTATCCACTGAGCCAAACCGGTCTCAGCTCCAAGCACTAATTTCATCATGTCTCCAACCATCTCACTGGAAACACTTGGGGACTCCCCACTTTCCTTTAGATAAAGATAAGCCCTATCATGGTCTCCAGAGTCCTTCCTGCTCTGTCTCCCTTTCCCCTCCCTGCCTTATCTGGTGTCACAGACCTTGTCAGGCTTTTACCTCTAGCCACTTGGGCTTATTTCTGAGTTTGTTTTAAAAGAAATTTTTTTTGTTGTTGTTTAAATTTCCATCATAAGGACTTTGTACCTGCTATTTTTTTGTTGTTGTTTGTTTATTGTCTTCCATGGAATTCCCAACTAGGTCAACCACCGGGAATACTCGAGCAGCACCAAACATACCTTTTTGTTGCTAGCACGTTGCAATTACACATTTATTTGTATGAGTGACTCCCACCCAACTAGACTCTAAGGACCATGAGGGCAGGGCCCAGGGCTCTTGTTGCTCCCTATTGAATCCTCATTGTCTAACTCAGGGGCCAATAAACTGTCTCTCTAAAGGGCCAAATAGTACATATTTTAGGCTTTGCAGGCCACATAGTCTCTGTTGTGACTATTCAGCTGGGCTGTTTGAGCACAGAAACAGCCACAGACAGCACATAAACGAATGAGTGTGGCTGTGCTCCGAGGGAACCCTGTGGAAGCAGGTGGTAGGCTGGATTTGGCTCACCGGCTGTGGTTTGCCAACCCCTGGTCTCACATGATGCCATCACTTAGTAAGTGGTTAATGTTGAGTGCTGAGTACTCAGCAAATATGAGTTGAACAGTGACTGTGAAATTTGAAGGCCCTATAATTTTCAACTAACCTTTTTAATGTGGTTGCGGTTGTCATTATTTATAACATTTAGGGTTTTTCGGATTATACAAGTAATGTACGCTTATGATAAAATTTTTTTGAGTGTTTTGGAAGTATATAAAGAAAAAGATTTAACTTCATTTTTTTAAAAAATGTATTTTTTATTGATTTTCTTACAGAAAGGAAGGGAGAGGGATAGAGTTAGAAACATCGATGAGCCGAAACCGGTTTGGCTCAGTGGATAGAGCGTCGGCCTGCGGACTCAAGGGTCCCAGGTTCGATTCCGGTCAAGGGCATGTACCTTGGTTGCGGGCACATCCCCAGTAGGGGGTGTGCAGGAGGCAGCTGATCCATGTTTCTCTCTCATCGATGTTTCTAACTCTCTATCCCTCTCTCTTCCTCTCTGTAAAAAAATCAATAAAATATATTAAAAAAAAAAGAAAGAAACATTGATGAGAGAGAAACATCGATCAGCTGCCTCCTGCACACCCGCTACTGGGGATGTGCCCACAACCAAGGTACATGCCCTTGACCAGAATCAAACCTGGGACCTTTCAGTCCGCAGGCCGACGCTCTATCCACTGAGCCAAACCGGTTAGGGCAAGATCTAACTTCTTACAGATACAGTTTGTGAATGTGTGTGTCTATGTGTGTGCTAGCATCCCAGAAATTTCCATCATTCAGAGACTCATGTATGTTTGCATACCCTTTATTTAGTCAACAAGTTTCAGCACACGCCTTTGGACTCTGAAGCCACATACCACAAGCTCAGAAACAACCAACACACCCATGGAGTCAGAGAGTGAAGGGGCTCTTTTGATAAATACAGTTTATTTCATTTAGAAATAGAAGACCTAGGGATTTCCAATGCAAAAGTCCAGTTCATCACATTTTTCTTTCAAGTTTGTGTCACATTTTGCTCATGGATGGCTTGACATAATCCCGCCTTCTTTCCCCTTCCCATGTTCCTGAGCAGAGGTATCCTTTTCCTCTTATAGGAGACAGAGGCCCAGGGATCACTGTCTGCGCAAAGTCACAAGGCCAGTTAGTGGCAGGGCTGACAGGTGCCTCATTTCTAATCTGGTGTTCGATTTCCAATTCCAAGCCCTGCTGTTGTGTAGTCCATGTTTACAGGAACTTGAAGAAGAGCCACATTCCAAACACCCAGGAGAAAAGTCAAAGAAATGGAAATGATTTTGTCTGAGGGCAGACTTCCTAGCCTCAAATGATATTTATTACACAACATGGAGCAGGTGCTGTCTCTTTTGTGCTTAAGAAGATATAAACTTTAGCACTTAAGAAGGGTTTAGGTTGGATGCAATGAAACTGTTTCCTACAGTGAGTTATTATGCTGTGGAAAATGGTCTGAGGGCTAAGTCCCCTTCTCAAGTGATCTTTTTTTTTTTAATCTTTATTGTTGAAAGTGTTACACATATCCCCCTTTTTCCCCCATTGACCGCCCCCCCCCATTAGCCCCATAGTGATCTTCATAGTGAAGGGTAAATTTTGCCAACAGCCTTGGGAAAAAGGCTGTCTGTATGGCTGTAATCTTGCGTGGAGACAAGCTAGGAGCCCTTCCCAGTTTTCAGGTGAAGGTGAGTCCATAATTGAGATGACAGCGGTGTCTTGCAGGCTGCAGTTCCGTGCCCAGGTAGCTCACTGACTAGGCTTGTTACTGCTGTTGCTTTTGCTGCTGTCAATATTGGGTACCATTCTGTTCCTCCAGTCCAGACACAGTGCCCGTGTGTTTCCTCTCGTTCATTTACATAACAAATGTGGTCATAGGCAATCAGAGATAAGAGTTTATCATAAATTTGTTCTCTTTTCTATGAATAAATTGGGTTTAAGAGGTAGACATGGAATTACAGGGATCTTCAGCGACAAGAACAAGCTGCCCCTGCTTATTATCTGTTCATTCATTTATTCAGGCCTGATCAGCAGGTCTAGAAGTTTAGCATAGCAAAGGATGAGTAGTCAGACGTCTAGCTGCTGATTGATACTTTTATCAGTATTGTCATTACCATCATCAGCAAAACCACTTATTAGGTTCTCAGGATTGAGCCAAGAAATACAGTCTAAGACATGGTCCTGGAGTAAGGTCCCGCCCCCGACTGCAGATGTCCTGTTTCTTAGTTGGGAAGGCAGATCATGACCAGGAGTAGTTTACTTACCTCTCTCTCGTTAGACTATTAGTTCTGAAGGGGCACAGACAGAAACAGAGAGGTTAAGAAATGGGTTTTGTAGAGGGACAACATGCTCTGTAACTTACCAGCTGTGTGACCTTGGAAATGTTACTGAATCCCATGGAGCTCAGTTCCCCATCTGTGGCATGGAGCTATTGTCCCTATTCTGCAGAGGAGTTAGGACGATGAAGTATGGCAGCGTGTGCAAGAGGCACTCTGCATTGTGTCTGAGCACTCAATACAAATTCATTAAGTATGTTGAATAAACAAGTGACCTTTGCTATGCCTGCCTTGGAGGTCACCAGAATGAAGGTTACCATGCTTCTAGGTCTGACCCTGTATTATTCCTGAAATGGGTCCTTGGCCCATCTGGGAAAGAGAGAGGTCAGACTCCCAAAGTGGCCAAATAGGAGAAGAAAAATACAGGCCTCACCAAGCGACAGATGTAGTACATCCAGTGCTTTGTCAATGTTGTGCCCACCTTTAACAAAAAGGAGGGCACCAATGCCAACTCTGAAGACTTTTGTGATCCTGGCTCTCTCTAAAAAAACCACTTAGCCTTGTCAAAACAACAAAAATCCCCATTCCTGATCCATTGCCACCTTCCCTGTGACTAGTCTCAGCTTTTTCTCTACGTTTAGTTGCTCCTGAACTATTCTCTGTGTTACTTTTTCTCCTGATACATTCTCTGAATGTGGTAGAAGTTCTTTCTCTCTGTCCCATGGGGCATCCCTCTGATCTGTCCCCAGACTTCTTGGGCCACGGCAGCCTTGTATCTTCATTTGTTCTGAGATTTAATCCAGGTGTCTAGAAGGTTCCATGCCTACAAGGTCCCTGCCCCAATTCCCACAGCGGGCTTAGTGAGTTCTCATAAGAACAGGACTCCTGTTGTTTCAGGCTTGTTGGTGCATGAATCACAAGCTTACCCAACCTTATTCGGGTGAAGGGCAGGGCTATTGTAGGAACAGGCACAGGAATAGATACACAAAGGCCTCAAAGGAACCAGAGCTGGTAATTGTCTACAAAACCAGATGGTCCCACTTAGTCTCCAGGGTCCTTCTCCCACCCTCTGTTTTTTTTTTTTTTATAATATATTTTTATTGATTTCAGAGAGGAAGGGAAGGAAGAGAGAGATAGAAACATCAATGATGAGAGGGAATCATTAATTGGCTGCCTCCTGCACGCCTCCTACTGGGGACTGAGCCTGCAACCTGGGCATGTGCCCTTGACTGGAATCGAACCCGGGACCCTTGAGTCCACAGGCCAACACTCTATCCACTGAGCCAAACAGGTGAGAGCACCACCTTCTGTCTTCTACCTGCTTTCTCATGGACCATCCTGGCTATCAACCTTAAACTGCATCTAGCACCTCTCACGCCCTGACTCTTGTCAGTCGCTGAGTTTCTTAGATAGAAAACCCGAGAGAGTCATCTGGTTGGTTGCTGGCTGGATTGGCTGTCCCTTGGTTGTGACTGGCAAGGCAAGGGGTGCTTAGGTAGGGTCATGCAGTAACAAGTGCTGCTCTTTCAGAGGTAGTGTCAGAACTGCTCAGTGAAGTCAGAAGTAAAAGTTGACTGTGGCACATTGATTGACAGGGGCTGGTATACCTGGCGGTTGGCTGGGAGAGCCCAGAGTGGGCAGCCAGATTAGACTACTTGAGGGACCCATTCTGTGTACCATCCATGCATGTAACCCTTGCTACCAATGCCCTGAGGTGGCTGTGACCTCCCAGGACTGGGTGAGTTGGGTTCTTGGGAAAGATCTCACTGTAGCTGTATCCTGGCAGGAAATAGATGGAACTCTCAAAGAGCTGAACCAACAGAATTGAATGAAGAAATGATTTCTAGAGAATTGAGGGAGTCAACAAGATATGGTGAAGCATCTATGGCCTAGCCATCACACGAAGCTGTCACTATCCCTGGTCTGTGGGGTCAGGGGGAAGCCTGGTGGGAACCATGACAACAGAGAAACTCAGCCAGAGCCAGAACTGCAGCAACCAAGTGGGGAGGAAGCAAGGGAATAAGTACTCTGGCCTCCTCTTCCCACCCTCCTGTTGGCTATCCCAGTCGGAAGCCAGAGGGCAAGAGAGCTCAGACGATGTGGTCCCTAGAGAGCAGAGAGTGGAGAACGGATCTGGAAGCCAGAGGAGACTGCCCAGCACAAGAGTGTGAGGCTGAAGCCCAGCCTTGGCATCCAAGTAGAATGCTAGCAGCAGAGAGGAACGGTGAAGGCATCGCCAGCTGTTGATGACGTGGGCAGCAGCACAGAGAGAAGCAGGGGAGCATTTACATTATAGTCATGCAACTGACATGGTTGGGGACAGGCATTGGCCTGTTTTGTTGAAGATGAAGTAATATTTGAGAGAAGAGGCTGGGGGAGTTTCGGGGGGACCCGATTTACATGCCAATTGTTTATTAACCAGGATGTTATTGAAGATGTTAGAGTAGTGAGATATGCTCAAAAGAGTATAAATAGCAAAAAATAGACTTTTCATACCACATGAGAATAAGGCAGGAAATCCATGTTTGTACATGTTTATGATCAGAATACTAGCTGCTCTGATAGATGGAGGACCCAGATGGCTCTATATTTTGTTCTCTCCATTATCATCATCATAGCTCTTGCAATTTGGGGATAATACCTCTCACAAAATATGAATAGTCTGACTAAGCCCAGCTGGGGCACTATCAAAGATGATTTGCACATTTGTTTTCCATTATGGGGTTCCTGGACCCCATGCATCAGTATCACTTGGGGGGGTTGAAAATGCATTTCTGAACCCCACTCCAGACCTAGTGAATAGACCTTATTTTTAAACTAGAGGCCCATTGCACGAAGATTCGTGCAATAATAGGCCTTCCTTCACCTGGCTTCGCTCCGGGCCACCTGGGAGCCTGCAAGTCCCCACTCCCGGCTGGAGCACCACTCCTGAAGCTCCCTCCATGCCCACCCCCCCATAGCAGGTGTCCCACCCGGCTGTGCCTGCATATGCAAATTAACCCACCAGCTTTCTTGGGTTAATTTGCATACTCTCTCCTGATTGGCTATGGGCGAAGTGGAGGTACGGTCAATTTACATGTTGTCTATTATCAGGTAAGATAAGGACAGAGGTGCTTCTAATACAAATTGAATTTTGAGAACTATTAATTTAAGGACCCTTGACTGATTCCTTCTAGTGGCTGTCTAGGCAGGGGTTGAACTCTAGCAGAGTGATAAATAAGAATGTGATAAAGATCTAGTCCAGCCTGTTCTTAATTTAGAATCATCTGGAGAACTTTAAAAACATCCTGATTCCCAGCCCTGCTCCTACCCAAGAGGTTCTGATTTAACTGGTCTGAGGTAAGGCCTGGAGGTATTTTTGTTTTAATTCCAGGTGGTTCTGATGAGCAGCCAGGTCGAAGAACCTCCAAGCTTGTCTGAACTCCAAAGGTGGAAAAAATGAGAAATGGAGACAGCTCCACTGAACCGGCTTTTCTGAGTTCTGCCCCACGCAGTTCAAGGCTGGGAATAATTGCTCTGGAAAAGAAAGTAGCGTCCAGGGTGGAAAAAGAAAGTAAAGGCCTCAGTGAGTAATGAGGAAGGAAACCAGAGAAGACCAGGGATGATGTAACCTGAGAAGGTACCGCAGTTCTGGAAAGGTCTTAAAGGAGTCGGCACTCTCTCCAAGGCTCCCAGGAGTTGGAAACTTGGAGCTTTGTGTGAGAAGAGCCGTCTGAGGAGTCCCATGGGAGTGTGTTGGCCTCAAGGCCGCCCGCCCGCCTCCCCCCAGGCCTCCCTTGCCTGCATGTATTGCTAGTGTAGGTTTGGCGCATTTTTAAAATCCCTCCACCCCCTTTTATTTATTTTTTTAATTTTCAAGAAAAAAACAAACCAGTCTGAAATGGAAATGGAATAAATGGGCTTTCGCTCTCTCTCCTGTTCCATCATCTTCCAACTTAGGAGGACTCAGCCATTCGTCCTTGCTTCTCTGCCATTCACCCAACCCTTGCTGAGCACCTAAGGCATGCACATCCCAAGGCGAGCTGCAGTGCCCGTTCTCCCAAAGGCAGGCGGTGCGAGTGGCCTCAGAGGGAAGCTGATCCACGGGGTTGTGTGTGTGTGTGGGGGGGGGGGGGGGGGGGGGGGAGTCCGCCTGAGTGCTGAAGAGCTGGTCAGGAAAGGAAAACAGCCTGCATTTCTCTCCTTAAAAAAAGAAAAAGAAAAAAATCCTTCTAATTCTTCTAAAGCCATTTCTATCCCCAAGAGGATAAGGAATATTTTGGATGCCAAGCAGAGAGGATTTATTTATTTTTTTCTTAAATGGGTGGGTCAGAGCTCTGTTTATTCCTTTTCTGAGAGCGCCAAGGTCTCCTGGTTTATTCCTCTCCATGTCCTTCACCCGCTGCTCTGTGGCCCCAGCGGCCTCCCCCTTCTTTTCGGACAGGCGGCTCTTCCCTGGTGCTGGGTGTTTTCTGTGGCGAGTGGGTTTTCTTAGGACTCACCCAAGGCCTCGGATCTAGTTCATTCTAATGTGTGCATCTGTGCAGGGGGCCTGTTTGCACTGTCCAGCTCCAGCCCTGATAAGATGATCTGATGATCTGATTATCAGCTACTCTCCCCGTTTCTTGTAAGGCGGGGCCCTCCCACCCACCTACTGATGGGCAGTGGGGTGATAGCATCTCTGCACTGTTCCTGGGTGGCTCGTAGTTCAGAAAACTGTGAACAGGAACAAAATTGGAACATCTACTGTTCGGCTCATCGGATTATTTAACTTTTGTTGAAAATAAAACAGACCCCAAGGGACATAGCTTCTCTATCCCGCAGGGTTTCAGGAGCTCACTGGGTTGTGTCTCCTGATCTCAGGATCGGGTCTGAATCATCCTGCATGTGCTGTCTAGCCTCAGCCTGAGATTCTCCAGGGAAAGGAAATGCCGCCCTCCCTGAATCATTGCAGTTTCAGAAGCATTTTGATGGTTTTTCTTGATGACCACCTTTTCCTGGGGCAGGTCCTGGAGCAGGTCTAGAGGACAGCCCAGCCCGTTCTCTCTGGAGCCTTTGCACATCTGCACACCAGAGGAAATGAGATGTGCATCAGAAGATTGTTGTGGAGGTCAAATGGGATAATTCAACAAATACTTCCTGGTTGAGGGCCATCATAACAGGTGCAGGGAGCAGAGATAATAGGTACTGGCCCCGATCCGATCCTTCAACTCAGTGGGACAGACAGATGGACAAATGTAGTTTCTCTGCCTGGCAGACTTCTCCCCACTTTGGTGGTCAGCCTGCCTTTGGTGTCCCACACTCAGCCGCCCATCAGCGGCAGGGTCACAGCTGGCCCCTCCACCTGCCAGTTGCTGACCTGCCACTCCTTCTCTTCAGCCTCCCCCTCCCCCCGTCCCCTGAGCCTGTCTTGCCTCTCACCTGCACTTGCACCCACTCAGTCTCTTTGCACTAGCAGTGCCATTAGCTGTCCCCTGCAACACTTTCCTTTGCCCACCTGGACGCTGAGGTCAGGCGACTTCAGCTGTTTGTGGTGACAAGTTTGTCCTCTGCACCTGTCCCGGGACTACCGGTCATTGTTGTGGGTAAATTAAGTACCAAACTGCAACCCTGGTCTCAGCAGAGCTGGCCTCCCCATTAATCCTGCTGGGCCTTCGTGGGGCCTTCCTTTCTTTCTTCTTGTGAATTCCCTGGCACAGTGACCTTAGGCTGGCGCACCATCCCTGTTCTTCGTACGCTCTGCCCAGTATGTCCCCACTTATGGCAGAGAAGCTGACCACCGCTGCCCTGAGGACTCAAAGCTGCCCTGAGTCCCCCATGCACCCTCTCTGACCTTCTCCGAAGAGGTTCCCTCGTGCCAGGCCCACTCTCCTCCACATGCTCCCAGTGTCATTCCCTCTGCTGACCCCCTCCCCTTTGTCACTACTGCGGTCACAGCTTAGCAATCAGCAAACACCTACCAAGAACCTACCACATGTGATTTAGGCAGACAAAAGTACAAGAGGCGATCCGGCCAGTAGTTGAGCCTTGACCTGTCAACAAGGAGGTCATGCTTTGATTCCCAGTCAGGGCACATGCCCGGGTTGTGGCTCCATCCCTAGTGTGGGGCGTGCAGGAGGCAGCCAATTAATGATTCTCTCTCATCATTGATGTTTCTCTCTCGCTCCCTCTCCCTTCCTCTCTCTCTAAAATCAATAAAAGCATTAAAAAGAGAGAGAGAGATGATCCCAATTCTTGAGGAACACACAGTTTGTAAAATGGAAGGAGCAAATGCATAGGAGCCCACTCTGACACACAGGTTCCCCTGGTAACTCTTCTTGACTTTTAAACCCTGTTGGGTCCACTGTTACTGCTCTTTGGTAACAAATGGTAAGCTTCTCCCTATTCCTGTCTGCCGGTGTGTGTTTCTTGGCATCTTGAAGGGGTTCAGGAATCTGGAGAAGTGTCTGCGTGTAAATTAATCAAGAGTCCAGAGACAAAACATAATTTTGGAAGGCATTTGGGGAGCCAGAGAAGACTTAGCTAAAGGAACCAAGTTCTCCTGTCTCTCCGGACCCCTTGCTTTTTATTAACACAAATTGTCCTAAGGCAAGGTAGATGTACACATCAAAGGCCAGGTTTAGTATACAGAAGCATTGTTGGATTTGGGAGAAACTGTTTATGGCTGTTCAGGTGTTTGGCCAGTAGGAGGCAATAACATGTAGATTAAAATGCTCTCAGCTGTCTGGCAGCAGGCAATCATTTATGCATCCTTTTCAGGTTTTGGGAAATGCCCTCAGCCATTTCCAGATGATTCAGCCCTGCTGACATGCTGGAATTGGCTTCTGGCACTGTCCTCCCCACCCAGTCATCCCAGCCCTCTGTAAAGCCTCCTCTGCTCCTGTGTGTTCTGGGACATTCTGTGACCCTCCACCCATGCTCAGGGCTGCCCCACTCTCTGGCTCCATGTGCAGTCCCCTGACTGGCCTTGGAGGTCTTAGCCAGGACCCTTGCTGAGTTCCTACTCTTCTGGGCCTGTGGGGTTGGTCACATGGAAACACTTGTGCAGGCTTGGTGCTGGGAAGGGAGTTAAGGGGACTCCCCCGCACCTGCCATGTCTCTGATCTGGTTCACAGAAAGCTTGTGCCTTGGTGTGACTATCCCTGGAGGAGTTGAGAGGAGAGAGGGAGGCGGACAGAAGCGGAGCAGAGGAGAGAGTGTGGGGTGGGCAGGAGACGGCTGACAGGTGCTGCAGCCCCATGCTGTGTCCTACAGATGATTGTCACCTCCAACAAGCAGCTCCTCCTCCCTCAGTGACAGTTCACTGGGCCACTGTGGTCCCTGAGGTTTGCATGGATTTCACAGCTCAGACACCCGCAGGGACCGGGCTCTGCTCAGTGGCTCACTGCTTCTCTAGGCTGTCACCTTCTCATCGTCCCCTCGGGACGCTCCTTGGTACAGAGACCCAAGTAGCCCCATCCTCCCAACGCCCCCTCTGCCTGGGGCTGTGCGTGCGTAGGGGGCTAGAGGACAGTCTTCGCTTATTCCTGTAATTCCTGCTTCTCAGCTAAGGTCCTGTTCGTCTCCTGCCTTTACCTATAGACTTCTCTAACAAGAGGTCAGTTTCTGCAGCCTCCTCTCACCCACACACAGTCATTTCCACCCCGTCTTCCTTCCAGAGCCCTCTGGAAATGGCCCTTTGAGGTCTCACCGAGGATTCTTTAATCATGGAAGGCCTTGGTCTTTGTCTGCATCTTCCCTTTCCTCTCTGAGGCAGGTGCCACACTGGTGATTCTCCCCTAGCCGAAGCTTTCTCCTTTTTTTTTTTTTTTTTTAAATATTGATTTCAGAGAGGAATGGAGAGGAAGCCATAGAAACATCAAAGATGAAAGAGACGCATCGATTAGCTGCCTCCTGCATGCCCCCTCACCCCCCTGGGATCGACCCCGCAATCTGGGCATATGCCCTGACCAGGAATTGAACCGTGACCTCTTGGTTCATAGGTCAACACTCAACCACTGAGCCACGCCGGCTGGGCTCTTTCTCTCCTCTTTTTTGATGTGACCCCAGACTATTGATTCTCCCACAGCTCCGCCTGGTCTTCCAGCTTCTCTCCTCCTCCTCCTGTCCTCCAGAGTGGCTGCCGGGCCTCTCTCATCCAGGGCAGGGGCTGCTGATGGCTCACGTGAGGAGCTTTGAAGTCTAAGAAGCTGAGCATAAGCCAAGGCTCTGACACTCATTTATTGGATGACCTTGTACATGTCACTTGTCTGAGTTTTCATTTTCCTGTGTGTAAGGTGAGAACAATGCCTACCTGGTAGGGTTAAGTGGGGAGTCAGTGGGAGGCAGCAATGCTGTTGTAGTCATTTGCAAACCTGCTCTGCCATTTTTGCTGTATCTGAGTACACGATTATTGCTATTTATTTGAAATTGGCCTTTCTACTGTTTTTAAATCAGCTTCCTGGAAAACCAATTTAGTCTTGTCCTAAATAATCATATCCACGAAATCATGTATATGAAATGCTGGTCATATTTTCCTAGGGCCCATTAAACATAAATTGACAGCAATTAAAATAAAAACGCTCATTTGTACTGTATACTTCTGATTATTCTGGGTACCACAGGGTAACCTGCACTGCAGTGCGCATCTCTTATGTAAGTCTCCCGCCACCGTGCCTGACCAGAGCGTATGAGAGCAAGCTGACTCTTTGTTGTTAATATGCCTCCGTGGCTAACTGCTCGTCTGTAGTTCCAACCTCACTTCTGCTCCCAAGCTCCAGTTCTGAATCTCCGGCCGCCAGCAGATATTTCTGCCCGTCAGTTTAGTCTCATTGAAAGGTCGGCCTGTTTACTTTTCCTCCCTGCCCCTCATTTCCCGGTGACCTCAGCTCTGGCCCTTGACATCATCTTTTAGTTTCCATGGACCTTCCCACATCAGCGCTCACATCTTGAGCTTCTTCCTTCCGGAATCTTGCACGTGTCCTTCCTTTTCCATCCCCTCGCCTGCCTTTGTTTGTGGTCCAGGCTTTCTTGCCCAGATCAGCCAGGTGAATGCCCCCTGGAAGGACACATCCCTAGTGACACCCTGGTCCCCAGAAACCGTCAGGGAGTTCCCGCTGTACAGCAGAGCGGAGTGCGTTATAGCGGCTGAAGTCAGACTACGTGGGTTTGTGACCTCACCGGCCCTCACTGACAGCGTGACCCTGGGCACCTTGCTCAGTGTCTGAGCCTTAGTTTTTCCTTCTGTAAAGGAAAGTAGTAGAGACCCTGTTAGGATTACAGAAGATACTTTATGTAAAGCACTTATCCTGGTGCCTGGAACATAGTGAGTCCTCACTAAGTGGTAGTTATAATTAGTCTACGATTAGTCATCTGTATATCAGGTCATCTATAAACCGGTCCCCTACTATCCTTTCCAGTGAAACCTTGCTCTTTCCTTACTCAGTCCTGTTTTCTCAGGCTGCTTGTCTCTGCCTCAAGCCTTTGTGGAGAAGTATTGTTAAGCCTTACTGACCTTCCATTTCTCTAAATTTATCGAAGTCTTGCCCATCCTCCTAATCCCATCTCAGCTTCTGTTTTCTCCAAGAAGTAAGAATTCTTCCTCGGCTGCGCTCATGCTGCCCTTTCTTCCTCTGAAATTTGATTGTTCTTTTTTCTTTATACCATTTACTTGGCACTTAACATAAACTGCATTACGCTGTTGTTTTCCCCTGGATTTCCAATATAACTCTGTCTGTATCTATGTCTTGTTTTCCTAAATAGATGGCGAGTTCCTTGATGTGAAGGCCTATTTTGAGGCCTATAAAGCATGTAAAACAGTAGCTGTGGGACTGGACCTCCTCAGTTCATGCCCTGATGCTACTACTCACGAACCGTGTGACCTTAGCAAGTTACTTAATCTTGATGGGACTCAGTTTCTTTATCTGTCAACAGGTTAGAATAATAGAGCCTAGTTTTGTGAGTTTAAGTGAATACATACACTTAGTTTTGTGAGTTTAAGTGAATACATCAATACATAGCACGGCCACTGACTGATTTAATGCATGTAAAGTTCTCAGGCCCTAGCCGGCTTGGCTCAGTGGATAGAGCATCGCCTGCAGACTGAAGAGTTTGTTTCCGGTCAAGGGCACGTACCTGGGTAGCAGGCTCGATCCCCGGCCCTGGTCAGGTGTGTGCAGGAGGCAATTAATCGATGTATCTCTCTCACATTGATTGTTTGTCTCTCCCCCACCTTTCAACTCTCTAAAAATTTGGGAAAAATATGCTCTGGTGAGGACTAACAACAACAACAACAAAAATAAAGTTCTCAGAATGCCTGGCATAAAGTGCTCAATAAATGTTATTGTTATTAATATTATTTACTAGAGGCCCAGTGCACAAAATTCATGCAAGGGGCTCGGCCCTCACAGCCCTGGCTTGCCTCGGCCCTTGCAGCCCCAGCTTCATCCAGACAGTCATCCAGAAGGTCATCCAGATGGTCATTCTGCTCTTCGGTCTAATTAGCATATTAGCTCTTCATTATATAGGACTAGAGGCCTGGTGCATGAAATTTGTGCATGGGGGTGTGTGTCCCTCAGCCCAGCCTGCACCCTCTCCAATCTGGGACCCATCAAGGGATGTCCGACTGCCTGTTTAGGCCCGATCCCGGTACGATCGGGCCAAATCGGGCAGTCGGACATCCCTCTCACAATCCAGGACTGCTGGCTCCCAACTGCTCTCCTGCCTGCCTTCCTGATTGCCCCTAACCGCTTCTGCCTGCCACCCTGATCACCCCTAACCACTCCCCTGCCAGCCTGATTGATGCCTAACTGTTCCCCTGCCAGCCTGTTTGCCCCTAACTGCCCTCCCTTGCAGGCCTGGTCACCACTAACTGCCCTCCCCCGCAGGCCTGGTCCCCCCGCAACTGCTCTCCCCTGCAGGCCTGGGTCCCCCCCAACTGCCCTTCCCTGAAGGCCTGGTCACCCCCAACTTCCCTTCTCTGCCAGCCTGGTCACCCTAACTGCCCTCCCCTGCAGGCTTGATCACCCCCAACTGCCCTCCCTTGCAGGCCTGGTCCCTCCCAACAGCCCTCCCCTGCTGGCCATCTTGTGGTGGCCATCTTATGTCCACATGGGGGCAGCCATCTTTGACCACATGGGGGCAGCCATCTTGTGTGTTGTAGTGATGGTCAATTTGCATATTACTCTTTTATTAGATAGGATTATTATTACTAATCCTGATGCTTCCTCCCATAGCACTAGTCACAAAAATTTATGCTTATAAATATTATAAATTATAATAAAGTAATAAATATTGTTGATGGGTGAATATTTCCCCTCCAGTACTCTTTTTCAATTTTCTACCAGTCTGTTTTTTTTTTTTTTTTTACATGCATACTAGCAGGAAATTTGAAAGTTTCCTTTTATTTAAACCCAAAGCAAAAAAGAAATCCCATGGGTTTAAATAGCTTTTAATGTCAGATGGAAGGAAACAGACCAAGTCGTTGAGAGAAACTATTTTTTCTTGGTACTAAATTTGAAAGGAATTTATTATAAGATTATTTATGGGGCAGGATGCTGGTTGGGGGACGGCAGGGAGGAGCTCATTCTTCTAAAACCTACTTAACATGTTGTGATTAGGAAGAAAAAGTTTCCATGAAACACAGGAACAGTATCAAATTACCCTGCCAGCCCAGGGGGACTAGGTCAGCAGGGAGGAGGATTACACAGTGAGATCTTTGTACCTGCCCCTACCTCAGAGACTCTGCTGGGAAACCAACGAATAAGACTGGTGGTGCACACAGAAGGGCAAGTGTAGCCCAGAAACTGTCGTCTGAAATTACCTCTTACATCATAGGTGCATTTTTGTCTTTAGGAAGTGGTGTTGTCAGTAATTTACTGTAATTGCAATAACCAGATCATTAAACTATGTCTGCAGAGAGCATGGAAAATACATCTGCCCTTTACATGACACTGTAGCAAATAATACTTTAGATTTTAAAAATCACATACTTGTACCACCTTTCATACAATTTCCCATACATGCATTAGGTATTTTGTTACACACACACTTTGTCATTCCTTCAGACAGTGAGAGCCTACCCAGACGCACTTGGTGGTGGAGTAAATAAGCATGGTGGTGATGGGAAGCTGGCATAGTGATTTTTTTTTTTTTTTTTTTTTTAGATTTTCAGATGATTCTTTAACAAATGGTAATAAAACATTAGTCATCTTGGGATCTGAAGCAAGTCTCGTCATAGGTTAAAAACTGGTTTTAAGACAAGAAGTAGGAGTCAGTAAGGGGCATTTCTCTCAGTGGAGGTCAGTTAACAGACTATTATTAGGCCCTGGGAGTTAATATGTTTACAAATGATATGGTGAAGTGACTTCGTAATGTAATATCTAATTTTTAAAAGATCTTCACCCGAGAATATGCTTTTTTATCTTAATTTTTAAAAATTGATTTCAGAGAGGAAGAGAGAGGGAGAAAGAGATAGAAACATCAATGATGAGAGAGAATCACTGATCGGCTGCCTCCTGCATGCCCCACACTGGGGATGGAGCTCGCAACCTGGGCATGTGTCCTGACCAGGAATCGAACTGTGAATTTAAGATACGTATGTCCAAATTATTGACAGATAAGAAATAATTTTACAAGAGAAAATAATCAAGAAAAATTTGAAATAGAACTAAATAGAAATGTTAGGAAAGAAAAACAGTTATTAAGATGCAAAAAGAAAAACACCTCAACAAACAAGTAGACTAGATATATCTAAAGAGAGATCTAGTGAATTGGAAGATATATCAGAGGAACTCACCTAGAATAAAATATGGAGAGTTAATGAGATATAAAATATGAGAAAGGATGTAAGACGCAAAGGTTTGATGTGTATCTAATTAGATCCTCAAAGGAGAGAATAAAGCGTTTATGGAAGGTCAATATGTCATCTTATAAGACACCCTTTGTTATTTTTGTCAGAGATTAATACTGGATTAGGTAAACCTTGGGACATTTATCTATTTATTTCTTGTTTTAATTTTGCTTAGTATTATTCACACTCATTTATCTACATTAGTGTGTTAAACTAAAGTTATGGCTAGACAAGCCAAACCTAGAATGCCTGACATTTCCATGGAGTTCTTCTCCAGCACCCAGCCACAGCTGATTGGGCAGGGGTGAGCATTTAACTCAAGGATGGCTATTCTATAGGCTTGTCTTGACATGGCCTGATATGAAACATTGAGCTAAGATTGAAGGTAAATGATATAGTCAGTGGCCAGGGAAGCCATGATTATCCACGTGCAAACTGAAGGGATGGTTGAACAGAGACCATAAGTTAGCAGGGGCCACGGTGTAGAAAAAAACTATGCAGAAAGAAGTAGATGAAGAAGCCAGGAGGGAGAGATAGAAGAAGTCCGACCGGTCAAATGTGGCTGAATGATGGCAATCATTAAAATGGCGAATTAGTTTCAGCTACAGACTCTTTTTTTTTTTTTTAATATATTTTATTGGTTTTTCACAGAGAGAAAGGGAGAGGGATAGAGAGCTAGAAACATCGATGAGAGAGACACATCGACCAGCTGCCTCCTGCACATCCCCCACCGGGGATGTGCCCGCAACCAATGTACATGCCCTTGACCGGAATCGAACCTGGGACCTTTCAGCCCGCAGACCGACGCTCTATCCACTGAGCCAAACCGGTTTCGGCTCAGCTACAGACTCTTGCTGCCAAAATTCCCAGATCTATCTGGAACTCATTTCTGGTTCCAGCATTGCCAAGCTATGCCACAATTCTGGATCTTTGGGAGCCTGTTGGTTCAACTTCTCTTGGTTTCTATGTAATTTTTATCCTTCCGGTGAACCATCCGTATAGGAGGCAGCACGAACAAGTCTTTGCTCATTGGAAACAGAAAGTGTTAAGGAACATAGTCCAGATTCAGTTAAGCCATACAGTTTATCCAGGTGACAGTGCCTGTAGCCCAAGCATGTCAAACTCAAAGGCTACACGGGCCAAATAAACAAGGTTTAAGCTTAGGTGGGCCGCAAAAAACAAAAGCTTCAATTTTCATAGAAACGTAGGTTTATTTCAATAGAGACATGCTGAATACAAAGGGCTGAAATAAATGAGTTATCGTTAACATAAAATAATAAAACATTTTAATAAAAATTAATATTTTTTCTTGAATGTTAACTTACCAGACACTGAATAACTGCACAAATTAATAAGCGTAACACAAACCTATTTTTCTTGTTCTCTGAAAACGAACTATTTCCTGTTGCGCACACCAAACAAGTCAGTACAAGACTAATGACGTGGCAATCGGCTGCTAAAATATTCGCTACTAGTATTAGTGGAGAGAAATGGTGCGCCTGAGTGTAAGGCGCATAAGGGAAATGAATGCAACACGGTTATAGTAATCAGTCATTAGTGAACGTTGTAGTTCGTTATTAATAATGATGTATAACAGGATATTGTAAAAATTAAGTTACAAATTTTTTATTAAAATGTTTCTTACAGCCGAAACCGGTTTGGCTCAGTGGATAGAGCGTCGGCCTGCGGACTCAAGGTTCCCAGGTTCGATTCTGGTCAAGGGCATGTACCTTGGTTGCGGGCACATCCCCAGTAGGGGGTGTGCAAGAGGCAGCTGATCGATGTTTCTCTATCATCGATGTTTCTAACAATCTATCCCTCTCTCTTCCACTCTGTAATAAAATTAATTTAAAAAAAATGTTTCTTACATACCATTATTTTGGCTGGGTCGCAAAAATATTCGTTGTGGGCCGTATGCGGCCTGTGGGCCGCAGGTTTGACATGCTTGCTATACAGAGTTCCTTTCCTAATTGTTGAACTCCTTTCTGTGCAGTGGGAGCAGAGGAGGTTATGGTTGAGGGGACTGATTTTACAGTTTTTCTCCAAGGTTTGCTGCGTTTGCTGTTCTCTACTACCCCTACTGGTGTAGAGGGGGGAAAAAAAGGAGTAGCCAAGTGAGGAGCTGATAGGAACACTGGGCCAGACCGCTGACCAGTTTCTAAGGGTAATAGGAGTCTGGAAACTGCTCTGGCCAGCTGCCCTCTGCCTGTGCTGCCACACTAGACTGTGGGCAAAGGCAACAAGGTGGCATGAAAGCCAGCCTGGACATGTGCCCTCTTACCTTCCCCTTGCCATTCTCTCTTCAGTCTGGGACTGTAGCACCGGGGGCTCAGATATCAGCTACTTTCCCTGCAACCTTGAGGAGCTTCAGTTATTCCATGGCACAGAGAGAAAAGTAGATTGCAAACAGTGCAGCATTTTTTCCTACTTGGTGACAGAGAAAACTGTTATAACAGTGTCCATGAAGATGGGAAAAGTATGGCTTAGTAATAAAGGATATAAGCTTTAGGTATAAAAAGACTGATCTCAGTTCAAATCCTGTTCCTGCTAATTATTGGGTGACTTTGAAAAGTTACATCATCTTTCTGTGTTTTAGTTTCCCCATCCATAAAATAAGGTAAAAATACCTTCCAGTCAGGCCCGTGTGGCTCACTGTTTGAGCATCAACCTATGAACTAGGAGGTCACAGTTCAATTCCCGCTCATGACACATGCTGGGATTTTGGGCTCAATCCTCAGAAGGCAGTGTGCAGGAGGCAGCCAATCAATGATTCTCTCTCATCATTGATGTTTCTATCTCTTTCTCTCCCTCTCCTTTCCTCTCTAAAATCAATCCTATATAATAAAAGCCTAATATGCTAAGTGTCTGGTCGGCCACTCAACCAATCAAAGTGTGATATGCTAATGATATGCTACTGCCGTTCAACCGCTTGCTATGACGTGCACTGACCACCAGGGGGCAGATAGTTGACTGGTCAACCAGTTGCTATGTTGTGCACTGACCACCAGGGGGCAGACGCTCTAACTGGTAGATTAGCTTGCTGCTAAGGTCTGGCCAATTGGGACCGGCCAGACACACCCTGGAGCCCTCCCATGGTCCCTCCCTGGCTGGCCAACCTCCCACGTCCCTCCCCAGCCCCGATCATGCACCAGTGGGGTCCCTTGGCCTGGCCTGTGCCCTCTCGCAATCCCAGCTGAGGGATCCCCCCCCCCCACGAGTGCACGAATTTTGTGCACCGGGCCTCTAGTAAAAATATATTTTTAAAAATGCCTTCCATATAGTGCTATGTTGAAAACAATTACTTAGTAGTTTAAACCATATTAGTCCCTGACTCTCACATCCCATCACCATGTAGGTATAGTATACAGGCCTTCTATCTTGATTTCAAACATTATATTGTATCTTGTCATTAAGCCATAGAACCGAATTTGGAGATCATAAGAATATAGTGACCATAGATATGGGGTTCTGCAAAAGCAAGGAAAGGGGGAGGGAAGATGTGCTCTCTTCTGCGTGGGTATCTTTGCCTAAGGGGACCCAGGCAAAGGAGTAACTAATGGGCTTTGTGCACCTCCAGGCAGGGAGGTGCACAAAGCCCATTGTAGCATTAATTAGGTCCTGGCCTTCTCAGCAACCTTGGTGCCATCCTGGCCCATTTCCTTTGTACCTATGAAGTCTGAGTAGAAAAGGCTTAACCTGGTTGCCAGGTGCACAACCATAGCAGAAATTTGAAGCCCCATGAACCCAAGTGGCCTGAGAGAATGCAGAAGCAACCAGCTAAATCTCCTTTGACCTTGTTCTAAAGCTGTAAGGCCATGTTCTAAAGCTTGGGAGTAAGTCAAAATCCACAATCCTGGCTTCTGCCTAAAAGAGGATATTGTGTTCCCTCCCTCCCTCCCTCCCTCCTTCCCTCCCTCCCTCCTTTCTTATCTTCCCCCTATCTTTTATCCCTCCTCTTTTGTCTCTCTCTCTCTCTTGTTCCCTCTCCTTTCTCCTCCAAGAGTCTGTCTTCTCTGCTCCTGTTCCAGGCCTGCCTTCCACCCCGTAGGCACTGTTTCATCCCTGGTTGGCCCCTGGGCTGACAACACACCTGCATGCTGCCTATGCTCTGTCACAGGAGCAATTAAAAAACCAGCTCCAGACTTTCCCTTGAGAGGATCAAGAAGTTGTAGGCTAAATGCAGACAGAATGCCTTGTAACCATGGCAACACATGCATCTGGAAATCCCTGACCTTACACCCAAGACTCCACAATCTTGGCTCTGCCATATCTTGATCTCATGATGTAGGAATGAGGCTGATATGTCCATGTGGTATATCTTTCAGCCCTAGGAGAGTAGCAGCAGAAGCTTTACAAATGAATGAGCTATTTATCTCTGTCCGCTGGGGATCTGGGATCTGGTAGGAGTGGGGAACATTGCTGATTCTAGGGCTGGCGGAAGACTGGAACAGCCTTGAAGGCTGAGGCTGTGGAGTAATCCATTAGACATCAGTAAATATTGCTGCTTTCACATCAGTTTGCTCATCCATTGCCCTTGCTAACCCTACACATACTCCCACGAATGTGCCCACATTTGCCTTTGCAGAATTGAAGAAATGCATTATTGGTTTTCCTCCCGACAAGAGGTACAACACAATTCACATGGCCTTGATTCCCCTGGGGTAGTGATGGGTTTAGTAGCACTAACTCTAGGAAATCAGTTATTAAGAATTTACTGATTTTAAAAATACATATATTTTTATTGATTTTGGGGAGGAAGGGAGAGGGAGAGACAGAGAGAAATATCAATGATGAGAGAGAATCTTCGACTGCCTTCTGCATGCCTCCACCCAGGATCAAGCCTGAAACCCCAGGCATGTGCTCTGACCGGAAATAGAACTGTGACTTCCTGGTTCATAGGTCGACGTTCAACCACTGAGCCACACCATCTGGGCAAGAATTTACTTATTTTAATTCATTTCTTGTTTGCTTCCTTTTGAAAGTAACACATACTATACATAATTTGTGGAGTGATGTCAGTAGGAGAGGCATAGGGAGAAAAACAAGAAAGTAGAGGAAAAAAATCACTAGCATCCCCAGGAATCAAACAACCATTGTGGACATTTTCTTGTGTTTCCTTCCAGTATTTCTCGCCTATTTTTAAACTTAAAAATTTGTATTTATTAAATTTTATATTCTATCTTTTTTAAAAATATTATAGCATTTATTTCCCCATCATTACAAATTCATCATAATTACAGATGCTTTTGAATGGCTCTGAGATATTTCTCTGATGTAACATTGTTTACTTAACTTTTTTTGTCTTTTGAAAATATGGGTTGGTTCAACTTCCTATTACGCCTGTCTGCCATGATGACTATCTCAGGGCATAGAGAAGAATTAGTATCTTGAGATTCTAATGTGTGTCAGTCCTTGGTTGGGTCCTGTGGGGAATATACAGGGTCCCTGATATCAAGGAATTGACAATCCAGTTTGAGAGGTAAAAACGGAGTCATGGGTCAGTCCTGAGCTCTTTCCTTTTGCCCTTGCAGATTGGTAAAGTGAAAGTATACATTATACCGCTGAATTTAAAAAGAAAAACAAAACCAAGATCACCCACCCACACACACACACACACACACACACAGTGCGGGGCAAAAGTAGGATTATTGGTACATACCTAGATTGACCTAGACTGAAAAGTAATTGTTAATAATAGTAAATGTCATGGGGAGATTAAATTCAAAGAGCAGTTGGTCAAATTGTAATTTTAGTTTAGCCTAAATATCTAATAACATGATAAGCTATATATTTTCCCTCATTTGATTTAGATGCTGTGATTAAAGTTGATTTTTTTTCATATACCCCAAACTATATAAACATTCATTAAGGATGTGTTCATTACATTGCAGACAACATTGGTGGCTGATTATCTGAATCGCAGTTCTGATATTTATGGGCCGATTAAGATCTACTTTCCCCTTGCTTTCATTTTCACAATCAAGTTGAATCTCATGGAAAAATATTCCAGAAAAGAGCTATGAAACTCATCAAACCACAGCAGATTAAAAAGGCATGTCATGATGGTGTGTGTGTGTGTGTGTGTATGTATGTGTGTGTGTGTGTGTGTGTGTGTGTGTGTGTGAGATAGGGTATTACTGCATAGCAGGAGTGGAGGATACACAGAGAGTAATATAGGAAACCGTGTTTGAAAGATGATCAGGATTGGGGGATGTTAGAATGAATGAAGGGTACATGCACCAGAAGCCAAGCCCTTTCAGACCCAAATGTAGGAAGTGTAATAGGGGCTTCTGTTAGACTCGCAGGGGTGGGGAACATCCCATCCTTGGGCTGTCTAAGGCCCGTGAAATAATTTGGTGTGGCCCTGCCAAGACATTAGGGGTGAGTTAATGAAATGTTTGACCAAATATGGCAGGCTAATATTTAAGTTGAAAATTTTGTCTGGCCCAAGAATGATGTTATAAATATCCAAATGGTCCTTTGCAGAAAAAAGGTTCCCCACCCCTGTGTTAGGGTCTTGGCAGAATGATTCAAGGCCACTGATGCATCTGAACACTCCCTCTCCTCTTTCAGATCGATGATCCCAACAGCAACCTTGAGGAAGTGATTAATGAGGCTGACGCCATCACCACTGTGGACAGGCTGGGAAGCAAGCAAGCCTTGACTACAGATTACCTGGATTCTGATTATCAGAGAGGACAGCTGTACCCGTTCTCCCTCAGCAATGACTTGCACATGGCCACATTCGCTCTCACAAATGCAGTTCCGATGACCCAGGCCTTCCAGGAACGGTGGTACATGAATCTGAACAGCCTCATGGACCGGGCCCTGACCCCACAGTGTGGAGGTGGGAACGACCTATACATCATCACAGGCGCCGTGCCCTCAGACGTCAAAGTCAAAGACAAGGTGACCGTCCCTAAGTTTGTTTGGCTGGCAGCCTGCTGTGCTGTCCCCGGAGGAGGCTGGGCCATGGGCTTTGTCAAGCACACCACGGACGGTGATGTCATAGAAGATGTGATGGTGAAAGAGCTGGAGAAACTGCTTCCGTCTAACCCTCAGCTGTTCCAGAACAACTGTGGTGAAACAGAACAGGACACGGAGAAAATGAAAAAAATCCTGGAAATGGTTAACCAAGTCCAGGATGAAGAGCGGATGGTGCAATCTAAAGAAACCACTGGTGCCCTCCCCAGCACAAGGAGCAAGAGGTCTGCTCTGCAGCCTCCAGAGGCACCCGAGGAAAGGAGGAGCTTTCTGGGGAATCTCGTAGGCTTCATCGCCGCCCCGTTCATCAAGCTTTCCCAATTAATTTGCTACCTTGTGGTAGGCATCCTGAAGAACACGGTGTATGTCCTGTGGTATGCCACCAAGCAGGTGATTAATGGCATAGAAAGTTGCCTTTACCACCTGGGTTCGGCCACTGTCTCCTACTTCTTGGCCATTGGGGAAGAGTTGGCAAGCATTCCCTGGAAGGTACTCAAAGTCATAGTCAAAATCATCAGGGCCATTCTCCGGATCCTTTGTTGTCTGCTGAAGGTTGTTTGCCGCATTCTGGGCATCCCTGTCCGAGTCCTTGTGGATGTGGCCACTTTCCCCGTGTACACCATGGGCGCCATTCCCATTGTGTGCAAGGACATTGCAGTGGGCCTCGGTGGCGCCATCTCTCTGCTCTTTGACACTGCTTTTGGTACCATGGGTGGCCTATTTCAGGTTGTCTTTAGCGTCTTCAAGCGAATTGGCTACAAGGTTACTTTTGAAAATTCTGGGGAGTTATAGAATTCAAAAAACTAATAGTGGCCAGTCACAGTAAATTTGATTTTTTTTTTAATAGAAAAGGCTGGAATACTTTGTACAATGGGTCTTTGTTCACTATCAACTATCATTAATTTTGGCCTTTCATGGGGATGAATGTATGTTTTTGCAAAGGAAGATGGTGCAATTTAGACTTGACCCTAGAGAAATGGTCAGGGTAGGACTATGTGTAGGTCATCTGATATGAAATGAGCAAACTTCTAAACCATAACCTTTAGTTATTTACTCTGATACAGATGGCCAGCTGAGACATTCTGGTGTTCATTAAAGTTCTACAAGAGGGGAAAATGAAAAAGAGGACAACTTTAAACCAAAGGGTTTCTGAGACGATGAGAAAGAAATCTTGTTCCTCTTGTTACTCTCTGAGACTCAAGGCAAAACTGGTATAAATATTCTTGGCCAATGTGTCTTTCGCTTCTCTTTCTCCTCAACTCAGCCGACCTTGGTGAGATGCGGACATGCTTCCCTGGTGAAATAGCTTCCTTAGGGTATAGAGTCTGCTATATCCCTTAGCTTTCTGTGGCTTCTAAGGACCTTTCAGATGTTTTTTATTTTTTTCTCCAGAGTTGAATTTTGCTGAATTTTTTTTTTATGTAATGATAAACATTTTATGCCAAAAGCGGCATAACAAATTTTGAATGCAAGGGCAAAGGTGATTTGCCCCTTGAACACTGTAGGACAGTCTTCTTGGGTATGAAGAAGAGGGCACATGGGTCAGAGCCCAGCTCTGAGTAAGTGCTGTAGTTCCCAGGACATTCCTAGCCAAGCTTGGACTAATTTGAAATATATTCAATATCTGGCTGACAAGATGGAGCTCAAAGACCTACATGTTAAGCTAATATGAAAATTCAAATTCTGCAACATACTAGATCAGTCTTTCTTATACATCAAGCAAGTACCCAATACAGTAAAACACATTGACTTCTATCCTTAAATGATTGTTTTGGTATAAATGTATAGAAAAGAGCCACCGAACAAAAACTATTCTAGCCGTCTGGAAAGTTTACATATGTATAAACTTGATTAAGAATTATCTCGTAGACAATTATTTTTATAGTGTATTTGAGGCTAGAAAACATCACTCTTCATTAATGCAAATTGATTTGAGAGCTAATCCCCAGTGGTTTGATCAAACACTTGTCATTTTAAATATCGCACTGAAAATGGTAAGAAGAGGAAGCAGAATCTCCCAAACTTTGCTCTGCCTTCCACAGCTGAGAATGAATGGTCCGGATTTTTCTAAGTGTTCTAAAGAGTTGCTGTGAGGTCAAACAAACAAACAAACAAACAAACAAACAAAAAAAACCCAACTCAAGTGTAAAATACTGGTCTTGGGGGCACAGGCCACCATTCACCTGAAAGTTGGATGCAAAAACCTGGGGTCCAGAAAGACAACAAGGAGAAAAGGATGATTGGTCAACTTTGTATCAGGTTAGTGGATGAGAAACATGAGTGTAGTGAGTTACATTTTGCAGAAAAATCATTGAATGGGACCCAAAGTAGAAGAGCAGCCAGCGAGCTGGCATCCTGATCAGTTTGTGATGCCAAGGTTGGGGAGTATGACCCCAGACGGGTCCATGAGAGGGAGCTATGAACTCAACGTAAGAATCTTAAGCAGTACTTCACCAACACTTCCGCGTGTGAGCATTAGCACCCGTGACCGTGCTGCTCTTCCTCTCAGCAGTGTGAAGGTCCAGGGAAGGGTGAGGATACTAATGGGTCAAGAATCCTGCCGGATGAAAGAAAGAGAATCTTAGACGTGACCAGGGAGATAGTCTGGCCAAACCTTCATTTGACGAGGAGCCTGAGGCACAGGGAGGTAACAGGCTCGCCTTCAGTTTCCCGGTACCTGATGGCATATCAGGAACCACGATCTTTTGCACACGTCCCATCACTGCTGGGACGTCAGATATGTGGTGTGTGTGGTACTATTCAGCTGCCTCCCTGGACTATGGCAGAGTTTTCTCCATCATCCATCCAACAGACTAATCAGTTGGACATGCCTATGTGGTGACGCTATTGGCCATCCATGCGCAGCATCATGCTTACTGCCTCCCACAGGCTCCGTGTTCCTTCATGGTACATATTTGCAAACTGAAAGGCCCACAGGGGGCATCCATGGCAGCTGGAGCCCCTTGGCACCATGCAAGGAGCAGGGCATCCAAACTGCTTCTTGAGAGCCATTTGGAAGTGTCTTCTGTTTCATGGCTTGTTTAATGTCTTATTTATTGATTCTTGCATGGCTTTTTTTTTTTTTAATTTGTGAAGGGATAACAAAGCAAAAATATTCTTAAGTTTGGGTGGCTGAGACTCTGCACCGGATCACTAGCGATGACTGTGCCTCTGGCTCACGGGCACAGGGACCCAGCACGTGGCTGGACTGCTGGTCTGCATCCAACCAGCTACTTTGGGTTTTGAGGTGGGAGTTTGGGGTTGATACACCCCATCTCTGGCTTGGAGATTTTTCCGTGGCTCTGTTATGTTCTCAGGCCCTTGGGGAAGTCAGCCACCTGTTCATTATGAGGGAGCTGATTTTCTAGCGTGTGGACTAGCCACACTTGTGGACACTCCTTTTCCATTGTGCCTTTTGAATGTTGGCTTCTCACTCGGCATTAACACTTCCACCTAGATGCAGACTAGGGAGTTTGGAGGAGGAATTAGAGTGAAGCACTGGTCATTCAATCATTCATCTACCCAATATGTATTTGAACATCAAGGTTGCAGAGATAAACACTACATGGATCACATCTTTGAGGAGTTAAAAAATCGAGTAGGGAGACCTGCTTTGTCACACCTGGTACACCTGCATGGTAAGTGCTACAGCAAAGGTACTAGCAGCCACTCCCTGGAGCGCGGGAGGAAACACCACAGAACCATGGAAATCCGTGACGCCTTTAGCGAGGGTGTGACAAAGGTCAATTTGACATCTTCAAGCTATGTACAATGCTGTGTACCTTGCAATGCTCAATAAAGTAATTGTTGACAACGCATTAGCCATTTTGTGAAATGTCTGAAGGGGGAGAATTCTAATGGTTGAAATGAGGTTTGGGGATTATCTGCGACTTTTCTTTTTCTTTCATTTCTTGATCCACTCAAGCAGTTTCCACTTACATTTGGCTTTGTGAACCCCCCCTCCCCGCCCCTTTTTTGAATTCTACATGGGGAAACAGAAGGTTAGATCAGTGAAATAAGCTTAGAACTGCTTTTCAGTGTTGTTTTTTCTGAAAGCTATTTGGGATATGAAGTGTTTGTGATCCGGCCTTCATAAATAAGCAGTGCTTCACTGATCTGAATCACAAGGGACATGATAGAAACACTCAATTATTTGTTTATTCATTAGGAAACTCCCACAGTGTCAGATATAACGGACAGTCTCTGCAGGGGGCACTGTCTTCTCTGTGGCCTTTGGTAGGGCCCCGCTCTCGGTGGAGGTGGCAGTAGTTCTTGGCTGCCTTCCCAGTGAGGGCAGGGTCTTATGTGTGACTCTGTCCTGTTCGGTATTTCCCCCAAGCTCACCACACAATAGGCAGGTTTTAGAGTTACATGATGAGCAATACAGTGTGGGTTCCTTGACGGTCACAAATGGGTTCTCAGATTTCACATGATCTCTTTTTGTGGATATTTTCCCCCCAGATAATGGCTTGATTTCTAACAATTACGTCCAACCCAATTACAGTTGATCCTTGAACAACACAGGTTTGAACTGTGGGGGTCCACTTATTTCAATCAATACCTGTCCTGTGTATGGTCCACAGTCAGGAATCCGAGGATGTGGAGGGCTGAAGGTATGCATTGTCTATACCGTTTTATACAGCGGACTTGAACCTCCCCAGATTTTAGTATTCGCAGGGAATTCTGGAGCCAATCTCCTATGGATACCAAGGGACAACTTAAGTTTTGGGGGAGTCAAAAGTTACATATAGATTTTCAACTGCTTGGGGGGTGGGGCGTCAGTGCCCTTAACCCCCACATTGTTCAAGAGTCAACTGTATTTTTAAGCTTAAATTTCAACAGAGTGCTCATGGCTACTTGTCATTGTTTTTTGTGTTGAGTCCACAGTGAGATGCTCTCAGGAGGTGGGTTAAGGTTTCTCCTGGAGGCAGCATCGCTTAATGCTTAAGTCAGAAGCACTTAGGCTCGAATCCTGGCTTTCCCTGTTACTAACTGTGTGGCAGGGTCGGCACCTTACTAACGGGAAAGTTACCACCCAAAGCCTTGACTTCTTCATCTGTAAAATGGGACTAATGATGGACACATACTTCAGAAGGTTGTTATATGAATTCAATGAGTTAATGAAGATAAAGCATTTAGTGCCATGCTGGTCACATGGTAAGTGCTCAGTGAACGTTAATTATTGTTGCTGTAGCTGTTGTTGGTACTAATATCCACACACCTTGGATAAAATTGGCCATCCTTGGACCTCAGGATGTTTCTAGATTAGAGCTGGAAGGGTCAGGGTTAAGGTACAGTCTGGGAGTTGAGGTCATGAATGAAAATGAAGGAATCTAGCGCCTCATCAGTGGTGTCAACATACTGAAGAAACAGGTGAGGGTTTGGACCTAGATTCTAGAAGAATGAGGCTCTGGGAACAGGACCTCAACCTTTTCAGCACCGTTCAGGAAGGAAGGCATGAGCATTTCCGGTCTCTCAAATAGAGAGGCTTTTTCCCTCCAGGCTTCTTCCTTGCTGAGTTCACAGCCTTACAACAGATTCAGCTCCCCAACAATCTGATTACTTGGAAAGAGTGAACTAGACAGAGTATATGCATTTTAGTTGCTGAAAGAGAATTATGGGCCCTACTGTAAACAGTCATTTTTCTTTATTCTCCATCCTTTAATGAATTAAGGCATTACAAATTAGTGCCCAAAGACGAATTGATCCTGGGTATTGATAAGGTAGAATTGCTGGAACCCATAGTTGACCCCGAGGCCCTGAACTAGACTGATGAGCCACCTACCACATGCTCACAAGGTTCAGTCTCCAAGAGGCCCTGCCTGCTGTCCTCGGTGCCATCTGTGGATGAGCTCATCCGATCTGGAATACCTACATCCAAAGCAGATGCTGACAACACATTTTGCCTTTGCAGACGTGAGTATAATATAAAACTGCCTGCTATCTCTGAAGGCTGCATAATAGTTTTTTTTAAAAATAAGGGATAACTTTTACAATGAAGAACCCATACTAATCAGATGAACTGAAAGATGATTTTGATGATTAAGAAATAATAAGAGGTCTACCTATTCTATGTGTCCTGACTTGACCCACTTAATGGATCACTCTGGTTCAAACATTAAAAGAGTCGTGCTGGCCCGGCTGATATGGCTCAATGGTTGAGCGTTGACCCATGCACTAAGAGGTTGCCAGTTCGATTCCCAGTCAGGGCACATGCCAGGCTTGCGGGCTCAGTTCCTGGAGAGGGGCATGCAGGAGGCAGCCTATTGATGTTTCTCTCTCATCCATGTTTCAATTTCTCCCTCTCCCTTCCTTTCTCTTTAAAATCAGTAAAAAAAAAACAAACAAGCAAGCAAACAAGCAAACAAAACATTTAAAGCTGGGGACAGTGAAACAAGGAAGGGCTTAGTATAGAAGAAGCAACAGGGGAGCCTAGGCTGGTCTGCTTTGTCTCTTTAAAAATGTCATAGGGAAGCCCTAGCTGGTTTGGCTCAGGGGATAGAGCGTCGGCCTGCAGACTGAAGGGTCCCAGGTTCGATTCCAGTCAAGGGCACATGCGCGGGATGTGGTCTCGATTCCCAGTGTGGGGCGTGTGGGAGGCAGCCATTCAGTGATTTTCTCTCATCATTGATGTTTCTATCTCTCCCTCTCCCTTCCTCTCTGAAATAAATAAAAATATTTTTTAAAACGTTATAGGAAAGAAATGAGCCAAAGTGGGGCTGCTTTAGCTCATTGGGAAGTCAGAGGAAAGGGTGCTTTGGAGACAGGTTCAGGGGGTTAGCCCGGGATGCGCTGCTGCTGCCCATTGCTCCCCTGGATGCAAGTCTCGTGGGGACCCTTAGCGTTTAGGAGATGCACGTCTGTGGGGAAGAAGAGAGGGAAGGAAATGTGCACGTTCTCCCCAGAGGGAGAGCACACCCAAGTCCTATTTTCTTAAAACTCAGTAAATCCCATCTTCAGTAGACTGTTCTGCACACACCTCATGCCCATTTGTTTTCCTCCTGTATGAATCAGCTGACTTCCTAAAATATTAGGCATTGAAAAGAAGACCCCAGGTGAATCATAAAAGAATAAGAGCTGGACACGAAGGAGGTGCCAGAAAGTGAAAAGTCACAGGGGGTCTCAGCACTGGCAGAAGCTCCCCAGACCTCTCCTGGCAGCCTGCAAACTGAAGGCCAGCCATGCCTGCCACCGAGCCATCCTTCTCCATGAACACCAGGCAGCAGCTCCTGAGATGATGTTCTCTCGAGTGTGTGTTTCCTCAAGATATTTATTGATTGGACAAATCCAGGTGTATCCCGTTCACTGCATCTAGAAGTGGACTTCTGGGGCTGTGGACATTCCAGAGGTGAGGAATGAGCAGGCTGGTCAAAGGGGAGGGTGCACCTGGGACACGGAAGACCCGAGTTTACTTCCTTTGAGTTACTGCACCTTTTCTGGATGTCATCATTGGCATATTGGCAAAACGGGACCATTTTCAGCATCTTGCCAAATTACAGGTAATACAACTTTGCTTTTGGACAAGTGCTTTTATATCATTGAGTAGCAAGGTTATCAAAAGTCAGAAACATCCTCTGGGATACTATCAGGAAGGACAGTGAACCATCATCATCATCATCATTATCATTATTATCAGCACTCCTTCCCAGACTTGCAAAATTAATTAGCTGGGTTACCCTTAGGTAACCTGAGAACATTGAGGAAATATCCGAATGCTCCTTGCTCGCAATAACTCCCCCAGAAGTCTGCAGTGTTGCTAGAACTTTTACCCTTTGGCTCTCTTCCCTTAAAGTGTCTCTGTTTCCTATGAAAATGCAAATAGTCTGAGGCGAGTTACACTTTGTGTCAATATTAACTTAGAATGAATGATCTTACCAAATCCTTCTCGGGAGCTGGAACACAGAGTGCCTTTGACAGGTGAGAGGCATGGTGGGAAGCACTGTGCCGAGGGCCAGGGGTATCTGCACTAGACCAGTTTCCCATAGGGCCAGAGCCTTGGCCAGGCGAGCCCTTTAATGTGAGGGCTGGAGAGAAAGCGAGGTGCCCTTTAAGAAATAACACCAAACATTGCTCTCTCCGTGTCCATAGATCAGCCCGTAATGGATCAAAGCATAAATCCACACCTGCAAGAAGTAACAAGGCTGTCGGGCCTGTTGCCCTCATAACCAGCGGTGTGCTAGTTACTGAACAACCAGCTTTTTTTTTTTTTTTTTTTTGGGGGGGGGGGGAGAGGAAATAAACCCAGATTTGTAGTGTTTGCCAATTTCTCTAGTATAAATACTCCCACCACGGCTGGTTTTAAGCTGCCAGTGTGACATCACTGCACACAACTTGCGCTCCTAATCACACAACCTCCTAATCCCATTGAGAGCAGTAAGATTTATATAGAAAACATGTTCCCAGCAGAAAAGGAGGTGGGTGATCAGCCATAGTATGGCAGAGGAAGAAAAATCAGTGAGACAGACACTGACCATGCCCATACGAGTCCCACCCAGGAGAGAGGAAGGCTTGGCAACTTGAACTATGAATATTTCCAATTCTAAAGGCTACATCACCTGCCCTGTAAAATGATTGTATCAGATTATTTTTAGCTCAATGCCATTAAACCTCAGCTTACCTAACAACTCTTTTTCCAATCCCATTCTTCTATACGAGCTACCTTCCTATGTCGGTTTGTCTCCATGGCGAGAGTACACTGAACATAATAGATTTCAAACCTGCTTGACAATGCTTTATCACAGCAAATTTTAACGAAGTAACTTTCTATTATGTTTGGTTTCCCATGTAGCTTAAGAACATAATGTATTAAGATACTAATAGTGTTTCAATCTATACATCATTTCTATTTTTCAGTGTAAATTAATTAAACATCATTATGGTGTTGCCCTTAACCTCTCAGGTGTCCTCGAGTAAATCCTTTTTTTTTTAGATCGCATAACTTCTGGAAGCTCATTGGAGCCCACATCCATGCTTTCACATCTGAGAAAATATCTCAGACTGTGGTGTCAAATCAACACAGAGAATTCTGCACATCCGTGGCTAACTTCCCCTGAAACACCACGGCCAAGTTTCTCTTCTCTCAAGACTCATTTCTTAGCTATGTAACCTCCTTGAATGAAATATCATGAGGAGGTGTTGGAAATTGATGAAAACTCATCAGCTGCCATGGTATTTCAAGATGGCAACATGCATTTGTCAGGATTCCTTTGGTTGCACACATAGAAAACCATTTCAAGCTAGCCTCGTCCCAAATTTGCTGGATCCTGTAACAAAAGGTTGGCAAGGGCTTATTGATCTCAGGGACTCCCATGATGACAGGATCCTGTCACATTCTCTGTGTTGTTGTCATTCTCCCCTAGCGTTGATGGTTGTTCTTCATACAGCAAGGAGCATGGCCACTGGCAGCTCTGGGGACTTACCCTTACGGCCTCATATCCAGAGAGGGAGGGAAGCTTCTCTGTTAGCTCTGGCTAGGACAATCCCCAGGAAGTTTTCTTTTTCAGTTGAGTACAACCCATCTCAGATCAATCGCTGAGGCCAGGAAGCTATGATAGGATGACTGACACAGTCTGGGTCCCAGCCCCATGTGATGGTGGTGTCATAAGAAAGGCAGTGGAGGGGGTTCAAGGTAGACTGCTCCGATGGTCCCTTACAGGGTCACAGCTTGACTTACTAGATATGATGATGCTGTTTATAAGGTGCCATATGATTAATAAAGCCCTTTCACATTTATCAGTGGGCTATATCTGAACCACAGATATTTTGCTTTTTGACTTCTCTTAAAAACATAGGCCTTATACTCTCTGTGTTCTTGTGGGGTGGCTGTTTGCAGGAGAACCTTGTTGCTTCCTGTGGGAGTGGTGGTGGGAATGTGGACATGGTGCTGTGTGTGACCCCTGCAGGTCACAATGGACAGCAAAAGCTTAAAGGCAGTTGGGAAGGGAGGGTGGAAAGGTGGGGGTGAGCTTCGGCTCAGGAGAGGGCGTGCAGTGGTCTTAATGAAAGACAGAGATGGGCCTGGCTCATGTGACTCAGTGGTTGAGTGTTGACCCATGAACCAGGAGGTCACCAGTTCAATTCTGGTCAGGGCATATGCCTAGGTTGCAGGCTTAATCCCTAGTGGGGGTGTGCAGGAGGCAGCTAATCAAAGATTCTCTCTAATCATTGATGTGTTTGTCCCTCTCTCTGAAATCAATAAAAACATATTTTTTTAAAAATTAAATAAAAAAAAGAAAGAGGTGGGCAACAACAGGGTGCTATCACAGGGCAGCACCAAGGGCAGCCACGTGCTGCACACGTTCCGTGGTTCCATGGGAAAGCTCAGCGGCAATTGTACAAGGGCGAGTTTGCCATGTTCAAGTGCATTCCCTGTTTGAGAGCAACTTCATCCAGATCAGCAAAAGAGTGTGATCAATGTGCACAACAGTGTGCAGATGGTCACTGGGCATCGCAGACACCAGCCCCAAACTCACAGTACCTGATGTCCGGCTGTTGGTATGACTCCCAGGGAAGAGGATTCAAGTCAGCGAGGAGCTTGGAGCTAAACTGGCTGCTTCCTTTGAAGTTTGTCAAGTCCATCTATAGTCATGAGAAAAAACAGCTTCACTTGAAGCTTGCAGCACTGGCCATTCCTTTTATCTACAATTATCCCCCCTTGAGAGCAAAATAAGACGTGTTTGCACACTGGGAAGGCCTGGTGTTCTTCCTGAGACTGCCAGTCGGGGCTTACAGCGGTACCCGAGCTGTACCAGCTTGGGACATGATGGACGGACCTGTGTTGGAGGCTGAGGACAGGAAGAGCCCAGCAGTAAGCTTTTGCAGAGACACTCAGTGAGGGGCCCAAAGGCTTCGGAAGAGCAACTGAAGGCTCTCGGGCTGCTCTCCTAGGCTGCCTGGGGGAACATTGCACGTAGACGGGCTCAGGCCAGATGAGCCACTATGTGGAGGCCTTACCACACTGGGGGGACCTCAAATGCGTCTGAATATCCGAGCTCCCTTAGATATCAGCTCCTCTGTTCCCATACCTGATGTTGTAGTGCTGTCAGCAGCAATCTGATGACCACAACCATTTAAGGGTGATTTTGTGCCTTGCAATTTTCCTTGCTCTATAAGTAACCCAATCTCTCTTGCTCCCTTCAACCTTGAGGCCCATTTAGCCACGGTCCAAAAACTGTCTTTTTAGTTTTCTAGTGCATCGGCCTGCAGAGATAAAATTGAGTTAGCTGAAAAACCTAATCTCAAGGAGCTCACGGTCAAGTTGACTCTGATCCATCAGCTCATCAGGTATCCTTGCCTCTTAGTTTGTTTGCTTACACAGTCCCAGAACAATGTGACCCTGGAGAATTATTCATTTATTACCAGTTACTGTTGTGCTGTGAAGAATGAGGAGATGGATAAAAAGTGTTTAGCCCATTGCTGGGCACAGAGAAAGTGCTTCCTAAATCACCTCTGTTATGCAGCAATGTTGTGAGCCATCCTGCCTGCTTCCTGACTCCCCGGGCAGGCTGTTGGGAGGAAGGTGTGATGCTGTTGCAAATGCTCACATGCCACAGCCCCTTGAGCCATGTTCCTGCCCAGAGAAGTGTTGGCACTGCTCTACCCAGGGCTTCACCTCCAAGCTGTTGGGCTGGACAAAGAAGATAGGGAAGGTGATGTGATCACTCACACACATCTGTCTCCAGCACATCTACATAAGGAACGAGTCTCAGAATTACTCATTGTGAGAAGTTAGACATGGTTTAGGCATTTCTCCAAATGCTAACATTATGTAAGAGCATGATATTGCTTTTTTTCCTTCTTTTTTTTAAAGAAGGATGAGTAAAAATCCATGTTAGGTGGTTGATTTTAACCAAGTCAGTGAAAAGAGCAAAAAAAGAAATCAACTGTTCAATAATGAAACTATATCCATCCATCCCCACTGGGGGAGGAAGTGTTTTGAATATAACAAAAAATGCAGCCAGTCAGTAAAGAAACTCCAGGATCTATTTTGATTTTTTTAAAGTATGCTATTTATTTACTTACTTACTTACTTACTTACTTACTTACTTACTTATTTTTTAGAGTAAGAGGAAGAGAGAGGAATAGAGAGATAGAAACATCAATGAGAGAAACATAGATCGTCTACCTCCTGCAGGCTCCCTACTGGTGATTTAGCCAGCAATCTGGGCATGTGCCCTGACCTCTTGGTTCACAGGTCGATGCTCAACCACTGAGCCACACTGGATGGGCTGATTTATTTAAATTACTGAAAAAATGCAAGCTGACCTTATCCCTGAAAACTATTTGATTCCTACCATTCATCAAACAAATATTCTTTCTCTTGAGTGAGTATCTTAGTCAAAGAGTTTATCCCTCTGTCCCAGGAGTAGACAAGTGCTCCCCAGCTCCCCCAAGAAGAGGTCCCCATTGTCTTTGAAGTTCCCGGAACCACTCCTCCCTCTGTCAAATGTAAAGCTCTGCCTTTCCCCATCAATTTTTCTTTGTCTTCTGACTTCCTGTATTTTTCTCCAGAGGAAAGTCTGCGTGAATTTGTATAGCCCTCTCCTTACAGCTGATTAAACAGAGTCTCTCCCCTTTCCCATTGTATGAATATCTTGTAGCAACACAAATACGAGAAATTGCTAAATAAAAGATACCTTAACTGTGCTTTATAGAAACTACACTTGCAGTCATGCAGAGAAACAATACAGATGAATAAGTGATAACATTTTCAAATAAGGAGGAAGAGAACGAGGTGGAAGGATCTGACTTATGGTTAAAGGCAAACATAAGGCCATGAAGCAAACTTGGGTCTCTTCATGCAAATTGCTCCTGCCCCCAGTACCTGTGGGGAATGGCCCTTGCTCCTTAGCAGGAGAGTGAGGCTGGGAGAAAAGGGCCCCATTCCGGAGGGCGGTGCTCTCTCTGGTGGGTCATCCTGTCCTTCTGTTTCTCCAGAGTAGAAGTCAAGTGCTTTCTCAAATGTGACACAGAACTTACGTTTACCATTTAAAATAAAAAGTCTCCCCCCCCCCCCAGCTTTGTGTGAAGCTCATGGCATACAAAACATCTCTAAAGATAATCTTCAGAAGCCATAAAATGGCTATGTGTAGGAACCAGGGATGGCTCATAAATTGGCTCCTGAACTACTTGGCTGTAGTGAACTCAAAGTGAACTCTTCTGGGGTTTTCAAAAACTGGTTTCACCCACTTATTAAAAACCCAGCCTATTAAAAACGCAGGGTTGCTTGTGAAGCTTGAGGAAGCTTATGCTGGTCATTTTCTCTGCTGCCATTGTTTGTAACAAACTTGAATTAAAGGCATCTTTGTCATTTGTTTTTTTTGAACCCACACATAATGGGGTGCATATTTGGGTTGTTGTTTTCTTCTTTTGGTTGCTCTAGGAGCTGGGGCCCCGGTGATGAATAAGACTCAGCTGCTGCCCTCAAAGAGCCTGCAGGCTGGGGTTCAAGTGCCAGGTGAAGCCCACCTTCCTGGACCAGGGTCAGCTTGAGCAGAGATGGGTAAGTGGATGTGTAGATAGCTGACTGCAGGATATAGAACAAGAAGGAAAAGAACCCAAAGATTGCCACTCAAAATACAAGTCTGTACACAGAAAATACCAGAGTTGGCCGATAGTGAAATAACTCACCCCATTCGATGCAGGGAAATTGTGTCCCTCTCCTCTGAAGATATTACGCTGTGCAGAAACCATCCCTGCGTTTGCCCCGGCACTGGACTGCATCGTAATAATCTCTGTCAGCATTTCCATTCACTACACTTCCTGGCACAGAGCAGGGTTAATAAATAATTGTTGGATTAAACAAACATTCAAGAAGGAATGTCCTCACTGGGTAAAAGGTTGAACTAGGAGAATTCCAAGATTCTTTTCTACTCAGAGATTTTATGATCATATAGAGAGCCTGACATGTGACAAGAGCCTGGCATGTGATGCCTGTGTAGTATTGGGGTTATTTGTACCCAGGTTTTATCTCCCCATATAATTAGCTCATCCTTTTCTGCAAATGTAGTAATATTTACCTAGGACTATGTCAATCAATTTGCATGCATTATCTGATTTAATGTGCACAATGATCCCAGGAAGCAGTGTTTTGGTTTCTATTGCTGCATGACTATCATTTGCTGAGCTGTTTCAGTGGTCCAGGTAGTTATACACTATATTTTATATAGACCCATTTCATCTTCACAATGTTTTTTCCCCAGATGAAAAGTGAAACTTAGGTTAAATAACTTGCTCAAATTCACTCAACCACTACATGCTAGAGCCAGGATTTTACCACAGGTATGTCTCAGTCTACGTTCCATGCTGCTCCATGCTGTAGGTCAGGCTCAGGAAGCAGACTCTGGGATGAGATTGACACGAAGGAAGTTAATAAGTAGGGCTCAGGGGCAGCACCTGTGGGGGAAGTGAGAGACACAGCACTAGGCAAAGCCGAGGGTGGGCTGTGATACAGTCAGAACAAAGAGCTCAGCAGGCCCATGAGAGCTTTGAAGCTGGGGTAACCCTTCAGAGTTGTCCTGAATGGGGGAAGGGGTCTGGACCTTTATTACCAAAGCCCTGTGCCCCCCAGCAGGCATCACAGTAAATAGTTGCCATATAAGCAAATGGATCAAGCAATCAATCCAGATGGAAGTGTTAAGGGAGGCAGCATTGCAGCGGGAGGGATCACTTCTGTGTAAAGGCAGCCAGCCTAGCTCTGGCCCAGGAGGGGCTTTCCCGCAGAATGCTAGACTATGCGGGGCCCCGACTCCCAGGCAGTCCTCAGGAGAAGCCACATCTCTAAGCTCGAACCAAGAGCTAGGTGAACACTGTGAGTCCACTCTATGACCTGCCCAAGGAGCCCTCAGCTCAGGCTGGTACATTTTTAATGTTGTTGAGTTTAGGCATGGCCTCAAGTAGAATCAACTTACAGTATTGAGTTTATTTGCTCTAGGATTCCAAAGTGTGATCACACACCCAGTGAGGAGTTCCTTAGAGTAAGTAATTCAAGAGCTAGTCACTCAGAGAGGCCAGTGGTGGGATATTATCAGCCAAAAGATGTTAAGAGCCAATCATCACCACAGTCATCTTCAAAGGGTGGTGTCCGAAGAGGGAGGAATGAATCAAGGAACCGCACATTTCCCACACCCATTCCACACGTCTGCGCCTGATCCAGCCTCGCCTCCAGTCTCTGTGGAGAACGGGAGGAAGGAGAAGCAGGGAGAATTGGAAGTCAACAGGGAAGAGGAAAAGATGAGATGACTTAAGGAAAATAGGACTAATGTATTGAATATGTTTATCTCCCTTAATCCTTATCGCAACCCTATAAATTACTCCAATTATAAGCTTTTCAGATGATGAAATTGAGATTCAAAAGGACTAACTGAGATACCATGACTATGGGAAGAAATAGGTGAGGGAAGAAGAAAGGGGTGAAGGGAGAAAGGAGGAGACTAGAGTTGGGTACATTTATCAGAAAAGGGGACATTTTAAAAATTGATTTTGAGAGGAAGCGCGGGAGAGAGATGAGAGGGATGGGGCGGGGGGAGAGAGAAAGAGAGAGAGAGAGAAGAGAGAGAAAGAAGAGAAGAGAAGAGAAGAGAAGAGAAGAGAAGAGAAGAGAAGAGAAGAGAAGAGAAGAGAAGAGAAGCATCGATTTGTTGTTCCACTTATGCATTCATTGGTTGCTCCTTGTGTGTGTCCTGACTGGGGATGGAAGTTACAACCTTGGCGTATCGGAATGATCCTCTAGCCAACTGATCTACCTGGTCAGGGCCTAGGGGACAATTTTTAAAATGTCACTAAAACATATTCATGCTGTCAGAACACTATGCTTCCTCCATCTGCACCCAAACTGAGAAACCAAAAGGCAAATCAGTCCCTGAACCCTTAGTCCTCATTCTACCTCCCTTTCTCCTGTCTAAACATCTCCTGATTCTGCTGGAGGTGCCCAAGGACCTTTGATGGACTGTCTTTCCAGGGGTATTCACATGTGATGACAGGAATCACTTTTCACTTTATTTCTAATACAATTTTCAACAAGAAATGAACACTTACTGAGTACTTCTTATGCAACAGGAACTTTCAAATATATTATTTCATTTACTCTTCACAACAACCCTGTCAAGATAAATAGTGATTATTTCTTCTGTTTCTGGAGGGTGAACCTGAAGTTCAGAGAGGTTGAGTAACAGCTGGTGTAAGAACCAGGATTCTAAGCCAGGCTGGAGCCCGCACTTTCCACCTGACCCTCCTGCCTCCAGGTCACTCGGGTCTGAGAGTCGTATACATAGTGCCCTGGCTTTGCGTTTGGTTGATCCAAACGTTCAGGGTCCATCAGAGATTGCAAATTTTGCACGAATCAGTTACCCCAGTCTGGGCATTTTATTTTTTGTTTAATTAATTCAATTTATTTGATGGTTCTTGGTACCTGTATAGCATACAGGCCTCCTTCAAATAAATTAAACTTCCCACCTGTACTGAGTCTTTGGCTGGAAGAAGTGGTCACAGCCAAAGCAAATAGAGGAGAAATGCAGGAAAGGGGAGGGGTGAGGGAATTTTGTAATGTATGGAGCTGTGAGGGCAAGCGCCTCGTTTTTGTCTCCCCACCCCCTAAATAACCAGCACCCCCAAGGAGTCATTCAGTCTGTGCTTTTGGTCTGTGGTCCCATAGTGACCCCACAGCCTGTGCACTTGGCAATCATCCTTGGTCTGGGACTGGCTCTAGCCTGTGTGGACAACTATGGATGCTGCCAGTAGTTCCCTACGGGGGCGGGGAGGGGGCTGGGTGACCATTATCCACTGCACCCTGAGGCCCTGACTTTTCTGCAGAGCCGATGGGAGGGCACAGGTCCTCCCAGGTCCTGGCAGTGCATTGAGGGAGGGCTGGCAAGCCAGAGGCCCAGCCTGGCATGTGTGTGTGTGTGTGTGTGTGTGTGTGTGTGTGTGTGTGTGTGTGAGATTCTGGAGGCACACCCAAGTAGAAGGCACTGTCCACTCTGAACCAAATGATGAGGCAAGGCCCATATAAATCAGGGCCCCCCAAACATGGCCCTAAGTGTTACCATGCAACCAAGGATGTGGAGCCGGTAAAGAGAGCGGTGGGAGAAGGAGGGTGTGGGACAATGTTATTTACTGGGGCATGTGGAAAAACTGGAGTCAAGCAAATGCCAGCCGAGTTTTGGATAGTCTAGAAAAGGAACAGTGTCAAAGGGTCATTAATCCTCAACCCTGGGCAATGGAGAGAAAATACGTATTCATGTGTCTATGTCATGTGCGCATGCATCTGTAATTCCTCTGAAACAGCGCTGGGTTGGAGACCCCCTCTGCCATGTACCAATCATGGAACCTTAACAAGGCACACACCTCACGGCGGGGAATGATTGCTCTGGACCAGCTGTCAGGCAGGTTCAAGGGCTGGCACCTGCTCAGAGCTCCCTTCCCCTGCACTCCCTCCCAGCGATTGGGAAGGGCGCTTCGTTTCCTTCCGGGCGGACCTCCAGCCGGTGAGGCTCCTGGCTGTCTTTGGCTCCAGGGAGCCCTGAGCGTGGAGGGACAGCACCAGGACCATGGTATGGGGTGTGTGTGTGGGGGGGGGGGGGGGGGGAGGGGCAGGGGGGAAGGGACAAAGGGGCTTTGTTCGGGAAGGGCCGGCTGGCCAGGCGCTGCCTCGGCTGCTGGCCTGGGAGTGGGCAGTCTGCTCCCCCCCCGCCCCCCCAGGGGAACTCCTCCAGCCCAGCCCACCGCGGCCAACCTCCAACACAGTTTTGTTCCAAGTCAGGCAGGAACGCGGGAACCTGACCAGGGACCGTTTATATGCCCCTGGGGTAGGTAGGGGAGAAAGCCGCTCCTCCTCTCGGACTGGATTGCGCCTGCCCTGCCTGTGGGGTGGTTGCACCCAGTCCCGAGGTCCCCGGGGAGGCGGCCAGGCGAACACGCCGCCCCAGGGTCTCGGCGGCTGCGCGCAGCCGGATTCCTCCGGTGCAGAAAGGAGCTGCGGAGGCCTTCGACGCACAGGCCTCCGTCCGGGACGCACAGGCCCGCGGCAGGGATAAACTTGACTCCCCTCCTACCCTCTCCAGACCCTGGAGCCTGAGCGGGGGCTCAGTCCTGAAAGCTGGCGACGCTGCAGCTCCGATTGCAGAAAAATAATTCTATATACCGTGCCCATGCGCAAGGCAACCCGCACCTTCCTTCGACAACGCCCAGCCCCACGAGGGCGCGGCGGGGAGATTCTCAGTGGGAGCGGGGCGCTGGGTGCGGGAGGGCTCTGCTTGGGGTTGTCCGCTGCCTCGGCGCCCCTTCTCGGGGCTCGGGCTCGGAGGAGGAGGGGGTGCGGGTGTGAAAGAGTCTTTCTTCACTACGATCGCTGTCCGCCCCGCCGACCCCCGGGGGTCCGCCCCCCCGAGGGCTGGCGGTGGAGAGTCCTACAGCGGCGGCCCCAACCCCTGCACCGCCCACTCCCTCCCCCGCTCCCAGCACCTCCGGCGGCTCTGCGGGGAGAACGAGCCTAGAGAAGCCCGCGGAGGCCGGACGGACCGCCGGTCGTTCCCACGCGGGGTCTCCCCCTTCCTCGCGCTGGGAAGGAAGCCCAGACTCCTCCCAGAAAAGGGCACGCTCCTCTCCCCGAGTCCCCACTGCCCTCTGCGCCTCCCCGGACCCCGGGAGAACCCCGTGGGCCCTGATCTCACCTGGGGAGGGCGCTGCCCCGCGGGAGGCGGGCGCTGGGCTCTGGGTCCGCACACCTCTCGCCCTCTCGTGTCCCAACCCGGGGGTGGGCGCCTGCGACCCCCGGAGGTCTCCCCCCGGCCGACTGGGGAGGGCTGGGCGGTGCTAACCAGGGAGGGTCACTCATTAATTTACACCGAGAAAAGGCTGCCGGGGTCCGCACCGGGGCGTCCACCTGGGGGTGCGTCTTGTCCCCGGAGTCAAGCCAGGGGAGGCCGGAGCAGGCGAAGGTGCCGGGAGACCGTGAACTCGGAGCGGGGAGGCGTCAGGCTCAGTCTGCCGAGCCAGCTCAGTGTGACCAGATTCTCCCGTGAGCCCAGTAGGGCCCAGCCTTACCTAGACCCGTGCCCCCCTTTTTTGGGGGATGCCCCGCCTCTAAGATGTTACCATTTCGTCGAGCAGTTCTTTGCACAAGTATCTCCGCGCTCTTCCACCGTGAGCTGATTTTATAGGTTCACCGGCAGAGGGCAACCTCTCTCCAAGTTCTCCTACGCTCGTCTCCTCTGCCTGCCTACCTGGGAGGTGGGACTTGGTACTGCCCTGTTTACAGCCCTGTCCTCCCAGGGTGCTCTTTCCTCCTCCTCGCTGGCTCGGCATCGGGCGTCCTCCCGTGGACCTAGTGGGTCTGGCCTCTCCCTCCCGCAGTGAGGTTTAAGGGAGAGGGTCCCAGCCCATCTTGTCTCTAGCAAAGCCAGTTTGAACTGGCTGTGTACAGGTGACTTGTCTTTTTATTCTTTAGGCCTCCAAACAAGGGCACGAGGGGAGGAGGGGAGAGAGAGAGAGAGAGAGCGAGAGAGCGAGCGAACTGGGCAGTCTCTGAAAGAGAGTGAGGGGAGGCTTTCCCAGTTTTCTGAAATCACCTCAGATTCCAGTTCAGCTAGCACATGAAAGTGCCTACTGTGTGCCAGGCACTCCATTGCACACTGTCTTACTGGAACAAGCTCTGTGTTTGAAGCTGTAAGATCCAGCTAGAGTTCTCTTTCTATGGATTTACTCTTAACAATGGTGCATCTTGTTCATAGCACTTACCACTATGCAGCTAAACTCTTGTATAATCATTTTAGGCATTGAATACATATTTATAAAGTGCCCACTATGTGCCAATAAATGACCCCTTGCCAAGCTTGTAGTCAGACAGACAATAAGCAATCAATAGAATAACTAAATCATATCCGTTGGAAGGGGGCCGATTGTATAGGGCTTTGCAGACGTTTATGGACTTCGGTCTTCATGTGAAAGAAACGGGAAGCCATTCGTGGGTTGTGAGCAGCAGATGGCCTTTCTTGGGGATCACACTGGCTGCTGTGTTGAGAATAGACTGGGGAGGTCACTGAGGGAAATGGAGGCCCAGGTGGTGATCCAGGTGAGAGAGGGCTCTGTCAGGCGGGGGCAGTGCTGGAGGTGGAGAGAAGTGGTCAGATCCTGGATATTTTTTTCCAAAGGAGAATAAAAAAGATTCCTGTTCAGTTGTGAGGTCTGAGAGAAAGGGGAATGGAAGACTAGAGCTGCTGCTGACTAAGACTGGAGGGCTGTGGAGCAGAGGCAGAGGAGAGCTTAGCTTTGGACCTGAGGTTTCTATTAGAAGAACTAGGAGAGAGGTAGACTAGGGTGACCCTTGTGTCTAGAGAGGGCTGGGCTGGAGGTAAGAAATGTGGGGTTGTCAGGACACATATGAGCCTGGAGAGAGTGAATGGGACAGAGCCTGGGGCTCCCAACATGCACATCACATCTGTTCCCTCTGCTCAGTCATAACTCCCATGATCCTCTCTTGCTCATGGCTCCATGCACAGAACCTACTCAGAGAACATCTATTAAGCTACCGAGGCTCACTTCTCTGACTCTCCCTTTCATCACCTGTGAAATGAACAGAAACATGATACCTACCTTATAAGTTTATTATCAGGAAATAGACACTCAGTGTTTTTTAAAACTGTAGATTTGATGATCTCATTCTCTTATTTATAACTCAGGTTTAGAAGAACTTTATAGCTTACATAACAATGATAGCTTCACAGTTAATTCCTGGTGCATGCAGGGCAAACACTGCTATGGCATTCTCATTTTGCAGGTGAGGAAAGCAGGCTTGGTGAGGTCAAGTAACTTCCTGAAGGCGCCCATCTCATAGCAATACCAGTGGCTGACACATCTGAGCACGTCTGCGTCAGGCACTGTATTGATGATTTTGCTTGTATCTTGCAACACTCGGAGGTGGGTATTATTATCCGCGTTTGCAAATGAGGAACCTGACGCTTAGAGAGGGTGATTAACTTAGCCAAGGTCACGGGGTGAGTGGGTAGCAGAGCCTGGGTCACGAAGCCGACATCCTGATCCTAACTTGAATGTTCTTTTTCCAACCTTGTAGCTCCTCTTTCCCATTCACATCCTAGACTGCTGCCAGGGCTGGGCCTTCCTATAAGTAAAGTGAGTGGCTGCCTACTTGCTTTGATGTTGGCAAAATTCTCTTCTCACACTCCCCTCCTACCAAGCCTGCCTTAGGATCTGAAAGTTCAGTCGCTCCTTGAGAACCGTGTAGAGCCAGCTAGATCAGTGGTCGGCAAACTCATTAGCCAACAGAGCCAAATATCAACAGTACAACGATTGACATTTCTTTTGAGAGCCAAATTTTTTAAAATTAAACTTCTTCTAACACCACTTCTTCAAAATAGACTTGCCCAGGCCGTGGTATTTTGTGGAAGAGCCACACTCAAAGGGGCCAAAGAGCCGCATTTGGCTCGCGAGCCGCAGTTCGCCCACCACGGAGCTAGATCCGAGCACTTGACTCGTTGCTTCCTCTCTCTGGAATGTTCTTTCCCTCCTGCCTATACAGTGAACAACTCCTGGGTGTCCTTCCTCATTCTGGTGAACTACAGAGTGTTTTTCTAAATCCAGCCGATAGGTCACTTCTACTGGGAAGCCTTCCGTGCTTGCACCAGAGTTAGTCACCACTTAGTTCACATGACGCTTTGTTCACCCCTCTGTTGCAGCAAGTGTCACAACAAATTGACAGTTTCCTATGGATTTGAGTGACCCCACGGTAAGATGGTGATTTCCTCTGGGAGAGCTTCTTATTGTTTTCATGTCTTTGTATTAGACACGGTGTGTGCTTCATGAACATCTAAATGAATGAATGGTCCCGGGTCCGGGTGAGGCCATGTGCCCCTGGGTCTGGGAGAGGCCACGCGCCCCCGGGTCCGGGTGAGGCCATGTGTCCCTGGATCCAGGTGAGGCTGGGTCCCGGGTCCGGGTGAGGCCTCGCGCACCCAGGTCCGGGTGAGGCCACGCGCCCCTGGGTCTGGGAGAGGCCACGCGCCCCTGGGTCCGGGTGAGGCCATGTGTCCCTGGATCCGGGTGAGGCCTCGCGCACCTAGGCCCGGGTGAGGCCACGTGCCCCTGGGTCTGGGAGAGGCCACGCGCCTCCGGGTCCTGGTGAGGCCATGTGTCCCTGGATCCGGGTGAGGCCTCGCGCACCTAGGTCCGGGTGAGGCCACGCACCCCTGGGTCTGGGAGAGGCCACGCGCCCCCGGGTCCGGGTGAGGCCATGTGTCCCTGGATCCGGGTGAGGCTGGGTCCCAGGTCCGGGTGAGGCCACGCGCCCCTGGGTCTGGGAGAGGTCACGCGCCCCTGGGTCCGGGTGAGGCCACGTGCCCCTGGACCCGGGTGTGGCTGGGTCCCGGGCCTGGGTGAGGCCACGTGCCCCTTGGGTCTGGGTGAGGCCACGTTCCCCTTAGTCCGGGTGAAGCCGTGCCCCTGGGTCCGGCCGAGACCAAACCAGAGGGAGTCGGACCTCCGTTACCACCATTTGTCCACCATCCAGAGCTGAGGGGTCAGTGCTGACATGTACACATAAGGAACTGGTGGACATTGAAATTGGGTCTCAAAAGAACTGTTGGTCCAGAAAGAAACTCATTACAGACTGATTCATTTGCCTGTCAGCATAACTATTATTGCTCGTCTCACATTCAGTTCTTATAAGTATATATCTAGTGACATATGATCTCGCTCATCTAGGGGAAATGATGAACAACATAGACTGAGGAACAAGAACAGAACCAGAAACAAGGAGGCATCGATCGGACTATCAGGCCTCAGAGGGAGGATAGGGGAGGTTGGGAGGAGGGGGGAGAGATCAACCAAAGGACTTGTGTGCATGCATATGAGCCTATCCAACAGTTAAGTTCAACTGGGGGTTGGGGCATCCGTGGGGTGGGGTGTGGGATGGGAATGGGGGGATGAGGACAAATATGTGACACCTTAATCAATAAAGAAATTTAAAAAAATAAATAAATGAATGAATGACCCATCCGTAATCGCTATCAAGGCACTCTTATGCATCTGAGTGCTGTTTTAGAGATGAGGAAATAGGCTCAAAGAAGTGACTCACCCAAGGCCACTCGGCCAATTAAATATTGGAGTCTGGGCTCCAGAGAGGTGATGAGGTCGTGCCTCATGAAGTCTCTTGACAACTGGTGAAGCTCCAGGACTTGACGCTGCTGTTACTCTCTATCTGCTGTTACACCCAGGGTCCTTGAACTCGCCCCAAATGAGCCTGCAGGTGGCAACAGAGGCCAAGAAAAGGTGCAGCGTCTGGTGGGAGCCCCTGTCTGGGGGTGTGTGTAGGAAGGCAGAGCTCCCTGAGGGCATGGGGCATGGTGACAAAAAAACCCAGGCAAGGGAGAAACATCTCATGCGTCCATCATTGTGACTCAGAGAGGAATTGTTGCCCCTTTCAGTGTAAACACTAGTCATAAAGTTGCAGCAAAGAAAAGGAAAAGCAAGTAAAATAAAAGGACATCAAATATAACAAAGTGAAACCTTATATTTGGATGGAAAAGCCAAACAATCTGTCTCAAGCCACAGAGTTAGAAAGTGGCAGAGCCGGGGGAGGGGGGGCAGAGGGGGGAGGGTTGTCCCAGGGCCCATTGCCTCATGTCACTTGCAGAGCAGGGCTCCACCTGATGGTTGAGCACAGAGCAATCAGGTGTAGGTCCAGGTACATTAGATGGGACCCAGAGGGTGTTTGGTCATGGACTGATGGCCCCTGGAGGGTCGAAGCTTCTGGCTTGTGGGGCTCTGTCCCCAGCTCTGCCCTAACAAACATTTTTAGCCATGGCTCATTTATTTATTTTTATTCCCCCCCTCCCCCTTTTTTAAAAATTTCTTTATTGATTAAGGTATCACATATTTGTCCTCATCCTCCCATTCCCATCCCACACCCCTCCCCACACATGCCCCCAACCCCTGTTGTCCTTAACCGCTGGTTAGGCTCATATGCTTGCACACAAGTCCTTTGGTTGATCTCTCCCTTTACCCCCACCTTACCCTCACTCTGAGGCCCGACAGTCTGATCCATGCCTCCTTGTTTCTGGGTCTGTTCTTGTTCATCAGTCTACGTTGTTCATTATTTCCCCTAGATGAGTGAGATCATGTGCTATTAGAAATACACTTATAAGAACCGAAAATGAGACAAGCAATAATGGTTATGCTGACAGGCAAATGAATCAGTCTGTAGTGAGTTTCTTTCTGGGCCAACAGTTCTTTTGAGACCCAATTTCAATGTTACACAGTTCCTTATGTGTACATGTCAGCACTGACATTTCAGTTCTGGATGGTGGACAAATGGTGGTAATGCTGGTCTGACCCTCTCTGGTTTGGTCCTGGGCAACCTGTAGTGACGCACAGCTGTTAAATATTCCCATCCCACACCCCTCCCCACACATGCCCCCAACCCCTGTTGTCCTTAACCGCTGGTTAGGCTCATATGCTTGCACACAAGTCCTTTGGTTGATCTCTCCCTTTACCCCCACCTTACCCTCACTCTGAGGCCCGACAGTCTGATCCATGCCTCCTTGTTTCTGGGTCTGTTCTTGTTCATCAGTCTACGTTGTTCATCATTTCCCCTAGATGAGTGAGATCATGTGCTATTAGAAATACACTTATAAGAACCGAAAATGAGACAAGCAATAATGGTTATGCTGACAGGCAAATGAATCGGTCTGTAGTGAGTTTCTTTCTGGGCCAACAGTTCTTTTGAGACCCAATTTCAATGTTATACAGTTCCTTATGTGTACATGTCAGCCATGACATTTCAGTTCTGGATGGTGGACAAATGGTGGTAATGCTGGTCTGACCCTCTCTGGTTTGGTCCTGGGCAACCTGTAGTGACGCACAGCTGTTAAATGCTAGTAAGCCATGGCTCATTTAAAAAGCAGAGGAAAGGTCATCGAGATTGCCAAGGATAGGACACTGAGTACTTCCAAGTGCCCATGTGGAAGAGTGGGGAATTGTACAAATCTAAGCGGTATGGGGGGATGGAACAAGGTGACATTTCACCCTTGTGTCCCAAATTGGGCAAAGTCGTCATGGAAGAGGCTGGCTTCAGCGGTGGAATATATGGAAAAGAACAGGACTGGGGCCCTTATGTCACAACTCATGTTTGTGTAGCATTTGTAGGGCATCTCCATGATCTCTTCACTCCTGTCTGGGATAGGGGAAATTTGCTCTTTAATTTTCAATTTAGCTCCAAACCCCATTCCTCCTACTGATCCCCCAATTTATACATTTATATTACCTGCCCAGGCCCTGTAGGAATTTGAATTTGTGGCCCCAGCCCTATAGGTCACGGGGACATTGATCATTTTCAGAATAATGAAAATAATGTTTCAGAATTAACACTCGTATGTAGGATTGTCAGATAAAGTACAGATGCCCAGTTAAATCTGAATTTCCGGTAAACAAAAAATTTTAAATATACTATGTCCCATACCACACACTATGAGTTGGTAACGGGGAAACTGAGTCTGGGGGTATCTTATGTGATTAAGTGGCCGAACTATAGAGTGAATTGCGTTTCTGTAACGCCTGGGCTACTTCTCTGCTTTTGGTCACATCTCCACGCAGGCTGCATGTTCTGCTCATTCTTTCTTCAGACCGTGTCTCACCTCCAGTCCAGCCATCAGCCCTGCCACAGGGGCATATTCTCCATCTCTTTGGCTATTGCACAATCTCCACGTTTGATCTCATCCTCTCTTTCCTCCCATTATTTTGATATAAGCAACATGAGTAGCATTGGGTTAAAAAACAAAACAGGATGTTCAACTAAGTTTGAAATTTAAAAAATAATGAATAGTTTTTATTGTATGGGACCGTGGTCGGCAAAGTGCGGCTTGCGAGCCACATGCGGCTCTTTGGCCCCTTGAGTGTGGCTCTTCCACAAAATACCACGGCCTGGGTGAGTCTATTTTGAAGAAGTGGCGTTAGAAGAAGTTTAAGTTTAAAAAATTTGGCTCTCAAAAGAAATTTCAATCATTGTACTGTTGATATTTGGCTCTGTTGACTAATGAGTTTGCCCACCACTGGTATGGGACATAGTATATTTAAAATTTTTTGTTTATCTGAAATTCAGATTTAACTGGGCATCTGTACTTTATCTGACAATTCTACATACGAGTGTTAATTCTGAAACATTATTTTCATTATTCTGAAAATGATCAACGTCCCCGTGACCTATAGGGCTGGGGCCACAAATTCAAATTCCTACAGGGCCTGGGCAGGTAATATAAATGTATAAATTGGGGGATCAGTAGGAGGAATGGGGTTTGGAGCTAAATTGAAAATTAAAGAGCAAATTTCCCCCATCCCAGACATTCAAATTCAGATTTTAAAAATATATAATAGCCCTGACCAGTTTGACTCAGTGGATAGAGCGTCGGCCTGCGGATTGAAAGGTTCCGGGTTCGATTCTGGTCAAGGCCACATGCCCGGGTTGCGGGCTCAATCCCCAGTAGGGGGTGTGCAGGAGGCAGCCGCTCAATGATTCTCTCTCATCATTGATGTTTCTATCTCTCTCTCCCTCTCCTTTCCTCTCTGAAATCAATAAAAATATATTTAAAAATATATATATATAGCAAGTCCCTATGAAAGCAAAAAGCAAACACACACACACACACACACACACCCATGGCTTTCAGAATTGACTTCCTATCTGAAACCCAGGCTAAGCCAAAGCACTGGACTGGCATTGGAGGCGCCAATGAGATCCCTCTCCTCCCCACCCCAGCAAATTTTCTCACTGTGGCCCATCTCACCCCTGGCCATCTTCCACTCTGCCAGTCCTGCTGGCCACTCAGTCCACAGTGATCTTTCCCTTTCCATGGTCAAAGTGCTCCTCGCTGCCCGGGGACAGCACTCTGGGTCACATCATTTTCCTCTCCAGCAGGCCACCGGGAAGACAGGGAGTGACTTTGAGAGGCCCCTACCAGGTGCCATGTCCTTTCTTTGCAGATGTTTGCTTATTGTTGATCTCTTCTTTGTGAGATGGTGAGTCACTCTATGGTAGCAACCCTGGGTCATATACCTCCAAAATCTATAGTAAGTTGTGGTATGAAGATGTGTTCAGTGTATATTTACCAAGAGGGCCAAGATCATGCAAACGCATGAACTTAGTTACTGCAGATTGGAAGCAAAACCATCCACTAGTGCTTCCCCCGCCCCCACATTTCCTTACCAGCCTCCCACACCTCCCAATTCTAGTTACAAGCATTTTTTTTTTTTTTTAAATCTGAAGCCTTTAGCACAATTTAAACCTTGGCTTAAAAAATCCATTTTTTTTTTTTTTTACAGAGCTGATTAGGACCTAAATTTGGAAGATGCTGGTTCTCGATTGGCCCTAATTCAAAAAAGTATTGTTCTATTGGAAAATTAGCTGTAGCACCTTCAAAGGCCTCCTCTTGTGCGTGTTGAACTGAGCCAGATTTGGGGCTTTGAAAGGAATACTGGCTAATCTTGGCCGAGCCCCACCTTTTGTTTCTAAGCGGGGAAAAGGCTGGAGGAACACAGATGACTCAGAGCAAAGGACCAGTTGGCCCCAGATGTGATCCGCTTCTGATGGGAAAGGGCACGGATCCTGGAAATATATGAATTAGACTCGAAGCTTGGAAAAAGAAAGGGACAGGTGCCAGCCAAGCAGCCTTTCGGTTTTGCTAACTCCAAAGATTTTTCAAATATTCCCCGCCCTCCTCACGATTCCTGGCCTCCCCAGCTACTCCAGCTGTGAGGTGCCGAGTGCAAGTCTGCTGGGCTGGCTGGGCTGCCACGCCGGGTCTGCTGTGCAGCCAGCGGTGCCTTCCTGGAGCTCCCTCTTCAAGACTTCTTCCTGCTGCATGGCGGCGCCCAGGAGCTGCCCAGGCAGGGCCGGAAACGTCTGGAAGCCCCCTTGCCTTTGGAATTTTTTATTACTCCTTTTCTTTTTAAATGGAGTCCCTTCCTTTCCATGGAAAAGGTTGTCATGACAAATAATATGTCTCTTTTTTTTATTATTGATTTCCAAACTTCTCCATGGGGGGTGGGGAAATGCTTTTCAAAAAATTAAAATAAACTTGAAGACATTCTTTATATTCATCAACTTCAAAGAGGCTATATATACTAGGCTCCTCTGGCAGGACTCAGAGCAGAATTTCTTAATAAAAAATCAGGAACAGAGAGAAAAGGAGACCAGGACACATGAGTGAAATTTACTGGATTAGTGTTTTTCCTTAAATAGTTTAGTGTCTGGGGGCAGGGAGAGGGAGTGTGCATGTGGGTGTGTGCCAGGTACGGTGCTGGCAGCTGGGGATGCAGATGCATAAATGAATGAAATAGTCCCTGGCTTTCCATGCCTGATGGAGGAACTGGACTTAGGCGCCCTGTGCCCAGGAGAAGCAGTGCGGTGGAGTGGTTAGGGACACTGCCTGCAGAGTCAGAAGGCCTGGTTTGTGCATTGGCTCTGCTGCTTGCTTAGGGGCTCTGTGGCATCGGGCAAGTTACTTAGCTTCTCTGTGCCTTACATTTTTTTTTGCATCCTAAAACGGGGTTTATTATAAACCCTACATGATGGGGCTCCTGTGAGAATTTAAGGAGTTAAGATAGTTAGAAGTACTTTGAAGCACAGTGCTTGGCACTTGTGTTTACTACCCCGGGTTAGAAGGTGTGGAGGAAGTGTGTGGGAGCACAGAGGAGGGGCAGCTGACTGCCTGCCTGTGGCAGGGGAGGCTGCAAAGAGCAGGTGACAGCTGATCTGTACCCCGAAAGGTGAGTAGGAGTTTGGTAGACAAAGCTGGTGCCAGTGAACCTGGCTGGGGTGGGAGTAGGGAGGGCGCTGGTCAGAGGCAGGAGGGAAGGCGGCGGCTGCAGCAGGAGCAGAGGCCAGTGTGGCCGCAGCCAAGGATTGTATCTGGGTTGGGGAGGGAGTAAAGCACCAAGGAGTCTGGAAAGGCGGGGTCAGGCTAGACTGGGAAAGGCCTGGAGTTCCTTGTAATAGGTCATTCATTCATTCATGTAAATCACCTCAGCTGTATCTGACAAACTAAAGGAGCGCTTCAATATTAGCACTGTTATTACTACTTTTATTATCAAGTTCTTTACAGACACCATCTCACTGAATTCTCAAGACAGCCCTGGGAAGTAGGTTCTACTGTCCCCATTTTATAAACAGAGAAAGAAGGCTGAGGGAAGTTACATAACTGGCCCAGCCTCACTGAGCCAGTAGGAGGCAGAGCCAGGAGGTGGTAGAGCTGGAATTTGAACCTGAGTCTGAGTCTAGAGCCGAAGTTCTTAACCATGACTTGGTGCTTTCTCACAGTGTTCTCATGGCTGCCTTAGAACAGGGCTTCCCGCTTGCCTAGTGAAATGGGATTGTTTGTGAATACCATACTGTTTACTTTGAAAGATATAAATTAAAGGAATCCAATAAAGCTGTCTGACAGGGACCTTGGGTGAATACATGCGCCCTCAGCCTGGGTGTGTGTCAGGCAGTCTGAGTGTGTGTCAGGCAGCCCGGGTGTGTGTCAGGCAGTCTGGGTGTGTGTCAGGCAGCCCGGGTGTGTGTCAGGCAGCCCGGGTGTGTGTCAGGCAGTCTGAGTGTGTGTCAGGCAGCCCGGGTGTGTGTCAGGCAGCCTGGGTGTGTGTCAGGCAGTCTGGGTGTGTGTCAGGCAGTCTGAGTGTGTGTCAGGCAGCCCGGGTGTGTGTCAGGCAGCCTGGGTGTGTGTCAGGCAGTCTGGGTGTGTGTCAGTCAGCCCGGGTGTGTGTCAGGCAGCCCGGGTGTGTGTCAGGCAGCCTGGGTGTGTGTCAGGCAGCCCGGGTGTGTGTCAGGCAGTCTGGGTGTGTGTCAGGCAGCCCGGGTGTGTGTCAGGCAGCCTGGTGTCTGTCAGGCAGCCCAAGTGTGTGTCAGGCAGCCCGGGTGTGTGTCAGGCAGCCCGGGTGTGTGTCAGGCAGTCTGGGTGTGTGTCAGGCAGCCTGAATGTATGTCAGGCAGCCCGGGTGTCTGTCAGGCAGCCCGAGTGTGTGTCAGGCAGCCCGGGTGTGTGTCAGGCAGTCTGGGTGTGTGTCAGGCAGCCCGAGTGTGTGTCAGGCAGCCCGGGTGTGTGTCAGGCAGTCTGGGTGTGTGTCAGGCAGCCCGGGTGTCTGTCAGGCAGCCCGAGTGTGTGTCAGGCAGCCCGGGTGTCTGTCAGGCAGCCCGGGTGTGTGTCAGGCAGCCTGGGTGTAGGTCAGGCAGCCTGGGTGTAGGTCAGGCAGTCTGCGTGTGTGTCAGGCAGCCTGGGTGGGGAACGCTTGGGCTGTATCTCCAAGGCTCAGGCCCCAGAGAAGAGCCGTTTGACCCCCTGGTGCCCTCAGCACAAAGACTGCCATGGCAGCCCCAGTTAGCATTTCTTTGCAGACTACTTGGCAGGGCTGGAGCGGTACCTGATACCCTCTGGGGTCACTTTGCTTTGAGCAAGGACTTGGCTCCCTGAGGGGTCAGCGCAGGCCAGGGTGTGCAGGTCTCCAGGCCTTGGACAAGAGCCCAAACATCTTCCGATTGGACCAGGGCCTGGGATACCTTCTCTTCCACCCTCTCACGGCTGGCTGGGCACTTGTGCCCTGGGTCAGTTCTGCAGGGCCACTCCCTTCCTTTGGGAGACACTCATTGGTGGAAGGCACTGAGTCAGCGGGCCCCCAGCACCTGCCGGGAAGTAGCTGGGGAGGGAAGGAGGTTTTCCAGGGGGGAAGCAGGCAGCAGGCGCCAGGGAGTTCCCCTCCTCCACTTCCCTGTTCTCTGTGGACTGACTAGTATCTTTAGTGCCAGGGGTTAAAGGAATCACCAGGGGCTTTTTGTGTGTGGAGGGGGGAGGGGGCGGGCAGGGGGGATAGGGAGGGCGGGGACCTTTGCTCTGTGTTTGTGGTGTTTGCCTTCAGTCACGATTCCAAATAACTTGATTTGGGGAGAGAGGGGAACCTCACCTTGCTTTTTGGCTGCGGGCAGTGCTTTCCGGGCTCTCTGTTTGACAGGGAGAGTTGGTAAAGTGATGGCACTCTTTTGGGAAGATAAGTGACTGCCCTTTGGAGTGAAAGAGGGAAGAGGAAGACAGAAATGCACATTCTCAGGCACAGCCCCAGATCTGCATTAGGAACGGGTAGACGAATAGAATGAATGTGCCATTGGCCAGGTGGCCCGTGGAACTTGGTAAGGAATTACCGCAGGCCCTGAGCCTGGGCAGGTCTATGAAGACGATGTGGGCCTTGGACCAGGAGGCCCAGAGGACTTTCTCAGAATGCCTGAGTTGAAAAACTGAAACTAAGATGATACTTTCACCCTCAAAGTTGGTTTTCTAACCACATGGCTGGATGAACAGAAAGCAAAAGCCCATGAGAACCCAGATGTCCTGTTATTAAACATCTATTTCTAATGTATTTATTTACAACAACAAAAAAAGAAAGAAATCATCAGGGGTTCTGGGGCATTTACCCTGGGACAGGGGCCCTGCATTGGCATCCCAGTGCAGATGAGCTGCTCCGAAGCAATGTCCCTCAGAGAACCCTGCTCGCCCCACAATTCACTCTTATTCTCTCTCTTCCCCTTTGCAACATTCATTCCAGTTTATCTGTATATATAAAAGCCTAAGCAACTGTACAACTGGTCCACTGAATGACCGGTCACTATGATGTGCACTGACCACCAGGGGGCAGACGCTCAATGCAGGAGCTGCTCCCTGGTGGTCAGTGTGCTACCATAGCCAACTTCCCATGGTCCCTCCCCTGAGCTGGTCGCCCTGATCGGCCCTGATCGCAGGCCAGGCCGAGGGATCCCACCTGTGCATGAATTCGTGCACTGGCCTCTAGTAGTTCTATAATTTTATGGCTTTCTTGCTTAATGTCCCTGCCCCTCCACCTGACTGTAAACTCCAGGCAGGCAGGGAACATGCCTGTTTTATTCCCTGTTGTGCAGCCAGGTGGAGCCCATGGCTCTTTTGTCTGCATTTCTGGCTGTTCCTTCTCTCCCTCCTTCCCTGGCTCTGGTGCCTTCTCCTCTTTCTGGCCTTAAATAGCGAGTTCTTCAAGGCTGGCTCTTTGGTTACCTTCATCCCTCTTTTCCCTAAGCCATCTCACTCATGCTTCGTTTCATCTACTTGATATCTTTGTCTGTACGTCTTAGTGTCACCCCAGGTTGTCAGTGACCAAGGCAAACACGTGGTTTCTTTCCTAGCCCTTGGCCCCTTTCCAGTGTTCTCGGAGTATGTGGCTCTATCGGGCGGTCACATGGGCAGGCCAGGCGCCAGGAGTCACCCTGACACCTCCTTATTACTTATCCTCCCCCCAAGTCCAGTCACTGTTATCTCTTACTTATCTCCCCAGCCCATCTACTTCTCACCATCTCTGCAGTCCCCATCCTGGTCCTCACCACCTGCTCCTTTCGCCTGACTGGCTTATTAACTAGCCTCCCCACTTCTATTCTGGTCGCCTTCACTCTTCATGCTCCAGCCAGAATGTTCTTGAAATGCAAATTCGATCTTGTCAGTATCCTTCCTCCCCTCCTCCACACACTCACTTGAAAACTCTTGCTAGAGCTTCCATTGCTCAGCCACAGCCCAGACCACACAGTGGACTGTCACAGGAGTATGTTCTCTGGCCTGTGTGCTGGGGGCATTTCACTTAGAAATTGGAGAACTTGGGTAGGCAAAGCCCTGAGCAGCTAGCACCCCCTGAGGGCACCAGGAAGCGGAAAGAGAGGGGATAAGGGCTAACTTGGCTCCGTCGCCGCCATGCCTGCCGCCTGAAGTTAGAGCTCAGGGTACTGAGGCCCTCACCCTCACCCACCTCTGTTGACCTCCTTCCCTCTCAGTCAGTCCCTGTACCCCATCTGGGGACCTTCCCCACGGATGCCAGCCCCTGTCTCAGCCCAGATGGGTTCCTTTTGGAGGTGGCTCTAAGAAGTATCCACCAGCCATAACCGGTTTGGTTCAGTGGATAGAGCGTCGGCCTGTGGACTGAAGGGTCCCAGGTTCGATTCTGGTCAAGGCATGTACCTTGGTTGCAGGCACATCCCCAGTGCGGGGTGTGCAGGAGGCAGCTGATCGATGTTTCTCTCTCATCGATGTTTCTAACTCTCTATCCCTCTCATTTCCTCTCTGTAAAAATTCTATAAAATATATCTTTAAAAAAAAAAAAAAGAAGAAGAAGTATCCACCAGCCAGGAGATAGCAATCTAGAAATGTGTACTAAGAGCATTGAGTGTTTTTGCCTTTTGATCGAGTAATTCCATTTTAGTAGTTTCCAATTTAGGAGTAGTTTATAACAGGTTTATGATGGGGAGTTCATTTTCCCCATGGGGAATCCATCTTTTTTGTTTGTTTGTTTGTTTGTTTGTTTGTTAATCCTTTCTGGAGGATATATATTTTTTTGCATTTATTTTTAGATAGAGAGTGGAAAGGAGGACGGGTGGGAGAAAGAGAGAGAAACATTGATGTGAGAGAGAGAGACATCGATTGCTTGCCTCCTGCATGGGCCCCGACCAGGACCAGGGATTGCATCTGCAACCCAGATACGTGCCCTTGATTGGGAATTGAATCTGAGACCCTTCCGTGCGTGAGCCAACGCTGTAACCACTGAGCGACACTGGCCAGTGTGGGAATCCAACTTGGAGGGAACTTCTTCTAGATTCCATTTGATTTGCTGCTGTAATAAGATGTGGACCTTCTTTGGTTTTGGTCATAGACTGAACAGAGAGGGTGAGGCAGTCAAGGAGGACGTAAGCTGTCAAGGGGGCCCTGGTTCCAAAAGGAATCCGGGTCTGAAAAGGAGATCGCTGTGGTGCTGAGTGCACAAAAATTCGTGTGGGGAGCCTGTAAAAAGGGAAACTGTATGCGTCCGCACCTCCCACTCTGATTCAGGAAGTTTGGGTGGTTTCCAGGAACATCTATTTTTAAGAAGCTTCCCTGCAGATTTTGATGCACAGAGAAAAGATTCTGAGAACCACGGCTTAGACCAAAATCTACCCTAGTCCATTTCGTTTTTAAAGAAATCCCCTGGGTCTTATTTTCATGGAAATATGGTATGTCACACAGGATCCTTGCACTCAAGAAATATCTGAAATACCAGACAAGCATTCTTACCACACAGTTATTGGGAGAAGACAATAACTTTGCATATAGTTACAAAAGACATTATGCAACCCATATACCATTTTTAAGTGCACACGCTGCTAGATACTGAGAAATCTAGAATGACTTCCTTATGCAAACGTGTTCTGCTCACAAGCAAGGATGGACACTTGACTTCTTCTCCTGGGGGTCATGGTCATGGAAAATGGGTCCACTTTTCCAGGATCACCTTCCCGGCACTAAGATTCTGCCGTAATGTGATTTTAGAAGCCGCTGGGAGTTCCTTTTTGTATCTGCCTAATCCAGTGGTCTTCTCTGCATTCGGCCTGCAGGTCAGTTTGGTAAATCAGGGCTGCAGTTCTTCCCATTGTTAGGACGATAGCTATTTGGTGGGAGGTGTTATGAATTTTGCCCACTGATTCTCACAATGTGCTGGGCATTGGAATCACTAGGAAAGCTTTTCAAAACCAAAATGTCCTGTATGCGCCTTAGACTGATCCCATCAGAACCTCAGGGTGGGGCATTGGTTCTCAGATATCAGTATTTTTAAAGTCCTCAGGGGATTCTAGGTGCAGGGTGGTTGAGAACTATTCATTGGGTCTAAATGCCACCTGAGATAGGAATAGAAGCATAGCAAGAACTTTCATGGAAAACCAGGAGAAAAATACTTCTTTTCCTTGCCCCCTACCTACATTTCTGACTCCATGGTGACTTTCTGTGTCCACTTGTCTTTCTGTGGTTTGTTTTGTTTCTTGTTCTTGTTCTTTTTTCTCTCTTCACAGCCTTCAAGTATTACCTTCCATGTGGCTTCCAGGTACCCAAGATATATATATAAATATATAAATATATAAATATATAAATATATAAATACACACACACACACACACACACACACACACACACACACACACACGAGGCCTGATGCACAAAACTGGTGCAAGGGTAGGCCCTCGAAGCCCTGGTTGCCTTGCAGCCAGCCCTGCGGCCCCGCCCCCCACCCACTGGTCTTTTCAGAAGGTCATTCTGGAAGGTTGTTCCACCGTCCAGTCTAATAAGCATATTAGCTCTTTATTATATAGGATATCAATGGAAGTTCCTGGTCTCTGCTCCATACTCACTAAATCAGAATCTCTGAGGGTAGTTCCATAAATCTGGATTTTTAACAAGATCCTCAATGATTCTTATATACTCTAAAGTTTAGGTATTTGGGCCCTAAACTCACTAGTCTAGTTATGTATGGGTACAGTCATGCTTAGGTCCAAAATATTGAGGATGAAGACTTAAGAACAATCTTAACAGGAATATTATATATTTTACCCCACAAAGAGGGGACAAAGAAGGATGATCAAAGGGCTGAATATTAATTTACTAACTAGTTTGACTCTAGTTTAGAGATATAAATAAAAATCCCTGAGACTATTTCCTATTTTTTTCTTTTATTGAATTTATTGGGATGCCATCTATAGTAATATTAAAAGCATAATATGCTAATTAGACTGGCCATTCTTCCGGATGTCCTTCCAGGATGAAGCCGGGGCTGCAGCCATGGGATCAAGGCAGCCGCTGTGGCTGTGAGGGAAGGATCCAGGCGGCCGTGGCTGCGAAGGCCTACTCTTACATGCATTTCGGGCATCAGGCCTCTAGTTGGTTAATAAAATTGTATAGGTTTCAGGTGTATAATTCTACTACATCATCTGTATATTGTATTGTGTGTTCATCACCCCAATTCAAGTCTCCTATTTATCCCCCCATACCCTCTTCTACCTCCCCCTCCATGGCTATCCTTAATAGACTGTGATATAAGGCAGACATTTCCCAATCCCGATTCTTATGAAGTGCCAGCCACCTGCAGCATTTACATCACGTCCGTTATCTATTGCCACAATAATGCTGTGTAATGTCCAACCATAAAACCTCAATGGCGCACAATAAACAGGGAGTTGTGCTCAGGAGTCTGTGGATGGGCTGGGGCTGGGTGACTCTGCTGCTCTGATCTGAGCTTGGAGAGGCACTCCCATGAGTCAGCATCTGTTGCAGGTCTGCTGAATTGATCAATAACTGGGGCAACTCAGCTTAACCAGTTGGCTCGTCCTGCAGCAGGCTAGCCCTGCGTGGCAGGATTCTAGAGAGTGGAAGCTTGCGAGGGCTCTTAAAGCTCAGGTCTGCAATTCGAGTCACAGGACGAACCCATATTAAAAAAGTGGGGAAACAGACTCGCCTTTGGATGAGGGAAGTTGTTACGTTACAGTCCAAAGGGTGTGGCTGCAGGGAGGACAGTAATTGATGCCTTTTATGCAAACAATTGACCATATCCATCCCCTAACTTTCATTCGTTTAGGTCAGTGGTTGGCAAACTCGGTAGTCAACAGAGCCAAATATCAACAGTACGACGATTGAAATTCCTTTTGAGAGCCAAAATTTTTAAACTTAAACTTCTTCTAAAGCCACTTCTGCAAAATAGACTCGCCCAGGCTGTGTTATTTGGGGAAGAGCCACACTCAAGGGGCCAAAAAGCCACATGTGGCTTGCGAGCCGCGGTTTGCCGACCACGGGTTTAGCCTAACCTTCCAGACCCTGCACGGTCTGACCAAACAACACTTTCCAAAGTCACGTCCTAATGTAAGGCCTACACATCCGCACTGTCACAGGGGGCTTTCTCCATCTGTCCTCTCTGCCTAAATGTCTTGTTCCTCAGTCTCTGCAAATCCAAATCTTAGATATTCTGTAGGCCCCTGTTTATTACCTGCTTTAAAAGCTGTCACTGATAACAGCAAATACAGTGTACTACTTCCCTGTGTACTTGGCAGTGAGGAAAAGGGTATTAAAGTCACACAAATCTGAGAACAGTTCAACCATCGACTTGTTTGATCTTAGCTGCTTAATTTTGCTAAGCCTATTGTTCTAACTGTCTAAAATCAGGATAATACCCACTTGCAGGATGATTATAATAAAAATAATGTGTTTAAAGTTTCTAATATTGAGAAGGTTCTTGATAAATGATGGCTATTTTATGACCCCATTTTACAAGCTATTACCTTATTCTTTGCTATGTTGGCAGATGTCACCTATCTTTTCTTCTTCTTACCCACACTTTTCCTTCTTAAGGGCAAGGGCTGCCTTCTTTCTTATTACTGTTACCTGCATTTTACAGATGAGGAAACAAAGGAACCACACAATGTTCGGTGACTTGCTCAAGGTCAGGTAGTTAGCAATGGTGGCGCTTAGATTTGAATTCATTCCAGGATCTGCTTTCTAACCCCCTACCCTGTACTGCCTTATCTTGGCCTGGGCTCCCAGGGGAGCAAAGCCCAAGATCAAGGCTGATTTGAGACGGAGTGGGCAGGCCTGCAGGCCAGGGGGGCTGAAACAGGAAAGGAGGGAAGACCGATGGAGCTGGGCTGGTACTCAACTCCACCAGACCCTTGGAGTCTCCAAATCGTGGCCTGGGGAAATGAAAGGAGGAAGCATTCACGCATTGTCTCCAGTCACTGCTCCTGGGTTAACCACGAACTCCCTGCACTTCTGGTTGTGCACACTCAGCTCAGAGGCCGTTCCCTTGGCATCCCGCCACAGACCCCAGCAGCCCCGAGGCAGGAAGGCAGACAGCAGTCCAGGGCCACCAAAGGTACTTTCCCACCGAACCTGTGAACACCTGGCCACAGCTGACATGGGACTGGTGGCCGCAGCAGCAGGACAGGAGGGTTAGAGGGGCCATGGTGACTGCGAAGTGGGGTCTGAGAGGCATGCACCACCTCCGCAAACCAAGGTGAACAGTACTGCAACTAGGAGGGTTCTCTGAACTTCACCTAATGCAAAGACGGATGATTTACTTAAGTTTATTTTGGGAGCAGGCCAGTGTAGGAGGGAGTATTAAGAATCCTTGCCTCACGTTCCTTTTAATGAGTTCTATGGAAAGGCTTGGGCTCACCTGTGTTTTGAAACATGAAGTATGTGAGATCCTGGGAGAAGAGACAGTCTCTGAGGCTGACTTCCTTCTCAACTCACAGAAAGTTAAGTGCATAAGAAACTATGACTTCGAATTGGTAAGTTCCACCACGCAGCAGCATGTCCTAAAAATAACACGGCAGCAGTTGCAAGCTTTCCCGAGTCTTCTTAGCATCAGGATTCGTGTTGGGAGAAATGGTCAGCCTCTAAATGGACAGGTACCGCTTGTCTACACTGGTCTGTGCACCTTCCCCCGTGGAACCTTCTTCTAAATCAAAGGGCCCATTCAGGACTGGAGGGAAAAACTATAAAAGTTGCATGTTAGCCAGAGAAGAAAGTTATCTAACTTCTGGCTGGCAGTAAAACGTCATGTTGATAGCATGGTCATTTAGATCATTAAGCAAGCCGCTTGGGCTTACTTGAGGTAATGAAGTTCAGTGTAAAAGGCGGTAACACAAAGACCGAAGTACAAATCTTCCCCAAGCCCATTCCAGGTGCCAGCTCTCGGGCAAACAAAGTTCTCTTATGTCTCAATTTCCTATAAAATATCACTTCTTTACTATTTTAGTAACAAGAGATAATACTGAAATTAATTTGTCTCTTGCTGAGTTCACAACTGACATTTTAAAAGGTAACAATAACTATATATTTTGCCCAATTTACACTATTGCAATAGTCTACTAATGTAATATTGAGTGAATGTAAGAAATGTCATGAGACAACTGTGGGTCGGGAAGAAATAAGGGAAAAGTGACCCTTATGATTCTGATGTCTTTTAGAATGCATGTCTATACTCCAGCAGAAACAAACCCAGGCAAGAATGCTACTCCAATGTAAGTATAAATATGTATATAAATATATAAGAAAGAGCAAATAATCGGGGTTCAGTTTTGCCAATTTTATTGAACCAATAAAATTCCTACTAATAACAATGAAATAAACTTTTGCAAGTATAAATGTGATACAGTTTAACAAAACCCATTGTTCTGTACCTATAAATAGATTTTCAAAATGTCATAAAAAGTGCAGTTATGAATTGTTAACATGTTAATACACAGTTCCTTTATTTCAAATGTGTTTGTCTTGACTCACTAACAGTTCCTTCTGCATCTGTTCAAATAATATTACCCATCCCTCCAAAAAAAAAAAAAAGGCATTAAAGCACTAGAATATTACACATACACTGATCCATTCAGGTCAGCTTTAGTCAGAGTTGTAAAATCAGCAACGTAAGAAAAATAAAACCTAGTTATACATACAAAAAGCTTTCATGGGTTCTATAATATCCTTAACTGCTGACTCATGTGGAGGGCATAACGGTGGAGAAGGTTTATATGGGTAACTACCTCAGACCGCATCTACAGCGGGGTCTGATTCGCCAGAACACATTTAAAGTGGCTGTTTCTCAAGTTTGCTATTTTCGGAATTGAAACTATAAATAGAAGACTGCCATTTGACAATGCAAATTGTGTAAATCCTAAATTTCATCAATGATCTATTTGATAAAAGCTTATTCTAATGGAAAACCTTATATAGTAAGAGACTGATACATATCTAGCAGTCTTAAGATCATCCGCCTCACATTAGTCCAAAGTCACGTGCTTCGTAAAAAAACATTACAGTAACAAAGCACAGGACTACAAAGGCAAAACATCACAGCTTCTGATTACACTGAATAAAAAGTACCAAGGAACGCAAAAGATAGTTCTGTATTAATACTGATGAATTAAAGAACTATAATAGACATTTCACAGCATGCTACATATATCGCTCACAACTCAAGGATAAAATGAAGTCTAATTTTTGAAAGTCAAGAAGTTGGCAATCTGATTTCATGTGCAATTCAGCTACAAAGTCTTAATATATACATTCATCGTGTAGCTGCCCTGCAAAATCAGGATTAAAAAAAAAAAAAAGATTTCAAGTTCAAATCCTGTTTCATAAGCTAAAGGATACATCCAGTTCTTCCATGACCAGGAAAGGTATTTTCAGGTTTGAAGGGGCTAATCCAAGTAGCAAGGCCACGTTCCACGTCGACCTGACAGGGTCCTTGTTGACCTTGCTCAGACTGTGCCTGTGAAGTCGCTGTTCTAGTAGCACGAAGAGGCCACACTGGCTTGTGGTTTGCTTTTTCTGTCTCTCCTATCTTAGGTTGAGAAGAGTAAATGTGAAGAGAAAGAGGGAGGGAAAAATTGTATTTTCTTTCCAGGGAAGATGTATCAATGCAAAGGAAATATCTGCATTAGATAGAGTTCGGATAACTTTCCTTGAGGAACAAGGGTACCATTGAACTCTTGCATTTTATTTTAGAGAAGCGGTAAAATTCAGACAGGAGAAAACAGCCTCCACAATACAAAGGAAACTACTTGGCCACCCAGTTGATGTGTTTCCTTTAGCCTACATTTTGATCCTTCCATATCAGATTTAGAAGCCAGATGGAAAATTTGTGAAGACTGATTAAGGGAGAGATGTACAATCCATTTCATTCGGTGTCATGATGGATATATCTAGCTAACCAGGATTCAGACATTTGCTTCTAAGAGGTTAAATTGAGGGGTAGAAGAGAAGACTGTTTTTGCAAATTTATATACCAAGAATTATATTTGTCACATTTAAACTTACTAATGTTTGATACTGCCCTATGAGCTATAAAATGGGGTGTTTGTTCTAAAGGCTATTTTATAGTAGGCATTTCATTTTTCCAGAAATTTCCACAAGCACTGCAAAGAATCAGATATTCTTCCTTCCCCCTACTTCTTATCTCCTTTTTCAATTCTGTACTTCATGGTGGTGCAGCCATGATGAATTTAAAGCTAGAACAAATACTTCATGACATACGATTTAGTAAAAACCATTCCTTCAGTCTCCATTATTGTTTCATTCCTTAGCTAGGCATTGCTCCATTCCTGGGCCCTTAAAGGCATTTACTAGACTCTGCTGTCAGGATGGGTTGCTCATGAATGGGAGTGGAAAGCATCCAGATGCCACCATTGATCATAATAATCGATACTTTCAAACAGGTGGTTCGTTCGTCCCCATGCCAGACAACCATCTATAGACCACCCTGCCCCATGTGAGAAACCTGACAGGTTTTCCTCTGTGACAACACCGAGTACACACTGGTGGGAGAGGAAGAACTGGTGCGTCTTCCTCCCCTGCATTTCCTGCTCCTCACAGACACTGCCTGGATGGACCTAAGTGCAGCCAGAAAGAACCGATGACAAAGGCAACGCATTCCCTCTCCCTCCCATAGGACGTTCCCCCTCAAGAGAACAACAGGGTCGGCATGGGGGTGAGAAGCTTAGTCTGACCCAGGAAAGCTTCATCAAACTCTCACGCAGCTAATTTTGTGGTGGGCTTCCGTGATCCAATAGGACCACCTAACCATCTTTTAGCAGCTATCCTTCTATTAGACATGTGTTTCAAGGCCCAGATACCACCAAATACAACAAATGATCTGAAACACCGCCCATTTGTATGCCAGAAACCCCCTGTTTCACTGAAGGGTTACAGATCTGTCTGGACTCCTAGGGAACTTTAACTTCACATTCCAATAACTTGGACTAATACCAGTATTAACTACCTAATACAGATCCAGGTTAGTATGGCAATTCAATCACTTTAAAATCCTGTTAAATGCTAAGTTCTGCATGGTAGAAATAGTTCACTTTCTGTATCATGTATAAAATATAAAGATTCCTACTTTGTTAGAAGGCAAAAACCTTCTATGATTTATTTTAACTATGGAAGTAGTATTACTGAACAACAGAGAGTGAATCCATGAAAAGGTTGGATACTCTGAATGTACAGGCTCTTTGGGGATGAGGTAGAGGAGAGCAAGACATTTTGGCAGCTGGGAAAGGTGGAATAGTCTGGGATGGACAGGATTACACTTGGTGCTGCGTAATATCTGGTAGGGCATCTGGGGCAAGGATCAGCCAAAATATAGCTGGATGGTTGTGGGATTTAGGGGGAGCTGGGACAATGGAGAAAAAAATGACTTGGTAAAGTAAATGCTGGTGACTATCAGCAGGTGGCTGGTGATGTTTGGTTTGTAGTGTGACAAGGCATTCAGATCAAGATGGGCTGAGGGAAGGGGAGGAGAGGGAGTGGGTAGAGATTGAGGCACTTGGAAGATGAGAAAGCAGGTGGGAAGGGTGGATGGAATGCAGGCAGGAGCTCCCACGATGGGAAATGTCCTTTATAGTAAGTGTATGATGCTGAGGACAGCCACACTCTCGGAATTATGTCCCACGTGTTCTTTGAAAACCTTTTCCTTCCTCACCAGGCTCTGCCTTGACATATACCTCTACCTCTATGATCCATTTCACCCCTGCTGTTTTTGTTCTAGGTCTCACCTGAGCAGACACTGCTAACTAAGCCACATTAGCATGAAAATAAGCTCCACATCCAGGAGGCATGTAAGTTCTGTTGACTGAGATGAATACATTCATGTTACCGTACTCCTTCGAGGAAAGACTAGTTATTTTGATTCTCAGTCTCCAGAGGAATATTATAGGGAAACAGTTTATGATGATGGCCACCTAGAATAGGCTCTGATTATACAGATTAGCTAACTTAAAACTTGATCTGAATAGTACAGCCATATGTATTCAGTTTGCTGTTGAATTATCCTAAGAACATTTCATATACTATTTATGTAACATTATGGTTGCCTACGTTTATTCCATGTAAGACCATCTATTTGCATAAAAAGGAAAAGTCCTATTAGATAAAGAGGTTAAGGTCTTGCTTTCTGGAGGAATAATTCAGAATTGTCTTTAAACACAACTAAAACAACACAAAAACCTCATTCTACTGGTATAGTGCAGATCATTTTTACAATATGCACTGAAACTTATTTATTTCTCCCTGATGAATTTCTTTAGAGTTTAAAAGAATGTTACCGTCATATACGCATGCACTCTGCACTACAGTGGAGAACTATTTTTAAGCACAGATCTTTGTTTGTTGATTAATTTTGTTTTGCTGTGGCATAAAAATCTAAGTTTTTGGATTAAAAAAACTCTGTAAGGTGGAAAAGGAAAAAGAGTTCTGAAATAATGTTAGTTAGCTTTCAGAAGCACTGAAAAATTTTAGGGAACTGTAACACAATTAAAATAGGGGTTCTGGTTCAAATAGCATTTTGATATAAAGCTTACACTGAGTTCTCTGTTCTAAAATAGCCCTGTGAAGCTTGGCCATTATTTGGGTTTGAAGCCATGATTGAAGGCCAAGGCCATGCCCCAGATTCACACTGGCCATCTTTTATTTTAAAAGTACCCCAAATGAGACAAAGATCCTTCCCCAGACTAAGACAATATACTTAGTTAAAAAAGGTGAGGAAGGTAATAAGACGTCCTGTCTCAAAAGCCTCTTTTCTTCTACATATTATGAGTCTGCCCAAGAAGGCCTAATCTCAAGGATTCCCATGAGGCCACTTCTGGCCACTCACGCGGTCAAGGGATCGGGCTAAAGGACAGATTCACTTTCAGATGGCAGAGTATTTAGATATTTCTTAAGGGGATCTGAGAAAGGAAGAATTACAACAGAAGCTGGAAAACTTGAAATTCAAAGTAAATCGACATTGATCAAGCATTTACATCAGTGGGTGACTAAACTAACTTTAACATAACAAGCTACGAAGGTAGAGAATTCACATTCGCATGTGCTTTTTTTTTTTTTTTCCACGTACACTTGCACATTTAAAGTTTGGCACGATGTGAGCCCATGGGATAGGTTAGCATCTTGTATAACCACATCACTTCACCAATTGAACCAGATAGCTCTTTTAAAAATATCACATTTTAATATAAAAAGCTATACTATAAATTACTACATAGTAAATTCAATACTCTGAAAAAATACCACCCTGGAAAACCGCATCGGAATTTCAAGTCTGCATTAGATAAAGTCCACAGCAAGCTCGCTGTAAAATGGTATCCACAACCTGGAATGCTGCACATGCGTCAGAGTAGGTGCTTAATTAAGCACCTCCAGAGGTCACCTTCTCTAGGCTGGTTCACTGAGGTTCATAAATAGAATGTTTTGTTTCTGTTTATAGTTCCAAGCCAACTATTTTCCTGATTACTGATGAGATGGATCAATGCTGAGCTGGAAAGAAACCTTGCTAGGAAAGAGATCTAGTAAAGGCACTAAATTTCCATAACCCAAACTCCAACTACTTACATTTCTGAGGGAAAAAAGCAAAAAACAAAAATGAAGTGGCCCTTTTAGTTGCGTAAGCCTTGTTTCCTCTTTTGGTCTAAAGCTCATAATGGTGTTCTGTGAGAATTTCTCCTCCTTTTCAATATATAAAATTCATTTTCCTCCTATAATAGAGGTCCCCTGCACAAACACAGGCTATTAACTGAAGGACTCCTATTAAAAAAACAAATGTCAAGAATAAAAGAGATCCTCAACTTGAAAGTTTTCTAAAGTTTGGGAAGTTAAATGGACATTTATGTTGTTGTCTGGGTTTTGCCATTCTCCTATATACTTTTTAAATACATATCTATATAACATGATATTGAATAAAGCCAATATATGGCATATCAATAAACAAAACAGAAGAAACCCGGCACAAGTTCTTTAAGTAATCTCTTTAAATAAACCACCCTCGTCTTTAAAAAATTGGTAATTTTTTCCTCACATGGAAGTTTTCAAAGAAGATCCTGGAATCCAAAAATGCAGAACTGCCTTATGTTACTAGGCTCACAGTCTTCTTCCTATTTTCTCATCTGGGACAAAATCTAAAAGAAAGCAACCTACTGCATTGTACCAGAAAAGGATGATAAATGGAAAGGGGGAATCATTAAACAAAACACTAGCCCACTATTCTTTCATGAGAGAGGAAAAAGAAAAAGTCCTATATAACAAATAAGTCTAAAATGAAATCTTTGTGGGAAATCTAACAAAAATTTTAACTATTTCATATTATTTACTAGGAAAAAATTGATCTGCTTTTAAAAAATTAGCATGTTGGTGTACAATTCAAGTCACCACTAATTAACCACAAAGTGTTTAAGCCGTGCAGTTGTGTCCCACTGGATGGTTGTCAGCATCTCTTTAGGCACTTCGCTGGTTCATTAACGTAACACAAATTAAAGCTATAAACACATAATGTTGTGCTCTGTGAAGATAGTCTAATCAAGCAACATAAACCAATGCAAAAATGTGACTTTTTGGATGCTTATATTCCTCCCCTAAGACTTGTTCACTTTTTTTAAACTCGTCGTCCAAAGAGATTTTTCTGGGGAAGGGGATGCTTTGGCTTTATGAAAGGAACACTGTTCAACCCCAGTAAGGTGAAAGCCTTGTGCAATAAAGAAATCTGAACCAAATTTCTTTATGGCTCTGTCTTAAAGGACACTTCTGCAGTGACATAATAGGGGGGAAGTTTAGTTTAGTATGTTTTTTAACATATTGCACTCTTTTTGTTGTTGTTGTTGTTCATTCACATTAATGCATAGAAACACAATTTTTAACTTTGAATAATAAACCATTTAGCCTATTATAATAAAAATCATGGAAAATAAGTTCTAAAAGCCTATCAGGAAAAAAAATATAGGTAGAGTAACCTTCTTCTGCTTATGCAATATAGAAAACACTATGAGAAAAGAAAAATGTGCAAAGAAAATTTTTGGTCAGCCTAGTGTGGGTACAAGTTTACATGTGCCAACTAAATGAACTATAAGCAGCACTGTGAGCACTGATAACTGAAGATGGCGGAGGATTACTGTCAGTGATAGGAAGGATTGTGCATAATTCCACCTTTAATATACACATCTGATATGGAAAACTGAAACTTCTGTTTCAGAAGAGAAAGAAAATAGCTGAATTTGGCATTTCAGTAGCATGCTATAGAATTCATCATGATTAATTTCACATTAAATTATGGACAATGGCTGTATCACATTTCACGTTATCGCCAATAGCAGTAAAAAAACAAAAACAAACAAAAATACCAAACAGTGCCTGACAATAATCTCCTGGGGACACAGGGCTGTGTCCTGTGAGCAGCTTAGTTCAACAGCGCATGCTTTTCCTCTACCAGGTTTAGGACACACCATGAAAAGTGGAGTGGCCAGAGGAGGTTATTCTTTGCTGAATTCCAATATCTGAATAAACAATTGCTTGAGCAGATTGTAAGCGCTTTTCCTTATTTAACAACAACAAAAAAAGGTGGGGAGAGAAATACACATACACACAAACCCCAAAGCGCTGAAGTTAAGCATTAACAAACCAGGTTCATGATTTATGATCAGTTTCCAAAACTCCAACTATAAACAATGCAAAGTAGTGCTCCTCAGTATTATTCTCGCCATTGTTAGTAATGTTAAGCATCAAGAAAAAGAAAACACATCATTGCACATTACAGCCGCCCCCAAAAACGGCTAAACTTTGACACAGAGAATTGAATAACTTTTGATGCTACATCACAAACTGCTTCTGATGTATATATCTTATGTGAAAAGGTCTTTACACACATCTGACATTTTCCCTGGGTGAGGCTTCAGGTCAAATGCCGAGTTATGGCACGAAGAGCATACAGAAGTTCAGCTTGCATCCGTGCTTCCATTAACAGTAAATTGACGTGAACCTGGAAATGAAAATGCTATCAATTTAATGACCATTATAAACAACTGAAAAACTTTAAATTTTTTTCATATAGCAGACATTCACAAAGGTTTTTCTGGTGTATGAAGACTCATTTACAAATATACACGCCTGGGCATTGCTGTACATGCACATGATGTGAAACTCACAAGAAAACTGTTTATAAAAAAATGGCTCTTGTGCCCGGCTGGTGTCACTCAGTGGAATGAGCATCATCCTAAGCACCAAGAGGTCACCAGCTTGATTCCCGGTCAGGGCACATGCCCAGGTTGCGGGCTCGATCCCCAGTAGAGGGCGTGCAGGAGGCAGATTCTCTCTCATCACTGATGTTTTTCTCTCTCTCTCCTTCTCCCTCTCCCTTCCTCAGGGATCAAACTCCTAACCCGGCTATGTGTCCCTGACTGGAATCAAACCCAGGACCCTTCAGTCCGCAGGCCGTCGCTCTATCCACTGAGCAAACAGACTAGGCTAAAAATATATATTAAAAAAGTTGGCTAGATTATGCCACTTCCATTCCTATAATGGCACTAATTTATTAATATTTTCATAATCATTACTTCTCATACTGAACATCTATCTATGGTATAATGTTTAGTCATGAAACACACCTTTTCTGAGTGTTTGAACTGACGCCAGTAACTATCATACATGCGCTTGGTAGTTCTCTCAGGATAGCAGGTCACTGTCTTAATGTAAACCTTCAGGCTTCGTTCAAGTAATTGATTAACTTCTCCGTAATCATAGTCATCATACCTATGAGGAATGACAACAGCTTTATAATGACAAAATCAAAATTTCTGACTTCTAAAGCTGTAATAGAGACACTTATTGTCCAGTAATCAAATACCAAAAGCTCATTAATTAAATTCATCTAAAAATATTTACTGAGTGCCTATTATGTGCCATGTGCTTTCCATGTACTCTTCTAGGCACCGGTGATACACAAATGAACAAAACAGACAAAAACCCACAGTCTAGTAGAATTTAAATTCTACTGGAGAAAAAAAAGTTAAAAAGATGAACATAGTATGTAGATGGTGAGAACTGCTATGGAGATAAAGTGGAACTGGGGGCTAGGAGGAGAGGAACTGTGATTTTAGATAGGAAGGCCTCTCAGAGAGGTCAACATCTGAGCAAAGACCAGGAGCACGTATAAAGCCCTAAGTAGGAGTCAAGTGTTTCAAGGAAGGAGTAATGACTCAAATAAGATGATAACTGGAAACTGACCACCGAAGTAGCATGTACAGAGATCACTGGCAACCTCAAAAAGATAGTGGTTTCAAGAGAGAATGAGAGTTAAGAAAATGGTGATAATAAATATACCACCAAAGAGATTTGCTGTGCACAGGAGCAGAAAAATGAGGCAACAGTCAGAAGGAAAAGCAGGATGAAGAAAAAGAATCTCTTTAGCCCAGCCAGTGTGTTTCAGTGGTTGAGTGTAGACCGAGGAACCAAGAAGTTTCTGGTTTAATTCCCGGTCAGGGTACAAGCCTGGGTTGCAAGCTTGATTCCCAGTAGGGGATGTGCAGAAGGCAGCAGATCAATGCTGTTCCTCTCTCATCCATGTTTCCATTTCTATCCCTCTCCCTTCCTCTCTCTCTAAAAATCAATAAAATCGTATTTTAAAAAAGAATCTGTTTATAGATGAGAGAAATGCATGTTTATATACAGATGGGAAAGATCCAACAGCGAGAGTAAAGGTGATCATGCAGTAGAGGGGAGATTGCTAGAATAAGGATCTTTAGAAGAAGAGAGGAGATGGGACTGTGTGCCCAAGGGCATAGAAGCATAGACAGTTCATCCACAATAAGAGAGAGGAGCCAGAAGAAGTAGGCACAGAGGCAGACAGGAGGGTAAATGCATTAGTGGGGGTTTGTAGAATTTCTGGTCTATATTTTCAGTTAATATTTAACCCAAACACAATACTTAAAAAAGAGTATCTCAAGGATTTTACATAGCTTTATTTAGTAGCATCTCAGAGATGAAGTCACCATAACATTTGTTATTTATTGTCATGAATGACATTTATCATAACTGAATTAAATTCTATTGCTGTTTATTTTTCTTAATTAGGTAGGTACAATATCTGTTTTAAAATGTAATGATTCTGTGATAACTTATTGTCTAGGATGGTAAGTGGGTAAATAGCAATTACTATGTATCATCATAGTAGTGTCTTCTAGGTAGAAGGTTGATTTTTCAGGAATTTTGTTTTTTTATGTTAAAATTATAGAAACTACTTCACTTAAATTCTAATTCCACTTCACAGAGACTTTCTGATACTGTATCAGAAAGAACATAGTACAGAGTCAAACTGAATGCATCCACATCTGGGGATTTCTCTTTCTACAAATCTATCTCCATAAAAGCCTCAAAAAACAGCTCAAAAGGGCACATTAAAAATAAAAAGCTTTCCTGATTACACCATGATTAGACTCTTCAATCTCATTTATTCACTGTCCTCTCAATGCTAATCTTTAAAAAATTGAGAGGCTATTAATTTACATTGACTGACAGTTTTCTTTCAGTGTTTTTATGTGAACTTATGCAAGCTTTATGAGAGAAGAATCTATCCTAGTTTTATTTATACCCTAATTATCATTCATTCAAAATAACTAACTAACTAACTAACTAACTAACTAACTAACTAACTAACTAACCAGGATTTATTAAAGTGATCTAAAGGAATACAATATATGGTTTTTAACTGCTATTTCTTCCAGGAAAGATTCTCAAACTGAGTCTGATTTTATCCTATCTCCAATGATTCCTGATATTTTTTCCCCTCGTTAGTAAATTGTTACTACTGTATTTACACATGCATATTAATATTCCCAACAGTTAACCATAGAAAAATGCTTTTCTACAAAATGGAATAAATTTTCCAAAATCCGAAGTCCACATGTAGTATTTTCTCCCCAAAATACATACTCCTAAACAGGACAGGAGTAAGGCTAGTGTCAGAATTTTCTTTTAGAAACGTGTAAACTGGTCTCCACAATGAGCATACCTGATTCCAAACATACAGTGGACATAGTTAAATAAAGCTCTGCGTAGCATGGTTGTGTCGACATCTTCATGGGTGGCCATAGTGTTATAGGTGAGACTGTAGACCATGCGAAACTTTTCATCAAGAAGATGTCCAATGTCAGAATAAAGTCTGTTCACCAGGGAGAACCCATGGTTTTCCCAGGTATAGTCCTAAAAGAGTAAAACATATATACTTACAAAATGGGCATTCTTCATTTAAGTAAACTCTAGTTTTTATTAACTATAATTACTTAAGCAAGAAAGTGAAGATATTTCAAATTTATTTCTAAATTTGTAGCTTTGCTAAAAAGCCTTCACATCAGTTTGTAGATTGGAGTGCCATGCTACTTCCTCAGTGGGGTTCAGGGGTTAGCATGTCGGTGATAAACTGGCTTCTCCCTGTGGTCAAGTGCTATGCAAATGACGCCCTTATCTGGGAGAACCTCAGAAGATCTTGGACTATTCTTATGTGACCAAACCTGTTCAATGACACGGACAGTTAGCAGATCATCTGAAATAGGCACAATGGAGTTTGTCTTAATTCAAATTTGCACCCTCTTTAGGGGTCACATCATTATTGTGATTGTTTTTCTAGGGTGGGGAGGGGAAAACTCTGAAGCCATTAGCTACTGATTTAGGACTGTATTATAAAGTGTCTTTTTATTATAAATGTGATGTGATACATCACTGGGTTTTTTCTCTGCTATGTTCCTCCCCCCAAAATGGTATGAATATTATACAACTACAATGTAATAACGCCGTAACTGAAGGAAGCCTTTTCCTTTTGCCTTCTTAGTGGGGAAAATGTTGAAATAATAATCTATCTATTAAGACATCAAATTAAACTAGGCTGAAAACAAGATTAAATAAAGTGATTTACAGACTATCAAAATGACCTACTAATTTCTTTAGAAGTCAATTTATTTACATTTAAACATGTCACAGTTAAAATAACAGTATTCTCTAGTTTCTCTGAAATACAGACATCTCATACCTGAGCTCGGAATGTTGGCAAATGCTCTTCTCCTCGTCTAGCAAAGTCTTCATACCCAAAACCGGGGTCTTCAATGTATCGGGAGACATCAGATGTTATAATCATGTCATCCTCAAAATCTAAGAGCAACAACAATCTAGTGTTAGGGAAACCACATAGTTAGAACAATGAAACCCCTCCATTTTCCTCCACTTTTTAGCTTTTCCATGGATTTCCAAAGTGACAATATTGACTACCTGGCTTAAATTCAAATAAAATATCTACTACTTAAGTTTTGAATACAATTTCATTACCAAATCCTGGCCATCTCAGCATTTAACTATAGTTACTCAGTCAAAAAATTGATGAAATTAAAATACCTAAATAGTAGTAGCACATTTAGACAAGGAAGATAGCCAGGCCTCTGGTTAAAATGCTTAAACTTTTGATCTCTCTGGGGATGAAGTGGGATGTGGGGAAAGAGAAGAGGTGAAGGTAAAGAGCACTTTAAGTGAGCTGAATGTTAAGACAGATTTTGTTAAAATTAGATAGATGGTGTTTCATCTGGATTCACAGGGAAAAATGAGTTCATTTTTAGTTTACCAGGAGGCATATAAGGAGAAGGAACGGAACACAACAGGGAGGACAGTGGACTTTCAGGAGTCACCATTATTATTAGTTGATTTGTTGTCAAAGAGGAGGTTTCTGTTTGGGAAAATTCATTGAGTTCTATATGTGTGCTTTTCTGTGCACATGAAAAAAAAAGGTATACAACATATGGAGTAAACAATATGCTAATAAGATTGTGAATGGAATACTATCAAAGTGGCATTAAGGAAGATAGGAAGACTACAATACCATCGTAAGACAGCTAATTTCTGCATTCTTGATAATATTAAAAATCCACCCCTGAGAAATTGTAAAAACCTAATGCATGTTAATTTAATTTAAAGATAATTATCTTTTAACTCACTTTTTAGGTTAATCTTTATAATTACTTTTCCCTGATTTCAACCACTAAAAGGAAATGAACCTTTATTTACTACCTTCTGTTATAAAAAATAAACATATATTTTAAAAAATAAATGAAAAAACTAGTTTCTTCCACACAAAGAATATTTTATCAGTATTTTAATTAATATTAAAAATAAATTAAATATTTAATAAATAAATATATATTAAATAGTTAAAACAATTTTATGGCATAACAAAAAACTATAACTCTGAATGGACAGTGTTGATAGGCTTAAAAAACAAGTGCAATTATAGTAATTCATCTGAAAGACCTGGTAAACTAGTAGTACCTTCATTATCTTTATTTAATCTTTGTTATTTCATGAAAAGCCTCACAATAAGTATTCTTTTCCAACAAGTTTTGACCTTCCTTGGGTCATTAGCAGGGACTAATTGGAGTGCTTGATAATAAGGCAAGAAAGATCAAATGCCCAGACTACCCAACCTAGGAAATATTGTATGAAATTCTTACCTAACTCCTTTATTACACCAATGAGACTGGCATTGTTGAGTACTTACTCTATACCAGGTACTATGCTATGTACCTGTTATTTATTTTTTCTTTGTTTCATTAACAGTAAAAGAAGTATCTACTTAAGACATAGGTAAACCAAGTATAAACTATGGATACTATTGTTGGTACTGAGTGTCATAAAGAAAAACAATGTGGATTAGTTTAAGATGACGTGGAAAACTTGTAAACATTAAATCACTGAAATTGGTCTGAAGCTTCAAAGTGACTTTCAGCTCTAAAGAGAAATCTCAGGCTCCCCTGGCCCACTCCTCAACCACTCTGTTGCCTCCTCCTTATGCTCCAGTTCTCTATTCCAGGTAAATAGAAATGCTTTATAAATGGCGTTTTCAATGCATTATCTCTTAACATTTACCAATGAGGTTAATTAAGCTTGTCCGTCCCATAATAATCAACAAAATAAAGCAAAAAAAAATAAAAAAAAAAATGCAACTGCTGAGGCCACAATGAAAGCGAGGAGTTTTGTGGAGTGCAAAGTAAAATTAAACCAAGCACAGTGAGTGATAACTGAACTCTGTAAAACAGTTTCTCTCTTGAAGTGATTTCCCCCCCACACTGTACAGCCTGGTGGTTTCATTTGCCAAAAATCAATACTAGAGTTGACTATTACTTAGCTAGTTCCTTTGACTTTAATGTTAGTTTTTGTTTTGCTCATATACATTTTTGGATTGTCATATGACTTTTAAACATCTTTAAACAATAAAGAGTAACTAACCAAATAACATAAAAATGTATCCTATGAATACTATCCATTCATTCATTTTTAAATTAGGAGTCAATTGAGACCTGTTTTCTAGACAATTTTGTCTACAGAAAAAAATATACAAAGATCTCTCAAACCACACATCTTTTTCCTAAATTTATCTTAAGATGTTAAAGTTTAAAAAAATTAAAATTAGTACTGTGATTAACAAATCTAAAGCTCTCACTTTAATTCTACCTAAATAAATATTTCAAAGTCTGAACTGAAAGGAAATAGTATTTTGCACTTTGTCTGCAGTCTTCTGCCCCTAAGAAGTAGCTATTAATAAAATACAGAAAACGTTATGCTATAGTAACGAAACACCTTTCTAACTTGAAACAAAAACCACACAACACAATAAAAGCTAGTTAACTCTGTTACCAAGCTACAGAATATCACCCTCATATAACACTCTAAATATTTATTTTATTCAAAAGACTTGAAAAACTATTGTTAGAATCTCCCCATAGAATCTGGAATGCTTTATCACAATGGTTAAACCAAGAAATTGTTTACTTTTTAACTTTTTTTTAAACCAAGAAATTTTGCATAGGAAAAAATAAATTTCTATTTTAAAACTTTGCTAAGTTTACAAAAATGACTCAAATAGCCAATGTATGAAGTTATTTTTCTAACTTATCTTTGTGTGGCCAGCAAATGTAGTACTGGGAGTGTTTAAGAGTAAATAATGAAATGATTTATTTCCTTGAATTATTTACAAATGATACAGCCTCTACTGTTAAAATTAGAACACAATTTTTGGGTAGGGTCTAAGACTTATTAGTCAAAAATTCATTTTAGAAGGCAGTAGTCATGCTCAAGGGTCCAGGAAGATAGGAACTGGGATCCAGGAAAGATTTTCAGTAGTAAAAACATAAAAACAAAAACCTATCTTTTAAAATCTAGTGATCTTAGAGAAGCTCTTAAAAAGTAATGTCTAAAAGCAAATAGATATTAGTAACTTTAATAAAAATGTTTATATTTTAGAATATTGGCTTACCTAGAAGGTTAACTCTAGGCTCATTATTACTATTATAAGAATTATTTTTTTATTGACTTGAGAGAGAGACAGGGAGGGAGGGAGGAAGAGAGGTAGGGAGGAGAGGCAGAGGGAGAGGGAGAGGGAGAGAGGGACAGAGAGACATCGATGGGTTGACTCACCACCTTTTGGTGCATGAGACTATGTTCCAACCAGCTCAGCCACCCAGCCAGGGCCCTAGGCTCATTTTTCGTTGTCTCATTTGTTCTACCTGGATGACTTTTATAATCAACTAGAGGCCCAATGCATGAAAATTCGTGCAAGAGTAGGCCTTCTTTCCCCTGGCTGCTGGCACTGGCTTTCCTCTGGCACCCGGGACCCGGGCTGCTTCCCTCCGACCCTGGCTTTGTCCAGAAGGATGTTTGGTCTAATTAGCATATTACCCTTTTATTATTATAGATTATTTTGATTTTAACCCCAAATATATGCTGAAAACTTCCAAAACTTTATCTTGAGCTAAATGCCCTCTCCTGATCGTCACATAACTACTCTGAGTGTGTTTGCGGACTAGCATTAGTCCCACTTGGAGCCGGGACAGAAAGTGTGGCCTATCCCGTCCTGGCCCAGACGGACTGCACTCCAGCCAGATTCCCCAGTGACTCACAGGCACAGTAACGTTTGAGAAGCTCTGTGCAGACATCCCTGGACTGGATGTTGTAAAGGAACTCCACATGTCCAAACTAAGGCAGCTTATCTGTTCCTTAAGGTTAGAAAGATCAATCACCATGATAAGGCCCCTGTCCACCTACCCAGCTCCTTGTCCCATTACCTATCTCATGATTTCTGTCCTAACAACACGCACAGCCATTTGTTCCTGAAGCAAGCATCCTATTTCCTTACCACTGTGCCTTGGCTCAGGTGTGGATGCCGTTTAGACCAACTCCCCTATCCCCCAGCCACTGCCTGCCATCCCTGCACTCAGCTTACAGCCAAATGGTTGGAGAAAGTCATCTTCTGGGCACCCCTTCTGTCTACACTCCTCCCCCACTAAGGCTGGGTTCAGGGTCCTCTTCTGGGCTCACAAACCTCCCACATTCCACTATGTGTTATAATTACTTGTCTTTCTTACCAGCAATGACAGTTCCCTGAAAGCAGAAATGTTTATAGAGTAAATATTAAACAAATAACTAAAACACCAGGTTTCCTTTTTGAGGGAGATTTCATACTGATTAGAAGCTCTGAGAAACTAGTACTTAATATACTCAATTTTGAGGATAAAATCTTCATTAAAAAAAAAAAGATCATCATGAGAAATGATAAAAGGAATTCTTATTTTTCCTGGTAAAATTTCTGAGAGCTATTGGTTGATGCTATGTTTAAAGTTAATAAACAAGTATGGGCAAATCAATTACTCTCAGAACTTATGAGACTAACAAGTCTTAAGACTAGTCATTTTGAAGCTCCCTTTTAAACCAAAATGGAACCCTATTTAAAAATAAATGTTATGTAGATGGGTGACTTTGAAGGATTTATGCTTTCTAGTGAGTCTATGCTATTTTAATAACATTTACTACATGGTGTTTAATATATTTTTTAGTCATAATTGAAAAGTTTCCCTCCTTTTTCAAAGTCTGTTAGAGTATTAGATAAAAATGTGTTTTTAAGACTACAGCAAAGAAGCCTAGCTTTAAGTATGGAATAAATTCCTCCAAATTCAACCTAAGAAAATAACCCAAATAATACATTTTTATAAATTCCAAAGATTTCTCCAAAGAAATGCAAATGCAAGTGCAATGTAATTTTAAACTAACTGGAAAAGCAGCAGAGTGAGAATAGTCCTCCTACACACTCTCCACCCACAAAAGAGGAAGATATTTTTTAAAAATTATATCTATTGAAACAGGATTTCACTGATCATGAAAAAAAAAATCACAAAAGTAGGATGAATTAAATATTTCTATCTAATTTTATAAGCACCTGGTCTACTTTGAATTACATTTTATCCAGGATAAAGTATGGAGTATTCCTCCCAACTGGATCTGCAATATATTCAAAGATGCACCAACATAACAGAGGAAGCCAGTAGTGTAAGGTATACCATCTATAACGCAGAGGACGAGAAAGAAATAAAAGGAACGTGTAGCACAATCATTTTTACAAATCCACATGGAAAACACTGAAGGTGGCCTGTCAGGGTTCCAAGAACAACTAAAAGATAGTGGAAAAAAAGGCACCTGAATGAGGAAATGAATGAAAAGTATCTCCAGAGACAACGAAAAGACTTTCTTTCGTCTCCTTCTCAAAACGAGTGGTCATTTCTTCCTGAGATGTGTCTCCATCTTCCCTTTCTTCTTGAAGCATTTTCATTCTTTCCATTAAGGCCTCCAGCTCACTTAGGGAACCTACAATCTGAAGCCAGGAAGGATGATGGTGTTATTAGTATTAGAAACGGGTCCAGTAAACATCTCCACCCCCACAGTCACCTTGTTATTTCCAGAGGTATCAGTACTATTACTAAGTTCCTAAGTGGGTTTTCCACCAACTCCAAAGAAAATCATATCACAGCTTTAAACATTTTCAGAAGTAGGTTTTTTTTGTGTTTTTTTTTTTACCTCAGTTGTAAATACAGAAAGTTTATAGATACATTCGATCTAGAAATCTAGCATTTGGTATATATTAAATCATATTATGGTTTATTTTTTAAAGGGAGGCAGCTTCAAATTCTTTAATTTTTCTGTCATAAGACATATTTGCTATTGGTTAGTTCAGCATCTTATGGACCAAAGATAAACTGTTCGAGGATCTGCTGTTCAAAGGGCCTAACATTAAAAGCCTAGGATCACTGGAATGCAGACTTGTTTTAGTCTTTATGATTTGTAATGATATCTATCTGCTGTAAAAGCCTCTTCAAGACAATTCAGAATTTCAGGTACAGGTTACATTTTTATAGTAAAAATTATGCTAAAATATGTCAAATATATATATCATATTTAATCAGAGAATAAATTATCTGTAGATATTTTTTAAATGTTTTTATTGATTTTTAGAGAGAAAGGCAGAGATAGGGATAGAGTTAGAAACATCAATGAGAGAGAAACAGCATCGATTGGCTGCCTCCTGTACGCCACCTATTGGGAATCGAGCCCACAACCCAGGCATGTGTTCTGACTAGGAACTGAACCGGTGACCTCTTGGTTCATGGATCAACCACTCAGCAACACCGGCTGGACCCTCTAGATATTTTTAATGTTAGAAATTATAAAGGCAAAACAATAAGGAGAGGAGAAAACTGACCCCGAAGTTGTTGCCTGTAAGGGATGCATTCTCTATGTTGTTGTCATTAGCGAGGTCACAAACACAGAAATTGTTGACTGATATTAGTCTGAATCCATTGGAGATTTCTGGATCTCTCTCCGGATTGATGCCACTACCAAAAACAAAGCTTGCCAAAGCATGATAATGTGTCAGTAGGACCACAGCATGTACCAGTTCGGGCAGAGACCAATTATTTTCTCCAGTTTTGACAAGTTTCTAAAATGAGAAAGCAAATCAGAGTAAAAATGAAAATCACAGAATGCTACAAAGCAACAGAAAGCATAGAAAAATCTATTAAATTTCATATATGTTCATTTATATGAATAAAACTTAAAATTCTCTTCTAAAAATGTTTCCTATATTAAAGATGTGGCTGTAGTCACATACTATTACATTAAAACTATCAAACCTAACAATATGCTTTTGTTGTGGCTTCACCTAAATTCATATATATATATAATTAGAAGCCCGGTACACGAAATTCATGCACTCAGGGTGGGGGGTGCGGGTCCCTCAGCCCAGATTGCAAGAGGGTGCAGGCCAGGCTAAGGGACCCCACCGGTGCATGATCGGGGCCAGGGAGGAATGCGGGAGGTTGGCCAGCCAGGGAAGAACCAAGGGAGGGCTCCAGGGTGTGTCTGGCTCATCTCGCTCAGTCCCGATCAGCTGGACCCCAGCAGCAAGCTAACCTACTGGTCGGAGCGTCTGTAATATCTCAGGTGGATTCCTGCAACTGTTTTATGACTGGCCTCCCTGCTTCTAGTCTGTACCGTCTGTAATTTATCTTCTGCGTCAACAAATATGCTCATATTGCCACCTAGCTCAAAACCTTAATGATTCTTGACTCTTTATCATAGTGATTTCTAAGCTCTTTTGAGCACATATATTTCTATCAGTAACAATTGGAAGCCTACCTCTGATAATACATTTATTTACAAATTAATATATATTTACAAAATTTTATACATGTACTATACTATTATGAAACAAAAAATACAAAACAATGACATACAAATACACACACACACACACACACACACACACACACACACACACACACACACATTTTCTGACATTTTGAAGGACTGTCTTGTGCACTCTGTGAAGTACCGTAACTTTCTGAGGGTGAAACACAAATTCTTTAATATAGTATTCATTGAGTCATACCATATGATCCCAACTCTTTCCATCTCCTGTCCCCACTGCACATAACCACTCCTCCACTTAAGTAACTAAAGTTGCTAGCTACTTTTCCAGCATATCGTAATATTCCATTCTCTGCTCTCAGTCTGGAATGTCCTCCTCTACTCCAAAACTCCCCTTTATTCTTCAATTCGTAGCTCAAATATGACCTCTTTCATGAAACCTCGGGATCAATTCTCTTTACTCACACATCCATACACTATTATGCTGCGATCACTGTCTCTCTTCCTCTAGACTCCAAGCAGGCCCTAGGGCAGTGTCCATCCTTTAGACCCCCCAGAGGTTCTGACACAAAGTAATTAACATGTGACATAAAAATAATGAGTGACCCCTTTATCTAACGAACATACTGCAAAACCAGAAGATAAGCATCAGGACAACATTGTTCTTCAGAAATTCCCAAACAGGTAATTGAAATCTGAGTGTATATAGACAAAAGTGAGTGTAACTGGGCAAATAACAAAAATGTAATCTATTAATATTTTTTTAAAAGGACATCTCAATGCATGAGAAGCAGAGATTTTAAATGCCTTAGGCTTGTATTGATAATAATTTCGATGATCGCTCCTATTTATTAGTTACTAAGTGCCCAGCACAGTGTTAAGAATATTCTATAACCACCTCACCCTGCCGGCCTTTGATGAAAGGTCCTTTTGAAGTGTAAGTGCTTTAGTCCATCACAACTCTAAATGCCATCACAGGCATTTAAACATTCACACACACCAGCTGGCAAATCACTACTTATTTGCAAAACCATTCTGTGAAAATCTTAAAATGATTAAATGTTAGAATTGGAAAAGAGCTTAGAACTCATATAATCTAGGTCCCTTATTTTATAGCAGGCCCTTATTTTATTTGGGCCTTATTTTATACTGAGGCCCAAATAAGTTAATTTACTAAAGGTCACAACCTTGTGAGTAGCAGAGGAGAGACTAGAACCCAGGTATCCTATCATGCTTGTGTATTTTCTTTCTTCTACCCACTGCTTTTCTCATAGCCACTCAAAGCCCTTGTGCAAGATAATTATTGATTACTCAAAGAGAAGCATTCATTCATACTTAGAGTAAACCCACTGACTTCCTAAATTTATTTTTCTACATATATTAATATTCTATTTTATTTTTCAAGTTCCTAATATATGCAAGTTTTAAAAATTGAGTCATAAGCAAAATACTGAACTAGAAAACTACTCAGTTGGAATCATTAGTAAATATCTTTTTTATTTCAAAGAAACATCCAGTACCTGAATGTGCTCTTTCGTGATCAGCCAGGGTCGGTGTGCTAGCAGCTTATTTATTTCATTAAGGTTTTTCAGTCTTTGTGGTACATATTTCAAACCATTCAACCACTCAGCGATACCTCCTGTCTTTAGGAATTCATCCACATGCATGTTTATTAGGTAAGAACACTGATGTCTAGCTGCAGCCTAAAACACAAAGAGTTAGTTGATAAAAAAGTCATGGTAGAGTCTTATTCTACTATTTCTAAACAAAAATATAGATGGAATTAATCATTTCTGTAGCCAGTAATTCTTGTCTTACAGAATATTCATCCTTCTAAAACTTCCATCAGAATGACGCCATAGATTCTTGAATCAATACAGGAAGCTGACACTTGTACTAGTATAAACCCATGAATTGTCACACAAAGCCAATTACTTCCTCATCTAGAAATTGGTGCCAGTCAACTTAAAAGCTACTTTCTTATTTTGTGAAAAAAGTACATGTTTGTTTCACTATGGTAAATTATATCAACTGTAGTCTATTTAAAACAATAAAATGTCATTAACTTGTATTCTACCAATTCAGAATGCATTCTAATTTGGGTAATTCTCTTATTGCCTTTGGTATAACTGTGACATCAGTCTTATCTGTGCATACCACTGAGAAGAAACTGAAGATCACTGACCCTTTCCTTCCTCTGCAGCCAAAACCAGCCGTGATACTGAAAACTAGATAAATCCACACATACAAACTGTTGCAGCTCCTTTCCTCAGGGCTCCTCAGTAAAACAGTGTTGTTTTATTCTTTCTCTTTTCTATTATCTTATTTCTTTCTTAGTTTATGACCATTCTAGGTCTGTTTTCAGCCTTACTGTCATCAAAACCTTAAGCTAAAATTGCATTCTTAGTCAAGTTCATCATTCAATAAAACACAGAATGCTACATTTTCTGTTTGTTTAAAACTACAGTGAGAGCATAAACAAGATAATCAAAGTAAACCTGGTAAGACCAATCTGCTAACTCCTGGCCATCTCTGCTAGCTCTGCCAGCCCAGCTGGTCTAAATCTCCAAATATAAAGCACTTGCATTACATCCATTCCTCTTTTTTCTCTGGTAATAGTTCAACTGTAGCACTGCTTCTTTCTACCCTTCTCATTCCTGCTGCCTAATACCCCAATTTATAATTCTCTCCTACAAACATTAACTAGTTAACTAGTGCCAAGTACTATACTTAAAAGCATTATCATTCACTTGAGAATTCTTCTCTTCTCCAGAGTCTCCATTGGTGCAGACTGATACTTTCCTCTTAGCCAAAATAGTAATTATTTTCATGTATAAAATGACTAAATAAAATGTCACAAACTGGTTTTATACTAATAATATAAACAAGATATCAAGAGCAAAAACAAAACTTATGGGATATTACTTTGGCCCCTACAAGCACCTTTAATCATAAGAGAGTAAGTATAGAAAATGATTTTAGTGAAAATTAAACAAGAAATTTTCAGTACATTAAGTGGTTTAAAGCATTCAGAATATACCCAAGGGGCCTGGTATCCAAAAGGCTACAGCTTTCTTGAATTCTTATGCCCTTAAAATTATACTTAGTTCTACACACCCACACTCTTAATGCTAGAGGGAAGAAGGAAGAAGTGAGCGCAGTGTCACCATTATTGCGATGTAGTGCCTGTGTGGTAGAGGAAGGGGGCCGTCCATGCGCAGCATGTAGAACTGGCTCCGCAGGAAAGACTCCAGGTACTGGGTGTGCAGACTCATGACCTGGGTGATGTTGTCCAGACGACCGGATGTAGAGTATTCTTCCACAAGAAAGTTAGTACGTTCATCCGCTGTGTTTGCTTGAGCAACCTTATAACCAAGAAACCCGATACAAGATAATTATTGAGAAGTAAACACATCCTTGGTTTACATAATTTATGCCACTACTGAAGCAAATGAATGTTCTTTTGATATTAACAGATGCTGGAATCACACAGTTGCTCATATGGGAAACAGAAGTAAAAAGAAAGCACCACTCATTTTTGGCTCTGGTACCACCATTTATTAAACAACAAATGTCAAATTATCAAACATTACACACACAGCTATGAAATCGGAGAAAAGAAGCTTCCATCTGCTTTGCCAGGAACATAAGGCAAATATTTCAGAGCCCACATGCGTGGCCATTGTCACACCAATTTGTGGTGAGGCAAAATAGTGGCATTTGATTATATACATAATTTTATGTCAATAGCCTATGAACTTATTTAATCACATTATCTTTAGACAAATATTTTCTGTCTGATCCTTTGCTTGTTTTTGTTTTTCAAAATTAAAAAGGGGCCTTCTGAAGTCTTTTTTAGGGAAAAAGGAAAATATGATAATTTGTAGGGAAGTGTTAATTGAAAAATTAATAACATGAGAATACTGTCTTTCCTATTTTAAGCCTATCATGCTAATTATAAAATCAAGGTAAGTTATTAAAATGGACATCCTCCATCTTAGGGAATTAATAGAGTTTACTCAAAAATAGGCTATTTGTATTATAGTTTTATACACAATGACAGGTTGGGCATCACACCAAGAATTGGCTTGGAAGGTGTAAAGAGCTTATTAGCACCTTGTAGAAGGCCCCAGCTCTGTGGGAATGAATAGGCATGAGATGCTATTTCTAGTACTGGTTCATTACTTATTGATTTTAGATTAGAGTTCTAGACTTAAGAAGAATGTATTCCTTGAATTAAATTCAAGATTAAATTCAAGTTCATGCACCTCGTTATTAGCAGAGCCTGATCTGGAAACAGATTTCCTAAAGGCCAAACTAACGGTCTTTCCAAAGACCCACACTGCTCGTAAGAAATCCTGTTAACTTACAGGGCTGGCTCCAACGTCTCTTCTTAAAATAAGTTATGTAAAAGGCACCACTGACAGAAAAATTTAATCCCAAAGAAAATATAATGTTTGAAAATTGTAAATTGCAAGGAAATGCTAATTACAATGGTGTAAAAAAAAGCAATTTCACTTTAGCTCACTAGAAAGCCAAAATATATGTTCACTTACCCATTTCCCCCATTTTGTTAACTATAGGGACCAAGATGATTGTTAAAAATAACAGGATCCTGATAAACTACATATAATTAGGGATAGTATACTAGTATTTGTTGTTTTTGTTCTGTTTTCCCCAGCAGAAGTTTCTTCTGTTAAGTGATGTCTAACATACATTAACAAATGATTCATATGATGCAATAGATCCTGAAAACAGTGATAGCTTTTGCAAATCAGATTATCTTCAAATACATACTGTGAAAGTGATTCTTTCAGGAAGTCTTTATATATAACACCTATGCTATATGAGGGAACTAGGTGCTAGCACAGCAGTTTCTCTAATGCATGGCCACCACCTAGGTCAGTTATAGTCACTGAGCTCCTAAGACATTATTGTTATCTTTCATTTAAACAGCAAGGTCACTAAAAAAGTGAAATGAAGGTAAAGGAACTGCTGACTTTGGCAATGACCTAGAACAGTGATGGGCAACCTTTTGAGCTTGGTGTGTCAAACTTCGCCAAAAAACTGAGCATAACTCGGGTAGTGTGTCACTTTGAGGAAAAAACTAACTCCAAGACTCTAGTCGCAAATGTTTCATCCTCAGGAGCAGCAAATGTTTCATCCTCGGCATGTGGCCGCGTGTCATCAGAAATGGCTACGTGTGTCAGTGCTGACACGCGTGTCATAGGTTCGCCATCACTGACCTAGAATGTCTTATTTGAATTCTACTCATCCCTTAGGACAATGCCTGGCACAAAATAGATGCTCTATAAATATTTGTTGACTAATTTCAGAACAATATGGGAATTATGTTGGTGCTTTGAGATAAATGCTATCTTTGCAATACATAGTGAATTAGTATATATAACCATATTCAGTATGAGTTAATAACCCCTTGAAGCAGAGAAAAACTCCTTAATTAGTGGTTCCCAAACGTTTCTTAGCCCACGTGTATCTGAGAGGCATCTAGGAATCTAGAAGGTCCTGCACATTGCTGTGATCCTCATAGAGATGCACACCCACATAACAGGCACAAATCCTGTCCTGATTTTAATCTCCTTTGTGTCATTTTACAATCTTTCCTTCTTGTATTCCCCACCTTGACTCCCCACCCTCACCAAAGGTACAGATTTTATCAGGGACTCTGTAGCATTTTGTACAATTAAGACTTAGAAACAAATGAAAAGAATAAGTACCAGTGATGTAATACCATGTTTTGTTTAATAACTGGTTTAATAAGGAAACTTAACAGGTTTAGTTGGGAAACTTACTTTTTCATTTCAAAATATCTTTTCTTAATGTTTATATAACCTATAATCAACATGACAGTGGCCATTTTAAAACCTAAAACCTTCAGATTAATATTAAATTTTATGACTGTTAGCAGCTTTGCTCAAAAAAGTGGTATTTGAAATCAAACATGTTAAAATTTGTTTCTAATCTTACTAATAATAACTATTATTTTAGGCAGATTATTACACACACAATATTTTAAGTGAACTTGAAAAGAAAATATTTCTGTAGTTTTCTGACATAGAAATAAGAAAAGAGCAAAACACATATTTACTTCCATATTAAAAATGGAGATATTCTTTGATATAATCATTATTTATCACACTTTCATGTATTTTATGACAAACTTACTTCCTTCTCTGGAATAAAGGCACTTGGTCCTCTTGTCAAGGGCTGAGATACTCTGATTCTTTTATCCTGTTTTTAAAAGAAAAGTTTTATGTATTAATGATGACTTTCTAAGAAAAGTTAAATTGGTGCTAAAGTACTAAAATAGAATTATGTAAAATCAGAATGTTAGGTCTCAGATCAACAAAAACCCTTAGGGCCACTGGATGAATAAGACAATGGGACCAGCTCCTAACCAATGCTGCGCGCACAGTAGGCTCCCAAAATGTCACTTCCTCAGGCACATTCTACAGCGCCACAGACTTTTAGTCCATCGCTGACATGACTGAAAACTATCAACGTCCATAGTAAAAACCTACCTAATAGTACCTCAAATTGAAAGCTAAAGGAAAGGTTAAATTCAAAGAATTAAATTCCATGCAACTCCCCAAAGCAATGAATGACCTGACCTGTGTGGTTTTAAAAAAGCAAAATAGAAATAATTATATCAAAGATAAAGTTTTGAGGGTTTAAGTAAGAAAAATGTAAAACTTGGAGAAGTAGAAGTTAATTTAACCTAAGAAATAGGAGAATGCAAGAATGCTTATTGTTACACTTGCTATTCTATTTAGTATTAACAACTGGTAGCTTGCCAATGACATGTTGATCTGCTAAATATTTTTATGTTTCAAATTGTTGTGATAATTTTTTTAATTAAAAAATATTTTGGTGTCCCCATGTAAGTGTGATTATCTGTAAGCCACAAAAATTCCAATCAGGGACTAACTTCCTTCTCTATAGGCATGTGGAAGAACAGGAATAATCAAGGGAGGCCCTTCGGCTTTGAAGTTCTTAGGCAGAAGAGATTGGAGAAATGGCCACTTAATTTTCTATAATACAAGTAATATTTTAAAGTGCTGAAAAAGAAGCCCTCTTAAACCGTAATATAAAAATAGGGACTATGCCATGGTTTATAAAGATTATAAACACTGAGTGGGAAATTACAGAGCATGGGAACCGGAAGAGTGAATTAAACTTTAGGTGTCACTAAGCCCTCCTCAGGAAGCGTCTAAATGGAGGAGGTAACTCCAGGTGATATTTCTTTTTTTTTTTTTTTTTTATTTTATTATTTTTTTAAATATATATTCTATTGATTTTTTATAGAGAGTTAGAAACATCGATGAGAGAGAAACATCGATCAGCTGCCTCCTGCACACCCCCTACTGGGGATGTGCCCGCAACTAAGGTACATGCCCTTGACCGGAATCGAACCTGGGACCCTTGAGTCCGCAGGCCGATGCTCTATCCACTGAGCCAAACCGGTTTCGGCAAGGTGATATTTCTTATCTGAGGATGGCAATATCTCTCACAGGGCCACAGCTGACTAAGCAGCGATTTTCAACCTTTTTTTATCTCACGGCACACATAAACTAATTACTAAAATTCTGCAGCACACCAAAAAATGTATTTTGCCAATCTGACAACAAAAGAAAGGTATATTGATTCATTCACATTGGATGGCTATTGTGTTGGCTGTTGTAATTTTTTTTCTTGACAATCTAAGGGAAAAGAAGTCAGTGCCCTGGATGAAATAGTCAGATATTATATGTTTTAACAATTCTTGCAGCACAGCCGTTGAAAATCGCTGGACTAGACCAATAAACATAGAAGCTGACCTGCAGCCCATAGGTGCCTTGGTGAAAGAGTTCTGCCTAAATAGTTGAGGGTAATTAGCTGGAGCAGTAGGATTCCAGAACACTAGAAGTCACTCTAGAGTACTGGAGTTGTACGAAAGCAATGTAACCTGATGGAGAAGAGGAACAAATAGCGCTCAGAAGCAGGAGCAAAGAGAGAATGAAGAGGCACCAGAGTAAGCATCAACCATGCCTGCTTCGAAGGGGAAAACCACTAGTTTCCATGGATTCACTAGAGAAAGCAAAGCCTAATCATAGCTCTCTTCTCTCCCTTCCTTCCTCCTTCTTTAGGTCTGCACAAAGTAATCCGAGTCTTTTTGTTCCTTACAAACAGCCTACCAAACACAAAATAGTGGCTTAAATCCCTTACTTTATTAGGAAGCAGTCACCATACAAGTTGGCAAAAGTAGGTAGTCAGGCATTCAATGATTTTTTTTAAGAGCTTAATCAGATCTTTAATCACAGGGTGAACAAAACAGATATGGTCCCTGCCCTGATGAGTTTGGCACAAAATCATCATCAAATTTCAGGGTTCTATAGAAATAAATATATTAAATAATGATAATCTTAAACTGCTACATTCTCAGAAAGAACTAGGCATCATCTATGTTATATTTATAAAGTGATGACAAATATATCTCAATTTACTGGTCAAGTACATTAGAGGACTCCATGTAAAAATAATTAATTTCAAATTTTTAATATTGGCATTTCTTGCCTACATCAACCATAATCAAGATTTACCCAAAAAATAACTTCAAAGAAAAGAACAGATTTCTTCCCTTTGCTACTCTCTTTAAGTTATAGAAAGTAAAAATTCAAATACTCTCCATTTAATATAGCCTAATGCACTAGTATGTAAAAAGCAATTTCTTTTACAACTGATCATTTCAAATAAACAATGCAGTCAGAGAAACTGATTCTGAGGACAAATCATAAGTTTGAGGAGAAAAATGCCAATAGGAAGATAAGTGGAATCTTTTAATTACATTTATAAAAATACATAAAATTCATAAAAATACAAGGAGAAAGAATAAAAGTGTACAAAGGGAATTTGAAGATGCAGAATGATTTACTACTAAGGTGATTTGTTTATAAAAATCACTATTTGATACACACACATTTAAACTTACCTTTAAATGTTTGAAATTGTTATTTTGCTTACAAAAATATTTTCTGGAATAAGAGATGTTTGCATCTGAAATACATTTTCAGATTACTAAAAATTACTGCACTTAAAAGAACATCTCTTAGTTTTAACCAATTAATAAGCAACTGAAACAAAATTTCATTTGTGTCAACATCATTTATTCAGCAAACTATTAAACATTTACACTGTGCTCGGCAAAATGGGGACACAAAGAATGGTTAGATCGGCAGAACTGCATACAACTAACTGTATATAGCACATGATATATTCCACAGTGGATGCATACACAAAGTGATGTGGGAAGACACAATTTTTAGCAATTACAATTACAATTTCCCTACTGTTGAATATTAAAGTTGTGTACAGTTTTCACTATTATAAATAATACTATCCTGAATATCTTTGTACAAAGAGATTTGGGGGGGGAGGGGCATATTTTGTGGTATTTAGGCTAGTTTCTTTAGGAAGACTCCCAGATGTGAATTTATTGGGTTTGGATTATAAATATAGTTAAAGTTCCTGTTGCCAATATACAAACAAAAATGCCTGGGTAGCTTAATTGGTTAGTGTCATCCAGATATGCCAAGGTTACATGTTCCATCAGTGGAGTAACAAATTGATCTCTCTCTCAAATCAATAAATAAAAATTCTAAAAAAGTTTTACCAAGTTTGTTTCCTTTAGCTGAGTAAATGTCCACTTAGCCCATTAACTACAAAAGTGAAAAACAACATCCAAAAATGTGTGTGAAACTTTTTATTATAAACTGATTTGAGGTAAAATTTCTTAAGCAGATCTGTGGACGAGATCTGTTTTCAATAATATAATTCTGGGGGTGATGTAGCCTCTGGGCCTCACACACACACACACAAAACAATGTCTCCCCACCCCCCCCCCCCCAACACACACACATACACACAGGCACAAAAACAGCTGGGAAGTTACTGCAACAGCCCAGGGAGAGATGATGTGGCCTGACCTAAGAGCTGTTTAGACACTGAAGAGAAGGAAAAACTAACATTATTTTTAAGTTCCACCATCATGTACCCTTCTCCTCGGTTGCATTTTTGAAATGGCATCACTACTGGAAAGATCAGCCTAGCTCCTGCTTCTGTGTAAGGAGCACCTTTTCTGGTGAGGACTCTACACTGTGTCAGCTGGTTGCTTTGGATATTTATATGGTGAAAAACAAAATTTTAAAAATGACCAAAGCAGCTAATAAATCCTACTATAAACTCATTTTACTGAAAGTTTCTTTTCTCCACATACTTTCTATCAACTTTTTAAAGTTGATAAGATCAAACACAAAAGAAATAGGATTGCATCATATCCAAAAGATTCACTTTTAAACCATAAGCTGAAGTTCTGGTCTCCTTTCTTCAGCTTTTATTTCAAATCCAAAATGTTTAGGACTGAATTTCTACTTCATTCATACCCCAACCAGCTTGTCTGAAGTCTTTGACCTGTGTTGCCTTATATGGTAGTAATCAGCCACATCTGACTAAATTTAAACGAATTAAAATTAAATAAAGTTAAAAATGCAGTTTCTCAATCACTCGAGTCACAATTCAAGTGCCCAACAGCCACATGTGGCTATGGCTACTGTACAGGAAAGGGCAGATGATTCCATCTGGCATCGCAGAAGGTTCTACCAGCTAGGGATGCTCTAGACGCTTACTTTTAAAATCACATCTTCAGGCATTTTAATGCCTTTCTGAAATGTTAAATGACAGCTCTGCAGAGTTATTGCTTTGATTGTTACTCCTACTCAATCCCATAACCAAGCATTTTAATGTAATTGCAGAAATCCTCTCAACTAAACTAAGAGTGAATCCACACAGGAGCAATGCAGGGGGGAAAGAAAAAAAAAAAAATCAGTTCCAAAGGATCCTTGTCTCAATTTCTGCTCACATTACAGTCTCCAGAAAAATATCAAGGAATTTCCCCCCTCTTTTGTCCCTTTTAAACAATGATGGTAAAAACCACTCGAGGTCTACCTTCTTAACAATTTAGTGTACAGTACATTCTTCTTAACTGTAAACACAGTGTCAGACAACAGATGTTTAGGATTTTTTCATCCTCCTAACCGCAATTTTATACCATTGAACAACTCCTCATTTCCCTCACCCCTCAGCCCTTGACAACCACTACTTCCTGCTTTTTATGTAAGCACACTCTTCAGATCCCAGCTGAGAGGCTGTGTAATCACCAGCCTTCACCTCCCAACACCATTCAGATCTGCCTCTTCCTGTGCAACTCTCCCCTTGCTGGGCTTCCATAGCACCGAACCACCCACTCCACTTCTTCGTCCACTTTTACACTTTCCCTAGATGTTCCCTACGTTTCTTTCAACAATAGTCATTCTCTCAAGTGTTTCTTCCATGGCTTACAACTTTTATTGCACAAACAAAATTCTACTGAATTGTGTGACAGTCACTATATTGGGAGAAGAGAGTAGAGAGGGTGGTAAAGTAGAAAAAAGGGACATGTGATATGAAAATGAGCAAGCCATACAACTGACCCCTCCATCTTTTATATCCATCTAGGAGCATAGCCTTTTGGTCTGGCTTTGGGCATTCTGAACTATTGTGACATCATCTGCTTGTAATACTAGCACCTTCAAATCAACATATCTAAAACTAAGCTGCTACCCTAAACCAGCTGTTCCTGCTTACTCTCCTCTATAAGTTATAAAATCGCCCCCTCCCCCCGCCCGATCTCCCAGCCCCCTCTCCCCCGCCAGTAACCCTGGCTCCAATTTACAGCTATCCTTGACTCCTTTATCCTAGGAGTCTGCATTCAAACAGTTGCCAAATCCTATCATTGTTCTTACCAAACTAAATCTTTGTCATCCTTTCAACAGACCAGACCCTTCAACCATAAGAGTTTCTCTTGGCCGAGGAATACTTTCCTCTCACAACTGAGAATAATATCAATATTAGGTCTTGGCTTTCCCTCTTGCTTGGAAGCTTTGAGAAGACAACACGTAAAAAATGTAAAAAATCCAAAGCATAAAACAAAATAAGGTCTTATTTTTATTTTTCTCCTGCCAATTTTCCCTAATGTAAAACAAAACACCCCAAACTGGAATAGCTGTCTTTTCCCGCAGATGCCACTCTAACAGAATAACTGAGGGCTGTTCTGTAAGTGAAGTAACCCGCCGCTGCACTGGTTCTGAAGAACAACACTGCCTTACCGCCTCGCCTCTCTTAGTTTAGTATAGAGCTAACATCTTATTCTGGGGAGCAAATGACTTTGATCATACTAGTGCTGAACCTTGTACAACGGCTTTTGAATCATAAGCCTTGTTTTTGTTTCTATGAAAATCCAAAACCAACGAGTAAGCCCTTGAGGCTTTTTTAGCTGTATAGTCCATTTACAGTAGCCACTAATCACATGTAGCTATTTAAATTGAAGATGATTAACATTAAAGTTAAAAATTTAGTGCCTCAATTGCACTAATTACATTTCAAAGGTGCCATAGTCACATGTGGCTACTGGGTACCATGATGGACAACACAAATCTAGGATTTTTCCATCATCGCCAAAGGTTCTATGGTACAGCATTGCTCCATAGCATTATCAGTCCTGATTCTAGCTACTGGGCTGATGAAAAGATACAAAATGGCTAAAAATTCAGGAGTAAAATAAGCACAATAAACATGTACTAAGCTTACTTCATAGATATAAAAATTGATTTGAATACTAAAACTGAAAAAAAAAACCACAGGAAAATAAATGAACTACAAAGGCAAGTTGGAGAAGATACCATTCTTCAGTCTTAATTTTTTAAAATATGTTTTTACTGGTTTCAGAGAGAGGAAGGGAGAGGGAGAGAGAGATAGAAACATCAATGATGAGAGATAATCATTGACTGGCTGCTTCCATTGATTGACTGGGGATTGAGCCCAAAACCTGAGCATGGGCCCTGACCTCCTGGTTCATGGGTTGATGCTCAACCACTGAGCAACACCGGCTGGGATCTTGTCTTAATTTGATGACAATGTTCAAATAACTAAAAATTCAAATAACTAAAAAATCTCATAATTTCAATCAAGAAAAAACTAACTATATAATAGGAACTGGTACTTTCTATATGTCAGTTCTATATGTTCTAAGAGATGTTTTTCAAGGGTGATCTCAAGAATGCTACCATAAGGGAAGTTTCTTTTTTTCAGATATGTTATAGCTGAAAGAAGTTACACTTGAAATACATCAGTTGAGAGTATGCCTAATTATCTGCTGGAAACCAAAACATTGAAAGGATAAAGATAAATTATATTTAGAAAATTGCTTATTTTGACACTTAACAGCTAAACAATTTACCAGATCACTTTATATAACTTAATCTCAATAGAAAATTAAGAAGCTTACAAGTTACAAATTCTTAAAGTTATGTCTTTAGATGTAATCAGTAAATTACTTGCTCTGAAAATGCTGAATGCCAAAAATAATTAATTGCTGCATTCAAAGCTACTAAATACTTTCAAATAAATTATTAAACTTAATTTTACTTTTCTTCAGTTTATTTCATTAAAAAATGGAAAAGTAAAAAACACATTCTATTCATTAAAACATCAAATCTTATTAATTTATCTCTTTATGAGAGAATATTTTTTGGAAACGAACTTTTAAAACAAGACAAAGTTTACTAAAAAGAGTAGCATTGTTTACATTTGTACAAATATTAGATCCAGAGACAGAGAAACACTGAACGGACCATCAAACCTCATAGGGAAGGCTGGGTAGGGGGAGTTGGGGGGGGGGGGGAGGAGATCAACCAAAGGACTTGTATGCATGTATATTAGCATAACCAATGGACACAGACACTGGAGCGGTGGGGGCTTGTCCTGGGGGCTGGGAGGGGTCGATGGGGGGAAAAAGGAGACATGTAATACTTTAAACAATAAAAATAAATAAAATAAACCTGCCACTTCAAGGTTAAAAAAAAATTGCCTGTACTTTTGGTTTCAGTGTTAGTATAATAAGTGCATAGTTTTCTAGTTACCTCAAAATAAACAAGACCATTGATATGATCTAAGCATCACTAATTTTTAAGCATTAAAATGAGAACCAGAACATTGAACTAGACATCCATACTAATAAAAGGGTAATAAGTTAATTAGATCGGATGTCCCTCCAGACAAAACCATGTTGGCGGGGGCTGAGGCAGAGGCAGTTAGGGGCGACCAGGACGGCAGGGGAGGGCGGTTAGGGGGCGATCAGGCCAGCAGGCAGAGGCAGTTAGGGGTGATCAGGCAGGCAGGGGAGCAGTTAGGGGCATCAGGCAGGCAGGCAGAGTGGTTAGGGGTTATCAGGCAGGCAGGCAGGTGAGCGGTTAGTAGCCAGCAGTCCCCGATTGTGAGAGGGATGTCCAACTGCCGGTTTAGGCCCGATCCCCTAAACCGGCAGTTGGACATAAATCGGCAGTCAGACATCCCGGATTGGAGAGGGTGCAGGCTGGGCTGAGGGACCCTCTTCCCCGACCCCATGCACTGGGCCTCTAGTTCTAAGATAAAACTGCACATTCAAATCAAAGAAAACACCTACCAATCAGTATGCCCTAACTAAAGTCTTCATTATTAAACAGCTCCTGTAATAGCTCTTTTAGGAATATAGAAAGTACCCTGGCCAGTGTGGCTCAGTTGGTTGGAGCGTCATCCTGTGCACCAAAAGGTTGCTGATTTAATTCCCGGTCAGGGCACATGCCCAGATTGCAGGCTCAGTCCCCAGTTGGGATGCGTATGAGAGGCAACCAATCCCTCACACTGATGTTCTCTTTCTCTCTCCCCCCTGCTCCCCGCCGCCCCCCTCGTTTCTCTCTCTCTCAAAAAAAATCAAAAAAAAAATCAATAAAAACATATTTTTTTAAAGTTCAGAAAAAGAATAAAGAAAGAATAAAAGCTATGTAACAGAGCTTACATACTCATTAAAATTAGACAACTTGAACAACAATAAACAGAACGAATATAACTGAATGTTATAGGTACAGTGATATGATGAAAAGGGTGCTAAAAACCTGAGTTCCTTTCCCCTTCTCAAGCACTGAGAGACCTTAATCAATCTCAGAGGCATCAATTTTCTCCTCTAAAAAATGAGAAAGATGATCTCCAAGAATCTTTTAACATTTTCTGGTTAATGTGAAATACTGTGAGTTTCTAAATGCTGGTAGAAAAGTTTTCAGAAGCAAAATAACCAAAATGCTTAAAAATTATCTTCTCATTAATTGTACTAGTTTAAAATATTATTTTTAGCCCTGACCTAAGTGACTAAGTTCACATGACAAGGTACATTTCCAAATCAATAAAACCAGTCCAAGTGATGGTTTTTAGAGAATTTAAAGGCTAATCCAAGGGTGATTTCATGCTATGATCAAGAGCAGAAGTGAACTTACCAAAGTTGTCACTTGTACCCATAATGTAAATAAGATTATTTTAAATAACAGTTTGAATAGAAATGTGACTATTTAATCAGCAGAATTTGGTTGGCAAATAATACTTTTGATGTACCAACAGACTTCTGCATTCCAGATAGCCAATAATTTCTTTTTTATTTTGTTAATGTCAATATTATGTGCTGCTTTGACATCTGATAAAATGGGGAGAATCTCAAAATATCTAATTGTAAGTACCTCTCCCCAATCTGCTCATGCAGAGAAGGCCCCTTGGTCAAACAATCCTCCTTATCATCAGAAGAACCAGATAAAATTCCTGTTTATCCTCAAGTAGCAGGTTTTAGTTCCCTACCAGCCGATGAAATTATTCAAACAAGCCAATATAGCTTCCCATAGGAACCCCGGGGGTAACTCATCCTCATCATGCTACAAAGCCTTTCTCCCACAGTTTCCAATTGTTCACTCCTGAGTGAAACCTCAATATAGCCCTGCATGTTTTCTTCTCCTGTGAGTCTATGTAACTAATAAACTGTGGATCTTATTTGTTCAGTGTTGAATGTTCAGTGTTTGACCACCCCATAGCCCAAAGTTGGAAAGAAGGAGTGCACCAATGGGGTGAACAGGAGGCTCGTGAGACTATTATATGAGTTAATACCTGAAAAGCATGAAAACAGGGGTGTATTATTTACTACACTAGAGGCCCGGTGCACGAAATTCATGCACTGGGGGGGGGGTGAGGAGAGGGAGGGGGTGTCGCCCCCCAGCCTGGCCTGTACCCTCTCACAGTGTGGGAACCCCACGATCGATCGCCCTAAAGAGGTAGACCCCGTCCACCCATCCAGGGCTCCTCAATGGATTGCCCCAAAGAGGTAGGCTGGATCTGGGGGTCCTGCCTCCACAACACGTGGAGCCATGGGACCCCCAGGCCTTGCACACAGCGTCAAGCCCCAACCACCTGCTCACGCCCGCTGCGCACGCAGCCCCCTGCTGATCGCTCGTTGCGGCATGAGGGCGCCACGGTGTGAGGGCGTGATGACCACATAGGCTTTTATTAATAGGATAGGTATTTGCTATTATTAGAATTACATAACACTGAATTCATAAAACGTAAACTAGTTCATAAATGTAACTAGTAAAAATGCTTAAACATTATCTAACAAGTTAAAGAAAAGATTTATACAGTAGATTAGATGTAAGAAAACTATTAGTTGGCTCACAGTAGTCTCTTAATTCAGTATTTTGCTCAACAAATGATGCTGATAATTTAAAATAGAAAACCAATTTGGAAAATAAAGCCACTTAAGTGAGAAACACACATTTAAAAATAATTGATTATAGATACTCTAATGAGCAGATGATCATTTTCAATAATTAGAATTTAGATTTAAAAAATCATTAAAATGTAGAAAGTCATCAAGATTACATCTCTTGACCTTAAAAATAAGTATTTAATATTTAATATTTAACCACCATGCTTTTCTATATAGTAGCATATTTATTTGGATGATCTGAAATTTTATTCATGCCTTCACAGTTGTTAAAGACAAATAATAATCTATGAATCCCTATGAAAAGCCAAAAGGGTATATATTTTTCATTTTTACCTCCCTTCACAATTATTTAGAAAACATCTTTATCTCCAACCACACATTAAGCTCTCTAAAAACTAGGGCATATTCTGCATACCTTTTTATAAAAAGTATGATTTTATTGATTTTTTTGAAATAGAGGAAAGGAGAGGAATTGAGAGAAACATTGATGAGAGAGAAACATTGATCAGCTGCCTCCTGCACTCCCCTTACTGGGAATCCAGCCTGCAACCCAGGCATGTGACCTGACCAGGAATTAAACCAATCTCTTCTTGGTTCATGGGTTGATGCTCAACCACTGCGCCACACCAGCCATGCTGTATACCTTTTTATTGTTCAAAAATCCTAAAAGGTATCCCTGGCTGTTACTTGGAGCATCATCCTATACACTAAAAGGTCTCAGGTTTGATTCCTGGTTAGGGCACATAGGTTGAGGGTTAGACCCCTGGTTGGGGCATGTACAAGAGGCAGCTTATCGATGTTTCTTTCTCTCTCTCTGCCTCTCTCTAAAACAAAAAATGAGCCCAGCTGGTGTGGCTCAGTAGCTGAGTGTCAACCTATGAACCAGGAGGTCACAGTTTGATTCCTGGTCAGGGCACATGCCTGGGGTGTGGCTTGATCCCCAGTAGGAGGCGTGCAGGAGGCAGATAATTAATGATTTTCTTTCATCATTGATGTTTCTATCTCTCCCTCTCCCTTCCTCTTTGAAATCAATAAAAATATATTTAAAAGAAAAGAAAAAGAATCAATAAGAATAAACATTTCCTTGGGTGACGATTACAAAAATCCCTAGAATGCAAGTATTAACTGTAAAATAAAGTAATTTCATAAAACAACCATCTTGTCCTATGTGCACGTTCTAATTGATAACATCTGTAGATTAACATGCAATGTTCAAGTTATATGTTTGATAAATTCATTAAGTTTATACAATAAGTCTTTTTTAAAAATTTAAATATTTTATTGTTTAAAGTATTACATGTCTCCTTTTTCCCCCATTGACCTCTCCCCGGCCACCCCCACGCTCCAGCACATGCCCTCACACCCCCCCCACAACCCTCAGTCTGTGTCCATTGGCTATGCTCATATGTATGCATACAAGTCCTTTGGTTGATCTCTTACCCCCTCACCTCCAACCTTCCCTCATAGGTTGGACAGCCTGTTTAATGCTTCTATGACTCTGGTTCTATTTTTGTTCATCAGTTTATGTTGTTCATTATATTCCACAAATGAGTGATCATGTGATATTTATCTTTCTCTGACTGGCTTATTTCGCTTAGCATAATGCTCCCATTCCAGTCATGCTGTTGTAAATGGTAAGAATTCCTTCTTTTAAGAAAACAGAAACACCAATCAGAAAGGATATATGCACCCCCTATGTTCATAGCAGCACAATTTACAATAGCTAAGATATGGAAATAGTCTAAGTGCCCATCAGCAGATGAGGGGATTAGAAAACTGTGGTACATCTACACAAAGGAATACTACGTTGCTGTATATAGCAAGTCTTATCTAGAAAGAGTAAAGCAAAAAATATTGTAGCTATCTTTTAAATTCAGTATTAAAGAGAAAAAAGTAATTTCCTGATTAAATATTATGAAGTACCTCTGTCCTATAAAGAAACCCTGGAATGACTGATACAGCATGAAGGAATATGCTATAGAGACAGTTATACCATCTTCATTCATTTCCTGATAGTATATATCTATGTCTACACATCTGAGTTCTGATTAGCCACCTACCCACACATTATTATTCCCTTGGCAATTTAGCCACAGCTTGTATGGGTAGCTATTAAATCTATGAGCTTTTGTTTTATCTCAATGTATCTTTAATTTACTATCCCATTTAATTTACCATCTCATTTGAATTTCCTCTGTGCACTATCCTTCACTTAAATTATTTGTTCTACTCTTATTACGTCAAAATAGAACTAACTCTTGAATTTTTATCAAATACATGTTTACTGTTAAAATAAACAAAAGACAATGAAGAGAAGTAGATGGTAATAATAATTTCCAGAAATTCCACTACTAGAAATTAATACTTTAATTTTGGAGTACACTCTGTCTATATCTTTTTACTTTTTTAAGTGCAAATAAAAACTTCACACCTTTAGGAAGAAAATACCTAGTATGGACCTCTGTTCTCTTCAATACGTAGATCTACATCCTAAAAGGCATCCAGTACTCCATTGTATTTGTCAAATCATTCGTTTAATCAAATTTCCTTGTTAACAATAACCTCAGAGTATTAAGCATTTACTGATACTTTAAAGGTGAGAGATGATTCAACTGGAAATTAACCCTATACTGAGATAAGGCTTAGTCAAGGAGGAAATAAATACAGAAAAGAACAAAAGATTACAAAGGATAATGTGTTATATTTTAGTTCTTAATGCAGCACTGGCCCTGACCTTCACTGAAGGCTTGGTGGCCCCACAGTGAGAAGCAATGGGCTGTGCCTCTGCTGTGGGTGTGGCCGCAATAGGGAGCAAGGGGGCGGTCTGTCCCCAGAGTCTTGTAAGTGATCCTTAGACCCCAAACTGCAGGTACCAGCTAGGGGGAAAAAATGGCACAAATTGTTTTTTGTTTTTAATCTTGTCATTGCTCCCAGTGTTCCAGAGATCATTCTGTTTAAATATAAGCAAGAATGACCCATCATTTTGTCAGTATTTTTATTTTTTATGAGAGCAGAACTACAACCAGCACTAGGCAACTTTTCCCGCTAAATTTATACCTCAGCTTCTCAAGTTTTCTATTAATCTAAAGATATTACCACTTATTAATTAAGGGAAAGAATTGTATAGCATTTTGAAATACTCAAAATAAAAAGTGCTGTTAAAAAACACACACACAACCCTATATTATACTAGCTTAATCAGTCATGCAAAAATTGACAGGAAATATTCTTACACCTTACTTTGCCATACTGCTATTTTAGACCATGAAAATGCTTTTTAAATTTTCCTTTTTTATGAGTCTCAAAGTCAAAAGCTGACTGCCCATTGCCATGGAGACAGTTCTATTTAAGGTACTATATTAGTTCTCTCCTCACAGAAAAAGGATAGGAAAGTGGTCAATAGAAAAACATCACTCTCCAGGGTTTAGAATTAAGTACTACATATGCTTCTGGGGCAGCTGACACATAAGGAATTGGAAAGTGGGGTTGGGGGCATAATTTAATACAGTCCCTTACCTTTCATGAATAAGACCAAGAGAGGTTAAATTTTAATATTAAGCTAGAAGCAATATGAGGAAAACTCTCATTACCTCAAAATTATATGCAACCAAATAGTAAAAAGAAATTACTTACATTCAGTATCCTAGATAGAACTGCAACTAACTGAAATAATCTCTCCTTTTCAAGAGCAATCTTTTATCCCTTTGCTTTATCTAAGGTCTATATATGATATTCATTCCTTAGGTTTGTTTTGTTTTAATTTTCAGGCTTCCTGATGTGCCTTTCTGACACCCAATTTTTAATTGTAACTGAAGAGTAAGCTACCAGTTTACAGGTGAAAAAGAATATCCATAATTTACATGCATATTTAATCTTATCTAAGAGACTCAGAACAATAAAAAAGACCCCACAATGTATCAATACTAAAACTATCTTTAGAACAGACATTATCGTTTTTTTCTGTTTAAGAAAAAAAATCCCTGAGAGGTATAAATTGCCAGTTAGATAAATAGTCACTGGGATTAAATTAAAGCACAGCATAGGAAATCTATATATATAAAAGTCTAAGCAACCGTTATGACATGTCGCTATGATGAGTCCCTGATTGAGTGACCACCAGGGGGCAGACACTCAATGCACGAGCTGCCCCCTGGTGGTCAGTGCGCTCCCACAGTCCCTCCCCCTGCTGTCCCTCCCCCTGGCCAGCCAACAATTGGGACTGGGAAAAATGGCCCCGATGGCGCCGATCGCTGGCCAGGCCAAGGGACCCCATCTGTGCACGAATTCGTGCACTGGGCCTCTAGTATAGTCAGTTATATTGTAATAATATGTATGGTGTCAGATGGGTACTAGCATGAAAACACTTACTTTTATGTAAACAAGCAATTCCAAGAAAAACTGTCACTTGATTTCAGTCATAACCAAGCTTTCTAAACCCATCTCTCTTCTTTTTCCTTAAGCTAAAGTTTAGAATCTAGCAACAATAAAATAAGACATATTTTTCTTAAGGTTAGAGCATATTATACCTGAAGGTCCCAATTTGTAATTATTTTTCTAAAACTGGCTAACGGAATCTTGAATCTCCCTGATTCTAGAGCTGGTACTGCCATTATCCTACCTAATAAAATAGTAATATGCAAATTGATCGCACCTTCGCTATGCCCAAGCCACGCCCACCAGCCAAGCCACGCCCACCAGCCAATCAGAACGAGTATGCAAATTACCCAAAGATGGCGGTTAATTTTCATACGCTGAGGGAGGGAGGAGTGAAGACTGAAGACAACTTAGAAGGAAGAGGGAGGAAAAGCGGAAAGCAAGGTGGCTGCCAGAGGGAAAGCCCGGGTGGGGCGGGGTGGAGCGGGGGCGGAGCGGGCCGGGCGGCAGCAGCACGTGGGTGCAGGCGCGGCAGAAGCAACGGCAGCAGCGCACACCTCGGCAGCGGCCGCTTGCAGGATTCTTCCTGCAAATGGGCTACTAGTTATCTATAAAGAGTACTGTATTGATTTAATTTCCTGTTTTCACCATATTGCTCAAACAATTGACAATGCATACTGAAAATAAAATGGATATATATAATTTTGACTTGAAGAAACATGTGGTTAACAATCGTTGAACAGTGGTTCTACTTTATCACTTGAGAGCTTATTAAAATACCAATTATTGGGCCCTGCCTCGAGAATTCTAATTCAGCAGTTTGGGATGGGTCCAAAATTCTGCATTTCTAACAAACACCCAAGTTGTGCTAATGTGGCTGGTTCCAGGACCACACTTCAAGAACCACTGTCCTAGGCATTAAACAAGCTTATTAGTCTATAGAATTGTTATTCCCTGTCAATAAATTACTTCAATTTTTCCCAAAAGGAACCACTTTCAATTAAACAATAGCTCTAGTCTCTGGGGGAACAAACAGCCAATTTGGAAAGGATATTAATTCAATAAAAACCAAGTTAATTCCTAAAAATTGCTATCCAGTGGTTGGAGAACTGCTGTGAGTTACAATGACATTCAGGAAAATAAACCCCTGACCAGCAGTAAATGCCTGTGTCCCCTGTGAATTCAACTGGCCTTGAAAAGCAAGTATCTAAGATAAAATTTTGAGGAGGAATTTAGTCTTTGGATGTAAATTTTTCTTAGAAATAACCGTAAAGCAATTATGCATTATGTGTTCCAGAAAAAGGCATGTACCAAATTTCTGTGAGTCCAATCTAACTTCCAACTGACTTACATCTTTATTTTAGAAATCCCTTATCTTAAATTGATCTACAACCATGGGAAACATTACATTACATTTTAGTTTTCAAGTGCTCTACAACTCATCAAATAGTTAATTATCCATAGACACTAAACTGCATTAAAATGACTATAAAGATAGAATAAAAGGAAATGGCTTTGTAGAACAAGAAACTCCTCTCTTCTTTTATGGTCATGAAATGCATACCTGCCACTGAAAAGTAATGGAGGAGTTCTAGAGGACAAATTACTTTGTTTTTATGACATCAGAGTACCATTCATGAATGGTAACTGTGTCTTAGTAAAAGCTAGAATTAACAAATGCACACTGCCACAACAGGTTCTAATTTTAGAGGCACTACCATTAAAGAGGTAACACTCTGTAGCACATTGGTGGCAGGATCCTAAGTTAATTTCTTACTTGGTATTTTTAAAAATCCAATTGTTTCTAAAAATATCTGAAGTTAAATGGAGTTTTCATAAAGATAATCATTAATGATCCATTCTTTCCATTTGCCATTGAGGCAAATATGTTCTCTGCAATAGCTTTAACCTTTTGCACTTGGATGTCGAGTGTGACTCGACACAGTTAGCATCAGTAGCAGCTCGAGAAAAAAGCAAGCAAGTGCAAAGGGTTAATAATAACCAGTAGTAAAGGACACAAGAAAAAAAAAACATGTCAATGAAAAGTAAGATATTTTCTACTAATGGCTGCGTATACATCATGGGAATTTGCTTTTTAAAATCAAGTGCATCAGATTAGTGGTTACTTCATAAAAGAAGATAAGGATGATCACCCCTATCAATGAATGTGTTATATACTTTTATAATCACTAGAGGCCTGGTGCACAAATTCGTGCACAGGTGGGGTCCCTCAGCCTGGCCAGGCCAGCCAGCCAGCCGGGGGGGTGGAACCATGGCCAGCCAGGGGAGGGACTGCAGGAGGTTGGCTGTGGGAGCGCACTGACCACCAGGGGGCAGCTCCTGTGTTGAGCATCTGCCCCTTGGTGGTCAGCGTGCATCATAGCTACTGGCCGGTTCTTTGGTCATAATGGTTGCTTAGGCTTTTATATATATTGATAATCATAACAAGAGTTGGTCAAAAGAACTCCCTACCAGATCTAGTTTGAACCACACATTATGAAAATGCATACTAATAGTTGTCAATCTTCATTTCAACGAAAATTTCAATTGACTGAACAGGGTTTGAACCTTGCACAATACACAGCCTGTGTCACTGCTCTGGGTGTCATTAGACCTCAACCATGGAAACATCATATACTGATGGTTTTATAAAATGTGCAACCCAGATAAATGGTCCCATATTATACTTACTGATTAAGTGCTCAGTGTGGAAATTTTTAAAGCTCATCTCCATAAAAATATTTCGAATAACTAACAATTTCCCATTTTTAAATTACTGACAGCCATCACTTCTGCTCATTAGAGGTGTCGGCTTCTACTGAATTATACCCTCCCCTCATGCACATGACCCAACACCAACATTCAAGTATCTCTGTCTTCAGGTATATCCTACCCTTGACAGCTCCAAAGTATGTGTTTGGTTCACTTATTACATAGTGGCATTTCTTGAGTGCCACTATGTTAATGTTGGTTGAGGAAGTCAGTTATGGAATTAGGCCTTCAAGGGAATAAGACAATTATTTACTGTAGAAAAACTACTCTGCCTGTTTCACGCCCATCTGTAGTCACAGAATGTCTATAGAACTACTGCATATTATCTTTACCAGAGACCTCAAAGACAACATGAATAACAAGAGTTCTGGAATCCTAACATGGGGACTCTGACCAGCATAAAACACAGTCTGATTCTTGAGGGATTCATTTTGTACTAGGACATATCAATCCAAACCCTTTATATAAATTAGGTTTTGGGAAACAGACAAAATGTAACTTTAATTAAAATCTAAGGCTCTGTAATACATAATGGCACTTTCACTGAAATCAAATACTAGTAAGGTATGACAAGTTCAAAAGAGGTAAAAAAACATTCTGTTTATAGTGCTAAATGATCTGACATATGTACTTTCAAGTATATTCAGGATCTACAGATTTTTATTTTTATTTTATTTATTTTTTTAAAGTATATTTTTATTTATTTTTTACAGAGAGGAAGGGATAGAGAGTTAGAAACATCGATGAGAGAGAAACATCAATCAGCTGTCTCCTGCACACCCCCTACTGGGGATGTGCCCGCAACCAAGGTACATGCCCTTGACCGGAATCGAACCTGGGACCCTTCAGTCCGCAGGCCAACGCTCTATCCACTGAATCAAACCAGTTAGGGCAGATTTTTAAAGTTTTACTTTGGACCCATCCAAATTATATGGTATTTATCCAGGTACTATGTAGATGGGTCACTCAAATTAAAAGTTTTAACAAATGACACTGTTTATCACATAGCTGCCTTTTGATTAAATTTGCACACCAATAAAAGTATAGTTAGAATGATACAGGAAACCTTTTTTAAAAATAGGTACTATAGCTATCTATATTTTAATAATGAGCAAAACACAATTTAGGAAGGTCATACATATACCCTAGGCCTCTGATGCCAAATTCATTGCACTTTCTTTTATTCCAGGAGGTCAGCAAACGATGGACTGCTGGCCAAATCCAGCCCACTGCCTCTTTTTATACTGCCTGAGAGCTAAGAATGGATTTTATATTTTTAAGTGATTGAAAAAAATGTTCATGAAAATTGTATGAAATTAAATTTTCAGTGTCCATAAATAAAGTTTTATTGGAACAAAGCCACATCCTTTCTTTAATGAGCTGGTTATGGCTGGTTTCATGATACAAAGGCAAACTCAAGTAGGTGTCACAGAGACAACTGTTTAGGCCATACTTCAGGCCTGAAGCCTGACATTATTTACTATCTAGCTCTTTACAGAGAAAGTTTGTCAAACCCTATTCTCTACTCTTTGTTAAGTGAGAGACATAATCTTGAAGATCTCTTTGTGAGATCCACATGTATGCTGCAACTCACCACACTGCTTGGGCAAGAACCCTGATGTCCTCACTGTCTGTGTTCTTTCAGTGCCTAACATTAATGTTTGTTGAATGACTAAATAAATGAATAAAACATTCACACTAGTGGCCCGGTGCACGAAATTTGTGCACAGGGGTGGGGTGTGTGTGTGTGTGTGTGTGTGTGTCCGTCCCTCAGCCCGGCCTGCACCTTCTCCAATCTGGGACCCCTTGGGGGATGTCTTGACTGCCGGTTTAGGCCCGAGGGCCTAAACCGGCAGTTGGACATCCCTCTAGCAATCTGGGACCGCTGGCTCCTAACCGCTCACCTGCCTGCCTGCCTGATCGCCCCTAACCACTCTGCCTGCCGGCCTGCTCACCCCCAACTGCACCCCCACCACCAGCCTGCTCACCCCCAACTGCCCCCATGCCAGCCTGATTGCCTCCAACGGGCCCCCCTTGCCGGCCTGCTCGCCCCCAACGCCCCCCCCCTGCCCCCCACTGCCCCCAACTGCCCCCTCCGCCAGCCTGCTCACCCCCTACTGCCCCCCCAACCAGCCTGATCTCCCCCAACTGCCCTCCCCTCCTGGCCTGATCGCCCTTAACCGCCTCTGCCTCGGCCCTGCCACCATGGCTTTGCCCAGAAGGACGTCCGGAAGGTCTCCCAGCCTGATTAGCATATTATCCTTTTATTAGTATAGATAGTGTATGTGTGGCTGGTTTATAAATGTGTACAGCCTTTACATTTCTTGATTGCTTAAGAATATGAAGGCCATTAAAGGGTAAGAGCATTGAGACACAGAATAGGCATGTAATGGCAATCTATATATTTTTACCAAAAACCATCCTCCATACCCCCACCTGGCCCCTCCTGCCACGGCCCCCCGCCCCGTCTGCCGGCAGCCACGCTCCCGCTGCCACCACTCCCATGCGCTGACGGTGGCACCTGCCCCGCTCACACCCGCTGACTGCATGGAGCAATTGGGGCCAGCGCCAGCATTGGGTGTGAGCAGCGGCTGCTGCCCTGATCGCCCCTCAGGAGCCAGGGGAGGTGGAGAAGCCCTGAGGGGTGATCGAGGCTGGCAGCCACTGCTCACACCTGCTGACATTGCTGAGTGATCAGGGCCAGTGCCAGGCACCAGCAGTGGGTGCGAGCAGGGCCGGCACTGCATGGAGCAAAGAATTTCAGTAACCACCAGAAGCTCGTCCTGATGGCAGTGACCGGCGTCTCGCCTTGGTTTAGAGCAGGGGTCCTCAAACTTTTTAAACAGGGGGCCAGTTCACTGTCCCTCAGACCGTTGGAGGGCCAGACTATAGTTTAAAAAAAACTATGAACAAATTCCTTTGCACACTGCACAGATCTTATTTTGAAGTAAAAAAACAAAACGGCAAAAACACCCGCATGTGGCCCGCGGGCCGTAGTTTGAGGACGCCTGGTTTAGAGCCTCCGCTCACCTGCTCCACCATCCCGCCGCGGCCGATGCCCGCCATGTTCCATGCGCGCCCCCTGGTGGTCAGCGCACGTCATAGCAACCAGTTGTTCTGCCATTCGGTCTATTTGCATATTAGGGTTTTATATATATAGATGTCTCAAAAGACTGTATAGATCATACTCCATTAGAAAATAAAACAAATAGGTATTCCATAACCAAACTAAATATTCACTAATTTTAAGTAATATATTATACAAAAAGTTTTGATAAAATAATTTTCACATTACTTGGGGTTCAGTGCTAAGGTACCTTTAGGTTAGGCAATTTTGTTTTGTTTTCATTCTTTTTTAGTGTAATAAATTTGCTGGGCTTGTTTTCCTTTATTAATTTATACCCCAAATTAAGTTACACATGTTAAATTCCTTATTTCATATAAAAAGAAAACTTCCTGCAGAGTTAAAATTGATTATTTTTTTAAATTTATATTACCTTAAAGACAATGATGGGTAGCAAAAAATACGGCACCTTGTTTAAAATGCTGGGCCAGAGCCTTAGTACAAAGTGAACAAGGATCAGCCAGCTTGATGATGGTCCTTGATTATCCCAACACCCTGATTATCACCCAATTTTTATCCCTTTCTTCATTTCAACTCCTCCTGCATTAACAGTTTTCCTATTAGTCACAACAATAACCAAACATATCCTCAGAGTGAATATATTAAAAATGTTTTTGACAAAATCATCACCCTTTTTATAGTGTTAAGTATAACAAATTAGGAAAGATAGCCTCCAGTGAATCAATTACTTAGATTTCAAGATGCATTTTCACCTGGAAACAATGTTGTACCTAGTGGTTAGGTTTGCAGGCTAATCAGTAAATGCCTATTAACCATACCTGTCATATTAATAATTCTCTGGAACTTAACTAGATATTTCACTGTGTTTCCATGGAAAACTCTCAGGAGTTCTAATTTACAAGTAGCAGAACCACATCTCCCCACAACTAAACCCTTTGTAAGACTGGAAACTCTTCTCTAGTTGTAATAATTATCATAGGGGCTGTAAGTAGAGAAAGGCCTATGGAAGGATACCAGTCCCAGGATTTCCTTCCTTTGCCACTATTTTTGCCTTAACACAGAAAGCAAAAATGAATGGTGGAAATGAGCATTCATGTTACTTACCTTCATAAATAAATAGTTTTTAATGCAAAAACTTTACTAGAAAGTGAGAACGTTTCTTAGAGGTCCCATTCAAAAGACAATATTAAACTCAAAATGTTTCCAGACAGTTCTTATACCACAGATACTATAGCAACACTGATCAATGCTATGAACTAATAAATGACTGACAAAAAGAGGAAGCCAAAATTTGCTGGGAAATTAGGAAAAGTATATTCTGGTATTAGGAAAGAATGGCCACATAATTAACAACAGACTTACATAGATAAAAGAGCTAGCTAGAGGGATCAAATTGTGCAATGAGAACTTCAATTTGTTTCTCAATTGACTTATTATAGATAGAAAAATTTGCATTTCTAATGTAAAAATAAAGTAGAAAATATCTGAATTTGAAATCACTCCTATTATTCTCTCAAACAATCAGGTCCTATTAAGTTTATTTTACATTTTATATCTTTTGTATAGAAGAAAAACATGTATAATGTAAGGCAATACAGTGTTTATACCTGTAAAATGAGCCGGGCTTTGAAACTCAGGTTTCAAAGTCTGCCACTTATTGGTACTCTGACCTTAAGCAAGTAACTGAAGTTCTCTGAGCCCTAGTTTCTTCATCCACAAAACGTAGTAATTCTTCATAGGTTCATACTAAGTAAATGTGATACACAAGTAGGGCTTAAATACTTAGCACAGTCTATGGCACATAAGCAGTAGAAAAGCTATTGTTGTTATTGATATTATAAAATGCATTTCAAAGCTAAGAGTTACAGTACCAGAGAATTATAATAATATGCCACAAAATCTAGCTTTAGTTAGCCATGAGGTAAATATTACACATCTCCATTATTTGGAAAGACATTTCATTTCTTCCACTGACTAGTTCCATCTTTGCAATAGAGGAAGATGTAAAAATAAAATATGCATCTAGAAACAAGAACATATACTTCCATTACAAGTAGCTATTAATTAGTAGAGAAAATAAGTCTTACACAAATACATATTTTATACTTTTTAAGAAATATCTGGTTCAAGATATAGTATCGCCCAAACCAGCCATTTTTTAAAAAATATATATATTTTTATTGATTTCAGAGAGGAAGGGAGAGGGAGAGATAGAAACATCCATGATGAGAGAGAATCACTGATCAGCTGCCTCCTGCACGCCCCCAACTGGTGATCGAGCCCACAACCTGAGCATGTACCCTTCAGTCCGCAGTCCGATGCTCTATCCACTGAGCCAAACCGGCCAGGGCAAACCAGCCATTTTTATAATTGGTTATGCTTATTCAAAAATATACTTAATACATTTGTTATGAAACATAAAGCTAAATGCCTGCCATTCCTTTCAGAAGCTTTGAGCAGCGAAACACAAGGTATTTCAAACGATCATTGAATAACCCATAATATTCATGTGTCCCTCAGGAGGCAGTCAATATCTTGGCCCACAGACCAATGAATGACTCACCTCTGGGTGGATCTAAAAAGTAAAGGCTAGCTAAGGGGTAGTCCAGGCCTATGAACAATCCTCTGGTTCAGCTACCAAGGGAGTGCCTGCTGGCCAAGGATATCACAGCTGGCTTGGGATACTTCCAAAGTAAAGGACTTGGGGGGGTGGGGAAGAGGGGAGGTGGAAGAGGAAATGGTTTAGACAGAACTCCATGGGGAAGTGAACCTTAGGAGATGGCCTACAGAAAATCTTGGAAGTTTGAAGGTATGCCTTGAACTACTCTGAAACAGCCATTCCTTACAGAATACTAGAAGATTCCAGGAGGCAGAGCGTATGTCCATATCAAAGCAATGGCCATTTTACATCTCTGAGAAGAATCAACAGCCAATGCCAGTATCCTGACCCTCTTAATGGACTAACATTCTTTCTCCCTATCAGAACTCTGTCCAAAATGTGGTATAATCCTATATAATAAAAGGCTAATGTGCAAATTGACCGAACGGCAGAATGACCGGTCGCTATGATGCGCACTGACCACCAGGGAGTAAACGCTCAACGCAGGAGCTGCCCCCTGGTGGTCCGTGCACTCCCACAGGGGGAGTGCTGCTCGAGCCTCTCCTGCCTCCGCAGCAGCACCAACTGCCGCTTAGGCCTGAGGGCGCAGGCCAGGCTGAGGGGACACCCCCTTCCCCTCCCCGCTGCAAGTGCACGAATTGCTCATGCACCAGGCCGCTAGTATTTAATAAAACAGTATAGCAAGCTAAGTTTACTGGTGGGGTTTCAGATTCTACATGGCAACTAACATTCAAGAAGCTCTACTTGTCATGTTTTGGTGTGGTATGAATGAAGAATATTCACAATTGTCTTTTTTGTTTTTCAACTACATATCTGTGGGAGGCCATATTTTCTTCACTTGAAAGCATATCACAAGAGATTGAATGAAGAAGCAAGTATGAAATTCAGCTGTCTTATATTAAACAGGGATTTGCAAAAAATATAAATGCCACTCTTTACTGTTTTTGTTTTGGAAAATTTATTTGTATAAAAATATGTGACTTAAATTAATAATGGATTATTTAAATGAATCAAACATTTACATTTTTCTCAGTTTTAATTTCTCATTAAATAAATATTGACAGTTATAACCCACACATAACCAAAAGCTCTTTGGGGTCTTCAATACGTAAGAGTGTGAAGGAGTTTCAAAGCCAAAGTATTTGAGAACTGCTCAGCCATTTGTCAGTCTTGTACTTTGAATGGATCTTTTACCCATGTATGATTTTGATAAACATTTTCTCAAAAATGAGTCAAGTGATCCTGAAAATTCAAGAAAAACAACGGACAGTATTTATTTCCTGTGATAAAAAACAAGGGTCAGATGGCAAAGATTATGCCCATTGTGCTTAGCTGGCTGGTTCTTAGCTGAAAAAGAAAGGCTCTGAGTAGGAATGGTTTTATATATTGGTCATCTGGAAGATACTGATGACTAAATTATTCAGATCTTCAAAATGTTGACACAGTTTGTTATACAGCATCAAAAAAGCATATCCATTAACATCACCCAAGAGAAAACCTTTAAGAATTGAGAAGCTTTCAGGCTAATGATGAGGCAGATAATTTTTCAAAATTCTACTATTTCCCTGAAAGTTTGAATTTCTTCATGGCAATGAATATTGTCAGTTTTTTCTTTGAATTTTTAGGGTCACGTTATTCTTTTTTAAGCTATCTTTTTCCTTTTTATTGAATTTATTGGGGTGACACTAGTTAATGAAATTATACAGGTTTCAGGTGCATAATTCTACAACACATCATCTGTACACTGTATTGTGTGATCACAACCCCAGGTCATCCCCCCATACCCTTCTGCACCTTTCACCCCCCACCCGAACTCCCCTGGCAATCACCACACTGTTTGTTGTCTATGTCCATGAGTTGGGTTGTTTTTTTTTTGAAAATTTTAATGAAATATCCAAAGTTCATTCTTTTAAATAAAAATGGGGTTACAGTTTGAAAACTTTAAAATTAACATACCATAAAATTAACTTTTTCGTATGTGCAGTTCTGTGTGTCTTAACATATTTGTCTCCCTACCTCCACAGTCAGGACACAGCAATTCCATAACCCCAGAAAATCACCTTACACTGCCCCTTTCTAGTCAAACCTTCACCACCAATCTGTCCCTTTAGATTGGCCTTTCCCAGAATGTCACATACATAGAATCACAAAGGATGTAACATCTGGAGACTGGCTTCTTTCAGTGTATAACATCTTTTAGATTCATACATGCTTGCTTTTTATGGATAAATTTCCACTGTATGGATGTAGTTTGTTTTACATTCACCCACTGAAGGATATTTGTGTTTCCAGTTTTGGGCAATTTTGAATAAAACTGCTATAAACATTTTTTAAAATGTGGTTACATTAAAAAGTGGTTAGTTTAGCTTGTAACTAAAACAACTGCACAAGTTTTTTCTCCATAGAAATGAGGAGTATGCTATGCAATAGAAGTGCTTTATATACTTCTCATTTTGTCACACAGGATATTTTAAAAAGATGGACACTCTAGGATCAAGGTATTAAATTTTAAATTTTTACTGCTTCTTCAAGGTCACTCTTACATGAAACTGGCATTTTTTTCACTGAATATATGGCAGTGAGGAATACAATGATAACTGTTTGGTGCCACTACCTTAACTTACACTATGGGGCCAGCACAGTTTTACTTCTAATGCTTTTGCACACAATGAAAAAGGCAATAAAGTCTTAATATGATCATAAAAATAGTTTGACCCCTTAATACCCAAAGGGTATTGGACATCCCCAGGATCTGAAGATCATATTTGACAAGTGCTACTATATCTTATTAAGGAATACCAAACAACTGTTACAGAGATAATAAAAATAGCCAGCTATATCCTCTCCTTTCCCTCCCAGTTGATCTGCAATAATGTGTCAGGGTAGCTAAAATTCATACTTCCAACCAATATTACCTGGAGAGTTTTAGGTACCTATAGACATTCCCCAGATGTGAATCTCGGAGTGGAGAGATTCCCCAAAAACCTCAACACTGCAAGAGACAATGGAAATATGGTTTAGTTATTATAGAGGCAGTAATGAGAATTAAATGGGCATCTTACTAGTTATATGGCAAAGTCCATGCCCCTTGAATTTTCTCAGTTTGTGACAATAAATTAAGACTATGTGAAAACACTCTAAAAATTGTAATGGCCTAGACAAACATAACCCAATCCCTTCAAAAGGGAAAAAAAGGGAAGGGATGAAGAGATAGGGGGAAAAAGACAGAGGCTTTTACTTCCATAACTTTTCCCCCAAATTAAAATAATTAAAAATTATTTTCTTTATCCTAGATTTGCCCCAACTTCTAATAAACACAACCATCCTTAACTATTAGTCTTTTCAAATTGAGTACCATTTTCCCTCAACTGCTAAAAGGCAATTTTATTTAATTATTTGAAAAACCAAAAGGTACTCAATGAATTATTATTTAGGGGGAGTTGGATACAAATATATATATATATATATCTATATATATCTATCTATCTATATATATATATATACACACACACACACATATATATACAAATATATATATATGCAAATTTTAAAATGTTGATCATTCTAACTAAAGGCATATCTTTACCTCTCATTTACAGGCAATAAGGAAACAGGACAGAAAAGTGAAGACTAACCAAATTACTCAGTATGTATTGAAATATATTGCCATCACACACATATAATTAAGGTATCTGGATAAAAGAAAAATAGGTTTGACTTTTTCTTTCTTATATTTATAGTTGTACTTTATGGTTAGAAAGTATTTTGACACTCATTACTTCTCTCAAGCTATGCAGCTAACTATAAAATAAGTAGAAATTATCTACATTTTAGAGAAAACTAGGCTTCAAGGAAGTTAACTTGCCCAAAATACAAGAACTTATCAAAGACCTAACTGTGAGCACATTAGCAGTTATGTTTTAGGAATTTATTTGGTGATGGGGGAGGAAGTGGGAAGAGCAGTAGAATCCCTTTTACAAATGAAATCTTATATTGAGCCTGAACTATGAAGTACATAAATATACAAAACCATTATTTGTATGTGTTTTTGTGATGAAGTAACAAGTACTGATAGTAATAAGTTTGTGTTCTCACAAATAAAAATTTAACATAAGTAGGTATGTACAGAATTGAATTTTTATTAAAGGCCAGTGCCTTCACAATCAATGATAATCTTTCTTATCAATGTTATATTAACAAAAATGTTCAAATACATATACAAAGGTAACAGAACAATGTTTAATTCAAGCCCTGTACCAGAATAATCTTGTAACAAAAGATAACTTTTTAAACAATGTTAAAATTTGATAAAACATATTTTGGGGTAGCAATATTTTAAAATTATAGTTTTAAAATAATTTAAAATATACTTAAAAATTTAATCCAACTCAAGCATTTTTGAACACAAGCATTTTAGGGCTCCATAAAAAGCAGCTTGCAAACCATTGCATATTGGATTGCTATCATAAATTCACTGCTTAATCTCTGCTTAGTTCATCCCATATAATAAAAGTGTAATATGCAAATCGACGGAAGGGTGGAATGAAGAGTACTTATGAGGTGCACTGACCACGGAGGGGCGGGGGGCAGACGCTCAACACAGGAGCTGCCCCCTGGTGGTCAGTGGGCTCCCACAGGAGGAGCACCACTCAGCCAGAAGCTGGGCTCACTTCTGGCGAGCGCAGGTGGGTGGTAAGAGTGAGGGGTCCCGGACTATGAGGGGGCAGAGGCCGGGCTCAGGGGACCCGCCTCTGGTAACAAGATTCTCATGCAAGAATCTCGTGCACCGGGCCTCTAGTTCAAGATAAAATGAGTAAAAAACTACTTTTGACAATCAAAATTATGTATATAAGAAACCTGATTAACCAAGGTAGAATATAACCACTAATCCTTAGTCATAGCAATTCTATTCTATTGGTTGAACCATATAAAATTGCTATTAACTGACAAATTTGACTAGAAAAATGAGGTCCATATAGCGCAATCCAATATTTCCCATTTTATTTTCAGTCTCTTCACTTATAAGTCCAGTGTCAAAATAAGCAAAGTGGCAAAATGCAACAACCAACAAGCATATACCACTGGAACTACTGAACATACTAAGAATTTTTAAATGTTTAATCCTTTAACTTATGGTGCTGAGTTTTATTCACTCCAATAGCACTAACTGCTTAATAGCCTACTGCAATAGGCCACCTTTTATTTATTGGAAAATGAGTGGACTGACAGTTACCTACCTTTCTTAATGTAGTTTAGCACTCCACTTTAAAATATATCTAGTTGTTCCTGGAATTTCTTCAAGTAAAATGTATAACACTTCAAAAATTCATTAACTTTTCCTTAATAAATACAGGCATTTCCTCTTTTATTAGAAACCTTGTTGAATTATTTCATTGATAACTGGGCACGTTAGACTTAGTAGGAGTTACAGATTTGAGGACAGTTTTTTTTTGTTTCCCTCTGTGGTGTACTTCTCCATTCTTTTTACTGACTGAAGGTTACCAAATTATATTCAATATTTTAAGTAGTCTCCTTATTTTGGAGGACACTGAATCAAAATTATAAAGGCACTTCTAAGAATAAATGTGATTTTCATAAAACATACAATTCAATTTTCAGATACAGAGTTAAACCAAATTATTTCATGTGCATGTGAATCCAGTTCCTTTTGAAGATATCCCCAAATCAACACACTGCAACAAATTAAGCCACTTAGAGAAAGTCATCATGCCACATATAAAGGTGACTCTTCCCCCATCATTAATGAGGATTATAACTGCAAAGAGTAATTTACACTGGGTGTGCATGAGTTTCATTCTTCCCAACAAAAAATTCAAAATGCTATGACTCACTTGGTTATTACTGAACACATTATTAAATAGAAAACAGGATAAATTTGGAGAATAACATTTTCAGAGTTGCAGATGAATTTTAGAGTTATATACTTTGTATCAAAAAGAAAACCATCTCTTTATTAGAAATAAACTCTTACATGCTTTTAGAATGATAAAGAATTTAAAATGCTAAATACTTGATATTTTTAAAGAGCACTTAAGAATACTACTCTTAAAAAGCTACTTATGTTGCCAAGTCATGTCATAACTGGCTCAAACAATTCCATTTCCATCTAAAGCTATTTCATGCTACTGCATGAATCAATATTAAATACCCCTTGGATTTGTTAAAAACTGGAATATTGGCAGAGGTATGCATAGTAATTATAAACTATGAAAATGGTGACTATCCATTTTCCATATACCTTTTTCTTTTAATAATGGCTAGAAATGAGGATGTTCTTTCTAGGTAAGCAGAAATGGTTTCCTAAGAGCTAAGAGAAAGACATAAAGAATGCTAGCAAAGTATGATGAATCCATAGCCATGGTTCTCACAAAAGGAAAAAGAAATATTTTGTAGCCTAATATCACCTCCAAACATTTTATTAGCCTACCAAATTGAGAGAACCACTTAAAAAAAAAAAATCAAAATCAACATAGCTCTCTTTTCCTTCAGTTAAAAAAAAAATAACTTATTTTAACCAGGCTGGAGTGTAACCAAATGTGTATCAAACAACACTTTTTTTCATGTTAAAGACATAACTTACCACTTTTAAAGTTAGGAAATAATAATCATTATTTTTTAAAAAGTTTAGTTCAGAGGACATCTGGCCCTGAAGTGAAAGAGTTAACATTCAACTAAGCCGAGCTGCACTTCTGGTCCATTACATTTCTCACAAGCTGCCCTACAATGAGCTGAACAAGTATCAACTGTAATTTGATCCCAGAGTTTATGGAAAAAAATAACTGCACATACTCAACAAGAACATTGAATAAAAATCTGTTTCAAGAAAAACATACCCAATAAACACAATTTAAGACATATTTAACTGTTCGATTAACTTCAAATCTGCAATCTCTTTGCTTTCTTCATGCTCTCCAATAAAATAGGGGGGGCGGGGGGGGGGGGGAACAGCAGCCCTACTGCAGGGAAAAGAGCCTTGAAAAACAACTTTGATTGGCACTTGGCCTGACCCACAGAGGAAGAAAAAACAGTTTTTGGACAAAGAGCGCAAATATTTGAGCTTGCTTACTTATATGCTTTCTTTCTTTCCTTTTTAATATATAAAGAGCAATCCCAACTGAACTGTATAGTTCGAGAAACTGACTAAAAAACGGTGCCCTATTCATCTTAGTCCTTCAGTCCCGACGCATTTGCACAACTCAGCAATTTTAATTCATTTGTACTGGGCAAACAGAAGCACCTCAACTAATGTTTCCACCTAATGAAATGTAAAAATAGGGTTTGGAAAAGAATAAATTGATTATCCTATTACCCAGTGGCCAGCGTTAAAAGTCTGATTAAAAGCTTTTCTCGGTCTAAAGCGACATGCCCCCCCCCTCCTCTTCCCCCTCCTCCCCCTTAAACGGAGCGATTAAGCCAAGAGGGCTAAACAATACTGGAGTAAACTTTCCATCAGTCACTCAGAGAAGCAATAAGCTGAGGGTGCATCTGATTTTTTTTATTTTTTTTTCTGGACGAACGCGAGCGGGGGAGGGGTTGCTAAAAAGGGATAACTCACGTTCCCCCCCCCCCCCCGTCTCCTCCCCCGCCCCATCCCCGCCTGAGGAACTGTAAGGTCGAATAGCATTTCCCATGGGCATAAAGTTCAAGCTGCTTTTACCAATTCTTTTCATGACTGTGTTCTAGACACAAGACGGCCGTCCAAAGAATGTAAAAAGGGGGTGTTAGGGGAGAGCACGCCAGGGAGGCAGAAGGGAAGCAGAGTCAACAAAAACACCCGCAAGAGACAGAGCTACAGCGAGGAGGGAGCCGGGTTCCTCACCACCAGCCCCGGCGGTGCCGATTCCACGCCGGCCTCCATCAGCAGCACCAGCCGGAGAATCGAACAGGTCCCTCGCTCCCTGCGCCCGAGGGGAGCCGGCTGGTTAGGTAAGAGGAGCCGAAACACAGTCCACAGCACCCCCTTACCAAAAGCAAATAAAAAATAAAAATCCCCAACCCCTCGGGACTAGAGTCTGCCCCCCGCCGAGATAAAAAGCAGCAGCCTTCACCCTCCACCCTCCACCCACGCCCCCTTTTTTCGGTCTCGGCGTGGGGAAGGTGCCCGGGATCCCTGGGAGCCTCGCTCCGGGAGTGCGCCCGGCCGAGCAGCCCGAGCCCAGGCCGGCGGAAAGCGCCCCTCCGAGCCGGACCCCAGGCCGAGCCCGTACCTTCCGCAGCACTTTCCGGCAGTTGGTGCAGATCAGGTAGTTGGTGGCGGCCGACGGGCTGCTGCCGCCCCGGTTCATCGTGGCTGTGGGCACCGAGGGCGGGCGGCGGGCCGGGACGGGGCTGTCACTGCGGCCGCCTGCGCCGCTGCGGAGCCGGACGGTCCCCGCGCCGCCGGCCGCGCTCCTCCGGCGGGATATCGGGATAGGAGGCGAAGACCCGAGAGCAGGCGGCGCTGTCCGAGGCGACCACCGCGGCGGCTGCCGAAGCGACGGCGGAGACGGCGGCGGCTGCTCCTCACCGGCCCGTTGTTCCACCCGCCCCCATCCTCCAGACCCCCGCCCCCGCCTGGCTAGGACGAGCAGCCGCCACCGCTGCCTCCGCCGCCGCCGCCGCTGCTGCTGCAGCGCCTCAGTGCGGCCCCGCCCCTGCCTCCCCACCACCTTCACCACCTCCACGCTCCGGCCCCGCCCCCTCCCACCAATCGGACAGCTCCGGCCACGCCCCCGGGCGCTAGCCCGCCGCCTATGAGCAGCGACAGCTCGGTTGGGAGCGGCGCCGGCCAATCACAGAGGCCGAGGATGCCTTGAATCTCTGGGCAAGTTAAGTTCATCCCGGCGGCTCAGTACCGAAGGGAGAAGGCGGGTTAGTTGGGCTGTGAGGTGGGAGGGAATACAGTTTGTGCTGCTCCGCCAATAGGAGGAAGAAGGTGTGTCATATGCAAATTAACTCGGGAAGCCCTGTCCCTCCCCGAAGCCAAGCCACGCCCCCTTCTCTAGGTCCCTGCAGGAATAGTGAGAGAGTGAGATAAATAGCTGGGAGCTAGAGCTTGCTAGTTGATCTAAAACTGAACTAAATATTTCCTGATTTCTTGAGAAAGGTTTGGAAGGTGGCGTGGGGGTGGGGAACTAAAATGTTCATATCATCACGTCAGTGGGTAGGCTTTCTCTCAGCCCAAATGCTAGCTTAGCTGTAAAGAAGACTGCAGTCACGTAGTGCTTTGCATCCAGGGAGCTCTAAGAACTTTATGCATCATTTATCGTGAGTCTCGGTTTGCAAAAGACCAGTTACCTGAGGCATGGGCGCAAAGTAGGGGATGCTTGAGGCGTATTTACACCATTAATCAGTTAATTGGGGGAAGGACACAAAACCTCTGGTTTCGCGGTTTCCTCTGCATCTGCAGCCCCTTTTCGCAGTCCTCTCGGTAATGAAAGTTCCTTTATTTGTCTAGCACTAAAGGGGCAAAGAGACAGGTTTATTTTTCTCACCCAAAAGTCCTTTCTAAAGCAGCTGGTCAAATACCCGCAGAATGCACAGCCCTGTTCTCTTAAAGGTTCAGAGAACAAATTGCCTTTTAAAACTATTGGTCTGTACCGGCCTCTTGCACAGCTAAAAATGGTGAGTCAGGGTTTTTGCGTTCGCGCCCTGGAGAGAGAAGGCAGATGTAATTGGGGAAAGCTCTGGCTGACCGGATGGGAGGGGGACAAGGCCAATGGGAGAGCCAGTTCGCCCGAGGAGGCCAGCAATGCGCGTGCGGGTCGAATGCGGTGCCCGAGGCTAGACACCCCGAAACCTGTTCCCCAGTGAGAACAAAGGCAGGCGCCGAGCAAGAACCTGATTGGTGCCGGGTCCTCGCCGGCGTCCTGGGGCCCCGGAGATAACTTGTTTCACCCACTGACGCGGAGCTCTGTGTTCCCAACTCCCCGCCCGGCCTGGGCTGCAGCCATACAGGACCGTGCGTTATGACATCACCTGTTTTCCCTCTTTAGAACACGATCAGTATTCTCGGCTTCTCCTGTTTTAAAGGTCGCTAGTGTACGCAGATTTGTGAAGGCCTGCAGTTAGCAGAATGAGTCTGTGATGATTGAAAAGAACCGTCTCACTGGTTTGCATTTCTTTCTTTTCTTTTTAATTAAAAAAACGACCCCGGTTTCCTTTGGGATTCAGTGTGGTGTTGTGATGCAAAATCAGAAAGGTACACTGGGAGGAGCTAGCAAGTTTAGCATATCAAAGCTATTAGACCAAACTGTGTGGTTAAAACTGCCAATCTCGTGTTTTTTTTCAACAGCTGCCTCCTCTCTGTCCTTTTTAGAGACCAACAGGCATAAACCAAAGTCTACACAAGGAACAAAGGAAGTGGAAATCTGCCAGTGTTGGGTTTAAATAGATTAAAATAGACTGGAAAACCCCCAAAAGGTCTAAGTTGTGTGGTTGGGTAAATGTGTTGATCCATTAAACTAGTGATAGCTAAAAGTCTCTTAATGCTACGTAGACGAGAATATAGCCTAGAATAGCAATAGAGTGGACAAGGGGCTTAAAATTCAGGTAGGAGAAACTGTAAAAGCAAGAAAGCTCAGCAATGGGGGAAATTACCACATACTTCCCAATGGGGGGAAAAACACACACAAGAAATTCAGGAAGAAAGTTATCAAGGCCCAGTTTTCCCAGAACTAAAATACGTATGTGTCTCAATTTAGTGGTAAATTTCTTGGACTATATTCCTAACTGGTTCTGTCTTATAAAGCAGATTTTATGTGAATACATTTTAAAGGAAAGAAGAAATGGAAAGATTAAGTCAATATTTGTGCAGAGATTGAAATTCCTCAAATAGCACATTAGCTTCTAATTATTTTATTTTTTGTTTGTTTTAGAAATAAACACTTCACAAGCTTTATTTATTGATTGATTTTTGAGAGAGAGAGAGAGAGAGAGAGAGAGAGAGAGGGAGAAACATCAATGTGTTGTTCCACTTATTTATGTATTCATTAGTTGATTCTTAGATGTGCCCTGACCAGGGATGGAATCTGCAACCTTGGCATATCAGGAAGATGCTCTAACCAACTGAGCCCAAATTATTTTCTATCATATTCTTTTTATAAGATTTCTTTTTACTTAATAGATAAAATTCTTTAACAATGAAGCCCTTTAAGTTCTTCAGTAACTAAATTTCCCAGAAAGAATGGCAGGAGAGTTCATCCCTACACAGTTATTCCCTCTAACAAGATTGTTAAAGGGAAGTTTTAAAGGAATATCGTCACTAATACATGGCCAGATACAGGTATGTGACCTAATGATGGTTCTCTCCACCAAACTTCCCCAATAACATTAATAGTCTGTAATGCCCTTTATTGACAGTTAACCATGTACTGTATTGTGGCATTTCTTATGATGAACTGTTACATATATGTTTATGTTCCACTCCTGAAGTTTTCAATCTAGTAACTCATTCTCAATGCGCAGCAACCACTCTTTCTTCTGGTTCTCACACCCTCAGGCCTACCATACCTTCTTTTCCACTCTATGGTAATTTTCAACATCTGGACCCTTTCTGTCTCATCCATTCCTCACCTGGCCTCCCTTCTTTTCCTAGCTAGCCTGGATATCATCAAGAGAGTGGGACTTAGAAAATAAGCGACTTGCAAATAAATCCTGGATCACACTTGTCTAACCAACTCAAAAAGAGTCTGGGGGCTTTGCTAGAAATAACTGATAAAGATTTATTAAAAGTTCTGAGTTTGCAAACTGGAAACACAACCAGGCAATAGCCAGAGTTCTCCAAAGAAGAAAGAAAAGCTGAGGTTCTTATAGAAAAAAGTACATTCTTGAGAAGAATCAGTCCTGCCATCTTAGCCTCTGGATTGGGGGGAAATGGTAATCCTCTCAATGGCCCGTGGTCTGGACACTGGACATCAAGTGGTCTGGATACATGAACATTCTTTCTTTAGTCCTTCAGGGCGTAATCAGAGGGTCATCTGGAGGCTTGACATATATTCAGACATTGACGCAGCACAAGAAAGTTAAAAAATGTTTACGTTTCCAGGCTAGTTAGAACAAGAATAGATTGTTTCCTCATACCTCAACCTACTTGATTTTAGTAATTCAGCAGTTTGGCTATATTACTCCCTTTTATTTCTTTACTCTATTCCTCATTTTCCCCCTTTGATCAGGATTTTCCTCTCAGAAAGCATCACATAGGTCCAACAAAACATTTTGTAGTCATCTGATGCCAAGGTGGCAATGCCCTCCTTAGGTTTATCAGAGGGGCTGTATGGATTAGAGACATGCTTGCTATATATGACTTTATAGTCAGCTCAATACTTTAGTTTGAGTCATTGGGAAAGGACCAATGGAGACATTATGATTATATATCAGTTTTAGAAACCAGTCTCAGTCTTGAGAATAGGCCAGTTCAATTAAACAGTTGTCTCTCATCTCAGGAGTCGACGATATAGGTGGCTCCCAAAGTTAGGCCTATGGTACAAGCAATCAGGTATTTAATAAGAGGCATCTCTATAAAAACAAAAGGAAAACAATGTTTGATTTAAGCTCACTATAATTCTACTTCCTGATTGTTAAAGGTAGAGCTAGTTGAGAAGATTTCGAGATGTCTGGCTTGAAGCATCTTCAGATGGAGTGAAGGCAGGCAGTGGCAATCTGATAGATTCTCCTGGTTTGCAGTTTGAATGGCCCTGGTGATTTTTCTGCAAAAGGCAAAAGATCATCTCTATATGAAAAGTTTATATTAAGTTGTCCCATTTTAGCTTGCATCGTGTTGGAAAAAGGGCAGTTTTAGTTCTCAATGATTCCATATCAGAAGGGTGAGAGAAAAATTGGAAATTTAGTTTGGAGAATAAGCCAGGTGTTGGGAGAAACTAGAAGAATTCAAGATTCAGTCCAGTTTATGGGTAGGAGCAAAACCTCAAGACATAATGAACAGCATTAGACTCTAACATCCACAAAAGTATATGATTGAAACAATTTTTCTCTCTAAATTATTCTCATTTTAACCACAGATAGCCAAATTAATACTAAATTGTTTGCAAAATGGGTCTAGTTTCAATAAACAGCCTGTTGTTTACATAGAAGCAGAAAAATAATAATTAACCTTATAGGCTCTATTAAATCTATCTTTCTGGAATTTTCCATAAGGAAAATTTGCCTGCAATACCTCTATAGTTGGGTGAGTTCCTCTCTTCTCAATATCCCCCAAATATCTTAAGATTCCTGCACTGCTAGGAACTGACCTACCCGACTCACTTGGTAAGGCTGCTGGGAATCTTGTAAGCAAGGTACCAAGTTGATATACCCAAAGGTTTTATTGACTTTTGTAAGACAGTTCCTTTAAAGCTGTCTGCTCATATCTGAGTCTATGCATGTCTTCTTCAAATATGACATTTCAGTCAAAGCCTTGGTAATATAACCAGTTTCCAATTATGTCCTATTACAAGGAGAACAGATTCTTATTGAACTTATGCAAATTTGCCATAAAAAATAAGAAGACTCACTGAGCGTTTCTGAGTTCTGGAGGTATTAAGTAGGGATAAAAAGACAAATCTTTCATACCTGCTCACATAGGGTAGTTTACCAAATTGCTCTAAGTCATGGGTAGCGTAAGAGAAAAGGTTGCCTTGTATTTGGTAAACAGAAGATTAAAGACCCAGTAATATTTCAAACAAAAAGTCATAAAAATGATAATCATCCTTATCAGTCCCATGTTATTAATTCTTGTTGATCTTGATCTTTTTGTTAACGGTTTTATGAATCCAGTTTTTCCATTTGTTCTCTCAACTTTGCCTGATGATTAAGGGTGTTAGTGTCTGTGATAATTCCAGGAAGTTTGTAAGGCTTTTCCATCACGGCTTGTATGATTTTCTCAGTGAACTGTGCCCTGAACACTAGAAATTGTGGAAGATATATCCCAAGTGGGAAATACATTTTCTAATAGTTTCTTTGCTACTGTGAGGACATAGGCCTTACAGCAGAGGAAGGCTTCAAACCATCTGGAAAACATTCATACAACAAGAACATATTGATAACCTATACTGAGTGGCAGTTGGATGAAGTCCAGCTTACACTCACGATGCTGGATGCATGAATGCAAAAACTGAAAATGGGGTATGCCATAGGTTGTCTTGGATTTCCCATAACTCCGACTGATCATTTAATGTACAGCCACTCTGTCTCCGTCTTAGTTTCTCTGATGTAGGAGCAGACTGTTGCCGTGGTACAAGGGCATCAAGACGGCTAACGTCTGGCACCGAGGGGTCATTTTTTGCAGAAGCAGAATAGACTTCATCCACATTTGCCACAGTCTTTATAGATTCTGTTGCTGCTGCTTTTGTCTGAAAGCCAACCAGGGCATTTCCCTGATACTCAGGTTCAGTCCTTTAATGTGAGCCTCAGTTTTGATGACAGACATCTTAGGCCAGGACATAACAGACTTCCAGATTTTCACACAATTTCTGGAGCAATTATAACATGCACTGTACAGATACAACATAAAGAAAGCTTACTGTTTATACACTTAAATAGAATCACAAATTATTACGAAATAACACAATTATCTATATGACCAAAGTAACAATAAAATATTTCAAAGACAAATACAGAATGCTAGCACTTAACACTGAGAAGATTCACTTTTCTTAACTAATCAAAGACTTGATTAAGGCAACATAAAACAGAATTGTTTTTATTTTATAGAACACAGAAACTTTGCTTTATTAGAAGAAAACTTTTCACAATATCTTATCAGGAGCAGACAAATAGTCCAGGAAGATGTTTTCCTTTTAACAGATGAAAGAATATTATTTTAGTATACTATTGATAGTAAAGCTTATTTGTAAAAAATCCTTTTAACAAATTTCTTCAGTCTTATTCAGCTTGGTCACATATTAGATTTCACAAATCTTTTACAACTTTCCTTGTCTCTCTTAGTTTGTTTCTTCTTACTCATTCAGAAATAATCTATTTATTTTAGAATAAACCATTTTCTTTTAATTTTCTCAAAAATGCATTTCCATACTTTATATATATATATATATATATATATATATATATATATTGATTTCAGGGCAGAAGGGAGAGAGAGAGAGAGATAGAGAGAGATAGAAATATCAATGATTAGCGAGAATCATTGATCGGCTGCCTCCTGCACGAACCCACTTGGGATGGAGCCTGAAACCCAGGCATGTGCCTTGATGGGGAATTGAACTGTGACCTCCTGCTTCATGGGTCGACACACAACCACTTAGCCATGCAGGCCAGGCAACATTTCCATACTTTTTACCTTCTTCTGCTGAAAATGCATTATTTTCTTCCATATTATTTAGAACTCCTAACCTTTAGAAACCTTAATTTCTAATGACAACTAAACAGTAAGCAATTAGCATTCTTCATAGCTTTTAGAAACAAAGTTTCTTTTAGTGACAAATATATTTCCTAATTTTTAGAAACATATGCTTCCTCAACAAAACACAAGACATATTCATTAGCAAATCCAAATTTATCTTATAGCTTCTCTGTAATAAGAAGTCAAAAGTAGATAAACACATACCGTATTTATTTAACAAAACAATTAATGGTTCAGTATTTTATCTTACTTGAAAATTATCTTGATATTCAATGAATTTAACTTATTTAACTTAACTTAGTAAAACTAAAGTTTCAAAAGATTTTGGGAAACTATATAACATAATTATTGCTAAAACATTTTACCTAAATTTTTTTTATCTTACTTAGATCTATTTAGATTATTAGTTCTTAATAATTATGTTTAGATTACCCATTAAAACTCCAGGAGATATCAGGCAATAATTGTGATTGACTAGTTATTATCCCAAGGTATTTTTCCTGCTGACAAATTTTGTAATAGAGATCATATGAACTTCTTTTTGTAATCCCATAATACCAGGTAAAATAAAAGTATTATACTTAATTCTTATAACTCTAAAGACATTCTTATTTAACCAGACCAAGCTCAGAACAGCTTTACTATGAAATATTTTCTCAGATCAAGTGATTCTGAAAAGCATGTGGGTTAGTTTCTGTTATTTTTGAGAATTTTTATATAAGCTCTTAATTCATTTAATCCAATTAAACAGCTTTAAAAATTAGCAATATCATCAGAAAGTAGAAGATCGCACACAACACAGGCAGATGTAAACAGATAACTGATAGATTTGTTTTTAAAATTTTAGCCATGAGACAGGTATAATAAGGCAAAACCCACTAATTCATAACAGTTATGTTTATTCATTCAGATGGTTAAGGCTTTTTTCTTATTAATATTTGTGCAGAAGACAATTAAGATTTGTATTTGCCCTTGGCAAGAAGTCTTGGAGCCGGATCAGCAGTTTGTGTTTTTAAAAACCCTTGTTTTCTTTTTTTCTTCAGTCTGAGGAATTGAGGATGGTAAAGATAGATGGGCTTTGAATTACTTTTAGAGTTGCATTTCTGGTTTCACAAAGATTTGTAAAATTATGACAGTTGCTCTCAATTCCTCCAAAGAATTGGATTGTAACTTAACAACCATGTAGTTTGGATATCTACCTATCCAAGCACATCTTCCTAATTTGCTTCTTTCCCTCTGGATACATAGTTTTATTTTAGCTTAAGGGAGAAGGCTTTAAAATTTTTTCTAATAGGCTTTGAATCTTTATTTTCTAATTTTGCCAAATTTCTGATCATAGAGTTACTACATTTTTTGAAATATCAGGTTTCAGAAGGGAGAAATAGAAATTTTAAAGCACCTGCAAAGTTTCTTTTTAGGGTCCTTTCAGAACTATTTTGAAAGTCAGTTTGTCTTTTAGAATCTGTGCCTGTCAATGAAAGAATGCATCCTGTTGTCCCCGAGAAGTTTGGAATTCTCTCTAAGGAGGGCCCTTGAGGTGCAGACTTAAAGGATTTCCTGAATGGCCATTAGAGTTTTAAATTATTTTGGCTAAGTTGGTCCATTTGATTAAAAAGGCACAAGAGAAGGAACCAAAATGTCTGTATATATAACTAGCTGGAGTTCCCAACTAAAGGGTGAAGGTCCCCGAAAGTTGTCATGGCTGGACACAAAGACAAAAGAACAGCTAAGGTGATCATTTTTGAATCATTTGATGTCTTAGAAGCCTCTAAATACTAATTGAAAAATGCTTCTCATTCAGCTTGTTTAACATTTCTAAGATTCTCTAATTGTGCGCATAAATATACTCATTTAGGAATCTCAAAAAATCCCCAGAGTGACCACTGTAAACCCAAATTGTCCTTCATATTAGAAGCCCATCTAAAAATACTCAGCAGAGAGTGGACCAGAATGGGGTTCCTCCTCCATAATAGCCTTAGAAACAGGGCACCCCATTTAGAAGAACCAGTATGAAAGGACCCAAGAATAAAAGCTCTGAATCTCAACTGAAGCACGAAGATTTAGAACTGAGAGAACTCTCCACTGAAACCCCAAAGTCGCTGGGGGAACAATAGAGCATGAGGGCTCAAGTCCAACCGGTGGCATGGGAACTGAAGTGGAGTGCTCTTCAAATTCCAGCACACTGACACCATATATGCCGAATGAATTGAAAAAATGTTCGGAAGCTTTGCTAGAAACAACTGATAAAGATTTATTCAAGGGTCTTAGGGTTTGCAAACTGGAAACACAACTAGGCAGTGCCCAGAGTTCTTCAAAGAAGAAAGAAAAGCTGAGGGTTCTTGATAAAAAAGGACATTCTCAAGAAGAGTCAGTTCTGCAATCTGAGCCTCCGGCTTGGTCCGAAATGGTAATCTTCTAGATGACTGGTGTGTGGATACACGAACATTCTTTCCTGAGTCCTTTAGCCAGTAATCAGAGGGTTATCTGTAGCTTTGGTGTATTTCCTGGAAAACACAAAAGTTTAAGTTCCCAGGCTAACTAGAACAAGAATAGAATTGTTTCCTCATACCTGAACGTACTTGATTTTAGTAATTCAGCAGCTTGGTTATAATGACTCCATTTCATTTTTTCACTCTATTCCTCATACTGTTAAGAGAGAATGAAACAAAAGCCACTCCTCAAGATTTCACACAGAGCAAAGAGAAACTCCAACCCTCTTGTTGTTTGGTATGTCTAAACAAGAAAGAACTTTACGAATGTAGGGTATGAGTGTAAATTGCAACCAATGTTGAAGACTACTTAAAAATTCTTTTAAAAAATATTTTTTGTTGATTTCAAAGAGGAAGGGAAAGGGAGAGAGAGATAGAAACATCAATGATGAGAGAGAATCATTGATTGGCTGCCTCCTGCATGCCTCCCCCCCCCCCCCCCACTGGGGACCACCCTCAACCTGGGGATCAAACCATTGGCCTCTGGGTTCATAGATGGATGCTTAACCACTGAGCCATGACGGCTGGGCTTAAAATATTTTATTACAAGATTAGGTAATATTTCATTAAATAGTGTACATCATTTTAAAAAATCAATTTTGTTTGTCTTGAAATATTCTTTTAAAATGTTTGGGTTTTTTTCTTACAAGTACTTCATAAAATCACATGGCTTGGATGTACCATAACTTATTTAACCATTACTCCCTTGTTGAACATGTAGGTTGTTTCCAGTTTTTTATGATCATAAATAATGCTTTGATAAGTTTCCTCAGACATAAGTTCCTGGCAGCATCTCTGATTCCTAGACATGGAATTTCTAACTGAAAGGATATGAATATGTTTTAAGACTCTTGATGTAATTTGCTAAAATATTTTGTGAAAAGGTTTGGGCAATTTGCACTCATGTCACAGTGAATAAGAACACCAGGGAGCCTTTGAAAGCACAATTCTGACCTGTCATTCTCCTATATAAGGCCCATCAATAGCCCACTTCCCTCTTCTTCTAATGTCTTCTGCCTGGTGAGTTTCTTTTCCTGTTGAAAGATCGCCTGGAAGAGTCAAGCACTTGTCAAGTTGTCCATGGTGCCTCTCATATCTCTTCTTTAGCATCAAGCTCATATTGAAATGATTGATTTAAATTCTGTTTTTCTCATTAGATTGTGAATCCCTTGAAGATAGGAATAAAGTTACATTCATTCACTTTATATTCTCAACTCCTAGCTCACAGAGAAATGCTTAAAGAGCATTAGAGAAAATAATGGGTTTTTGCTCTTACTTTCCTAAATACACCATACATTCTTCTAATCTAGGGCAGTGGTCGGCAAACTCATTAGTCAACAGAGCCAAATATCAACAGTACAACGATTGAAATTTCTTTTGAGAGCCAAAATTTTTAAACTTAAACTTCTTCTAACGCTACTTCTTCAAAATAGACTCACCCAGGCCAGCATATTTTGTGGAAGAGTCACATTCAAGGGGCCAAAGAGCCGCATGTGGCTCGGGAGCCGCAGTTTGCCAACCACGGATCTAGGGCATCACTTTTGAATCTCTAATAATAGCTACAGGATCTTATAAAAGGAGATTGGATTTACATCCTTTTCTGTCACCAATTCTTTCTCTGATATTGAATGTAATAATTAGTAAGGCCCAGATCTGCTATCTCTTTTATAAAATAAAAGTTCTTGGCACAAACTAAGGTTGGGGGCAAATTTTTATGTTCAGTACTTTTGAAAGAAGTTATCCTGTTAGTAACAGGCTGTGACGTTGGATTTGAAATTGTTTACTTCTCTAGATATCTTCATTCTACTGACCTCAGAATGGGGCTCCTCTATAGTTTCCTAAATGAGGATTCAATTGAAAATCAATTGTTTTTAAAATTTCATTTCTTGAGACAATAGGTCATTTTCTAACATTTTGCCTCCTCAGACTTCTTTGTTTCAGCACCCAAAGCCTTTGGACTACAGGCAAAGTGCTGTATTATTTACAAATTTACAAATACGGCTATTTGTTTTATGCACAAAGGAATTTGCACTTCACACAATTTTAAATTGATTACTCCCTTTGAGCTGTTAATTAGAGTCCTGCTATTTTTTTTCCCCTAGGGCCCAATACCAATATTACTCCAAAGGAGAAATGAAGAGGATCTCTTATAAAAAGGCCACTGCTTTGGTGCCCATTCCCATCCCACCCCCTCAATCCTCCATCTCCACCGAGAAAATTATTCATACCAAAGCTCATTTTTCAAAGAGCAAATATTCCACCACGATCCAAGTTTCTGTCAGTCTTCTCTTCTAACTTCCCATTTCAGAGCTTCCTGTGTTTAACCCCATGTAGGGGAGACTATGACTGAGAGGCCTAAAGATGTGGGGTTTGTTGTTGTTTGTTTGGCCTGCACAATATTAGCCAACAAAGTGCTTTAAAAAAAAATCAAATTACTTTAAAATATTTACCATTTAGGAGATTTTACACCAAAAATCTAGACTTCTAGTTTCTCTTGAAAAAATGTGACATCTGGCCACACTGAACTGATACTGCCACATGGCAACCATTTACTGGGGCCTAGTACCTGCTATTTGGGTTTGGATAAATACTTTCTAGTTTACCAAGGTTTCTATCACTCCCTGGGGGCTCCATTTTGCCATTTTATTTACATTATTGTAGGGATTTGCCCCACCTCCACAAACTTTCTCCAGCGTCTAAGTTACTGATCTGTTGGTTGTCACTTAACTTTATCATAGAATAGAAATTAAGAATAAACTTGTCATCTAGGTTACAGCAAAAGTTGAGGACAGGAATCAGATGCAATATCATGATGCATAGCTAGGCATCCTGACCCCACATATATGTTTGTGTGTGTGTACACAATGATATATATATATATATATATATCTCGTATTTTCCGACATATAAGACGACTTTTTAACCCAGGAAAATCTTCTATACGCCCAGTCGTCTTATATGCCGGAAAATACGTATATAGGTATATATCCTAAGAAGGAATTACCATGTTCTTTATTTTGCTAATCTCACTCCTTATTCTAACTCTGACCACATTTCCATTCTAATTGTAGGTTTAGGAAAAGGGAACCACAGGGAATAGGGCAATAGTGGAAGGACATTGGGGATGTTATCTATGATGGACATAATCATGTAGAGACGAAGAGCCCTGGCTCTGGAGTCCGATGTGGATTTGAGCGCTGACTTTACTCTTTACTAGGTAGGTGACTCTGGGAAACTTAATTTCTCTATACTTGAGTTTTCTCATCTGTAAAATGGAGTAATAATGCTACCTATCTTTAAGGGTGAGTATAAAAATTGAATAAGATAATATCTTATAGTTCTCAGCAAAGTGACTAGAACATTGTAAGCCCTCAAAAAAGTTTGCTGCTGGTGCCATAATAGAAAAGATGTTATGCTCTCCGCATACTGTGTGGCCTTGGTCTACTTACTTAACCTTTCTCTGTATCAGTTTTCATCATCTGAGAAACAAAGAGTATTAATATTAACTTAGTCATAGAGCTGCTTGAGGATTAAATAAGTTATTTAGAGAGCACTTTAAAACAATGCCTAGCATATAAGAAATGCTATTTAAGTGTTTGCTATTATTATATACTATGGTCTTTTATTTGTTTCTCCCTCCACCCCCAGTAGAAATCTTTGATTTTTGAGGTACTCCTCAAAACTTAGATAATGTGGGGTAGTAGAAATAGTAATAGACAGAAAGTCAGGAGACCTAGGGTTCAGTTCAGTACTGCTGTGAGCCTCGGTTTTCTCATGTTTAATATGGACGGGTGATTAAGTCAAGGCTCAGGGGCAGATTCAGGTTTTAGGGTTTTTCTTAACTTTCTCTAAGAAAAAATATAAAACTAGAGATGAAAAATTAATGAATACATGTTTTAAATGAGCAACAAAATCACAATACATTTTTAAAAGCTGAAAAAAAATCACATCAGAAAAATCCAAATAGATAAATGATGGTTGTTTGTTTGTTTGTTTGTTTCAGTCCTAAGGGAGAATTTCCTTTATTTGGAGAACTCTGCCAACCTCCTTGCTGCTCAATAAATAGCTGATTATTAATTTTCTGACACAACCTGATGTTCCTTTTTCCCTGCAGGTTTGGGGCTGTGTAATCTGACTTGCTCTTCATGTGACAATGATGTTTGCAATATTACCTATTATGGAAAGAATTAAAAGATTATGTTTCCCCTAGCACCCATTTCTAGTGCTGAGTGCTCCGGGACACAAAAGCATCATGAAACAAACTCTAACACTACATTTTGGTGACATGATGCTGGTGAATAGGCCTGTTGGGCAGTGGAAATATTCCCAGAACCCCTTCTTACATGGGAACAACTTGAAATAGCAACCACACACTGAAATGATTGACTCACATATATCTCTTTAACTCACTAAACCTGAGCTAAAAGTATCCCATCTCAACTTCCCCTTAGCCAGATAGCAAAAATACCCATAGCTTCCCCAATTTCTCCAGCAGGAGGGAGAGTTTATTTTTTTATTATTTTTTCAAAATATATTTCTTTATTGATTTCAGAGAGGAAGGAAGAGGTAGAGAGATATAGAAACATTAGTGATGAGAGAGATCCCCACTGGAGATCGAGCCCGCAACCCGGGCATGTGCCCTTGGCCTGAATCGAACCTGGGACCCTTCAGTCTGCAGGCTGACGCTCTATCCACTGAGCCAAACTGGCCAGGGCAAGGAGGGAGAGTTTAAAGGAGGTGAGTGGGAGGGCAAAGAGACTGTGGTCTTTACCAACAGTGGTTAAAATATCTTCCTTTTGACATTTCATAAAAAATCTGGCCATGTGAACACATTGCCCAGGCCTCTCTCAGGGCCTTGGAAGGCACCAATGCCAGTGATGGGCTCTAAAGTTTAAACTTCATTGAATGTGTGGTTAACCCCTGTCTGACTAGAGAATTGCAAAGATCTTTTCAAACTTTAAAATTTTGTGAAGTTGTTTTGACTTGGCATTTTCATGAGAACCTAGCATGAGCAGGATGTAGGAGAGGTGGGAGAATTCCTCCAAGGAGGCAGGAAGAAAGAAAGAGCCCCCCAGCCCCAGAGTTGTGCTGGTTTCCCTCAGTTCCCTCAAGGATCATTTTTCCTGTTCGTCTGTTTATCTCCTTAATATTCCAAACTCACTGTCCCAAATCCTCAGTATCCTTCTTTTGGAGTTGAGGAAACCGAGACAGAAATATTTCGTACATGTTAAATATCATTGTGAAATAAGCTGGCTGTCTAGGTGTTAATAAAGTGGATGAATAAAATTAAAAATCCATATGAGAGTAAGAGAGTTTGGGAGTAGGCTCCAGTTAAGGGAGTACAAAGGATGTATAATTTGTAGACTCAGAATTTAGATGCAATAATGTTCTATTGGGAGGGACTTGCAGGGAATCAACATGTTGGACTGAGGTGAGATTGAAGGGGCCCTTAGAATAGCCTACACTTCAACTTCCAAACCCTGTGAATGTGACTATGGTACGCAGAGACTGAGCATCTTCAGGGATGCATCTTATTCATCTGAGTATTCTAAGTACTGGGAACCTAGGAGGCATTCAGAAAAGCTTGTTGTGTGAAATGATGAGCTGTATTAGAGTTTAACTAGAAAGGAAGTGGACATATTATTTTTACCAACAAAAGTTCCCAAAATTGTCTTAGAACTGTAAAAATATTTTCATGCAAATGTAAAATGTGCCTTGTTAGCAAGGAGAAACTTTCAGCATTTATGTGCATAGTAATAATAAAGACAGCAATTTCAAAGATAACATGTTGGCTTGGGATAGCGCATTCCTACATGAATTGCAAGCTTGGAATCACAACAGCAAATTGTGAGATTCTGGAAGGCTGCAAACTTGGAAGAACATGCTTTGAAATATATTCTACCCAGATATTCTTTTATTCACTCACTTATTTATTGGATCCTTACCAGGTAGTGAGTCCTGGTGATAAAAATAACAAACAGTTCATAATCTAACAGTGAGACTGATGTATAATCTCTGCATTGGTAGGAGATAAATAGAAAATGGGAACTAGAGGTAAAGGGATTATTAGCAAAGAGCTCAGAAAGCTCTTTTGAGCACTTACGAGTATGCCTGTAACCAGATGCCTCTTTGTAGCAGTGATGGCATCATGATGCAGAAGGTTTGTTGTGTCTCAACGCAATTTACAAGTCAACAGGAAGATAGGATTAACTCTTATAAGTGTTAGAGAACAATACAGCCAGTGTCTGATGAAATCACCTCCTAATTCCATGTTCATTACTTAATTCATTCTTGCATTCATGCATTCATTCACTCAGCATATCTTTGTGGAGTATCTACCATGTGCCAAGCACACGGAGATAAAGTGAAGGACTGAGAGTTGGGGTCTTATAGAACTTAAAACCTATGTAATGCCCATATGTAGTGAGTATCAGAGTAGAGAAACACAGGAAGGGAATATGCAGCGGGGAAATCTAACCCAGCCTAGGCTTCTCTAAGGAAGTGAAATGGAAACCTCAGTGGGCTATCCCCTAGTTTCTGACAGTGACTTCCATTGAGTAGGTCCTTTCCATTTGCAACTCTCAGTGTTTCAATTCTCCCTTTAAATATACTTCATGTTCCAGTTATAAAATCCTTAGGAATCCTGGCTTTTTACATTACAATAGATACACTTTCATGCTGGGAGCAATCCTCTTTCCTTTTCTAAGAGGTACTATTCACCAGCATTTTATTTTATCTTATTTTTATATTTTTATTGATTTCAGAGGGGAAGGGAGAGGGAGACAGAGATAGAAACATCAATGATGAGAGAGAATCATTGATCGGCTACCTCTTACATGCCCCACACTGGGGATCGAGCCCACAACCCAGGCATGTGCCCTGACCAGGAATCGAACCATGACCTCCTGGTTCATAGGTCGACATTCAACTGCTGAGCCATGCCAGCCAGGCACCAGCATTTTAAAAAAGAATATTGAAAGATATTTATTTCCTGATTAAAGAATATCACTGAACATCATTATTTCATATTTAACATTCTCATTTAGTTCACCATTCTGCTGAGTTCCACTTGTGTATGTGCAAGTTACATGTATGTACCATTTCTAATATATACATTTATATTATCTGCCTTAAGACTGGAAAGTATTTGAAGATTACCCTCATATTATTAATCTATATTCTCTGATCCCCATAACACCCATGATAATAATATTATAATCATAATAGATATAGTAATAGAAGAGACTTCTACCATGTACTAAGTGCTTGCTACATGCCAGTTTTGCAATAATCTACATAAATCATCTTGCTTAATATTTATAAAAATCTATGAAGTGGTTATTATTATCTCCATTTTACAAATGATTTATATGGATTAAAAGTTTGGTCAGAGTCACACCATTATTACAAAACAGAGCTGATTTGAACCTAGATTTGGTTGATGCCAGTGTTTATAGTGTTCTGCAATCCTGCCTTGGCATTATATAGCCAATCATTATTGTAAATATTCTTTGAACTCATTCTCTGTAGTAGGCTACCGAACTGTGAGGTCCACTGACTTAGATCTCCCAAACATGCACCAAATATAGTTTGGCACCTCTATTATTGGGATTCTTATTGAAATAAATACTATGGGAGTAGGAAAAGAAGTGTCCCTTATTCCCTATTCTAATATTTTATTGTCCACTGGCATATTACTCTAAAATACAACAATTGAGTGATCCTGAGATGTGAAAAATACTTTTGTTGGTCAATCTAAAGATTCCTAGGGACTTGGTTAGTCTAAAGAGATGGATGTAATGGAGGTAAAACTGATAAAATTGAGGAAAAGTGGAGAGGAAAGAAGGCGCTGTTGCTACCCTCACGATATAGGCTGTATCAAGGATCCTCCAGGACTATTGTGAACAGCTGGGATGAGCTCCTCTAAGAAAAAAGATGAATAAACTGGTTTCCAATTAATCTGCCTACAGACCTGTCCCATCCATATTCTCCTCTAAAGAAATCTTTCTTCTTGTGGCCTCATTCTAAATAGTCAGACTCTATACTATGCGTTTTGCTCCTTGTTTCAGATGAGTGGACCAAGGGGTAGACACTTGACTTCAAAGACAGCCATTCTGGGACCTGGCCCAGCCATCTGTATGGACTAACTTAAAATGATAATCTGGGCCAATCAGATGCCTTTCTTGGAAACTTGGCAGTGGGAGACGAAGACACTAAGCCAATTGGCAGCCAAGCAGATTGTGAGAGGATGCCATGAACCATATGCAAGCTAAAACTAGGAAGGAACAGAACAGATAGAGAGTAAAGGTTGAGGAAACTGCTGGGGACAGGAGAAGGGGGCAATGCATAGAAAAAAGAAGAAGAAAAAAAAGCAAAGACACTACCACACTGGTGTCTAGAGCTGCCTGCACTCCTGGTGGTTTCCAGTTCCTGTCCCTGCTGTGTATTCTTATAACAATCCCTCCTGCCCGCCTCAATCGAATCTTCTCTCTGCTAATTTTGGGAAGTAACTTGAGTGTGTCTTTGTTTCTTCAACCAAAAGAGACAGACTGAAACAACCTTCATTTCCATAGCAAGCACTTACCAACATATCACTCTTAGTTCTCATTACTACATGGATGTGAAAGTCAGACACTCTAAAAGAAAAAAAAAAAAAACAAAAAAACAACTAGAACTCACTGGGCCAGAAATCCCTGTTTTCATGTCTGTACATAAAAAATTCCCACAGCCTATGTTTTATTAAGAAATTCCGCTCTGCAAAAAGCTCAAACGTTTCAGGACCTTTTTGTGTTCCCAGTTGGAGAATGGAGATTGGTACTCTCCTACCCAGACTGCTTTTCTGCTCCAGGCTTAATGTCAAAGCAACTCTGGTGTGTCTACAGTAGCAGCTACCTCTGAAGAGAACTCAGAGACAAAACTTTCTCCCTTTCTACTTTTTATCCTTCATCCAAATGCAATGCCTGCTGGCCCAGTTTAATGATTTCCTAAGGGTTTTGAACCAACAATATTTTCTAAAAAGTAAAGACAAACAAATCAAAATTAAATTTCCTTAGAAGTTTCCAAGAACTGAGCAGTCAAGAAAAAGACACAGTGAATGAGGGGGGCTGCATGAGTTTGCAGGTTAAACCACTGTGTTTGTCTTTATGGGGTGTAAAGGGGACCAGGCATATTCAAGGAGGTCATCTGTTTTAGAAATATAAACGTGTATAAGTGTTCTAGTTTGATCCAGCTTCCCAGATGTGGAATGGGCCTCCACAACTGACCTGTTGCTGTAGAGCCAGCCACTAGACTCAGAGGAGCTCATCTCAGCTAACCATATAGATCTGGACTTTTCTTGGCTTCCATTAATTTCTGTGCCTCTCATGCCTTGTCTCTATAGGAACCACTGCTCTTTCTTCCCATTTTAAGTCATTCTCATTCTCCCTCTCCCTCTCCCTCTCCCTCTCCCTCTCCCTCTCCCTCTCCCTCTCCCTCTCCCTCTCCCTCTCCCTCTCCTTCTCCCTCTCCTGCTCCCTCTCCCTCTCCTTCTCCCTCTCCTCCCTCTCCCTCTCTCGTTTATATTGGGCTTATTCTGAGCTCAGCAGTCCTTGAATCTGTTCTCTATCTTACAGAAAAAATAGTTCCTGGGATTTGCAGTTTGTCAGTTAATCTTACAGAAAAAAATAGTTCCTGGGATTTGCTATGACCTTGGAAAATAAAGGGGGCACTTCCCTTTACCAGTGAGGAACATCTTTTGCCAGATCTCTGAAAACTTTGTGTTTGAGGAAGAAAAGGAAATGGTGCTTTTCTCTGGGTAATACTAGATAGGTTGTGGTTGTTTTGGACTTGCTGTTGATGAGGTAATTCTACTGTTATTTCTGTATATAGAAGACCTGATACTTTGCATTTTCTATTTATCTGAGCAAACATGCACGCCTAGAGATGCACATGGTTAGGGGGAACTAGAATGCTGAGGGACAGAAGCAAATGGAAACATTTTGTACAAGCTGTTTTTAGCTGTGACCTGAAATGTGTTACCTAAGAGTTCTACAAGAGTGAACCTGAAAACGTTTTTTTCTATGGTGATTTTGTATAATCTAGTGACTGTTCAAAAAGCCTTTAAATTTCATTTTCTAGTACTTCCTTTATAGGTGTTTTTTTTTTTTATTAAATGAAAGAATAATGTGTAAAGTGGTTAGAACAGTGTCCCTCTTATGAGAACTCAGTGTTAGCTATCATTATTTCTATAAGGTTTCACACCACAATCATATATTTTTCAATAGCAATTGAAATTTACTTGAATTTTAATGTTTTGGGTTTCTTGATACCATTTACCACTGTTGGTTTGATTTAAAAGGCCCCCCCCACATACTTGATGTCATGCAAGGTTTATCACCGAGCGTCTTTATTACACTTGTGTTTGAAAGTGCATTTTTGTCTTCTCTTAGTCTATTCTATCACATTCCAAGATAGAGAACTCTGTTTCAAAGATACTATTGAATAATGAAGAACCGAACTGCTTGGAAAAATTAGATGACTACCTTTCCCCCCTCATTCTAACCTCTCTAGAAATGAAGAAAGACAATCTTCTTTACCAGTAGAACTTGGACTTGAACTTGTATGTAGGTGAGTGTGTGCACATGCACATACCCACAGACACTCACAAAGATGAATATATATCTTTATGTGTCCTGCTCTCAACAAATTCTTTTTTTCTATGCTAGCGATAGCATGTCATAACCATCCTTTAAGCTTTTAACTGAAGATTTTCAGTTTGCCAGTTAATGAAAAGGAAATAATATTCCCATTTAAGAGCTGGAATTCTGAGACAGAGAGCCTTGGGATACTTCTAGACCTTTGCCTGCTAGCCAATAGCTTATGATTCCCAGTTTTACTCTCCTAGAGGTGACTACCTTCCATGATATGAACAAAATCACGAAAGATCATATACCTGATACATTCTGTATGACTCAGGAAAGAACCTAACCATGATTATAAATAGGTCTGCTTTTTGAAAATATAGGTCTGGGTGGTGTAATGGGCAGGATATAGAAAGCATGGACCAGGCCACAGGTTCTGTCATCCTTGCCTTTTACAAAGATTGCCTTCTGTTTATAGAAGCCTATTTGTGAGTCTGCCTTGGTCATCAGGCAAAATGCCTTATTTATTTCCTGGTTGTTTATATAACCAAGGAACCAGGCTACAGGATATTTATACTGTTGTCTATCAAAGTGTTCACTGGGAGAGGAGATAAGCAATTCATATGCCAAAAATATTGTGGCTTACAAAGTATGAATGCACATGAAAAAGGTCATTGCATTACCAGGTCATAAGTAAATGATTTTGTAATCTTGAGCGACTGACGCAACTCATGTACATTGATTTCACCTTCTTCAGATGTTAGGAACATAATTTTTTGCTGTTTCACTACCATTCTGAGCCCAAAGTGCAGTCACATCTCAGATAAAAAGGGGCTGAAGCAAAGTCTTGAGTTGGATCCTCCTGAGAGCATCCAGAAGAGTTTCTCCTCGTTTCCAAAGAACTGAGGAGGGTCTTGAGCCAAACAAGGATACAGTTCTAGATGTGGAGGGTAATGAGGAGGCATCATATTTTTCTAGGTAGAAAAAGCAAAGACGCATCTGCTTGGGTGTGTTGATGCCATAGTTTCTGTAACCCGGCTGCTGCCCAAAGTAGCTTCTGAATGAAGGCCGGTAGTCTGCTCCCCTAGATAAGACAGCAATCTGGGGTGAGCAGAGGCTCGAGCACCAAGCTGCCAGCGCCTGAGCTCCTTCAGCACCACCTCAAGTCTGTTCTCTTTGCCCTCTGCCTTCAGCAACACCGTTCTAGCCTTATTCTGGAGTGAGGTCAGGTGAATTCCTCAGGGTCCATAGATTCCAATGGCATGTTAGTGACACTGACTTTATGCAGTTGAATCTGCTTCCGGGCCTCCAGATTTAATCAGACTGCATGATTTCAAAGCCTTTCACTGTCTCTTGGCTTTGGTCTTGTCACTTATCTGACCTGATTCCAGCTTTCCATGTTCCAGCCTCCCATCCCTTCTATCGATCAATCTATCTATCTATCTATCTATCTATCTATCTATCTATTTATTTATTTATTTATCTATTTATTTATTTATAATTAATAGCGCTCTGTGTTGTAACTATTCTAGTTGTCTATGGCTGTGTAATAAATCACTTCCAAATAGTGATTTAAAAAAATATTTTTATTGATTTCAGAGAGGAAGGGAGAGGGAGAGAGAGACAGAAACATCAATGAAGAGAGAGAATCATTGATTGGCTGCCCCTTGCACGCCCCACACTGGGTATTGAGGCTGCACCCCAGACATGTGCCCTGACCAGGAATCAAACCACAACCTCCTGGTTCATAGGTCCACGGCTCAATCACTGAGCCACGCCGGTTAGGCTCCCGTCCCTTTTATAAATCTGCTTATTTCCCACATTATCAGCCCTACTTCCTGCCACCATCTAATTATAACAAACTGCTAAAACCAAGCTCCTTTGCTCTTTTGTTTGTAATCTCCTCAAAAGTCACCCAAAGTCTCATGGAAGCAAAATAGAAGTGCTATATGTGTGTGTGTTTGTGTGTGTATGTGTGTGTGTGTGTGTGTGTGTGTGTGTGTGTGTGTGTGTGTGTATTTTTGTAGGGAAAAGCCTAGCGATGACTTACCTCCAGCATGGCCTATTTGCCACTTGATGTAATTCTTGCTCCTGCCAGGGGGAAGGTACAGGTAGGATTTGCCCAGACATAGGTTGGCTATTGTGTTTAGTGCTTCCCATCCCGAGTCAGAATTGCTTAAGCAAACGAAGGCAGGTGTCCTTGAGGAACGGTCATGGAGGCATTGGTAGCATCCATGTGGCGGGAAACTTACAGGTTACCTCTGGCCCTGTTCACGAACAGAATCTCAACCCCAGCCACATGCCTCCAAAAGAAAAGATCATTTTCACTCTTAGACTGTAAGCTCAAAGGCACACATCTCTGTGGGGCTGCATTCATTCCCGTACCTCACATGCACAGAACGGAGCCTGTCCCACTGGAGGTGCTCAATAAGTCCGTTAACTTCAATTCCTACCTAATGAAGTTGTTGCTCTAGTACTGGATTTCAAAAAGGCTCTTCTCCATTAAATAGCACAGTGTCAAACGGGTACTGCAGAATAGATTTTGATATGCTCACTAAAACACGCAGAAAAAAAATGATCATTGTTTCCATCATGGGGCTTTGAATGAACATGAGCTTCTGAGGGCTATACGTGTGTCTTAGAGGACAGAATTAGGCAAAGTGGGAATATCTCAAACGTGAAGTGTAGTTGATAAAGAGAAAATGTAGTTTTTAATTATAGAAATGTTAAAATTGATACAGTTTCCTGTTTATCTGAAATACCTACTGTTTTCTTAGGCCCTTAACCTTTTGCACTCGGATGTTGAGTGTGACTCGACACGGTTAGCATTAGAATAAAGGAATCGAGAAAAAAAGCAAGCGAGTGCAAAGGGTTAATATGTTATTCCTAAAAAGAGGGGCGGGGGTTAGACTAGATAAAAAAAAAAAATCCCTTCCAAATGTAAAAAATTATAAGACTGTGATTATGGATGATCAAAAACTGTAAAAAAAATAAATAAGCTAAGAACTTTATTTTCTCTCTTGGGAATGGGTCTAGCCCTGGAACAAAGGCTATTACGCTAAAGTCTATTACTGTACAGCCTGTCTCTCTGAATCCCTGACACTGTATGCAAAAATCTTGTATATATGCTTTTTTTTCCTTGAGAAACAAGGACCCAGAGTTTTCATTAAACTCTCATGGTAATTTGAGACCTCAAAAACTTGATAAGCCACTGGATGATAACATTTGAGCTTGTCTTCTTATAAGGCTCAGCAGGACGCTTTCTAATATCAGGCATTATGCTAAACAGTTTATACGTATTGCATCATTTAACCTCAGCTTCACAATATTGCTGTTTTCCTGCAAGTCTTGCAGCTGGCAAGTAGTGGAACTGGAGACCAACCCAGGCTGACCCAGAATGCCAAGCTTTTAATTCATTATGTAGAACTACCTGCATTTTCAGTAGCTAGAACATTTGCCCAAAGCCAGAGGCTCTTCAGTCTTAGCCATCATTCCCCCTTTAATAGTAGATCATCTTTTATGTTTGTACTAGAGGCCCAATGCATGAAGATTCATGCAAGAATGGTCCTTCCTTCCCCTGGCTGCCGGCACCACCTTTGCTCGGGCCAGAGCCGCTTCCTGCCTTCCCATGCTGCCCAGAGGCCCGGAGTGGCTGGGGCGGTGCGGAACGCCTGCGTCGTCACCATGGCAACAATGCAAGCATCCTGCCCCGCCCCCAGCCACTCAGCGCTTGTGTATGCAAATTAACCTGCCATATTTGTTGGGTTAATTTGCATACTCACTCCTGATTGGCTGGTGGGCATCACGAAGGTACGGGCAACTTGCATCTTACTCTTTTATTAGTGTAGATCAGGGGTCCTCAAACTTTTTAAACAGGGGGCCAGTTCACTGTCCCTCAGACCATTGGAGGGCCGGACTATAGTTTAAAAAAAACTACAAACAAATTCCTATGCACACTGCACATATCTTATTTTGAAGTAAAAAAACAAAACGGCAAAAACACCCGCATGTGGCCCGTGGGCCGTAGTTTGAGGATGCCTGGTGTAGATAGTAACTGGTTCCTGAGCATCCTCAAGCCTCACCACACCCAAGCAGCATTCCCCTCCAGAACCAGCCTTCTAAAGCACAGAAGCAACCCTCTCCTGACCATTCACCTCCGTTTTGTTTTTTTTTTCTTCCATTCTACAAGTAGGCAGCAGTAAGCATAAATGTCTATTCTAGACTCAAGTCTGGCCACATGGCACAAATGGACAAGCCATACATTTGGAGAGACTCCAAGAAATCCAACCCAAGCACTGAACAGGTCCTGGCCCTGTTCCAAAATTTTACTGATCATCCACAAATTGTGATTCCAGACACGTTTATACCTTGGCCTCCAGGATAATGGAAACCAAAAAAAAAAAAAAGAGACTGAAATTAACATGTCAGCCCAGCTGGGCCCAGTGTGGGCCAGCGATCACATTGGAACTGATTGCCTCTTAGGTCACCTGAGTGTGGCACACCTGCACTTTCAGCAAAAGGGGCAACAACACAATCCAGAGCAGCTTCCTAATGCTCCTCAGCTCAGGGTAAAACAGGGCGCTACTTGGCAGTAGCAACTAAGCTGTTCATGAGCAACAGGAAAACTTAAAAAAAAAAATTAGGTGACTAGCAGAGGTCAGAATTCTGGTAAGCTCTGTAGTTCAGTGACTACTGCCATCCCTCAGCACCAACGGAGGCTGGAGAGACAAGTGACATAAAGCATTACTGTGGCCTGCCTGAGAAAAGTGTATCACCCAAGCCTTCTCACCTGCTGCAGATTCGGAAGGACGAGGAGCCTGCCTCACCTGCAGACGGAGAAAAGGCTGTCCCCAAGCAAAGATGACACCTGAGAGGCCATCCACTTTGTGGTATCATGACAGGCATTCAAAACATGAACCTGAGAAAAAGAAGTGAAACCGAGGACCAAAGTCAGAAGTCTGGGTGGCATAAGGGATCAAATAGTGTGAGAATCGAAACACTGCCAATCTCCTTGCTTTCTTCTTTCTTATTCTTACAGACCCAGCCACTGATAGAAGCCGCTCATTTCCCCTGAAGTAACCTGTTGTTTTCTTTGCTCTGAAGATGCCGGTTTCAGTGTCTGCGATATTACATCCTTGAGTCTTGCTAGGCTTGAAACTGAGTGCTTCGAGCAAGTGGATACCTTTCCTTCTTCTGGAAGGCAGGGCAACAGTGAGATTACGCCAGAACATTACCCTTTCTGCCAGGCTGCATCATAGCACTGAGAGGCAGCTGGTCAAGTGAACAAAACACGGCTAATCATGGAGGAGCTGGATTAAACATTTGCTTTATCTTTTTATATCTTGACACCACAATATGGAGATAGGTTACTTCCTTACACGACTCGCCACCTGCTTTGTCATTGTTGCTTTCCTTGACTACCTTCTCCAAGAGATTACAGACTTCGTGAGGACCGTTTTCCTCATCATTGCATCCTTCATACAATAAAACATTTTGGAAGAAATGAATAGAGAAAGTCAATGCAGAAAGGTCTTCTGTTCTGTATTATAAGAATAGTGAATTCTTATCAGGTTAATAAAATGTGGGTTGAATTGCTCAGGAGTTCTTAATAACCAGTGATTGCACCGGAATTTATATTATGCGCAAATGCTATATTGAATGCAGTTATACATTCTAGGATAAGAATAAGCATTCAGGCCTCGGTGGCTAACTGCTGTTTTGTCCTCCAGCTCTTATATTTTCCTTTGAGTAACTCTTAGCCAGTTTTACTGTGGGAAATTGCCCCCCGCTCCCACCCCACCTCCCTCAGTCTCAGCCCTGTCCTTGCCCTCTTCCCCCTGGTGCATCAGCTGCAGTGCTAGTATGTGACTCTCGGTTCCAGCAGAGAACTGCCTTCCTGGAGCCATGGGGCTTTGTTCAGCCACAGTTACAGTCAGTCCTGTAAGAGGGGTGCTGAAGCGGGAGCATGTCCCTTTTTTTGCTTTGGAGAGAAGTGATCTCGGGCTGTGGAGGTCTCTATACCGAAGCCAATACAGGAGGAGGTGGGGGTGGGGAGAAAAAGGGAGAGAGAGACACCATCAGAAGCAATAAGGCACCCACACTTACTTTTTTTTTCTGTCAACTGCCACAAAAATAACTCTTAACTGGTCCAGAGACTGGGTGTGTGACTTAGTTTTTGTATTTGTAAAAGAAAGAGAGCATTTAGATGGCTCCTAGAGGAAGTGAAGTTTGGTACATCTTGGTCTCGTTGGTACAATCATTATTTTATTGGACTGAGATCTCTGCCTAGATATAATGTTGGAGCTTCTGGAGCTACAGGTAACTCAGAATGCATGTAATTAATCTCTTTTGTACCTGACAGCTCCATATGAAGAGAGCTAGTAGGACTCATTTGTTCATTGAATTTAATGAACAAATATTCAATGAATATTCAATAAACATTTATTGAGCACCTACTAGGTGCAGGCATATATTTTCTCCAAGCTTCATTTTTAGACTATTTTTGGAACTGTTTCACATATCACGGGGCTCCTGGACCAATGCTGGTGTTCCTTCCTTAGAAGGACCCCACTGTGTCAAAGCAACCCCATAAGACATGCATCTGAAGCAGAGCACAATAGCATCATTCATTAGTGTTTCACAATCCTGAGGTGCCAGCCACGTGCCAAGCATGAAGGTTAACAGGGATGAATGAGACACTCTGAGGAATCACTGCCCGGAAAGAGGAGGCTGCCCTGTAAATACGCTAGTCCATCGCAGGGAGCTACAGTGGAACCCAGATGAGGGAGTGACCAATTCTCCTTGGAGAGGGGAATCCTGGAAGTGCTTCCTACACGGGGAGTTGAGTCAGAACAGGACTGTGGACTTCCAACAGTCGAATGAAGCTGGGAGGGGCGGGGACCCGGGGGGGGGGGGGGGGGGTGGAGAGGGGGGGTGGGGAGGTGTGTTCCAGAGTCAGCCACCTGAGCAAAGGAAGGGAGGAATGAAACAGCCAAGCTAGTTCAAAGCACTGCAAAGGCTTTGACAGGACAGGGGTGTGGTGTGTGAGATGGGGCTACAGAAGAGGTAAGACCAGAAAAGGAGGCAGGGTAAAGCCGTGAATGCCTACTGAGAAGCTTGGATTTTCTTCCTACAAGGTGACAAAGAGTCTCTAAAGTCTTTAAAGGAGAGGGACAACGTGATTAGGTTTAATTGTAGAAAGGCATTTTGAAGGTATACAGCCCAAGGGCCGGATGTCTAGGAAAGTGAGGCAGGGAGACCAGCTGGGAGACCAGGTCATCTGGGCAAGAGATGCATGAAGATTCCATTAAGGCAAGGGTTTGAGGATGGAGAGAAGGGGGTGGTGTAAAGACAGGGAGGACACACGGACATGCTGTGTCACAGGAGTTGGCCACTCAAAGTAGATCAGAGAACCAGTAGCATCAACACCGCCTGGAAGGCATACAGGGCCTCCCACCACAGACGCACGGACTCAGAATCTGTGGCTTAACAAGACCCCCCAGGCCATTCATGGGCGCATTGCAGTCAGAGGAACACTAGCCTGGGTACTCGGGACTCAGAGGTGAAGAAAGATTCGGAGATGAGGAAAGCTGAGGTCCCTCATGGAGTCTACACTCTATCAGGGGAGGCCGGTTTGCAACAATAGTTCCAGGGTTAGCAGTGGATGATGACTGTGATAAGTGCTAGAAAGGGGACACGTGGGGGACCAGAAGATCCTGCAATAGCATAAAAGGATTTTAACTGGGCTGTGGGTCCAGTTAAACGGTTCCCTGGGTAAGTTAAAGCGGCACGCAGAGTGAACCCAGAGAAGCAGGTGGAAAGCTGTATGGGCGAGGGGGTGGGGAGGAGCCTTCCATGCGGAGACCAGGACTAGATCCAGCTGGAAGCGACACTGAGACTTTGGAGGAACTCAAAGAGCTGGAGCGAGGAAGAGCCTGTCATGTGGGGGTGGAGGTCAGAGGGGGCACCAAGTCAGCCTTCCAAATCATGCAGAAGGTTTTGATTTTTATCTTAAGAAGAAAACGAGAGAAGAAAGCCCAGAGCAGTGTCAGGCAGGTTGTACATCCGAGGAGAGCCGGCAGCCCTTCCTGGTGTTCCTACCACAGCCCGTTCATTAGTGGAGACTATTGCTCTAGGCTTTTTTTTTTTCTTTTTTCTTCAGTTTTGACTCCATTTAAGAAAGTTCTATTGAGCTCATACTCTGTATTAGGTCCTACCTTGGCAGAGGAGGGATATTAAAATATTTAAGATGTGATCTCTGCCCTTCAGGATATTACAGTTTAATAATGACATTTTGCTGCTTTAAGCTTATAGAAAAAACCAATCACTTGCAGTTGATCATTCCCTATGTCTTCCCTCATAGACTGCTTTGGAGCCAGTTTTCTCTCATCCTGTTGTTATATGTTTAGTTTTTTAGTACAAATGTACATTTTCTTGGTTTCAGGCCATTCTTCCAGCTTGCTACATCTTTTCAAGTCTTGCTTCAGTCGTCCATTTACTCCCTCTCTCTAACAACGTTATGCCACATGCAGACTTGATGAACAGGTCTTCTTTTTGTTCATTGAAGACCCTACTTCAAACATTGGTGACAGGTCTCAAAGAGTTCTTAAGCCCCTTATTACGGCAGTAGTAGAAACGCCCTTCTGGGTGATTACTGATTGATTAATCAATACAGGTTGGGTACCATACAGTATATTTTTTCCTGGCAGGCGTCTCCCTATCTTGTAGCAAGAGGTAAGTGCACTATTGATGGGAACCCACAGCACCTGTGAACACCCATGTCGCAATGCCTATGAGTTGAATTTTAATTTTGTTACATCTCTACCATCAGTATGGGACTGCCGTTTTACTCATCACCATATTCCTCACACTAAGTACAGCTTATTGCGTATGGTAGACACTCAATAGACCTTTGTTCACTGACAGCCTGCATAGTTTTTATGAACTTGCAGACATTGTACAAAACAGGCAGGCTATTTGATACATTTCAAAGACTGAAATGTAACGTTTATCCCTTCAGGTGTTTCCCAGGTCTGCGGCCAGTTCTCAGAGTAGGTTCCGCAGTGTCATATGCTTTGCTCTCTGTAACATCTCCTGGTACTTTGTGAAAGTTTTCCATCTCTTTAGTTTATCCCAGGGATTCTGCAGTGAAAGCAAGAGAAAAGATCTGTGTAACTCCTTCTGTACATCACTGGTCCCCAATTTAACAGGGAATGTCAGAAGGTTATGTCAACTAGAGCTCTACTGGATCTTGCCAATAGAGTCTAGTAAACAGGTGTACCGAATACAACAGACACCATAGTTTAATTTGACAAAGGTCATTAATAACGACCACCAAAAAATTCTTCTTTTGGCTGTTAATCATCTAGACATATTTGTAGTTTTCCATACTATTCCTGATGATCTCACTTTTTTTTTTCCCTTTAGCTAAACTATGGGTAACACTCATTTTGAAATTTGTTTTCATTAATTCCTCACCACCTTGACTTTTTTCCTCTTATTGTATCTAAGTTTCTGTCAGTTTGGCAAAAATACTTAGAGGCACTTACTGGAGCTTTCCTGCATCCCATATCACAGTTTTACAATATGGACTTCACAGCCATTATCTTATTTAATCCCCTTCTGTAGGAAGTACATATGTAACTAACCTTGCTTTATATAAAAAAAAAAAATCAGAGATTGGGGAGGTGAAATTATTCACACATTTGTATTGGTTTCCTGCTCTCCTTGGAGGGACAGCTGATGTGTTTCAGGGCTCAGGGTTTGAATACGGCCTGATTTCAGAGCCCAAATTCTTAGCCCAGCACATGCAACTTTGCAAAGGGCCCAAGACCGGGAAAGCCATGCTGGAAGGCCCTCTGAGCGCCTCTTGCTCAGAACAGGATGTGTGCTTGTGGACCTGATTTGCTCTGTCACTTTCTGGGCCAAATAGATCTCCCAATGGAAAGCAAAAGGCAGGAAGGGGAGATGGGTGGAGTGGGAGGTGGGGATAACTCCGGGATCCTCGGAGAGCACTTTCATGTCTGGAGCTGTGGAACCGAATGGATATTGTATACATTTCTTAACCTACATGAACATATTTCTTCATCAATAAAATATTTGTTTAATAATCGAGTGAGGTTGGGATCTAATTTTAACTGCCACCAATTAGCTATATGGCCATAGGATTTTTTTTTTCTTGAACATTTATTGAGTGATAACTCTGCCTTTTTTTTTTTTTTTTTTTTTTTAAGACAAACATTTCACAAAGGAGCAGTAGGAGCAAAGGTGTGGTGAGTTCACCGAGCAGAGAGCGGGACAAGTGGGAACTGTCTAGGTTCATGCTGGAGAATCCATGAGACTAAGATTCTAAATCTTCCTTCCTTCCTTCCTTCCTTCCTTCCTCCCTCCCTCTTCTTTCTTTCTTTCTTTCTTTCTTTCTTTCTTTCTTTCTTTCTTTCTTTCTTTCAAAAAATGCTTTTTTATTGATTTCAGAGAGGAAGGCAGAGGAAGAGAGAGAGATAGAAACATCAATGATGAGAGAGAATCCTTGATCAGCTGCCTCCTACACACCCCTCACTGTGGACCGAGCCTGCATCCGGGGCATGTGCCCTGACTGGGTATCGAACTGTGACCTCCTGGTTCATAGGTCAATGCTCAACCACTGAGTCAGGCCAGCCAGACTGATTCTCTTTGTCAATATGAAAAATTATTTACCTTTCAATAACACAGAAAATAAAAAAATCAGTAAGTTTGTACTTCCACCGGCAGTGAAAACATGAACAGTAAGAAATGAAGTCAGTTTTAGAGAGAGCATTTTGCTGAAATTGAGAGTGACCTGTGGGTACATAAGCCGAAGCATGAGACATGAGGATTGAGGCGGACACACAATGTCATCAAAGGGAAAAAAAGGCAATTATTGGGAAAGTGACAGAAGCATAAAAAGTACATGGGATTAGCGACGTCAATTGTGAAACTGAAGTCACAGTGCTCTGTGTTTGGGGGCTGCAGTCACAAAGACTAAGACAGAGAATGAAAACCTGCATTTTCATATCTGAGTCATCTGGGCTTCTCGCTCCCCCATCTCCTCCACCAGCATTTCACTCTCCTAAGCCTCTGTTGAAGGATTCTCTTGATTCATTTGAAAATAAGTATGGGTGAGGGCATACTGTTTTCACCTGAGCAAACCAGATGTGGTGGGCTCCTGGGAGAAACTCTGCGGTGTTTTTGCTCTGCTCATGTAAAAATAACTCAGGGACACTGAAATATTTTTAAATGTGTCTTAAAAGTCAAGGAGAGGAAGGCTTTGGAGCCATGAATAAAATGAAAGGAAAAGCTGTGCCAGGCAAGGTGAAAGTCAAGATCAACGGGAAAAAGCCAGCGTCACCCGAGAGGTGAGTGAGAGCCCGCTTCCCACCAGAGAAATGTCCCTGACTCCCAGTTACCGAGCTGGGTGCTAAGCCTGCAGTGTCTGCTCTGTCAAAGTCATTCCATTAAAACTTAAAATGAGTCTCCAACTAGAGCAGTGGTTCTCAACCTTTCTAATGCCGCAACCCTTTAATACAGTTCCTCATGTTGTGGTGGCCCCCAACCATAAAATTATTTTCGTTGCTACTTCATAACTGTAATTTTGCTACTGTTAATGAATCATAATGTAAATATCTGTGTTTTCCGATGGTCTTTGGCTCTACAGCAGCGACCCACAGGTTGAGAACCACTAGCAGGGTCGCGTAAGACCATCGGAAAACACATATTTACATTACAATTCATAACAGTAGCAAAATTACAGTTATGAAGTAGCAACGAAAATAATTTTATGGTTGGGGGTCACCACAACATGAGGAACTGTATTAAAGGGTCATGGCATTAGAAAGGTTGAGAATCACTGAACTAGAGGATCTCACCCCTTATAGAAGCATTATGTAATGTATGCAAATGTGCACCTGAATTATTAGGCTTCTCCCCACCTCCCCTCCCCCCACCCAAACCTGCTCTTAATGAGGAAAAGCTTGTGAAAGCCTAGAGGTTTCTAAAATAAATGTGTGTCTAAGAACATCTTGAAGGAAAACCTGAGGAATGGAGTCTTGAGAGCCAGAAGAGGTTGAACAGAAAGGACCCTGGATGGAGACCAAGGATGGAGACCAAGGATCGCTGGGTCTGGCAGTGGGTTGGCTACTTACTTTGAAAGCCACTTAGCCTCCTGGGGCTGAGATGCTGTGTCCCAGTAGGAAGAGTTCAGAAACGAGGGTCATGAGTCCCAATCTTGTCATTTATGAGCTATGTGGCTGGCAAAAGTTTTCATATCTGGGGGCTTGATTCCTTATCTATAAAGAGGGGGAAGCGACCTATCTGGTTCACAGGGTTGTTGTGAGGGACAGATGAGAAAGCGTACGTGAGAAGTGCTCCACAGAACGTAAAGGGCAAGAGGCAAGCTGGCCTTTGCCACCACTTCCTCCATGTATCTTTGCCTCTCAGAATACTGGGACCATCAATGAGAGCTCGAAAGGCGTTTATTACAGAAAGTCACATTCCATTGTAGCAAGTAAGGGCACACACTTTGATTCTGTTGCTAAAAGCACACATAAACCAATCAGAAGGCCAGCCTCACCTGGGAGATGTGTAAAGCATCTTCATCTGCACTCGGAGGAAAACAGTCAGTTCTCCAGAGGGCCTTGGGGGATGGGTGGCTGGGAGGAGGCAGTGCCACACCAAAGCCTTTGCTAGCTTATGAGGTTGGGGGATGCTCACTAGGATTTAAGGGGCGTAAGATGACTGAAACAATCACACAAAAAGCAGATTTTCTCATTCCATTTGAACTATAATGCGATTTTGCTGTTGGGTACAATGTCCTCTTCACAAGACTCTGAAGTCAGTAGCCAGGGCTGTGCAGCAGAAGTTTTCCACCCAGCAACAGGATGATGTCAGCGGTCTGGAGAGCGACCAATCAGCAGGCAGAATGAATCAGAGCGTGCTGGGATTTTGCTCAACGGTCTCCTAGCAAAGCAAGCTCAGCTCTGAAGTGCAGGAGCTATTTGCACTTCCTCTGCACTTAAAGCTGAGACCGAATGTCTCCTTGCTGAAAGGGTACGAATGGGTGTGCAAGCAGTTAAGATTATTTGCATCCAAACAGCCAGTCCTTTGGGTAAAAGAGTCCTATCTGGTGCTTTTCTGTGAGTGTTATTTTGCAATAAAAATGTTAGCATTAATAGGTATTTTAAAGGCTTGATTATACATTATGCCTTATAATTGTTTGAAACCTGTTTTGTTCCATACATTATGGGGCAGTTGGGCAGCTCTAGGCACCTGAGCTATATATAAACTTCAATTCTGTACCTTATAGAGTTTGTACTTGCTTCTGATGGTTCCTGTCTTCTCTCTAATGACAAGCAGTCTGGAAGCCAACAGCTGTTTCATTTCTGGGTCAAAAGCTCCAATTCTCTAATTCCACTAAAATGTGTTTTGTGCGTGCTTTAAAAAGAAGTCTAAGTGGGAAGGTTATGATGTAACTTGGAGGTATTACCTCTTGGTGGGGGAGGGTAAAGCTTTGTAACATTTCAGAGAACATGCGGTGATGTCCTGACACTTTGTCAGTTTTCTTGACCCGTGGACAGTGACAGCCATGCTGGAAAGGGGCTCTAAGGGTTTAACAGCCTATTACACACCCGGCAGGTTCTTACCTCTCCAGCCTGCACTAGGACAAGACAATGTCTGCGCGAAGGCCAGAGGCAGTCTCTCCTCTGAGTGGTGACAACAGGTCTTCCCAAAAGAAAAAAACTCTATAAACAAAGAGGGAGTGACTCCGAGTCGTTGGCTGGTCTCAGGAAGTACCAAGGATTATGATTTCGGCTGCAACCTCTCTCTCCTAGGACAGCTTCTTTCCTGGCCGAAGGCCTCATTTTCTTCACTCCCGGAATGAAAACAGAGTTTACAACAGCTAGGTAGTCTGGGCTAATTAGGGACAGGCCATTCTGAAATACTGAGAAGACTGACTTTGGGAACATACTTTAGAGAAAAGCAGACTTAATACGTCCAAAGATTGATGACCCGCTGGAGGAGGGCAGGCAGGTTCTGGAGTTAAGGCTCACTCGGGTTTGACAGTCCAGCTCCAGGATTTACAGGCTCTGCCCTCTGGCCAAATCTCAGTTCCACAGGTGCAGACGGGGCCAAGCTTAGCTCCAAGGATGACTGGGAAGATAAAGATACACAATCTCTCACCCAGCTCAGGCAAAACACACTGTAGCTCCTCAATAATTCATAGACCCTCCATCCCCTTGAAACTGGAAATAAACAACTTGTTGGCAAATAGAAATCCCGGAGGGGCCAGCTTTCACAAACTCGAAGGGGTTGTAATTAGCATGTAAAAGGATTGCTTCCAAGCCTTGAAAGCAGGTTGTTCTTTCCAGGCTCTTAGGCAGACCTGGAAAGCCTTGTTTACACGCCAGCATTCATTTGCTCGGCAAATCCTCACTGCTAGGGCAAAATTAAATTTCAGCTCAGGCTCTGTTTGAATGACCCCCAAACTCCAAACGAAGGTGGCATTAATGTGACCTGAGTTTCACTTTTCTGGGAGCTTGAGATGAATGCAATGGGGCTTCTAGTAGTTCTACGTATAAAGCCCTGGCATGCTTCACTAGAAAGATGTAACTGAAGTATCTGAACCCACTCTGTCACTATCCCCCTCCCTCATCTAAACTTCCCTCTAGGGGACCTGCTCCTGGCCCCCAAAGGGGTTTAGAAAAGCTTTCTGGAGACTGGGGCAGAAGTGGGTGGGGATGTGAAAGCCCAGGGCAGGTTCGAGGTCAGAGCAGCTGTGATGGCCAGACGGGAGGCAGGAGGAAGTGGTGGGGGATGCACTTCCTGGGCGAGACCCAATCAGCTATTTTAGACTCTGGTTCCTTATTAGTCAGCAGTCAAGAAGACTTGGGACATGGTAACATTTTATTATTTCCTTTCTCCTGAGAAATACATTTGTTGTATCAGATAAAATGCCTTGTTCACTCAAAGTTACTGCCTCATGGAGGAGGATTCGGGAAGCTGCCTCTTCTCACTTCACAGAGATACACTGAGAGCTGTGGGCAGGCTCAGGGGTTTGTGAACCATCACTCCACATTAGGACAGCAGGACAGAGATGCTGAAGAGGGAAACAATGCCACAGAAAGTTGAAATCTCCTTGCAGCACTTCACGTCCAAGTGGAGAAGATAGAAATAGGTAAATTTGCACCTGCAGCTTTAATTAAACATCAAGACCTGACTTTTTTTTTTTTTTTTAATGACTGCACCTCGGTATATAAGTCCTACCAGATTGTTATGTGTAATCGTTTAAGGGGAAGCCAACTTATTCCCAGAGAAAGCCATTTTGTGTCAGAATAACCTGACATAGTGTTATGGGTTGAATTGTGCCCCTTCCCTTGCTACCACAGAAAGACAGATTGAAGTCCTAACCCCAGCACTTCAGAACTTGACATTATTTGGGAATAGGTTCACTGCAGATGCAGTTATTTAAGTTAAAATGAGGTCATACAGGAGTAATGTGGGTCCCTTAAATATAACTGGTGTCCTTATAGGAAAATGACGGTATGAGGACAGACACATCGAGGGAGAATGCCTTGTGAAGACAGGGGACTGGAATAATGCACGCACCAGCCAAGGGCTGCCCAAGATTGCCAGCGATCAGTAGAAGTCAGGAGGGGGCAAGGGTTCTCTTGGAGGTCTCAGAGGGAGCCTCCAGAACTGTGAGGCAGTACATTTCTGTTGTTGTAAGCCACCTAATTTTTGGTACTCTGCAGCCCTAAGAAGCTAACATATATGGCAATAATAAAAAATGAGTGATATCACTCCAGACGAGGTAAAGCTGGCAGCTGTGAGATCTTGGACCAATTTCTCGACCTCTCTGGAAGAACTTCTTATCTCTGTAGTACGGCTGGAGTAGGTGACTCAAAAAGATGCTGAAATCCTTGGAGAATATTGCTGTTATCTCCCAATATTTTGTAGCTTTTATTCCTCTGATCTAGATCTTGAATCTTTCCCCAGCTCCCCATCTGCACTTGCCGATAAGGTTCAGGGCCCACTTTTTTTCTTGCCTGGAAAATTGCAAAACTATTCTCCCCTCCAACCTGCATATATCACACACGTGCCTGAGGGACTCCTGTAGAGACCAATCTGATCACGTCGTGCCCCCACAGCCCTCCGCAGCCTTCCACTTCCTACAGCACAATGTCGCAACTCCCTCCTTAGGTTGACAGCAAGGCTCTTCAACGTCTAGACCAAACCTCTGCCTCAGGCTTGTCTCCCATCAATGCCCTCCAAGTTCTTCTCACGCCCACATTTTCTATTTATATATTCTTGCTACACTAAAACACAGTCTCCTAAACAGCTGTGAACTTCCCTTTTCTAAAATCCTGCACCATCTACTCCCAGAAACTTCCCCCTACTCTTTTATTCCCCCACAAGATAGTGAACAATTTGAAGGCAGGGACTGTGTCTTATTCGTTGTTTTTTTCTCCGATACCTAGACTTTCCTTAGCATAGAGTAAGAGCTTGATAAGTGTGAATTAAAGGAAGGGATCCTTTATTCTTCAAGACCTATTTCAAAGGGTTTTCTTTCCCCTAAATCCGTGGTCGGCAAACTGCGGCTCGCGAGCCACATGCGGATCTTTGGCCCCTTGAGTGTGGCTCTTCCACAAAATACCACGGCCTGGGCGAGTCTATTTTGAAGAAGTGACGCTAGAAGAAGTTTAAGTTTAAAAAACTTGGCTCTCAAAAGAAATTTCAATCGTTGTACTGTTGATATTTGGCTCTGCTGACTAATGAGTTTGCCGACCACGGCCCTAAATGAATATCTGAACTGGGAGTTCCTTCGCAGCTCTCATTGCACTGTTCCAATTTTATGTCAGTTCTCCCGGCCACGCATCCTTTAGCTCTGTGCATGATGCTTTGCACATGAGTACTAAATAAATGCTTGTGGGGGTATATGGACAAATACATAATGGGCATATTATTATAGTAAATGTTTGTGTGCATTTTTTGTTTGTTTATTCAGTGCCAAACTCTGAGTCATCTGCTGTAAGTGGAAAAGTTTAGCCTTAATTTGGTCGACTTGTCTTGTTTCAGTGGACTGTGGCCATAGCAGTCTAGTTCAGTTGGCCAGAACGTGTGCCAAGGGGGGGCTTCTTGACTCATCCTGCCCTTACCTGGGGTAAGGCACAGCTAGCTCCGGAACTCTGGAAGGCACTGGAAAACTTTGCAGGCAGGGCCTCCCCTTTGCATACTCAGGAGATAGAGCAGAAAATCCAAAGGGACCAGCTCACCATGAGGGTCAGCAGCTGGGCGGGAGAGTGGTGGTCAGGAGCTGGGAGGGCCTAGACACGAGCTCCGTGCAATGGGTCTCTCCTTTGGTCTGCCCCCTTCCCCCTTCTCCAGCGCTAAGTTTGGTCAACCAAGGCCTTGGGTGGAGAGGAGGTGAGGCCTCCTGGAAAGTGGCGCACATTGCTCTCCAGGCTGGTGTTCATAGCAAATGTCTCTCGGTGTGATCACATGTATATGACTAAAGTGAATTCTAATAATCCTGCAAGGTGGCTATTATTATCCCCATTTTCTAGATATGGACATTGAGGTGATGTGTGCAAGGTCACATAGCTAGTTAGTAGCAAAAGCAGGAATTTAACTCAGGACTGTTTGATTTCATAAACTTTGCTCTTGACTATGAAACATTCTACTTTCCCAGTCCATTGCAGCTTGTCAAGTTGATAAATTAATTAACTAAACAATATTCATTTAAAAGCTACTACATACCAGTTGCTGTTGAAGGTCTAGGGGTAACGTGGCAAATCTATATATGTAAAACGCCAGGGACCAGAACGCAGGAACAACCGGAACGACCGGTCGCTATGATGCCCACTGCGGCCAGTGAACTGGCCTGATCGAGGGATGGGGCCAGCTGGCCAACCTCCCTTGGCCCCTCCCCGAGTCAGTTCCGCCCCCATCGGCCCCCCACTCTGATCAGGGGCAGGGCCGGCCAGCCAACCACCTATGGCCCCTCACCCCAGCTGGTCCAGCCCTGATCAGCCCGATCAGGGCGGGCCAGCCAGCCAACCTCCTGCTGTTTCCTCCTCCCGACAGCCTGGCCCTCATCTGCCCTGATTGGGGCTGGGCGGCTGGAAACCACCTGTGCACGAATTCATGCACTGGGCCTCTAGTAGACAGATAAAGTCACTGCCCTCGTTGCGCTTACATTCTAGAGGAGGGAGACAGACCATAAAAACATAAACAAATATTAGCTAATGGTAAGTGCTATGGAAACAGGAAAATATGGAAAAGGATAGAGAGTGTGATTGGCAGCCTCTGAGATGGTCCCTAATAAGCTCTGCCTTCTGATATTCAGGTTCTGTGTGATCACCTGAGTGTGAACTGGACCGAGTGACTCACTTCAAACTAATAGAATATGGTAAAGATGAAAGGTTGTCATTTCTGAGCTTGGGTTGCAAAAATACTCGTTAGAGGGCTTTGAAGTACTTTATGCCTGTAGGATTCAATGAGATGCACACGTGACATTAAGTAACAATATGACATTAACTTACATGAAATTACTTAACAATTAGTCCTAGAAACAAACCTGGGATTATAAAAATAGTCTTTAAAAAGAAGAACTCCAACTGTTGATATAGCATGTGTTTAACTTCATTGAGCCAGAAAACCAACAGATTTTATATCATCTGCCCAATTTTGTTTAATGCCTCTGCCTAGGTCATTTCAAGCCCTCAGTTCACACAGTGGGCCCATTTTGATGTTCCCCAATAACCCAGATTTCTGAGAGCTGAGTGTCTTAAAAGCCTGACCTTGACTTTTATGGATACTAAACGGCAACATTAAGGCTTTCAGGGAATATGTTTGCATTTTCTCTAGCTATAAAGAAGTATGAAATGAGAAATTTCTTCAATTAGACTAGGCCTGAACAAGAGTTTAAAAATTAAACATTTATGAATAATAAATATACAAAAGGTATAACCTCACTAGAAATTAAAAAGCACCAAAGAAACAATGAAATATAAATTTTCACCTTTCAAATTAGAAATATGATTCTTAATCTATGGAGGATTTAATGAAATGCAAAGTCTCAAACAGCTCATGCAGGATAAATTAGTAGAGCAACCTTTCAAATGAAGCAGTTGGCCACATGCAGCAAGATTCTTAATCATATTCTTCCCTTTTGACCCAGTAACACTGACATTGTTGTCATTAACTGGTTATTAATACTAGGAAAGGAGCAAAGGAAAGGGAAGGCCAGATATTACAGGCATATCATTTGGGCAGCTTCACCAGGAAGCTACACCTTTACACTCCACCAAGGTCCAACAAAGGGAAGATAGCCTCTTACTCAGTAAAGTTGGGGGGACTAGGGAAGGTGCTTTCTGTCAATCACACCTGGGGACAGAAATGTTTGGCCAGAATGGGTGTGGCCACTGCAAGAGTCGATGGGGCAGGGGGGGGGGGGGGGGGGGGAGAGAAGATTTAGGATACATACCCCCTAAACAAAGGATTTCACTCTCTTTGCTCTCTGGGGACTTGTGTGACTCTGGGCCTATGGGGCTCTTTTGCCCTGCTTTCCTGCATTCGCCCACATGGCCCACCGCCTTGTGGACCCCCTAGGTCCAATGGACTAATAGACTTTAACTAGCTGATGCTGAACTGGACCCAGCTGCAACATCGAGCCATGTGGACACTGGCTTTGCTTCTAGCTCTACTGACACCCCTGCTACATTTCTTCTATGACTGGACTAAGTGAAATGGGACTTTGGAAACCCAGGGGTGTAATTCCACCGAAATAAAGATTTCTGCATGATCTCATCCTCCCATGGGGTATCCCAAGAACCCCACTTCCACGGATAACAACACCATAGTATCCTCAACCCTTCAACTATAGCTGGCACATAGTAGATATTTAGTAAACACTTATAGAATGAATTAATTAAATCTCATAATCCTAATAAAGCCTACAAAAGTAATATCAGTTATAAAAATGTACAAAAATTTTATTGAAAAAAATATTTATTAATACATTTTTTAATAAGGAAAATGGAAACACCCTGAGTGTCTACAATAAAGACTTGATTAAATAAATTCTAGAATACTCATTTGGTGGTATATTTTTCTGCCCTTAAAATGAGGCTGTAGAAGAATTTTTAATACACTGTGGACAAAGATGAAGATACTAAATCGGGTATACTGTGGTCTCCAATATTCATATAGAGGAGGCAAATACATAGCTGTACATAGAAAAAAATAATGGAGGAAGAAATACTTCAATATATAAATAGTGGTTGTCTTACAAGTGACTTGTTTTCTTTTTTACCCTGTATTTTAAATTTTTCCACGGCGACCCTGCTTTACATGTACAGTTATGAAGATAGCAATATAAATACTTTAACAATAAATTTCAAATCTAAGGCTACAAAATTCAGACCATTAAACTATGACTATGTATTGAACTGAAAATGTATACGCAAACAAACTAACACCTTTTTGGCTTTCCCTAAATATTACAATCACGCTAGTTTTCCTTTGTCAGTGCTTTAAACCAGGTGGCATGTGGAATAGTGGTGATAAGCATATTCTCTAGACCCAGGCTTTCCTCGTTTATACCTCGTCTGTGACACTCACTAGTGTGGTTGGGCATCTTTGGTAAATTATTTAACCTCTTGAAGTCTTGGTTTCTTTGTCTGTGAAATAGGAATATTCATAGCATCTGTCTCATAGGATGATTGCATGTATGGAATGAGAATAATATTTATAATGTAAAGCACTTAGAGCCATGCCTGGCACGTGGTGAGCGGTACTTGTGTTTGCTGTTGCCATAGTGTGACTTCTAACCAAGTACAGCTCTGTTCAGTGTCAGAGGTTTAAAATCGAATCCTTCTCCCTGGTCTCTAAGAGGAGAGACATGACCACAAGCCTTCTGTATTCTTCGGATGTCCATGTGTGCAAGATTTAGAGAAGAAATGACAAAGATGATGAACTGAACCTTAAATGTCATGGCTTTTTAAATCAAGCACTTTGAAATGTATTTTATTTCGGCACTTGAAGTTCTCTTGCCTTTGTATTGTCCAAAATAATATCAAGCTCTCAATTCACAGAGAGGTTCTCTCAACCTTAATGGAGAAGCAGGAAAAGCTTAGAAGTTTTGACTCCTGGGCAATAGAAGGGCCTCCTGCTTTGAACACTGAATGGACACTTGGGGTCCAGATCACGCTCTTCCTCTACCAGGAAGTCTCTTGGCTTACTCCGCAAGATCAATTCCTCTCTCTTCCAGAGTCCCTGAGCCCTTTTTCTAGAGCCCTCGACGACTGTTTCTGTTTCTGTCATGTATTATGACCATTATGTGTGTGTGTCAAACAAGAGCTTAAATTTCATGTTTTATTCTTTCTGGTGGTAGAACCTGCATAGTAGTAGAACCTCAATTTTTTGAGTAAATGAAATAATAAGTCATGTAGGTATTTAGAAGTGGGAAAAGATCTTAAAGATGTAATTTTAGAGCCAAAGGTCTGGATGTATGGAGAGAGCCATATCTGTATCAGAGAGACCTCTGTTTTAATGAGACTTTAACTCTCACAAGCTGAGTGATCTTGGGGAACTTTCTAACCTTTCTGATAACCATTGTCCTTATTTGTAACCATAAGGATAACAATACCTATCTCACAGAACTGACAAGAGACTAGAAAGATAATTAACTTGCAAATGGCAAGTGAAAAACATTCCATAGCTTGGTAGCTGCTGAAGCCAAGGCATTGTGCTTACTCTTTTGTTTATCATTCTTTATCAACTTTTAGGATTGGCCCAAATACTGTGGCTGTGAAATGAGGATCTTTCCTAGGAGGAGAGTGAGGTGAGGAAGTGACATTGGTTGAGACTCTGCTATGTAGCTGGCTACTGTGCCTGTAGCTTTCCCCATGGAAACGGGTGGGAACAATCAAATGAGCTGACATTGCATTCTCATGTTTCAAACACTCTTGAGGGTTTTCTTGAGATCTTGCTCACCTTATTCCTAGGATATCTTGAGATAGTAGATCAGATCACCAGACTGAAAACCTCTAGGAAATGAGAGTAACATTCACCTCTGTGGGATAATTGGAACTCTGGTTACTTGAAACTCCCTCCATTATAAAGCTTTCAGAGCTAAAGGGCTAAATTGACTTACAGTCTTCCTGTGACTCCTGCAGGTATTTCAAGCAGGACAATTACCTGGCCAGAGCAAGATAATGTGTCACAGGCCAACTTCCCTGGAAGTAGGCTAACTCAGCACTTCTTAGACCCATCAATGGCATTTTTAAAATTATGAGCACCCATGCCTCCAAATGACAAGATTTTTTAAAGCAAGGGTAATAAGAGTTCACCCCAGACTTAATCTGGCTCTTTTTATTTATATTTTTAAAAAATGTACCCAACCAAGTGTATGTTTTTAAAATTGTTATTATTTTTAAGGAAAGAAACATTAGTGAGAACCTTCCATGTACCAATATTATGTTGGGTGTTCCACCATGTTATTCCATTTTTTCTTCTCAATAGTTAAGCCAAATGATATTATCCCCATTTTACAGCAATGGCAAAGCAGTTTATTCACTTGCAGGATGCCTCACAACAACATAGGTCTTAAGTAGTAGAGCCAGGATCAAACTCTTCTTTACTTTTTTTGTTTTGTTTTGTCTAAGATGTCTTTATTGATTAAGGTATCACATATTTGTCCTCATCCCTCCATTCCCATCTCTTCTTTACTTTTTTAAACCTGCAAGATCAATGTTCTCAAGTTGAACATCTCATTTTAAATTATTTTCAGAGTGATTAAACAATAAATAAATCATTATTTGTACATTTATTCATAATTTATTCATACAGCTCCCCAAAGACCAGGGCTTTGCCTTTCTAATCACCTCTATAGGCTCACATTGGCAGTCAATAAATATTTGTTGAATGAATAAATTCATGTAATCAATCACTCAACTATTAGTGTCTACTGTCAAGTTCTGTAAGTTTTGTGAGAGACACAGCGATGAATAACATAGATTTCTTTTCCTAGTACATTATGCTAAATTAGGGGAGAGAAATGTATACATAGAAAATGATACTGTAAGTAATTCTTTAAATAAGATAGGGACTCTAAGTTAAGAATTCAGAGGAGGAAGTGGGACGTGGGAGGACAAGAGAGAAGCTCTAAGGAGGAGTGATATTTACATTGAGCTTAAATCCATAGGAAGAATATTGACAGGCAGCAGTCATGGGCATAGGGAGGGAGAGCAGGCAATGGGGATGGTGTCCCAGGAAATGAAACAGTCTGAGCCAAGTTTGGAGGCAGGAAAGAATCAGGTATGTTTGGGGACCAGGAGAAGTACAATTCTACCAGCAAACAGAAAAGTGGAAGGGAACTTCAAGACAGGGACTATGGCTCTGGAACACGTTGCACAAAACCCAGAAGCCCAGCCAACGTTTAGTAAACAAGCTGTGAGTCACTGCAATGGAGGGCTGTGAAATGAGCATCTAGAAGGCCCAGCGAGAGCTTGCCTAGCCACAGGAGGAAGGAGAGAGGACTCAGCTGTGGAATTAGCTACAGACAAGGGATGAAGCATGAAATTGATTAGTGTGTTGTTTCCAAACCCACACACCCACAGTGTCTGGGAGGATTTTATCAAATTCTAGAAAATTAGGAGTTTGGAAGCCTGTGTTCATTGGCTTGGGACTAGCCTGCATTTTGACTCTAAATAAAGAAAACTAGTGCTTCCATAAAAATGAATGTATTTGTTTGGAAGAGCACACGTCCTGAAGAACATCTGAATAACACAGACTGTGTCTAGCGGGTGGCATTCAGCCCCGTGTATGCCTCGTAAGCTTGGAGGTTAGAGCTGATAGAAATCCTGTCTAAATTCTGCACCACCGAAGAATACACAGAACTGAGCTGCAATGGACAAACTGCACCTTCTTCAGGTGTCTGTGATGTCTATGTCAGCTCAACCCTCCGGTGATCCCTCCTGCCTGAACTAATGGAGGATAATGATAACAATTAACATTTAGTGAGCACATACTATATGCCAGACACTGCATTATTTTATTTAATGTAATCGTCACAAGAACTCAATGCAGTGGCTTCTATTGTCCTCGCTATTGTGTAATTGAGAAAATAAGGTTAGGTTGTTAAAGTAGTCAGAGCTTGGACTCAAAGCCAGGTCTGTTTGTTGAGTTAATTGCATTTCATTGCAACCATAGGAAATTTTCTATTTAAAGAAAATTTTAGTACAAAGAACTGAAAAAAAAATGCAAATTTTCTAGAATTTAATGGAGTAGGAGGGAAGGTATCGGAATGCATAAGGGGCAGAGCCAAAGGTCAGCAAATGAAAGGAGATAATTACAAAAATAATGACTGTGCTAGCTTTTTCTCCTAGGGTGACAGACAATAGCTCTCCCCTCCCCCCACCACCTCCCAGTCAGGTGGAGGTGGTGGCTTCAGACTGATTTCATGGTCTGCCTGGCAAGGGATATTTTGAATAAAATCTACATAGTACCTTGGTCTCATGTTCACGGTCACAGGGGCAAGGTTGTCAGGTGTCCCTGAGATGCAGCTGTGCTTGAATCCTGGGCACCCCTCTTGAGCAGGGCTCTGTTGTCATTCTAATTAATCATTAAGCCCGGGGATTTGCAGTTACCAGACATAAGCCCTGTGCATGACATAGGAGCTTGCATTTCTGTTGCCACACCCGGCCTGGTGCACTTCCCAGAATGAGCTCTGCATACCAGCCAGGGTCTGCAGTCACCTCTGGAGCTGAGGGAAGCGGGTGGGGCTGCTCCCGTGGATTCTGAGGCTCCTGGGCAACAGGACATCCAGAAGGAAACCGAGAAGGCAAAATGGAGTTGGCAGTTCTAAGATTTCCCCTCTGGAAGGAAATCGGCATTGTGGAGTGGAGGCAAAACCCTCCTGTTATCCACTGGGTTCCATGTTGTGATACTGAAACTCCAGCAGTTCCCTACAACTCTTTCTGCGTGCTCCGTGGTACCTGCTCTTAGAAAGGTCAAATTTTCCCAAAGACTCCTGTTGACATTTTGCCTGAAAGTTAAAGTGGGTAGACGCAGAAGCAGCCCGGGACAATTAAAGTGAAATGTGAGGGTGGAAGGGAAGTGGGTCAAAAGGCAGACCCTGCTCAACAACGCTTACATTTGGGGCGAGAGCAAAACAAAGCAAAAGGGAGACCAGATCTTTGAACTAATCTGCCAGCTGAGAGATGCCTCCCTGGGATAAACAATTGGGTGGTGTTCAGACTTTGAGATCCATCCAGGAATGGCACTCTGTTCATCGTTCCCTTCTAAAATGGCTTTCCTTTGCTATTGGGAGAGAGAATATACTTAACATGCCCACAAGGCCAACAGTCTGGGCCCTGACTTCTCTGTCACCAGGTGGTAGCCACATCAGCTCATGGAACACTCCATCACCAGGTTCCATGTCATACCTAGCCTTAAGCTGTTCTCTCTTCCTGCAGATTGTCCACCCCACCGCCATCTCCCTCCCCCCGCAGCAAAAAACGCCCCCACAAAACAAAATAAAACAAAATCATTTTCCTTCCTCCCCAAAAAAGAATGTTAGCTCCTTGATTGCAGGGGCCATGTCATTCTCATTAACACTCTCTTCCCCAGGCCTAGAATAGTGCCTGGCATGTAGTTAGTGCTCAATAAATATTTGTTGAATGAATGAATGAGTGGAGACAGATTATTCCAAACAGTCACAGTTTATCCCGTAGGATTGTTCTGTTGGACAAACAGTATAAACAAAAAGGCTGGTTACATGGCATATTTCCACAGAACATTGCAAACTGGATGCCAATCAACAAACAACTGGCATACACCAGGGTGCCAAGTGCCATGTTTGGTGCCATCAACTTGACAGCTGAAGAATTCTCTGAGTGCAGAAGCATCCAAGGAAAGTCTTAGTGGGGATAGAATCTGAGGAACGTGTCCCCTATCTTTTCAGCATGAGAGAGAGGAATTGAAGTCATCAGTGTAACATTTTTAGACTCAGGCAGTGAATAAGCTCATCTAGATAGAGTATCTTTGATTCCACACTCACCTGGTAACTATTTATTGAGAATTTACTGGATCCTCTGGTGACAAAATAGAAAGCAAACATGACAAGCCCGGTGGGAGCGAGAGTCTGCTCTGCAGAACCCTCGAAGCCGGTGCTGCCACACACGCTTGGTTTCTGGCTCACATGGGCCATTTGGATATTTAGAACAGCATTTGCAGGCCATACAAGAGTACCTGCTATATTTGGTCAACCATTTAATGAACTCACCCCTAATACTTTGGCAGGGCCAGACCAAATGATTTCATAGGCCTTATATGGCCCATGGGCCAGATGTTCCCCACACCTGTTTCAGGCTATATTCGTTGAATATTTGTCATCATTGGCCGTTGCTTGAAACGTCCAACATTCTGAATTTCCTCCCAGGTTCTTTTTCTACCGTTTCCCGCTATCCCTTTAAGAATCCTTTCTCTTTTTCCTGCCGGACAGCCTTTTCCTTCTCTTTGCTGAGCATTCTCCTCCATTGTCCTCAGTGACTTTTCCAAATCTGCACCATTTAACTTGTGCCCTCTACTCTGACTCCATTCTACCCATACTCAACAGATCATTTCAACTCCTACTTGAAGAAATGTGAGGCCATAAGGCTTGGAATGCCTCAACTTCCTGTGTATCACTATATATCTATCCTCATCTCTACCCAATTTTATTTTCCTCTAATTTTGGAAGATTTAGACATTGAAGTTATAGAGATTGAAGAGTCTCTCATTCCAACATGTTTTTAAAATATATATATTTTTATTTATTTCAGAGAGGAAGGGAGAGGAAGAGAGAGACAGAAACATCAATTATGAGAGAATCATTTATCAGCTGCCTCCTGCATACCCCACACTGGGGATCCAGCCCACAATCCTGGCATGTGCCCTGACCAGGAATCAAACCATGACTTCCTGGTTCATAAGTCGATGCACAATCACTGAGCAATGCCAGGCGGGATGTTTTTGTTTGTGTTTTTTGTGTGTTTTTTTAAACTTTAGGTCCAGATCAGTTAGTAGGATATGAGATCAACATAGTGAATTGTGACCAGAATTTGTTAATGAAATAGAATAGAATACAATAGAATCAATAGAATAGAATAGAACTTCAGGGTATAAAATATATAGTAAGGACAGATATGATCTCATAAGCTTTATTTTACATATATGATCATGTGTATATCTTTGTGTGTGTACTGGGTCTTGAGTGAGGTGTATTCCTTATAGTGGATCATGGTAAAAAATATTAAAAACATCATCCTATTCAAGACCCCTATCCCCACCCCTTCACATTTCCACAGCATTCCCACTCCTTCCACTACCTTCTGTCTTCTCTACATATTCAATTTGTTAGTTTCTAGTGATTCTTCTCCTTAGCTTATAATGCCCTCAATTTCTCCAATGTAAAACTACCCTACCTTGACCTAGATTTCCTTCAACTCCCTTCCCTACTTAGTCAAGAAGCACAATCTAAATTCTAGCTCCTTCTTTACTCCTCCAATCCCCACACCAATGAAACTTCTTTTTAAGCAAATGCTCTTCATATTGTTAATGAAATGCATATTATTTAGGCCCGAGGTGGGGAACCTTTTTTCTGCCAAGGGCCATTTGAATATTTATAACATCATTTGTGGGCCATACAAAATTATCAACCTAAAAATTAGCCTGCTATATTTGGTCAAACATTTAATTAACTCACCCCTAATACTTTGGCACGGCCAGACCAAATGATCTCGCAGTTCTTATATGGCCCATGGGCCAGATGTTTCCCACACCAGTTTTAGACTAATGTTTGTTGAATATTTGTCGTCGTTGGCCATTGCTTGAAACTTTCAACATTCTAAATTTCCTCCCAGGTTCTTTTTCTACTATTTCCTATTGTCCCTTCAAGAAGTTTTTCTCTTTTTCCTGCCCTTTAAGTCTGTGTCCCTCAGAGTCCCAATTTACCTTCTGATCTTTTATTTTCATATGTTTTCCTGGCTTCATTTTGTCCCCATCAGTTGATGACTCCCAAGTCTGGATGCCCAGCACATAACTCTCCTCTGAGCTTTGGCTTTTTATATCAAGATGCCTCCTCAGGCCCTAGCTGGTTTGACTCAGTATATAGAGTGTCCGCCTGTGGACTGACGAGTTTCGGGTTTGATTACGGTAAAGGGCACATGCCCGGGATTGATCCCCAGTAGGGGGCGTGCAGGAGGCAGCCGATCAATAATTCTCATCATTGATGTTTCTATCTTTCTCTCCCTCTCCCCTCCTCTCTGAAATCAATAAAAAATATATTTTAAAAATTCCCCCTCAGTTTACTTCCTTCTTCCACAATACATCTCAAGCTGATCTCTTTGTTGTCTCCAAATCTGCCCTTCTCTGCTTTATTCACCTGGCTGACTCATATATGTCATTAAAATTCAACTCAGTTGTCGTCTCTTTGAGAAAGCCAAGGTGTACTGAAAGTTCTGCACAACCTGTAAATCTTTCTAAATATTTAACACATTGTGCCGATATGGTTTGTATATCTGTCTTTCCCATTAGCCCCTAAGCACCTGAAAGGTGGGGAAGTTTAAATCACGTTTGCACTCCTAGTATCTGACACAAGTGTCTGGTCCATTATAAGTACTCAATAAATATTTCTTAAAACTGCTATCAGAGTGGAGGACCAGAAAGTATTATGTGAATTCATCCCACAGACAGGCCTTTGGGTCATTTTGAATGAAACGGTCTACTCTAGGCAGTACCTTACCAGTTAGCTTTCCCAGACTTACTGTATACTTGTTCTGCTTTTTCATTGCTTTGTGTTGTGTAGACCTAGAGATAGAAGCAATGAGGAAGGGAGAAGGAGAGCCCATCAAGACAAATCTCTGAGTGACCTTTCAATGTAACACAAGTACACAATAGCATTTAATCCTGAGATTAGACAGACAGACATGCCGTAGCTCTACTACAGGGCTGCCATGAAAAGCAAAATAAGCTACTCCTGGCACAGTTTAGGAATGTGATGAAATCTAATAAAGGGTGTGTACAATTTTAAAGAGTTTCTCTGATTAGATTCTAAATAAATGTGACCACATCTTGACTTCCTTCCCTTTTGGGTTTTCAATAACTTAGATAAGGTGTCTATTCTCTAAGGCAGAGATTTTCAACTGTTGTGCAAGAATTTTTAAAACATGCAGTACCTGATTATTTAGTCAGGGCCATTGACCTCTTTTCCCTTAGATTTTCAAATTAAAAACTGACAACAGCTAACACAACAATAGTCATCCAGTGTGAATGATTCAAAATTACACTTTTTTTTTTGTTGGGTCCACAAAAATATATTTTGGGTGTGCCTCGGAATTTTAGTAATTAGTTTACGTGTACTATGAGGTGAAAAAGGTTGAAATGATCACGAAGCCATTAGTTTTCCTTAACAACTAATTGAGCCCTAGTTTTTTAAAAAGATTATCTTTATTGTTAAAAGTATTGCAGATGGCTCCTTTGTGTTTTTTTTCCCATTGAACCCCTCCACCCTGCACCTGCCCCTCCCAAGCCTTCACCACTCTATTGTCTGTGTCCATGAGCTATGCATACATGCACATAAGTTCCTGGGTTAAACATCCCCACCCACCCAACCTCACCCCTTGCCTTCCCTCTGAAATTTGTCAGTCTGTTCCATGCTTCTATGTCTCTGGATCTTTTTGTTTATCAGTTTATTTTGTTCATTAGATTCCACGTATGAGTAAGATCATGTGATACTTACCTTTCTCTGATCGCCTTATTTTACTTAGCATGATACTCTCCAGGTCCATTCATGCTATTGCAAATGGTAATAGTTCTTTCTTTTTTACAGCTGCGTAGTATTCCATTGTGTAAATGTATCACAGCTTTGTTATCCTCTCATCTGCTGATGGGCACTTGGAACTCTAGTTTTTTATATCAAATTTCCCTTTGCATAGCTTCATCAGGATCAGACATGGGCTCAAAAATAAGGGAAAGAGAAGCCTCTGTGCTTCACTCTTTAAAAATATTAGTAATTTCACATATTAGACTAGTACTGTATAGTTTAAAAAGAGTTTCACACACATTATTTCATTTAATTCTCAAAATAACCCTCATGATTACTCCTGATTTATAAATGACTAAGCTAAAATTCAGAGAGGTTAGAATGACTTGTCCAAAGTCACATGATTGGTGTCAGCAAGACTTTTCAACAAAGGGCTTTTGAAATTCTCTTTTAAATCTAGACTGATCAAATGCAAGTTTTAAGATAAGATATTTTGAATACCTAAATTCACCAACAGGTATTACCAAAGACTAGTTAGTTCTTCCTTTCTGATTTCTGGTTATTATAAAATATTTGAGGTAGATTTCTTCTAATGCTTCAGTTATTTCCTTACTGTCTCTGTAGTTGGTGATGATATAGAAGTGTCCTCAGTTTTACTTTTTGGGGAGGTTGAAATGAATTTGTTTTTTGTTTACTCCATCTCAAACCAATGATAAGAAATTCTAACCATCTGCCTCTAAGCCCCTTGTAGAGTTAAAGACTATTATAACTAGAAGATGCAAGAGACCATACAATCCCAGGTATGGAAATTCATGCCATTCATCTCTCCTTCTTACATTTCTATAGCATTGTGTTAATAAGGATTGTGAGACTGTGTTGATACAGTGGGAACAAGAATGATAATTGCTTAGCTGTACCAGCTATGGGCTCATTGTAGTTCTGCGGTCATCCTTGATTCTTCTCTCCAATCTGTCAGAAAGTCCTATAAGCTGTGAGCTATATCCGCAATCTGATTATTTTCCACCATTTCTTGTTAGTATCTTTTTTTTAAAATGTTTTTATTTATTGATTTTTAGAGAGAGAGGAAATGAGAGGGAGAGATAGAAACATCAATGATGAGAAAGAATCATGGGTTGGTTGCCTCCCACCTGCCCCCTCCCCCCCCCCTTGCCCACTGAGTAACAAGCCTGCAACCTGGGCATGTGCCATTAACTGGGAATCAAACTGGGGACCTCCTGGTTCATGGGTAGATGCTCAACCACTGAGCCACACCGGCCAGGCTTTTCTTAGTATCTTTATTGGTTAGGATATAGTAGGTTATTTTATGGTAACAAATAACCCCCGAATCTCTGTGGTTTAAACAGTAAATGTCTATTTCTTACTTGGGCTATCTATTCCTTGGGTTACTGATACACTTGCAGGGGATGAGTAGCCCAGGAAGATCTCACCCAGCAATCAAAGGCTCTAGTCTGGGAGTGCTACATACCACGTCTGCCACCAGTCTATTGGCCAGAACTATCACATGGCACCACCCAACTGCAAAGGGAACAAGGAGGTATAATTCTTCCATGTGGGTGGAAGGTGAGGAAAACAGATACAAATGAACATCTCTAAGTCACCATCTCTCACTTGGATTCCAAAAAAGTATCCTACTTTCTCTCCTTCCATGTTCACCCCTGAAATACACTCTTTATAAGGCAACTAGGAGATTTATTTAAAATATCACTCATAATATCCCTCTCCAACTAGTCAATTGGTACACAAGAAGAAGTCTCTTTTAGAAAAGGAACCCCTACTGTGTCCTCAGCACCTTTTGTGTTGCCATGGAGTTCTATAACAATAGCTTTTAAATCTTTTTGTTTTCCTTCTTTTTTTATGAGGAATGGATCAGAGCATTTTCCCACTGGAGCCAGCTGAAGATGCACAAGAGAGAGTCCTATACAGTGTGGCCTTCTACATTGATCTCTTGTGGGCAGCCCAAGAGGGGTTGCTGTAAAAGAGTTGAAGGCTGTGCTATTGTGCAGAGTCTCCTGTCAGAGTAGGGGTTGAGGCCCTGCCTTCATTACCCAGATCGTGTTCCTTGGTGCTAGCTCTACTGGTTCAGCTTGGTGTGAGAATGAAAGGGAAGCAGGGAGTGGCTTGTTTTCTTTCCATACAGGGCCCAAACAAAATACATGTCAAAGAAAGACATATTGCTTTCTCCTTTCTTATCTCATCTCCTCTCCTGCCTCCAGTATCTTTAAATTATCTGAATCTTCTGATGTTCTTTGTTTGAAAGTAATCCTCCAAAATTTTTGTCAGTATCTTACTTGAGGCAGTATCTTACTTCATCAGTATTATGTCTCACGTTATTCTGACTACAATGATCACCCCCTGGGCACAGCTACTTATAAATATAAACAGCGTAGAGAGGAAATAAGCTATGCCCTAAAATCTTACCTCTCCTTGATATTTTCTGTTTTTCGGTACTATTAAAATTCATTGTCCAATCCCAGACTGTCTGTTCTGACCTACAGCACGTAGTCTACCCTTTCTGCACTGGCTGACTTGTTTGGACTTGACTTCTGACTTATCTAGGTTTATGTTGTCTGTCTAACCTTTTTAGTCTCGAGTACTTCTCCAGAATCACTACCCAGATCCTTGCCCTTATACAATTTCCTTTCTCCATGCCTATCATATTTTCTTTGTTTACATATCTGGTCTCAACATGCTTTCAATAACAATATCAAATGTATTTGATATAAGCAGATGTCAACATGATGTATGTTTCTGGGGGAGAAAGCTATGTATTCTCGTATAACCACAGCCTAAGATGAAATGCTCCAAGAAATATAATTCACCTAATTTGGAAAAATTATTATAGAGGTTCTGAGATCCTCCTCCAAAGTAGTTAAACTAATTTTATTATGAATTCACATAAAGATGGAGCTGAAAGAAACCCTAAGGGTTGTCTCGTTCAATCCTCTCAATGTGCAATTGAGGAAATGGGAACCAAGAAAGAATAAGTGAAATGTCCAATATCACAGAATTAGTTTGTGTTGGGTGGGATAATAGGCCCCAACACCCAGGGCACTGGTCTTTCCACTCTATGACACCACCTTTGAGGTTCACATTGTAATCATTGTTTGAGATGTCGATACCCAAGTATACCTTATTGAATTGAAAATGTTTTTGAAAATCTTTGTTTTGGGAGATTCAATTTTAGAGAATGGAGTCATTCAAAATAAGGAAAAAAGCGATACCCATAGGAGAATGCATTTACAGATTTTGTTTTTTATACACTGGAGATTACTAGTACATTGCAATTCTCCTGTTTTACACTGGAGACCTATTTGAAATCTCCCTTTTGTATTTTCAAAGTTTATTGTTGTCCAATGCATATCAAATCTAGATGGGCCTGAAAATCTACAGTATTGTTTTGATAGAAACAAAATATAACCAGTGATAAAAAAAAAAAAAAGAATACAGAAATCCATATCTAACTCATATACTTTTTTAAAATTCCATTGAAAGAACCAGCAGCACCTATGAGTACAATTTCAATATAATTTCCCATTCTATGGGTATTATGTTTGTATTTTATCATTCTAACCCACATTTTGCCTGAAATACATTTATCTGCTATTTTTCCCTTCTTTCTCAGATCAGCAAAAAAAAATTTTCAAGTGTTTAGAAGCTCACAATCTTCTTTGTAAGAATACAACACACCTCAAAAAGAGATAGGTTCTGGAAGCAAAGCAGTCCCAGTATTTCAAGTAGAAAAATGTCCAAGTTGTCCATTTCTCTTTCTTTTACATACTTTAAATATTTTAATTTTACATATTATCCACTACAAATTCCATATTTAAATCTGATCTTTGAGACTAAACTCTGTCCTGGAACAATGGTTGCTCTTGTCTTACACAAATTTTTGCTCCATTCTTGACTAATAGAATCAAACAAGAGTCAAAACAGGTTTCTATTGGAGTCTCATCTCTGTCAGTAATGGTGAAAGCAGAAATGGTGGATTCGTGCGAGATAAAAATGTACAAGTCTGAGGCATGGGGAAGGAATTTGAAATGCTTGGTGCTGATGAAGATGTGTTATGTAGCCTCAAGGGATATCACTCAACATCTGGATGTCTTCATCAACCAACAGAACAGGTAAACATGTACCTGCTTTCCCATGGTGCTGAGAATTCACTTAAAGGTCTGATGCATTGAAAAATACTGAAAGACTCCTTAAAATGTCAGCTTCATTTGAGTGTTTACTGTGACTCTCATCAGAATGTGATGGGAAAGACAGTTTGAGGAAAGAGAGACTACTTGATTAGCTTGCATTTTAGAGATTGGGTGGTTATGATTAATTTCATATTTTGGTTAACCGAAGATCACCCACAAAATCTTATGTACTTCTCTTTTTGTCATTAAAAATGTTTCAGAAATACATGAATGAACTCCGCCCTAATGTAATGTAATATGAGGCCCAGAGATTCTGGAGGTAGGTAGGTCAGGGTTCAAATCCCACCTTGACCACATAGAATGTATTCAACATTTATATGTCAGGATTGAGCAATTTACAGATGATAATAACTGTCCTGAAAATTGGTTTTGAAGGTAATATTAGATTAAATTAAATTTCAAAGTGGATATGAAATCTCATAAATAGTGCATGGCAGATAATAAATAATCCCATTAGGTCCTGAGACAAGGAATTTTATGGCAGTGATTTATTGGGGGAGCGCTGTCAGGTAAAGCCTGTAAAGGAGCAGTGAGAGAAGCAGAATGAGGAAGAGCCAGGGAAGGTGTGTATGCAGCTTAAGGCTGCTTTAGCTTGGTCTCAGGGGGAACTCTAGATGAATAATGACACCACAGAACTTTTCCATAGCAAAGCAAGGGGGATACTTTTTGAATTCCTTTTTCAGTCAATTATTGGCTACAAGACACCTCTAGAGTGAGTGTGCAACCTTGCAGGCCTTTCTGGGAGAGATGTTTCCATCCACTAAAGCCAATTCTCAGAAGAAGAGGGAAGCTGCCAGCTGTTTGCAGCCACTTACAATAGCTGGGGGTTAGGGGTACTGGTTGGTAAAGGGGATCTGGGTGGGGCACTGAAAATGTCTTCTATACTAAAGATAACTAGAGGCTATTAGCATATTTGGTTTTTTGTTGTTGTTATTTCCTATTCATCCACCATTCAATCATCCTTTCAGCAATTATTTATTGTGTGCCACCTCTATGCCACGCACTTATTATAGGCATATGGGATGATACATCAGTGGGTAAAACAAAGATCATTTCCTCATGGTGCTCATGAGATAATAAACAAATAGATATAAGAAATAATTATATATCAGGTGATAGGGTGGTAAGTATTATAGTAGATGGATAATAGGACTGACATTTTCTTTTAGCAAAGTAAAATTTAATTCTTTGTTGAGTTCCAGTATTTCTTAACAAGGTTGTCTTTTAGTCACTGAAAATGCATTGCATCTTAAGGCTTGGGATACTGCAGCTCTATAAAGCATAAAATCCCATAAAAACAGGCTTTGTTTAGTGGAAGAAGCCTTAGAGGTTAAGGTCAAGATTTGAATGAATTTGTACTGACCTCTGACATACTGTCATCTGTATTTTGACTATATGTTTGATATGATCTAAGTTCTCTATTTGTTTTTTCCCTCTCTAATATTGAAGTATTGATGCTTTTCAGTTAATTATGCTTTGTGGTAATTCAAATTTACTTACGTATTTACTAAATCTATAAATAGCATCTGAGTGTCTATTGTGTGCTAAACTCTAAAAAGGTTTGCAAAAAACAAGACAAAGTCTCTGCTTCCAGGAGCTTACAATCTACTAGGAAGGATAAGTTGGGTAATACTAATAGCTCTATCGTAAGGCAGAAAGCACCACAGCCCGGAAACCTACATAGAGGGTCCTGAGAAGGAGTGAGAGATGACTTGTAACCAAGAGGGTTCCATCTGGAGGAAGTTTCCAGCTGGGGTTCAAAGCTGGCTGGGATGTAGACACTTGTGTTATCATCATAATTAGCTAGTTTATTAACATTAATAATAGAAAAAGAGCAAAAGGGAGGCCAGACATTATAAGCATGGTCATCTGGAAGCTACTGTTTCATGCCACTCAGGGATTCACTGGTCCATTCCCTGCAGATCACTGGGGGAAGGGATCGAACCAAGCGGGAGATGGGCACACGCACAGTGAAGTCAGGGTGACATAGGGAGGTGCTTGTCTGTCAGTCTAGCTTGAGGAAAAGACCATTGACTTGGAGGATGAAGCCACTCAAGCGCACAAAATCTCGGAGGGTAAAATCCCCAAAGAGTTCCCTCTCTCTCTTGTTCTCCTTGTTCCTTCTTCTTTCGTGCTCTATGACCCACACTCACCCCCGTCTCTCCATAACCATATGGCCTTCAGCAGCCACGTAGCCCAATGGCCATGCAGACCCCACGTGCAATGAACTGCCGCTGGAAACACAAGCTAAGCTAGCCAGATGCTGGACTGGACTGGACTTTAATATGGAGCAGCAACTCCAGGCAGTGGCCTTAATTCTGGCCCTGCTGGAGACAAGATTGGACTTTTCCCATGGCGAGATCGAGGGAGTGGACCTTGGAAGGGAACTCTCTTCATTTTACATAATCCACAATGTGGGGGCCTTGGGGGATTCTTTTCCCTGCAGCACCTCAAGAACTCCACTTCCACCGACAACACGTGGACATAGGTGATGGGTGTTCCAAGTGAAGAGAACCTGTCAACCAAAATATAAAGGCAGCAAAAGGCTGGATGCATTTGTGGGATAATGAGTATCTCTGGTTAAAAATAGTGGATTAAAAAGATAAGTTTATGACTCAGAGAAGGATTTGAAGGTACTCTTGTCAAGGATCTTTCGGTAGGAAGAAACAGAAATCCATTCCAGCTAGAACACATAAAATAGTTTATTACAATAAATAGGGACACTGCACAGAATTCCAGAAGGAAAGGCCAGCTGGGCCCCACAAGAACAGGCTGTAGGAAACTAGGATGTTTCAAGGGCTCTCTTTGCACCTCCCAGGGGCAGTGAGGTTTCACCTCTATTTTTCGTTACTTGTCTGCTCCACTTGTTTCTTTCTCTCGCTAGTTTTCTCTATTTACTTATTGTTCTCATGGCCCAGCCCAGTATAGCCACTCATCTCTCAAATCTGGTAATGAACAAAGACAATCATCTCCAGGCATCCTCCTACCAAGCATTAAGAGAGACACTCTTTAGGCAATGTATCCACCCCAGTCAAGTCACCTGGGACCTGGAAGGAGGCATCCCAAGGTTGCTGCTTATTCAGAAAACTCTGGGCTGTTTCCTTGGAAGAAATCTCAATGAAGTGGGCAGGGCTGGGGACCCGGAATGAGGTGGCCTGGCTGGGTAGCTCCATTCTTCAACAGGCAATGGGGGGCCAGGGAAACTTTTTGAGTGGGGAGTTACAGCTCACTTATTGTTTGTTAATTGTTGCTTTGTTTTTCAGTTTCATGAACTAGTGACAACACATTTACTCTTAAAAATTATAATGATGCAAACTTGAGCATCTGAAAACGAGTGTACGGTGCCAGGGCCTGTCTGAGCTTTGATTGCATTAAATGCCTGACTCTGGAAGAATATTTTAAGCCCTTCACTATACTCACTATAGTCTACTGAAAGTATTTGTCTAAGAGTCTCTCTCTCACTCTGTGATATTGTTGGGTTCTTTTGAGTGTTAATATTTCTAGAGCCCAGCCTGGTATATAGTAGAAGTTTAATAAATGCTTGTTTCTCATTTTCTAAAGCATTTATTTCTCCAAAGTTACTCATACTGTGTGTTGAATGCATTTCTAATATATATATATATATATATATATATATATATATATATATATATATGAGGTATGGGCACTCACAGGTTGATAAATTAGAAAATCATCAAACAACTACGCTCATCTTGTGATCTTGTGTTATTTTCCTAAGCGGGGGGGCGGGCGGGGGGGGGGGGAGAAAGAAAACAAAAAAAGAACAGGCTCTGGAAAGTTTTAGGACTTTGGAATCAGCCTGTTTGGATTTTAATTCCAATATACCATTTACTGGTTGTGTGACCTGGGCAAGTTACTTTAAAAGTTTTCTCTTCTGTCCTCTCATTGGTAAAGTGGGAATAATGTGAATTATTATTTACTGCATGCAAGTTTGTGTGAACATTAAATGAAATATTGATATAAAGCTCCAAGTCTTGTCTGATACAGGACTTACCAATAATTATAGCTGTTATCATTATTGTGGCTCTCAGGGTTTATCACAAAAAAGCAATAATAAAATTATAAAACAGAATTCTGAGAAAATGAGTTGGGACCGTGCTATTGACAGGAGTTATAACTTCAAGATTAGGCATAGCTTTTGTGTCAGAAAAATCTGGCTTGGATTTGGGATCACGTCCTCAGCAAATTAGTCCTCAATGTTCTCACCTGTAAAATGGGGATAGTAAAATCCCTGCATCTGTAATGTTTGGAGAGAATTAAGTGAAAGAATGCATGTAAAATACTGAGCCATGTACCCAGTGCATAGAAAGCTCTTAATATATGACAGCTATTATTATTGCTTTTGATGTTATTAGTTTTCTCTCTCCCTTCCTCACACGCACACCACCACCACCACCACCAGCACTACCATCACCACCACTACCGTCACCACCACCACCACCACCATAACCACCACCACCACCACCACCACCACCACCACCACCACCACCACCAAATCCAAATCTTTCAAATATTTTTTCTTTGCTCCAGCTGATTCTTATTCCAAGTGGACCAATATATTTCCACAACCACCATAGTTAATAAATATTCCACAGAAGTGTGTGTGTGTGTGTGTGTGTGTGTGTGTGTGTGTGTGTGTGTGTGTAAAGGCTGTAGAATCAAAAGAGCTAACTCCCCCTTAGTCCCAAGCCCAGTGTTCACCTCCCCAGCCAACCCAAGCCGCTGAAAGAGAATGAGCAGAGCAAAATCAGAGACTTGGAAGGCAGTTTTGAGGAAGGTTGGAAGGAAATGCAAAGAACCTGTCCCTCCTAATCCCAGAGTTGCAGAAACTACAGACAAGCTGGTGGAAATTAACCATTTGTGTCACAGGCAAGAACACCATCTGCCTCTCGCCTTCCTTGGAGAGAGAACAGCCTGCTTCCCAGTTCCCAGCGGGCGCGGAGCTCAGCCTGCACTCACTTGGGCTCTCAAATGAAATGCAATTCAACCGGTCGGGGCCCCAGCATGCTTAACCTTTGGACCGCGAGTGCCAACATTTCTCTGGAGAAAGTATCAGTAGTGCCTGTCTTAGTGACTGTGATGCAACCGCTGAAGGAAAAATAGGCTTATGCCCGCTATGATTTTGCAATGGCTCCAACAAAGGGCTTAAGGGATTTCAGATGCATTTAGAAACTAAACTCTGCTGGTCCTCCTGAGCCAGCATCTCTTTCTGAATACCAGAGGGACTGACAATGACAAAACCCAGGCCCAACTGCTGATGCAGGCTTGATGGTATTTGGGCTGTCTAGTCATGACAAGGCATAAACAAATCTTTTTGCCACTGTTCCCCTGTGAAAAAAATGACATCTCCTCTGGCTGCTTTCTACCCAGCTCCATTGGCAGGGTGCCCCAGCACCCCCCACCCCACCCCCTCTCCCCAAGTGGATCTTTGGGAAACTGACCTTGAACACAGAACATGGAATTTTTTAAAGTGATAAATGCTCTCATTCCCCCTTTGCTTATAGAGATATATCTGGTCAAAGGTGAACTGACAGTAGAGATTCAGGACAGCTCCACAAGGGGTCAGTTTCTGCTGACATCAGTGAAAAGGGTGTCTCAGAGGTGGTGTCTGGCTTAGAGGGAAATGAAAAATGAGAGCTTGCTGGAAGGGCAGGAAAGTTTTTGAAAAGTATGATTCTTAACATAGCGATCTCTTTGGGTAGGTACTCTGTAGATTATAAAAAAGGAACTGAATATAAGCCTAACCAATGGACATGAACACCAGGAGGGTGAGGGCATGAATGAGGGGGGGGGGGGGGGTTGGGGGATTAATGGAGGGATGAGGACATATATGTAATACCTTAATCAATAAAGAAATTTTTTTAAAAAAGGAACTGGATTTCTGTAACCTGGAAAGGGAGAGTAAGGGGTGGGTATGTGTTGGGGGGAGGAGGGGATGGGACGAGGGGGGTGGGGTTTTGTTGTCACTTGTAAAGGGATGGAGACATACACAGAGGACAATGGCCTCTATACTTTCATTTGTCTTCAAGTTTTGGGTTATGAATTGTCAGGAAACGGGTTCTTCGCATAACCCAAAGGGCTTGGAATTTCTCTCCAATGAGTCTAATTAGGCATTGTTAAGGAGGTGTCGCTCAAGAAATACTTGTTGAAAGTCACATTTTTGTCACTGTGATTTTATAATGTGAAATAGAGTCTCATTGCAACACGACTCACTAACCGACACCTTCATACACACTTTGCTGTGGACAAGGCCTCTGATGACCCGGGGAGCGGTGGGAGCGGTGGGGGAGTGAAGAGGAAGGAGCAGAAGCCAAATCAAGGTTGTGTTACTGAACTAGCTACCGCCACGAATTCTTGATCCCACAGCATCTTTTGAGGAGCCTTATGAAATGCATCTCAGAACTGGGCATGCAGGAGGCTCCATCCACCACCATTCAAGCAGGACCCCCTGGGGATCAACACCCTCCTACTTCTGGGTGGTGCCTGTAAAACTGCAGAGTGGGTTCCTGGGGTACTCCATGCAGAAAGACTCTGGCTGAGAAGCATGGAATGCCTGGCCTACGGCTGGGGGAATATGCTCTCTGCACCTGCCTAGAGCCACTTGAAGTCTGAGCAGAACTGGTGACCACAGCAGTGGTCGGAGTAAAGGGTAGAGTAGGAGAGATGTGAAGTCGTGCACAAGAGCCTTAGTTGAGAGCACCTCTTGCCTGGATAACTACAGTATCTTCCGAACTGGGCTTCTTGTCTACAAACCTCTTTCTCTTCAAATTCACTATCCGGATACTGCCAGGATCATCTTTCCAAAACTCACATCTGATTATAGCACTCCCTTCCTTAAAAACCTTCCCTTCCTTCACTCCTTTCTTCCTTGCACACTTCATTCCTTTGGATACTTCTTGTCTGTCCCATGATTTTTTTGGTATGGCCCAAGAGGTAATATTCCCAATCTGCCCCTCAGGCCTCATTTCTCACTTCCTCCAAACGAGCACCCTTCACACTAACCCTGATGTTTCCAACTTGTGTACTCAGAGGTCCTATGGCATTATTTCAAAAGATCAGAAAAGCCATATGTACGCCAAGAAGTCTGTAGCTTGAATAAGAAATGTGACTAAAACATATGTTGTATGTTCATAAAACTGAACTCACACTTCTCCTTGGATTTGCAGAGAAAATGGAATTTCTTAATTTTGTCTAGATCTAATCTAGTTTCTTTTATGATCATTCCCTCTACTCTCTTCCCCATCTGCTGGTAGCGGGTCTAACTATTAGCTCATGTAGAAGGTGCCCTTCCTTTGTGCTCATGTTGGGGTGAGGGCCAGTGTCAGGAGACCCATTGAGGGAAAGAGCATGGAGTTGTCCTGCCACTGACATGCTCCCAAGCTTGGGTATTGTTCTTTCTTTCTGTTAACCTACCAAGTGGCCTCTGGTCAGGGAGCGTGCTTGCTCTTGGGTATCCCCAGGTCAATCTTTCCCAGAATAAAGCCGCAGTGAAATCTGAGGGAGGGGCAAGCATTTCTTACATTCAAAGGTTCAACTAAGCAGCCCAAATAATACAGAGCCAGATGACTGGGAGTTGGGACTTTTTTGCTAATTTGTTCCCATGCAGCATACCAAGATGCCAAACTTCCTAGTCCCTTGTGGTGCGATCTTTATCTTGTCCATTTCCACAAGCTCCCCTCTTTAAATCTTTCACATCTGGTGGCCCACTCCACACTCAGGAAAATCTCTCCTTGGGATGAAGTTGGGGGGACAGTAGGTTTCACCTGAATTTACCTAACAGTAAACACACAGCATCATGGTAAAATGCTTAATTTTTTTTCTTACCAAGATACTATGGTCTATTCTCACTTAAGAAACACATTCCTCTATTAAAATAGCACTGAGCCTATTGTAAAATAATAACCCTAGCATTATTGTACCAAGAGAAGAACGTACGCTCTGTGAGGACAGGAGTTTTGTTGCTTATTAACTGCTTTATCTGGAACACTGGAACAGTCCCTGACTAACAGCAGGCATTTAAATCGTATTTGCTGAATGATTAACTGTATAAATAAATGGAAACTGCTTTTCATTCTGGGGCTTCTTTTTGTTATAAAGGACCCCCACATTGCCAGAGAATAGATTTGGAGGAGATGGAAATAGTGTCTCAATTCTGCTAATGGGTCATAAATTTTAAGAATAAATTTATCAAAAATATTAGAAGCAATGTGTCTCTATGTAGAAAATTAACTTTTCTAAAGAAAACAGGAGTCCATAAAAGGAACTCTCTCATCCCAGAGATAGTTTCCTCAACCCAGTTCTATGTCCTAGGGGCAGTCACAGTTAACAGACTGTATTTTTAGTTCTGCTGGTAACCGTATGACCTTAAGAAAGAGACGTAAACCTCTATTGCTTGTTATTACCAACTGGAGAGAATTACTGACCTTTTGTTATGAAAGATCAGAACATGAACACTATACCACTACCCACTCAGACTCTTCTTTCTCCTTGTCTCTTATTTTTTCTCTTGTTTTGCACATATTTTATATATATATATATATATATATATATAAATTTGGGGAGTTTTCCTTACTTCCTTGCCTAAGTATCTAATTTGGTCATCTGTTGTATTCAGCCTGCTATTAAGTTTCTTGTCATTTTTATTTATTTTTTATTTTTTTTTAAAATATATTTTATTGATTTTTTACAGAGAGGAAGTGAGAGGGATAGAGAATTAGAAACATCGATGAGAGAGAAACATTGATCAGCTGCCTCTTGCACACCCCCTACTGGGGATGTGCCCGCAACCAAGGTACATGCCCTTGACCGGAATCGAACCTGGGACCCTTGAGTCCGCAGGCCGACGCTCTATCCACTGAGCCAAACCGGTTTCGGCTTTCTTGTCATTTTTAAATTCTAAGAACTATTTCCTGTTTGGGGCTGATTGTCCCTTTTTCTATAGCACCCTGTTCTTGTTTAATTAATGCAAAATCTTGAATCTCTGAGGATTCTAATTTAAACAGCTCTTTTCTAGATTATCTCTGTTTCCTCTGAGATCAGTTTTTTTTTTTCTTCCTCTGTCTGTTGATAATTCCATTTATATTTGCAAGTGAGGCTTAGGCTGTTAGACATGTTACTTTTATGCAGCTGTAGAGATTTCTGGATTAAAGGGCTGCCTGTGAGTAGAATTTTGCAAGTACTATTTCCCCCAGAAGGCAGCTTGGGGATCCCTATACTAGCAGAGGAGGATGGCTCTACTTTGATGATAGAGAACTTGGAAAGGCAGGATTTCACTCCTGGACAGAGGTGCCATTCCTTCTCAACTTGCCTCTTGCTCCCACCAACATCACCTCTCCCCAGACACAATATTGCATGCTTGTGTGGGGTTCAAAAGCTACCTAAAGCCCTAGTCTTCTTCTCTCTCAAATTCTGATACCCTCATCAGGGGCATTTTGTAGGACGATCACATGTTTTTCATAGACAATAGTTGGAGGAAGGGAAGGTAAATGTGAGCTTTAAGTTTGATATCATATGTTGTATTTTTAGCCTGTATATACTAGTAGATGCTGTAGAGATTAATAAAACACACATTTGTTCAAGAGCTTTATTAAATGCATAGAGGATTTTGCTGTGCTGTGCTTTGTCAATCAGTGGATGCTAAAGCTCTTTGGTGTTAAAATTGTTCGGAAACTCTATCTTAGTTGAGCTTTTTTAATCACCTGGATCATGATGCATGCTTGATGCCTTAATGCTGCTCTCTGTACTTGGAATGCTTATCTCAATTCTTCTACCTGAAATATCCTACCATCTTGAAGGACTAGCTCAACAATCAATTTCTCTGTGAAATTTTTCTCTGTGCTTGAGACAGAATTGATTGCTCCTTCTTCATTATTCCCTGAACACTGTGTTCCTCTAGCATACCAATTACCACATTGCATGATGGTTGTTTGCATTATCTCACTCCACTCTAGCCATAATCATCTTTTTATCTTTTATCTCAAATACCCAACACAGAATGAGTACTTGTTGACTTAAGTTGAATTGCATTTGCTCTTCATGGTTGTTATTGATGTATGTAATGAAAAGAAGGTCATAAACGAAAAGGATTGTCTTTAACCTTACTTTTGTGAAGCTTTGTGGAGTAGACAGGTCATCTCAATCACCATTCTTGTTTTCTAAAGCTCTCAGAAGAAGGTTCCTGCTTATGTGTTTATTCTTTCATCTTACAAGGTTTACTTAAGAAAAAATACTCCATTTTAAGAGATCTCTCAGAAGAAATGAAGAGAATGTAAATAATGTCCAATGAAAAGAGCTGTGGAGGAGAGATGAGAATGTAAGTATAAGTCTCTTTCTATTGTCTACAAGTTCCCTTAGGATAGAACATGTGTTCACTATTGCCTTTGTGTCATTATTCACTCACCCATTTACTTCATAAGTATTGATTGAGTGCCAATGGTACAGGCATTATGTAAGGACTTTGGAAAATGCTGAACATAGTAGACAAGGTCCTTGTCCTTAGGCAGTTGACAATCTCCTAAACATTCCCCCATGCTGATAAATGACTTGAGGAAGTGGCTCCAAGGACATGTCAACAGGTAATTAATTAATGGTATTTGTTGGGTATTTCTTATGTATTCACCCTACTGTTATAGTGCTAGGTAGTTTGAAAGTAAGATAGACTTTGTTCACATGGAATTTAGAATTTAAAATGATTAAAGTCTTGTATAAAATGGCAAAGAGAATCAGAAGATTAGATATGTCATAATGCAAGAATGTTAGCAGCTGAGGGTCTTAGGGATCAATTTGTTTGTAAATACTGTAGACAATGAACTTAAGACCTGAAGGATAAGGAGTAAGTAATTTAGAGATAGGGTAAAAGAAGGTGCCAGGTAGAGGGAAACATATGTAAAAGTCCAAAGAGCAAGGAGCATGAATTTCAAGGCACTGATTCTGCTAGTAGGGCCAGACCGTAGAGAACACAGTTGGGTAGTAAAAGTGGTGGGAGATGAACCTAGAAAGACAGTTGGAAGCTAAATCACACAGGATTTTGTTAGCCTTCCTACCATGATGCAGTTATATGAGGAGTAGGCCAAAGGTCCTCTGCTTGAAATAATGCCCAGTCATGGTGTGACTCTCTGACTGTGATATGTTATAAAATAATTTTTGATTTTAGGTTTTGCTAACCTACATGTTTATACACACCCACACAAATTCACACACAGTTATATAAATGAGAACTTCCAATGACAAAAAAGTTGATGACTCTCGGGTGGCTGGTTATTTCTTTGTTTTAACTTTGCAATGTTGACAGTGAGTAAAGCAACCCAGTCTCAAGACAAAATGAATCTGTTGAAGGGGAAGGCAGATAGTTAAGCATGAAAACAAAACTCACGAAAAGATTATCCAGGAAAGTAAGAACCAGTACCCACATACCCTTGGCGTGTGACTCAGCTCCAGTGCAGAGTGAATTATCTTCTTTCATCTGTCACAGGAGGGATCTAGAAAGAACCTCATCCTCCTCTACTAAGTCTGCAAAAGGGAGATGAGCTATCCTATTTCTTGTTCTTGCCAAACAACAGAGCTTGCCTGGAGAGAGTATTAGCAGGCCAATTACAGCTGAATGCTTACATATACAGGCAGTGTTCAATTACTGGAGTGGAGGGCAATGAGGATGTAAAACAAAACAAAACAAAAAAAAGCGTAACAGCAGATGATCCAAAAGTCATCGAACCTTGGCTTTTGAATGAATTGCATTGTTTTCTTGAGGCAGATTTGCGTTTCTAATCACGCCTTACTTAGGCTAATATTAAAATGAGTTTGCATTCCCAGAGAAAGCACACACCAGCTGGGAAAAGAAAGGAGAGAACCAAAATCTTGCTGGGTGATGGGGTTGGTATAGTTGTAAAGGAAGTGGCCTAGGACTCAATGTTTTCCATAATAATGAAGAATACCGCCCCCCTCCCCCGCAACCTCCATAAATATGCTGCAGGGACACAACACCCACGTGAACATTATTACTACTAGATCAAGGAACCAAATAAAAGCAGGCACCATTTCACATATAGTGTACAACATGGTTTCTTGTAGGATCATCCTGTATTTTAAAAGTCAAATGAACTTTGTTGCGATGTGGAGTGAGAGAGGGAGAGGACCCATTTAAAAGTTGCTTGGCCCCAGTGGAATTTAAACTTTAATTATCACTTAACCTATGAAAGCTCTGCCAGTATTACAACAGTAAGTCCCTTCAGAACTGTAATTAAATTTCTGCCTGTGGCTTATGTGGGTAAATCCTGTAAGAGGGGCGAATCAATTATACGAACATTTAAGTGAGCTATAAAACCCAGGAAGACAAGAGTTCCTAAGTGTTATTGGAGAATTCTAGGATTATGTCAGAAGAATAATTTTATGACCTTTCTCTAGAAATAGCCAAGATTGATTATTGTGTATGGGTAGGGAGGACACTGAGAAAATGCATTCGTCGTTACAGAGTTTATACAAGAGTTGTAAAGTATTGGAGCTCAAAGAAGCTGATGAAGCCCACAGCTTAAGATTTACTAAGCATTTACCATGGACTCTGTATGGCTCTAAGTGTTTTATACCTAGTAACCCATAGAGCACATAGTCAGTCCCTCCCTGTTAGAGGTAAGGAAACTGAGGCCTGTGGGGTTAAAAGACTTGGCCAAACTGCATGACTGGAAAAGGGCAGAAATGGAACCAGAATCCAAGACTTCTGACTCCTGATCCAGGGCTTTCCTTCTACGTCAGACTTCCTTTCTGTCAGCTGGAAGACCAACTTTGATTGTACCCGCAGGCTTTAATAAAAGTGCTGGGTATGGTGGAAAAAGCATGGACTTTAGAGTTGAACCTGCACTTGAACTCTTGCTTGTTATTTACTTCTAAGAGTTTGACCTGCAAGACTGCCATGTCTCTCCTTGGTTTGCACCCCTCTGTGATTTACTGGAATAAAGTCCAACATCCTTGCTTGGTCTGGGAAGCTGGCCCTGGTGGCTCTAGGTTGTGCTAATCTCACCAGCTTCCCCTTGTGTGAGTCCCCACCTCTCGCTCTCAGCTCTGACCACTCCTGGGTGCTTGCACTTCTTTGAGGGACCGTCCTTCTTTCCACTGTGGGGCTCCATGGTGCCGGGGATGCTCCAGTACCCTTCTCCTAGGGCCTAGGACCTAGGCCAGTGATGGCGAACCTATGACACGCGTGTCAGCACTGACACGCGTAGCCATTTCTGATGACACGTGGCCGCATGCCGAGGATGAAACATTTGCTGCTCCTGAGGATGAAACATTTGCGACTAGAGTCTTGGAGTTAGTTTTTTCCTCAAAGTGACACACTACCCGAGTTATGCTCAGTTTTTTGGCGAAGTTTGACACACCAAGCTCAAAAGGTTGCCCATCACTGACCTAGGCAATCCCTCGGGTCTCACCTTCAATTTTGCTTCCTCACGGAACTCTCCTTGGGTCCTCAGATTGAGTCATCTCCCGCTGTAAGATGTTCTCAGGGCACCCTCACTGGTCCTTCGTGGAGGCTCCTATCCCTACCATAACTGATCAATCACTTGTAGTTGTTTAGTTGACAATCCTCTATAAGAATAAAGTTCTGAGAGGGCACTGACAGGTATTCCCAGGTCAACAGAAGGCACTCAGTAAGTATCAAATGAATGAAGGAACCCATCTCAAGCCTCAGTTTTTTCTTCTGCAGAGTGGAGATAACAAACCCTGGACCACTGCCAGCATTAAATGGCGAATTGATTTAAGGCATCCAGCTCACTGTTAGCAGCATAGAACTCAACACATGTGGGTTTCATTTCCTGCACACTCTTCTTTCTGTGACAATGTCCCCGAGCCCCATGCCTGCTGAAACATCTAAGAAAGATGGAATTATGTCCTGGATAGTTTTAGCACAAAAGTGTATTTTATGCGTTCGGAGTCTTTGAACACCGGTCACCCGCTGAGGGTGTACATGGCAACTAACTCTCCATGAACCAGCGTATTTGACAAAGCAGGACACCTCGCTCCCCAGCTGGACGGGATAACAGAGCGCTTACTGTAGGCACCATTCTCTCGGGGTCAGAACCTTAAACTAATCCCCCTGCTGAATATGGAACAGATGAAACGGGAGCAGCTGCTCTTCTCAGCTGGTGAGCTGCTGGACCTCAAAGCAGAGTGGTTTTCAGGTGGCTTTTCCCCCAAAAGCCCAGACAGAGTGACAAGGAGGCTGCTCCAATTTGTGCTTACGTGCAAACCTCTGGCCTTGCTTCTCTTTGGAAGGAAAGCTCTAGTTCTCTCCCTCCCCCCCACAGCTGGAAACCAGACTCCCTGAAGACAAAGAACTGTATTTCCTTCACAGCAGGCTCTCCTGTGGATTGTAACTCTCCTAACAGCCCTTGACCCTCTGCTGCTTTGAAAACTCTGTGGGGAGTGTGAGAGAGGAACCTGATCCAGGGGAGGGGAGATGGAGCATGTACGGGGCTGTAGGCTCCGGAGAAGGCATATCACAGACCCTTTAGGGACAAGCTGTGGATGGGTCAAGTTTGTGTTTATGTTAAAGGGAAAGGACATTTTAAATATAATTGAAAGCCATATAGCTGGTTTTAGCACCATGGGTATGGAATTAGGCCTGGAACCAAGAATGAGCAATTACTTCATCTTCTAAAACTCAGTTTTCTCATCTATAAAGTGGGCATAGTGATAGTACTCATCTGATAGGCCAGGAATGGGCAAATTTTTAATGTAAAGGACCAGACAGTAAATATTTCAGGCTTCGCAGTGCGTAGAGTCTTCGTTGCATATTCTTTCTTTTATAAACCTTTAAAAATGTACAAACTATTTTTAGCTTGAGGGCTATACAAACAGGCCCAGGGCCAGATTTGGCTTATTGTGAAGATTAAATGAGATAACATATAGAAAATGCTTTGCATTGGACCTAAAAAATAGTAAATTCTCAATAAACGATAGGTATGATGATTCCCACCTGGTGGTTGTGTTGAAGGCTAAATACAGACAATAAATAGCAGGAGCTTCAGGCTTATATATCCAGCTCCCTGCCACACACACAACCAACAGAACAGATATTTGAAGGGCAGTACAACTCATACAAATTAGAAACATTTGTGCAATCCTTATTATTTGATTTGAAGCATTTGAAAATTAAATATGGTCAAGGGAATCAGGGCCAATGGACATTTCCAAGTACCAGCTGCATGCCAGGCCTTTGCTATGTGCCTCTCATGTGTTATTTCTCAACATCCTGCAAGGTGGGGTTTATTGCTCCTGTTATAGGGAAAGCAGAGGCCAAGAGAACTACCCCTGGGAACCAGGTGTGTCTGCCCAGGGCCTCCATGCTGTGCAGGGGCCTCTGACTCTAACATCCATTCTCCTTCTACTGTACATGTCTTTGTATCATCATTTGCTCCTTGACCCTGGAATAGATGGCTGCTTGCCAAACAGAATTTAATGAGTGATCCAAAGGCTGTACCTAATTGTGTGCTAAGCCCTGAAATAGACACTGGAATTTCAAAAGAAAAAAAATTAGAGTATGGCCCAATACCTCTTATTGAAGAGAGTCTAGCAAGAAAAACACCTATGATACACCACCTAACTCATTATGATACACTAGAGGCCCCGTGCACAAAATTCATGTATGGGTAGAGTCCCTAGCAGCTGCAGGCTGCTTGCTGCCAGCTGGGGCCTTCCTTCGTTCCGCGCCGTCCCTGGTGGTCAGCGCACATCATAGCGAGCAATCGAACTCCTGGTTGGTCGAACTCCCGAGGGGACACTTTGCATATTAGGCTTATATATAGATAGATTATAAGAGCATTCTATTAGTACTGCTTGGTGGAAAGTTCCTTAGGTCAAGGCTTTGTCTTTAGAAAGTCATTGTGACCATGCCTAGATTTGAATTAAAAGCACCACCTCTACCCCAGCCAGTGTGGCTCAGTGGTTGAGCATTTACCTATGAACCAAGAGGTCATGGTTCGATTCCTGGTCAGGGCACATGCCCAGATTGCGGGCTTGGTCCCCAGTAGGGTGTGTGCAGGAGGCAGTAGATCAATGATTTTCTATTGTCATTGATGTTTCTATCTCTCCCACTTCCATCCTCTCTGAAATCAATAAAAATATATTTAAAAGCACAACATCCATCCTATCACAATGTTCCCAGTCCAGTATAAAATCTTCATTGGCTTCCTATAACCCACAGAACAAAGTTCTAACTTCTCGGATCATAGTCAAGGCCTTACGTCAAAGCTTCCCAGTGCGAATGCCGGATATGCTGAGATGGTGTTACGGACTGAATGTTTGTGTCCCTCCCAAGTTCATATGTGAAACCTAATCCTCAATGTGATGGTGTTTGGCGGTGCGGATTTTAAGAAGTGATTAGGTCATGAAAGTGAAGCTCTCATGAATGGGATTAGTGCCTTTATAAAAGAAACTGAGAGAAATCCCTGGCCCATTTAGCCATGTGAGGTGGTAATGAGAAGACAGCTGTTTATGAGGAAATGGGACCTCACCAGGCACTGATCAGAGCCATGTTCTTAGACTTCCCAGCTTTCAGAACTGTGAGAAATAAATTTCTGTTGTTTATAAGCCACCCAGTCTATGTATTTTGTTATGGCAGCTCGAAGAAACTAAGACAGATGGTAATCCTGCCATAAGCAGCCTTGTCCATTTATTGTGGTATATCTATAAATATGATCATCCTTCTACATGTGTCTGAATCTTAAATGGTTCAGGAAACATTGTGCTTCACAACCTGTCCCTGACTTAACCTTTCCTGCTTAATTTCCCTCAACTGCTCAATGCACATTGTGTCTGCTCACTGTTCCTTACACATTCACTGACCTATACACGTTTGCTCATGTGGTTCTTTCTGCCTGGAAGTCCCACCGTTTTGACCACCTCTGCACAGTCTGCAAATTCTTTAAAAACATAACCCATGAGTTACCTCTTTCATGAAGAGTTCCCTGTGTTCATTGTCCTTTGAACTGTAATAGTGTTTTATCTTTTTTTTATGACACATGCCATCTATTATATCCTTAGTAATGAAAGAACCTAGTGCTGGATCTGGCACATAGTAGGGTTCAGGGGGCCAGCTGGCCAGCCTGCCGGCCTTTCCAGCTTTATTTATAGAATCTTATGGAAATTACTTAAATCAGTGGTTCTTAAACACGGCAATACGTTATAATTGCCTGAAGAGGTTTGTTTGTTTGTTTGTTTGTTTGTTTTATATCCTGGTGTCCAGGCCGTACCCCCAATCGTTGAAACCAGAAACTGTCATGGGATCCAGCATCAAAACTCCCAGGTGACTCCAACATGCAGCCAAGGTCCAGAGCAACTGATTGAAACAGGGTCGTTCTGAAAAATAAATGCTATGTTTGCAAAAGCTTGGCACAGTGCCTAGTACATAGTGACTGTGCAATAACTGTTAATTATTGTATTCTATTTCCCCCCAGTTTTTCACAACATTGCCAACAATGTCTTGCACGTAGTAGGGCTGAATAAATGCTAGTTGCAGGAATGAATGCTGCTTGGGGAGGTCTAGAGAAACTCCCAACAGGTTGTTGCAGAGACCTGGTTTCAGTGTGGGACTGAAGGCCGTGCCTGGAGTAGAGGCATAGGAAGTCAGAGGGGCAAGTGGTCTGTCCTGGTCTGCAGGCAACGAGGGTGTGAGTAGGAGGGTATTGGCCTTACAGGAATAATAAAACCAACTACAAGTCGATCTTCTTTTTATTATCACCACACACTGGAAGCTCTTAATCCCAGTGATAAATGCTTCTGGCAGGGCGGGCTGCGCCCGGCACCCCTGCCCCCTCCCCCTTATCTTGGTACACCATTGGCCTGGAGCCCAGCAAGAAAGAACTGAAGAGCTCTTATAGTCAGCACTATTAATGAGCTAAGTGGCTTGAGAAAGGAACAAGGGAACTGTAAATTATATTTATAAATTAAGTCACATAAAGCTGGACTAAGTAATTAAGCTGTGCACCCATAATTAAATACTTGTATAGCATTTGGGCCCCGAGATTTCTTCCTGCAGTAATGGTTGGCAGTCTGTGTGTTGGGCTGATGACTCATCCAGAAGTCCTGGGGCAAGGTGGTGTCAAGGTCACTGTCTAAACAGAAGAATTCTTGTGGGACAGCCAAGGATGTGGTCAAACGAATGGGCCAGCGAAATGGAGGGTAAGGGATGAGTGGGGAGGAAGCCCCAGACTGCCCCTTCCCTCCAAGCATATGAGAGACAGCATTAGCATCCTCGGTTAGTGAGAAAGGGCCAAGAAGCAGGGCTCTGAGGCCCAGCAGAAAGGAAGGGCCTTCAGGTTTTTGGCCCCAGACAACCCTCCACTTTCATTTCCTATCCTCCCCTTCATAGCCCGTTCCCCCCCCACCCCTCCACCCCGCCTCAGAGCCACAGAAGTTAATGTACATTCTTTGAATACAGTCTACTTTTTATGTCTCCCTACCTTTGCCCTTGTCATTGCCTGCCTGCCCTTCCCTCTCCACTCCTCACCTAGCCATTTATTGCTTCAAGATCTAGCTCCAGGGTGCCTGGTGGAGCCTTCAGCCCCCCTGCCCCTGACTCATTTAGGCAGGTGTAAGTCTTCCCCTGGCTCCCACAATTACATTGCAGGAGAATCCTCTGTGAATCTCTCCCCCTGCCCGGCCCAGGAGAGCAAAGCCCCTGTTCTCGGATCCTAAACGTTGCTTGCAGAATGGAAGGTGCTTACTACACATCTGTTGAGTAACTGAGTCAATGAATGCTAGACCATCACATGAAGACTGGGAGGTGGTATTCCCCTCCTCCTTTAGATAGAAGGGCTAGACTGTGAGCTCTTGAGGCCGGAGCCTATGTCTCATTCAGCTTCACGTGGGCACCACTCAGCACGGTGCTCTGCAGACAGAAATTGCTCCATGAATATTTGTTAGGCAAATACGAGACCACTGAAAGTAGATATACTTTGGCACACATTCCCCTCATCCCAGCTCCCACCCCCAAATAAGAATACCGTGAAGACAAGCGTCAGCGTACCCTGATGTTTAGAAGACAACAGTGTCTATGCTAGTAAAATTATGGGCAGGGCAGGCAATGCACACCAGATTTAAGACCAAGTGACATTCGTTGCGGGTGGTGGAGGAAAGAGATCAGAGAGGGATGTGGGAGCCTGGGAGGCCCAGGTGTGGGAATTCAGGAGAAGGAGGAGGAGGAGGAGGCTGTGATGAAAAGTGATCTAGAGCAGCCTTCAAAGAGAGGTCACAAAAGCAATGAAGAGTCAAGAGGGCTTGGTTTGGGAGGAGCGTGATCAGCTGTTAGATAAGCCCCAGGAAAGGCAAGGGAATGCTTTAAAGGTGAGAGAAACATGGGGAGAAACTTAGAGGTGGAGGGACTGGATCGAGGGGTGCTGCAAGGAATCCAGGGGTGAGGCCCAGCTGTTTGCACTGCTCACCAGCGTCCCAGGTGGTATGGACACACACCAAGATTTGAAATCTGCCGGGTCATGGCTAAAAGAGCTGGGACTTGCACTCCATGGAGCTGCCTGGGCTGAAGTCCTGTTTTAGCTGTTTACCAGGTGTGCAGCCTGGACAGAGTCCTGAATGTCAATTTCCTCATACGTAAAAATGGGGAATATGGGCCAGGAAGTTGGATGGGAGAGACATTTCCTCAGCATTCTTCTCAGGGTATTCTGTCATAGGTCCAAGTCTATTACACAGTTTTGATGCTCCCTAAGGCGGAGCACAATAGCCAGCGGTGTGAACTTGGGGAAGTGAGGGTCCCTCTCCGAGCCTCAGTTTACCCATCTGTAAGTTTGGAAGAATTGATTCTCTAATAGCCATTCCCACTTTAACATTCCTTGAGCCACTAAGAGGGGAGTGGGGGAAGAGGTGGGCACTGGAGGGTGAGGTGAAGACCGAGTTGGTGGACTGAGGTCCTCCCAGGTCTGTGTGAGGTCTGGGAGAAGGGCAGGGAGGTTGGTTGGCCCAGGGACCACTGTCTGGCCGTGCAGCATCTGTGAAACACCCCTGGGGAAACAAGGCCAAGAGAAAGAACTGCTCAGGGACACACAGGCCCCGTGGGTCCGTGTGTCTCTCTGCAGCCCTGCAATTCAGTATTGCCAGCTATGGATTGGATTAGGTGCTGCAAGGTTTTATCAGACCAGATGTCCTATTGTGTAAATCCCCTCAATATCAACCCTCCCAGGCTTAACAAAATTGCAAGAAAACCCCCGCACTCTCCGCCCGAACCCTCTTATTCATTTAGGTCATCTGTAATTCGAGAAAAGGTGATTTCCAACACGCAAAGGCTCTTTTCTTGCCTCATTCTCTGTCTCTCCCTCCCTCTCTCTTTCCCTGAAGACATGTTTTTCTGTAAATATTGCAGCTTAGCTCTGAGTCACAGATCAAAGCATTTCTTCTTCATTCATCTTTTGAGACCAAATTGCAATTTATAAGGTCTGTGGTTTTCACTAATTGGTCTCTGTGTCATCTCACTTTAAATCAACCGAAAGCAGCTCACAATAACACATTGAAGGGGACGGGCCCCACAGACGCAGAGAGTGTAATCTGAGAAAGCGCTATTGAGTCTCAGTGCCCACAGGTAGGGCGATCTGGGGCCTTTATTATACTTGACATTAATCTTGGTAAACAACTTGTTTTGATGAACATGGAAAGCCAGATGAAACAAGGAAAATTCACGGTTATCAGAAAACAAAACGTGATCCCTTCCTCCTCCCACCCCTTCCTGCACTTTCCAGTGACATCTAAGGCTTGGACCAAATAAAGGGCGGGCGGAAGTCAGGCTGTTTTCCTCAGAGAACATGCCAATAGACAGTTCCGGAACTTTTTGGGAATAAGACAATTGCAGAGCTGGGTCAACGTCTAGGGCCTGGGAGGAGTCCTAGCGAGTTGCAGGAATTTTTTGCTTTCCTCCTCAGAAGAAAACATTCCTGAAGGCAATGATTACGCCTTATTATTTCACCGAGTTGCTCGTCTCCTGGGAAGGGCTGACACGAATTGTGCTCAGCTCAGAGTTTTGGGTGAAAACACTGTACCTTTGAGGCCCCAGTGTCTAATGGGGGTGAGTGACAGATCAACTCCACCTGCACTGACACTAAACACTCGCATGAATGGACTAAGGCTAAACACAGCATTAAATAGAAACTGTATGGTAAGCACACCAGTTTCCCCCAAATGCTGGATAAAAATGACAGTATGAATAATCCTTATTCTTGCTGAGCTTCTCTAGGCGATTTTAAGGAGCTTAGACGTCACCTAGGCCATGCACGGGCAGGTTAATGATTTGGCATCTCCTCGTCCTGGGAGCGCCTCCGGGTTTCATTTCAGGCCCGGTTCCCTCTGGGCTACTAGAATCTGCCCTACTTTCCCAGAGACGGGAGCCAGCCAAGGACTTCTTGTTTGATCTTTTCCTGGGGATTGTACAGCCCCTGGGAGAGCTGGTTGGTGGAAGAATATGCTATAAATTTCTCAGCTGAGTCTTCCCCGAGAAGGACAGGCACAGTTTTCACTTTACGATGTGTTTCAATTTACAAAGCAATTCCGGATTAAAATGTTTTATAGAAGGGAAGCGAAGGAGAGGGTTTGTCTTCATTTTATAGATGAAGAAATCAAATCCCTGAGAGACTGAGGTACTTAGTTGCCCATGATTACTCAGCTACTGTGTGGCTAAGGGGAATCTTCAGACCCAGTGTTTTTTTCTTGTTCCAGTTTGCTCCTGGAGACCCACGAGGCTATTACTGATTGAGCACAGGGCTGGGTACTTGCAGGTAAGGCAGGTCATCCAAACCTCACTGTATCTGTGCAAAGCAGGTGCCATCATTCCCATTTTACAGGTGAGTAAACTGAGCTTTAGAGAGTTTACACATCTTTCCAATGTCACACAAACTGGTAAGAGGCAGAGCTTGCATCTGAATACAAGTCTTCTGGTCCTAAGTCCAATGTCCTTTCTATGCCACCTTTCTGGGCATGGAAAAACCAATCTGGAAATTAGGAAAAAAAAATCCCTTTGCTATCCTGAATTATATGGATTAATGGTCCACAATGGAAACTAATGTAAAGTTAAGAATTGACTTTTTATAGAGATGTAAGATTGTAATGAACAGTCTCCTGCCCTAATTATGTTTAATGGAATTGTGTCCCATTCTTTCTTTTTCTTTTTAAGAGTTCTTTATTGTTAAAAGTATTACATGTAGTATTACATATGTCTCCTTTTCCCCCATTGACCTCTCCCCAGCCACCCCTACCCCCCAGCATATTCCCTCACCCCCCTATTGTCTGTGTTCATTGGCTATGCTTATATGCATGCATACAAGTCCTTTGGTTGATCTCTTACCCCTCTTCCCTCCCCTGCCTTCCCTGTGAAGTTTGACAGTCTGTTCAATGCTTCTCTGTCTCTGGATCTATTTTTGTTTGTCAGTTTAAGTTGTTCATTATATTCCACAAATGAGTGAGATCATGTGATATGTATCTGTCTCTGACTGGCTTATTTCACTTAGCATAATGCTCTCCAGTTCCATCCATGCTGTTGCAAATGGTAAAAGTTCTTTCTTTTTTACAGAAGCATAGTATTCCATTGTGTAGATGTACCACAATTTTTTAGGCATTTTGTCCCTTTCTGCTGCGGACAAAGGTTACTTCATGGATGGAGTTTGGGGGATGATGATTTTGAAATGAACTGGAAGTGGGTTGCCAAACAATAAATGGACTAGGAGAAGGCAGGGCAAAGTGGGGAGGCGTATAGTGGATCTGATACAGAAAAGAAAAGTTTTGAGAGAAGACAGGCTGACTAACAGCAAGGATTGGAGACATATTAAATGGTAAAAAACAAAGCAACTGCTAGGATCTAGGAAACCTAGAGCAAAGAGTAGCTTTGAGAATCCAATGAAAGCAAGAGATTCTAAATGACTTCATAGGCACACACCATCATTTTCTTAACCTAAAACAGGTTAGGCTCTGTTGGCCTAGAGCAGTGGTTCTCAACCTTTCTAATGCCGTGACCCTTTAATATAGTTCCTCACGTTGTGGTGACCCCCAACCATAAACTTATTTTCATTACTACTTCATAACTGTAATTTTGCTACTGTTATGAATCGTAATGTAAATATCTGTGTTTTCCGATGGTCTTAGGCTCTACAACAGCGATTCTCAACCTGTGGGTCGCGGCATTAGAAAGTTTGAGAACCACTGAGGGAAGGCAAAAGAGGACTTAAAAGAATCACTTGCCACCCTGGCTGGTTTTGCTCAATGGATAGAGCGGTGACCTGCGGACTGAAGGGTCCTAGGTTCGATTCCCGTCAAGGGCACATGCCTGGGTTGTGGGCTCGATCCCCAGTAGGGGGCATGCAGGAGGCAGCCAACCAATGATTTTTTTCTCATCATTGATGTTTCTTTTTCTCTCTCCCTCTTCCTTTCTCTCTGAAATCAATAAATATATATATATATATATATATATATATATATATATTTTTTTTAAAGAATCATTTGTTAAGCTCAATCTGTCTGTGAGTCATCAGGAATTGAGGTTGTTTATGGGTAGATGGAATGGAACCCAGCCAAGCAAGGAACTGTGGTTATGGGGTCTATAGTTTGGGTTTGGATGGGGGATTCACATTTGGAACCCAGTTACAAAGAACCTAAAGTCCCCAAAGCCACAGCTGAGAGGGCCAGCCAGTCTGGTGGGTGGAACCATGCCAGCAGGGAATTGGTGACTAACCTGGGAACATTATAATTTGCTTATCAGTTATCATCATGTACTCTGAAATGCCCATTTTTTATCAAGTAAATTGTCTCTTAATGGCTTCCTGAGAGCATTGTGCTTACTGACTTATAGCAGCAGGAGGAGCAGGAAGAAGAATGCTGGGCTGCCATGCCAACATGACACCTCCAAAGAGAGAAGAAGATTGTACCAGCCACCAGGAGGGCAGTGGGGGCTGAATGCATGCTCAGGGATTTGTCCCAAAGTCTAAAGTTGTCTTACTGAAGATGGTCCTGTTCAGTGGCGTCGAGAGGAAATTATTGGGGCGTCAGGTTTCAACATGGGGTATTTGTCAGCTGGCATTAACAGCAAATTATTGGTTGTGACTGTGCCTCAGTTTAAATGTAAGTGGCTCTTTTAGAAACACTCTGCTCTTTACAATTTTGGCTGTTTCTCACAAAGGTATCCTGTCCATCTGGTCCTGCAAAGGTAGCAAGTCAGGCAAGCAGCTATGTTAACTCTGAAGTAGGACTTACCTGACATAGGAGTGGAACGGGCTGGATTGTCCGACATTCCCCTTTTGAAAATGAAAAAGAACACCCAAGAAATGACTCATTCTTCCTCAGGCTATATCCCAGAGGATATAGCTGATAGTTTGATTTAGACAAAGAAAAGATATAGACAAAAGCTATTCAGTCAGTACCTTCTCTGTGGAAGCTGGGTATAGACCATATAGTCAAGGCTTGTACAATGACACTGAACATTCACTGAACACCCATCCTAGCCAGGCAATGTGCTTGGTGCATAGGGTGCGGGACAGAGAAGTCCATTTCTCATGTAGAGACAAAAATGCTTAACCACCAGCATGATGCAGAATCAAGTACATGCAAATAATAGTTTTGGGCAGCAAAACTGGAGTTACAATGAATTTTGACCTGTGACAATCAGAGACTATCTTATCTGGCTGTGATTTAAAAACACACACAATTATTTTTTTTTTTGGGGGGGGGGGGGAAGGGCCCTGACGGGGAATCAAACTGGTGACCTTTTGGTGCATGGGATGATGCTCAACCAACTGAACCACACTGGCCAGAGCTTAAAAAAAAACCAAAAACTTTTAACAGGACTTTCTTCTGACATCCTACTGGTCTCACAAAATATTTTGACAGTTACAAATATTGTGGGCTCTTTTTTTTTTTAAATTGATGTATAATTGACATGGCATTACATGGTTTCACTCATATATGGGATCTGAAACTCATAGGCACAGATAACAGCATGGTGGTTACCAGAGGAAAGGGTAGTAAAGGATAAAGGGAGCCAAATATATGGTGAGTAGTAAAGGATAAAGGGAGCCAAATATATGGTGACAGAAGATGATTTGACTTTGGGTGCTGGGCACACAGTGCAATATACAGATCATGTATCATAGAAATGTTCACTTGAGACTTATATGATCCTTTTAACCAATGTCACCCCAATACATTTAATAAAAAATTAAATAAAATACAAAACAATAAGTATAGTTATCATTTGTCACCATACATGGTTACACATTTTGTGTGTGTGATAAAACCTTTTAAGACGGACTCTCTTAGCAACTTTCAAATTTGCAAGAGTACTGTTAACTGTAAGTCACATTACATCCCATGACATTTATTTTATAACTGGAAGTTTTACCTTTTTTGGGGGGGAGGGGTAATCCTCGCCTGAGGATATTTTTTCCATTGAGTTTTAGAGAGAGTGAAGGGGAGGGAGGAGAGGGAGAGAAACATCAACAGGAGAGATACACAGACACATTAATTGGTTGCTCTCCTGCATGCACCCCCCACAGGGCCAGGGAATGAACCTGCAACCCAGGAACAATCCTGCAACCCAAGTACATGCCCTTGATAGGGAACTGAACCCGCGACCCTTTGGTCCACAGGCTGACGCTCTAACCACTAAACACACTGGCCAGGGCTGGCAGTTTGTACCTTTTGTCCTTCTTCACCATTTCACCCACTCCCACCCCCTACCTCTGGCAACCACCAATCTGTTCTCTGTTTCTATGAGGCTGGTTTTTTGTTTTTGTTTGTTTTTGTTTTTAGATTCCATGTACAAGTGAGATCATATGTTATTTGCCTTTCTCTGTCTGACTTACTTCACGTAGCATAATGCCCTCAAGGTCCATGCATGTTACAGATGGACACTTAGGCTGCTTCCATATCTTGGCTATTGTAAATAATGCAGTCATGAACATGAGTTAGTGTGTCCATTTTCTTCAGATAAATACACAGAAGTGGAATTGCTGGGTCATAAGGTAGTTCCATTTTTAAATTTTTGAGGAACCTCCATACTGTTTTTCCATAGTGGTTGCTATTTGGCTGTGATTTGATGTGAGTGAATTTGGAATAGTTCCTCAAGGCCAGAAGATACACTCTGCAAGCCAGAGAATGGGCCTGTGGTTTTGGAAAGGCAAGACTGCGCTATGGGGTTGCCAAAGCTGTAATGCGTTAGAGCGAAGGCCCCTACACTCCCATTTTAGACTCTTACAGAGAAGCTGCATGGCGTTTGGGTGGGTCCTGAAGCACGGATGGCAGTCACATGACCAGGATTTCTCACCCGCAACACTATTGAGTTTTGGGGGACAGTTAGTTCTTTGTTGTGGGGGCTGTCCTGTGCATTGTAGGATATTTAGCAGTATCCTCGGCCTCTCCCCACAGGCTATTAGTAGCATGCCCCACCCCAGTTGTGATAACCAAAGATATCTCTAGACCAGTGATGGCGAACCTATGACACGCGTGTCAGCACTGACATGCGTAGCCATTTCTGATGACACTCGGCTGCTGAGGCGGCCGCGTGCTGAGGATGAAACATTTGCTGCTCCTGAGGATGAAACATTTGCGAAATAATGTTTTTTCCTCAAAGTGACACACTACCCGAGTTATGCTCAGTGTTTTGGCGAAGTTTGACACACCAAGCTCAAAAGGTTGCCCATCACTGCCCTAGACATTGCCAAGTGCTCCCTTGGGGGCACACTTGCTTCCCGTTGAGAACCACTGGCACAGCTGGAGGTTAGAGGAAAGTGTGCTTCAGGCAAAAGGGTTCCTTTGGCCAAATATATGGAGGCATGACTCTACCCAGGTATGCTGGGTAATGGTGGCCACGGCATGGTAAGGAGAGGGATACAGTGGGTGGAAAGGTTAGAAAAATAGTTTAGAGCCAAGTTACAAACCTTGCTAACCACATTGCTAATCAGTTGGACTTGATTTTGTAGGTAACTAGGAGAGCATGAGGTTTGGGAAGAGGTGGGTGATAGGAAGAGGAACCTGGCAGGAGTATAGGGACTGGGATGAAGAGGGCGGAAGATGGGAAGTGGCATGAGCTCAGGGGAAAGGGAAATGGTAAGATTGGACAGGAGAGGCTGGATGTGAGAGACACTAACGAGGGACATTTAAAATGGTGACAATAAGGATGTGTCAGGAGGAACCAGAGAGGAATCAAATGAATGAGAGGGAGATTATTGGGTAAAAAGCATATCATTGACCTACATAAGGAGATTTGGAAGAGGAGGAGGACATTTTAAAAAATAAACTCTAGCCCTAACTGGTTTGGCTCAGTGGATAGAGCATCGGCCTATAGACTGAAGGGTCCCAGGTTTGATTCTGGTCAAGGGCATGTACCTTGGTTGCGGGCACATCCCCAGTATGTGCAGGAGGTAGCTGATCAATGTTACTCTCTCATTGATGTTTCTAACTCTCTATCTCTCTCCCTTCCTCTCTGTAAAAAATCAATAAAATATGTTAAAAAAATAAACTCTAACAGTGGACACAGCACAGGTTGCTTCTATATCTTGGTTATTGTAAATAATACTACAATGAACATAGAGATACATATATCTTTTTGAATTAGTCATTTGGATTTCTTCAGTTAAACATGGTACATGTATATACAGTGGGATATTACTCAACCATAGACAAGTACAAAACTTTGTCAATTGCAACAAGATGGATGGACTTAGAGGGTATTAGGCTAAGTGAAATAAGTCAGGCAGAGAAAGACAAATACCATATGATTTCACTTACCGGTATATGTAGAATATAAAAAACAAAATAAATGAACAAATTAAACATAAGCAAACTCATAGATACAGTGAACAAATTGATGGCTGCCAGATGAAAGGGGGGTTGGAGGGATGGGTGAGAAATGTGAGAGTGGTTTAAAAGTATAAATTGGTGGTTCTAAAAATAGTCATGGGGATATAAAGTAGAGCATAGAGAATATAGTCAATAATATTGTAATAATATAGCAGTATCCTTGGCCTCTACCCACAGGATATTGTGTCAGATGGGGACTAGATTTTATCAATGTGATTACTTCATGAGTTATATGAATGTCTAATAACTGTGCTGTACACCTGAAACTAATATAATATTATATGTCAACTATAATTGGAAAATAAGATTTAAAAATATCATAAAAAATAATTCTAAAACCCTATTTCTGTCTATTCCTCCATGTAGGCACACAGTAGTCAGTCAATAAATTATCTTTTTTATGGATCTTGAATGACCAGCTATTGATTAAGGGGGAACAAGTCACCTTTCAGTAGGGAAAAGACAAAGTATAATAATGGCAACAACAATAATTTAGCACTTACTGTGTGCCAGGCATTTTGCACACTATTTCATTTAATATTTGAAACATCATATGAGATCGGCAGCACTTTTGTTTCCACCCTAGAGATTATTTCATTGGTCCCATATTTATTGACTAATATGGCAGGCACTATTTTAGGGTCCTAGGATGTATCAGTGAATAAAACAGAGAAAAAGCCCCTGCTATTGTGGCGGTTACACTTGAGTGGGGAAACTAAAATGAACTTAGTGAGATGAGATAGCCTGCCCGTTCACATAGATAGTGAGCGCTGGAGTGAGAGGCAGACAGCAATGTGCCTGTCCTGGCTGGCCAAGACCAGGCTCACAAGAACCCCCAAGTAGACATCAGTGGAAATCTCCCTAACAAGGCAGGCACAGAAGAGGAAAGATGGCCGGGTGCTGGCACATAAGAATTCTAAGGCCTATTACACAGATATGAAGACAGGAAGTATGGCTTTCTGAGTGACAGAATTATTGAATTACCCAGAGTACATGTAGTTTCTGGATACTTCCATGACCGGAGATATATCAGCAGTGCATTCACAGGTCCATGCAGCTCTGATCAGGTGCCTGATTTCTGCTTAATTGCCAAGACACCAACTTTCAGTCAAGAGTCCATAAGAAATAAGGAGGTCAGTGGAGAGCCATGTCCATCTACCTTAAACCTTACCTACTTTATTCATTTTACACAAATGAGCTGCCCTTGGAATTAACCAAAATAATATCAACAGTAACTTAAGTCTAAATGCATCATTCTTGCCCACCCTTGAGCTGGGACTGGCCTCTGTACTCTGGTCCAGCTCATTTGCTTAAGGTTTTCTGACCACATCCCTTCCCCAAGTCAGTTGAGAAGGACAGAGCTGTTTTTGCACATTGGGTGGAGGCTTTGTCTTTTCTCAAGGAGAGGGGGTAGATGAGCTTTGTATCTCCTGGGCAGGAGGAGGGATTGCATTGCACTGTGCAGGCCTTGGGGGTCTGTGGCCTGAGGGTTTCACCTGTGACATAACACATCCCAACCAGCTTCTTCTAGAGCCATGACCTCAGTTCACACGGGTTGGTGGTGTCCACTGCCCAACACTGGGGAGACAAAAAACAACTGTTGAACATGGAATGCTCAACACCTGGCCTGGTACATATAAAACCACAAGTGAAGCAATGATAAAAAGTTTGTTCACACAATAAGAAGTCTGGAGTGGGCTATAGTTATATAACCCAGGCTTGACAATATCATCAAAGACCTAGAATATTTGATTCCTTTTCTCATCTACGCTGCCACATTGACGTTGGCTTCATCTTCAGACTGGTGACAAAATAGCTGGCGCAGTCTCGGCCATCAATCCTGGGCCAGTACTGACAAGAGGAAGAAGAAGAATTTTCATTTCTTCTCTTCTCTCCTCTTCTCTCTCTCTCTCTCTCTCTCTCTCTCTCTCTCTCTCTCTCTCTCTTTAAGAAACAAGGAAACTTTCCCAAATGACTCCTAGCCGATTTCACCCTTACTTTAATTGGTTAGAACTGAGTCACATACCCATTCCTAAACAAAGCCTTGCCAAGTGGAATTGGGTTACTGTGGTTGGCTACCAGGGTTGGCTTATGGACAAACCAGAGTCACCATCTGTAGCTGGGATTGTCAACAGCTTCCCCTGAAGCACATAGCCATGTGAAAGGGGGTGGATTCCTGTACTCAAATTCATTTCCTGCTTCGAAGGAAGAAGAGAGGGGAGCCATGGTCTCAGATAGGCATCCAAGAGAGTTCTCCACAGCTTATCATCTGGCTCCCACAGGTTCAGTATTATCTGTACCTTTAGAGAGGGGAAGCAGTTTACCTTTCTGTCTTCCCTACGCAGCCCTACCCTAAGGCCCCCACAGTTGACACATTTGGAGTGTGCCAGCGGGAGGCCTATTTCTTCTTCTTTTTTTATGCTAGTTATAGCTTTTATCTTGTATTTAGGAAAGGCCTTTCTTTCAATAGCTCCAGGCACTTTACAGACTCTGCCCAGAGAATATTATCTTTTATCGGTGGAGGTGGTATGAGGGTCACCCCATCCTGAAGGACCAATCTGGAGACAGAACCTTGGTTCTCCAACAGGAATGACAGGCCTGGAAGGGCTGAGACTCCCTGTGAGGGCTCTGGGTGCAGGGGTGTGGTCTGCTAACAAAGGCTTCCTTTGTGCTGACTGGAGTTTCTGAGAAAAGTTAGCTCCCCAGCAACCTTGGAGAGGCTCAGTGGTCACCTAGAGGCCAAGTGGATTAGAAATGCTGAAATCAGTATCTGTCTATCTTGTCCTTATGCTCATTTATTCCCTCACCTTTGGGCAACACCATAGGTAGGCCATTAGATTCTTTTAAGAAACTTCCAATCTCTTTCTTCTCTGTGCTGACCACAATGCTGGGTGCTGGATATATAGCCATGAACAAGACAGGGTTCCTGACCTTAAAGAGCTCACAGATTTTTTGGGGAGAAAAATTGAATAACAACACAGTGGGATCTGTGCTTTAGTCCTGCTCTTTTTGTTTGTTTGTTTTGTTTTTAATATATTTTTATTGATTTCAGAGAGGGAGAGAGACAGAAACATCAACGATGAGAGAGAATCATTGATTGGCTGCCTCCTGCATGCTCCCCACTGGGGATAGAGTCAACAACCTGGGCATATGCCTTGACAGAATCAAGCCATGAATTCCTGGTTCATAGGTTAATGCTTGACCACTGCGTCACACTGGCTGGGCAAGAATTGCTCTTCAAACTGAGATTTAGGGACAAGGAGAAATAAAATATGGCCTGTTTCCAAGAAAGACCATGTCTTAACTGAGATTTCTTGCAGTTTGAGGAGCATTCATTCCGTAGTGTTGATCTTAAATCACTTTCGGGGGAAAAGCATAGCTGGCCAGATTAATATGGAAAATGGTAGATTAAGTAATCTGCAGGACTCCTAAGAGCTTTTAATAAATGTACTAATGATAACCATGAGTCTCTAACAGAGATGTCAAGTGTACATTTCCCAATCACACTTGACCACAAAATCCTTTTCCCTCCCTCTCTCACAGATGAGTGATTTTAATGCTGAGAATTTAGAGCATTGTAGCTGAGTTGAGATGGTGGGTCAGAGGGATGATCATAGTTATGCTCTAAAAAGTACCGAGGCAAGTTTTTTATATAATAGTTACGTTTATTTTATGACCTACTTACATCATATAGTGAACACTATGGTCTTCCTAAATAATTAAACTCAGCTAATTATAGTAAAACTATTCTCACAATGAATGGTTTAGCAATGAGCATGTGGCCCCAATTTCTGGCCAGTGGGATCAGAGGGGAAGTATGCCAAGGATTTATGGGGAGGGTTTCCTGCTATGAGAAAGAGAAAACAGTAAGAGGCAGCTGCTCTTCTTCCTCTGGGTGTGTTCTCTCTGAATATGATGGCTGGAACTGTAGAGAGGAAGAAGCCAATACCAGATGGCAGAGTCAAAATCAAAGCAAGCTAGGTCTTTGGTGTCCATGTGGAGCTTCTGATTAGCCACACCTGGAGCCTATTTATCTGTTGACTTGACTTCTTATTACATAATAATACATTGTCTTATCTTTTAACTAGATTGACTCAGGTCTTTCTGTTATTTGCAGTCAAGAGTATCCTGGCTAATGACCTTTCCTATTTCAATCTTCTCAGCAACATTTTTCACTGGTATATGTAGTCATTTTCTTGATGAAGACTCTTGATTTGGACTCTCAGAGTGTAGGTTGAGTTGTCCTAGACCCAAGTTTCTGAGGCAGCAGGTGGTATTTAGTGATGCACAAAATCAAGACCAAGACTCATTTGGTTTAGGCAAATGGGGATGGTTGTGGGCTGACATTCTAGTAGGGCCGGTTACTCCATGCACTTGACGAGCTGCAGGTGCCTCGTACAGACACCAATCAGGCAGCTGGAACTCAGGGAGTCAGGGGCAGGAAGAGGAGAAGGTTGCTCTGCTGACTGTTCTGAAAAAGGCCTGAACTCTCACTCACGGTCGGCGTGGCGCCCGCCCCCACACATCCTCTTTCTATCATCACCTGGGTGATGTGGGCAGCACTTTGGCTGCTTCGACAGCTTTCTCCCCAATTCCTCTTCCTTTGCTTTCTGCTCTTAGTGGTTTTATTACTTTGGCATCTCTTTTTAATGGTACGAATTTATTTTTTACATATTCAAGGCAATTTCTTCCTTTCTGTAAAGATCTGTTGACATGATTTATTGGTAATTGTATCTGTTAACATTTTTTTTTTTTACCATCTTAACCATTTTTTAAGTGTACAGTTCAGTAGTGTTAAGTACGTTCACATGGTTGTGAAACAGATCTCCAGAACCTTTTCATCCTGTGTCATGGTTAATTTTATATGTCAACTTCACCGGACTGTGGGGTGTCCTGAATAAACATTATTTCTGGGTGTGTCTGTGAGGGTGTTTCTGGATGGCATTAGCATTTGAGTTGGTGGGCTCAGTAATAGACTGCTCTCCCCAATGTGGATGGGCATCATCTGATCTGTTGAGGCCCTGAACAGAACCAAAAACAGAGAAAGGAGAATTTGTCTTCTTCCTGCCTACATGCTTGAGCTGGGACATTGGTCTTCTCCTACCCTGCAACTGGAATTAAATCATCGGCTTTCCTGGGTCTGGGCCTTACAGAAGGCAGATCATGGGACTTTTCAGACTCTGTAATCATGTGAGCCAATTCCTTCTCTCTCTCTCTCTCTCTCTCTCTCTCTCTCTCTCTCTCTCTCTCTCCCTTTGCGAAACTGGAGTTCTATACCCATTAAACAACTCCCCTTTTCCCACTCCCCCAGTCCCTGGTTAACACCATTTTGCACTCTGTCTCGATGAATTTGATTACTTCGGATACCTCAGATAAAGGAAATTATACAACATTTGTCTTTTTGTGACTGGCTATTTCACTTAGCATAGTGTCCTCAAGGTCATTTATATTGTAGCATGGGACAGAATTTTCTTTCTTTTAAAGTCTGAATAATATTCCACTGTAAGGATATATCACATTTTGTTTATCCCTTCACTCATCGATAGACACCACCAGGTACTTCAGAGATCTTTTTATCTGTCCAACTCTGTGAGGCAGGCATCTGCAATATTTCAGGTGAGTTACAGCTTGGGAGGACATTGTGCACACGGCCACCACAGGGTGATTTATTCGCCCTGGATACAGAACCGGTCAGAACCCCCACAGCAGGTGCAGCCCACCTTGCTGAGCTTCCTGTTTGCCCAGAAGTTCCTGTGGACACCTCAGCTACCAGTGACACTCGTACAAATAGGTCCTTTCAGAGTGGGGAAAACAGCTAATTTCTTGCCCCACCACTGCCCTTTTATACTTGGGCTTACAACATCATCACCAAAAAGAAAACAAAACCCTAAACTAACAACCTTTGTATTTCTAGTAAAGAGGATGTTTGCAAACACTGGGCCCTCCTGGTTCTTGAGCCAAACAGCATAATCAGGGCCACAGAACGAGGCTTCTCATTTTCTCTGGGAAGCCCATTTTCCTGCTGTCCACTGCCGGGAGCTGATTTAATCCCCTCTACCTTGGTGGCTCTAATACAGATGTTGAGCAGATAGTAAATTGAAGCTACTAAGCCTCCAAGAGGTTAAATATTTTGCCTAAGGTCAGCCTTTACTAAGAGGCAGAGATAGAACGAAGTGGCTGTGAGTTAAAATAGACATAATACAGATGGGCAAAGTTCCTTATCGCTTTGAGTTTCATTTTCACGTCTGAAATGGGGATAATGGTAACTACAAGGATTAGAAGTAATATATGTAAAGCACCAAGCACAATGCCTCGCGCTCCTGGTGGGTGGTCTAACTGCTAGCAATTATAATTGTGCTGCCTGACTCCAAACCTCTGAGCTTTCCTTGGAACAACAATCCCTCTCACACAGAAATGTAAAAGGATTTTAAAAAAGGAGAAGAAGAAAAAGAAAAGAAAGAAAATCATCAAATTATCCATTCCCTCCAGGGCCAGAAGCATTAGCTTTTGGTGTTTTTTTTTTCCCCCCATTCCCCCAATTCTTTCTTATTTTTTTTTTCTTCTATGAAGTATTTCCCCATAGTTCTAATCACACTGTATATATGATTTGTTTATTATTTCCTTTCCACTTTTCATCACATGCCAGGGCGAACTTTAATGTCTATTTTCCTACCATTGGGTTTTGTGGGGACCAATAGCTCCAGAAATTAGAAGCCTCCGTGGCAACAGTCTTTTGGGGAGGGGGAGAGGGGCCTCTCCAGGGTGGTAAGCAGGAGCTCACTAGATGTTTCCTCATTCCTTTGTGCTTTGAACTGTTGTTGTTGTTGTTTTTCCCCAGAGCTGGAGCCATTCCTTGGCACATTGGTACCTTGCCCTTCACCATGACTTTGGACTCTTGAGTTTGAGGGCAGATGCTTCCTCCTCTGAGACAGCTTTTCATTTTCCCCTCTCTGTGCTCCCACCTCCCTGATCACCAGTGCCCCAGGCTCTCCAGTCTCATCAGCCTCATTTGCCACTCTGACACCTGGCTAAGTGTTTTTAACACAGCACGTCGCTATCACCTTGTGACCTTTTTCTTTCTTAAACCTATTTTTATTGATTCTAGAGAGGAAGGGAGAGAGAGAGAGAGAAACATCAATGATGCAAGAGAATCATTCATTAGCTGCCTCCTGCACGCCCCCTCCTGGGGATTGAACCTGTAACCTAGGCATGTGCCCTGACCAGGAATCAAACCGTGTCTTCCTGGTTCACAGGTTGATACCCAATCACCCAGCCACACCTGCTGGGCTCACCTTGTGATCTTAAAAAAAATTTTTTTTAACTTTTTAAAATTAGAATTTACATTAAACACTATTTTGTATTGGTTCCAGGTGAACAGCACAGTGGTAGATAATCACACACCTTACAGAGTGCTCCCCCCGTACCTTCAGCACCCATGCAGCACCACACAGTCACCGCACTATTGACCATATTTCCCATGCTGCATCCCACATCCCCACGGCTATTGTGTAACTACCTGTCTATACTTCTCAATCCCTTCACCTCATTCACCCAGTCCCCCAAAACCCCTTCCCTCTGGCAACCATCAGTCTGTTCTTTATATCTAGGAATCTGTTTGTATTGTCCTCTAGAATCCACATATAAGTGAAATCATATGGTATTTGTCTTTCTCTGACTGACTTATTTACTTAGCATAATGCCCTCTAGGTCCGTCCACACTGTCACACATGGTAAGATTTTATTCTTTTTCAGGCCAAGTACTATTCCATTCTATATATGTACCACTGTTTCCCGCCCGCGGCCCCCCCCCCCCCCTTGGCATGGATGGATTTATTTTTTAAATAGATAAGTGAATAACATTTGAATTATTCATACTTTTTATACAACAACACCTAGATATCTTATAAACCCAATTAAAAATATGAAGCTAGTTATTACATGTTTTTTTTTTAAAGAAAATCCTGTCTTTTGGGAGTTTTTTTTTTATTGTTTAAAGTATTACATATGTCTCATTTTCCCCCCATCAATTCCTCCTTGGCCACTCCCACCCCCCAGGACAAGCCCCTACTGCCCCAGTGTCTGTGTCCATTAGTTATGCTAATATACATGCATAAAAGTCCTTTGGCTAATCTCTTGTCCCTTCACCCCTCTCCTCCCCTACCTTCCCTCTGAGGTTGACAGTCCATTGGGTGTTTCTCTGTCTCTGGATCTATTTTTGTTCATCAGTTTATGTTGTTCATTATATTCCACAAATGAGTGAGATCATGTGCTATTTCTCTTTCTCCAACTGGCTTATTTAGCTTAGCATAATGCTCTCCAGGTCCATCCATGCTGTTGCAAATGGTAAGAGTTCCTTCTTTTCTACAGCAGCATAGGATTCCATTGTAATCCATTCCAGTTTATTAATCCACTCATCTGCTGATGAGCACTTAGGCTGTTACCAAATCTTAGCTATTGTATATTGTGCTGCTATGAACATAGGGGTGCATATCTCCTTTCTGATTGCTGTTTCTAGTTTCTTGGGATATATTCCTAGAAGTGGGATTACTGGGTCAAATGGGAGTTCCATTTTTAACTTTTTGAGGAAACGCCATACTGTCTTCCACAGTGGCTGCACCAGTCTGCATTCTCACCAGCAGTGCACGAGGGTTCCTTTTTCTCCACATCCTCGCCAGCACTTGTGGTTTGTTGATTTGTTGATGATAGCCATTCTGATAGGTGTGAGATGGCACCTCATTGTTGTTTTGATTTGCATCTCCTGGATGATTAGTGACTTTGAGCATGTTTTCATGTGTCTCTTGGCCGTCTGTATGTCCTCTTTCGAAAAGTGTCTATTTGCCCATTTTTTGATTGGATTGTTTATCTATGTACCACTTTTATCTGCTCATCTATCGATAGGCACTTGGGTTGCTTTCATATCTTAGCTAATGTAAATAATGCTGCAGGGAACCTAGGGGTGCATTTACCACCTTTCTATCTTTCACCCTCTACCCCCCGGTGATCACCACCGGATTCTGCCTCAGCTCCCAGATTGCTGAACTGCACTGAAGCATGTCCTGAAGTTGTATTAACTGAGGCCACACCAAATCCACACTAACCTTAGCTGGCCTCTTACTGTTGGGTAGTACCTGGACCTGTTTCTCAAACACCAGGAGCAGCATTTTGCTCAGTCGTGCAGTTCCAAAACTTCTCCATTACACTCAGCCTCCAGTCCAGCTCCTGACAAGCCAACAAAAGGATTTCTCCTTCACAGAGAAAACAAAGGCTCATGGGAAGCTTCCTCAACTTTGCTCTTCTTTGTCTCAAATTTCCTTGTATCTTTAGAATCCCTTTCTCCTCTGCGATCTCTGAGACGAGTTCTGTTTGATTTCTCTCCCCTTCTTTTTGAAGACTGTTCCATGAATCACTCATCTCTTGGATGTTCAACGCACCTATCTTGGCTATTTTTTTCCCAAATATGCGCAAGTCTCTTCCATCCTCAAAATAAAACACAAAAACAACAACAACAATAATAAATAATAAGCTGTCCCTTTAACTCTGCTTCCTCTTCAAGTCATTTCTGCTTTCTGTCAGCAAAATGGCTAAATGATTAGGCCATCACTCTAGCCGTTTTGGCTCAATGGACAGAGTGTCAGCCCACGGACTGAAGTGTCCCAGGTTCAATTCCGGTCAAGGGCACATATCTTAGTTGCAGACTTGATCCCTGGCCCTAGTCAGGGTTCGGATGGGAGGCAACCAATCGATGTGTCTCTCTCACATTGATGTTTCTCTCTCTCTGACTCTCCTCCTCCCTTCCACTCTCTCTAAGTCAATAAAAAAAATATTCTTAGGTGAGGATTAACAAAATAAATAAACTCCTTCCTTTTATCCTGATTTTTGCCTTTATATTCTAACTAGAAGCCCGATGCATGAAATTCGTGCACAGAGGGGGGTTGTCCCTCAGCCCAGCCTGTACCCTCTCCAATATGGGACCCCACGAGGGATCGGGCCTAAACGGGCCGTCCCACATCCCTCTCACAATCCAGGACTGCTGGCTCCCAACTGCTTGCCTGCCTGCCTTCCTGATTGCCCCTAACCGCTTCTGCCTGCCAGCCTGATCACCCCCTAACCACTCCGCTGCCAGCCTGGTTGATGCTTAACTGCTCCACTGCCAGCCTGTTTGCCCCCAACTTCCCTCCTCTGCTGGCCTGGTCACCCCTAACTGCCCTCTCCTGCAGGGTTGATCACCTCCAACTGCCCTCCCTTGCAAGCCTGGTCCCTCTCAACTGCCCTCCCTTGCAGGCCGGGTGCCTCCCAACTGCCCTCCCCTGCTGGCCATCTTGTGGTGGCCATCTTGTGTCCATATGGGGGCAGGATCTTTGACCACATGGGGGCAGCTATATTGTGTGTTGCAGTGATGATCAATCTGCATATTACTCTTTTATTAGATAGGATAGAGGCCTGGTGCAGGAGTGGGGGCCAGCTGGTTTGCCCTGAAGGGTGTCTCAGATCAGGGTGGGGGTTCCCTTGGGGCGTGGGGAAGCCTGAGTGAGGGGCCTGTGGTGGTTTGCAGGCCAGCCATGCCCCCTGGCAACCCAAGCAGAGGCCCTGGTATCTGGAATTTATTTTCCTTCTACAATTGAAACTTTGTAGCCTGGAGCGGAGCCAAGCCTGCTGCTCCCTCCGAGGCCAGCAGCCATTTCTGTTGCAGTTAATTCACCTTCTATAATTGAACCTTTGTAGCCTTAAGTGGAGGCTGGGCCCGGACAGGGTGTACGGAAAGCTTTGCTTCCCCTATTGCCGCCGGCAATCCTGGTTTGCTCTCTCAAGCTCCATTCTGCCGCCATTTCTGTTTGAATTTGTTTACTTTCTATAATTGAAACTTTGTAGCTTGAGTGGAGGCTTAGGCCTGCAACAGTGGAGGCTTAGGCCTGCAAAAGCTTGGCTTGCTCTGTTACCTGGGAAACCTTGCTCTCTGTGACTGTAGCCATCTTGGTTGGGTTAATTTGCATATTTGCTCTGATTGGCTTGTGGGCATAGCTTGTGGGCGTGGCTTGTGTCGGTGGTACGGTCAATTTGCATATTACCTTTTTATTAGGCAGGATGTAATTGCTTTCTTAAAAGTCACTATTAAGGACCTCATTCTTGCCAAACCTTACAGCTTTTCTCTTTCTTCTCCATCTTTATTCAGTTCAACAGATATTTTCGAACCCCTTGCTCCTCACGAGGCATTGTATCCACTCCTAGAGAGACAGAAGCTCAGGTTTCTGTAGCAGGTGGCCTGTGGATCAGCTCTTCTCCCCTTCCCTCCCTGACACCATGACTCCGCCTTCTCTTCTTTCCTTTTTCATCCCCTCCGATGGGTCCTTTTCTGTGTCCTTTATTGGTGTCCTTTACTGATGTTCTCTAGCCTGTCCTGAAAATGAAGCATTCACCAAGATTCATTCCTTGGCCTTTTACTATCGTTCAGCATTTGCCTTCAATTGTCACCTCTTTTTGACTAGCCCCGACTATCATCCTGCTAATTTGCTCTCTCATTTTGGATTGAAATCATTATAGCTTGCTGGAGAGTGCATGTTGCATGCACCTCCCACTCAAAATGTCCAACACTGAGCTCATCTTTTCCTCACCTTTTAGGCATTTCCCCCCACCACATGGACCACCTTTGGGAACTTCCTCCGCCCAGGTGGACTTGAACCACATGATCCTGCACCTTTGGCCATAACTTGATGGATCCAGTCTCCTAAGGATATGGAGTTGTGGTGGGTGCCAGACTACTCTGGCTGGACTGGGAGGTGATACAAAGGGAAGCTGCCATCTTCAGTCATGTGCATGGAGATATAGGGAAATCTGGTTTGTGAAAAGAAACACAAATGGGACAAAGAAAGGCAGAGATGTGCGACCACACAGGCTTGGGATAACTTAGCATAGTCGAGAAGCAGCCTCTGATGTATTGCCCATTCCTGATTCTGGTCCCCATGAGGTTCAGCTATACTTTATGTTGTTAAGTTTTGAGATCTAATCTTTTTTTCTTTTTTTTTTTTTTTTTTTTTTAATTTCTTTATTGATTAAGGTGTCACATATTTGTCCTCATCCCCCCATTCCCATCCCACCCCTCTCCCCACGCATGCCCCAATCCCCTGTTGAACTTAACCGTTGGATAGGCTTATATGCATGCATACAGGTCCTTTGGTTGAACTCTCCCCCTCCCCCCATCCTCCCCTACCCTCCCCTATCCTCCCTCTGAGGCCCGATAGTCCGATCGATGCCTCCTTGCTTCTGGTTCTGTTCTTGTTCCTCAGTCTATGTTGTTCATCATTTCCCCTAATGAGCGAGATCATATGTCACTAGATATATACTAATAAGAACTGAATGTGAGACGAGCAATAATAGTTATGCTGACAGGCAAATGAATCAATCTGTAGCGAGCTTCCCTCTGGACCAACAGTTCTTTTGAGACCCAATTTCAATGTCCAGTAGTTCCTTATGTGTACATGTCAGCACTAACCCCTCAGTTCTGGATGGTGGACAAATGGTGGTAATGGAGGTCCGACTCCCTCTGGTTTGGTCTCGGCCGAACCCAGGGGCACGGCGTCACCAGGACTAAGGGGCACGAGGCCTCACCCATACCCAAGGGGCACGTGGTCTCACCCGGGCCTGGGACCCAGCCTCACCCGGATGGATCCAGGGGCGCACGGCCTCACCCGGACCCAGGATCTGGCTTCACCCGTACCCAGGGACGCTTGGCCTCTCCCAGACCCAGGGGCACGTGGCCTCACCCGGGCCTAGGTGCACGAGGCCTCATCCGGATCCAGGGACACATGGTCGCACCCGGACCCAGGGACGCTTGGCCTCTCCCAGACCCAGGGCCACTTGGGCTCACCCGGGCCTAGGTGTACGAGGCCTCACCCGGATCCAGGGACACATGGTCTCACCTGGACCCAGGGACGCTTGGCCTCTCCCAGACCCAGGGCCACTTGGGCTCACCCGGGCCTAGGTGCACGAGGCCTCATCCGGATCCAGGGACACATGGTCGCACCCGGACCCAGGGACGCTTGGCCTCTCCCAGACCCAGGGCCACTTGGGCTCACCCGGGCCTAGGTGCACGCGGCCTCACCCGGATCCAGGGACACATGGTCTCACCCGGACCCAGGGATGCTTGGCCTCTCCCAGACCCAGGGCCACTTGGGCTCACCCGGGCCTAGGTGCACGAGGCCTCACCCGGATCCAGGGACACATGGTCTCACCCGGACCCAGGGACGCTTGGCCTCTCCCAGACCCAGGGCCACTTGGGCTCACCCGGGTCTAGGTGCACGAGGCCTCATCCGGATCCAGGGACACATGGTCGCACCCGGACCCAGGGACGCTTGGCCTCTCCCAGACCCAGGGCCACTTGGGCTCACCCGGGCCTAGGTGCACGCGGCCTCACCCGGATCCAGGGACACATGGTCTCACCCGGACCCAGGGACACATGGTCTCACCCGGACCGAGGGACGCTTGGCCTCTCCCAGACCCAGGGCCACTTGGGCTCACCCGGGTCTAGGTGCACGAGGCCTCATCCGGATCCAGGGACACATGGTCGTACCCGGACCGAGGGACGCTTGGCCTCTCCCAGACCCAGGGCCACTTGGGCTCACCCGGGCCTAGGTGCACGAGGCCTCATCCGGATCCAGGGACACATGGTCGCACCCGGACCCAGGGACGCTTGGCCTCTCCCAGACCCAGGGCCACTTGGGCTCACCCGGGCCTAGGTGCATGCGGCCTCACCCGGATCCAGGGACACATGGTCTCACCCGGACCCAGAGATGCTTGGCCTCTCCCAGACCCAGGGCCACTTGGGCTCACCCGGGCCTAGGTGCACGAGGCCTCACCCGGATCCAGGGACACATGGTCTCACCCGGACCCAGGGACGCTTGGCCTCTCCCAGACCCAGGGCCACTTGGGCTCACCCGGGCCTAGGTGCACGAGGCCTCATCCGGATCCAGGGACACATGGTCGCACCCGGACCCAGGGACGCTTGGCCTCTCCCAGACCCAGGGCCACTTGGGCTCACCCGGGTCTAGGTGCACGCGGCCTCACCCGGATCCAGGGACACATGGTCTCACCCGGACCCAGGGATGCTTGGCCTCTCCCAGACCCAGGGCCACTTGGGCTCACCCGGGCCTAGGTGCACGAGGCCTCACCCGGATCCAGGGACACATGGTCTCACCCGGACCCAGGGACGCTTGGCCTCTCAGACCCCGGGGCACGTGACCTCACCCATGCCTAGGTGCACGAGGTCTCACCCGTATCCAGGGACACACGGTCTCACCCAGACCCAGGGACGCCTGGCCTCCCCCAGACCCAGGGGCACGTGGCCTTACCCGGGCCTAGGCGCACGAGGCCTCACCCGGATCCAGGGACACATGGTCTCACCCGGACCCAGGGACGCCTGGCCTCCCCCAGACCCAGGGGCACGTGGCCTCACCCGGGCCTATGCGCACGAGGCCTCACCCGGATCCAGGGACACACGGTCTCACCCGGACCCAGGGACGCCTGGCCTCCCCCAGACCCAGGGGCATGCGGCCCCACCCGGGCCTAGGTGCACGAGGCCCCACCCGGATCCAGGGACATATGGTCTCGCCCGGACCTAGGGGTGCGTGGCCTCTCTCAGACCCAGGGGCACGTGGCCTCACCTGGACCTAGGTGCACGAAGCCACCCAGACCCAGGGGCGCGTTACCTCTCTCAGACCCCTGGTCACGTGGTCTCACCCGGATCCAGGGGCTCACGGCCTCACCCGTACTCGGGACCCAGCCTTACCCGGATCCAGGGGCCCACGGCCTCACCCGGTCCCAGGGTTCAGATTCGCCCGGACCCAGGGGCACATGGCCTCACCCGAACCCGGAATCCAGCCTCACCTGGACCCAGGGGCGTGTGGCCTCACCCAAACCCAGGGGCGTGAGGCCTCACCTAGACCCAGAGGCGTGTGACCACATCTGAGCCCAGAGGCTCGCAGGCTCGCCTGGACTCGGGTCTCAGCGGGGTTTCGTCTTCTTGATCCCAATTCCTGTTGGTCAATTCCCTCTCAGCAATTCCTTCGGTCATTTTCTCAGAGCTCCAGGGCGGCTGCCACAGAACTCGTTGGGCGGCGGGCTCGGCAAGGCTCCGGTGTGCCCGGTGCCCGGCGGTGGGCTGGTCCGGTGTCGCTGCATCGGCCCTTGGGTCTGCAACGGTGGCCAGTCGCTGAGCGTGCGCACCTGGCCACTTCGGGGCATTGAGATTCTTGAAGGACTCGGAGGTCAGCAAGCACGTAGTCTCCCACCCCATGTCTCCCAGGGGCTCGTCTGTCCGTGCTCGGCAGCGAGTGGAGCCGTACCCTCAGCCGGAGACCGCCGGGGGAACTGCGCCGAGCACGTTCCAGGCCACCATTGTGTCGCCTGAGCCATAGTTCTTAAAGTGTGGACTTTGGGTCACCAGCATCAGCATCATCCTGCGTACCTCTCTCTTTTATTCTAGCTGTAGAGCATCTGCTCAGCCAGGCCCCGGTCTTTCTGGCTGGTGTCTGCTCTGCTCTCCCGTCGTAGTCTCAGTATTGTTGTGGTAGGCAACGATCAGGCTGCCGCCCTATGTCTCCATCTTGGTCCTCCTTTGTACAGTTAAGTCTTGATTGTTGTTGGTGTCACTGGGAGGAATTGTCCTCCAGGCCAATTGGCCGTGAGGACCCTCTTTGTCCATATAGGAAGAGTTGCTGTGCAGGAGACATGTTTGTGGGCCGGGTCTTGATGCAGCAATGACTTGGCGCTCACTGAGTCTGCCTCTAGAATGCCTCCCTTATGCAAGTGATTGAAATCTGGTGTCATCTCCCACCAACCACTAGATGCCCTCGTTTCTGGGTCTCCAATGCAGTGTGGGTCAGCCACTACCTGAGGCACTCAACAGGAAAAAGCTTCTGCTCAGCTTGGCTGGGGTGGAGCTACAGGGTGGAGCCTACAACCTTGGCTTCCTGTCAGCCCCGCCCTATGAGGCTCCTGTGTCTGTGTCCCTCTGTATTCCTTGCAAACACCTCTGAGAGAAACGCGCCCTGGAGTTTCACCCACTGCCAAACAGTCCAGTCCCTCCCCTAATGAATCTGGACTCCCAGATTCTCGCCTGGAACTGGGTTTCAGTGCAGTTGGAACTGGGTCTCAGCGCAGTCTGGCGTCCCTGTCTCCTTCCCAGCAGGGCCACCCAGTGGCGCAGGCAAAAGTCCGTCCTCTGCGCACCTTCCAGTGCGCGCGTCTGGAGCCGCCACTTCTCTGTGCCTCCGCCACCACAGCCCAAATTCATTCCCCCAGCGTGCGCCTGGCTTCCCAGGGTTTCGCCCGGAACTGGGGTTCAGTGCAGTCGGAACTGGGGTTCAGCACGGTCCTGAGCTTATGTCTCCTTCCCGCTAGGGCAGTTCAGTGGCGCAGGCAACAGTCCGTCCTTTGCGCCCCTTCCCGTGCGCGCCTCTGGAGCTCTGCCTTCCCCCGCTCCTCTGTGCCTGCGCCCCACAGCCCAGATTCATTCCCCCAGCCTGCGCCTGGCTTCCCAGGGTTTCGCCCAGAACTGGCGCTCAGTGCAGTCGGAGCCGGCGCTTAGCGCACTCCGGAGCCTTTATCTCCTTCCTGCCAGTGAATGCCGGCCAGGCCGTCAGCCGCCCCCTCCTCTCCGGCTCCATCCTCCCCGCAGGCGGGCGCGCGCGCTCGTGTCTCCGCCAGTTTCTCCATACCTCAGGCTTTTACGGCTCCCCCGATTGTCCCCGTGGCCCTCTCCTTCCCCCCAGCTGTGGGCATTTCAGTCCGCCAGCTCTCCTGTGGTTCTGGACGATGTCCGTTCTGACCTCTAGTTGTGCCTTTGAAATTGTTGTGCCCGGCTGCAGGTTAGGTGTTTCACCTATGCCGCCATCTTGGTTTCTCCTTTTTTTCTTTTTTTAAATAATAAATGCTCCCTTTTCTACTAAGTCAGCATAAGTGGGCTTTAAATGAAAGAGCCTTGACTATAACATCTCCAAACCCAGACCTTCTTTGCATTATTTCCCTTAAGAGTAAGGATTCTCTTGTCTCAGTATCCAGGCTGAAAACAACACAGGGCCCTGTCCCCCTCCTTCTTCCACTCCGTTCCCACTTTCCTCCCAGCTCTGAGCCCCAGGGTCTTCATTACAGATTAGTCCAAACTGTGAAAAACAGCATCACTTGTCACGGACCTTTTCTGCACGGATCTTTAGCGCTTTCCTACCTCATCCCAACTCCCTACCATAACCCATTACCTACCATGCCCAACCAAGTTGATCTTCAATATTAATCCTGAAAAATATAGTTTTGAATGTGTCCCTTCTATCCATTCCTTCCATCACCTCTATGTCATTACCTCTTAATCAGACAATTAGGAGTCTTCGTACTGGTTTGCCTGTTTCTGGTCATTTTCTTCTTTAATCCATTAAATATATGCATTTCTTGTTCTTTGCACCCTGAATTAATACCTCTCACTTGTGATTTCAGACCTCCTATGGCAAGGTACTTAACTACCTACCTTTCTATTCTTATCTTCGACTTTCCAACCTTGAAGGTCAATGTCTATGGACCGCATCATCAAGGCTCTTCTGCACTTTGAATTCTGGATCTGTTCATCCAGTTGGGAGCTCTGGCAGGAGATCAGAGGGAGGGCAGAAGGTAGTCAGGATGGTTATCTTCTAGTTTTCTCTCTTTAAGGTCCCTGCAGGGTGACTATATCCCTCAGCCAAAGGTCATTGCTTATCTTGAGGTGGCCTCTATATGACTTTCTATCCTTCCAGATTCTGGCCACCTCTCCCTTTCCTCATCCCTAGGCCCTGGTTTATGAGTGCTCTATCGTTGTTAGCCACGGGGGCTCCTGCATTCTTCCTTTTGCTTATCCTACTCTCTGCCCACAGCATTGTAAACAGTCCTTTAAAAATGAACACCCCTTGCATCGTCCTAAATAGAGTGTGCCATTCTTTTGGGTGCCTTGACTGATACAGGGTATAATGATAATAGTTGTTACCTTAGTAGTAAGCTCTTAATAAATGTTCATTCTTATTAGTAGTATTACCTCCCATCACTTCATTTTTTAATTTTTAGTTTATGTTTCAATTGCAGTTGACATAGAAAATGATATAGTTCAGGTATTCCCATCACTTCTTACTTTGTCTTCTACCCTGTAGATGATCTGGATGGCGCACTTCCTTGTACTACTCGGTGTACTTTCTCACCACCACACCTTAAAGATGCTATTTTGGCTTCCAGGAAGCCACCCCCTTTCCTTTCCTACTCACTCATCACAGTCACAGCCCAAGTAAATACCATCCTGACCGATAAACTTCTTCCCCAGCAAGATGCCACTCTGCCTGCCTCTGACGCCCCATCACCCCTTCTACACCTCTCTCTCTGAACACTTTCTGCTTCCTCTGAGGTGGATGGGTGTCTATCGGTGTCATTTCTTCCACTATACTGCTAGCTCCTTTAAGGCAGAGATTCAATCCTATTTACTTTTTATTCTTTTCCAATACTTGGCCCTTAACCAATCAAAGAAAACTTATTACTACACCCATCCCCCAGCCACAATCTATTCTCCAGAACGTAGCTGATTTTTACAAGCAGCCAGAATGATTTTTTTTTAAAAAAGTGACTCCCCTTAAATCCTCCAATGACTTTCTTCTGCACTTGAAGGAAGTCCACTCCTCCCCCTGGTGAATACAAAGTCAGGTGATCTGACCCCTACCTGCCTCACCCATCCATCAGCGTCTAAGCTTGTTTCTGCACTGGGGCCTTTGGCTACCAGCTGTCCTCGCTGCCTGGAGTGGTATCCCTTCAGCGACCTCCAGGACTGGCTCCTTCCTGTCACTCAGACTGTAGCTTTCGTGTCGCCTCTGCTGAGAGGCCTTTATGAGTTCTCCGTTTATTCTAGAGTAACCATTAAGTCACTCCCCGTGTCACCACACTATTTACATTTTTTACATAGCACTTCTGTTTGTCCTTTCTAAAAACAGCTTTATTGAGATAGATTCTACATTCCCTAAGATGCATTTAGTTAAAGTACACAATGTAATGGATTTCAGTATATTTACAGAGTTGTGCAACCATCACAATAATCTAATTTTGGAAGTTTCCGCATGCACCATTAGCAGCTGAGTAGTGCCCATCCTCCCCCACGTCACACTCCAGCCTCTACAAACCCCTCATCTGCTTTCTGTCTCTAAAGATGTGCGTGCTCTGGGATCTTTCAAATACGCAGGACCCCGTAATATCTGACTGGCTTTTCTCATCTAGAGCAGTGGGTTGGCAAACTCATTAGTCAACAGAGCCAAATATCAACAGTCCAACGATTGAAATTTCTTTTGAGAGCCAAATTTTTTAAACTTAAACTTCTTCTAATGCCACTTCTTCCAAATAGACTCGCCCAGGCCGTGGTATTTTGTGGAAGAGCCACCCTCAAGGGGCCAAAGAGCCGCATGTGGCTCGGGAGCCGCAGTTTGCCGACCACGGATCTAGAGTTACGTTTCTGAGGTTCGTCCATGAGGTAATAGGAGTACTTTTCCCCTTTTTTTGTTGCCAAATGCTGTTTTATTGTGTGGCTATACCCACTTTGATTTACTTTTTCATTTGCAGACAGACACTGAGTTGTTACTGGTTTGCCCTCATTGCTTGTTTTTCTGCCCCTTCAGTGAAAGAAGAGATGGGAGCTGGTCTGCATCTGTCTCATTTGCTATGACACCGTGAGCATGTTCATGATAGTGGGACCATGTCCCTGTGCTGTGTCCCTGGGACATGAGTGAACATACTGAAGAGCTGGGATATACCATAGGGAGAGGAGAGGACTTCTATCCCAGAGTGTAGAACAGCATCTGGCACAGACAGTCCTCCAACAATGTTCTCAGAGTGAGAGGCTGTTACGCGGCAGGCAGTGGGTGGCCGTGGCTCTGCTGTCTGCCCCATGCACGTCCCCATCTCCACCTGGTAGCAGAGTGTTTCCCACTCCCCAGGCCAGAGCTGCAAGTGCCCCTGTTGGCCGCCACAAGGAGAGAGCAGGTCTCGGGCAGAGAGCCGGAAGCCACTGTGGAAGCAGAAGCAGAAAGGAAGGCAGTCAGAGACAGCTCCGGCTCGGCTCCTGGAGGCCGGGATCCCACGGCTCTTCCTCTGACTCTGAGCTTCTTCAGGATCTTCCCAGGCAAACGAGTCAATAAACGCCTTTGTTGCTTTGGCCAGCGTGGCTTGGCGTCCTGTTAGTTGCCACAGAGAGAGTTCTGATGACTACACTTAGCTTCTAGTCACCCAACTGGTCTGGCCACAGGAACAAATACGAGTTGTCTAGGGTTTCTCAGGTGAGAAAGTATTTTCACACTCATTATTTCATTCCACCTTCGTAACAGAGAGAAAAAAAAAGTCACAAACCTAATTTTAAATCTGAGGAGACCAAAGACCAGAGAGGCCAAGTGATGGCTTGAGGTCACACAGCTTAAAAGTTGCACATCCAGCCCTTGAAACGGGGGCTCTGGCTCCCCGTTGCATACTCTTTGCCTGCTGAGCCTTAGCCCTTACAGCTGGCTCTGGGAGGAAGGGCCTGTTCTCCTGGGTGTTTGGTTGTGTGCCTGGTGCCTAGTACAATGCCTGAAGTGTTTGCTGAGCAAATGACTGGATTCTGACCGGGTTAAGTGGCCAAAGCAGCAAGACCACCACCACAGGTGCCTTGGAGCCAGCGCTGAGGTCTCCTGTTACCTGAGAACCTAAAATAGAGCAGAAGAAGGGAAACTGTCGAAACAAATTACAAGGTGAAAATCAAACACTCAGCACTTAGCAGGAGCCAGATGTGAGGAGAACAACACAGGGCCCTGTCCCCCTCCTTCTTTCACTCTGTTCCCACTTTCCTCCCAGCTCTGAGCCCCAGGGTCTTCATTACAGATCAGTCCAAACTGTGAAAAACAGCATCACTTGTCACGGACCTTTTCTGCATTCTGACTGATACCCAAGTCAGGCCTCCAGAGATAGGCATTAATATCAGAACACAAGAAAGATCAAGAAGAGAGATTCTGACATCAGAGTTTCTGTCCCCAATTCCTGCCCCTTTCTACTCGCTCCTCCTGCCACATGCTCTTCTTCTGCCCTTTCTTTAACATTCTGCCCTCTAATCTAACCTCTGCCCCACAGATTCATTCAACATACTTCAGACTGTTCATGTTTTTCCTTCTGCCTCCCTCCTTCTCTGCCTGGAAAACTCTTATTTATCCTTCAAAGCCCAACTCAGAAGTTACCTCCTCTAAACCTGTTCTGCAGGATTCTCTCTGCTCTGAGCTTCCATAGCACTTTATAAACACCACAGTGTAGCAATTCAAGCTGCCTTCATGGCTCTTGCTCTGAGTCTTTCCCCACCTGGAAAGCCTGTCTCTGTCCTGTGAAGCTTGGTCGCCCAGCCCCGAGCCCAGCACCTGCACAATAAGTGCCAAATAAACACGTGCTGAAATCTCATGGACAGAGGCTATCCCTCCTCTCCTGGGATGAAGGCCTGAGATTGCATGAAGAGCTGAATCCATTCAAGGAAAATTTACTGAAACTTCCTCTCAAAAATGTCTCTGACATGATAATGTGAACGAAATCATTAGTAGCATACGCAGGCAAATAAGAGGCCCTTTACTTAGAGAACCTCTCTGGTTATAAGCTATTCCCTGTAAATAGTGCAGAGAAAAGCTCCTTCATTCTCCTGTCCCGGTTGCTCCCTTGCAGCTTAGATGGTGAAGACCACTCTTTTGGTTTTAAGTTTATGGCAAATGATGTAGGAGGGATGTACCCAGGTTGACTATATTAGATTGAGAAGGCCGCCCTAACGTAGTGCCACAAACGGTGACTTAAAGAAATGTAATGTCTCACAGTTCTGGAGGCTAGAAGTCCAAGGTCACGGTGTGGGCAGGGTTGGTTCCTTCTGAGAGCAGCGAGGGGAATCTGCTCCTTGCCTCTCGCCTCGCTGAAGATGTGCTGGCCATTGCGGATGCTCCTCAACTTGCAGGAGCGCCGCCTCGCTCTTTGCTTCATGCTCACGTGGCATTCTTCCTGCATGTGTGTCTGCCTCTGAGTTCCCCCTTTGCATAAGGACACCCGTCATATCGCATGAGGGCCCACCCTCATGACCTCACTTTAACTCGATTACCCCTATAAGGACTCGGTCTTTAAATCAGGGCACTTGCTGAGGTAGTGGGGGCTAGGACTGCAACATAGGAGTTTTGGAGGGACACAGTTCAACCAATTCAGAACCCAGAATCCTAAAGCCAGCCTGGCAGGAGCACAGAAGTGAACGTGATTTCCAGTGAAGTCAGTCCCTCTGCCTTGAGTCCATCTCCTAGTGCCTAAAGGCTTCATTGTGCTACTGGAGAATCTCAGAGGAAGAGCTGCTAGGAACATTCCAGAAGACCCATGCGGATAGTGATGTAACCTGCTCTGTTTCAGGCCCTGTCAGGGCAAATGGACCTGCAATGCTGGAGACAGACAGGGAGAGATAAAGTGAGAGAGTGAGGAACAGAGGGACAGAAAAAAAAAGGTACTTCTAGGTTGAAGCAGATTTTCCATGAAGGTAATGAAACTTAAGCTTCAGGGCTTTCCTTTTAGGACCCTATATACTTAATTTTAAATTCTTTTTTAAAAGAGGGGCTTGACCTCCAATGACTTAAAATCCAGGCTCCTCAAACCCTGGATCTGCTCTGCCTTTAAGAAAAATATTTGGACTGTCTTTGTGGCTCAGAATGAGATGTAAGAATTACCCCTATTATTTGTGAACAGTAAGTCCCTCACTTAACATCATTGTTATGTTCTGTGATTAAGCAAACCAACGTATAATGAAAGCAGTTTTACCATAGGCTAAGAGATGTAAGCAAAGTTAAGTTCCTGTAGCATCTTGACAACATTATAATGAAATGACATTGAACAAAATGACATTGTTTAAGGACCTGATATACTCTGGGCTTGCCTCCCCATATCTTGCCTAAATAAAATATCTTGGCTACCAAGTCCCACATAAAGCTGATAGTTACTCCTCTTACCCATCTGCCCCCATCTAGGGATTTCACTTCCCAGCCCCACTGAGGGCCAGCTTCAGAGTATTCGTAGAGCCAGCTGGTCCCTGGGCAGTTGATTCTGAAATTAGCATGGGAATGCCCCCAGAGTGAGGATGCCCACTGGAGTGGTCAAGGGAAGTTCTTGGGGAACTGCCGTTTTCCACCTACTCCTCAGAGGGATGAGCTGACCTGGGCTGGGTGTGCAGAGAGCAGGGTGACAAGCTAGCTCATTGACACCCGGGCCCCGCCTCTGCCTTCAGCTTTCCTCCAGTCAGCAGAGGTGCTGAAATTGCTAAGAACAAAGCGTCCTTTAGGGAAGTGCTACTCTGCACACCCAGCAATTTCCATTTCTTTGGGCTTTGCCCTGCCTCCCTCAGTTTCTGTATTTTTCCCTCCCACCGTGTGATTGCAGAGCTGGATGCTGGTGGCGCTGCTCTTGGCAGGGCTGGCTCTTCATTTGCAGGTAATTAACTTGGCAGAGATGGTGGTATTTAATAGCTAAGGCTGATTGATCAAAATGTCAGCTACCTCATTTCTTAGAAATGTTTTATGTGTGTTGTATTTTTTCTCCTAAGCACACAGTGTCTATTTGAATTTCCCTCTCTCTTTGATGAGCTTTATTTGTACCATTCAGGCAGTATAATTGATGTCTTCCATGATCACACAACTCATATCCCAGTATTTCAAGAGGCCTGGTTTTATGGGCCATCAGGATGAGTATATTTACGGGTCTGCCGCTTAGGGATTGGACATAACTTTTGCCTGGACAAGCTGACATTATTCTATTCTTAAAAGGACTATGTGAGAGGGCTTAAAAAGGTTAGTTACTACTTCAAACTTCTAAATAATCCAATCAGATGGACATTCAATGATTGCTCAGTGATTGGATGTTATAATGGCTTGAGAAACCTCATTTCAAATCAACTAGGTATTTATGAAGTCTAATCAACTCTGTAGGCATGGCTTAAGAAATAATTATCTCTATTTTGCTGATGAAATATTTGAAGTATAAGGAGCAAGTGGCTTGCTCAACCTTGTATTGACTCAAGTATATAAATCACAGAACATGAATGAGATCCTTAGTTGGGTATTTCTGGTCTCAGGCTAAGAATGGGAGCATATTGTAAAGAAGACCAATAAAGGAGGTAGGAATATGTAAAGAGGAATGTGACCATGGTACAGCCATGGCTCACAGACACTGCAACCTGAAGGCCATTAGGAATCCACAGCAGCTCCAAGGACTCGTTTAAGCTCTTATTCTTACAATAGCAGAAGGTCTGGACTCTTTGGTTGTCTGCTATCAACGTGATTCACTACTCTCCAGGTATCTTTTCTCTCTAAGTCTGACCACTTCTCTGTATTTGACGACCTAATGGAAGCTCATCATCCCACCCCACCCCAATTCCCAGTTTGAATAGAACTTTGTTACCTGTCCCCCTTATAAGTCACAGACAAGCCTCAGGAGTAGTTCTGCTGGGGTCTATGATTCAATCAGATATGACTTTGATGGGGGTACAGCCATGTGATACAAAAGATGGTCACCCCATTTAAGTTACAACCAGGCAGAGGTGGTGGGTCCCCTAGGCGGGGACAGTGGGGAGAATGGATACTGTGGTTGACTGTCAACTTTAAACAACACACTAACCTAGCCAACAGTATTTCCCTAGGTAAGCGATCATTTATGTCAGTATGCAGCAAAGGGACAGATTTAATTTATCTTCTAGCTTCTTTTAAGAGAAGGGAAACTGAAGATGGTTGGTGATTGTGTCAATTTGTGGGACCTATTTAGAAGATGATAGGAGTCAGACTCCAAAGGAAGAACGAAGAAAGCGAGGAAAGAACATGGTTATCAATGAGAGGGCTGATATTTGTGGTATTTCTGCAGTAACATTATATAGTGAGTGACTAGATGTAGGTCCCCAGGACATATAATTATTCACCACAAGGCCTCCAGCAAGACAGTTCATGGCTCCAAGCCTGGTTTGTTGCTATAAAACAGGAGATGATAATAGCATATGCCACCTACCTGTCTCTCCCGGGGTGTCTGAGGACAAGTTAACATTTGCACTGTGCTTTGAAATTCTGGGATGAAAGGTGTGAGTAGACTACAAAGAGGCATTGTACTTGGCCATTTTCATTTGGTCACGAACCACTTTGGATTCTTGTCTGAGGCCGAGCCTGGCAGACACTGTGGAAGAATGGAGGGGCGGAGATGGAGGCCCTAAAGGTCGTGCCCAGGGTCGATGGGCTGCGCCCTCAGGGGAAACCCACGCTGCAGAGAAGGTGCCTCACCCCGGAGATTTTCTCTCTGATAAACGGAGGGGCGTGGGAGCTGTGGCTTGACTTGTTTCTGATTTGCAAAAATAAGTCCTCAAAGCAGCAAGATTGGCCCGAGGGCAGCTTCTCCCTGAAGTCTGGGGAGAGCAGATAGCAGCTCGGGCTTGCTCCTCCTCACCTCCCTCCTAATCCCCACCCGGCCAGAGGTGAGTCTCTAGGCAGAGGCAGGGGAATGCTTGCGGATGGTCTGTCCAGTCAGCCAGTTTTAAAAGACATCAGACCTTAAGCAATTACCAGTGTCCCGGCCCCACCTCCTTCCTCAGCCTCTTTGATATTTAATTTCCTCTTTGAGGCTGTCCCCGATGGCTGGTTTAATTGACTCCATCCACTGTGAAGTGGGGTGTGTCTGTATGGTCAGCTGTTAGTAGGGCTGTTTGTAGGATGCAGCCCAGTGTGTGGTTTGCTCTCAGCCCTGGAACCTGCCTGGGCATGTCCCCAGGAGCTGGATATTCCCAAGTCCATGTGAAACCCAAATCCCTTTGACCCCTAAGCCTCTGAATTGGGACCTCAGGAACTCTACCTATTCACCTCCTCACACCCACCTGTAAGACCCTGATTACTTAGAATGCCCCGGGGAATTTGATGGTTATGAGGGACATTTCGAGTTAGCCAGAGGTAGCTTTCCTCCAGGCCCCCCCGCCTCCCTCACAGCCTCCCTTACATCTCGGGTGCTTGAGAAGTGCACCTGACCCCTGGGACTGAGTTTTCTCACCTATTAAAATGAGGCAATAATGTCTGGCCTACCTCCTCACAGGGGCATTTGAGAATCAGACGGTGGGTGAGCAGTGCCGGGAAGCACGTTGCAGCCTGTGAGCCACTATGCAAATGTGAGCGATTTCACTGAAGGTGGTCATTAGTTCCTGGACCTGTGCGGGGTACATTGTACACATGTAATAAACTGAGCAGAATTTAAATGAGCTAATTAACTTGTTGTTTGAAAATGCTTTTAACGAAGCCACGGAGCAGCAGCAGGGCCCCAATGCACTTACCTGCCCCTCCGCGCACAGGGAGAGGCACCGGGGAGGCCATCTCCGTTGCCAGTGGGGACAGCAAGCCCATGAGCCCGACTTCCCTGCGGATCCTGTTGGCCCCGGGGAGGGGTTTCCAGCTCTGGGATCTTCCCAGGCCCCTGGGATCCCGGGGCACGTGGTGGAGACCTTATTCTAAGGGCGATGGGAAACCACTGGAAGGGTTAAAACAGACGAGTGGCCTGATCTAATTGAAGTTTAAAGTCTTTCTCAGGCTGCTGTGTGGAGAATGGAATGTAGGTGTTTGTAGTGCTGTCGTGATTGTTTTCAGCTGACAAAGCGGTGGGCCTCCATTCTGTATCTGGGGACAGCCCCACCCTGTGGGCCGAGGTGGGGCATTTTCCTCATCCCTACCCCCTGCAGACGCCGAACAGGCCAGACACTCCCTCACCCAGCTCTGACGGCTCGGGAATGTGTGTGGGTGCTCCCCCAGGGACTCCAAATCTACTTTCAGGGAGACTAAGACCTGGGAAAGGCAGTTTTACTCCAGCGGTGGCCGCGGTGGCCAGGCCAGGGCCATGCCGGAGAAGAGACCAGGTCTGACAGCAGCAGCGTGACATCTGCCCACGCTCATCCTGCACCACGACCCTACCGCAGCCTGTCCTGCTCCTGCCCAATCCTGAGTCTCCGTCTACTGACTTCTTATCCACCCTGTGAACTTCCCAAGAGATTCCCAACAATCCCCTTTCTGCTTAACTTCCCTGGTGTGGGTGTGTGCTGTTTACTTGCGAGGGAGAGTGCTGACCCGTCTGGAGGGAGGGGGTGACAGTGAAGAGACTGCCCAGGGGCTTTCAGTCAACCAGGGAGAAGTGGCGGGGGCCTGGAGTGAGTGTGGAGCGCAGGAGGAAAAGTGAATGGAATAGATTGTGGATGGTGTTGCCGGGGAGAGTCACCAGAATTTCCTGGGAGTTCATATGTGGTGAGAAGCAAAGAGGAGTGAAGGAAAACTTGATGATTGTCTTGAAAATACCTGGAAGCATAGAAAAAGTCAGGAAGGAACTCACTGAGTCTTTATCAGGGCTTTTGTCTGGGGCCGTGGTCGGCAAACTGAAGCTTGCGAGCCACGTGCGGCTCTTTGGCCCCTTGAGTGTGGCTCTTCCACAAAATACCGCGGCCTGGGCGAGCCTACTTTGAAGAAGTGGCGTTAGAAGGAGTTTAAGTTTAAAAAATTTGGCTCTCAAAAGAAATTTCAGTCGTTGTACTGTTGATATTTGGCTCTGTTGACTAATAAGTTTGCCGACCACTAGTCTGGGGGGTCGTCTGGGGCTCCCTGTGGTAAGGGCCAAGGTTTTACTTCATAATTTATACACAAGATTATGATTTATGTTCTGCTTCATATTTTACATTAAAATGTTTCTTACATTGTTCCGTATTTTGTAAATAAAATGTAAAAAGTGCTTTTAAGACAGTCCTTTGGAAAATTTGGGGAGGTGTTAGATTCAAGGCAGAACTGGATTAAAGGAGAATGTCTGGGTCTCTTGAAAAGTCGAGGAAAAAATAAAGAAGCTTTCTTTGCTACATAAAAGAAATGCTGCTATTTCGAAAGGAAAAGAAGAGATGAGGAAGGTATGGGAAGACTCTGGTACGGGAGCCATCAGTCCTTTTCCTCTGCAGGGGAAGGTTCACAGCCAAGAGGCAGAGAACCACGTCTCCCTAAACACACTGACTGCATCTTCTGGGAGCAGAGCCGTGCTGAATCCAAAGCTCTCTAGACCTGAGACCTACAGAGACAGGCATTCCTGAGGGAGTGTGTGAGGAGACTGGCTAGCCTTGGCCCCTCCTCTCAGTCTAGGTCTGGGAGGGGTGGTCTGGGAGGGAGAGGAGGCCTGGAGTGGGGCAGTGAGGCCTGAGCAGGTCGGGCCTTCAAAGCCAAGAGGGTTAGTTATGGCTCAAAGCTGAGTTTAAATCATGAATCAATCCACCAGCCAATTTGTTCATTTCAAATCCTAGTGGCCAACCTAGTGGTGAACCCCAAGCAGAGTCAAATCCCAATGGGTAACTGGCCAAAAGGCCAAGGTAGGCACAAGTGGTAGGATGACAAGGAAGCTGCTCGGGGGACCCTGAAGCAGGCCGGGAGCTGCTGAATGACAGTATTCGGTCACTGGGGCGAGTGTGACTTGGTTGGTGAAGAATCTTGAGAGGAATGAACATCCTTTGCAGGTCCCACAGAATCTCCTGAGACCCGGACACCGAGAGCTGAGGGAAATAGGGACATAAATCAGGCAGATTTTATTCTAAATCCAACTGTCCGCCTACTCACCCATTCTTGGAGCAGTACCAGATTATAAACAAAGTCTAACATAGATCCACATCACTAATTCACATTGAGACTTAGGGGAATATATGCAAAGATAAGCATTCTTGACTTTCAAATAAGGGTGCAAGGGTAATGAAAATGAGGCTTACAAAAGGGTTATCAACCGGAGGTTCTTTGAGGGTCAGCTTTTAAGAAAAGATAAGTTGTAAGTAGCACAAAATGCTCACATCAAATGAGCAGGGCCACAGTTCTTAAAATATGTGTTTCTTCACGGAGCTAAACAAAACTGGACGGGGAGCTGGTACCTTGTCCTCATTTCCTGAGCAAACTTTTTCTCCACAGGCAGCCTAACACTAACCTTCCTCCCAGACAATGTCTGCATGAGCATATATCTAAAAATCATAGATTTCATGAGAATTGTTTCTATGAACTTCATCTCAGTCATGAGAAAGGTATAGCACCTGGAAGAAAAAAAAAATATATATATATATTTGTACTGAAGTACACCAAAACTCATAACTTAAGTTGTCTGATGTTTTGAATTATTCCAATCTGTCTCCACCAGAGTGAATACATCAGAGTTAATAAGATCTAGATGTCTCCAGAATAAAATTGTAAAGTTGAAAACAGTCCCTAGGCTGAACTCCAGAAGTTTCATTTGAGTAACACAGGGCAGTGGTGATGGGAACCATGTTAAGAAGAACATCAACCTCGAAGTTTCAGAGTTTCCCCGAAATAAAGATACCATTTACCGTATTCAGCTGGAGCCACATCCCCCGTGGCTCGAGTTCACGCTGATGATTAATCACAGTCCCATTTGCCTGGTGCTAATAAGCCTTTCCAAGGAGCCAGGCCCCTCCCTTCCCCCAAGTCTGAAGGTATTCTTCATCAGCGTGCACAGCGCTGGGATTATCGACCACAAAAAATAAGAGCGGCTGGAGGCCTGCCAGAGACTTCTTTAACTCGCACTCTTCCCCCACGGGCTGTAAACACACACACACACACACACACACACACACACACACACACACACTCACCTAAACCCCAGAGCTCAGGAAACAAGTCCACACTTGTGGGAGCTCAGGGAGGCCAGCCCAGGAAGAGGAGAACAGGAAAGAAGGCTCTGGTGGCTGCTGGCCACTGCTTTCTTTTTTTTCCCCTGCCAGATGGTTTCCAATCCCCCTTCAGTTCCAGAACAGCCTAAAGCCCAGACCAGGCAACCTGCCTACCCAGAGCCACATCTGTGTTTCCAGGCAGGCTCCCCTCTGCTCCCAGACACCTCAGGCCCTTCCTGCTCAGGCCTAAATCCTAACCGAGGGAGCCTGGCCTGGAGCTGAGGTGATAATCCCCCTTAAAATGCAAAGCCCTCGGGGAGAGGGGCCACAGTGCAGCTCCTACATCCGATGCCCTTGAGGGAGAGTGGCTTTCTGAACCTGGGAGACAGCAACGCGCTCATTCTGCAAACAGTCCTGGGTTCTGTGGGCCCACCATGTGGAGTGGAGAAGCTCTGAGCACAGGGCTATTTAGTAGGACTCCCAGAGGTGACTGCAGAAATTAGTTGAGGTCCCTGGAGAGGACACATTCGGGCAGAGCTCTGAGGCAGACCTCCTCCTCCCGTGACGGCTCTGGTCTGGCCCCTGTTGTAGCAGAGTAGCTTTTTCAACACTGCCTTCTTACAGAATGGTAGACAGAGACGGTGTTTGTCATCTCTGTGCCGAGCACACTGTTCCCAACACAGGAGGCCCTTCAGGACTGTTTGCAGAACGAATGAGTGAATGAATGAATGAATGAATGAATGGCATGTTCAGTGGGACCTTTCATGTCAAGAACGTTTAACAAGTTCCCAGCATGCTCATCCAGCCTGGCCACCTGGCGCCGTGACATGGGTTGTCCCCTCCATCCAGGCTTGCAGGGACGCCTGGACCCGTCTTTGCACAAGGGCTCTGGGGCTCTTCATATCCCTCGGGGGGCTGTGCCAAGGGCAGCTGCTTTCCCACCCAGTTCACTCCTTGGTTGAGTCTCTGCTTTTTTTCCAAAACCTTTCCACCTGGCTCAGAGCCAGGCAGGCCTCTAAGTCACACTCAGAATTTCCATGACAGTAAATAGACCAAACGAAGCCCTTCCCAGCCCCTGAAAGCAGTCTCTTCCAGCCCCGCCGCGTCTGGCAGCATTTTTGTTCTCCCCATTTTGCTCCAGGCCTGTGGAAGGTCAATGACTCCTTTAAAAATAAGGAAAACATGGACAAGTGCCCAGTTCCTAACCTGCTGACAGTGCAGTTCTCTGCAGCAGCCCACAGTCCCCCGCTGCAGCCTGCACAGTGATTTCTCACAGAGGCCTGCAATCCATTATGCTCCAGCCCACTGCTGCATTCAAATGTAAAAACAGATCCTTGGATCAACACCCTATAAAAAGCCAAGAAAAATGTGGTAGTGTTGTTTCCTGGCTCCAGCCAAGAGCTTGCTGAGGGAGGAATCCTTTGCGGAGCCTGCAGCCCGGTACCTGTGTGGTTTTCATGGTAACTTGATCCGTTCAGAATCCCCGGAAGATGTGGAGGTTTCAGGTATTAGCACCCTGGTCCTGTGTAGACGAGAAGCGAAAGATGCCACAGGGACCAGTCACCAAATTATTTTCACGGAATTAGGGCTCTGAGGGGGAGACACTTCCAGGTCTTTCATTTCATCCAGCTCCTCCTGCTCCAAGTCTGGGCTGAACCATTCTGGAAGATGGCACGTTAAAATCTCTGCACAAAACATGCTCCCCAGCTATAAAATGCAGCCACCTTCTTAAAATAAAACAAGCTGGATGCCCAGAGATCCTGGCCAAGCCCAAACGAAAACAGTTTCCTGCCTCCCTGGGCATCGCTTGCCATCGGTGCCTAAAATCCACACTGGAAGTATGTTTGCGGACCAGGATCAGTTGGGATATTTGAAGATTCATAAAGAAGACACCCTTATTCTCCTTCCTGTCCGCTTGTCACCTTCCCGCCCCGCCTCCCCCCCCCCCCCCCCCACCCCCCGCCGGCCTCTCCTCCCCTCTCCTCCCTGCCCTTCTCCCTCTCCCCAAGAATGCCTTCAGGAGGCCAGGAGTGTGAAGTGTCAGGAATAGTGGGACAACAAATTAAAAACAACAACATTTTGATTGATTTCAGAGAGGAAGGGATACAGAGAGAGAAATAGAAACATCAATGATGAGAGGGAATCATTGATAGGCTGCCTCCTGCACGCCCCCTACTGAGGAATGAGCCCGCAACCTGGGCATAGGCCCTGACCGGGAATCAAACCGTGACCTCCTGGTCCATATAGGTCGATGCTCAACCACTGAGTCACACCGGCCGGGCACAAGTTTTAATCTGTTCTGCTGGACGGTCACCCTGGCTCATCCCTGCCCCGGAGGATGGCCACATTGCTGTCCACATTCTGTCTGCTCCATGCGTGCACCTACTGGCAGTTACCTTGCTGAGATCATTGTTTTTCTCTTCTGTATTTTTAGCACAGTGTGGGCCTTGCAGCAGGATGAGTAGCTCAGACCCTGTCTTAGCTTTTCAGAGTGCAGCAAGCCTTGCTTTGGCTGAATGTGTGGAAGTAACTTTCACTGTGCAAGAAGATTTACTTCATGTGTGCTTTGGCCGAATACACGTGGAGACTTTGCTTTTTGTCTGTGAGCTCACATGCTGCCAAGTACATATTTATCTGGATAAACATACTCTCACGTAACACATGCACACACACACACACACACACACACACACACACACACACACACTTCTCCCCAGTTTAATTTTTATCTAAATCGAATCAACCTTAAGTATCAAATCCTGTTCCTGGTCTAAAATTTTGACTCATTCACTGACTTGTCCTTGGGCTGTGGTCAGGTGTCAGTGTCTGTATTACATTATATCCCCAGTGCCTAATGCAGCACCTGGCACACAGTAGACAGTGCATACTGAATGAATAAAGAGACAAATGGGCAAATAGTTTCCAGATTGATATCCAGGTTGCGGGGGGGGAAATCTAAGAAGGGAAGAAAGGCCACAGAAACACTGCTTTCTGTTTCACCTTCTGACATTGACTTTGGGGAATTAGAGGGAAGGGAGGTATCGCCGTGTGCTAGAACGTGCCTGCCTTCTCCAGGTCAGCTCAGAGCTGTGTCCTTCATGTCATGTAGGTTTCAATTGAACTGTCCCTTTTCAGACAGCCTTTCCTGGCTACCTTGTCTAAAGAAGCCTTCCCAGCACCTATTTTATCACCTTCTCTCTCACCACCCTGCTAAATTATCTTGACAGCCATTTTCCCCATCTGAAATGATTTTATCTTTCTGTTTGTTTATTTATTGTCTGCATTCCCTCGTTCTAGAAAAGTGATTTCATGACTGTATTTTTATTTTGGTATCCTTGATGCTTAGGACAGTGTCTACCAAGGATCAGCTATTCAATAATGACAGATTCACAGGCTGAGTAAAGAACCATATTCTGCCTGGTCACAGGCACTTGGAGGGAGCACTTAATAGGAAGCAGGTCTAACATGGATGCTCAGCTCCTCCCAAATCTCTCCTTTCCCTTCACCTGCTTCCCTGGCTGAACCCTGGAGTGCCTCACACTCTCCATCCTTGACTATCCAGCTTTCCCGTCTGAGCCCGAGCAGCTGGTGCTGATCCCCAATGCCCTTGCTTTCTGGCTTCCACAGCTCCTCTTGGGGGGTGCGAGCTGGGAACTGTGTGCCTCTGACATGTGGCCACCACTGCTCCCATCAGCATTACTGCTGAGCTGATCCTTCCCTGCCTTGTCCTGCTCACTGACTTTAAGCTGGGGGCCCTTTCCCACCCTCGCAGTAGGAATGCGTGGAAATGGAGCTCTCACACCCAAGGGGGCTGCAGCCTCTGGGTTGAATAGTTTACATCCCCTCAAAGCTGCCTCAGATGCTGCTTCCTGGCACATTCCTCATCTTCCTGCCATCTGTCTCCTGAACTGTGTTTCCACTTTAGTTTCCACAAAGGCCTCCAGTTTTGACCTCTGGCTTCTTTCCTGGACCACAATGAGGACTCTCCCACTAGCCACAATGTGGTCAGCTGACTTAGGTTAAATGGCCTGGGCCTTCCAGCCCGGACCCGCTCATTTCCCCTCCAGTGGTAATTGTGCTACACCACTCCCTGCCTCTTCCAGGTTTTCTTCAATCCCCTTGGCCACGACAGTGCTTGCCCATCCCTCCCCACTTCACAGAGGCTTTTATGCCCAATGGTACTGCTGCCGTTGTAATTTAACCTAGTCATGAATAACTGGGAAGGAGCAAAGGCATGCCCAGTAAAGTATGGGTGAAATAGGGAAGGTACCTGTCTGTCAGTCACAGCTGGGAACAGGCCATTGGCCAGAGGAGGCATGGCCACTGCAAACACAGAAAGACTTGAGATACTTAAGCTCCTGAACAAGGGAGTTGGCTCTCTTGCTCTCTCATGTTCGTGGCTCTCTCTTGGTCCTAGCTCCTGGCTTGCAGGGCTCCCATGCTCCTGTATTTGCCCACATGGCCCATAGCCATGTGGACCCCACACACAATGGACTAAAGGGCTGCAACCAGCCGAATGCTGTACTAGACCCAGGTCCACCATGGAAAGGGAACTTGGGACACTGGCTTTGGTTATAGCTTTACTGATTCCCCAGGTACACATCTTCCAGGACTGGATTAAGAGAAATGGGACTTTGGAAACCCAAGGACATAATTCCATGAAAAGAAAGCTTTCTGCCGCATCTCATCCTCCCATGAGGGGGACTCCAAAATGCTTATTCTAGAAGTACCCCCAAGAACCTCACTCCTACTAGCAATGAAGAAAGACCATCCATGCAGTTCATTGCTAGCAGTGCCATTATTTTAGTGGTGCTAGATTGGGTGCTTTACTCTATTTCTTATTAAATGATCATGATAATATATATCATTAAATGGGCACTTTCTATGTGCCAAATATGGCAAAAAGCACTTTTTGTGATCTTGTTTAAATACCTCAAAAGATCTTTGAGTTGTGTCTTAGTGTATTGTTGCTCAGGCTGCCATAACAAAATATCATAGACTACTTGGCTTAAACACCAGAAGTTTACCTCTCATAGTTTTGGAGGCTGGAAAGTCCAAGATCAAGGTGCTGGTCAGGCAGATTTCATTCTGCACCCTCTTCTCTTGGCTTGCAGGTGGCTGCCATTGCTGTGTCTTCACATGGTGGGAGGAGAGAGAGCTCTTTAGTGTCTCTTCTTATAAGGACACTAATCCTATTTGATCAGGACCCCATCCTCATGAACTCATTGAACCATAATTACTTTCTTACTCCAAAAATAGTCACACTGGGGGTTGGGGCTTCAACATATGAATTTGAGGCAGACATCTATATTCATTCCTTAATAGTCAATAGGCTGGGTTTAGAGATAAAGAAATGGGCTTAGAAACTTAAAGAGTTTCCTTAAGGTTATACAACAATAAATGGCAGAGTTAGGAGTTGAACTCAGGCCTGTCTGGCTTCAGAGCTAGTCTAATCACTATTCTATACTGTCTTTCTATTCTATGCCTTGACTTCAACCTCTTCTTTACTTGGCATCTCCTATATTTACTCTGGAGTTAGACATTCCTGAATTCAAATATCAACTCTGCAACTCTAGCTGTACAATCTTGGGTGAATAATTTCCCTCCTAGTCCAGGATATAGCATGAAAAGTTTAATGGTGAACTTGGCCTTTCCTTTGCATTTAAATATCATCTCTGTTTAGACATTGTCTCTCCTGTAAGGTTAATAGCAATGATTACTGCCACTAATATTATAAGCTATAACTGTTGATTCTCTATTACTACTGCTCCTTCTCCTGTTCCTCTCCTACTAAAATATATTAAGTTCCTGCTGTGTGTCCACTGTGCCAGGTAACTTCACACACATTATTTCTATTTAGCTTCTATAACAATGTAAGGTAGATATTGGTAACAATCATAGGGAAGCTAAACAAACTGTTGAAAATCATCCGATAGAGCATGACCTAATTAGGGCTGACTGCACATCTGCCTAATTCTAAAGCCTGCTCTCCTCCCCTTGACATGTTTTAGTTTAGGGAGTGGATTTATAAAATTGCTTCCACTTCACTCTTCTCTACAAGGGACTTTCCACTAGCACACTATCATCAAGTAGCAAAGGCAACCTGAAATGTATTTAAGAATTTAGGCAAAATTTAAATTACATTCCCCAAAAATTTGAAGACGTATAGTGGTCTAGCACTGAATGGTAAGGCTCTGAAACAGATAAGATTTGTTTTAAAATGTCATGGTGTATGAGGTCAGATAACCGAAGAGGTCAAGAGGAGACTGTGATTTCATTTGATGATGGTGGCATGTCATCACCCTCGCTTCTGATCGCTCTGCATAAAGCTTATGTTGTGGGATGATTTCTCTGCATGAGCTTTACCTTGTGGGATGAGAGGTAAAATTCTATTCCAGGTGAAGCACACCAACTACTGAAAATCTCTACTGGATCATCTCAGATTACAGGAAAATAATGACCACAACCAGCATCCTGGAAACACTGGGAATTATTTAAAATGATGTGTGGGCAGGAGAGAAAATTTGTGGCACCCTGGGTATCTCTTTTGCTCTTTCCATCATTCCTCTTTGCAAGGACCAGGTGTGCTGCATGCACTGCAGAGGGCTGGGTATAGGTGCTCACATACGTTTCTGGGATTCCCTGCTATGCTTCTTTTCATGAAGAGAGCAACTGTGTTTTGTGGCCTAGGCCTCAGTTTTCGTTGGTGTTTGCATTATTTCCCATTTATGAATGAAGAGCTTAATTCCTGTTTTTGAAAATGGTCTTTTGATTTGAGGAAATGTTGTGATCTTCAATATTATGGGGATGGGAGGAGTCTGTGAGGCTGGAGAAGGGACATCACTTCTTATTAGAATTGCCTGGGAGGCATCTAAAATTAGTATACTCCTTCCCTTTGTCTTGAGGGGGAATGTTTCTTCAGTTGAGAATGACTGCATTCAGTGTGAACCAACACTACAAGTAGAGTGTTTGGGGACAGACATTAGATGTGTTGAGATAAAGGAAAAAAAAAGGGGGGGAGGGGGACATCCAGCTGGTGTGGCTCAGCGGTTGAGCATTGACCTATGAACCAGGAAGTCACAGTTCGATTCCTGGCCAGGGAAGGGAGAGGGAGAGAGAGATGGAAACATCAATGATAAGAGAGAATCATGGATAGGCTGCCTCTTGCACGGCCCCTACTGGGGATCAAGCTCACAACCTGGGTATGTGCCCTGACCAGGAATTAAATCCAGGGACCTGGTGCATGGGATGATGCTCCACCAATTGAGCCACACCAACGGGAAAAAAAGAAATATTTCTTAAATAAATATGTGGCGACCAAGAAATGTCTCCTTCTTGGAAAGTTCCAGCATCTCATTGCATGTTTCAGTAAGTTCCTGGGTCTTGTTACTGTGGTTTGCTAGTGGACATAAAAGCAAACAGATGCTATTCAGGACAGACTTGATGGGACTCTGATCCAGGTAGACTGGCTCTGGGGTTTGGGTGACAAAATACAGCATCCCTAATGTGGGTGAGGAAGCTCAGTTTGGCAACTGGAAGATCAGAGGCTTTGAGAGCTTTCAGAATCAAGTCCTTGGCATGGATCCTGATGTTCTGAAGCCGGGCAGAGGTAAGGGTACGCTTCTACTGGGGATTTTGTGGACAGACGCATGGACAAGAGGAGGCATCAGCAAGAGAGGGAGAGCACTGTGGACACTGAGGCTGGCAGGCTGGTGTGGGCATGTGATGTATCCTCCAGACATTCTCACGTGTAAGGAGGACAAATGGGATAGACATAAATTCTCAAAGCAGCAGATTCTCTAGTTACATGAAAATGTCTTGCCAAGTGACACTTAATGGCTGGTGTTCCAATCCAAAAATGTTGGAGATAAGAGTCTTGTGCTTGAAGTATCCCAGCCCTTGTACTATCAGGGCCCAGAATGGCTGCCAACTTCACTGCACACACTGAAGTCTGAGGGATTGGCCATGGCAACTGAGCTCCTCCTACCATGTTGCTTCCAGATTATTTCTTCCATCAATTCTCCTTGAAAGATTCTCTTTGGTCTCCCCTCTCAGCTATTTCCTCTTCAAGAATCACCTGATCCTTTCAGCAGCGTCTTCAGTGTTTGGTTGCTTCACTCTTACCTCCCTTTTCTTTAGCCTGGCCTCCCCACCGGAACCACATTTCCATCCCAGTGTTGGGCATATTCCAACCTGTTGAGACAAGAAAGGAGGGGAGGGAGAAGAAGCTGGCAGGAGGCTTTGCCACCAGCTCACATTTTGACAAAAAGGCAAGTCACAACGTTTCTAGGCTTCCTTCCATGTGCTAATCTGCACTCCGGGAGACCCAGAATGGTGAATTGCTGCCCTGAGGAAATGCCATTTAAAAAGCCAGTAAAGCCATTTTGAGATATGGAGGGTTATGTTCAGGGTCAGCAATCCACGTAGCCTTTCAAAGGTCAGGCAGATCATGCACGTAGGGTGGGCAGGGCTGGAGTGCTGGGGGAGATAGGAGGAGGCTCCGCTGGGGATTGGAGCAGGTAGCAGGGTTCATAAAGGTTACGATGTTCCGATTAAGCATTAATTCTGTAAACATCTCAATCAAGCACCATATGCAGCGTTTGCAAAGAAGAAAGAGCATGGGTTTTAGATTCAGCAAGAGCAGGGTTTAAGTTGTGGTTCAAACACTAGCTTTGGGCAAGTTCCCTTCCCTGAGTCTCAGTTTCCTTGTTGGTAAAATGGGGACAAAACAAAACCCATTTCAAAGGGTTGCTGTGAGGATTCAAAGTGCTAACACACCTAAAAACAGTTGACACACAGTCATGAATCACTTATTTTTTATTCTATTGGCCTTGTTTGTCGTTCTGCCCTTTGTGGTTTATTCTGAAAAAATTTTTTTTGAAGAATCAAAATAAAGAATCAAAGATTAAAACTAGAGACTGAATCTTGGCAATGTGCAAACCACTGCATTTGAGTGAGTGGAGAGATGATGGGAAAAACCGTCACCCCTGACCTTAAAAAACACTCAGATCTTCGTGTTCTGTGATACTAACGAAGAATCTGGAAGGATGTTGTGATGCTTGCACATTGCCACCCACACCGTGAGGTCTGTCTTTTTTTGAAGCAAAGGAAATCAGAAATCAGAAACACAGGATGCTGGAGTTGGAAGAGGCATGGTAGTCTCACCGATGGAAGAAAATTGAAGACTTGAACCCTGGTCTCCTGGCCCTTAACTTACCCTCAGGCTCATATTTGACATAGAGGTTGCATGTGTGACTACAGAAATGTGTAGTAATAGGCATTTCTGTTGCTCTGGATCTTTCATAGTTTAACACAGAATTGCAATTTAGAAAAAGAATAGCCAGGCTGGTTGAATAAGAACATTTGAATTCCTAAAAGTTTACAAGAGTTCAACCCCAGTTAGCTGGGCTGGATGGGCCACCTGACCACACCTAGTTAGAGTTTAGAAATCCAGAGTGTGGGGAGAGCCTGTTTATCTCTTGGATTCAGTGCCCCCACCACCACCCCACCCCCTACTCCCCTAGACCTCCATCTGCCTGGTGGGTGGACCTGTGTGGGCTTCATCAGCTTGCTCCCTTGTCCTCTGTCTTCCGGTTTGGTTGATCACGAGTATGTTTTGGCAGATGATCAGTGGGAAGGAGGAGACTAAGGTTGGGGTCTGTATTCTTCTGGCTTCCTCCCTGTTGGGTCACTCAGGGCAGGCCTCACCCGCTGAGGGTTCCTAAAGGGCGGCTCTCACTATGCAGAGGCCTCCTCCGGCTTCTGGGAATAGCTCCCTCCCCTGTGCCTTCAGGACCTGAAGCAGTAAAGGTTTCCCCTAAGGCAGGCCCACTGACACTGTACTATCCCTTGGTGGTTTCCTTAAACTCTGTCCACAGTTTTGTGAATAGTCCTTTATTAAAGTCTCCTCAAACTATCCGGTTTGAATGTCTTTCTTTTTCTCCAGTCACTTCTCTGACGATATAGGCCCTCTTCAATTTCATGAAAAATAACCACAATATTTTAAAATTGAGCTCAAGAGAGACAGTTAAACAGCTAAGAATAAATTTACCTTGGGAAAGAGAAAGTGAAATAAGCTGAGAAGTAAAATAAAAACTATCTCCATGTTTTTAGCAGAGAATGAAACTTCTTCTTCCCTGAGAAATTATTTATTTACTCATCTATCATCCATTAAATATTTTGACTGAATTTTTTGGGCATTCAAAGGTGAGTCAGACAAGCATTCAGTTCTCAAGGACACTTCAGACTGGTAGGGAAGAGGAAACAGGCTGAGGAAAACTGATGAAGTTGCAACAGCTGCAGTTACAGGAGTTACCGGCAAGGGTTGGTAGGATTCTGATGGGGTGGGGAAAGGGAAGGGAAGATGGGGGTGGGGAGAGCGGAGAGGCTGGGGGAACTGCGTGTGAGTCATGCTTACAGCTTAGGGTACACTATAGAGGACATGTTTTAGGGTGTTTGCTCAGCTCACGATGACTCTTTTAACTGTGTGTCCCCATTTAGCTTACAGCAGAGTGGCCCCTGGCAACCTCTTGGACCACCTTTGGGCCCAGCACTTATTGTACAGATATTAGGCCTGGACAGGTCTGCCTGCCTGGACACAGTTGATTGAAACCATGCTGGGCCACTCAGAGCCTTACCTCTGGGAAGACAGAACTTGGTCCAAGAAATATTTAAAATTTTGGGGTGATTGGACCTGGAATATGTGAACATGGGAGTGTAGGCAGCCCTGTTTTCTGCCATTAGAACTGGGGGATCTGCACAAATATGGAAGAATGAAACATATGCATAGAAAAAAAAGAGATAAGGAATGAAGAGAATCTAGTTGGCTCTCAGTCCTGGATCCAGAACCTTCTGTAAGCTTGACTAATTTCTGCCCTTGAATGCTTAGGGCAATTTCCCTTTTTCACTCAAGTTAGTTTGAGGGTTTTTTTGTTGTTGTTGCTGTTGTTTTATTATTTTAAACAAAAGAATCTTAATGAAAACATTCACAAAAGGGAGCAGTAAGATTTAAGTTTACAAATTATGTTTGGGCCAGATAGAAATGAATGGATAAATGAATCACACTTGGGAGTAAAAACAAAATACTGAGTTGAATTAGCATCAAAAGGGATTTAGATATTTATGGAAATGCCTATTCACCCTAAAGTCATTTTAGCCCTTGAAATGGGTTATCAACAAATGTAATGGAAAGTCTTCCATGTAGGATATTAAGGACAGGACAGAGCTAGCTCAATAATGATATAAAAATAGTCATGCCTGGAGCAGGTTGAGCATAAGGAAGGAGGAGGATTGGTTGAAATCTAAGACCTTTTGAGGCTACATTCTACTTTATAATATGTCTAGAGGCCCAGTGTATGAATTTGTGCATGGGTGTAGTCCCTCAGCCTGGTCGGCTATTGGGGCCGATTGGGGCTGGCGGGTGGGGAGGGACCACAGGAGGTTGGCTGGCTGTGGGAGATTGGCTGTGGGAGCACACTGACCACCAGGGGGCAGCTCCTACATTGAGCATCTGTCCCCTGGTGGTCAGTGCACATCATTGTTTAGGCTTTTATATATATAGACTTTATGGATAAGTGAGACCTATCGTTTAGTTGTGTGGATTTTTACTATTATGTCAAATGCCAGCATTCTCTCAAGACTGGGCTTCTCTGCATTTTGTTATTAAGAGGAAGTAGTGATGGGACCTGGGCTGTGCCTACATGTATGAGATTCCTTGACAAATGGAATCCCTTCTCTTCTTGCTCATTTTTGAAACACAGAAACAGCCTCATTCTATTAGATGTTGATCTGAAGAGTCCAAAAAAGGGTGAGGGTTTTCAGTGGAATTGAACTGGGCACAAAATTTAGTGGGGTAGGTAATGACAACCCCAGAGGGCTCCAGTGTGCTGAAAAAAAAAAGGGGGGGGGCAACTCTGGTATTAATAAAAAAGAAAAAAGTAACAGGGGAAAAACACTTTAGGAATGAGTAGCCAAGAGGAGACTATGCCAAACCCCATGTGAACTGGTAATAAAAATGAGATAAATTGTAGCATTCCCAAATTTTATCTCAGGTTATTAGGATTTAGAGCTAAGAAAATGGGGCCCAGGGAGGTTAAGTGATTTTCCCAAGGCTACCTAGCTATTTAACGTAGGGCCCCAAGCTAGAAACCAGGTGATCTATATCCTAGTTCAGATCACCACTCTGCACCCAAAAGCATTTGGGAATTTGGAGATAATGTAAGGAAAATTGCTGTATCCAGCAGAATGAGACAAAGCCACCTTTTTCCTCTCTTCTAATCAATTTAGGCACTACTGCTGTCTTGGGTTGTAAGATGATGATGGTTTCAGTGTTTTACCTTGTGTCTATTCCCAGACACTACTGCTGAGCATGCCATAAAATCATGTCTGACAGTTCTGTTCCTGGTCAGAATGCCTGGAAACTGCATCAACTTCAAATTCCTGGTGGAGCCAAGAGACCTGGATGTGACCATATTTAAAGCATTGTATCCTGAGTTGCATGCCCAGCAACTCCTGCCTCTATGAAAATGAAGGCACGTGTGCATGGCCAACAGTTTACCCTGAGGCTGTACAAGTTCCACAGACCCCAATTCTTCAATCTGACTTATCCAAAGCTATCTAATTAGCTCCCCTTGCTCCTATTCTCCTCATAGGACTAGAGAACAGGGAAAGTATATGTTCCCATAGGAAAGATGTGCTGTCACATGACATTGAATTTCACAGAACTGAGCCTCTATTCTGGGCCAGCATCCTGGGCCATTTATTAAAGAGGTTAAACATTTGGATAAGACATGGATTCTGCACTAAGGAGATTATAATATCATAGGAAGAATGAGACGTGTCTCTTAAGAAGGCAAATGTTGTGGAGGGTGGGGTGACAAAGATGTAGAAATCACATCAGAATGGGGGAATTCCAAATGATTTTGTGAAGAATATAGCCCTGAGATGGCTTCTGAAGGATGGATAGAATATTACAGGCTCAATGACCAGAAATGTGGAGGTAAGATGACCCAGAGGGAGGAGCAAGAACCAAGATCAGAAGCAGCAAACTTTGGGCATGGCCAAGAAACACTGGGTAGCTATGGGAAAGGAACAGGAGATGAGAAAAGCTGGTTAGGATCCTATTGGTGGAGTTGGACTTCGAAGGTCTTTAATTACAAAATCTCTTGAGAAAGATGACCCAGCATTTTAAATGACCCAGAGAATAAGGATATTAAGGATAATAAGGGTTAGTGTGTTCATTCAGGGGCTTGGAGAGTGGCCATAAAGAACCACCTAAGCTGGAACAGTGGGAGCGCTGAGCACCAGCCCAGGTACCTGCCTCTGGGGAAACGCAGGAGGATACTTGGCTGTTTTGGAATGTTCCAGCTTACCTTGATCTGTAATGGATTATTTTGTTAATTCTTTTATTTTCTCTCCTCCTTCTTTGGTTTACTTAGAAGGTTCAGTGAATATGGTACAAGATGCATTCTCAAGGGAACAAATCCCACTGGTATTAAAAGCACAGCATTCCACTCCTGAGAGCTGAATCCTGTCCAGTTTGAACCTCCCGAGTAGTTAGAAGGCCTTTTCTTGTTGAAAGCCCTTCATCCTATTTTGAGTCTGCTTTTTTGAGTTTATCCAAAGAAGTGAAAGAATGTAAGAACAAAGTTATCTGCATGACAAAGTGCACTTTGTGAAATTGTTTTGACTGTTGTGATTTAATTGATTGTGTTTATGTTAATACTAAAAAGGTACTACCTATTACCATAGTCTGGAAAAAAGCAAACCAACAGTAATCTGAGAGCTCTTTAGTGTTTTCTTCCCTAAAATGAAGTAGGAAAATGGGCTGTCTTTGAAAAAGTTTAATTTAGACTTTAGGAAAGTTGAGAATGTTGATGACCAAAAGGAAGGCCAGGCAAAATAATCAAGTCCGTCCAGATAGAAAATATGCAAACCCAAGGGAAGAATTGTTTATGTTTTTGCAAAGAGATGACCCAGAAGAGTTGGGACAAGCTGCACTTTGCACTCTATCAAGTCCTCTGTGGCTTTTAAATTGTGTGAGTGCCACTCCCTCTTTCCTACTGCGTGCTCATAGCAGGTGCTCAATGGTGTTTGTTGAGGGGATGAGTTGATTCCTGATGCATGGGGTCATTTTAAAAGGTTCCAAATCTTTAAGTTGATTTACAAGGAAAATAAGTGGATATAGGGGGAATCAAAGAAGTTATACAAGAGAGTTGTAAGGGTCTGGGTAAAGTGTCAGCACTTGGAAAGTTTAAGCAGCTGTTGGGAATGCAGCCAGGGCAGCCATCCTGTGTTCCTAGGAGAGGGAGGTCATCCTCTCGGCCCCAGCACTCAGGCACTTGTTTCAGGAATTGCTGGCTGCCTTGGGCTCAGTAGCGACTTTTGGTCCCTGAAAGTGCACAGTGGTCCTTAAGGCCCGAGGTGGTTTGAAGAGACCCAGGATTGAAACATCCAATTCATTTCAGTCAATGTACCCCTATTTCAAAGGACAACTGTCTTCATGTTTCTGTATATTCTCTCTGTATCTGTGGGAAGTGGCTCAGGGTCCCTTGGGGATATTCATGCCTTCTGTAGAGTTTTAGAGCATGCATACTATGTGCAAACATTTTATTTTATTCATATTACAACCTTATCTTCTTCATTTTATAGATGGTGAATCAGAGAGGTCTCACAACTGACTCAACTAAGGTCACACAGCTAGAAAAACGGCATCACTACCCAGGGCTTTTGCTTAAGCAAGGGACCTTTATCTTTTGCCCCACAGCAGACGCAGGCTTCATCCTGCCTTTGCTGCTATTCCTGCACTTTGGGGTCAGACCCACAATGGGTCAAATTCCAGGTCCACTACTTCAGCTATGAAACCTGAGGCAACTTGCTTAACTTCTTCCAACCTCTGTTTTTTCCCCTCTGTTCATAAGAATCATGGTTCCCCTTCACAGAATTGTCCCTTCCCTTAAAGATAAAGGGTATCCTCTATGTGTGGAGAAAGTAGACTGAGAGGAGATACCATATGCAAGTCTGTGCATGGCAGCTACATCTCAACTGTGGCAGTGATGGTCACGTGGACTGAGCCCCAGATTTGAGGGAGAAACAAAAATCTGGATTAAAGCCTCCAGTTGGTTCATTTCGAGCAGTGGGACATCTTCCGGGCCCCAATTCCTTGTCTTGGAAAAGGCCATCATCCTAACACCCCTCCTGGGGATGCTTTGTGGATTCACTGAGGTTGTGCTTATAAAAGCTCTCTGTGAATTCTAAACATCATACAGATACTAGTTCCTATTACTATAATTCATCTCATTATTTCCAAGTCAGGCCTCTCAACTTAGACCTATTTCCAATTCAGCAGGAGGTCTCTGTTTCCTCCCCTCCCAGGAGCAGAGGATGAGAAAAGAAGGAAAGTTAGAGATGTTTGCATGTTTCCTGTCCACCCCTTCCTGCGTCCTTCCTGCGTCAGTATATGTGGGAGCCTTTTCCACTGCGGGGCCTTGAGCACAGTCCTCCACTTCAAGATGGGCTTCTGCTAGAGTCTCCCTTTTACTTGAGCAGGAGGAGCATGTCTGTTCCCCAGGGTTCATTTTGGGGGACTTGGGAGGAAGGCAGGGGAGAGATGGAAGGGGGTCCTGTAGGTTTGATTACGCACTGTCTCCAGCCCTTAACAATGTCCTTGGCATCATATGGGGTGCTTCATAAATACTTACTGAATGAATGGTTGTGGGGAATTCGTGGCAGGGAGGAGGGCCAGATGTGGAGAGGTGATGGAAAAGCGAGAAGTGTGGCCAGAGAATGTTGTTGTTCTCCCTGCTACTACTCAGACAGGTTACTGTCAGACTGCTCTGGAAGCTGTAACCAAGAGGCCAGGCTCCCAGGCCCATAAACAAAGCTCACTGGCTGTTTTCATGTCTTTGTCTTGCAGACAAATGCATCAGCTATTGCAAAAAAAAACAGCCCAGAAAACGACTGGCAAACCAAGCAGACCTAGAGGCTCAGCCTACACATTCTTTTTTTTTTTTTTACAGAGAGGAAGGGAGAGGGACAGAGAGCTAGAAACATTGATGAGAGAGAAACATCGACCAGCTGCCTCCTGCACACCCCCCACCGGGGATGTGCCCGCAACTAATGTACATGCCCTTGACCAGAATCGAACCTGGGACCCTTCAGTCCGCAGACCGACGCTCTATCCACTGAGCCAAACCGGTTTCGGCTACACATTCTTTTTTCTTCTAGAAGCTCCAAAGTGCTAATACCTTGTTTACATATAAATCTGGCAACATTCAAATGAGGAAGATCAATGTAAGTGCTTTATGTTGGACTCCACGTCTTCCACAACACCTTCCCCCAGCGTCATGGCTTTAGCAGCTTCACAGGGGAAGCCATTCCAGTGGAAGGTTGTAAGCAGTCTCCTTCAGGTTTCTTCCTCCTGGAGGGAGCCCGGCATCCTTTCACACCCATTCTCTCTCCTGAACCAGGCTCTAACCAATTAAGCTGTTTATAATCAATATATTTTATTTTACACATTTGGGATTCGTATCTTGCCAATGTCCAGAAGGATTTAAGGGCCCTTTACCATTTCAAAATAAAATAAGGAAATATGGCTAAAAATATAACAGAGACCTTATAAAACGAGTAAGAGAATAGCCATAACAAGGCACCTGAGATGACCCAATTCTTGCCGTTAATCTGTAAACTAAACTCTGACTTTGTGGTTAGATCAAAAGGGAGCACATGTTGCTTTCCTGGCTCTCATTGTCTGATCGAAATGGAAAAAAAACACAACAACATCTACGATGCAAATTATTTGTGGAGCTCAATCACTTTCTAAAGCTTTAGCTTAAAAAGACATTATTCAAATACAGCTATTCTGTAAACAATTTCAAGAGAAGGCTGTACACGTAACATTTACTGCCAGTAACCTCTTAGCATGTGCCTTAGCATATGCTCTTCCCTCTGCCTGGAACAGTCCTCTCAGCAGTCCACTCATACAGTTAACCTTACTCATCCTTCCATCAGGGAAGCCTTCATCTCCAACCAGGCCAGATCAGTCCCCTTGTTACAGTATTTCAAGAGCACCCGGTATCTTCCCATGGGATCACCTACCAAAGTTTATGTTTACTCACTTGTTAGTGTCCCTGTTTCATGCTGTCTTCCCCAGCAGACATAAGCTCCTTGAGGGCAAGAACTGCATTTGCTTTCTTTACTCCTGTATCTCCAGTGTGTCACACAGTGCCCGATTTATGGTAATACTAATAGTAGTAACAACAATAATAATATAATGAAAATAATAGCTAATAATTATTGAATGCCAGGAGCTCTAAGAATTTATATCTAATTTGTTTGGCCTCAAAAGAGTCCTTTTAAGTGGAGGCTGCTATTATCCTTCTTATCAGATGAAGAACAGAGGGAGACCTCTAAGGTTAAATCAATGTCGCAATGTCACAGAGTTAAGATGCTAGGAGGTGAACTCAGACAGTCTAGTCTCAGAGTTTGAGTTCCTAATGCTTGTTAGGCAACAAATATATGTTGAATGAATGAATGACTTCTTGATGATAATAGAACCCTGGAATTTTGCTTTCTGATAATCTAACATGATAAAGGAATAGGACTTGAAGAATCAGAATGGACTCTACATAAGTCTTTTGAACAGTTTCTCTGAGCTCTCAAATTGATGACTTACTGGAGCATTAGGCCAGAGCAGAACGGCAGGCAAGGAAAATGATTGAATTATCTGAAAGATGACTGTGGTGACTCTGGTGCAGGTGGACCAGTTGCCTGGCATAAAATCCCATACCTAAAGTTTATACAGGTATATGGAGCTAATCTGTCATTTTGTTTTGAAAATTTGAACTACACTTACATTCTTTTCCAGAGAGAAAGTAGGGGAAGCTACATAAGTGTTTGCAAAATTGACAACAAACTGACTTCAGCATATGGAGCCACTGGAGAGATACATAGATAGTCAATATTTTGACTTTTCTTTTTTGATTTATTGTTTATTGATGAGAGAGAGAGAGAGAGAGAGAGAGAGAGAGAGAGAGAGAGAGAGAAAGAGAGAGAGAGAGAGAGAGAGAGAGAGAGAGAGAGAGAGAGAAAGAAAAGAGATCAATTTGTTGTTCACCCATCCATGCATTCATTCATTGGCTGCTTCTTGTAAGTGCCCTGATAGAACCCACAACCCTCAGGTATTGGATCAGTGCTCTAACCAGCTAAGCTACCAGGCCAGGGTTCAGAATGTTCTATTTTTTAATGATCAGATTCCATGATATCCTCTGGCAAAAATGCTTTCTTTTGTTTCCCTGGGCAATCCCACTTTACCAGTTCTTTGAACACATAGTTCTGCTTGTTCTTAGAATCAGACACTAGGTCAATGTTTTGGGGAATTCATTCCCTGTTAGCTGTTTAGACAACTTAGTGTAATTCTCTGTTGCATCTGCCCACTTTTCTGCCTTTCTGGGCCTGCCCCTATGCCTCCCGTGTGTGTGTGTGTGTGTGTGTGTGTGTGTGTGTGTGTGTGTGTGTGTGTGTTAGGGGTGGGGTGAGCACCTCTCAATTGGTTTCTTTGTGTGGAGCAGAAAGGCAGGTGTGAGCCATGATTGATGGCTGGTTTACATGGTGACAGGAAAAACCTGCTGGCGGTGCATTTTCTTTTCTGCCAGAGGCCCAATCCGTTCCTTCTACCAGGACTTCCTTGTTAGAGAACTCCTTAGAGCTGCTTCCCTTGGAATTCTTGACTACATTTTCAACTGTCAAATATGAACGCATTTAAAAATATATATTAATTTGATTCAGATCCTGAGGGGAGAAACAATAACTGAGGTCTTGAGCAATTTTTGCTTTTTATTTCCATACTGAGTTGCACATTAGACTGTGGTATGAGCTAGCAGTCCTGAGGCCGGGGTATGTATCATAATGAGTAGGGGAGACCTCCCAGAACCTCAGTCCCCTCCCCCAACCAACCAGGGCTGCCCATTCAGAGGGTGTGTGGGGAGAGAGGCTGGGGGATCTGTGCTAACACAAACAAACAATTACTTGGCAGGCAACTGGGATGTACAGCCCTAGATGAGAATCTCTGCTCCTGGTGGTGGGGCTGAAATTAACAATCGTCATTTTCATCCCACTGCTGCCACTGTATCCATCTGTCCTGTCACTCCACAGAGCCTTACTAAGCACCCACTATGTGCCACTGAGGACATGGGACAGGCACAATCACTGTCTTCATAAAGCTTACATTCTAGTTGGGGAGACAAATAACAAAGATGATGAATCAGCAACATAGCTTTGCTATTGCTGCTTTCCAAGGGGAACAAAATACCGTGGAAGATGCTTTTATTTTCTTACACCCCAGCTCTCGATTTCCCATCTGGATTTCATTCCCATCTTGCTGATTGTCCTTTTGTGGGCCCAACTCCCCCAAGCTCACCAAGTCTAGTGGAAATATTTTAGCCCTTATCTTTCTTGGCCATACCAGGCATTATTTGGTCTTTAGGTAAATTTTGAGGTAAGTATTGTGCTAAGTCCTTTATATATGTTTGTGTTTTTTTTGTTTGTTTGTTTTGTTTTTTAATTCTCACAACAACCCTAAGATAGACAGTATTATTATTCTCGTTGAGAGATGGGGAAACTCAAGCACACCAAAGTTAAGTAACTCGCCCCAGGTCACACAGCTGGCAAGTGGAAGCGTGGGGATTGTCTTCACCATAAACTCTCCGCTTTTCCATTCTAGGTTTTCCTGTTCACCATTCCACTGCTTCTTGGATTCCTTCTCTGATCATTCATTCCCTACAGCTCCCAGGCTCATCTTCCTCCAGCAGCCCTGCACATGTTGGCATCGGTACTTGCTCTCTCATCCCACACTCTCCCCAGACAATCTCAATTCCTCTGTCTTTCTCTATTGCCTACATCTCTGGTGTCTCCCAGATTCGCACCGCTGGGCCAGACGTCTGTTTTGACTTTCCAGTGACCTAACTGGTAGGTACATGCACTTGGATATCTGGTGGACACTGTTCTTTTGCTTATTTAGCAAGCGAGTACCTACCATTTGCCAGGTACTATGTGGTTATTGTGGATGTTCTAGTGCAGTAGTCGGCAAACTCATTAGTCAACAGAGCCAAATATCAACAGTGCAACGATTGAAATTTCTTTTGAGAGCCAAATTTTTTAAACTTAAACTTCTTCTAACGCCACTTCTTCAAAATAGACTCGCCCAGGCCGTGGTATTTTGTGGAAGAGCTACACTCAGGGGGCCAAAGAGCCGCATGTGGCTTGCGAGCCGCAGTTTGCCGACCACGGTTCTAGTGAACAAGGCCAGTGAGGTCTCTGGCTCACGAGTTTATTTGTCTAGCAGAGAAGATAGACTGACGGACATGCCCCCACATGAGCTAACACACTGTCTCATCTTTATTAGCAGACTTGCTCAGCTTCCTAGTTTCTCAATTTTAATTGATAATACAACCTCAGAGTTGCCTTAATTCCTCCTTCTTCCTCGGGCCCTATATCCAAGTCTGCCTCCTACATTCTTGTGTCTCCATTCCCTTTTCATCATCACTACCATCTCAAGGTCATTTCTCACCTAGAAAACTCAGTTGGTTTTCTAGTTGGCCCTGTCTCTAGTTCTACATTCCTCAAATCCATTTTCTACATCAATTTTTCTAAAATGCAAATTGAGGTGTGCCTCTCCCCTCTTTACGTCCTCTGGTGGAGCATCTATCTGGCTCCTACCTCTTGGAGCGGTGGATCTTCTCCTTTTGATGGGAAGCCATTTCATGTGTCTGACCCTGCCTCATCCCCTTCTTATACACTCCATGCTTCTGGCCACCGTGATTTCGTTTCAGAATGGGCAAGCCAGGGCCAAGCGGAAACATCATATATAATGTTGGTGGGGCAATGGTCTCACTCTTGCTCTGGGTTCTGAGCTGTCTCTTTCCCTTCTCACGGAGAGACTCTCTACAAAGATGAAGGCGATGCATGGAAAGAAGCAGAGCCAGGCAGAGCCTCGAGACACTGTTTGAGCTCCTGGATTTAATAGCACATGAACCCAGCTTTATCCGTGGACTTTACCAATTATAGAAGTCAATAGATTTGCTATGTTCGAATCGTAAAACTGCCACTTACTGGCTATGTGACCTTGAGCAATTACTTAACCTTTCTGTATATAAGTTTCCTCACCTCTAAAATGGGCATAATAGCCTTAGCCAGTCTGGCTCAGTGGATAGAGCATTGGCTCGATCCCGGCTCTGGTCTGGGCACTTGTGGGAGGCAACCAATCTATGTGTCTCTCACATCAATGTCTCTCTCTCTCTCTGTCTCTCCCCCTCCCTTCCACTCTCTCTAAAAATCAATGGAAAAATATTCTCTGGTGAGGATTAACAAAAAATAAATAAGTAAATAAAATAAAATGGGCAAAATAACAACAACTACCTCACAGGGTTGTAATGAGATGTAAATGAGTTAAGGCATATGAAGGACTTAGAAAATGGACTGGGACATAGTTAAGCACTCAGTAAGTATTAACTATTTCTGTTGTTATTACTTAACTGAGTTTGGTCTTGGGTCTCTCTAATTTGCCATTGGAAGAGGAATACCAAGTCCAAACTATATAACCTGCTTACAAGGCTGACCAGCTCCCTCACACCTCCATGCCCTTAGCATATTTGTATTGAACTTCCAAAGCTCCCCAAAAGTTCATGATGCTTCAAGCCTTGTTTCCAGGTATATAATGTTCTTTCTGCCCAGAATGCACTTCGTCATTCACCTGGCAAAGTCAGATAAGACGATTCTAAACTGCAAGAAGAAGCAACCAATTCAGGACACCTAGGAATTGTGGGTCTGACTGTGCCATTGATTATTGCTGATCTCTCAATAATTCTCAACAATTTGTGTCCCCGCTTTAAAAAAAGGTTACCCTCTTCCTTCATTCTCAAATGTATTTTTCTATGAAAAGTGTTCTATAGATTCATGGACATTCAAGCATTCCTTCCTCAGCTCAAGTTTGAGATCAGGCTAAAACAACGTGACCAGTTAGCTCTCCGCATCTGCCATTGAGGAGACAAATTACAGCAGAAACATGGGCTCCCCAGAGACACAGAGCCGTCTGACCAGATAGGCAGCGAGACTAAGAAATTGGATATTAAGGAGGATGTGCTTCCTTTCTTAGATCTTAAGAGGGGACAAGCAAGAATCCTTCCTGGTCACACTCTCTGACTCTCATACCTGCCTTTCCAAAAACCAGGATTTCTAAACCCTGACAGTGGCCAATTAACTCAACCAGATTTTTAAAAGCAAGAATAGTTCTGCATTGTCTATAATGCCCCAGCCAGGTCTCTAGACTATTTGGGAACAGTAATAAAATCAAGATGCTACTTCCTTATTTCAGTGGGAAGATGCACTCTCTGGGTCTGTACCCCTGAGGCTGTGTTTTACTGTTGGAGTCGAACAAATGTAAATAATTTAAAGCAATACCCCAATAATCTTTTCCTCATTTAAACTTTATTCTATGTAAATTTACCTCGGGCCTGGAAAGCTCTGGCTGTGGCTGAGGAGAAATGGCCGTGTTATTGCCCGAGTCCAGCCCGGCCACGTTCCCCAGACACGGGCTAACTCCTGGGTGGTAGAGCTTGGCTGAAAGACATGGATGCAAACATAGTCGCTTTTTCATTTGCCCACACTGCTATTTGAATGAGACTGTTAAGGGATCTAGATGTGAAAACATTATATACCAGCAACAGACACATCCCAAGTGTGCATATGGCCTAAATTAGACCACCTAAGTAGGCTGTGTGCAATACCTAGAAATTACAAAAAAGAATTGGATAATGAGAGGCAGCAGCTCGTGAAGCCAGCCCACCAGCAGAGAGAGCTCAGTATTCCTAGAAGGGCTTCCTGGGTTGCAGGGGGGGGGGGGGGGGGGGAAGAAATGGAGGTACATTACACGTGAGTGAGAAATGCATCCATCATTTCTTCCCTTCTCTCCCTCCCCTACAATCCATTTCCTCCCAGCTCCTCTATAGGAACAACAGGACCTGACTTACAGCCAGGTCCCATCAGCCTAAAAGATCCCATTCTCTTCGAAAGGTTGTCTTACTTTTTATTTATTGATTTTAGAGAAAGAGGAAGAGAGAGAGAGAAGAGAGAGAGAGAGAGAGAGAGAGAGAGAGAGAGAGAGAGAGAATGAACCTGCAACTTTGGCATATTGGCATGACATTCTAAACAACTGAGCTACCTGGACAGGCAAAAGAGTTCTTTGCACATTAAGGGGATTAACCATATGTCTACTATATATGTTGTAAATTCTTTCCCCAGGCCATCCTTGGTATTTTTATTTTGTTTATTTAATCTTCTAACAATAAAATAATTCAGTAAAATGTGTTGAAGTTTTCCTTTATGACTTAAAAAAGTCTTTCCACCTCAACATTATGTAACTGTTCTCCTACATTTTCTTCTAACACACAATTTTCAACTAAATCTTAAATTTATTTAAATCTTTTTTGGTGTATGGTGAGAACTAAGAATCTCTATTTTCTTCTAGATTGATAGCCATCGATGTCAGCAGCATTAAATAAACACTCCTTTTCCCATTGAGTTAACATATCTCCTTTGTTATATATTAAGTTACCATTTATACTTGGGCTTATTTTCTAAACTCTTTATTCTATTTCACTAATCTGAGCCATACCATCATATTTTTATTATAATGGCTGTATGAAATATCTGGCAAGGCAAGCCTACTCTTATGGTTTTATATAGATATGTACTATTTGCTAGTCTCAGATATTTATTCTTCCATGAGGAATTTAACATTATTTTATTCAGTTTCCTAAAATTAGGATTCTAATTGGATTTGCATTAATTTTGAAAGGACCGATATGATAAAGATGCATTAATATGTTTCTATTGAGAATATGATATATCTATCCATTTTTCCCACAGACTTCAATAAGATGTTGTAGTTTTCTTTGGTATTGGCCCTGTGTCTTTATCGTCAAGTTGGTTTGGAGATGATTTAGTTTTTATTGATATGGTGAAGACATTGTCAAGTTGACTTCCAATGCCTAAATTACAAAGGCTTGACCTCTCACCCACACGGTACCTGGGTCCAGCCCTTCTCTCAGTGTCCCCCAGTTACACACCGACACTTCCAAGGACTCTTTGGTCGGGCCTTGCAGTTGCCGGAAGGCATCTGTCTTTCTTCCTCAAATCTCTGGCTCTCCCTCTCTGTTCTCCAACCGGAGGGAGTCTCCCTGCTGCCAAGGCAAAGGATCATTTTGCGCACGATGACACCTTTGCCCAGCTAACATCTCCAGGCGCCTCCACAGGTGTCCGTTTTCAGGGGCCCAGAGAGGTGCTGGGTCCCATGAGAGGCAGGTAGAAAATGGCTTTTCCCTGACGTCATGTCACCTCTCATCACTGGTCCCAGGAGGCTCTGCTCGGTCTCAGAATCTCCCGCGGTCACACCTGCACAGGCCCATCAGCGGGTGGTCCTCATCCCTCATCGCCTTCCCTGCTGGGCGAAGGGCCAGAGAACAGCTTTTTCTCCTCTCAGCTCAAACCCATTTCTTTCCGAAGTGAAAGTAACGTAGTTTCTTCAGGGTGTAACTTGCCCTGTCCCACTTCTGTGTTTTTAACTCTTTGGGTCCTCAGCACTTGTAATGAGCTCCATTTCAGCAGGAGGTCACTTGGCTTCCTTATAAAAAACTAAAAGGCTGAGTGGGTTCTCCTAGATCGGGGACAGAACTGTCCCAGAGAGGTTTAACACCCCACTTATTGTAACAGTGTAACTAGATCGAATATTGAAAAGTCTAGTTTTCTTCTTCTACCATCCTCATCAAAGTTTTAAAATTCGAAGATGCAAATTTCCCCCAGACCATATCCTTGGTCCTGTGTGCCTCCCCGCCCCCCAGCAGCCCCTGCCAGGAGGAAGTTTCTCTGGAGCATGTAGCCCATGATGACAGCTTGGGGACAGCGGACAGTCCACTTGTTAGGGGCTCCCAGCCTTTCTCAGTCATTCAGGATAATGATACAATTTATCAAGGATCTCACATAGATACCTGATTCGGTCCTCACAACAATCCTAGAAGATAGAATTTATTTTCCCTCATTTTATTGATGAAGAAACTGAGGCTGGGAAGAGCTAAAGGAATTGTGCAAGTAGTAGTGGCAATAATGGAATTCAAACCCAGGTCTTCCTCCATAGACCAACTGTTTTGACTGTTTTAAGATATCTCCTGGAGGGGAAATCCTACTATAAACCCTCAGTTAATCTGAGTACCCAGTCCATCCACTCTCCTTGGAGTCCCGAGTCCTTGAACAACTTCTTGTGCTAAAGCCATGTGGTCTGCCATGTCCCCTTTTTATCAGATGACGCTGACTCTGTTACATGGTATTTATGTGTGGTCTAACGATCTTTATTTTACAGTTGACTACATGAAAGCTTAGAGGGCTTACAAAAGAAAGGGAGCAGGGTTCAGACGGTAACGTACACTGAGAATGAAGGTCAAGAATTGGCACACATCAACTATCACATTCAATTATGGTCAGTCATTTTACTGGTTTTAGCTTGTGGTTGAACATGTATTTGATTTTTTTAAAAATATATTTTATTGATTTTTTACAGAGAGGAAGGGAGAGGGACAGAGAGTTAGAAACATCGATGAGATAGAAACATCGATCAGCTGCCTCCTGCACGCCCCCTACCGGTGATGTGCCCGCAACCAATGTACATGCCCTTGACCGGAATCGAACCTGAGACCTTTCAGTCCGCAGACTGATGCTCTATCCACTGAGCCAAACCGGTTTCGGCAAAGTGTTTGATTTGTAAATGTCTATATTTTGGGGCTTTATTTAACTTATAAATTTATTTTAGTTTCTAATTTTATAAGCTTAAGGAATTTACACTCAGTGTATTTTTGTTTATATTTAAGTAACACTATAATAATAATAATTTAAGTCAACATTAGGGGCTCCATAAAAATATTTCCGCTTATAAGGCTATCACCTAGAGAAATGCTAAAACCCAGCTTCCCTTTGGATGGTCCCCTCAGCCCCGTGAGGCATGTATTCTCACACCAGTTTATGGACCAAGAAACAGGGCCCTGAGTAGACATATGCCCCGCCCACATGAGCAGATCCAGGAAGTGATAGGGCCGGACAGAAACCAGGGTTGAGCCAAAATCTACAGCCCTTTCCTGGAAGCTTCTTCTTAGCAATGAGACTTTATTTCACACATTCGGCAGAAATGTTCTTTGTTAGATGTGATGTGTCTCATCTTAAAAACAATGATATTCAGTCTTAAGGAGTTTAAAAATAATTCCTCTGAGAAGCCTATTTCAGCAAGCCTGACAAGGCAGTCAGCATTCGAATTAGATTTAGTACAAAGGGCTAAAACATTTTTAAAAAGCCATTTGAATCATATTGTGCCCCATGTGGGGTTTTGGTGGGTGGGGATCAGGCGGGTGTAGGGATAGCAAGGTGAGGGTGAGAGTTAGGGTCACAGCCCAAGTATTCTCCTCAGGGGAAAACAAAAGAAGTAATTAGACTAGATCAGGTTCCCAATCCTGGAAGTATGAGAGCTACTTTCATTATTTTAAAAAGTCTAACATAAGAAAAGGAACAGGATAATTTAAGCATTAGGCTTCTTTGTTTTGGCTATAATCCTATTAATTTAGTGAGGGTATCACTGGTTTCTCGTGCTGAATAGAGAAGTTATATATAATTTGGGTTAATAAAGTTAGGAAAATAAATGGACTATTTACTAAATTGCATTTGTTGAATAAATAAAATCTTCAGAGCCATTTATTTGTTCAATCAATAATTACTGTGAGTTGACTAAATGGCAGGCAGTAGGCACACAAAGATGAATGACAGATAGTCCCTGTCCTTAAGCGCATGTGTGTATGTGTATATGTGTATATGTTGCGGCGGGGGGTGGGGGGGGAGGCTGATGACAAACACAGGGCAGCATTCATAATTCAATGTGAAAATACAGCAATGAAATAATGTATAGAAGACTAGAAGGCCAGGAAGATCTCAAGAATGAGACTTCTAACTTGGCATTAGGGATGGGGTGAAGCTGCTGGGTCAGAGGCTTTCTCTAGCCTTAGGAAATGAGCTGAATCTTAACAGGATGAGTCAGAGAGGAAAGGAGTGAATCTTGGCCAGAGGGAGATATGCCAGAAAAGGCCTGGAGGTGAGAAACCACATGATGGTTTGACAGGGAATTATAAGCAGTTTGGTGTTGCTGCTGCATAAATTGTGAAGCCAGGGTGTTTGAGAAGTCAATAAGGGGCCACATATGAAAAGTCCCTTATGTGGAGCAATCATAAAATTTATCCACCCAAACTGGGACACTTTAGAAAATAAAGGGACACTTCTAATAATTACACCAGCACAACAGGTGCAAACAAGAGAACCTGGGCAAATGGCCAGCCTATTGACAAGCCACGTCTCACAGCTTAGATTCCTCACTGAGTGACGGGGGACCATTGAGGGCTTCTCAGCACAGAAGAGACAGGACGAGACTTGAGTTTTAAGTAGCTTCTTATGAATAATGAATTCAAAGAGGAGACAATACAGGAAAAGCTCTATCTTCCAGGTGTATTTATTCAAGAAACCTTGTTTGCAAGCTGCCATGTGTTGGCATTATATAGGGGCTAGGCATCCTGTGTGAACAAAGCCAGAATTGATTCCTGCCTTCAAAAAGTTTGCAATTAGCGGGGGAAGACAGTCAATAATCAAATAGCACACAGATAATTGTAAAAATGCAGATGTGAAAAGTCTGAAGGGGAGGAAACAGATGCTATAAGAACACATCGTAGGGGATGGAGAGGTCAGAAATGAGTAGCAGAATCTGACTTGACGGAAGAGAAGAGGGAAGGATATTCTGGACAGGAACAAGAAGCTACGCAAAGACCCTGTGGTAAGAGATGCAGAATGCCTGACAACACAGAACTAATTGAATAGGAATGTGTGTATTTGGCGTGCAGCCAAAAAGGCATTATATGGTTACAGCACAGTATGTGCTTTTGGGGTCCTTCCCCAGCCAAATGGTATAATATGGATGAGCCTCAGCTCTGAGCTCCTCTGACCTTCTCACTGTGAGTAGCTAAAGTGACAACCCAACTTCTATGCCTCCTCTGAGGAATTAGAAGGCAATGGGTAGCAATGCTTATTTTCTACCTTTATCTTGGATTTATCCTTTACACTGTTTGCTGAGCCAGTAGTAAACTGAGGTTGAACCAACTGAAGAAACCAAGATGAACTCCTCATCTTTTTAGATCTTCAAACCCAGACCTGCCTCTCTTGACTGACCTGGTGTAGGAGGGAGCACAGCCATTTAAAGGCCAGTGTGGCTACACTGAGGAAAGCAACAGGGTGTGAGGCGGGGCGTGAAATCAGACCAGTGCAAGGAGATAGACAGGGGCCAGACCAAAATGACTCTTCGTGCTGTTGTTAACGTAAAAACATCCAAACCTGTGAAGAATTTTTGTGAGTTTATTTGAGCCAAACTGTTGACAATTGCTGGGAAGCAGAATCTCAACGGATTGGAATAATTCTCCAGAGAATGGCGTTTTTTAAAATCTATTTTTATACATTACAATCAAAGGAGGAGACTAGGTGGGTTACATGAAATCCTTTGATGATAGATGAGGGAGGTGGGAGAAAGCAAAGTGGGGGGGAGGCTTTGGGATTAGATAAAAAGTAAAGTGATAGACACACACTCCTTTTACTTAGGTGGCTGCAGGATAGTTAACAGTGGACAATTAACAAGGTAACAATAACAATGAAGGAATTTATGGTCTCTGTCCTGGCATCCAGGTGCATTTGGTTGTGCCCTGAGGGGTCCAGAAAAAGGGAAGTTACAAGTTACCCAGACATTGCACAAGGATGTGATCTTAGAAGCAAAAAGACAATAGGCTCACTTAAGGTAAAAATTTACCTTCATCAGGGAAGATACTGGTCTAGGACATGACTATCCACTATAAACTGCTTTTAGTTAAAGTTTTAATTTTTGGTCATCCTTTGTGGTTACTTTAGATCTTTGAGTTAGCAAAACCACCATACAGGCCTTCCCTGAGCTTGTCAGGTTAGCAGGTGGCCTTTTTTTTTTCATCCACACTATTAAGAATTTGTGGTTACATCCTATGACTAAAGGGAAGCCAATGTTGACCTTTCAGATCTCCAGTTAAGAAGACTGTTCTAGAAAGTAGAACTAAGGGATGGGTAAGAATGGAAGATGAGATACCAGTAAAGAGGTTATTATAGTGGTCCAAATCAAAGATGGTAGTAGTTCTGTCTAAGGAGATGAAATAGAGATAATTGGTATCCACCAAATATTAATTATGCATTTCCCAGTCTACTTTGTAGTTAAATTAGTTCATGTGATTAGTGTAGCTAATGGCATCTGAGCAGCTTGAGGACTGTCACTTCTGAGCTATTCAGAGGCAACAGGTGAGCTGCCCCTGTCTCTCTCTTCCCTAGCTGTGGTGACCTTGGGGAGCCTGAGTTCAGGTGGCAGAGCTCCAGGATGGAGGAGGAATGATTGATTTGTATTGCGTTGTAGTGAGAAATAAAGCTTTGCTGTGTGAAGACACTAAACTTTGGGAGTATATTTGTGACCGAAGCATGGATTATCCTCTTTTGTTTAATATAAGAATAGACACTGGAGAGATAAGAGGATGGATTTGATTGAGAGATATTCTTGTCACAACAGCAGCAGGCCTAGAGAAGATGGATTAGAGATGGAGCTGTGAGGGAGAGAAAGGTGTCAAGGATGGCGCCTCAGTTACTGGGTGAATATTTAAGTGGATGATGGGATCTATCGCTGAGAAGAAAGACAATCAAATTTCTAAAGATAGATCAGATGTATTTATATCACCTCCGAAAGGAACATGAACAGTGGGTAGGATCACACGATCCCAAGTCAAAAAACTGGTAGATTTTTAATAAGTATCCATGACTAGGGACTCATTGCTGCTAATTAGCTATTCTCTTAGGTAATTTGCTTTATTTAACAGGGTCTTAGTTATCTAAATGAATATAAAGCAATAGAAATCTGTATCTACTTTAGAGATTATTTAATTTGAAGAGAAGATGAAGTAATATCTGTTTATAGGATTAGAAGTATTTGTTGGCACTAGTCATCTCCTGGAATATGACTAATGACTCATAGCCTATTGTCAAGAATTCTTAGAAGTAGTTACCAAGGGAAATTTTGTTGAATAATAATCCACTGTAATGATCAGATTTTATTTTTAACCCAGGTTTCTCCCAACCTGAGTGCTATATTAGCTATCAATTGCTACATAACAAATTACCGCAGAATTTAGCAGCTTAAAAGAACAAACATTTATTATGTTACTGTTTCTGTGGGTCACAGATCCAGCTGTGGCTTACCTGGCTGCCTCTGGCTCAAGATCACTCATGAGGTTGCTGTCAAGCTGTTATCTGGGGCTACAAACTCAATTGGGGAGTATCTGTTTCCAAGCGTATTACTCTGGTTGTTGGAAGACCTCAGATGGTCTGTCCCCAAGCTCACTCACATAGGTGTCTCCATAGGGCTGCCTCACAACAGGGCAGCTGACTTCCACCAAAGTGAGCAAGCCCCCAAGAGAGAAGCCACAGTATTCGTAAAGCTCATCTTGGAAATGACATCTCATTACTTCTGCCTTATTCTATTCATTAGAAGCAAGTCAATTAATCCAACGGGAGGGGATTTTACCAGAGCCTGACTAACAGAAGGTAGGAATCATTGGGGGACCATCTTAGAAGTGGCTTGTCACACCAGTGGCTTGGCTTATATAGAAGAAAGAGTTTATCATCCTATTTGGCTGGCAAGAAGTGTTACTGTTTTCTTTTCATCAAAGGTAAGCAGCGATGAGCTACCAAAGTGATGAAAATTTCAGGTGAATTATGTAAATTCCTGGCTCATTGATATTTTGTCCAGTTTATCTTGGGCTAAGCTCTCAAGAGATTAGATAGCTCAGATTTTTCTACTAAAAACCCATGTTACACAGGTAACGATTTGCCACATTTCTGGAATGTTGTCTTTCATGAGGTTAGATCCATGGTACCCAGAGTCTTGCCCAGGGTACTGGGAGAGTCTATGGGGTCCCAGGCACTTGTTCCTAGCTTAGAGAAAGGGGGTGAGCTAAAATGCTTTCTTCCTAATTAGCAAGTCCTTGTGCTGACAAGGAACTGAGATGGGAACAAAAGGGTCTTTTTCTTTCTTTTAAAAATTCTTTTGCTGTGACCCATCTTTGGCTTTTTTTTTTTTTTTTGCAATGTAATATAGCAAGTGGTTATAAACGTTTGGATTCTAGAGAGTGATAGCCTAGAGGAAAGTCTCAATTATGCCTCTTACTAGCTGTGTAATCTTAGCTGAAGCTTTCTGTAACAAAGGGAAACCGTCAGTGTTTACCACATAGGGTCGTTTTGAGGAGTAAGTTAATGCATGAAAAGCACTTAAACTACCTGACACACAAAAGACACTAAAAAAAATATTCAGTATCCTTATTGCTCTAACTCTTCTTGTGTCAAAGATGTTATCTGTCTGAGATGCCATACAGCACTGCAGGCAAAGCTATGAAAGAGTAGAACAAAAGCAATGATTCTTCCTTCCTCTTTACATCCTGTTTGCCCCCAGAATCCACACACTTTACCAGTTCCTCCTCCCACTCCCCACCCTCCTCCTCCTCCTCTCTATCCTCTTCTCTTCTTCTTACTTTTTAAAAAATATATAATTATCTTTCATTGTATGGCACAGAATTAGAATTTCAATAATTATTGTGTTAGATGTATGAAAGGACATGAGAATATTTGTATGTGTGTGAATATATAAATGAAGAAATAAATTGCCTTCCTCTTCCATCTCTACCTGAGAAAATACTCTTTTTTAAAGATCCATTTAAATTATTACCATGTCTAAAAATGTCTTCCTAAGTCCCCAACACATGTGATCACTACAGTCTCACTTTCTGTAAAAAAGAAAAAAAGTTTTTATTGGAGAGAGAGAGGGGGGGGGTGGAGAGAGAGAGCGAGAGAGAGAGAGCGAGAGAGAGAGAGAGAGAGAGAGAGAGAGAGAGAGAGAGAGAGAGAGATGACAGGCACTGGGGATGTGCCCTGACCAGAATTGAACAGGTCACCTTTTGGTGCACAGGGCTATGCTCAAACAACTGAGCCACATTGGCGAGGGCCCTGTCTTGATTTCTATAAACAACCTAATTGTATTTCCCTTGAGATAGTTGATATACTATATTCAAGTTTTCAGCCAGTGGAAAGCAGTCACTGCTTTCAGAATAGCCAAAGACCCCTTCATCCTGATTTCTCTATGCATACATCAAATCCTATTTAGTAAAAGAAACACTCGTAAAACACTTTGTCCTAATAAGTTGGCAATTCATCAGCCACCCTGATGAGTCAAATGGAAAATCCCCTAAATGTCACTCCTCCGCTGGGGAGTGTGTACCACTGGGGGTTGTATGGTGGCACCTCAAATTGGGGCCAGGGCATAGTTCCTGCTTAAAACCCACTCTCCTGAAATTCTTGAACACATCCACTTCTAAAATTAGAGAGGACAACTAGCAGAACAACTCGGCAGTGTGTAAGGAAAGGGATGAATGTTTCCCAAGGAGGAATTTCTAGGACATCAAGCCACAGAACAGGAAAAAATAGGACAAATAGAACAGGCCAATCAAATGGAGAGTTCACTCCCTCTAGCCTGAAGGCACCTTATGTAGAAAATGTTATTTATAAAAACACGAGAAACAAAGAGTAAATAAACTCAATGGCATGATAGGACTTTTCAAAAATGATTAAGAAATATTTATCATGATTTTTAAAGCATAAAAAGTGTAATGTTCTTTCCACTCCGGGTTTCTGTCAAACTCGACTGTAGTGGATGCTGTGGTGTGCCACTCAGATTCCTCCTTCAGGGTGACCCACACTTCCCCAGCAGTCAGGGGTGCTGCCTACTGACCACTCACGATTGAGTGATGAACTACCCTTGGTGGAATGGAGATGCTTTATCCAAAGTTTTGCACTCTCCCTGTGGGCAGCCTGCATCCAATTGATGTGGAAGCACAAAAGACTGCCCACTTGGCTCAACTCACAGCAACTCTGAAGGTAAAGCTGAGGTCTCTGTTGCAAATGAATTGTGGTTCAACTTCTCCCTCTACCTCTTTCTTCAGCACTTGCTTCCTCAGGGGTGCTGTTGAAGCTCCTGCTTGCAGATCTCTGCCTTGTGCTCTATTTCCAGGGAATAAGCTTAACTCCCCTATGTTCTATTCTATGTAATCCTATATAATAAAGAGGTAATATGCAAATTGACCACCACTCCAACACACAAGATGGCCGCCCCCATGTGGTCAAAAATGGCCACGCCTATGTGGACACAAGATGGCCGCCACAAGATGGCTGGCAGGGGAGGGCAGTTGGGGGCGAACAGGCCTGCAGGGGAGGGCAGTTAGGTGTGACCAGGCCAGCAGGGGAGGGCAGTTGGGAGGGATAAGGCCTGCAGGGAAGGGCAGTTAGGGATGACCGAGCCAGCAGGGTAGGCTGGCAAGGGAGGGCATTTAGGAGTGACTGGGCCAGTAGGGGAGGACAGTTGGGGGCGACCAGGCCTTCAGGGGAGGGCAGTAGTGGGGGACCAGACCTGCAAGGGAGGGCAGTTGCGGGGGACCAAGGCCTGCAGGGGAGGACAGTTGGGGGTGACCAGGCCTGCAGGGAAGGGCAGTTGGGAAGGACCAGGCCTGCAGGGGAGGGCAGTTAGAGGCAACTGGGCCAGCAGGGGAGGGCATTTAGGGGTGACTAGGCTGGCAGGGGAGCAGTTAGGTGTCAATCAGGCTGGCAGGGGAGTGGTTAGGGGGATGATCAGGCTGGCAGGCAGAAGCTGTTAGGGGCAATCAGGCAGGCAGGAAGGTGAGTGGTTGGGAGCCAGCAATCCTGGATTGTGAGAGGGATCCCAGATTGGAGAGGGTGCAGACTGGGCTGAGGGACACCCTGCCCCCTGCCCCCCGCCCCCCCCCCCCCCCCCGCAAGAATTTCGTGTCCCAGGACTCTAGTAGTTAATAAATTTACCACATGTTTAGAACCTGTGCTGACAGCACATATTCATTCTTTCATTTAACCCTCACAACAGCCCTATGAAGTAGTATTTTTATCCCCATTTTACAGTTGAGAATATTGAGGCTCAAGAAGTTTAATAAATTGCCTAAGGTAGAATAGCTATTAAGCAGCAGAATCAGAATGCAAGTCTCAGTGAGGATTAAAGGACATCACATTTTCAAACTCCTTATACGGTGATTGGCACAGAGTGTTAAGTAAATGGTAACAATCATTATTATTGTCAGGCAATCCTAAGCAGAGATTTTTAGCAAGCTGGACCATTTACCAGGAGTTAAAACCAGCTAACATAATGTACAAATCTACACCCCAGCGGTTATCTAGAATATGATGAGAAATGAGTAGGCAATGGCCAAGTGGGGTGATTGCATTATAAGTAATAACAGAGCCAGCTGTTTATCTTGTCACAGAGGCATGTGGCTGCTTGGGGAATAAACAGGTTGCTGCTGGAAATGTAATATCTTAAAAAAGCAGCTAGACTTTATTTTTTTTTTAAAAAGCAGCTAGACTTTAAAAGACAACCTGTTCAATAGAGTGGCATTCTCCCCAGTCCCTAGCACAGAGTTTGGCACTGAGTATGTGCTTTAGTCAGTGTTTATGAACTGCTTGCATCTGATTGGGGGCAAAATTCACTTGCCCAGTTTAGAGGCAAATAATGAATATCTCTGTAAATTATAATAATGAATATTTTGTAAGCATCCATATATTGCTCAGTGCTTCATTTATTTCATGCAAAAATTGGGGGGCTATGCTACATTTAGAAGCTCAATTTAAGCCTATCTTATTGAATTTTAACAAAATAAGGAGCCCATATTTAAACTGATGCTGCTGGTGTGTGTGAGGAAAACATATTTCATCTCTGAGGACTAAGGGGGTCCTCAGAGCCTTTCCGTGGCCTTGATGGACATAGCCATAGAGCCTTGAAATGACAACCAGCTTTAAGTTGTAGGTCCAGAGCTAGTAGGCTGTATGACAGGTTAAACTAGGTTAATTTCCACCACGTCTACTCATGTTTTCTGGTTGGAATTAGTGGATGCAAATCAAACAGCTTATTCAATTTCTATCTTAGTGACAATGCCATTCTAGTATTATGAGGGAAAGAATCAAGAAGAAGATAAATCCAAAGTGTTCACGAGGAGAAAGCACATTTCAAGCGGCTCGTTCATTCATTCATTCAACACTATGGAGAGGCCAGCAGTTACTGAGCCAAATACTAGGCATAGAAAAAAAGAGAAATATCACACTATTTCTGCCCCTGAGGCTCCTACAGGGGTTCTCTCATGTAAACTATAATTACAATAATGTGTGGTAATAAAGAAATATAATGGGTGTGTATGCAAATGCTCAGGGAGCCCGGAAGAGTGGGGAGGTGGAGAAGGCGTCACAGAAGAGCGGGCGCTTGGCAGGGGGCTGGAAGGATGAGGGAGAGTTTGCCAGGAAGATAAATATCAGGAGAGAATTCCAGGCCAAGCTGTGAAGACTTGAGAAATGATACCCATAGGTATAACCCCCGTCCCAATCAGTTTGAAACTGATCTTCCTTTAGTTTGCTGATATCTGAGATGTTTCTTTTAGCCTTTCTGCTTCCCAGACCCAGAATTTGTTGGGTCCAGTTCCACAAGTTTCCTACTGTAAAATGAGGTGTTGAATGAGATGGTCTCTATAGCTCCTTCCAGCTGGAATATTCCATGATCCTATGATTCCATGATTTTATTCCAGCTCCCACTCCTCTGGAGAATTAATTCCTTCTGCTCCCAACTCATTATTTACCTTCTGTTTTTCCTTTCTTCTTCTCTTAGATAGATTCCTTTGTTCACATGCCATTTCCACCTCTGAACAGGGTCAACCTGTTGCTTGACTATTGGTTTCTTTCTACCTTGCCTATCTCTAGAGATTATTTGCCCAATGGAAATGGACATTTTTAGAGCACTAATGTTGAGATGAATCTTTCCAAAGGTCAAGAGGGGCCAAGAACAATACACTTCTGCCAGACATTTTGGCAACTCCAAGTTATCAATTAATTGGATACTTATTTAGCCTTTCTCATGAGCCAGCAGTGTGCTAGGCACAGAAGAGTATATAGAAAAGAATAAGAAAGAACACCTCCATTAAGGCCTTACAGTCTAGTAGGGGAAGAAAGTAAGTCCACAATGACTACCACACAAAAAGGAGCAATTATAACTCGCTTAGTGCAAAGTTAACTTGAACAACGGTAGAAAAATGCACTGAAATGTATAGTGAATTATTTGAAGCATGTAGAAAAAAACAACATAGTAATTTTTAAAAGTAGATGATGGGTAATCATGGTATTTTGATGGGTGAAAGACAGAGATACAGTTCTCAACCTTTTCTGCTCAATATAAAGAAAAGGAAATGGAAATAGCAGGGAGAAGAAGAAAGCCATTAGGAGGAGAAACCACTTGACCCTTTAGTGAAAAGTCCTAGAGAAAAGATAAGCATACAAATGAGAGTGGCAATACCCTGTTACGTGCCTATCATGTTGAGATTTAACCACATGCTTTAACATAGGTTGTTCATTTGTTCCATACCTTAGTCAATGGCATCATCACTTCCAAGCCACAGGCTGCTGAATTGCAATGATGAATATCTCTTGAACTATGTCCTACTTTCCATTTCTATTGCCCTGTCTGAGGTTAGATGTTCTCTCTCTCCTGAATTTTAAAAAACAAACAAACAAAAAATAACAGGCTTTTCTGCTTGCTTCTGCTCTATCACGCATTTGGCTCCAGACAGCTTTCTAGAGTGCCTCTCTGACACTAGTTCACTATTCAGAAATCTCATGGCCTTCCAACGCCTATGGGAAAAAATGCAACCAACACTTTCTATAGTTTGGCTTTTATCTGTTCTTTTTTTTTTTTTTGCTCAACTCCTTCATTTGTCTGGTGTTTAAACTGCATGATGTATGCAGTTTTCCTTTGTACCTCTAGGTCTTTGTTCTCTCAGTTCCATTTATTGGACTATCCCTCTTCTCCATTCCCACCTTCCAAAGTCCGACTGCCTTAATTATAAGGACCCAGGAGTAAGAGGACTCTCGGGCCTCGGAGAACAGCTGTTGCCAAAGAAGTGGAAAGCCAAGGAGGTTTCCTCTCTCCCCGTGAGCCTCTCAAATCAGGCTACTGGGTACAAAGCCCAGGCTTTTAACAAACAGGCTTTAATGGGTTTATAAGTGTATGAGAAATTCATTTGAATTGATGGGGCTCTGCCACTGGCATAAAGAGTGACTTAAAGAGGCCTCCTGTTGTCTGCATCATGAGCCTGAGTCTGCTAAGCACTCTTGAGAAAGGCAAGTGCAGGGATTGGCTTCCTCTGCCCACCCTTACACTCCTCGCCTAGTGGAAGGTGAGAAATCGTACTCCCTGGCATTAATTAACTCAAGCTTAACCCCATCACAAAACAAGTATCTAATAGCTTGATGTTTTCTCCAAAACTCAGCTGGTTTCTGCATATGTCGGGTAGCCTTCAAAAATTAGAAACAATATACAACTCTTCATAAAATGTTCATTCACTCACTCATCCAGTATTTACTGATCATATGCAGGGCAGGCATTTTATGTAAAACACACTATCTACCCTGCAAGGATAGATTTCCTGTGACCGTGAGCAATAGCTGACTCTGGTAGAGTCATCCCATCTAGCCGAAGGTGCTCACACTGCAATGGAGAACCATAGATTAACTCCTCCGATCCCGACCTTCCTTTCCCATAATTTCTGAACATTCTTATCCTTTAGTGCACAAGAGGATGGCATGGTTGCACAAGTATTCCTCCTTTTCCCTACTATGTAATTGACCCTTTTTCCTCAAGCCAGTCAGGGTCAGTTAACCCTGTCAATATGGGGACTTCTCTCCTGCTGGTCCATGGACATAAGGGGCCCCTAAGTACTCTGGTGGCAATTGGAACTTGTGGTTCAATGAGACCGTTGTTGTGCCTGCTGACAAGAGTGTGCTCCCTTTGGGAACCAGGGCCTCCAGCCCTATAGAGCCCAGAGTTGTGGGGATGGGAAGGATAAAATCCCCAAGTGGATTATTTGGAATAATAATAAGTGGGCCACTCTTACTTACACATCGTGGTTCCCAGACCCATGGTTCTTCCAATGAGGGTCACGGCATCATATTGAGTTTCTGATTTAATGCATACCCTTCCTGAAGGATAGCACCTCATGCCTCCTACCATGTTCACTAACCCAGGTCTTCCTAGAAGCAGACGCCAAGCTGGGATTAGATATCAGGAAAGGGAGGAGTGCTGCCCTAAGATAAGTTTGGCAAGGTCAATAAGAAGCTCTGAATCTCTCAGAAATGGGATTCCTTAATATCCCTACTGCATACAGTCTTTGGTTGGGGGCAGGCAGTGGGGAGCACCGTTACCCGGAGGTGAATGTGACCTGTCGGGGATGAGAGGTGACATCTGTCAATTACACTCTTGCAGTAGGAAAGCTGAGAAGTACATGGTGCATTTTCATGGCCACCACAACACTGTTCTAAGCACTAGGGACACAGGAGTGAGCAAGACAGATATGGCCTCTGCGACATGGAGCATACATCCTAGTCGGAGACAGAAGCAATCACAGCTCAGTGCCACAACTGCCATGAGGCAGGGCTCTGGAAGGGCTTCCTGGGGAGCCACCTAGAAGAGCAGTAAAGAGCCCAATGCATGGATTGGAATCCAAACCTCCCTCTTTGCTACTTCTGTGTCCTTAGGCAAGCTTGTAACCTCTCTGTGCTTCAGTTTCCTCATCTACAAAGTGGTGAGAACGTAGTACCATTTCATAGGGACTCGTGGTGGTAAAATCCCATAACATGAACCACTTAGAAGAGTTCCTGGAACATGGTGTCCAGGGTGCTGCTTGTTACTGCTCTGAGACTGGAGGGGTGGGCTGGCCAGTTCAGAGCAGAGCCTGGTGTGCAAACTAATCTCTAGTCACTTTCCAAGAGCCAGAGAGCAGCGAAGCATGCCCAACAGGGGACTAGCTACTGTTAATGAATTGTAATGTAAATATCTGTGTTTTCCGATGGTCTTAGGCTCTACAGCAGCGGTTCTCAACCTGTGGGTCGTGACCCACAGGTTGAGAACCGCTAGCAGGGTCGCCTAAGACCATCGGAAAACACAGATATTTACATTACAATTCATTAACAGTAGCAAAATTACAGTTATGAAGTAGCATCGAAAATAATTTTATGGTTGGGGGTCACCACAACATGAGGAACTGTATTAAAGGGTCACGGCATTAGAAAGGTTGAGAACCACTGAGCTATCCGGTGGTGTTAGGTACTGCAGGGCTGGTGCCTCCAAGTTGCTAGGGGAATGTAGACAGAAAAGCTGTTCTGGCTGAGGCTGAGTCCCTGATCTGTCTAGGCATTATCAATGCCCTCCAGGCAGGGAGAATCCGGGCAACCCTAGTGCTCACTCCTCTGTTAGAACCTGAAGGTATTGACAAAGCTGCTCTGGACTTATACTCAGCCAGTCCCCCGCTGACCTGAGTCAGCCTCTCCCAGGAAAAAGGGCCAGGTGGCCCTCACCTGCATATGCAGCCCCCCGGGGCCTGGAAGCCTGTTGGCCCTTTTGGTTTTACCTCTTTTTCCCTCTCTTGTTGCTTAAAGTTTGTCTTGTTCACACTTGTCTGACAGCTTCTATTTATGCTTCAGGGTTCAAGTCCAGATTTGTTCATTTCCCCCTCCCATCTATGAGGTCTGGGTAACTTGCAACATTACCATTGAAAAAAACACACGTTATAGTAACCTATTTGGAGGAGGGATTTTCTTTCTTCCTGCTAGCTTCTGATATTAGAGAGCCCAGGGATCTACTGGCCTGAAGTTTCTGGGCCCCAGTGGGTCTAAGCTCCACTAACGAAATATGTGTTTTGGATTTTTTTCAACCAAGGACCATTTTAGCACAAGAAGCAGATGAACAAAATATCATCTGACTTAACCTCTGACCCCAAATGTGAATGACTGATATTTTCTCCAGTGCTCTGATTCGCTCTGCAAAGTTCAAGTTGTTAGAACTGCTGAGCTCTCTTCCATCATTTAGAACCCTCGTGGGAGCTGGGAGAAGGTACAGATGAGGACATGGTGCCTGCTGCTTCTGAGCCTGGAGGCGGGGAAGGAGGGCAAAGGGAATGCGCACTTACTGAGCATCCACAGTGGACCAGCCTTGTGAGAGGTAGTTTGTATTTATTCTCTCCTTAATCCTCATAACACCCCTAGAGGCATATACTTTGACATCTGTTCTTTGTAGGAGCAAATAGAAATTCAGGAAGAACAAATACGTTGCTCATTATCCCACAAGTAGAAAGAGGCAGATCTGGTATTTAACTCCAAAGCTCCCACATGCTCTCCCCCTAGCCCCCCTACCTGATTTTACTCCTTCTGCCCAATCACCTCCATTCTACTTCTGATCACCTAGCTCTAAAACCTGTTATATCCTCCTCTGTTTTTTCATTCATGTCTAATTGCTGAGTCCTGGCATTTCTTCTTCCTACGTTTCTTGTATCCATTCTCCCTTTATGGCACCATGTGGGTTCAGGCTCCTGTTTTGAAATAACTGCAATAATGGCCTATGCAGTCACCCTTTCTGCAGCCTCCATCCTTGTTATCCACATCGTAGAAGAAATTTCCTACTGAATTCTGAACTTACTCCCTGCCTCCCTGCCTCAAATGTCACACAATCCCAAACCTTTGTTTGACATTTAAGATCCATTCCACTCCTTCTTTCCTATCTCTCATGATTTTCCCCAAACACAAAACCTCCACTGCTTTCAAACAGGTCTGTTGACCATCTCCAGAGCACAGCGGGAGCATTCCTGTCTCATGGCCTCTGATTGTGCCAGCCTCTCTCCTAGGATACCCTTCTCTGTCTTCCCTCTCTTACCGGAAGCCACCCTCCAGGCACCAGTAGGACATGCTCTCAGCCTAACTGGAAACTCCTCTGCATTGAGCAAAGACGGCTGATAAATTTGGCTGCCTTTTTACAGCTAAGGCCACTTCCCCTGGGACATGGTAAGTGTGTGAAGATGAGGACTTGAATTTCTACCGAACTTTCTTTCTTCAGTTGTGGCTATCATCAAAACCAGGCTCATGGTGGATGCTCCATTAAAATGAGTTAGCCGCTTATGAGAATGGACAAGCAAGACTTAGGGAGACATTGTGGACCTATATCTAGCTCGGTAATGCTGGAGGCCAGGGCCAGTAGAAAAAGACAGCCCTGTTCTGTACCTTGAAGCCAGAAGGGTCTCCCTGAATGGATTCAAGAACACGTGAGTGGTCTCCCTTCTTCCAGCCTCTTTTCACCAAGCTCTCCTGGCATGACCGGACATCTCCTGGCGATGCAGCGTTGACCCTCTGACTCATTGCTTCTGCTGCTCTTCTCATCCTTTTTGCTGACCATTCTCTTTACTCTTTTCTTCCACCCTTCTCATGCCTTCCAAAAGGCTACTTTGAAGAGGAGGAGGACAGGATCTGGCATGATCAAGCCTCTGGGAAGTCACATTCCAGGCTTTTCTAATCGGGACAGCTGTCCTGACTTATCCCAAAGAGTTCATGTGGTTCCCTGAGAACATGGGCCAAGCCCCAACATTGCCGGGCGAGGAGTGTCTGCCTCAGAGAAGACTCGGAGGATGATGGTGGAGTGCGGCTGAGTTTTGGGTTCCTGTGTGCTTTCTTTTTGTGTGACTATCAGCCTGCAGAGATCCCAGCTTCCCGCAAACATTTCTCACAAAGAGACAACACAAGAGGATCTAGGGCGGGGAATATGCAGGCCAGATACTGTATATTAAACTAGGGTTGCACTTAAATATTTGTTAAATTTGTTTTCTGGTTTCCAATCTATTTCTTTCTGCCTCCAGCCTTAGCCCTAGGCCAGGGCTAATGTACTCCATGACATGACTGTTTATCAGTATAATAATTCATCTGGTACTATGAGAGGCCTCCGCAAATGTACATACATGGGCAGGGCCCCTCGCTGTAAATAGTAACTGACGTTTGGACGGCATGCTCCAGATTGCAAAATATTTTGTTACCTCCAATCTGTGCATCAGTGCTGTGCGGTCGGCCTTCCTGTATACAGTTTACAGATTTGGAAACTGAGGTAAGGTGTAGGAAAAGAGAACTTTAAGTTATTTAAGTGTTTATTATGTGCCAGGCACTGCAAGCTGCTTTTACACATCATCTCACTAAATCCTCGGAGTCCCCTCAAAAGCAAGGATTGGTATCCATTGCTGAGTTTACTGCGTCCTATGTCAAACACCGGGCTAAGTGTTTTATATGCATTCTTCCAATTACTCCTCTTTGTCATCCACACTGTTCCCATGTTACTGATGCGACAACGGTCACTGAGAGGTTTCATAACCTGTTTAAGTTTACACAGCTACTATCAGGGCTGGGATTCTAGGTCTGCGACATCAAAGCCCAGCCCTTTTCACGACTCCACTGAAGACTTATGCTGACCTCTTCCCCCCCGCACTGCTGCTTCCTACTCCAACAGGACAAATGTGACCTTGTTCCCCACACGCCATGCTGCTGCTAGGTGCGAGTGGGTGATGTAACTCTCATAGGTCTAAGAACAAGTGAGAATAATAAAAGCAATATGGTGAGCTTTTCGTGAAGTTACATGTACTCTATTTAAGAGCTTCACCTTTGTTCTGAGATTAGGCCCTTTCAACTTCTGGGTGTTAAATGTACCTTCTTTTGTGAAATGCTGATAGTATAAGGAAGGAGGGTCTTTTGGTGGTGTGTGTGTTTTTGTTTGTTTGTTTGTTTTTATCCTTCAAAGAACTACTGATTTTTCAAAAATAAAATGTTGGACTCAATTTTCCCTCCTACTCTCCTCTAATACAACTAAATACCCTGGAAATAGTTCAACACACAACCATGAAAGGATCTGAAAGGAGAAAAGGAAATGGGCTGGCGAGGGACCTTGGGACTTGAATAACTGAGTTCTCTGAATTTTCCTTTCCTCTTTTGTGTATCTTGGACTAGGCACCTGAGGGGTCTGAACCTGAACCAGTCAACAGGTTCAGAATTAACAAGAGATGAAAAACACAAAACAAAACAAAATAAGCAAAGCCTGCTTTCTCTGGCCACAGGACTGGGAAAGTGAAGGCCTAGCACAGCACGGACTTAGTATGGAGATAGATCCATATCTAGCAGTAGCAGAGCTGGAGAGGGGACCTTCCCATTCCGCGCACCAGGTGTAATTTCCCATGCTCTGGCAGGCCTGGGGGATCATGGCCCTGGCTGAGTAGCAGACTCAGCCAGACCTGGTGGCTCGTGGCCCATCACTCATTGAGTGGCAGGAGAAGATTCAGGCACCGCCACACCAGTACTATGTGGCTAGAGAACAGTTCAGGGAAAATGTCCTCTATCCCATGAGTCGGGGATAGATAGCCTTAATGCCATCAGACATTCTAGGAAACCACGTTCCAGCCCGGCATCAGCAGGAATCCGGTGGAAACTCAAAGAAAGACAGAACGAAGCAGTCCAGCATAGCATTCCAAGAGCTCAGAAAACGAAGCTTTCATGGGAACAAAAGCCCACAAAAGTAGTCTATAACCTACATGCTAAACCCAGACAGGGTGACCACCTATTAAAATGGAATATTTGAATAGGAACAAGAATCCTCTAATGTAATATCTAAAATGTCCAAAATACAACTAAAAATCATCTGTATACCAGGAACCAGAAAAATCACAACCTGAATAAGAAAAGACAATCAACTATTATCAACACTGAGATGAATCAGATGCTGCAACTATCTGACAAAGATTCTAAAGCAGCCAGCATCAAAGTGCTTTAGCAAGTAATTAAAAAATCTCTTGGGAAAAAAAAAGAAAAAGAAAACATCAGCAAAAACATAAAAGCTGTAAAAAAAACAAACAAATCGAAATTATAGAACTAAAAAAATAGAATAATAAAAAAAACCCTCACTTGAGTGTCTCAGTGGTAGTGTGAAGAAAACAAAATCTGCTCATTTGAGAACAGATCAATCAAATTTATTTAATCTGCACAACAGGATAAAATAGACTAAAAAATTTTAACAGAGCTTGGGGTTCCTGTGGGATAACAAAATATCTAACTTTCATATTATCAGAGCCCCAGAATGAGAGAGCAAGAATGTGGGGCTGTAAAAGAAATCCAAAGGAAGCTGAAGGAAAGAAACAACTTTTTTAAAAAATCAACAAAATTGAAAACAGGCAAACAGAAAAATTAATCAATGAAATAAAATTTATCAATTGAAATAAAATATCAATAAAATTAACAAATAGATAAACTTCTAACAAGAGACAAAAAATCATTTAGACACAGTACATCTGCTTGGATGAGGAAAGCAAGCATCATCTGCAGCAACTGACTTCATTCCTGGTTTCACAGTTCTTGGGTTTTGTTTGTAGTTCCCTTATTACGTTATAATTTATACTAGAGGCCCGGTGCATGAAGATGCATTCAAGAATGGGCCTTCCTTCCCCTGGTTGCTGGCACCGCCTTCGCTCTGGCCCGGAGATGCCTTTTCACCTTCCCATGCTGCCCAGAGGCCTGGAGCGGCTGGGGCGGTGCAGAACACCTATGTCCCACCCCTGGCCACTTGGCGCCTGCGTATGCAAATTAACCTTCCATCTTTGTTGGGTCAATTTGCATACTCACTCCTGATTTGCTGGTGGGTGTTGCGAAGGTACAGTCAATTAGCATCTTACTCTTTTATTAGTGTAGATATTATTAAATCCAGCAATTGTAAGTGTACAATTCAATAATTTTAGTAAATTTATAGAGGTGGGCAATCATCACCAGTTTGAGAGAACATAGTCATCATCCCCACAGTTCTTTTGGGCCTGTTTATAAGTTATTCCCTGTTCCCACTTCCTGTCTTAAGTAACCACTGATTTGCATTCTGACTCTATAAATTTGCCTTTTCTAGAATTTCACATACATACCATCACACACTATGTAATAATTTGTTTTAGTTTTCTTTAACTTAACATCATATTTTTGAGGCTTATTGATGTTGTATTATATGTCAGCAGTTTGTTCCTTTGTTTTGCAGGATAGTATTCCATTGCATGGATATGCCATATTTTGTTTTTCCACTCATCGGTTGGTAGATATTTTTCATTATAATGAATAATTGTTATGAACACTCACATAAATAATTCAGTCTAAACATTTTTTCATGTCTCAGATAGGTTTTTAGGAGTAGAAATAATGGATTTTATTGTAAGTTTATATTAACATTTTAAGAAACTGCCAAACTGTTTTTTATGCTCTATACCTTTATTGTTTTCCAAAATAAACATTTCAAAAAAGAAAACAAAAATGTTTTTCAATTCTATTGCTCATAAAATCCCAGCTAACGTTCACTTTAAATAAAATGTATACATGTTATAAGACAATATAAATAGTTCAAAAAGATTTAAAAAGACTTTCTTTTATCCCTAGGCCAATCTTCCTAAGATAGCCACTGCTAACAATTTGTTTTTTATCTTTCCAGAAAAATTTTCTGCATACACCAATATATTTTTTTAGATATGGGTTAGTGACTCAAAGGGAACCAACATATACATTGCTTTGCATTTTTTTAAATTAATAACATTTTGAAGATCTTTCCAGATTAGCACATATCACCCCACCTCTTTCTTCCATTTTTAACAGGTTTATTGAAGTACTAGAGGTCCAGTGCATGGATTCATGCACTGTGGGGTCCCTCGGTGTAGCCTGCGGGGATCGGGCTGAAACCAGCAGTCCAATGCCGCCTGTCACTTCTGCCTGCTGCTCCTGCTCATCTCAGCTCTGCTGTGCCTGCTGCTGCTCCCACTCCACTGCAGTCTCTGGGCTGCTGCAGCTAGCTGTGAGCCCTGCACCTGGTGCCCGTCAGTCAGATGAGCAGTGCTCCCACTGTGGGAACACACTGACCACCAGTGGGCAGCTCCTACGTTGAGCGCCTGCCCCCTGGTGTTCAGTTCATGTCATAGCGACCAGTCGACAGGTTGTTAGGTCATTTGGGTGTTTGGTCGCTTAGGCTTTTATGTTTATATTAGAGGCCTGGTGTACGAATTCGTGCATGAGTGCGGTCCCTCTGGGTGGCCTGCAAGAATCGAGCTGAAACCCGCAGTCCAATGCTGCCTGCAGCTCCTACCTGCTGCTCCCGTTCATCCCAGCCCCACTGTGCCTGCTGCGGGCTCATGCCTAATCAGTTCCGATCAGGAGAGGCTCGCACTGCCACAGCTGTGCTCGCCAGCCATGAGCCCTGCATCTGGCACCCTCCCAAGAGGAGTGGCATGCAGGATCAGGCTGAACCAGCTCTCTGACATCCCCCGAGGGGTTCCAGATTGCGAGAGAGCGTAGGCTAGGCTGAGGCACCCCATCGGTGCACAATCGGGCTGTGGAGGGACCCTGGGAGGGCTCCAGGGTGTGTCTGGCCCATCTCGCTCAGTCCCAATCGGCCAGACCCCAGCAGCAAGCTAACCTACCGGTTGGAGCATCTGCCCCCTGGTGGTCAATGCACGTCATAGCAAGCAGTTGAGCAGCCTTAGCATATCATTAGCATATTACGCTTTAATTGGTTGTTCAGTTATTCTGCTGTTAGGTCTATTTGCATACTACCCTTTTATTATATAGGATAGATAATTGACATATAATAAACTGTACATATTTAAAGTATATGATTTGCTAAGTTTTAAAATATGTATATACCCATTAACCCATCATTGCAATCAAGTTAATGAATGTATCTATCACTCTCTTCAAGTTTCTTCATGCCCCTTTTACAATTTTTCTCTCTCCTACCTCTTTGCCTCTTCCCCATCCACAGGTAACCACTAGTTCTACTTTCTGTCACCATATTTCTGTCTAGAGTTTTATATAAATGGAACAATGCATTATATACTCCTTTTTCCTTTGAATTCTTTCACCAAGAATAATTCTTTTGAAATTCATCAACATATATCAGTGGTTCATTTATTTCTGTTGCTGATGATATACCATTATATTGATACTAGAGGCCTAGTGCATGAAATTCGTGCACGGCAGCGGGGGGGGTGGTATCCCTCAGCCCAGCCTGCACCCTCTCCAATCTGGGATCCCTCTCACAATCCAGGACTGCTGGCTCTCAACTGCTTGCCTGCCTGTCTTCCTGATTGCCTCTAACGACTTCTGCCTGCCAGCCTGATCACCCCCTAACTACTCCCCTGCCAGACTGATTGATGCCTAACTGCTCCCCTGCCAGCCTGATTGCCCCTAACTGCCCTACCCTGCAGGCCTAGTCCCTCCCAACTTCCCTTCCCTGCAGGCCCGGTCGCCCCCAACTTCCCTCCTCTGCTGGCCTGGTCACCCCTAACTGCCCTCCCCTATAGGCTTGATAGCCCCCAACTGCCCTCCCCTGCAGGCCTGATCCCTCCCAACTGCCCTCCCCTGCTGGCCATCTTGTGGTGGCCATCTTGTGTCCCCAAGGGGGCAGCCATCTTGTGTGTTGGAGTGACAGTCAATTTGCATATTACTCTTTTATTAGATAGGATAGAGGCCTGGTGCACGGGTGGGGGCCGGCTGGTTTGCCCTGAAGGGTGTCCCAGGTCAGGGTGGGAGTTCCCTTGGGGCATTGGGTGGCCTGGGCGAGGGGCCTGTGGTGGTTTTCAAGGCAGCCATTCCCCCCGGCAACCCAAGTGGAGGTCCTGGTATCTGGGATTTATTTATCTTCTATAATTGAAACTTTGTAGCCTTGAGCGGAGGCCTGGGTCGGCCAGGGTGTGCAGGAAGCTTGGCTTCCTCCATTGCCAGGGAAACCCAAGCCTCCTGCTCACTCTGTGGCCACAGCCATCTTGGTTGGGTTAATTTGCATACTTGCTCCTGATTGGCTGATGGGCGTGGCTTGTGGGTGTGGCAGAGGTATGGTCAATTTGCATATTACTCTTTTATTAGATAGGATGTCACATTTGTTTATCCATTCACCCATTGATGACTGTTTGGATTCTTTATAGGTTTTGACTTTTACAAATAAAGTTGCTATGAACATTTGTATACGAGCCTTTACATGAACATATATCTTGGATAAGTTCCTAGGCGTAAAATAGCTGGAATATATGGTAAATATATGTTTCCTTTTCATGTTTAACTGCCAAACCTCTTTCCACTTTACATTTCCACTAGCAGGATATGAGATTTCCAGTTACTCTACATCCTGTTTATGTCTCTAGAAATTTGATTTGGTTCTTTTTTTATATTTTCAATGTCCTTAACATTTTGAACGTATGAAAGGCAATTATAATAACTGTTTGAAATTTAAAAAATATATATATGTATATATATATATGTATATGTATATGTATATATAGATTTCAGAGAGGAATGGAGAGGAAGAGAGAGATAGAAACATCAATGAGAGAGAGAATCATTGATTGGCTGCCTCCTGCACACTCCCTACTGGGGATCAAGCCCACAACCCTGGCATGTGCCCTTGACCAGAATCGAACCTGGGACCCTTCAGTCCCCAGGCTGATGCTCTATCCACTGAGCCAAACCAGCTGGGGCTGTTTGAAAGTTTTTGTCTGCTAATTCTCATATTTGTTTCAGTTCTGGGCCTGTTGTAATGGATTACTTTTTCTCTTTATTATGGGTTGTATTTTCCTTCATCTTTGCATGCCTGGTAATCTTTGATTAAGTACCAGACATTATAAATTTTATCTTGATGGGTGCTGTGTATTTTGTATTTCTGTAAATATTTTTAGGCTTTGTTCTGGGACAGAGTTGAATTACTTGGAGACATTTGATCCATCTGGGCCTGTTAAGATTGTTAAGTGGGATCAGAGCCACGTTTAGTTTAGGGTAAAACACTCCCCACTACTGCAAGCCCTTCTTGAATTCTCTACTCAATGTCCTGCGAGTGATAAGATGTTCTAGCCTAGCTGTTGGGAACAGGTACTATTCCCAGCCCTGTGTGAGTACTGTATACTTCTTCTTCTAACCCTTTTGGAGGTTCTATCCCCAATGTTGGGTTGTTTCTTCACCCACATGTGCTGATCGGTACTCTGCTGGATATTTGAGGGGGAACTGCTGCTAATTTCCAGCGTTCTCTCTCAGCACAGCTCTCTCCTCTCCTGCACTCTCTGCTGTGAACTCTAGCCACTTTGGTCTCCCCAGATTCTCAGCTTCATGTCTTTGACTCAGGTATCCAATATTTTGAATGTAATATAATTTACTTAACCAGTTTCCTGTTGTTATATGTTTGGGCTGATTCTATTATTATTTTCTTATAAACTACAGCCAAGACTATCCTCATACATATATATTCATAGATTTTTGTAAATACAACCATATCAGGAAAGTTACTAGCTGAATGGATATATACCTGTTTAGTTATTGTTAGGTTTGATCAAGCAATTGAATTGATACCCCCTCCCCTGGGAACTGGCTTTTCAGGTCATTTTACTATGGACATTCCCTTTGCTGAGACCACATTTCACTTGTGGTGACCACATTCCATTATCTCCTCTCCAGGTATGCATAAAGAAGCTTCCGCCCAGGAAAAAACCCGCCAAAAGTCCGCTAAAAGCCACTGACTCCCGTCACTGGGTGCTGGAGCCATCCAGGCTCAGCCACCTGCTGTGTGGATGATCGAATAAATTTGTAATCCTTCACCATTCTGGCCTCGTGCGTTCCTCCTTCGGTGACCTAACAGTTATGATAGATAATACTAAATTATTTGTCAGAAGGTTGCATCAACTTATACTTTATGGAAGGTATATAATAATGATTTTGGCCCACAACCTTACCAGCAAGGGGTATTATTAAACATAAGATTTCTGCCAAATCTGATAGGTGGAAAAAAAAAGGTATCTCACTGTTATTTTAATTTGCATTTCTTTAGTCATGAATGAAGCTTACATCTCTTTACATGTTTTTTGGCTGGTTTCCTCATTCCCACCCAGATACTACTATGGGCAAACGACTCATAGGCACACCTCATTTGTAACAACCTGCAGTTTATTCTCTGATGGCTCATCTCCCTCAGCCGCACACATACAGTGGATTTCCTAATTTCTAGGGATTCCTAGATATGAAGTTCTGGGAGCTTGTGCACTGCCCTTCTATACTAATCTGTTTATTACTGTCACACTACAAATTACTGCAATTACCAACTTCATGTGGCTATTGTTGCCTCAAGAAATAGACTTCCTGAATGTCTAGAAATCAGCAATGTAGCCGACCTCTAACTCTCTGGCCATTAGAACTCTCAACAATGATGACCACAACTTCTGACATTATTACTAAAAATCCAGTTCAGATCTAAGCTCTGTCATGTCAAATCATTTAGAATTTTGGAAGTTTCTTGGCCCAGTGGATAAGGAGATCGGCAGAAAAGGACCCTGCATTTTGTCAATTCTGGATCCACGACAGTATGACGTTAGCCTGTATTAACTTCTAGAGTCAGCATCTGCTTAGCTTCTAATACTCTAGCCACACTCATGAGGATGGAAAGAGGTACCCTATAGAACCCAGGAAGTAAGGAAAAGTGGTTGGATTAGATGACTCTTAAGACACTTCTTACTTACTCTTAACAAAAACTGCTATCTCATTAGCTTTCATAGTCATCACATTCCAGATCTGCAGCAAACTCTTGGAATTCAAGAACATCTGCCAATTCGTATGCACTAGTTCAAGACTATCCTTCCTCCTCAGGGTATATCTTAGCCACTCCCTTTGCTTCTAGACAAGCCTTTAGCCTGAATCTCCTTTCAAGCCTGGCTAAGATCTACCTTTACAGGTTCTTCTAACCAATCACATTGTCTTTCCTACCCTGCCTTTTGTGACATACTTGCAAGCCCACTTTTTACAAGGAAGAAAGTAAAGATTCATTTCAGGGAAACCAGCCATAAAATTAACATCTGCTCAGCTTTTTTCCACTGTGTCTTCATGGCATTACTTACATATCACTATAACTGCATTGGCTTAGGTGTAGTAATACCAGTAGCTCTAGCCAGGCACTGTCCTAGTCACTTTATGTGCATTATATTTTACTTCAACATGACTCCTATAAAGTAGTTATTAATCCTGAATTTTTAAGAGGAGGCAGTTAAGGATAATTTAAACTAAGTCAAAGTCATGAAGCCAGAAAATGGCAGGGCTAGGTCTGTCCAACTCAGAGACCATGCCCTCTACATCACACGGCAGTGTTTAATCTGTGCACAGCACTGTGGGATACAGAGAAATGTGATCGTCCCCTGATGCCTTGAAGGTTTAATTTTGCTGGGGAGATGCTGCTGACTCTGATGGAAAATTAAACACCACTGAAAGATTACATTGCTGAGGAGGTTAGTGACTGTGGGGTTAACAGGAGCGATCAGAATCGCTAGAGAAGGCTTCATTGGAGACATAAGACTTAAGCTGCTCTGCGAGGATGCATTTTGAGGAATTAGCTATTTGAAAAGAATTGCAAGGTGGAAGAAAGGTGATTTTGAGAAGAGCATATATGGAATAAATTATGAACTCTGTCTATACACAAACATACACATGCACTCACAGACTCAACCAGCTCACTTCACATAGCAATGCTTCTCACTGCTCACAAAGAGTGAGCTCATTTGGCAAATGCTCATGTCCTTTATGGTCAATTCATTGCAGTTTATTAATTCTTTCTAAGATACTCATAGTCCCAGCCCTGAATGATGCCATTAGGCATTCTCAGTGAGAAACAAACTATACTCAGTGTATAATCTGAGTGATAGGTCTGCAGGGCAGGACTGGAACCGACTATTCCAGTGTCAGAGACAAGTCTGTTCTTCTGACCCATTTCCCCACCTACTTCTCAGCCAAGGTGATTTCTACATCTTATCAAGGCTGGGAGCACAGGTTTTTCCAAACACCAGCCAGACAACACCTCCTCACAGAGCTGTGAGAACCTAGACATGGATCACTGGTCATAGACTATTAATGCTGGAAGGGCCATTATAAATAATTAAAGTAGAAGTTTTCAAACTCCTCTTTGGAACTCTGCAAGAGCCCCTATGCAATGATGGTTGGAAGGTTATAGAGGATGACAAACTCAGGAAAATGTCAGCATTCTAGCCCTACTTCTGCAAAAGCCATTCAGCTTTTACGTACTTAATTTGCTTGTGTTTCTGCACAAAATGCAATTCTGCAACTTTAAAAACAAAGTTTGCAGAGATCTGGTTTCTCTTTCAGGTAGTAGACAAAGACCAAGGCCCAAAGAGGTGAAGGGACCACCCAAAGTTGGCTACTTACTGGTTAAGCAGGATTTAGTTCTCTTGGTTGTTGTAATCTCTTCTGAAGCTTAGTCACATGACATCTACCTCTGGGATTACATTTTTGGCACTGACATTATTACCAGGATATTACTGTCACAGAATTCAGATTCAAAGAGTAATGTTTTATATTTTTCTTTATTTCCTTCTCCCTTTCCTTCTCTTCTTCCTCCCCTGTCTTCTCTTCACTTCCTTCTCTTCCTCCTCCTCATGTTCTCCTTCCCCTCCTCCTCCTCCTTCCCCTCCTCCTCCTCCTTTTACTTGGGTAAAGGCCTGTTCCAAGATCAACATTCTTCCTTGATTGCAGCATGGGCACCAATTCATTCTAAGTTACTTTCCCCATTCCTTTATCCCACTGTTTCTGCCTCTTGCCACCCAGCCATCCAATCAATATACAGGGTGGCATTAAGAGGGCACTGGGAACCTAAAGACTGATTGTATTGGTAGATGGCAAGAGGGTAAGTTTGATTCCTCCCAAGAACTTGGATCTTCCCAACATTCCACCAGCTTTGGCAGCAGCTCTTTTTCTCTTTCCACCCCTGCCTTTGCCAAGCATCCCCTCTTCTACCACTTGAATTAATAACTAAGGCCCTACAGCCCGAATTTCAAAATGCCTAAAAATTGTGGAGTTTACAGTGTTACACAAATGGCAAGTTCAAAGCCTTCCTACATGTTGAGACCTGAGCCCAAGCCTGTAATAGCTGATGAAGTCAACAATATTGAATGGAAAAATGCAGTGAGCAAAACAATAGCCTCCAGGTTAGAATACAGACCTTGCCAGGCATGTGACAGAGAAGGTTTGTTATATGCCCAAGGATGTGTCGAAAGCTCCATTGTGTGACTTGCTGAAGATCAGCACCTCCTCCATAGTGATGAAGTGGCTAAGCAGAAGTGTGTGTGTGTGTGTGTGTGTGTGTGTGTGTGTGTGTGTGTGTTTTACTGAGTTTAAATATTAATAGAGCTCTAGCCTGTGACCTCTGGATAACCTTTGCAAAGGAATTATATCATCAAACATTGGCGGATTCTAACTACATTTAGAACCCTTCAATTAAATAAAAAATTCCTGAGTACCTACTGTGTATGCCACACTCTTTAGAAAAATACCAGTTTATATAAATCAGGAATCAGTGTCCTAGTATTTTCCCTTTGGTTGAAGAGAGAAGACTAACATACCTGAAATAATTAGAACACAATTTATATTGTTTTGGAAGCTACTGGCTTTATGATTATAATTTTCTACATATTCACAAAACTGCTCTGATTTTCAATTTAACTTAAGAGTTTATGGCTTACATATTTTGTACTATGCACTATATATTATAGTATAATTTCATGTGCACAAGCTTAGAATTAGAAAGACCTGATTTCAAATTCTGATCCTGATATTTACTAGGTGCATGACTTTAAGAATCTTTAAAATCTTAGTTTTCTTATTTGAGAAATATGGGTAATAATGCTAATCTTTAGGATTTTGTTAAAATTATGACTCTATGTATGAAAGACACTTAATAAAGTGCTTATTAGGTATTCAATGACTGATGAATGTTATTATACTGGGCATTGTGAGGATCATAGAAATGAGCAAATCATAATCCCTGCCCTAAATTCTACTAACAATTATAAGCAAGACTGTCAGAGCTGAGTAAATGAGACCCAGGACATTTTGCCACTTCAATAGACATTTGAATTTGGTTCTGTATTTGCTTTGAAGGCTAGTCAGCGTTGTACTTGTTTTGCAACAGGCAAGGCTGTTACAAAGGAGAGAATTCCAGCTTTCAACAACTTTGTCATTACTACTGCTAGTCCTGCCATCACTGGAGAATGCAGACGTATTTATGACTCAGACCAAATGGAAATAAAATTCAGCTGACCTTTGGTCATTTTTTATGTTTTAAGTGAGGACATTCTTGTATTGTTCAGGACTCTTAGTGAAAGTGACAGGAATCAACACAAGCTAGCTTAAGCCAAGTATTACCTGTAGAGTGAGATGTCCTGGGGAGTGAGATTCAGGACAATCAGATTTTGATTTGGAGCAAAGAAGAAGTGAACGCATGGAGATGTCTTGGGTTACTGTCCAACAACTGCCTCTTTATAAAAATCCCTCTCCTAACCCTGGTAAACATGCCAAATTCTAGAATGTAATTGGAAGTCAATATTTTAGAGGTTATTCATCAGCCACCCTCACCCTGATTATAAAATCTTTTTTTCCCTTATAATCTGTCACAATAAATGTTTAAGGCTTTTAGTACTGAATTTCAGAGAGAGAGAGAGAGAGAGAGAGAGAGAGAGAGAGAGAGAGAGAGAGAGATGGGGGTATTATTGAGAGAAGGCAGTTGGTCGTGGGAGACTAGCATGGCACACGGGCAAATGGCCAGTGGAAATTTCTGAGTCGGGGACACTGAAGAACAATTTAAAAAGGGAGATGATTAGTGTTTAACTTAAACTTGCTTTTGTTGGCTCTTTAGTTGGGATATTAAACTCATAATTATTATATTTACAAATGTTTTCAGTGTGTAAGAGATTTGTTTATTTTGTTTTGCTTTTGTCTTCAAAATAAAGGAAGGAAATGAGACTTGTTTCTGAGTTGCTCTAGAATGTAACAAAGAGAGCACATTGGCGGTAACATAAATCCTCCAATTGGCAGAAATAATTTTCTAAAAGGCTTTGAACTTCCACAAGACATGGAATAGCCAATCTAACTGATATCTCCTAGGTATGAAATTACTGACTCCAGCTGACCTGTGGGTCACACATGTAAGGCGTCCAGCATAGAATACATAGTAGCTATGCTTAGTAGGTAACCTCGCTTCAGTGCTGCTGAAGTGCATGGTGTGCCCAAAGAATGGCTGCAGATTCCAGTCCAGCTCAGATACCAGCGTGGCCTAAGCCACTTAGTCCTCTTCCTCCTTTAAGTCTTCTTTAAGTCTTTTATCAAGTGGTCAGCCTTCCCTTTCCCCACTCCCACACAGAAACTTCAGATTCTAGAACACTATCCTATATAATAAAAGGGTAATCTGCAAATTGACCCTAATGGTGGAATGACCAGAACAACCACTCGACCAGTCTCTATGAGGCACACTGACCACCTCTTGGTCCCTTTTCCTGGCTGGCAGGCTCCAATCGCCCGATGGTGAACAGGGAACCGGGGGTAGGTGGCAGTGGAGGGTGGGACCGGCTGCGGGCAGCTGGAGAAGATGGCCCTGATCGCAGGCCAGGCCTAGGGATTGTACCTGTGCACGAATTTCATGCGCCAGGCTTCTAGTTATTAATAATCCAATTGTCTCTTTGCAGATGCTTATGGTGTGCAAAGATGGAGACTGGGACCATGCCACAATGATTTCCTCCTTACCCACCTATGAGTGTAGGAGTGCACCTGACACAGAGCAGGTTAATGTATGTAATTGATTGGGTGAGTTTATCATTGCCAGTTGTAGTCTGTGAGTGAGGAGGTGCCTGCGCTGCACTATATAGTGCCTGGGCTTGGGCTGGAGTTGCAGGTTTCCTGCAGGACTTGGGCTTAAGTGGTGACTCCTTGTCACATATTCCCACACACACTAATATCTCTTCCAGATTAACCAGTTCCCAGGCTGGGCTCTTTCCACTATAGCTGGCTGTATCCTGGATTACAATGGTTTACTATACGCAATTAACATGAATCAGATAGTGTAAGAAAGATAAAAACCAAGCTGGAAATTTGAATCAGTGAGAAAGAAATGACTCTCTTGAGGAAGGTGGAAATGAAGATGAAAAAAGATAAATGGATGGACAAACTTATATTGTTCCCTTGGCTCACCTGCCTTATGAGAGAGCATCAGTAGATAAATAGATTGAAAAAGCTTTGGTACATTCACACAATGAAATACTACTTGGCTGTAAAAAGGAAGGAAATCGTACCCTTTGCAACAACATGCATGGACCTGAAGAGTATTATGCTAAGTGAAATAAGCCAGTCAGAAGAAGACACATACCACATGATTTCATTCATATGTGGAATCTAATGAATAAAATAAACTAACAAACAAAATAGGAACAAACTCATAGATACAGAGAACAGACTGACGACTGTTAGAGGGGATGGAGCTTGGATTTGGGTTAAGAGATTGAGTAAAAAACCCTCATAGACACAGACAATAAGATGGTGATTACCAGAGGGAAAGGGGGTGGGGGAGGTAGAAGAGGTTAAAGGGAGTATAAATGATGATGGAAGGCAACTTGACTTGGGCTGGAGAAACACACAATACAACATACAGATCATGTATTGTAGAATTGTACACCTGAAACCTATTTAATTTTATTAACCAGTGTCACCCCAGTAAACTCAATAAATAAATAAATAAATAAATAAATAAATAAATAAATAAATTCTATCTCCAAAGATGGGGGAAAAAAGAGCTCCTATGTCCCAGAAAGATATTGCCAAGCATCTCTTTGGCTGTATAGTCATTTCCTACCTCCCTCCCCTCTGGTCTCCTGTTTGCATGTACTCCTATAGTTGCCCTGCCCAGCCTCCTCCTTTAGGCATTTTAAACTCTATCTCTTCTTCAAGTCAATGAAGCTTTCCTGACTAGATTGTAAACTCCAGGAGGGCCAAGCTCTATCTTCCTTGTTTATTGAATATTCCAGTACTTGGTACAGGCTCTCCATATATAGTGTGGAAGGAAGAAATTATACTAGCCTATACTATCTTTCCCTTGTTTGATATGTTATATACATATTATGTCATGTTATATAATCTATATATATAAAAGCCTAAGTGACTGTTACGACTGGTCAACAAAACAACTGGTCTCCATGATGTGCACTGACCACCAGGGGCCAGATGCTCAATGCAGGAGCTGCCCCCGGTGGTCAGTGCACTCCCACAGCCAACCTCCCATGGCTGGCCAACCTCCATGATCCCTCCCCCTTGGCCAGCCAGCCCTGATTGGCCCTGATTAGGATTGGGCAAGAGGGCCCCAATCGCCTGCCAGGCTGAGGGACCCCACCCGTGCACAAATTCATGCACCAGGCCTCTAGTATAATATAATATCACATTACGTCACATCACATCACATCATTATTATATTATATTATATTATATTATATTATATTATATTATATTATATTATATTATTTGATATTTATAGTCACTACTTAACAGTAGAATTATGGGCAGTTTATTGTTTTACCTGATTTTGTCAATACCCTGAAGGTAGAGTGATGTTTCTTCTGTATTCAGCCCCCTTCCAGGACCTGATAGATTCTTAGTAAATACTTATTGACCAAAGAAGGATCTGTTTAGAGACTTCACTAATGGGCTCTAATTTGCATGAGAATTTACATAATTTACATGTAAACGCAAGACTTCAGGAACCTGCCAGTGTTTTCAGCAGTCCGCATTGTGGTTCTTTGTTAATAACACTCAGCCTGATTGGCCCCTCCCAGCAACCCCAGAGAACCAGGCAGGGCCCTTGGCGCTGCTAAGTGAGACCCAGAGTAGTTGCCACATCCCTCTGTGGAAACAATTCACAATGACACCACCACTACCCTCAAAACTCCAGGTTTAATGTGATATTTTTATGGCTACTGTTTTTTTCTAATAGGATCACACAAAAACAACAAGTTTTTATTAGTTTCCATTGGAGCACTGAAGCTGCAGCTGCTGTTTAAGGGCCATCTGTCTTCTCCTTCCAACCCCTATGACCTGGAGATTACATGACTCTATCTAAGCCGGATTCTGTATCTCTAACACAGGCTGTGGCGAGCGTGGAAAATGACCAGGGCCCTGGCCCTTTTAATGCAACAGACCCTTCTGCACTTGAACTCCCAGGCTCCTTACACCACCCCCTACCTGCCCAGGTAATTCAAATAAGTTCCCAGGACCACAGTCTATTTGCCCCTCCCGTGGGTCTCTGTGCACAGGTTTCTACTATTTGCTTCTAACTCCTTGGTTTGGAGGCCTGCCCAGACTCCATTCTTGGGACCCTGTTTGCCTCTGGGATTCCAAGCTACCTTCACCCCACCTCTCTCCAGTTTCAGGAAACACCCACCTTTCATCACTCTCACACTGTGGGAAACTTCAGACGGAGCCAACTCTTGGGCCACACTGCCTAGGGAAGGAGGATATAGACAAGTTTTATTTATCAGGTTGAAGATACAGTTGGGCAGAGATGAGTTAGCTCTGTCTTACCTGGCTCCTTGAAACTGACAAATGCACCCAATAAAAATCTACAGCTGCCCATTTCCCACCCCTGATTCATTCCTTATTCTCCCATATTTAGTCCCACCTCAATATTCAAATTTGGCTCCTGACTCTATTTTTGGCTATGATCTTGGCTCCTCTCAACAAAGATTCTGATCTTGCCCTTGGCCCTTTGACTCAGGCTCTCATATGCCTTCCTGGGCCCTGACTTCTGGTTCTCCTGAGAGCTGAAAGGTCATTTTTCAGCTCCTGAGTCCAACGGATCCAGTAAGAATGGGTGACTTTTCTAATAAAAGATTCTAGGGTTTTCTGAAGCCCAAGTTCAAATGCAGGTAGAAAAGTATAATTTTGGTAAAGAGAATCATTCTATCTATTTAGTAGCTTGAGTGACAGGTTGGACACAATAGAAGAAAGACTGAAACGGGGAGAGAAGAGGAGGGTGAAGATTATCTGGGAGGTAAGAGAAGAGGAAAGAACAGAATTATGGCTCCTTCAAGGTATGTTAGCATGTTTAATTTTCACTCAGAAAACTAAAAAAAAAGTAATGTTTGGACAGAATTTCTAGGTTATACCATTACCAAAATAGTGGGCTTGTGAGCCCCAAACTGGTAAGTGTTGTGGGCACTTCGGTCTGAACTCAAAGAAATAGAGTGGGAGATCTTTGCTTTTCTGTTCCCTCCTGACTCCTTTCTCCTTCTGTTGCCTGTCAGCAATTAAGGCTCGGGGCAGCGTGAAGCTGTTTTTGTTTTCGGGGGGAGGGGGGAGGGGGAGGGGGGGACTGTACAAACGTTTTCAAATAGTCTAAAAGTCCCAGAGAAACTGTCACTTGATCACTGTCTAATAATAAGATACTGTGGAGTTATGATTTTGTTCTTTCTTCAAATGCCAGAGAGCACCACCATAGGTTTGTGGAAACTAGTTCTTTAATCTGAATGAGCAGACAGGCACAGGGTGCTGGAGTCAGCACCTAAAATGATGTCAGTTCCCTTTGTCTGCTGTTAAGGGTCCCTCTCTCAGGTTAGTGCCAAGTAAGTCTCTGTCCACAGGGAGGCTGCATGTATCATCTACATGGACAAAGGGGTACTGTGCTTGCGAATGTGCTTGTACATGTGTGTGCACACAATGTGTGGAGGATACGGGGGGATAAAAAGGAGAAACAATTGTAATAAATCTGAACAATGAAGATTTATTAAATTAAAAAAAAAAAAACAATGTGTGGAGGAATCAGTCATGGAAACTGCTGCGGGGATGTGTATTTATATTTAGTCATCAAGACACATATGTCGATACAATCCATTGACCCAATCATCCTTAAGTAGAATCTATTCTTCAGGAGGCTGCAGTTAGCTAAAAAGATGCCACGTGATGGGTAGGGGTATTGCCAGGGGAAGTTTGACTGGCTGGCTGCCTGCTGTGACCTAGCAGAATAGTGAACTTATAATGGATAAAGGTTCTGATTCTCAGCCTTGATCAGACGAGTTACTATTCACTCACTGCCTCTTACCCCATGCCAGCACCCAAGCTAAACACTTTCATACACAACTTCATTTAAACCCTACAGCAAGCCTGCAAAGTGGGGATTCTTAGCTTCCTGCGACTCAGAAGGCTAGGCGACTTGCTTCAAGATCCATGGCTCATATTATACAGAGCTGGAATTCAGACACACACCTTTCCGACTACAAAGCTGACATGCTGAATTACTTTGCAATACTACCTCTTTTTGCAGGAACCAAACCTGGAGTGATTAATATACTAAGATTATCAGACTTTTGCTGTAGGACAAGACTTCTAGAACTCACAAGAGACAGCTGAGTAAGCCACATGGCTCATTCGCCTAACTCTCCAGTGGCCAGAATGCCAGTAGTCCCTTGTAGTGTGGAGGTACTCAGGAGCTAATTCAGAAATCAGGAAATTATAGTTGACCCTTGAACAATGAAGGGGTTAGGGACACTGATGCCCACCCCCACATACACATGGTTAAAAATCTGCATATAACTTTTGATGCCCCCAAAACTATTTAATTAACCTCAGTATCTGTGGGGGGATTGGTTCCAGAACACTCATGAATACCAAAATCCACAAATGCTCAAGTTCTCTATATACAAGGCAGAGAATAATACATATAGTCAACTCTCTGCACCCACAGACTCCCAGCAACAGTCTGAAAACACTATAGGTATTTATTTTTAAAAATCTGTATAAGTGGACCCACATTGATCTAAACCTATGATGTTTAAGGCCAACTGTGTTCAGTGAGCAGGGATGAGAAGATGATGAGGTAGGCGGTTCTGAGAGCACTCAGGTGAACCAGGGGGCCTGGGCTTCTCAGGAGAGACTCAGAGACCTTTTCCAGACACAGCTCCTGGCAACCCTTCCACTGCTGGCCACGCTCTTCTAATGACACATCCCATCTTCTGTGTGCTCACATTTCCTATCAACACTTAATAACAAACTTATACATGGCCAGGGAGATACTCTGTCCTCTTTATTATAAATTAACAGAACTAATAAATGGCAAGAGGACAATTTCATTTTCCTCTCCCAAAATTCCTGTGGGAAGACAGGCTCACTATGGCCCCTAAGACATTGGTGGGCACAGCAGGTTGCCCACCCACCATCCTTTTCCACCCGCCTCCTTCCTGAGCCTGTGCTAACTTTGGGCTTCCTTCCAGTGAGCTGAGAAAGCAAATTGTGCTCTCTAAGCTATTTTGAATTGGTTTTTTATTATTTGCAGCCCAAACCATCCTAGCTGACAGAGATACTATTTCAAGAATAGATTTAAGTAAGCCTCACTCCTTCACTGATTCCTTTAAAAGTACTTTTTTTTAGCACCTCTTTTATACCAGGCCCTGCTCTAGGTACTCAAAATATATCAATGGACAAGGGTCCCTGTTTTCACGGGGCTCACATTTCAGTGGGAAAGGCAGACCATAAACAAAGGGCCTGTTAATAAGTAAATGGCAAGTAGGTTAGAGGAGATGTGCCACGAAAGAGAAAAATGTAGAGCAGGGTCTCGGTTTGGGGTCACCCAAAAGAAGACCCTGAGACAAAGGTTTTGGTGCAATGAGCTTGTTTAGGAGGTGACCCCACAGAGCACAAGTGAGGGAGAAGGGAAACAGAGGCAGGAAAGGGGGGACGGCCAATGGACTGTTCGTGAGCAGTTTGCTGCTCTGCTGAACAGGGGGCTCCGTCCTGCTGGAGACCCTCTGCAACATCATGGAAAAATGTATCAAAATTGTTCCCCCGAGGGCTAGGAACTCTGGGTTACTTATCCACAACTCGGTCCTCGTTAGTGGAGGGGCGCCCCTGCGGACATCAAACCTTCCAGCACCCAGCAGCTCCGGCAGCCTCAGTGGTGGAGAAACCCTCCAGAAGTGAAAGAAGCAGGAGGTGCCCGATGAGGAAGGCTGTCAGCTGTGGGGACGTGGCCACCGCAGCTGCAGGTGGGACCCCAAGGCGGGCGGAGGGCTGTGGGCATGATATCAACAGCACACGCTCCCGCAGGGTGAGGTGATGAGAGTGCAGCGGGGTGAGGAGGCTGGTTGTGGTTTGAGAGAGAGTGGTCAGGATGGGCCTCCTGAAGAAGGTGACATTTGTACGAAGACTCGAAGCCTATGGCTATTTAGAGGAAAGTATTCCAGTCAGAGAAACGGAAGGACCAAAGCCCAAAGCTGGGAATGTCCCTGGAGTGTGTGTGGAAGCAGCAAGGAGGCCAAGGGCTGGAGTCCAGTGGTCCAGGGTGAGAGGTTGGGGGGTCACAGGTCCGGAGCACAGAGGATGCTGTAAAGATGTTGGCTTTCACGTTAAGTGAAATGGGAGGCACTGGAGGGTCTATCTGGACTCAGCATTGCTGTGATTCTCTGCAGCTGAGAGATTCCCCAGGAGGAACGTCAGTCAATGCTTTTTGGGGGCGACTTGCATTGTCATAGGTGCTGGAGCCAGACCACTGTGAACACAGAAGTGAGACGCCAGGCAGCCCTTTCTGGTCACCCAACCGGGGATGTGGAACAAAAGCAGACATTGCCTTTTCTCTCAAGAACACCTGGTGAGCTCTGTCAATTGGAAACTTGGCCTTCAGGTTCACTATTTTGAGGGTTTTTCATGTTGGCCATTTGCCAATTGTGGGAGTTGAATGCTGGGCTTCTGGGAGAAGTTTCTGGGATGTAAGACAAAAAAAAATTCATCTCGGTCATTACCATCTACATTATTTTTTGACTGTTTTGAATTAGGACCATTTACTCCTCTTTGTTATAATGTCCTAGTGAGGAAGGTCTAATTTTATATTCTCAGCTTACAATAAGGAATGTGAAGCACAGTAAAGATTGTATTCAATTAAATTAGCAAGTGGTATTGTAAGTTTTCTAGATCCCAGTTATAATCTATTCTTACAGGTATGTGGCCCCTGACCCCTGCAGTGTGTCCTATCATGTCACCCAGCACCCAGATCCCCTTTCTTAAGGTCAGGGCTGTAGCATGTCTTAGTGGCTGGTGAAACATTCACAGTAGGAAATAGAGACACAGCGATGTGTTCAATTAAATAGGAAAAGTCAAGGTGGATTCCCAGGATTAAAAATTAAAATTTCCAGTTTTTTCACTGTCAAGTGTCACTGAACATCTTCCCATCCCTTTCTTTTAACCGTTCATTCTTATGCATAGCTGTTCAGATTTTAGTCTCAAATATAGTTTTCTACTAAAAGGGACCAGGGCATTTTGGAGAGTAGTTATGGCAAAGACTGCTGCTAGCTGTCCACCGCAACCTGTCGCTCTTGTTGACATGTTCACAGCCAGGGCCATGACCAGACTGTTTCCCAATCTCCCTTCAGTTAGATGTTGCCATGTGACTCATTCTCACCACAGGATGTGGGCAGACGTGATGTACATCTCTTCTAGGCGTAAAGCAGGCATGCCTTCTCCACACTTGTCTGCTCTGCCAGATGGGTGAAAATGACAATGAAGCCAAGGCCTAGAGGATGGTAGAGCCCCAAGGTGGAAGGATGCTGGGCCCTCATCCCCACATGGAAGGATGCTGGCTCTTCATCCCCACATTGGTGTAACTGCCTTGCACCAACATATGAGTAGAAATAACACTTCTATTGTATCCCAGCCATTCCATATTTTTTATCTATTTATTATTACAGTCTAGTCTACTCTATGTAATACAGTGCTTGATTTCCTTTCTTGGGTCAAGAAAAGGTCAGGGAGGTTGTGGGGAATTTTTTTATTTACAACACTATCCTAATATATATATATATATATATGTGTGTGTGTGTGTGTGTGTGTGTGTGTGTGTGTGTGTACGTATTATATCTTCGTCAAGAACAAGAGAGACTGATAGCATTGGTGGCCACACCTGATAATCAAGTAGAAAGGGGATTGAACAAGGAAATAGAGCCAGTGGCCACACACCATAACTGAATAGAAAGCAGGTTCAACATTGTGTTCCAAGAAGATAAATTAACCAAATGTCCTCAGGAGAAAAGACAAGCCTGCAGACTTTACCTCTCATGTCATAGGAGATAAAAACTTTTGATGGATCCTATTAAATGATAATGAAATATTAATAAAGAGTATAAATGTTTTTGTAATGCTAACACAAATCAGAGCTATATATTGCAAGGATAGAACAATGGATTTTGTAACTCTGGCCAAGTAAGATTTAAATAATGTATGATTTTGTGGTGAGACTCAAGTTAAAAAACACGCACACAATAGAACCTGGGTCAATGTGTACCTAAAAAGTCTTAAGGATGTAACAAGTTAGACTTAACTAGAAAAAAAAGTTCAGGATGGTGTGTGGAGAAATGTAAATATCCGATAATACCTGGGAGAAGAGGAAACCAAGATGAGAGCATGTTACAAATCTCTATTACAGATGCGCAATCACAGGAGAAAGTGTTTCTGGGAAGAAATTTGCTGTGACGTGAGGCAATAATTTTCACTAGGATGAACGGAAAGATGGACAGAATCTAGGATTTTAATTAGGAGTATTTCTCTCTCTCCCCTTCCTTCTTTTCCCAGACCTCATTTCTTTTTCTCTCTTTGGAGAATACCTTAACAAAATGTTTTTATTGATTTCAGAGAGAGGAAGGGATTGGGAGAGAGGGATAGAAACATCAATGATGAGAGAGAATCATGGATCAGCTGCCTCCTGCATACCCCTACTGGGGATTGAGCCTGCAACCTGGGCATGTGCCCCAACCAGGAACCGAACCCTGACCTCCTGGTTCATGGGTTGATGCTCAACAACTGAGCAACACCAGCCAGACTGGAGAATATTTCTTGGTTTCTTTGTTTGTTATACTGATGTTTTATGTAATGAAGGCTTTATAGTATATGGTGTACTTTCAAGGAAATATGTACCGTGGTCACTTGTCTATCAAGTGCTCAAAGTGGGCTTTCAAATACCCTTCTATCTAGATCTCATGTACCATTTCCAGCCCCTATTCTCACACATGCTCAAATTTCAGTATGCAAAAGGAGCACCTGGAAAGGTTATGAAACAGACTGCCAGGCCTCTTCCTCACAGATTAGGATTCAGTACACCCGGGTGGACCCATGAATTTGCATTTTAATAAACGGCCTCAGGTGATTCTAAAGCACGGGCCACTTCCTCAGGAGTGCTCCACAGAAAGGAGGCACTGAAGCCCAAGTCTTGACTCTCCACATGTTTTGTGACCTGATCATGTTCCCATCTCAGGATCTTTGCCCAGATGGTTGTCTCAGGCTGAATCATTGTTCTCTGTACAGTTTTCTACCCCCACTTCGCTCTCCTAACCCGGCTAACTGGTGCTCATCTTTTGGGGCTCAGATGTCACTTTCCCTGGGTGACTTTTTGAAACTCAAGTCCTCAAATCTGGGGTTAGTGTGTTCCCCTAACAGTGGAGGTTAATACCTTTATATTAGCACTAACCTGAGCATATCCTAATTGCATGTAGAATATTCTTATCCACCACTAGACTATAAGCCATTTGAATGCTGGAAACACATCTCTCACGTTGATCATTATCCCCATTTCCTACTGTAGTGACTAGAACAAGATAAGTGCTCAAAAAAATGCTCAATAAAAGAAAGATACGGGAGAATTATTTACAGGAGGGTAAGGGCAAGGGATCAGAAAGGTCAGGCAGGGAATCAGTAGAGCTGACTCACTGGCAGTAGGGTGATATTCCTTAAAGTTTAAAGGGTATACTTAAAGTGAATTGGACATTTCATATGGATCCACAACATATTGTTGTTTAATGGATTGAAGCTCACATGAATCCCAAATGTATCTTCCTATTCAATTTCCACTTCTGTCATAGCCATCAACACAAAAATAGCAAAGACAATGAGAAATAATAATAGAAATTTTATGTTCAATGAAATTAAGAAACTGGTGCCACATAACTACATAATATCTGAAAACACATTAGAATGGCAAGAACTTTGCAGAGTGGAGTAAGCCATGACTGCCAAGGGAAACACCAAAAGTAAGCAAACTCTGTGGTCCTTGAGATCCTTGGAAAGTTGAAGAGTTGGGTGGAAATAATAATGTGAACTAAAAACAGGAATATTGTTTAGAAATCTGTTAAAGAAGAGGTAGAACAATACTTCCCAAGTGATAGTTGGTTGTCAATCTTCCCTACACACCAAAGATGAAAGATTTATTCATTGATGAAACTCAACCAAAATGGATGTAACTCACCAGGCACAGAGAAAGGGAAAGATCGCCAACTAAAAAGAGAACTCATATTAAATGCTGAAAGCCCTATCATTCCTCCCCCCATTTATTTTTTAATATATTTTTTATTATTGATAGTATTACAGATATCTCCCATTCCCTGCCCCCCCACCCCCCCAATCGCCCTCGGCCCAACCCCTACCTCCTTCCCCCACTTAGCTCCTAGAATGCCTGAAACCAGCCTTATACTATTAGGCAAGAGGACATTGGCTCTTTCTCCAGAAAAACTAAAGGACCCAAGAATTAAAAACTAGGGGTTTGACATTTAGGACAATCACCAATTAAAAAGCTGACTTAATGCCCAATCGCTCTATAGCAAAGCTATGCTAATGCACAGGGAACTTCAAGTGCACATTTTCAGTGCTCCACAATTAAATATGAGTGACAAGAATGCTAAGGCAATTCAATGGGGGGCAAGGAAGGCCTTTTTCAAACAAACATTGCTGCAACAATTGGATATTGTCCCCCATTGAATTTATGGAATAAAAAGAAGCTCAGCCACTACTACACTCACAGAAATAATTTGAGATGGATTGTAAAACTAAATTTAAAAGAAAAACCAGGAAGTTTCTAGGAGACTATCTTTACTACCTTTGGGTAGTTAACAGATTTCTTAAAGAGAACACAAAAAGCACAATTTACAAACGTTTAAACCTTAGATATGGTACCCGCCTCCAGTACAACATTGTCTTTGGAACCTGTAGGATTATTTGCTCCAAGAAGCCTCACACTGAGGTCTTTTGTTTTACTTGCTATATCTGATTTTTTTAAAAATCTTCTCTACCATTGGGATGTTAGCTATCACTTCTTATCATTCCTTTCTCAGGTTCTAAATTCTATTCTGGAAGGCAGGAGTTGGGGAGATTTTACACTTGTTTCTTATACCTTCATTTTGTTTTTAACTTTTCACAATAAGCATAAATATTTAACATGATAAACATGTTATAAAAAACCCCCACAAAGACTAATACAATATCTACCCTCTTGATTTCTGTTATGGCACTTATATTATTTTATAATTACATATTAGTTTACATTTTTAAAATATTTATGCCTACTTTCTCCCCCCCGCCCCCACAAACCCAGATGGCATCCTTCATGAGGGCAGACTGTTGTTTTCTTCATCATTGGATTTCCACCCAGCACCTAACACAAGTGCTTAGAACACAGAAGCAACTCAACCAATACTTGTGGAATTAATGAAGGAATAGTGTTAGGCAAACCTGGAAATCAACTAAACTGCTTAGACTTTCCACAGAGGAAACATTAGAAGGGTCTGAGTAAAAAGCTTTGTTCTTTGTGATTTGCATGAGTTTTAGAACATGACATTTGTGATATCTATTTTGCATTTTCTGGGATCTTTTTGTCTACTTCTTGGTAGCTACTCTGGTTCCTGGGTATGTAACTATTAAAGAAATTTGCCAGATACATGGTTCCAAATAGGTCAAGTGTAACAGCATTGCCTTGCATTGTTTAGCAATTATCTCATGCTGTATAATCAACACATGATAAGCTGAGCACCAGCTATAAGCTTAAGAGCATGTAGGTGTTATATATAGTAGGAAGTAAAAGGCAGGGTCTTTGCTTTTAGGAACCTATAGTAGTGGCTGAGAAGACTATAGGATTTCAGAGGAGAGTTTGAGATAGAGTTTGAGCTTCTAAAGAAACTTCTTTTATATCCTCTCACAGTGCAGTGCAGTCACCAGGCTCATTCAATAGGTATACATTTAATGATAAGGCTTATTCAGTGCCAAGCACAGTTGTAGGTGCTGGGCATACAGGGTGAATAATGCAAAGTAAGCTCTGTAATCCTGATGCTTATATTCTAGTAGCAGGAGACAGACAATATAGAAATAAGTAAAATTAAAGAAAAATGTCAGGGAGTAGGAAGCACTATTTAGAGAAGTAGAATAATGGTGCAATGATTATTTTAGTTTGAGCAGTTAGAGAAAGCTTCCCTAAAGAACTGGCATTTAAGCTGTGAATAGTAAGAGGAACCAGTCATGCAAAATCCGAGGGTGTACGGGGGTGTAGTAGAGAAGACACAGTCCAGACAGAGGAACCAGCCAGTGCAAAGGTCTTCAGACAGGAGCAAACTTGCCCTGTTAGAGGAACCGAAAGGTCAGGCAGTTGAAACTTGGTGGGTGAGGGGGAGGAAGGAATGAAATGCAGTCAGAAAGGTGGTGGGCAGGTCCAGATGGCCCAGTCTCCGGGAGCCAGGGGCAGGGTGGAGGTGGGTCAGTGCCTTGGTGCTAGTTTCTAAGGGCAATGGAAAGCCACTGCAGCCCTTTAAGCAGGGAGACAGATGATATGATTTATTTTACAAAATATTGCTCTGACGAATGTGTGCAGAAAGGAAAGGAGCAAAAGTCGAGGCTGAGAAATGAGCCTCAAACTTACCAGGGAGAGGTGCAGGGGACTTGTAGTAGATCAGATGGAAAGTGAATGGATTCAGGATGTGTTTTGAAGGTAGAACCTATAGCATTTGATGGCTTTGAGGTCGGGAGAGAGGAAATGGAAAGAAGCAAGTATAGAGCCTAGCCAATTAGCTTGACTACCAGTAGTGTTATTTTGTGAGGCTAGAGTCACAGAAGCTAAATAAAGTTTCAAGGGAAAGACAGTGGCCACTATGTCAAATATTTCTGATACGGAGAAGTAAAATAAGAATAGGCAAGTGCTCTCTAGGTTTGGCAACATGGAGTCATTGGTGACCTCAATAAGAACAGGCTTAGTAGCATGGCCAGGGCAGCAGCCCTTCTGCAGTGGACAGAGAGACAGCAGGGGAGGCATGGGAACCATGACTTTAATAATCAACTCTTGCAAAACATTTGCTATGCAGGGGAGTGTGGGGAGGCAGCAGGAGTTAGAAAGAATATGGCATTGAGTTCTTTTGTTATTTCTTTTAAGATAGAGATATTAGAGCATGCTTTTATGCTGATTGGGGTGAATCGTGCAGAAGAAAGAAGAAAGAATTACAGGAGCAGGTCCTAGAAGGTGAGAAAGTTGAGATCCGGGGTAAAGGCAGAGCTATCACTTTTGCCAGGAATGGAAACCCTTTATCCAAACCAACATGAGGGAAATAGTACCTCCGGTGCAGACACGTTGGGAGTTAGATATGGGAAGAAAAGGGAATTCTTTGTTGAGCATCTGCTTCTATCTGTTTTCATAAAATATAAGACAAGGTAAAGGGTGGAAGGGCACAGGTGCATGAAATTTGAGGAGAGAGGGGAAAAAATCCAGCAGTTTTAAAGAGTAGAAAACTGTTGCTTGTCTACTTTCATGCCTATTTGAAGTTTGTGGTTATATGGTGTTTTGTGTTTTTTTTTTAACCTAGAAATGATCAGCTCTGGGGATTTCAAGCCCAGAGTAAATGATAGCAGGTTTTAATCAGCTTGGGACTTAGCCTGGTTGGTGCCACAGAAGGAAGGAAGGGCTGATGAATTAAAAGTGTTTACAAAGGAATGGTTATAATAATAGACCATGGACTCTTCACTAGGTAAGAAGGGAAGGACATGAATGGGTTGACCAATTGAACCACCAATGGATTGGTCATCTTGATGAGGTTAAAGAATTTTTGGAGTAAGATTATCTAGAGGAAGTGAATTAGAAGGTCAAGAGCTGGTAATCAGAAAACAGGGTACCTGACATTACAATATCAGAGAAAACCACAAAGTTGAGGGCATAATTATGAGTTTGGGTAAATGAGGTGAGTTGAAAGAGTAGCTCACTGGAAATGAAGAAGTTGAGGTATGGGATGGGCAGCGTGATGGATGGATTATCCACAAGTTACAAAATATGGTAATGAGTGTGGTAATGGAACAGAAGACTGATGATTAAGTTCATCCCTGAAGAAGGGAGCACCAAGGGGTTGGTGGTTAATAGTAACAAGGAGGAGTAATGGGGTGGTTATAAAGGACCTGGAGATTTTGAAGGTGGGAAGGAAATGATGAAGTAACAATGGGAAGTAAGGATTAAATGTGAGAGAAAAAAATAGCCTCCACTTATGAGAGCCAGGATTCAGTAAGACAACAGGTAGGTAGAGCTAACACTATCCAACTTCAGAAGTACTCTTTTCATAGGAGATAATGTGAATAGTACCATTCTGGGTTGTGAGACACGGCCACAGTGCAAAGGTCCATTCAGAGAAGTTGAAGACACAGGGGCATTTTCCAATGATACTGGATAAGTTTCATGAGGCTCAGTGGAAGGGGTGAGAGGGTCAGATACCCAGATATACAGAGATGCCAGGGAATGAGGGTCCAACAGGTCATGGGTGGTTTGGAAGACTCAAACTTCCTGTGCTTTGTAAACACTTCACCCACAGACTGACCTAGATTTCTAAACCCTTGGTGCTGTTCAATGTAATTTTCCTGGGCTGCTTCTTCAATGGCACTTTAAAATATGGGATTGGAGACACCTTATCTCCAGAATTCTATTTTCAGTCAGCAACAGCCTGAAGTAATTTGCGTGCAAGAGTTTTGGAGTCAGACAATCTCCCCAGAACAGGCAAGATCAGGCAAACTTGTGTGATTTTTGGCCATTGCTGCTCTTCTGCCTGCCTCCGGAAGCATGTAAAAGAAGATCATATTACTTGGATAAGTGCCCAGCTGCCCATGGGGGCACAGTTGTTTTCTTGAGTGTTTCTTCTGTTACCAGCCCCTGGGCATTTCCGTGTGAGTTCACCCTGAGCCTGCACTCGTGAGAAGGATGTACAGTCTATGCCCCAGCATATACAGTGCTGTTCCTTTCCAAAGGTGGTGACTGGTTTCATTTTCCTAGAGTTTTTTTAAATCACCGAAAAGACCTGGTAAATGACAGTTGCCTGTTTTGAAAACCTTTGCAGATGAGGTAGGAGTAGTTGAATTGCTATGATGTGAGCCCAGAATACAAAATCCTTCAAAATCTGAATCTCATGGCACCATGTGCCTCCCCCTTAGAAGCGCTCATTTATCACAGCTATGATTCCACAGTTGTTTGTAGAATTTTATCAATAATGCATCTCTGAACATGACTGCCAGCTTCATGAGGACAGAGACGAGGTCTTCCCCTCCTGCTCATGACTATTCCCGATACCTGGGACATCTGTGGATAGCATTTGTGGATTCCAGCCATGGATGAATGCCTGCACTTCCCCTTCCCACACCATTGCCTGCCTGGTAGCTTCTCACACTGTCCTGGGCTCAGGGCCCTCAGCTTGTTACCTAGCTGCCATCCAGACCTTGCCTCACTCAAGGGTGCCCTGGGCTCTGAACCCCTCTCCAAGGCCTTCCTCTGAAAGTTAAGTTCACACTGAGCTAGCAAGGTCCCCTTGCACATTCTATCCACTCAAAGAAGACCTGTCAGTGATGGCATTAGGACAGCAGCCAGTGAAAGATATCTTATCCAGGGTTCAAATCCTTCTAGCACTTCACTAGCTCTGAACATGGGCACGTGACTCCACCTCTCTGAATCTCAGGTTTGATGCTTTGGTGATAATAGCATTACCAACTTCATAGGGCTCTTGGGACAACTGAGATAAAGTATCTAGTTGTTTAATCTCATACCAGGAGCAGGTAAACTCTCAGTGATTGACTGACATGATTATTGTTACCATGATACCTGACAATGAACAGCATTTCTGGACAAGGCTAAGGGTTTCTGGGAAAGGAGGAAATAGCCTCAGACAGGGTTCTCCTGAGTTCACACCTTCAGCAGCCTCTCAGCTCCCAGAGGATGAGAGAATGGAGATTTCCTCTCTCTGCCTCTTTGTGAACACCTGGGCTGAAAACTGCAGAGAACATCTTTCAGAGTATCAGGTGGGCTCCGAAGGGCAAAACAATTTACCAATGACTGAATTGTTGAGAATTGTCCCTTGGAAAAATGTTTCAAGGGACTGTTCTTTTAGCCTTTGCTGACATGAAATTTAATACTTACACCAAAAAAAAAAAAAAAAAAAAAAAAGTGAGTACAAAGCATTTTCTCTATGAGGCACAGAGAAGGAGGTGTCTGGCTCCCATTTTTCATAGAAGACAAGTGAAATGAGATAAATCATAGTAAAAACCTAAATTCCATGCAATATCCTCTTTTCTACCCCTGCCCTTAACTTGATTATCTTTATCTTGCCTTTATTTAATGTACACTCATTCAACTGTCATCAAGTTTCTGTTAGGTGTTGGGGTGTCAGGCTTGGTGTGTAGATACCAAGATGAACCAAGGGCTGTGGGTTCCCAATCTACATTGTGCAATGGAGTCAGTGGTCTATGAAGTGCAGGGTAAAAGGCAGGATTGTTCCTGAACCAACAGGGGAGGTGAAAGGGGGAAGGAAAAGGGAGAGAATGTGTATAAAGCAATGACCATGTGCCAGGCACTGTGCCCAACACTGCCCCATTTGATCCTCATGACGACCATATGAGATAAGCAATTTAATTTGACAGCCGTGTAGAAAGACAAACGAAAAAGTGGAATTTAGTGGCAGCACTGTGACAACAATGAGGACATTATAACAAGACTTACTAGTGTATTGTCTGAATATTGTTCCTATCCTGACTTCAGCTCATTTTTCGATCGTAATAATCAGAACAAACACCCATTTGTCTTTTCCTATGTGCTGGGCACTACGTTTTAGCCATGAAATCTCATTCCATTTAGCTGAGGTAGGTATGATAATGCCCATTCTACAGGTGGGCTAATTAAAGCATAGAAACGTCAAGTTATTTGCTCCAGGTTGTGCAACTAATCAGGGAAGGCAGCAGGCTGAAATACTCTTGGAATCTAGGCTGTTAACCACTCTCTATTGCCTATTTCTCCAATGATTTTCTTCTCACACTAATTTCCTAATGTTTAAAATTTGTTTATATCTATCTGTAGATCTCAATTCCCCTTTAAAAAGAAAAACACAAGAAAAAAATAATAATGTGTGTAATGTCATTGCAATACTTTTTTCTTAATTTATCATAATCAGAGCATGAAGGGGAGGAGTAGAAAAAAGTGGGAAAGAGTTCTCTATTTTATTTTTCATTCACTTCTATCTTTACAAAAAAAGGATGCGTACATTCACAAACATTAACTCAAATACAGTCACCTAATTCCAGACCAAACTGGGAGAAACCAAGCAGAGAGCTCACACATAACATGCCCTGGAGCACTGGCAGCATGAATTAACACAGTGCTTCTCTGGTTCTTGGTTTTTGCTGCTTTAATTCATTTTTTACTTTACCTCTTAAGGGCTTGCTGTGCATATGTGTGTGCATGTGTGCACATGTGTGTGTATGCGTGCATATGTGTGTGTATGTGTATATTTGAGTGTGAGTTTTGTTGACTAGACTCTGCATTCTCTGAGTTAGGGAATATATTAATCATTTTCTTACGTTGAAACACATTCTCATTCAAAATATGCACATGTACTAGTGCGCACACATACACACATTCTTTACCCAAACACAGAAATCTGAACAAAGAAGGCATTTATGGCAAACACTGCTGGTATCCACCCAGCTTTTAGTGAGTCCAGCCTTTATTCTGAGTGGTGATATGTTCTTCAAGGCTGTTTCCCAGCCTCCCTCCAACTCAGGATGAGACCATGGCAGAGATGTTGGGTTGGAATTCTAGGAAACCTTCCCAGAACCACATACACAGCATTCCCCATTCCTTCTTCCTCCTTTCTGCCAAGAAAGAGAACATGGCAGATAAAGCTTTGGTAGTCATCTTGGACCACAAGGGAACTTTGAGGATGAATGCCCTAAGCTACAGTCAGAGGAAAATTGCACAAGAGGCTTTTTTTTTTTTTTTAATGTATTTTTATTTTTTTATTTTATTTTTTTTATTTTTTTTTTTTTTTGCTTTTAATATTTTTTATTGAGGTATTATATGTGTACATATCTTACCATTACCCCCCCCCACCCCACACCCACACATGCCCTCCCCCCCCAGAGTTTTGCGTCCATTGTTTATGCTTATATGCATGCATACAAGTCCTTCATTTGATTTCATAACTCCCCCACCTCTCCCTAACTTTCCCCCTGTAATTTGAAAGTCTGTTTGATGCTTTACTGTCTCTGTATCTATCTTTTTGTTCGTCACTTTATACTGATCTTTACTATCCCTAAATGAGTGGGATCATGTGGTATTTTTCTTTCATTGACTGGCTTATTTCACTTAGCATAATGTTCTCCAATTCCATCCAGGTTGCTGCAAATGATGAGAATTCCTTCTTTTTTATGGCAGCATAGTATTCCATTGTGTAGATGTACCACAGTTTTCTGATCCAGTCATCTGCTGACGGGCACCTAGGCTGTTTCCAAATCTTAGCTATGGTGAATTGTGCTGCTATGAACATAGGGGTGCATATATCCTTTCTGATTGGTGTTTCTAGTTTCTTCGGATATATTCCCAGGAGTGGGATTACTGGGTCAAATGGGAGTTCCATTTTCAGTTTTTTGAGGAAGCTCCATACTGTTCTCCACAGTGGCTGCACCAGTCTGCATTCCCACCAGCAGTGCACGAGGGTTCCTTTTTCTCCGCATCCTCGCCAACACTTGTCGTTTGTTGATTTGTTGATGATAGCCATTCTGACAGGTGTGAGATGGTACCGCATTGTCGTTTTGATTTGCATCTCTCGGATAATTAGTGACGTTGAGCATGTTTTCATGTGTCTCTTGGCCTTCCTTCTGTCTTCTTTTGAAAAGCTTCTATTTAGGTCTGTTGCCCATTTCTTTATTGGATCATTTATCTTCCTTTTATTAAGTTGTATAAGCTGCATGTAGATGTTGGAGATCAAACCTTTATCAGTGATGCCATTTGCAAATATGTTCTCCCATGCAGTAGGCCTTCTTGTTGTTTTGTTAATGGTTTCTTTTGCTGTGAAAAAGCTTTTTATTTTGATGTAGTCCCATTTGTTAATTTTCTCTTTAGCTTCCATTGCCCTAGGGGCAGTGTCAGTGAAGAATTTCTTTTGGCATATGTCTGAGATTTTGCTACCTGTGGATTGCTCTAGTATTTTTATGGTTTCCCGTCTTATGTTTAAGTCCTGTATCCATTTTGAGTTTATTTTTGTGTATGGCGTAAGTTGGTGATCAAGCTTCATTTTTTTGCATGTATCTGTCCAATTTTCCCAACACCATTTATTGAAGAGACTGTCTTGACTCCATTGTATGTTCATGCCTCCTTTGTCAAATATTAATTGAGCATAGTGGTTTGGGTCAATATCTGGATTCTCTATTCTGTTCCACTGATCTATATGTCTGTTCTTGTGCCAGTACCAGGCTGTTTTGAGAACAGTGGCTTTGTAATACAGCTTGAAATCTGGTATTGAGATCCCTCCTACTTTATTCTTCTTTCGCAGGATTGCTGTGGCTATTCGGGGTCTTTTTTTATTCCAGATGAATTTTTGGAGAGTTCTTTCAAGGTCAGTGAAATATGCCATTGGTATTTTAATGGGGAGTGCATTGAATCTATAGATTGCTTTGGGTAGTATGGACATTTTAATGATGTTGATTCTACCAATCCATGAACATGGTATGTTCTTCCATCTGTTTACGTCTTCCTCTATCTCTTTTTTCAGTGTCCTGTAGTTTTCCGTGTATAGGTCTTTTACCTCCTTAGTTAAGTTTATTCCTAGGTATCTTAATTTTTTTGGTGCGATGGTAAATGGAATTGCCTTTTTAGTCTCTCTGTCTGTAAGTTCGCTATTGGTGTATAGAAAGGCCATAGATTTCTTGGCGTTAATTTTGTATCCTGCTACATTGCCAAATTCATTTATTAAGTCTATTAGTTTTTTGACGGAGTCTTTCGGATTTTTTATGTACAATATCATGTCGTCTGCAAATAAAGACAGCTTTACTTGTTCTTTTCCAATTTGGATGCCTTTTATTTCTTCTTCTTGTCTAATTGCAATGGCTAATACTTCCAGTACTATGTCAAACAGGAGTGGTGAGAGTGGGCATCCCTGTCTTGTTCCTGTTCTTAGGGGAAATGTTTTTAGTTTTTGTCCATTGAGTATGATGTTTGCTGTGGGTTTATCATATATAGCTTTTATTATGTTGAGGTATGAGCCTTCTATTCCCACCTTGTTGAGAGTTTTTATCAAGAAAGGGTGTTGGATTTTGTCAAATGCTTTTTCTGCATCAATTGATATGACTATGTGATTTTTATCTCTCAATTTGTTTATGTGATGTATCACGTTTATTGATTTGCGGATATTATACCATCCTTGCATTCCTGGGATAAATCCTACTTGGTCATGGTGTATGATCTTTCTGATGTACTGCTGGAGACGATTTGCTAGAATTTTGTTGAGGATTTTGGCATCTATGTTCATGAGGGATATTGGCCTGTAATTCTCTTTCATTGTGTTGTCTTTATCTGGTTTTGGTATTAGGGTGATGCTGGCTTCATAGAAGGAGCTTGGAAGTGTTCCTTCCTCTTGAATTTTTTGAAATAGTCTGAGGAGGATAGGTTTTAGTTCTTCCTTGAATGTTTGGTAAAACTCTCCTGTGAAGCCATCTGGTCCCGGGCTTTTGTTTGCCGGAAGCTTCTTGATGACTGCTTCAATTTCGTCCATAGTTATTGGCCTATTGAGCTCTTTAGATTCTTCTTGATTGATTTTAGGAAGGTTATATTTTTCTAGGAATATGTCCATTTCCTCCAGGTTGTCCAGTTTGTTGGAATAGAGTTGTTCGTAGTATTTTGTAACAATCCTTTGTATCTCAGCGGGGTCTGTTGTTATTTCACCTCTTTCATTTCTGATTTTGTTTATTTGGGTCCTCTCTCTTTGCTTCTTGGTGAGCCTGGCTAGAGGTCCATCAATCTTGTTTATCCTTTCAAAGAACCAGCTCTTGGTTTTGTTGATCTTTCGTATTGTTTCTTTGGTCTCTATGTCATTTATCTCCGCTCTGATCTTTGTTATTTCCTTCCTTCTGGTTACAGTGGGCTTTTCTTGCTGCTCTTTTTCTAGCTCTTTGAGTTGTAGGGTTAAGTAATTTATTACCATTGATTCTTGTTTTTTGCAATAGGCTTGTAGAGCTATGAACTTCCCTCTCAAGACTGCTTTCGCTGTATCCCAAAGATTTTGGATTGTTGTGTTTTCATTGTCATTTGTTGCCATGATGTTTTTTATTTCTTCCTTGATCTCTCTGGTGACCCAGTCATGGTTTAATAGCATGCTGTTTAGTCTCCAAGTGTTTGATTTCTTTGGATTGTATTTATTGTAGTTGATTTCCAGTTTAATGCCACTGTGATCTGAGAAGACGCTTGATATAATTTCTATCTTCTTGAATTTGAAGAGACTTTGCCTGTGACCCAGCATATGGTCTATCTTTGAAAATGACCCATGTGCACTTGAGAAGAATGTATATTCTGTGGCTTTGGGGTGAAATGTTCTAAAGATATCAATTAATTCCATCTGGTCTAGTGATTCATTTAGGATTGCTGTTTCTTTGCTGATTTTTTGTTTAGAGGATTTGTCCAGTGGTGATAGTGGGGTATTAAAGTCTCCTACTATGATTATATTGCTATTAATCTCTCCCTTGAAATCTTCCAGGAGTTTTTTTATGTATTTGGGTGCTCCTATATTGGGAGCATATATGTTTACCAGAATTATTTCTTCTTGTTGGATTTCTCCCTTTAGTATTATGAAGTGGCCTTCTTTATCTCTTGTTATGGCATTTACTTTGAGGTCTATTTTGTCAGATATAAGTATTGCTACCCCAGCTTTTTTTTCATTTCCATTTGCCTGAAAGATATTTTTCCATCCCTTCACTTTCAATCTGTGTGAGTCTCTTGTTCTGAGGTGGGTCTCTTGTAGACAGCATATATATGGGTCGTGTTTTTTAATCCATTCAGCTACTCGATATCTTTTGATTGGAGCATTTAGTCCATTTACATTTAAAGATATTACTGAAAGGTATTTGTTTGTGGTCATATCTATTTTTGTGTCTATATTCCTTCTTACCTGTTTATTTCTTCTTTTTACAGTATTCCCTTTAGCAATTCTTGCATTGCTGGTTTGGTGGTAATAAACTCCTTAAGCCTTTTTTTATCTGCAAAGCTCCTGATTTCCCCTTCAATTTTGATTGATAGTCTTGCTGGATATAGTATTCTTGGATTCAGTCCTTTGCTTTGCAACACTTTGTATACCTCCGTCCATTCACTTCTAGCTTGTTGTGTTTCTGTTGAGTAATCATTTGAGAATCTGATGGGTGTTCCTTTGTAGGTAACTCTCTGTCTCTCTCTTGCCGCCTTTAAGATTCTCTCTTTATCATTTATATTTGCCATTGAAATTATGACATGTCTTGGTGTGTGTCTTTTGGGGTTGATCCTGCTTGGGACTCTCTGTACTTGTGTAACTTTTATCTTTCCCATATCCGGGAAGTTTTCTGTCATTATTTCTTCAAATAGATTTTCTAATCCCTGCTGCTCTTCTTGTCCTTCTGGCAGCCCTATTATACGCATGTTACTTCGTTTCATGTTGTCCCGAAGCTCCCTTAGGCTTTCCTCCTGCTTTTTAATTTTTTTCTCCAATTGCTGTTGAGATTGAGCTTGTTTCTGTACCTGATCTTCTAACTCACTAATTCGGTCCTCTGCTTCTTGTAGTCTACTGTTGAAACTTTCCATGGTGTTTTTGATTGTAGCTATATCACTTTTCATTTCTTCCTGATTCTTGCATAAGTTGTTGATTTTCTCATCCATCCGATGTATAAATTCCACGACCATTACTCTAAACTCCTTTTCGGTCATGTTGCAAGCTTCAGTTTCACTGATTTCCTTTCTTGGCGACTCCACATTTTCTTTCCTCTGTGAGTTATTTCGTTTCCCCATTCTGGCTATCACCAGAAAGCTCAAGCTTCCGTTTGCGTGGACCTGGGCCGTGTGCTGTGGGGACTTCACTCCACCCGAGTTTCACTGAAGTGCTCTGACACTAGGACGTGTGGCTGCCTTTGGTTGGTGGGAACCAGACTTGCCCAGGGTCAGTGTCCCCAGTGTTCCGTGTGGTCTCGTGTGCACACTTAGATTCAGGGACCCTGTCTGCACCACACTGTTGGTATGTGCCGAAAATGAGATCCTTAGCAAGTGCCAGGAGTCAGAGTTTCCCTTTGTCTGCACCAGGACTAGAGTGTCAGAGTCTCTGTTGCCTTGTGCGGTTTCTCGTTGAGACTCAGGGTCCCTATGTGTGCATGCACCAACAATTGGGGTCGCTGGCTCTTAGTGTGAATGCGCTGTGAGTCAGGGATCCCAGGCAGCTGTGTCCGGCGTGCCAAATTCCCTGAAGTGGAGCTGCGACCTGTGTGTGCTCTCTCTACTGAGCCAAACCGGCTAGGGCGCACACTCTTGATTTCCTGAAGGTGAGCTGGCTCCGTGCACTCTCCCGGAGTCCCGGAAGGGGGGCGGAGTCTGTCCTGCGCGCCAAATTCCCCCAAGGGAAAGCCCCTCTGTGCAAGCACTAAGATTCCCTGAAGGGAGAGCTGTGACCCGCAAGCCAAATTCCCCCAAATTCTCCGAAGGGGAGCCCTCTGTGCGCACTGACAGATTTCCCCAACAGGGAGCTGATTCTCTCCTGTGTGCTCTTGCGCGCGCCAAATTCCCTGAGGGGGAGCGAGTCCCTGCGCAAAGCTCTGTGGCTTGGGAGAGAGGCGGATCTATCAGTTAAAATGGCGCTGTCTGCGCGCCTGCGGGGAGGGGGTAGGCTCTTTGACTCACGGAATTCTGCCGGGACGTCTGGATTCTTGTTGTTTGTTGGTCTGAAGCTGTGATAGCAGTTCTCTGTCCCCAGTGGCTGCAGGGTCCTGGTTTGTGTCAGAAGCCAGGATCCGAGTCTCAGGCAGCTCTGTTTCTCAAGATGGCGTGGTCTCCGCGTCCGCAACAGCCGCGGAGATGTGTCCGCTTTGTGCGCAGGGCTCCGCTGTCTAGGACTGCCCGGTTAGGCAGCCCCTTGGAAGGCGTGCAGAGTCTAACTGACCCTAGCTTATACACACACACCACACACGTCTACACTCTTCTCTATGGGTTCCTCACTCACACTCTCTCTCTCCCTACCTTCCTGCCGGTCGCCATCTTTTTTTCCTCCTCCCTTTTAATGTATTTTTAAATTGATTTCAGAGAGGAAGGGAGAAGGAGAGAGAAACATCAATGATGAGAGAGGATCATTGATCAGTTGCATCCTGCATGCCCGCTACAGGAGATTGAGGCATGTGCCCTAACAGGGAGTCAACTGTTACTTCCTGGTTCATAGGTTGACACTCAATCACTGAGCCACCATAGCCAGACAGGCTTTGGGCTTCTTTTTACATGACAGTGGAATAAAGTTTTAGCTTCTTGAAATCACTATCCTTTCAGGTCTCTGTGGTTAGAAGCCAAATGAAATTTGTAGCTGAGGAAGGATTAAATAGTTTGTTAAAGTGAATGAAAACAAATGAAATAAAACAAAGCAATGGGTTTTCCAAAAAAGAATTTAAATATTTCTCCTCCTCCTCCTCCTCCTCCTTCTGGATCAAAGAGTAAATTCAAAAGATGTTAAGTCAAGAAAAATATAATTATGTAAGGTGACAGGTGTTAACTGGATTTATTATGGTGATCATTTTGCAATATATGCAAATATTGAATGATGAGGTTGGACACATGAAACTAAAAAATAATGTTATGTCAATTATACCTCAATTTAAAGAAGAATATTTTATTCTACAGAAAAAGATAATTAAAACTTTAATGCTCTACCATTAGGAAAAAGAAAATCTCCCAGATTTCCAGTGAAATGTCCATTCAGCTTGCCTAAGCATTTTCCTCTCACCAATTCTTTCACTTGAGTTTATTAACAGAATCTGTCAATTTTACATGGCATCTTTAAGAACTACCAGCTCTCATCTAGCTGGAGGCCTTCTGGGCTCTTAGAATGTGGATAAATCACAGAACAATCCACCCTTTCCTCTATTGGCACTTAAGGAAAGCCTTGATTCCTCCTTGTAAAAACCAAATACTTTTCAACATAACTGGTATTCACTGAGCAGGTAACAGAGTGGAGCCCGAAAACACAACAGTGGCTAAGTGGATGTGTGAATTGTCAAGATCTTAGTGTTGAGATTTTCCTGGGAGACCATGTTCTCCTCTCTCAAGATTCCTCCTGGTACACCATTAATTCCTCACAATGCAAAACTGGGAACAGAGAGAGCCAAGGAATCAAAAAGAGAGTGAGAATAAGCACTTACCATGTGTGCTGGCAATCGTTAACAAATGGCTCGGGAGAGAGAGTAAGGTAAATTGCTCTGTAGTGGTTTCCAATTTCTGTGGTGTACTAGTAAGTGTGTTCACCATACTGATTTCAAGCTTCCAAAGGTTTAAGAGCTGTCTTGTAAATTTCCTGGGAATTTAACAATGGGCTCTCAGAAGCCTTTGGAGCTGGCTCTGGCAATCCACTGCCTGGTCATCCTCTTTTTCAACCTTCCCACCAGCTCTGGGAGGAGGTTTTCAGGAGGTGGTGTTAAAGGTGCCTGAACTGAGGCTCAGAAGCATTAAGCAACTTGCTCACAGTCGCTAAGCCAGTTGGTAGTAGAGCCAGGATTTGTACCCAGGCCTGTCTGATCACACACTTATGGTTCTTAACTCATACATGGAAGGGACATGGATGAAATGAAAGGAAAGAGAAAGGAAGAAAAATAAAAGAAAAAGGAAATAGTAAGGCGTAGCTTTGGGCAAGGGCCAAGTACAAGCAGTGCACTAGAATGGAGACCAGTGGGTCAAACCCAGCCCAATGAACTATTTTTGGATTGTCCAATGTTTTTTACATTTTGAAAGGGTTGTAAAAAAATGAATAAATAAAACACACACAAAAAATGTTAAACCAAATAATAGCCCACAAAGCCTAGAATATTTACTCCCCTGTCTTTTACCCCTGACGTGGCTCTTGGGCCTCATTAGCCTGAGGTCAGCTGTAGGAGAGAAGAAAAGGGAAAAAGGAGACCAACCCTTGGTAAGAACCTCCTGTAGCCACGGGCACTTGACATCTAATTCAATTCTTAAATGACCCTAAACCACGGTTTGCATTTGCTGCCCCTATTTTAGCCTGAAGCAAAGATTAGCCTCAAAGATAAATTTGCTTGTTTCAATTCACACCTAAGAAGTGGCAAAGCTCAGACTTAGACTTAGGTCTCTCCAGCTCCGGACTATTGCTCTACAAGCAGGAAGCCTCTTCCCCCAGGATTCAGCTTCCAGACGCTGCTCCTGAGCTGCTGACCAGAAGCACGTGGCTTCTGGAGGAATAGGATGTATACCTTTAATCCAGCATGTGACCAGATAATCCCTACAATGATCTCAGGAACCAAGGACTCATTAGGGGTACAGAGGAGGAAGTGATTCGATCTGTGAGTGATCTGGGCTCGAGGCTTCACAGAAGAGGTGATGATGAGCTGGCCCTGAAACGAAAAGGCTCCCTGCAAGGCACAGTGTGAACCAGGGAAGTGGGAAAGGGCGGGCCCTCTGGAAACTGGCTGGCTCTCTGTGCTTGCAGCATGGGGATCGTGGGTGCAGGGGTAGGGGGGGAGATATTAGGGCATGCCTTGGACAGCTAGATTGGGGCTAGATTAGGAAGGGCCAAGTGAGTTCTGAACCCAACATCCTGGTACCCCTCAGTTGCTAGGGGCAAAGACCATTGAACAGATAGGAAGGAAAGGGAAAAACGGCATAAATTATTTGGAATCAAATGAGATTGCACATGTGAAATGTATATCAGACACTTGACAACACTCAGGATGTCTAATATAATAAGATGTGCCTCTAATTGAAACATGTTAAAACTGAGAATTAAGTTATTTTGTACAAAATATTTAATTAAATAACCAGGATTTCTCATATAATTAATATTAATGCCCAGTTAACATCAATTCCAGTGGACTGCACTCTCTCTCTCTCTCTTTCTCCTCTCTCCCCGTGCCATGTAAGCACACAGCAAGAGGGTAACCATCTGCAAATCAGGAAGAACGCTCTCACTAGAAGAACGCTAGCACCCTGATCTCGGACTTCCAGTCTTCAGAACTATGAGAAAATAAATTTCTGTTGTTTAAGCCACACAGTCCATGATATTTGCTATGGCAGCCCAAGCAGACTAAGATAACCTACTAAAGTAGAAAATAATAGAAAGATGAAAATCACTCTGAGTACTAAACCCAAAGAGACTTTGAGCCAAGAAATGAATGACACAAATGTTAGAAAACCTGAAAAAGCCAGCAGGGACAGTGAGTCAACTCATAGATTGATGACAGCAGAAGCTGCCGCCACCCCAAAACTGCAAGGGAAGAAGTAGAGTTTTGAGAACCCAGGGGCCAGCTCACTCTCCCGAAGCCGGGACTATCCTGGGATGAGAGGAGGAAGCAGGAACTCTGGAGGAGATGAAGCTGTTGCTGTAAACAAATAGAAAGAGAGAGAGAGAGAGAAATTCCCTCACTTCTTCCAGATTTCTCCCAATGCCTCTCATTAGCTGAACCCAGTGAGGCCAGGGGACACTGGCATCTGATGATAATTCTCTGAGTTATGCAGCAGAGCAGGGAGGTGAGGACTGGGTTTGATAGCAAGCAGGCCAATTGTTGGAGTCCATCAGTGTCTCTTCTTATGAGGGCACTAATACCATCATGAGGGCCCCACCTTCAGACAGCATCTCACCCAAATTATCTCCCAAAGGCCTCACCTCCAAATAATGTTACATTGGGGGTTAGGTCTCCAACATATTAATTTTGGAGGGACAAAACATTCAGTCTATAACATAGATATTATTATTTTTCATATTTAATGCTGCTTTGCAGATTGTGAAACTGAGACTAGGAGAAGTAAAGTATCTTTCCCCAAATCCTAGCTAACCAAAGTGTGATTCAAATCCAGGTCTAGCTGCCTCTAATGGGGCACTATAAACTAGTATAGCAGATTGCTTCACAGTGAGCCTGCATAAGGACCCAGTAATCAGATGTGTACTTGATGTGCTAATACAATTCGACCAAATGCCTGTGACTTGTACTAACTTGTGGGAAATGGACTATGCTAATTAAATCATAACACGATTGATGGGACACTTTAAAATATAGAAGTGACATCTTGTATATCTCTGCAGTTCACAAATTGCTCACCTACCCATTATCTCATTTCCTCATTTGATCTTCGCAATATGCTTGTCAGGATGGAGGATCAGATCTAGACAGAAACTGAAGGTCAGAGAGAGTAGGTTAATTGCTGCAAGTCATACAGCAAGTCACACAGGAAATGATGGAGGAAAGGGACACTTCTCCATCACACCAGATAGAACCGCAATGCTCCTTAGAGATCAATCATAATGACGAAGGCCCATGGAGTGGGAGCGGCTCTTACTATACAGACTTTCTGAGCGTCATCAGACTTATTTACTGGCTTGTCAGATGTGCACAGTGCTGCCTCTTTGAAGTTGCCTACTTTAAGAGATGCTCCACTAGCCAGAAAGGGGGCTAGGTATGGTGGGTAAGAGGGGTTTGCAATGAGAACATCCACCTGAAGCACGTGTCTGGTGGCAGAGGGGTTCCGGTGATATTCCAATGATCCCATCTAGGTAAAAATAGCATGTGAAAGCATTTTGCTCTCTTAAAATAGGTGAAAAACATTCCTCGTTTTTGTTTGCACTCCTAATTTGCTCAGAAAGTCCTCTTTCTTCTTAGATGCTAGGGTTTACAGCAGGAAGTGAATTTGAAAGTCTCTTTAAAGATATTGGGAAAACTGAGGGATTGTGACATTTAAAAGCCTTCTTGGGACATAGAATATTTGACTAACTGATACATTTGTTATTTGTACAACCAATACATTTCACTGTACTAGGCAGTTTGGGGAGAGAGATGGATTGCTAAAAAAAAAGGGGGGGTCGGGGGGAGTTCTCAGGAAATGTACCATCTAACATAGGGGTTTAGACATGCACAACAATCCCTGTATATAAAAATTAATTATAATGTAATGAAAGACATAACATGGGCAATAGCAATAATTCAAGGCCCGTCTTTGGCAATGTTCACCAATCTTGACTTAGTACTAAAACAGTGTGGTTTTAAAACCTAAAAAAAAAAAATCTACCAAAGATGAGTTAAGGCTCTGGTGAGGCAGCCCCAGTCCAGGCCATCTGTGGCCTTTGGCTTGTCCATCTGGCTTGTGGGAAGTTTCCTAAATTAAGTGTTGGAGGCCTCCTCCCTTAAGGACAACAAGTACAGAGCCTCTCAGGTCTGCTGGGCCTCCTCCTGCTTCATGTCCTGTTTTGCTATTTAACGAAAAGATTCATTCTCCTGAGGCCACAGCAGGTGGTTCTGGGGGGAGCTGGAGCCTGGCCTTCTTGGTCAGTGTTATGCACTAAATGGTTTTGTTCCCCCCTCCCCCAATTCAAATATTGAAACTCCAATCCCTACCCCAACCCCACCCCCCAGTGTGGCTCTCTTTGGAGGTGGGGCCTCTAAGAAAGTAATTAAGATTAGATGAGGTCATAAGGGTGGAGCTCTGATCCCACAGGATTAGTGTCTTTATAAGAAGAAACACTGGAGAGTTCACTCTGTCTCACACACAGAGAAAAGACCAGGCGAGGACATAGAATGTGGCCACCTGAGCACCAGAAAGAAAGATCTCACCAGATACCTAATATGTCAGCTTCCTGGTCGTGGATAGTACTAACCTCCAGAACTGCAAAAAAATAAATTTTTATGACTTAAGCCATCTAGCCTATGGTGTTTTGTTATGGTAGTCCAAGCAGACAGCCAGGGAGGAGAGATCTGACACGCATGAGGTGTGCTTTGTGGAAATCAAGGCATAGGCCTGAGTGGGCTGCATGGGCCCAGTAATTTGACCAGCTTGGGTCAAAGTGGGGGTGGGTCTCTAAGAAGACCTGGAGGATGGGTATAGTTAGTTACAAGAAGTGCAAGCAGGACTAGATGAGTTTTTTTAGGGTCAGTTTGGGAAAGGCATTCATTTTAAGGCTCTTTGTGGATGGGGCAGTGTCAGAGCTGAGGATCAGCAAATTCTCTGAGCAGCACCACAGGGAGCTGTGGGATGGGAACCTGGCTGAGGAGTGCTGTCTTGGCTTCTTTCTTCTCAGAACTGCCTCTTCCTCCCTCTTTCCAGCAGGGGCCCTCTCCCTCTCTGAGCAAGCCTCCTTTCTTTCCTTTGGTATAAATTAAATGACTTGCCTCTCTTCCATCACTTACACTCTTACTAACTCCCTCAAAACTCAAACACATGCAAATGCAAGCATATGTATGGATATGTAATTATTATTATTATTATTATTATTTTTTTTTTTTTTTACAGAGAGGAAGGGAGAGGGATAGAAAGCTAGAAACATCGATGAGAGAGAAACATCGACCAGCTGCCTCCTGCACATCCCCCACTGGGAATGTGCCCGCAACCAATGTACATGCCCTTGACCGGAATCCAACCTGGGACCTTTCAGTCCGAAGACCGACGCTCTATCCACTGAGCCAAACCGGTTTCGGCTTGGATATCTAATTCTTACTGAATGATTCTTTGTCTTCAGTTTGATTTTGGAGAGCAGTGCCAACTTCCAAAGCTCTGTTGAAAACTTATAGCATCAAGAAAGATATATGTATGTATGTATGTATGTATGTATGTATCTATCTATCTATCTATCTATCTATCTATCTATGTATGTATGTATGTATGTTTCTATCTATCTACAGATATACATGTCCCCTTGTTTTAAAGGGTTGTGGTGGATAGACTCTAAGTAGCCCATGATCTGGTGGGCTTTGTGTAAGCCCCTCTCCTTGAGTGTTGGCGAGACCTGTAACTTATTTCTAACCAATGGAATGTGGCAAAGGTGATGGATATACATGATTATGTGCAGTATTACATGAGTGTAGTGCCTATCTCGATTGAGTCTCTCTCTCTCTTCCTCTCATTCTCTCTTTCTCTCCACTCTGCACCCTTGGTTGAAGAAGGAAGCTGCCATGAAATCTACATATTCAAGGAAGTATATCCTGCCAACAACCTGAGAAAGCTTGGAAGCCTTCTCCTGGTTGAGAATGCATCGCTGATCGTGACTTTAATTACAGTCTTACAGGACTCTAGCAGAGGAACCAACTAAGTTGTGTCTGTACTCCTGCAGTAGTAAACATGGGTGGTTTTAAGCCACTATGTTTTTCATCATTTGTTCCATAGCACAGAAAACTAGAGGCTTCTAGAAAGAAGGAGAAACAAAAACACTGAAGTGACACAAAAAGAAAAGATCAATTTATACTTCCACACTGGCAATGTTTTATATCTGTGGTCAAGTACTTACTAGCAAACTAGCATCCCACCTCCCCTCAAGTTTTCACCAGGGTGTTATCAACATCCACCCATCTATTCATCAATGAACAGTTATTATGTAGCCATGACTGTAAGGGTTTCTGCCATGATTGGATTTACAGTCATGCTAGGTGCTTCCATATATCCTATATAATAAGAGCCTAATATGCTAAATGTCCTGTTGTCTGATCAGCCCTTCAACCAAAGTGTAATATGCTAATGATATGCTAAGGTCACTCAACTGCTCACTATGACATGCACTGATCACCAGGGAGCAAACGCTCTGACCAGTAGGTTATCTTGCTGCTGGTGTCTGGCTGATTGGGACTGAGCGAGACAGGCTGAACATGCCCTGGAGCCCTCCTGCGGTCCCTCCCTGGCTGGCCAACCTCCTGTGTCCCTCCCTGGCCCTGATGGTGCACCAGTGGGGTCCCTCAGTCTGGCCTGTGCCCTCTCCCAATCAGGGACCCCTCGGGGGATGTCGAAGAGCCAGTTTTGGCCTGATGGCAGAATGACCAGTCTCTATGACACGCACTGACCACCAGGGGCAGATGCTCGATGCAGCAGCTGCCCCCTGATGGTCAGTGTGCTCCCACAGGGGGTGCACCACTCAGCCAGAAGCCGGGCTCATGGCTGGAGAGTGCAGCGGTGGTAGCAGGAGCCTCTCCCACCTCTGCAGCAGTTGGACATCCCCCAAGGGCTCTTGGACTGCAAGAGGGCGCAGGACGGGCTGATGGGACCCCTTCCTTCCCCCCCCCCCCCCAGTGCATGAATTTCATGCACCGGGCCTCTAGTATGTAAATAATTTAATGACAAAGCATATCAGCTAAGTGTCCAAGAACCTTATTTAGAATGTGTGTGTGCACAACCTCTGCCCCTTCTGGACATTTGTTCATGGAGCTTACTTATGGTCTGTTGGAGGACATAGACAATAAGTTAAAATTACTAAAATTATTGTGTAATCCCACTTATGATAAGAGGTGTAAAAGGAAAGTAGAAGGTTATCTGAGAGCATTTAGTGGGGGAGCTATCCTAATGAGAGGGGTCAGGGAAGGTTACCTGGAGGAAGTAACACATAAGCTGGGTCTTGACACATAAGTAGAAGTTTGACACTAGCAGCTGGTGGGAGGGTGGGTTGTGGGGTGAGATTCTGTTGGAGGAAATGGCATGTTTAAAGGCAAGAGAGAACTTGGTGTTTTCTAAAGAGCTGAGCAGAGACAGTGGGGCAGGAACATAGACAGTTGGTTAGAATAGTAGGGTAAGTGGGTGGAGAGGTTGGCAGTGGCTGGCTTATGCGAGGCCTGGTGAAATCATCTGTGACCTTGTTTTTATTTTGAAAACTTTTAAGTGTGTTGATAAAGGCTGATCTTCTGTATAAGGGTCTTAACTTTCTGGTAGGGTGTGAGGGAGAGCACGGCGGAGGGTAAGCTGAGTTCATAGCTGTGGGAATTAGGACAGAAGACAGGCTTCTTAGGTAGATGGCAAATAAGTTCAGTGCCAATGAAGAGAAGTGGGAAATTATGGGACCCAGGTTCCTGGGAGAGCTTGAGAGGAAGGGAGAAGAGCTATCATTCAGCGTAGGAGAGACATTACTGGCTTCACAGGTATCCAACAAGGACTGTAGGGAATCTTTAACCAAGGAATTATGGTAGGTTTTGTGTCTTGTGAGGAATAGAGTAGCATTTATAACCATTTCATGCACCTGGAGCTATATACCCAAGTATGGTCTAGCTGACGGACTCTCCAAATAGAGACCTTAGTGTCCGGGCTCCCCCACACAACCAGTGTGACCTTGGGCCAGTCATTCAACAGTCTGGCCCCAAGTTGCCTCACTGGGTACGGAAGTAGATGAGCTCAAAGGTTCCAATAGGAAGAATTATTCACATCTTCATGGGCCATCATGCCAGTGGCAGTCAATCTCATGAACACTGGCCTGAGAGAATAAACGGTGGGGAGAATGACACCTCAGGAAGGAAGCCCCAAGTCTATAGTTATGAGAAAGAAAGTCAGCCTTGGCTGGCACAAGGATTGCAGGGCGCTGGTATCCCACAGGGTCTGGGACTCTGCAAGGTGCTCCTCTGACCACTTAGCTTGCAGAAGTAAAGATATTGTCAAGTCAAATGCCCCACAGATTCTTAAGCCACTGTTACTGTTTTATCTTAAAACTGCCAATCTTCCCAAGGGTTCAGATTGCATTATTATTATTATTATTATTACTATTATTATTATGAATTCTTTCTTCATAGCATAGTCATTTTAATTAGTTTTATTTCCTGTTCTCTTCCCACAGGGATCAGTATATGACATATGATGGCACCTGCATACCCAGGAAGGCTGGGATAAAGGAATGAACTCTGTGAGCTCATAGCTCTGGGAGAGGGTGGCATAGTCAGGGGAGGGATGCTGTTGGGAGAGGAAGGAAGAGCCCAGCAGACAAAGCCCGCTCTGGCTGCGGCTTCCACGTTGGCACTCAGTGACCCAGCCATGAATAATGCTGTTGGCCTGCAAAGACCACCCCTTAATTGAGTCTGGAATATTTTCCTTGCCTTGCATCAGCCTTGTTACTTGTCTCATTCTTTGTTCCCTGGATAGTCTTGGCTGGAAGAACTTCTTTAAGAGTTGATATGCCAATCTAATTATAATTCATAAGGCCAGAGGCTACTCAATGCTCTTGATTTCTCTACCTTGCAGATGGAATGAGGCCTGGAGAATAAGGAGCCTGTCTGACCTTGGTGACCTCAATGTCAAACATTTTGGGATATTCCGTGGGAAAGTGGATTGTTGCATTTTTTTAGGATTCAACCTTTTTTATTTTCTTATTTCAGACAAAAGTCTTCCGAAGTTCCAGGCCAAAGAACAAGATATAGTGTCCATTGTACCTCTCAATAGCTGTACGTTCTTGGCCAAATTCTATAATTCATCTAATCTCAGTTTCCTCCCCAGTGAATTGAAGCTAATAATAATACCTACCACATGGGAGGGTAATGGGGAATAGATAAGATAATGCAAGTTACGTGGCCAAATGGCTACATGTCACCAACAGTTTAGACCCAGGAAAGCCAAAATCAGCACTGTGAGGATTGAGTGGCAGGAAGGAAGAGGGAGGGGTAGGGCAACATAACTGAACCTCAATTAGGAAAAAGCATAGCGAGTGGGACTAGAACACAAGTTTTATAGTCGGACCTAGGACCAACTCCCAGTTCCACTATTTACTACATGGGCAGTACTTTCTTTTCTGAGCCTCATTTTGCTCATCTGCAAAATTGGAGTGAAAATAAGTATTTGTTTTATCGGGTTATCTTGAGAATTAAATGAGATAATGCATTGTGGCAGAGACTTGCTAGATACACATCTTATCTGTTCCCTCTTCTTCTGGGGTCATCAATAGACTACATTTCTCAGCCTCCTTGCATCTAGGTGAGGCTGTATAACTAAATTCTTGTCAAAAGAATGTAGGTAGTAGTGATCTCTGATACGTAATCTACGGCCCTCTCCTAAAATCTCTCTGTGATTCTTTACACTCTTTTCTCATTTGCTGGGTGGATATAGAGGATTCAGGGCTCATTAAAGGCAGGGCTACTATATGGAAGGAGCCTTGGTCTCTGAACGACTGTGTGGGGCATGGTACTCCTCCTTCTGCCCCTGTGAACCTGTGTTGGGTCATGGCTTGAACCACTGAGACTTGTAGAGTTTTTTGTTACAATATTTAATCTGTCCTGATTATTCATTCTCATAAAGCACATAGTAATTCTTCAATACATGTTAGCTATTATTGTTGTTTGCTCCCTGACTGGAATGGATGAGTGGGCAGTGCCAAGCGCACCATACGTAAATAAGGCCTAATACTACACGTGTATTTTTGTTCTCTCCTCTGGCTAGAAGATTGACTCCTAAATCTCTTCATTCCTCCCCAAAAGAAAGTATATGATTCATTCCTTAATTCATTTCTCCAATCAATAAGCATTCACTGGGTGCCTATTACTTACATAGTGTGATCAGGTGCTAGAAAATTCAGAGATGATGACACCGTCTTCATGGAATCTTCAGTTTTATAAGGAGATGGGCCATATCATCATGCAGAATAAAATGGGTGCCTTCACTGTCACCTGATCATCATTAGTTGTGGCTTATGACGCTTTACTTCCTAAGAAATGAGTAATATTCCTGCAGAATTCAAGCCAGGGCAGGTCTATGGGAAAGTTTTGGCACTTTGCTATCAACCTTCACCTTGACCTTACATGCTCCGGGAAAGAGCGGGGAGAAAGGTTAAGCAGGAACTGTTGTTTCATTGAAAACCGAATGTGTGCCTGTGTGGTGCTGCTCTGTGGCAACTTGCAGCCTTCCCAGCCCTCCCTTTCCTCCCTCCCTCCCCAAGACTGAGGGCCACTGGACGCCTGCTCCTTCTGCACTGGGCTCTGTGTCTGCTTTCAACTGTGACAGCCTCGTCCTGCTGGTTCTCTTCAACGTGCCACGGCCCTTCTTGGCGCTCAGCTGTCTGTCCTATTTGTAGAATAGACTGCCAGACTGGAACCCAGTCCCTGGACATGCAGCACCCCCTTCCAGCCATTACAAACCACCCTGAGGCACCAAGGCACTCACTGCTGCTGAGCCTGAACTCTGCAAGTCATCACAAGCTTACTTCCTCAATACAGATTTCCAGACAGCTGCAGCAGTCAATCACTGTTGGCCCCAACGTGAGATGATCTCCAGGCATCTTTGGTAACAACAAAAATCATCTCTCACCCCCTTAAACATATTTTTAAAGCACTTTTAGATATATAACCTGATAAACACCTTGAGGGTAGCATGGTGTCTGTTATTTCTGTACCCTTCCCCCACTGTGCTTGGCTCTCATGAAGAGCTCAACAAATATTTGAAGACTGAGGAGGACTGTACTCTCCCCCCACCCCGCACACACACACACATTCCTGTTCCCCTCCTCTGATCTTTGCTTCTATTCCCTTACCAATAGATTCTTTCTCAATCACAGGAACCCATCTCATTAGCACTGCCTGTTTGACCTGGAACTACATGACCTCATAGATTTATCTCGTCTATCCCTCTGCCCCCAAATAACCTATTTCCACAGTCATTCCAGGACAGACAAGTGCTGAGTCTGTTGGAGAAGGTCAGCTGTCAAGGCCAAGAGTTTGTTCTTGAAATGCCTGCTGGTAAAACCAATGCAAAGTCTTTGGATCTGTGTGCTGATGACTAGTGGCCCAAAGGATTCCAAATCCTGATCTTGGATTTTTATTTCTGAATATATCATTAGGTCTGATTCTGTGCCAGACAGGCTCAGCGGCAAGACTCCATAACTGTGCCTTTTCATTCATTATTATTTTCAGGGCAGATCTGTTTCTTATTGAGGGGGGCTTATTGGGCCCCTCCCTTGCCTTGTCACGCTCAGAGCAGTCCACTTGGCAACCCACCAAGGACCATGCTTTCCTGGAGGTGCTGTCGCCTGCCTCTCCTAACTGGCGGGTACAGGCCTGAGCTAAGGCTGCCTTTGTTCTTTCACAGTCGGTTGCTTTTTCTTGAGCTTGGATGGCTCAGCAAAAGTTATTGGATGCTCTGCAGGGTGGGAGCCCTCAGCTGCACCGTTTATGTTGGAAACTGTGTACATTGTTCTGGATTAATCTCGTGGTGCCTGCATTTTTCCTTTTTTTCTGACAGTGTGAATGGTATGGTATGGGAGTGGGGTGGGGAGGGGTCATGCACGAGTCAATGCAGTCTGCGTTGTATCATGGAGGGCTCGTTCCCAGCACAAGGGGAGAGGGAGCCAGTGAAGGTATTGGTGAGACAACTGTTTAGACTCAATCAGTGAAACTGTAAAGCTACCCTCCAGCACAGGCAGGGGGAGGGGAGGAAAGAGAGACAAGATAACAGGAAAACAAAAGAAGGTGTGGATCAGGGAGGTAGGGAAGAAGGTACAAAATAGGAGAAAATGCTTCTTCCATAAATCCCTTCAGGAGTACTTCAGCCATATCATTTGAGGTCCTATAGAATCTCTTATATACACCAAATAATTCACCTCACACTGTACACAGATGTGTGACCTAAATGCCCCTCTAGGCTTGCTTTTCCCTCAGAGATTGTACTACTCTTTGGCCTGAATTCCACTCCGCAGCGAGTGACCATCGAGATCCTTTGGCTGTGCTGTCTGCACCTCCCAACCTACTTCCTCAGGCTTCTCAATGTCCCCACTGCTGAGACTGCAGCCTCCCCAAAGCCTCCTCAAAGCTGCTGATGTCCTTGGGGGAAAATAAAATCCACTTATGCCAAGAATCTCATGAATGCAAAAAGCTCACTGAGAGCTGGAGGGTAAGATGTTATTCTAAGTCCTCTTCTGGCAGCCATCTTGCCATTAGTTCACTTTGCCCTTTGGCATCTTTCTCCTGGGCCTTTGCTCCCCTTCCCCACATTTCCCTCAGTATGAAGCTAACGCCCCCTCAGACACTATTTGACAGTGGGCATTTCCTCAGTTATTTCTATAATGTTCTTATAGCACTTCACAAGCCCCATTAAAAATTAATCTTCCAAGCAATCCTACAAAATCCAGATATTAATTTAGTACCTGGTAGAACTGGGTCTTAAATCTAGGTTGTGCTACCCAATGCCCAGTGTCCATCCACCTCCCAGGAAGAGCCAGGAACTTCTGTAGAGTGAGGAAGGGGAAGTAGGAAGCTGGGTCTCTGAGGTGGCGTAGAGGGTGAAAATAAATGAGGAGGAAGAGACCAAGGCTGTGCTCCATACAGATCTCACAGGAAACGTCTTGGTTCCTCACAGACCTTCTTTGCCTATAGCTTTCTTGGTGTCTTTACTTTCATTTTATCATTCATTGTAGTTTCTGATCATGGGTACTCTTCATTTGTCCATCTGTTTCCTCATTCACTCACTTTTTACCCAATATTTCTTGGTGTCTACAACATTCCATCAGAGGTATTTCTCTTTCCTTGTCTTTCTGTGGAGGAGCATGGGTCCCTGCATAGCCACAGGGCCAATGCTTCTATCCCTGGAGCCAGAGACAATCTCTTAGAGAATTCTAGCAGCAGGAGGTAAATGGGGCCCTCCCCTGCAACAGCTCAACCTCCCCATTTTCACTGATACCTTCAGGCAAAGACCAAGGCCACATGTTTTTCTATTAATAAAGATAAGATTACGGGAAGACATCTTTTCATTCCAGAGAAACACTCCAAGCCTTCCATCTTCCAAGAGCTCCTCAGATGGAAGCTGCATGTTGTGGTGATCCAGCTTATTTGCTCACCCCTCCTTTATGAGCTTTCCACACATGGCTTCCATTTACACGACACCTAGTTTTCCCCCCACCTCAGTGGCTGTTCCTTCTCAGGCTTCTGTGAGTTTTTCTTCTCTTCATGTTGGAGGTTCCAGGGCTCAGTCCTTGTCATCTCTAAGTATATTCACTCTCTTGGTGATCTCATCCAATCTCATGCTGTTAAATGCTTCCTATGTGCCCCAACCCCCCACATTTATTTCTTTACATCAAATTCAGGCTGGTGTGTAACTGTGTTGCCAACACTAACACTTCGATGTTTAATGACACATCAAGCTTAGTAGTCTAACAGAACTCCGAATCGTTCCTCATAGTCCTCCTTTGCCTATAGTTTTCTCCACTTCAGCTGATGGCAACTCCACTTTTCCATATGCTCAGGCCAACAGACTTGGGGTCATCCTGGGTATCTCTCTTCCTCTAATTCACATCTAACCTATTGGCTTGACACCAATTTCATGCAGAATCGCTCACTTCTTACAACTCTGCCACTAGTATCATTTCCCAGGTCACCATTAGTTCTTTCCTCGTTTGTTGCAACACTTCCTAACTGGTCTTCCTGTCTCTGCCCTTGCCCTCCTACCCCCCCGCCCCGCCCCCCAACCCTCACTGTATATTCCCAACACAGGTGCCAGAGAGACTACTTAAAAACATAAGTTGAACCATGTGAGATCCCTCTTGCCCTTAATGGCAAACCTTAATGGAATACCTTGATAGTCACAAAGTCTACAATGGTTTAGTAAACTGATTGCATAAGTGGCTGCAATTCTTCACCCCTCCCTGTAGCTGCCTCCTTTGCAAAGTAACTCTACAGCTCTTCCCAGCAAGAGGTGGAGTCTATTTCCCCAACCCTTGAATCTGGGCTGGCCCTGTGATTTGCTTTGGCAGGATGTAGTATCAAAGAAAGTGTGCCACCTCTGAGTCTGGGACTTTCTTGGAACCCTGCAGTGCCCATGTCAACAAGCCCAGGCTAGACTATAGGATGGTAAGAGACATGTGGTCTAGTCCCCTCCTTGCCCCAACTGGCAGTCAGTCAACGGTCAGACACGGGAATGAGGCCATCCTAGAAAAGCAAGCCTTGGCCCAAGACTGACCCTCAATGAGCCAGTCTAGCTGAGATAAGCTCAGCCTGACCAAGACCATCAGAGCTCCACTGAACTATGAAATCATGAATAGTAGCTTATTGAATTCATGAGAAGAATCTTATTGATTTAAACCACTAGGTTTTGTAGTTGTTTTTTTTATGCTACATTTTTTTTTGTGACAATAAAAAACTGATAAAAATAACCTATGGGGCCCCCCATGATCCAAAACTTCCCTTATTTCTCTGATTGCATCTTCTACTACTTTCTGGAAGCCTTGCTCACCATGTTCCAGCCACAGTGGCCTGCCTTCCTGGACTACACCAAGTATGCTCTAGCCCCAGGGCCTTTGCACTGCCATTTTCTCTATATATTCCAATGGCTACTCCTATCATATTTTCTGAAACATGCTTAAGTAACAATTCAGCAAAGGTGACATTCAAAATATTTTTAAAACGTTATGGTATGAGGACAGACCAACCAAAACAGTCGAGGTCACAGAACAGGATTAAGGTGCTGGCTGCCTGCCTGCTGAGCTAGGAATTCATCTTTTCATTGAATTGTGGGGGATGTTTCAACAGAGGGGCCAAGACAACCACTTTGGTAGAGAGGGCAACAATAGAGGGGTTCAAGACTGTGCCTTTTAAACAACAGGCAAGGAAATATTTTAACAGAGAGAGCAGCTCTGATTCCCGGGAAGATATTCCTCCACCACCCCATCTGCCATCTTCCTTACCACAGCATACTCTCTAGCCACCTTGTTTTACTTCACATTTCTCCAAAGTTTGACACTATCTGGTCTATAATATATCTATTTATGTACTTGTTCATTACATCTCTACTCTCCTCCTCCCTCTAGAGCAGTGCCATCCAATAGAAGGTTATGTGATGTTGGACATGTTCTGTTTTGAGCTTCCAATGCAGCAGCCATGTGACTATCGAGCACACTACTATATCCTCAGTGCTCAGGACAGAATGTAACCAAAAGGCTTGTTGAATGATTTAACACATAGTGAATGAATGAATTTGGCAGGTCGGGAGGACAGTAGATTACAAGAGGAGATGTCCACACCAAATGTTTTAAGGTCCCTTGCAGGCTGTAACCATGTTGGAGTATGGATTGGGGATACAGAATATGGGCTTCTCACCAACTCCCCACATTAACCTCTCAGTTTGGCAAGATGTACTGAGTAGGGGAAGATTCCTCCCTTGCATTTATTTTTTACTCAATCGTCTACTCAACCAGGCGACAAATGAGATGGGTAGAATATCACTGGGAGAAAGAGGGACCCTGTGACACGGAGGCTTTATTAGCCTATCTTTAGGCTAGAGCTCAGATGCTGCAGGATGACTCCCCTACAACAACTGAGAGAGCCTGCACTTGGGAACTGTGCTTGGAGCTTGGAAGGTCAGTGGGGAGATGCATCTCCCCCTGAGCCTCGGGCAGTGTTCTGTGACTCTAGTGACCCAGGGAGCTAGTCCCAGGCACACCAATAGTCATTGATTTCCAGCCACTGGTGCCTCCATGCCCAACCCCACGATTAATAATACTAGCTAATATTATATCCTTACCACACTATCCATCCCAGTTTGCTTGTGACAGTCATGGTTATACCTGTTGTCCTAATGCCCAGTCTGTGTAGTGCGCCTTTCACTGTCAAAAGTGTCTGGATAAATTAAAGAAGATCATAAATTATATGGTCATCCTACATCTAGTGAGATTTTACTATGCATCAGGCATTGTTCTAAGCCTTTCACACATTTCTGTTTTTACATTTACACCTTGTAGCCCATGGGGCAAATGTTACCTCCACTATCCTAGCACATGAGAGACGAAAGGATTGGTCTGCTGTCCTGGGAACCAACAGGTTTAGACCTTGGTCGTGACCAAGTAAATAAGCACCAGGAGCCTCATTCCTGGGGCTTTCAGGAATGTAACATGGACCGAGCACCTCCTCCCTCCTCCTGAAACATGTTTCTTTTGGAGAAGAGGCCCTTCCAGGGAAGAGTCTTTCCCATGGCAGATAATTGCTTCTCTTTCAAGTAATCAGTACCATGTTAATTCCCAGGGCGAAGGCACAGTGTCTGCTGGTGTGGGATAATTTCCCGCATCCAGTAGAACAATGCCCACACTCTGGCCTTATTTCATGAGAGCTGATGTTTTGTCCATGGGAGGATTCAAAACTCTTGGGAGGAGATGGAACCTTCCAGGGTGAGGTCCAAAGAAAGCTAAGGAGAGGCTCCAGTTCATTCCAAACCCAGTGTCTTCCCGACTGACTCTGGGCATGTCAAGTCAAGGCGGAGGAACAGCTGAGCAAACCAGAATGCACCAACCTCAGTTCTGCGATTCAAAGTGGAATCAAATTCACTCGTGGAGTTGGATGATTGCCAGATTGCTTATAAATGTCACATAAAGGCAGTAGCAGCACATGGCTATATTCCCTCTTTTTTCACTTTGGAGTCTTTTAAAAAGAAGCTTTCAGCTCAATGTATCATTGAAAAATGCTAACAATGGCTTACCATTCGGTAGCTCTTTATAATAAATATAATGTCTTTTACATCTATTATCTCAATGGGTCTTTCTTAGACCAACCTTAGGAAGTAGACAAATCTGTAATAACAACTTTGTTTTGAAAGTGAGCGCACTAAGGTTCAGTGAGGTTAAGGGATTTTGCTCAAGTTCACCTGCGTTATGATGATAATAAGTATCGTCTACAGAGATTAAGTGCTTTATGTACATTATCTCATTTAATGCTCACAGTCTCACTATGAGGTGGAGATGTTATCCTCTCCAGGAACACTGAGGCTCGGAGGAGGGGCCTGCCCACAGTCAAGTCATCCATCGAGGAAGAGGTGGAGCTGGAACAGAAACAGAGTCCCCACTCAGAAGCCAATCTGACTTGAAATCCTCTGTCCTTTCCAATATGCAGAGGGTTAAGAACTGTTTCCAAAGCATTATTTTAAATGGGAGGAATTGTCTTACTGAGAAGCCTGAGGTAGTTATTGGGCAAAGAAAGGTGGGTTAGAAGGAATCCCAGAGAGGAGCTAGGAAGAGGGAGGTAGGTTCTGAAAGGTGCAGCAAGGAAGCTGATCACGCTGCTGAAAACACAGATGCCTGTGTAGCCACCACCACAATTAAGATTTAGAACATTTCTGCCATCCTAAAAAGTTCCTTATACCCAGTCCAGTCTCTTTTTATCAACGCCCTCCCGATGGCCTTTAGTTGCCACTACTGGGACTCTCAATGTCCTGTAACTTGTTGTTAACAGCCTTGTGATATTAATAAGTAATATTTTTATTTTCCAGCATATAAAAAATGAGGCTCAGCCCTAACTGGTTTGGCTCAGTGGATAGAGGGTTGGCCTGCCTACTGAAGGGTCCCAGGTTCGATTCTGGTCAAGGGCATGTACCTTGGTTGTGGGCACATCCCCAGTAGGGGGTGTGCAGGAGGCAGCTCATCGATGTTTCTCTCTTTTCTCTCTCATCAATGTTTCTAACTCTATCCATCTCCCTTCCTCTCTGTAAAAAAAAATCAATAAAATATATATATATTTTAAAATGAGGCTCATACTAAATCACTTTCCCAAGAAAAATGAGGACTAAATCAATAGCCTGGAAAGGAGATTAGAGTAAGAGATTATGAGACTATGTTGGAAAGGGTTGGTGATATCAAGTAGTCTGGCCTTCCTATGGCAGATGCAGGCAGGAGCCCGATTATACAGGTCCTTGTAGGCCATGCTAACCAAATCTTTATAGTTCTAGAAATTAAAGCAACAACCTCTGTCTAGTAATTATAGTTTTGTTTCTCTATGTCAAAATGATGTGTAAGCAGAGAGGAGGCTTCTGTCTCTCTGAGAGAAAGAGAGAGAGATTACATATGAATGGGTTTGCCATAGAATCTCATCCAAAAAAATATTTTATTGGCCTGTTAGCTGCCTAAATTTTTATTTTCTATTTATTTTTTTTAAATTATTCTTTGTATATAACTTAATGCAATTTTTTAAAAAAAGAATACAGGACTAGGATTCAGGAAAATTGAATCCCCACCTTAATTCTCTCATGAAGAGTTGTTCATTGTGTCCATGTTGTTTCTCTTTCCTGTTTCTCATAAGCCTCCTTGGTAAAATGTGTGTAATAATAGCTGTCCTGATGGTGTAAAAATTCTTGAAAAAGTAAGAGCCCTTTTACAGCTGGTTCTTGTGTCCTCCTGAACAAGGAACTCGATCCTTCCCTTTACAGTCTGCTTTCTCCAGTTCAGAGAAAGGCCTACTAGTTGCTGCTGACTCATCATTTAAATGGAGAGCAAACATGTCTCAAACGTGGACATAACATCTAGAATGATCCCTGGCTTTCCCTCAAGGACATTTATTTTATCCCTTGTCAAAGCAAGCAGGGGGATGAAAAGAAATTTCTAATTACAAAGAGATATGCTGAAAGGAATATTCTTTTTTTTTGTGATGGAAAAAAAAGAATATTCCTTTTAATGGCAGGGTCTAGGTGACTTCTCTTGCATCTTTTAGCATTTCATAAGCATAGTAAATCAGAGAATCTTAAAAATACTTAAATATTTACACATACAGAGGAATATTCATAGCTTATGAGCAAAGTATAAAAAAGGGACAAAAGTGAACATCTGCACACTCATTACTGCAGTGTAAGAAAGGGATTATTACCAGTAGGTCATTTGAAGCCCCATTAAGCCCTCCCTGATGCACTTCCTCTCCCTCCCCAGACGTAACCACTGCGGTGACTATTGTGTTTATCTCTCCCAGGGCTTGTTTTAAAACCACAGATGGTAATACCCCTTAACTTGTTTTAAGTGGACTCATGCTGAGTGTACTCTTTTGCAACCTGCTTGTTATGTTCACTCTGACATTTGTGAAGTTTACCTATATGGATGCATGTGAACCTACTCCAGATATTTTCAAACATATATATGACATTAATATAGTGCTGCATCCTATGAATATACTGCAAACATATATATGTGATAGTAATATAGTGTTGCAGTCTATGAATATACTGCAATTCAGTTACTGTTTTTCTGTTGATGAACATGCAATTGATTTCAATTTTTATTATTACAAACAATGCTTTTTTGAGCATTCTTGTCCATGTCTTCTGATGCAAATACGTTTTTCTAGATTTTAGTCTCAGTAAGAAAACTGCCAGGTCTCAGTGTATGACATATTCAACTTTAGTAGATAATGCCGCATGGTGTTCCAGGGAGAATGTGCCAATTTGCAGTTCTACTAGCAACGTGCAAGGGTTGCCATTGTTCCTCAGTCTTACCAGCTGCATATTCTGAGGCTTCTTAATATTTTCCAAACAGATGGATATAAAATGGTTTCTCACTGTGATTCTTATTAATGAGGCTGAGCATATTTTCATATGTTTATTTGCCACTTGTGTTTTCTCTTCTGTTATATACTTATCCATTCTTTATTGGGTTATTAGTTTACTCTGATATGAAGAAGTTAGGAGCTCCTTATATATTTTGTAAATAGTAATTTTTTATTGGTCACAGGCTACTGATATTTATTCCAGCTTTTGGGTTTTCTTTTCATTTCCTTTGTTGCCTTTTCACAAACAGAAAAGACATTCTGTTCATTAAGGAACAAATTTTTTAATTTGAATATAGTTGAATTTATCATTCTTCTTTTATGGCTGGAATGTATTACAGCAAATTCTTTTCTAAACTGAAGTCATAAATATATTCTCTTATATGTTACACTAAATTTTATATTTTGCCTTTCATCTTTGTGTCCTAATCTGTTCAGAATAAGAATAGCATTGTCTCTGCACTATTTATTGACTAGCTGGTTTTTTCCCCACTGATTTGCAATGACCCCTATGTGATATGTAAGGAGAACCTACCTGTATATGCAGGTCTGCTTCTGGACTGTCTCCATTGAACTGTTTGTCTCTCCCTTAGCCAGTATCACTCTGTTCAATTTTATTATCTTTATAATAACTCTTGATATATGTTAGGGCAATCCCTCCCTATGCCATATTCTTCTTTTTTTTAAAGGACATTTGGGAATCTCTTGGCCTTTTGTTTTCAATTTAAATTTTATAATCATCTTGTGAAGGTCCATAAAAATTTTATTAGGATTTTAATTAGAATTGCATTAAATCTATAGATCCACTAAGGAGAATTGACATCTTTGGGATAGTAAGTCTTCCTTATCCATTTATTTAGTTTTTTTTTTTTTAATTAAGCTTAGAATTGTCTCCATAAAGTTTTCACATCATTTATTAGACTTTATCTATGGGTACTTCATATTTTTTAAAATATTATGAATAACATTCTAAGTTATGCATTTTGATCTGTATAGCTGGTATTTAAAATTCAATTTATTTTTTTGCAATTGATTTTTTATTAATCCAGAAAGCCTGCTAAATTCTCTTTTTAATGATAATGTTTTTTCCTAGTTTCTCTTAGTTTTTTTTTAATGTAGCCAATCATATCATATATGAAAAAATGCCAGTTAAGGTAAGATTTATTGGAGCCTGGAGACAACAGACACTGCGTGTGGCTTATGTATAGACTTTTGATCTTGTCTCTTTTGTAAGTTACCTTATATAACTCTGACAGTTTTTACATTTACAGAACTCTTCAAAGTTTCCATCTATACTATGAATTTATTGCATATAGAATCTAGCTTAAGGAAAGGAAGGAAAGCTTTGCCTTTGGTACTCTTGGAAGGGCCCAAAAGGGTGATCTCATCTCACTTCATCACTTCATAGTTAAATACACTAACACTCAGAGACACTGAGTGACTTGTGAACGTTATATTGCTAGCTAGGGGCTGAGCTTGGATGAGAACCACGTCTCTTGATTCTTGAGCAGGATTCTATCTGTTACCCCAGATAGTTTTCATCTTTCTCCCCCACTTTTAGATCCTATTTGCCCAACAGGACCCTGGTATCCTCATCTTGTTCCATCACAGGGCCCTACTGCCTCTGCCCTCCATTATCAACCCTTTCTAATTGAAGGGTCACACGCCACTTCCTCCATGTCCCAGCCATAGGAGCACTACCAGAGCTCAGTGTTGAATCTAAAGAGCCATTATTAATCTGCGTATTGATGACTGTTTATGGCTCAATGTGTTGCTTCTCGTCTAACGTAGCTTGAATGCCTCCCCTCATGTGAACAACTAATCATGTTTCTAAGAGTTAAATTTATTGACATCTCACTATATGCCAGACAATGTGCTTAAGGGTTTATATAAATTATGTCATGGATATTGCGTGCATTATGTCATTATCTAATTGGAGTAATGAGCTGTAAGGGACAAGCCCAGTGAGTGATATATGTAGAGACAGGTGGGGTTATTCTGCCCCTTTTTAGTGATATCACTCAGGCCCTGATGCCTTGGGCATGGGGCCAACAGATGAGAGAATCCTGCCTGTCTTCCAGCTTCTTCAGCCCTCTGCCTGCTGAGTCCTCTGTGCATGCTGCTGAATGCTCAAGCAGTGGAAATTGCTGCCTGGGTGGGATCACTAGAGCTGCTGTTCTAGACAAGATTCTCAGAGCCCGGATTGCTAACATGCCTGGGGTATTCCAGGGCTCTGAAACTCATTGTTTGTCAATGAAGTGGGGAGCTACAGGATACCACATTTGACTTAAGTGAAGAAGTGAAGAAGCGCCCAGAGAAGAAGCCTTTGATGTGGAATTTATCATGATTTTATACCTATCAGGAAATTGCTTTACTACCCATCCTACTGTTTGTCAGAGCAATAACAAAAGAAAAGAAAACAACTATCAAATAACTGTAAAAAATAATCCAAATCACACAAACTCTCTGTGGTGCCATTATTGTAGCTCTAGTTGAAATAATTATTTTAGGGTTTATTTATATCTACAGTAAAAGATCCAATATCTGCACAGCGCTTTATGATTCAAAAAGCAGCACACTATAGCAACGTTGACTTTCAAAGCCAGATGTTTTTGGAGGCTCATTGCTTAGGTGCAGGTCTTAAAAGTTGGGGTGCCAGGTGTGGGGTTCAAACCCATTTTCCTCAGGGAGAACCTTGGGTTAGTGAGTTCCCTCCTGATTGTGGGTCGCCATACTGGGATGGATTCTTGGCGAGATTGTGTCTTAGGCTCTCTTATCTGCTTTGATGTGTGTGTGTGTGTGTGTGTGTGTGTGTGTGTGTGTGTGTGTGTGTGTGTGTTTCAGTCTCCCAATGTGCAAGAGTTGCTCAGCTAGTTTTTGGTATATATATTTTTTCACCCAGAAGAAATTGTTCTGTATGTAGCTATAGATTTGGGTGTCCATGGGACTAGATTAGTTCAGGATCCTCCTACATTGTCATCTTGAACTGGTCTCCTACAGCAACTTTGAGAAGAGGGTTATGGGGAAACTGAGACTCTAAGCAATTAAGTAAACAACTGAAGGTTGATGTTTGCGTCTTATCCAAATATAATGGTCTCGTCTTACCTACCTAATATTGCCATTACTTTGGGAAAATCAAGCCATGAATATATACATGTTCTTATGACCCACTAGAAGTGGGTGAATTTATATTGAAAGCAACTTATTTAGTGCCTTTTGAGAGTGTGTTCAAAATTCCCAGGATACTCTGCATTGTCTTATTTGAAACAGTTACTAACACAGCCTCTTAGACAAACCCAGTCTCCTCCTATATGTGTACTAATTTCTGCTGTCCATATTTTTATTATCTGATTTATCTATCATCTATACTAATAAAATGGTAATATGCAAATTGGCCAGGACGCACTCACAGTAACCACCAAACAGCAGGTTGCATGGGGCAACAAGGCCAGCAGGGAGGTTAGTGAGGGACGACCAAATGACCGAACAGCAGGCTGTGTGGGGCAACCAGGCCAGCAGGGGGGGCCATGAGGGGCAACCAGGCTAACAGGAGGGGGCAGTTGGGGGCGACCAGGCCAGTGGGCGGGGGGGGCAGTTGGGGGTTAGCAGGCCGACAGGGGGGGCAGTGAGGGGTGACCAGGTTGGTGGCGGGGGCAGTTGGGGGTGACCAGGCTAGTGAGGGGAGCAGTTGGGGGCAACCAGGCTGGCAGGGGGGCAGTTGGGGGCAACCAGGCCAGCAGGGGGTGCCGTGAAGGGCGACCAGGCCAGCAGGGGATGCAGTTAGGAGAAACAGAGGCAGCGGGGGGGGGGGGCAGTTAGGGGCAACCAGGCCAGTGGGGAGGGCAGTTGGGGACAACCAGGCAGGCAGGCAGGTGATCGGTTAGGAGCAAGCGGGATGTCTGACTGCCAGTTTAGGCCTGATCCCAGGGATTGAGCCTAAACTGGCAGTCGGACATCCCCTGAGGGGTCCTGCATTGGAGAGGGTGCAGGCTGGGCTGAGAGTACCCCTCCAATCCCCCGTGCATGAATTTCATGCAACAGGCCTCTAGTTATATTATAAAGTCTAATATGTAGACTTCTGAAAATCCACTCCCTTTGTATGTGTATGTGTGGTTCGGTGGAGTGAGACTATAAAGAAGAATTCACTAACTAATGGTTTTCAACAGATAAACTGTACCTGATAATCTAAGCCAACAAAGCTTAAATCATCCATTGGGGATCAAAGGTGTTAATCGTCATCTCAGTTTGTGTCAACAATGAGCAGAGCTCAGCACTCAAACTAGAAAACAGAACTGGAGTGGGAGGGTCCAAGTGGGTAAGGAATGTTTTAATTGGGGTATTTAAGTTTTGGATGTTTTTACTAAGAGGACAAGATTTTAGCTAGATGAGCTCCCAGCTGTGGGATAGATGACACTGGAAGACATACAAGAAGCTAGAGATGTTCTTAAGTCTCTATGACTCTGAAGTCATTACTCTCCAGGAAACCACTACTAATTGATCAGAGTTGGCAACTAATATGAAATTTCTTTGCCATACATGATCTAGTTTAACCTCATTATTTTTCATGAAAGGTAAAAAGAGTCTAGAGAGTTTGAGTAATGTAGGCGAAAGTGCCTTGCAAATTTGTAAAGATGCTAAAGATGTTCATTGTTTTTATCAAGGACAAAAGCCGAGTTAGTTTACAGCAATTCTCAAACGTTCGTGTGCATCAGAATCACCTGGAGGGTTTATTAACGCTGCCCCCACCTCAGGGTTGCTGACTCAGTGGGCTTAAGGGCTGGCCCCCAAATGTGCATTTCTCACAAATTGTCACTTAATGCTGCTGCTGGTCCACAAACCACACTGGTTTGGAGGACACCTGAACTCAAATGTGATTACCACGAAATTTCTCTTTATTCTCTTCTGCATTGTTTCTAAGGCTCAAAAATATTTTGTAAAATACAGTACTTCTCTATTGTTTCTAGTGAATAAACTCAAAGACAGGAGAAGAGAATCAAACCGGTTTTTGTGATGTTTTTCTGCTGCTCTTAAGCCTCTGCTCTTGTGTATTCAATAAAACATTCATGTTGATTAATGTAAATGTGTAATCACTGGACCAGAGCCAGCATGGAGTTTAACACTAATTGGAAGAAAAATCAAACTGAGGTATATGAGAAAAGAATTAGTCAGAGGCCAAGGTAAGAATCGAGTAGGACATAGGAAACTAGAAAATAAGAACCATTTAAAAAAATATATATTAGACAAAGCTTGGCATTTGGGAAGAAAGTGGAAAGATCTGGGCAACAAAAAATAAGATAATAACACAAGTGTTATCAGATGACTTATCTTCAGTGGATACATTCATTGCTCATAGCAAACAATTGAATGAATTACAGCTTGAATGTTTATATGGCCACCCCATGAAATGGTGATGAGGCTTTAAAAAATATATTTGTATTGATTTCAGAGAGGAAGGGTGGGGGAGAGAGAGATAGAAACTCAATGATGAAAGAGAACCATGGATCGGCTGCCTCCTGCATTCCCACACCAGGGACTGAGCTCATAACCTGGGCATGTTCCCTCACTGGGAATTGAACCATGGCCTCCTGGTTCATAGGTCGACACTCAACCACTGAGCAACACCAGCTAGGCTGGGATGAGACTTTTAAAGGAGACTTCAGAGAGCAGAACCAGCACCAGTGGGCCGAGCTTCAGGGAGACAAATTCTGAAAGAGCTTTCTAACTACCATTGCATCTGAAAATGGGCTGGGCCGCCCCCAGAGCAGAGACTTTCCTAAGGTTGATACTGTCTGAGCAGAGTCAGGTGATCACTGGAGAAGGAATTTAAGCAACAAATGAGGAGACTAGCCTTGGAGGATTGGAAATTATATTAGTCTGCATTTTCCTGGGACCAGGGGAACTCAAGAACACTCTAATTTAAAATAAGAATAAAAAAAGAGGTGGCAGACAAGGTGAGAATGACTTCATTGAGGTCTGGAAGGAGGTTGGGCATGGGACTCCTGCAGGACCCAGTTCAACTTGCAGTCCCTCTACCCTCTGAGACGCAGTCTGTCATCTGTAGAGCAAGTGCAGAAACAGCTGCTTCAGAGTGTCCTAGTGAGCATTAAATGGTGTGTCACAAGAAATTTGTCCCTGACACACAGGAGGAGTTTAATAAATATTTCTTACTCCCCCACTTTCCCTTTAGTAGGAGAGAGAAAACCAGACCCAGGGAAAGGCTGAATTTAGAAAATCCAAAGCTATGAGGTCCCTAAGATCTGTCTCTGAGGTGTACTTTCCTAAAGCAATGATGTTGAACGTTGTATTTTCATCTATGCTTGTCTATATTTCCTTCCCTAGACCTGAGATCCTTGAGAACACCCAATCACTTGAATAGCAGTTTCCTGAAATATCTCAATGGCCTGAATTTAAATTGGTGGAAATCAGTGAATACTGACAGTCATACAGAAAAGCTGAGAAGATTCAAGGTTCAAGATCCTTCTTCCTAAAGGATATCCCCTCTCCTAAGTCTCCAGCAGCAACAGTGAACATTTATGGCAACACAGAATCTTCCAACACTGGTCAAAGCAGACAGAAATCAAAGCAAAAGCTGAGACAAATAGTTAGGATATTCAGGTCCCAAGCTTATAGATCCTGGATCGAGCTGGTTTGAGAAGGACATAACTGAGCTTATCTTATAAACCTTGTTAATGTAAGTACTCTCTGAAATTGTGCATGTAGATGGGTTATGATGGCCATCACATGTTATCAAGTTAAGAAAGAAAGGGTTTATAAAGAATTTGTTTTCAAAGAGAACATTGGATCTGATAAGGTAGAGATTATTGATCTGGACACACAGTGCCTGAAGTCACTGGCTACTTTTAGTCATGGTGGGGAGGAGGCGCCTGATCAAACTGAAGAGAACGGCATCTGTTCCTTAATTGGGGAGACAATTTTTCGTCACTGTCCTTGACAATGGATTTGGCAGCCCTCCTGTGACTATGAGGGGACATAGCTACACACATGGTGGGTTCCTGAGCTGGGAGAGGGGTCCCCAATTCTGAGACACAGATCTAGAGTCACCCTGTATATGGGCTTCAGTATGTGAGATAATACATTTCTTAATTGTTTAAGCCAGTGTTAAAATTCAGTGATATGGGTTCTCATTATAATCTTTTCTAAACCATTTGATTTAAAAAAATTCCATGTACTTGTATTATTTTGATTTTTAAATTAAATTTTAAGGGGACCTTTTTTTTTTCATAGGAATTGAGGATGACTGATAGAGATATTAACCTTTTTTAATGCTTTTTAAGAATTGAGAAGAGCTTGGATTCTTAAAATTTCAAAGGCTAAATCAACCAATTGATGTAATCTATTTAGTTAAAAAAAAAACAACACCATAGTTAATTCCTTAAAAATTTAGACATGTTAAATCCTTTCACATTCACACGGGTAAACAATAGTTTAAATGGCTTCATTATTTCACTTTCCTACTAGTTAAGTGTCATTATGCAGATAGGGTATTATAACATTAGAATTTAGTAACTGGTGATATTGTACCGAACTGTGATTAATACATTGTGCAGCCAGAATTCAATGAAGCAATTTTTAATGCTCTATAAATAGCAAGACTCTTTGCAAAAAAAGAGGTTCATATTCCTGGCAAACATGTCACAGCTAATGTCCATCAACTGACTAATGTTCATTAGCATTCAACACACTAATAGATTGTCTTTATGTGGGCACTTCTGTTCTTAATTTATAGTTCTTTGTGGTGTAGTGGAAATATCATGTTTTTCTGAGGCCAAACTCAGGCTGAAATTCCAACTTGGAAACTTATTAACTTGGTCAAGTTACTTGATATTTGTAAGCTTCAATTTCTTCATCTTTTAAGTAGGGATAGAACACTAAACTCTCATTAAATTGCTATATAGCTAGAATTCATATGTAAAAAAAACAAACCATGTTCCTTCACATATTAAGTAATTAATACATGTTATTTTCCTTTCTTTTATTTCCTCTAATTTTCCTCATTAGAGGTTCTTAGAGCCTCGATGTTCAGAATAGAAGAGAGAACCTATGTGAAAGAATATCCAGAAAAGTCTGCGACTATCTGGGCAGCTGGTGAGCCCACCAGCCAGAGACCTATTTACATGGCTGTGTGGACGCTCCTGGGAGAGAAGGCAAGCTTTGTGCCATTGGGATCAGCCACAACAAAGTATGTCAAGGATACTTATGGGACTGGACAGCAGCAGTCAGGAACTGAGACATCTCTGGGTGGAGGTATGGGGGCTAAGGAACCCTCTAACCTCAGACAGAGCTCATCATCAGAGGGGAAGGTGATAACAGTTTTGTTCTTTTTTCCCAGTGATTGTATGAATCCTAGAACAAAGAGCCTGTAAAAGAGCAAAAAACAGCGCTGGCTGGTTTGGCTCAATAGATAGAGCATCAGCCTGCGGACTGAAGGGTCCCAGGTTTGATTCCAGTCAAGAGCACATGCCCGAGTTGCAGGCTCGATTCCCTCAGGAGGCTGCCGATCAATGATTCTCACCATTGATGTTTCTCTCTCTCTCTCCCTCTCCCTTCCTCTCTGAAATCAATAAAAATATATTTTTTAAAAAGAGCAAAAGCAGTTTTCACTAAATTATATAACTCATTTGGAAATGGGCAGGCTGCAAGGGGTCACCTTAAACAAAATGCAGCACAAGGAGATTGAGGACTTCTCTGTCCACCAAGTCTCTCCTCCTACTGCCCCTACAGGAGACCTCTGGCTCCTTAATGGCACAGAGAGCTGGTAGTGGGGCCTGTGAGCTATGGGGTCCAACAGAAGGAGGACCAGCTGACCTGCCATGGTGCTGCCAGCCTGGCAGAGCAGCGGAAGGGACCGTAGTGCACAGAGTACAGGGAGCAGCCACTTCCGGGAGCAGGAATGAGGACCCACGTGTTCAGCTACATATGTGAGACACAGACCCCCAAACTAGAGCTGGGTGAGGCTTGACATTATTTATCACTTTTTGGGGGCATGAAGATACCCACAAAATAATATTTATAAGTCATTGCAACTCATAATTAAAAAGAATCACTTACGGGAGCATACATATTGTAAATCAATATAATATATCCCCGAAGCTCATTTGTTTTATGGTTGCATGTACTTTTTACCATCTGGAAATTCTTAAACGCAAAGTGTTGAAAATTCCTATCCCCTAACTTAAAGAAAAAATGAACAACTGTTCGTCTGGAGCCGAGGTTTCAGCTTAGGTAGACAAGGTAGACAAGGATCCGAGTCACATCTTGGCCAACATAACCATGCTTAGCCACAGGGTAATAATCTGAAGTCACTTACTGAGCACTTCCTCTCTGTCAGCTCTGAGCTGTGCGCTTGGACTATAAAATGTCACTTACACATTTCTGCGTACAGCAGCAGCCCTCTGGGTGGGTATGACTATCCCCATGCTACAGATGGGGCTCCAAGAGTTTCAGTGCCTTAAATGACTTGGTTGTTGAGTAGATGAATTGAGACTTAACCCAGGTCTGCCCAGCTGTAAACTGTGCTCCAAACCACTAGCTAGTGTTTCCCATCTGTTCCATGATCAGGTTTGATTTTCGTTAAACTGTTGATAACGGGGCCTATGTCTAGGCCTTTAGACCCGTCACACTGGCACCACCTGGGAATTGTTGGAAATAAAATAGTCCAGGTCCACCCCAAACCCGCTGAGTCAAAATCTGCATTTTAACAAGATTCCCAAGGGATTTGTATACATATTAAGGTCTGAGATGTACCGCCCTGTATTACACTCACCTTCTCTGCCCAGGTACCTTTCAAATCTATCCATTTAATATCAAATCAATATTAGTCCATTGTCTAAGATCATCACACAGCTTTGAAGAAGGACTAGCTAATGCAAAGTTTATCCGTTTATCTTTCTGGCTGGATTTATATGACTTCAAAATAATTGGTTGAAAAGTGCAAGGTTCAGGCAGGCTGATTATCTGATACCATGGTTGCCCCAAACATACTTTTAAACATATTTTTATTGATATTTTTTAAGAGAAAGGAAAGGAAAAGGAGAGAGAGATAGAAATATCGATGAGAGAACATAGATTAGCTGCCTCCTGCACGCCCCTCACCAGGGATCAAGCCCACAACCCAGACATGTGCCCTGACCAGGAATCAAACCGGCAACCTCTTGGTGCATGGGTTGACCCTCAATCACCGAGCCACACCGGCTGGGCCAAACATACTTTTAAGAAGTCTACATTTCAACAGGAATGACATCAATCACAGTTGTTATGTGAATAACCACAGCCAGTATCCATTTTTAAGACAAGCCAGAAGGACCACTCCATGCCTATCTTGCCCTCTCTCGCCATAAAATTAACTCAGTATGAAGTCAGGCTTGAATCAATTGGCTGCTGCCTATTTGTCAAAGGAAAGAATTGCAGGGCAAATCATATTCATTAGAGACTGCGTTTCCAAGGGCTCCAGAAGGTTAAGCTTTAATTACTTCTTTAAAAAATCCGGAACAAAAAGCTGTCCATTACTGTGCATACAAAGAGTTTGTGGTAATTGTGGAAGAAGTTTTTGGTTTGTGTGTTTGTTTTTTTTTGTTTGTTTTTTTTTCATTGTTGTTCCTGGCACCTGGGACTCTTACTCACTAAGAACATTGGGAGGGAAAACTTGAGATCCTTGGCGCATAAGATGACAACCCATGTGATAAATAGGGTATGTGCTTTGCAAAGGGGTTCAAAGGTTTGGTTTAAAACCTATTCCTGGATGAGAGAGAAGGAAACCAATTACCAGAGGATGGTAGTGATAATTAAGACAATGTTATGATTCACTAAGAAAAGCCTGGGCTATGAACAGTGAACACTGTGGCGTGTAAATTACCTGAGAGCAGAGTTTAATGATGTGTTCTTTCTTATTAATTGCTCATTTGGTGACACGGTCTGTAAGAGTTATTTTCTAAAAGAAACAAAAGAAGTCTCATCGTAGCCTTGGCAAATGTTGCGCATTGCTAAATTTTATGACCTTGGAGTGCCTTTACCTAACCCAGCATGCACCAGCATGAACTATAATTTGGTTTTATATTTTTGTATGATAATCAGGAGATGTGATCCCATATGGAATTTCCATAACTCTAAACAGTCTTCTATTAAATAGCATAAGTTGAACTTTATGATTTAGCACACTGATTATGTTCACTCATTCATGCAAAATGTTCCCATCTTTGATCGTATCTCTTCTAAATCAAACCCAAAATAACATTTATTTGGTCTGGATTAATACATTTTGGGCCGTGGACTGGGCGTACACGCAGCTGCTGAAGCAGACTGCAGCGAGCTAGCTATCGCTTTGGCCATCTTCCCAAACAATCCCAATCACAGAGCCTAAATGCCAGATGGAATGATACCGCGGCCGTGACGATGGGATCACGGCTCAATCAATCAGGGAGTGTAACTGACATCTCTCCAGCCTCACCAGCTGGTGGGTGAGAAAAAGTATTAACATTTACAAATGACGTTGCCTAAATTTCAGTTCACAGAGGTAGTCCAGTTCTTCTGAGAGATGCGCACCCTTAAATATTTCTGCGTCTTTTTAAAGGGGGCTTGCAAGTGTGGTCTGAGAGCTCCCTGGTCCCCATCAGTTTTCAGGTCTGGGAGACGCCACTCCTTCTCCAAGAGACTTCTGGGGAAAGTTCACAGCTTTTGTTCCATAGAGGAGTTAGGGGAGAAAAGTTTGAGCGTGGTGGCTGTGTGCTTTCCTTGCAGCAACTGCCTCTCCCCTCCCTGAAACCCCTACCCCAAGGGAGGTTTTCTCTAGTCTCTTACCTTGACCCCATCCCTCATATGAACTCAGTGAGGTCTAGGGGGAAAAAAACCTGCAGCTCGTAGGGGTTCTATAATTTAACACTAGCTCTTACTTGGCCTATCACAGTTGGTTAAAAATAAAACTTATTGCATTTTCTTACTAGTTTATATGGTATTCTGCATCGGCTTATATCCCATCGCTCCTTGGAGACAGCTGTCTTTTCTTAGATTTCAGGGTAGTTGGGTGCCTTGGCCCTTCGGCAGTTTGATGGGTTCGAGAGGAGTTATGGTTCTGTAGGTTATCCAGTTTTTTCTTGGAAGTGCAGGAGTGACTCTCCAGTTTTCTACATCCTAAATAAAAAGGGGTTTATATATTATCCCAAATGCAGTAGGAATACATATGAAGGGCTTAAGCAGAGAATCAGTTAAACTGGATTTATATTTTTAAAAGATCACATGTTTAGTATTTATCGGGCCCCATCGATATGCCAAGAAAGGGAGTTTCCAAGGTAAATTTAAAAATAGCAAGAACAGTGTCCTCAAATAGTTCATAATCAAGCAGATAAGTCTTACTGATTTTAACAAGCAGCTAAGAAATTTTTCAGTGCAAGTACTCTTAAGTGAATCTCCAAGCAGAAAGCTCCGGCAGAATTAAGAGAGGGGGATCTAATTTTGGCACATAGGGATAGTCATGGAGAAGATGACATTTGAATCGTATCTTGAAATGTAAGTAGGATATGATTTCAGAGGAAACTTGAGTAAGATGAATGTGCAAGGTTTATAACTTGCTTTCTAAATAACATCATTTTAAATTTCTCATAATTTATTTCTAGGCAAAAATGAGTTACCAAGAAAGGAAGGAAAACATTCAGCTTTACCAACCAACTAGTGTCACCACCTCCACCATCAACTAACACCTTTCTTTTTTATCAAAAAAGAGTTTCTAGTTCTTGATATCTATACATGATAGCTAGTTTGCTGATATAGAACAGTAGAAATAATAACAAAACAACTTTGGAAGTTTGGATTGTGTGCTGCTGTACTTCCCAAGCTGACTATTCCCTTGATTGCTTTTACAAAATGGAGATCTCTGTACTTAGTATCCAAGGGCTCAGATTCATGCTGTGGAGGTCAGGATTGTATACTTTGTAAAGCTCTTAAGATGAATCTGGAAACCAATGAGCACATGAAAAGCAGGTTGGGTTCCATATTTGCAATTTTTAAAGTCACAGCTTGGATTCTTCCAAAAGCAGATTCTGAGACAAAGACTGGATTGCAGACTGTTTATTTGAGAGGTCACCCAGGAGGCACAAGTGAGGAAGTGAGGATAATAGAAAGAGAGGAAAGAAACCAGTCAAGCATGATTCAATGAGCTCCTTACCACTTTGGGCATGTGGGTCTCGATCCCACTGGGCACTTTCTGAAGAGCCTATACATAGTCCTTCTGAAAAGGCAGCCTTTGACCATGTAACTCAGTTTGCTTGCTTTATTTTGACCACTATATCTCTGTTTTCAGAAACAAGCACCTGACCCAAAGGCCACCAGCTATTGTCTTATGGTATAAAAGACAAGCCCAGCTGATCAAATTCTCTCACAATAACAAGGTGCTTGGTAGGGATGTTTGAAACTGCTGAGAAGCCATGAATTATAGATGATCAGCACATTGAAGCATGCGAGAATACAAATACCACTGGAGAGACATGAAAAAAATAGTCTATCTAAAGCTTTCTAGGGCAGTGATGTTTCTTGTTTCCACAATGACCACGTGAGTAACTGTACCTATCCGTCTTGAGACAAAGTTGTCACCAGTTCTTGGGGGCCCATGTAGATGTATCCTTATAAAAAATCACCCTTCCGTTACTTGTAATAACTTGAGTGGGTTGAAAAAGCCTTGACTTAATGAAAGGTAGCCACAAGCCACAGATGGAAAAGAGGACACAAAACAATCTCATCATCCACAGTTTTAAAAATCTGGGAGCAGATAATCAGAATTTGATTGTAATATAATTATAATGATTAGTGCTAAGTGACAGCACTTTTTCTATTATAGAACTGTCAACTCTCTGGTCAAAATAAACTGATTGTAAAGATTTTTTATGCTCAAGTGCAGACTGTAGAGAGAGCACAGCTTATTTTTGTGGAATCCCTCTAATGTATTTCCAGAGACCTGAGCCAGTCATATGGATTGTGCTTTATGTAACATATATTTTCTGAATCTTCATATAACCAATTTAAGGGGGAAAATATTACATTCAGATGGTGTTCTTTTCAGGATAAAAAGTGAGGAGTGCAGTGTATTTATTGGACTGGGTCTGGGAGTCAGCTTCTCACAGCCAATTATTAACACCCAGGTAATCCTCTGATCACAGCTGATCTTTGGAGCAGAGAACTTGGCCTTCAGTAACTGTCCCGGGGCAAATTCTGTCTTTGGGTGAATTTGCTGCTCTTGCTGAAGCCAGTGGGGAAGGTACCCATCCATGCATTTGGAAAACTAGAGTTTCCAGACAATTACTATTTTTTTTACAAAGAGTAGCTCTTGGAAGGGACAAGAGCTATGTAAAATGGGATTGACAGAAAGAAGGGGATTTTAAATTATTTGATAGTCTGGACTTTGATTATATTTATTTTAACAAATACTTATCACTTTGTGTTTAGCACTGTTCTCGGCATTGTTCAATGTTAAAGGGAAATGGAAGACCATAATTTTCCTTAGAAATTCTACACTATATATGAATGATTAATCGTGAAATAAATTAATGTTTCTATAACATTGCATAATTTACAAATTGCTTAGGTATGTGTGTATTACATATGAATATATATTGTAGATAATACACATATGTATCTACATATACACATATATTTTTGTATGCATCTCTTATTTAATTCTCACAACAACCCTCTAGGGTAAATGGTATTATCATTATTCCATTTTACAGGCATAAAAATGAGTTGAGCGAATTTGCTCATAACCCCTTGTGTATTATTCCATCTCCACGCTTACCACGCTGTGTGATCAAATCTGCGTATGTGCTCATCCCTTCCAGTGGACCAGGAGCTGGTGAACCAGGATAGCATCCTCTTTGCCTTCCTATTGCCAGCACCTAGCAGTTGTTAATAGTTATTGAATCTCAGCCCCTGGTCTCCAGGTTACCCACGTTGTCACAGAATAAATGTTCTCCAGGCCTCCTGAGGCTGCTTGTCAGTCTTCCCTTGCACCAGTGCCCCCAGCTGTGCTTCACTCTTCAGATCCCAGAAGTTTCCTCACCAACCCCCACCATTGTTCCCTTCACCCCCTTCCTGCCTGCAAACTACCTGCGAGATGCAGATGGGTCAGGTCTTTCAGAGGCTATGAGCAGGGAACACGGACAACAGTAACTTACAATTCTGGGATCCTTCTGTAGATCAGTTCCTATATATACTCATTTCTTCATATACATTCTTTCACCTGCACATCACAGGAACCTACATATTATTACAGATGAGAAAATAGGTTGCAAAAAGTGGTAATTTGCCCAAGATCACACAGCCAGCAAGTGGCAGATTTAAAGCCACTCCTGTGTTCTTAACCATGGAGAATAAATATCTGGACTGCTTACCTTCCTAAATGCCCTTGTAAAAGCACTTGCCTTGCTTTGGAATGTTAAATACAATGTTTAGAGAATGTCAATAAATCTGTCCAAGAGCAAGGTAGTAGGAAGGCCTTTGCAATTATTCATTTCATTCCATGTTTCTTTTTCCCACACCCTCCTCCAGACCGTGAGCTCCTTCAAGCTGGGACTGGGCTTTATGTGTCTGTGCCTAGGTCCAGCACATTGCCAGGAACAGAGCAGGTGCTCTAAAAATGCTTGATGAATGAAGACATGAACAAAGGAATTTCTTTCCCCTTTGCAGTTTGATCTCAAGCTCATGGCCTCTAAGTGTTGATGCCCCATTCAACCTTGTATGAAATACACTAACTACCATGATACTATCTCGTTTTCTCAGAGACTGGGTAGAGAGCTTTTCTCCAATGGAAAATCATTCCAAAAATAGCTATCACACACCCGAGGATGATAAAGGAGGGGCTACACTTTTAAAGGCAGCACATGGAATAATTTTGGTGACATCCATGTAGCCCCTACCAGGACTATAACAAAAGGGTAAAGGAGGAAAGGTTGATCTTTGGGCTCCTTCCATCTGTTCCAGGCCCCCTAGCCTGTGCCCTGAGCCATCCTCTCCTTTCTCATCTAAGAAACTGATGCTTTTTATAGTAACTTTCCTTTCTAGTTGATCCATGTTCCAAAGTTTCTCTCCGACTCCGCTCCATCAACGTATCTATGTTCCCACTGGCTTATATCTTCTAAGGATCAAATTATTTCATTGTGCATTTTATATTAATTTATGATTGACTGATAAACATTAATTCCTTGGCTTTCTTTCTAATTGAGAAAAAAATATTTAATCAAAGTGAATTTTAAATAGTAAAATAAGAGGAGAGGAGATAATGAATAGGGTTAGAGTGGATGAGGGTGGAAAGTCTGTATCTGAGGCAGATTTGGCTGCTTATAGTGGAAAGTCAAATAAAATGGCTTAAAGAAAACAGGTTTATTTCTGATGTAAAGGAAATGCAAGGCAGCTGTCCAGGGAGAAATGGCAGCACCAGAGTCACCCAGGGAGGGCCGTGCGTCTCCCGTCGTTCTGCCCCACCATCCTCAGTGTGCATCTTCCCTTTTCAGTTCAACTCCTGTTCCAAGAGGCTATTGAAACTTTAGTCCAAAAGTAGAAGGGAGGGAGGAATATCAAAGTTCAAGCTCCTGCCCAGTGCCTGTCCCCTTTTTAAGACAGGTTCCAGGAAATCCCACCCCAAATTTTTCACTTCCATTGCATTGGCCACCCTTAGCTACAAGGAAGGGTAAATATAGACTTTTAGTTGGGTATATTTTTACCTGGAATAAAATCAGTGTGTTTTTTTTTAAAGGAAAAAAAGAGAGAGAATGGGTAGGCAGGTGAGACTTGGTGCCATCACCAAGCTCTCTGAGTCGGTAGCCAAGCTGCACGGGGCTTCGGAAGTCTCTAGAGCATATGTGAAATCAGGGAATACAGCACAAGTATCATCTCCACTGTAATTTCCAACTTCTGTTCTTTTTCTGGATCCCTGGATACAACTGCTCTAGAGAGTTAACTAACAACGCATAATAAGAATCAGTGAGAACCTAAAAGTCAGCTCCACGAATTTCCACAGAGGCCATCCTGCCTACCCACACAGAAAAGTTTTTAACTGAATGGAACTGAATGGGGGGAAAGTGGCATATCCCTCCCCCCATCCAGTCCCCAAGTCAGAAGTATTTAACTCAACAACCCTTAGTTGAATGTCTGCTATAAGCAATTCCTGCTGTTTCCAATATCAATAGCAGTGCTCTGCTCAATAAACACCTCACCTCTCATTACCTTCCCTGGGCAGTTAGTGGTCTCTCAAAGAGGCCAGACGTGTGCAGGATGAATGCAGCAGCAAATATGCAATCCCTGTTTCCCTTTAGGATGAGCCATGTTAAAGCCCATTTTAAAGAACTATTTGCATTGACCTACAGAAACACTCCATATTTGCTTAGTCCAGCACCAAGAAGGCATAGAAGAAAAACAAATCTCATATGGTTTTTCCTTTTAATCTCACTGGGAAGATAAAGCATATAAAACAGTTAATACTTGAAATGGGTATTCAATGAACAAGTCAAATAAGTCAGTGATGGGGTGTAGGTGACTACACGAACAGGGGAGGCCCAGAGGTAAGGAGGCTGGTGCGCGATGGTGGGTAGTCTAGTATGCAAAAGGAGGATAAGGAGACCCAACACCATGGGCAGCCTGACAGCGAAAGCAGGATTCATCATGAAGTATCAAGCCAAAGGGGGGAAGTAGAGAAGACTTGGGACCTGAAGCAGGTGACTGGAGTTGATGCTTTGATATCCAGCCCAAGCAAGAGGGTATACGTTGGAGCTTGGCTATTTAGTCAAATGTTGGGGTACAAAGCTCAAACCAGGCACGGATAATGGTAGGAGACTATGGTACAGACTAAAGTACTTGTTTTAGCACAAACAAGTCTGCTCAGTAGGGACAGAGATAAGATTGATGGTCTCAGAACAGGGACCATTACTCCCTCCATTCTGGTTCTAAGCCCCCTGCTTTGGGAACGCAGACATGTTCTGGAAGTTAATTTGCAGCGGCCAGGGGAGCAAGTGTCTATGAGAGCTTGGGCTGTGATTGCAGCCCAGCGGGAGAACTTGTCGGATGCCTCATATCAGACTACGTAATGCCTGATACCAGGTTTAATTGAATTTCTTCTACTGATAATGCCGGTATTTTTGGTTGACTTCAGTAGAAGTGGTAGCTTTGACGTTATACCCAGAGAGTCTCTGATTTCAGAGGAGACTTTTCTTACCGTTGGAGGAAAGACCTTGTTGAAGGACAAGGCATGAAGCTCCTCACCTCCAGAGAGTCAGCTGTGTGAGCCAGAGAAACTCAAGCCCAGGGTGTACCGTTAGGCAGCATAAGCTCTCTGTGGTCTCCACAGACACCAACACTACATCTTATTTTCAGTGACCAGGTCAGAACTACATGGCATGTGGAGAGCAAGTGATGAATGTTATGTCTTGAGTATCAAGGTGAGATGAATGGCCTTGCAAAAGATTGAAAGAATTCTTTACTTTTCAGCAAAAGTAGGTATGTACAGAGTTTTAACATTTAAAAAAAATATGTATTATTGATTTTTTTTTACAGAGAGGAAGGGAGAAGGATAGAGAGTTAGAAACATAGATCAGCTGTCTCCTGCACACTCCCTACTGGGTATGTGCCCGCAACCAAGGTACATGACCTTGATTGAAATCGAACCTGGGACCCTTGAGTCTGCAGGCCGATGCTCTATCCACTGAGCCAAACCGGTCAGGGCCGGAGTTTTAACATTTACAGTGTGCTTACTATGTGCCTTGCACAGTGTTAAGTGCTTCCAGTATAAGTTTCTATCATGTTTTGAGCATTTCCTATGTGCCAAGCAGGTGCTAAGTGCCACAGAAAGAGTTCTCCTACCTATCTTCTCCTTAGGAGATCAAGCTGGAGCCTGCACTTTCCATATCTTATCACAGCCCTGCAGGTCACACATGATTGTTCTATGTTTTGTACATAAAGAAACTAGAGTTCTGCGTGGTTCAATAATATGACAATCAATGAATTGACAAAATTAGAATTCCCTCCCCGGACAGTAAGCCTGTGATTGGTCCATGATACCCACTATAACTTGCTTCCGAGCAGAGGCCACAGCTTTTTTCATCTTTATACACGAAGTATTAGAACAATAGCGGCCTGTGCTTCTTCCGTAACGAGGATGAGCTTGCTGAACAACTGGGTGTGGAGCTCTTTGCTGACAATGAGACTTTGCTTTCAAGGTGGATCCTTCAGTTCCAGCCATCTTTTGATTGGTGCGTTGGATTTCCTGCCAGGTCCAGGGCTTATTGGTTCTATTTGCCTTGCTTCCTCTTGCAGTAGCCACCTTCCAGGAATATGATTGGAGTCACACTGAGCCTTCGACAGCTTGTGGTCTTGAGGTTTGAAATTCCCGGAGCAGCCAGTGTGGGGACAGTTCTTCAAGGTAATTAGTTAACCTCTCCCTTCTCTCAAAGTCTTAAGAGCTTGGCAGGAGAAGCTGTGGAAAGTGTGAGGCAAGGAATTGAACTCATCCTGTTCACAGTCATCAGTCAGCAGGCTGAAGTGCTTTCTGACAGAGTGAGCTGGCTGCCCTCTGTGTACAGGACAGCACGATTGCCTAGGGTTATGTCCGGAAGCCTGGGGTGCTGTTCTAGCCATTACCTCATCGCCTCCCATGAGATTCATGGGCCCTGGAAGGAGCACAGGAGCTGGTGGATCAGCTCAGCCCCCCTGCCCCAAGGTCAAGGGGCCAGGAGACAATCTTGGGAGCCCTGGCAGCAGAGTCACAAATCAGGAGACCTGGCTGCCTTGTGGAGAGACCGAAGCCCCAGCCTGGGGCCTGCACAGCCACCTTTATGAGCTCACATGGTAGTCAGGCACTGCTCCCCGGGGGCAATCACACATATTTATTGATGTGGAAGCACTGATCTCATTGGTTTTTAAATAACACAGTCTTGATAACTCATTAAATCCTAGTCATTTGCAGCTGGCTCCCAGAAATAGGAGACAGAAGCTACCTTCTCCTTAAGGTCTCTAATAAGAACCTGACATTACAGAACACCTTCCTGAAAGAACCTCAGCGTTTTAATAGAATTCATCCTACCCTCGATTTATAGGTGGGAAAATGGAAGCATCAGTTAAGCAACTTGACTGGCACAGAGTAAGTCTGGAGGAAAAAAGGTAGACCCTAGATAGAAGGCATATGGAAACTCTCTGCTGTGAACCTAAAACTGCTTTAAAAGATTGAAGTTATTATTATTTTTTTTTTTAAAGGTAGAACCTACCCCTAGCCACTCTGAATTCTCCCTAGGCAGACCCTTCCTTGTTTGAAGGTGCCACATCCTCAAATATTCATAACTTGCCAGCAGTCTCTATTCCCCCAACCCTGCTAATGAACCTAATTGGTTTTTATTCATTTTCTAAAGTAACATAGTAGCTTTCTTTTCAGCAATAACTAGAGAGACCCAATGTAGTTTTCTATATAGACCACCTGTTACTGTTGCTGGGTTGTGGGGGTGAGGTGTGGAGAATGTATTTTAAAAGTACTTACATAATGTGCTAGGGCCTAGGCCAATAGTTTATCCATTGCATCATATTGTTTTCCTCAAAGTAAAGAATGATCTCCAATTTCGTTCCAATTTTTCAATCCAGATTGCTACACAATGTGTTGAATTAAAATGCAGCATATGTACAAACTACATTTTCTTTTTTTTTTTCTCTATTTCACTGACTGCTCCTTCTCAGTCTCCTTGTCTAGATCCTTCTCATCTCCCAGACCTAATAGCATAGGAGTGCCTGAGGGCTCCGTTCCGGCTCCTCTTTCCCTCTCTCACCAACCTCTCTGCCTTGGTGATCCACCCAGTCTGGTGTCCTTAAGTGCCATTCCAAATAAATACTTTATTCCAGACCTTTCTCTTGAACCCAGACTTACCCAGTTGACATCTTCAATTCAGCATCTCAGAGACAGAACTCCTGATCCTCTCCTGCTAACTCGTTCCACTTACAGCAATCCCATATCTCGATGGCAACTTTATCTTTCAGTGTTCAGACCAAAGAACTTGGAGTCATTCTAGACTCCAGTCTTTCTCTCTCACTCCTCATCCCACCTGTCAGGAATCCTTTTGGCTTTAGAACCAAAGTATATCCACCACTTCCTACCACTGCCATTGCTGCCACCGTCTGAGCCAGCATCATCTCCAACCTGGATGTGGGCACTAGCATCCTGATCATCTCCCTTGAGTCTGTTCTCAACATGGCAGTCAGAGTTGTTATCTAAAATATTAGATTCTATTACCCCTCTCCTCAAATCCTCCAATGTCTTCCCACCTTCCTCAGAGTAAAAGCCAAAGTCCATACATTGGCCACAAGGCTCCACATCACATAACCCTCCTTATACTCCACTGCTCCCTTCCCTCTCTGAACTCACCTTCCACTATTTTCTCCCTTTCTGGCTCTGTGCCAGCCAATATCCAGCCATTTTGCGTTTTGCCTATTCTTGCCAAGCACACTTCCATCTCATGGCCTTTGCATCAATTGCTTCTTCTGTTTGGAATGTTCTTCCTTTAGAAATTTGCATAGTTATCCTGTTCATCCCCTTCCAGTTTCTCTCAATTCTCAAGATGATAAACTCTCCTTCCTACATTAATTCATAGAAATGAGAGAAGAGATACTACATATACAGCATATATATATATATACACACACACACACACTGTATACATAGTTGTTCTCAATAATAGAAGAACTTCCAGCACAACAGAAAGAGAGCACTTTCTAAAAGATGGAAAACAATGGGGGATTGGATTAGAGCAGGAACCTGCAGGTCAGGATGTGAGCAATGGCATTGCCATTGCCAGAGAAGAAGGTGAGAAGGATAACTGCAGAATCTAAATAAAAAGCATTCCAGACAGAGGAAACAACTGGTGACAAGGGCCAGAGGTGGGAGTGTGCTTGGTGGGAATAGGCAGGGCCACACCCAGAGACAGTGAAAGCATGGACCAGAAGAATATCCCAAGATACTCAAACCTTTACAACTCTGCCTTGGTCTTCCCATGCCCCAGAGAACACATGGGGCTCATATTTCTGGGGCCCAAACTCCAACATAAAATACGTCAAGGAGAATAAGAAATGGGAAAAGGTAGGTCACAGCGTTTAGTAAGAAGGTCACTGGGGACCTTAAACAGAATGGTGTGGAAGCATGGTTCGAGCAAAAGTTAAATTTGAGGATTCACCAGAAGAAACTGGAAGGTCAGAATCGGGGTCCATGGGTTTGAAGTTGAGAATCTAAACTACTAGTGTAGGAGGTTTGGAGGTCTATGAAAAGAGAGCTTGTATCCCGGGGGAATAACGATAGTCCTGGATGTAAAGGCTAATGTTAGCTGCCTTCTGATCCATGTCTGTCCTGTTAATAAGAAAAATGTTTGCCAAGCAGGAAGGGGCTTCTTGGGGAGGATGCATAGGGTGTGTACTTTAGAGAAGAGAGGCTCTGGAACTATGGAGGGGCACTAGGAAGTAGGGAGGTGAGAAGGGAGGAGAGCCCTATGGGGAGATCTCTTCAGAAATGCACTTCACCCACCACAGTCCTGCTCCTTGGGGTTGGGTAAGAAGAGGACTCTTTTATGCACTCATTCCAGTTCTGTGATGCTGGCAAAGGAACCAAGACGAGAGAAGGAAACTTTTTTTTTTTAAATAAGTGAATTTGTTTACTTGTATTAGTCATATTTATTTCTATTAGAAAGAAGTGATGTTATTCGGTATTCTACATTAAAATTGGCCCATGAATTATCTGTCCCATCCTGTCTCATAAAATTATTGGGCAGCAAAGCCACTTCATGATATTTTTCAAAAGGATGTCTTAGTTACTTGCATTTTAATATAACGTTAATATTCCTGGAAAATATGTGACATGACATACTTAAATAATCAAATAACACCATACTTTATAAACAGTTATAAATCATAACTTATTACAGGAAGTCTGAGATGGGGCAAAATTAGGTCTCATCAACATCAACTTGTATGCATACAATAAAGAAGTGAAGTGTTTATATAATACTGTGACTATAAAAAAAATATCAGATATTGCCATGAAAGTAAAACTCACTTATTTCACTGTTCCATAATACTTTCTCACCCACATTTCTGTTAATCAAGTCTGGCTTCCTGCCTTCAACTGAATGGTTTTCACAGACACCCTTTTGGGAAACGTCATAAAAGACCTTCACTGCCCAATAATTGCATGGGACAGGATGGACAGAGACTCGTGGGCAGGTTATAATGCACCTAATCACCTCCTTCTCAGATCCTGACCTTGTGGAATCATCTCTTTTTCTTTTTGAATATATTTGAATTGATTTCAGAGAGGAAGGGAGAGGGAGAGAGAGAGAAAGAAATATCAATGATGAGAGAGAATCATTGATTAGCTGCCTCCTGCATGCCCCCTATTGGGGAGGGAGCCCGAAACCCAGGCATGTGCCCTGACTGGGAATCGAACTGTGATTTCCTGGTTCATAGGTCAATGCTCAACCTCTGAGCCACCCCAGCTGGGCTCATCATCTTTTTCTTATTTTCAGTTTGAACAGGTCAGGTTCTTGCTTCCTATTGGCCATTCATCCATTCTCTAACTCATAAGCCGGTTACTTAGTGCTGGACCATGAGATAGAATTTGAAGATAAAAGACAATAAGTCCCTGCCAATACTCTTAAGAAGCCTGCTGTACAGTGCAGGAGACAGGCAATTGAGACAATTCCTGGACAAGGTGTTAAATGGCATAGTTGGTGCTCAAGGGGGCCTGGAGTAGACATCCTAATCACCCTGGAGTCGGTTCAGGCAGGTCCACCTGTACTTACCCCTAAACTAACTATGAATTCAAATGGGGTAAAAGAACAGCATTTCAAGCAGAGAGAGAGAGAGAGAGAGAGAGGAGAGAGAGAGAGAGAGAGGGGAGAGAGAGAGAGAGAGAGAGAGAGAGAGAGAGAGAGAGAGAGTTGCACAAGGGTTTGGAGGCTAAGACAATACAATCTAGGTGAAGAGTGTCTCTGAGTCTCCTGGGGACAGAGCTTTTCTGGATCTTCCTTGTAGAAGGAAGCAGGGGCCTTCCCTGGTATGGAGACTTCACTTCATCGTGGAAGTTCAGCAAGCCCGTGTTGGGTTCCATGTACTGGCTTCTCTCCCACTGCTACCATAGGAAAGCACATTTCTCTACAGCTCAGAAATATATGTAGGAAGGAAAGCTGTCTACTGAAAAAACTCAGACGTGCGTAATATATTTGTGATGAGCATAAGACTAGCTATCCTTCCCCCTTACCACATGGGGGAATGTCTGACACCTGCCTGGCAGCAGACAGATGCTGCTGTTATTGCTTCTGGAACAAACATAAGGGTCACATAGCAAAGCCCCCAACCAACAAGAGGCCCCGTGGGAAGGAAGTGAGAGGCAACCTTCTGGCGGAGACAGGGAAGCTGTTTCCCACTGTCCCTGTAGGTTATAGCTTGTGGGCTCCTGGAAGACTTGCTTGGACAATACATCTGTTCATCCGTTTCTCAAGTTCCCCACTGGTAGGAGTTTCGAAGATATCTGTTACAAAGCACAAATGTTATCCAGTGAGATGTCTCATTAAGCTGACATCAGATGATTGCCCTTAGTCTGAATTCAATGATACCAAGCAAGATCTGAGGACTAGGACAGAAGAAACAGACAAAATTTAATGGAAAGAAGAAAAATTTAAAAAGTATGGAGCATGGGGTAGGGTAGGTGAGGGGTAGTAAATAGAGGCTATTTGTGCCCATTGGGGCAAGGGTTCTGCATGAGAGCAGGAGATGATCCAAAGAACAGGACACCAAACTTCCCCCCTCCCAACTTTGCATAGGGCCAGACCTCCTGTACAGAAAACCTAGAAGCAAAACATTTTGTCATCCTTGAACGGAAAGTACAACACACACATGCCATCTCAAGGAAGGAGGGAACAACTCAGAGGTGACAAGAGTCTAGGTTTAGATGGATCATGGGGCAACAGACATCACGAAAGCTGAAATGTGATTTAATAGTGACTAAATGAATACCGGCATCATGGCTGCTTTGCTACTTCCTGTTTAGAAGTTATCTGACATTATTCTTTATTCCTTTTTACCTGTTTCTCCCCCACTGTATTTGTTTTCTATGGATGTGTAACATTATTACCACAAATTCTGTGATTTACAACAACACACATTTATTATCTCACAATTTCTGTGGGCCAGGAGTTTGAGCATCACTGAGCTGAGTCCTCTTCTGAGGTTCTCACAAGACTGAAGTCCAGGCATCAGCAGGGCTACAAGCTTATCTGGTGCTCAAATGGGAAGAGTTCACTTCCAAGCCCATTCAGGTTGCTGTAGGCCGGAGGCTGACCCCAGGTCCTAGAGCTTCCCCACATTATTCCTTGCCATATGGACTTCAACATGGCTGCTTGTTTCAGCAAGGAGAAGTTCTTGCTCCAGTCTGCTAAAATGGAATCTACATAATAAAAGAGTAACATGCTAATTGACCATACCTTCACGATGCCCACCAGCCAATCAGGATTGAGTATGCAAATTAACCCAACAAAGATGGTGGGTTAATTTGCATACACAGGCACTGAGTGGCAAGGGGCGGGGCAGGACACTTGCCTCATTGCCATGGCGATGACGCAGGTGTTCCGCACCACCCCAGCTGCTCCAGGCCTCTGGGAAGAATGGGAAGGCGGAAAGGCAGCCCCGGCAGCCAGAGTGAAGGTGGTGCCGGCAGCCAGGGGAAGGAAGGCCTATTCTTGCACGAATCTTCGTGCATCTGGCCTCTAGTCTTATATAACATAAAGTACCCCTGAGAGTGACATCCCATCACTTTTGCCATAGTCTATTGCCTAGAATCAGGTCACAGGTGGGAGTGTGTCCTACCCACACTCAATAGGAGGGTATTATACTGGAAGTGGACACAAAGGGGTAGGAAATATGGGGGATACCCTAAGGTCTGCCCACCCTCAGTCTTGTGCTAGGTGACTGCCACTAACAACCTCTTCTAAATTAGATTCTTATCCTCCACTCCTAGGGAAAAGTCTTCAGATCTAGAAGATGTTGGTATCATGTGTGATTCTGCCCTATATGTAAGCTTGAATTAATCATCTGAGAATATGAAGGCACTCAGTTCTCCTGAAGTGCCCATCTCCTCTGTGGTTTTTTCTCAGTACCTGGGAGTGATACTTGGAACTGTAATGTGCTTCTCATTATGAATCCAGGCTTGCTGTTATTCTTCCTGTTCCTTCTATCCCACGGCATCTATATTTATAGCAGCTCCTCTTTCAGGAAAACAATTTCACCACAATTTTTGGCTTCTTGTTTTCCTTCCTTGACTGAGTACATGACGAACTGCTGCATCCCAGGGGGCTGTTTCTACCTGCAGTCTTTGAATTATTATACTACTGGCCAGCTTTGCCTACTTGGCCCCCTTGCGCGCTTCACTTCTCCACAAATGTGATTTTTCTTGTGAGTCCTTGGTTTTATCTTCCTGCATCTCGCCTGCCTCTAGGGAAATTATCAGCTATGAGTGAGATAGCACAGTCTGCACCTCACTCTAACTTGAAGAATGCTTCCTGCATAATCAATTGAAAGGGTACCAAGCTAAGAAAGACAACACCCCTGGCAAACAGCTGCTGGTGCGGCCTGATGAATACAGTGCTCACTGGGATTGTATAGCATTTCTGCATTTATCACATTCTGAGCAGGAATCTCATCTTTCTTACTACTGCTTTTCCCTCCTCTCATACATTTTCCTAAACTCTCTCTCCTTTCCACATTACCTCTAGACTTCAGTTTTTGCCAAATGTTTTAGGTCCCACAGACCTGACTTTTTCTAGTCTTTACCATGAAGCAAAGACTCTAATCCATTACTTCGTGGCCATCTCCCATGTGAGACCAATACTTTATGCTGCAAAGGGACCAATTAGGAAAGTATTTTTCTTTCCCTAAAAGAATTTCACCATGGCTCAAAATAATTCAGCCAACTTCCAGAAGTTTCTTTCTCCCAGCATGTTTAGCAGCAGGAAGAGTCAAATGTTCCTTAGTGCCTATGGCTCACTCCCCATATACACAAACAGGTTTGACGAAGTTCAGTTTTTAAAAAAACATTCAGTTGAGATTAGAAAATCCCAAATGTTTTTCAGCTTGAAGTTTCCACTTCTCAACCAACTGTTTTTATATCCTGTTGGCTCCACCTAAACCACTGACTATTTGGAAGTTGTGTTGGTAGGAGGCTTGTTTATTTTCCAGGCCACTAGGAGACCTGGTAGGATATGATTTTTATGGCTCTGTATCAAATTCACCAATAATTATGTGTGCACTGCAATACATATAGGCAAGAATAAACCTTGTTAAGGTGTTATGATATAAGACATACTGCTTAATGAGTTTGTTCTCGATGGATAATAAACAAAGGCCTACAAATATTACTTCTATAACACACAGATATGTTATATATTAACTACATACAGTATTTTATTTAATGTATGGGTTATATTATATATCGACTTAAGTATATATTGACCATACATAACATGTACACACACACACACACACACACACACACACACACGTATATATATTCAAATAATCTTGAATGCTCACAGTAAAAAAGCCACAATCTCTTCCATGGCCCCTGATTCACCTACACTAGTCCTGCTCCTCAGAGATAATCAGTTTTTAATGATTTCTGTTTTGGGGTTCTGTGGTAGTTATCCTAAGCAATATGCATTTATTGTTGTTTCTGGTTTTGTAGACTTTAGACATTTAGCTATTGATCTATGAGGGTTTAGCTTCTGTTTTCCCCTGTCCCTCTCTCTGGAAACTTTTAGGATACTCTCATAATCTTTGCTGTTCTAAAATCTCACTATTTTGTGTTGAGGGGTATCTATCTTCATTAATTATGCTAGGCATTGAGTAAGCTCTTTATATTTAAAAATACTCTCCCCTCAACTCTGGAAAATTTTTGTTTTAGATTTGTTTCCATCATTTCCTGTCCTCTCTTACCTCTATTCTCTCTAGAATTCCTGGAATGAAATGTCAGATCTCATTAGGACTGATCTTCAGTGTCTCTTGATTATTTTGCTCATAGTTTCTTTCTAACTGCTTTTTGTTCTATTTTCTAGGAGCTATCCTCAGCTTGGCCTTACACCCCATCTACCAAATATTCCATTTTCGCAACGTATTTTTAATTTCCAAAAATGAATTTTGTTTTTTTATTATGCCTTTTGAAAAATATACAACATTGTATTTTTTTTGTTTTGTTTTACCCATGCGAAAAAAATGTAAGTATTTCTGAATATATGGAATTTGTTTTTATTTTTCTGTAAATTCTCTTCTACTCGCTTAGGTCTCTCTTCCCTCTTGGGAACAGCTGATGTCTATTTATTTTGGTGTTTCTCTTTCGAATGCTGGGCGATGTTTGGTGGTCCCTCTAGATAGCAGGATGAGCAATAAGCAGACTTCCCAGGAGCTCTGCTTGTGCTGCAGGAAGTGGCAGCTGGCGGGCTTTCTCCACGCTGAATGCCTAGGGGTGTACAGTGATTGCTGGTGGAGAGCCCCAGGTAACAAGTGAGAAGGGCCTTACTCTGGGTTACTAACACCCAGACCAGCTATGCTAGTTCTTCCCCAAACAGTTCATTCTATTCTGTTAAAGACAAGCTTTTGGATTCATTTGCTTGTGGACAAGGACCCGGCTTTCGTGGAGGTGAGGGAAAGGTGCAGCTGAGGCCACCTGTTCCATATAGAGACCTTCTACTTCAGTGCTATCTCTCCACTCCCACCTTTGAGAATCCAGAGCCACTTTGATTTCTCAAGGCAGGTCAGCTGCCTCCTGTGCTGCCAGATCCTGCTCACATCCAAGGTTTCTTTTGTGTCTTCCTTCCTTGTACTTTGTTAATTTACACTCTCCTTCCACTTTTGCATTCTACAAACTCCTTGAAAACTCGCATCCCCCTCCTCTTCATTTCGTTGCTGTGACCTTTTTGGTTTTTGTTTTGTTAAATTTAATTTTATTTTTAATGTCCTCTCAATGGGGTCTCAGCAAAAAAAAAGTGATAAACACATGGGGTCATTCCATGATCCTGAACTGAAAATCAGAATGAGAATCATGTCTCCAGTTGCCTCTTTCTGGAACTCAGGTATGTTAGTGCCTGCTGGGGTTTATTTTTTGTTTGTTTGTTTTTTATTGAACTGTAAATATCAATGAAGCTTTCAATAATTGAACTCACACTGGAATAAGTTACTTAAAATAATTATTGGGAACATCCATGTCCTCTACTAGTGTGAGGATTATAGTACCTATATGGTTATTATGAGAATGTAAGGATTATATGCACACTGCCTAATACATAGAAGGGACTAAATTAAAACTAGTTATCTCTCTCTCTCCGTCATCACCTGCTGAGTATGTGTATTCACTTGAAATAACTCTATTATTTTAACAAGTGAATTGTTTTATGTCATCCCACCTCCACTCCTACTCATGTGCAATCGAAGAGTTCCCATGCACTCTGTGTAGATCCTTACAGGCGCTCTGCAGGTGATCTGAAGGTTGGGGTTGCTGATTCCTTCTTGATTGATCACCTGGTAGGTTTGGTCATTACCATTGGCTTCTTACTATTTTCTTGCTTCTACTACTTGAACTCCAGTTAGGCAATGGAAGGAAAGTCTCTCTCTCCAAATTTTGTTCAGCTAATGGATTTTGCAATCACTGGTTTTAGAAATTTCTTTTAATAGAGTTCAACTAATTGCTTCATTTGGAAGGAGTCAGCATCCAGCGAGCCCAAGTGTTGAAAGAAGGAGCGATGATACTGTGGTGCCAGAGGTAACTCCAGCCTGGAGGACACAGCACAGAGTCAGCTCATGAATCAAGAATGAACTCCATACTGTAAATAAGCTGAGAAACTTTACACCAAGCTGAGAAACTTGACGAATGCTCTGGGCATTATTAACTAGTTAGGTCTTGCCGAAATATGAGGATCATGGCCGGGTGGAGGCCTTTCTTATGATTCATTTATTCCTAAAGCTGTGTTTGGCTGAGGCACTGCAGCATGCGAAAGCATGTGTTGGGGTAGGATGAGAGACCTGTATTCAACCTTGACCTGACCTCAGCTTTTATTTCATTAGGCTAATTACATCACCCCTTTAAGGCTTAGTTTCCTCACCTGAAAAAGGGGGTTAATAATATTTACCACATAGGGTTGTGATAAAGGTTACAGTTTGAGGTGCAAAGCAGTGTGCTTGGCACATGGTAGAGTCTTGGGATGTTAGTTGCTGTCCTCCTCTCTGTACTCCATATCTTCATAGCTTTTCCTATGAGGAAACAAGACAGTGATTACCAGACAGGCCAGGACAGTCTGTGAAAACACTGAGGAGCCCAGGCATTGTTTGGATGGATTCTGGCCTTTAAGCACTTGCCCTCTCCATGACCGGGTGACTCATGAAAATGATGGGTCTTGGAAGACAGGGAGCACAAATTTAGAACAACTGAAAGAATCAGCAAGTGGATTAAAGCTATTTACAAAACAGTGGCATTGTGCAATCAATGCTGTTCCTAAGTAATAACTTCAGAATAATATATTGGACCTAAGGTTTTTTTTAAGGGGTTAGTAATTTACAATCACTTTATCTTGACTTCACAGAGATAGTACGTCTTTTTGTTTTGTTTTGTTTTGTTGTTGTTGTTGAGGATTTTTCTTGAGGTTGAGGAAATGAGCAAAAGCAGGAATTTTCTGTATATTAAATCCATGGGGCATTTACCCCTTCTCTGGCTAATGATCTAAAATCAAACAAATCATAAATAGTAGGGAAAAAAATTTGACAATTTTATGAGCAAGGGTCTTTAAACCTAGTTAGTGAGGGTATCCAGAGTAGGCTGAAAAAAGTATTTCAAAACTGTCCCTTCCATTTGGTTTCTGAGCTTGAAAGGAATCCAAACAAATATCCATAAAATTCTTAAACATCGCCCCAAATACTAGAATTCTCAGGACACAAGAACTGTAAATGACTGAGGCCATGTCCCCACTCACTGCAGGGCATCTACAGATGAAATCTTCAGGGCAAGAACCCAGATAATCAACACAGCATTTTCTTTTCATGCTTCCTAATTGATTTCAAAGGCTGTTCTGGAAAGGTTATGGGGCAGGACACTACCCAAGTATATCTGAAACACTTTTTGGCAATTTCTAAAGTTAGGCCCATTGGAAGCTCAGAATGGGTTTACCAATATTTTTTAGAGGCTTCCAATTCACAGTGGGCATGAAGAACTCACTAATTAAGGTGACTTGAAAAAAAAACTCCTTCTGCTTCCCATATTCCATGTTAAAAAACACACACACACACAAAAAAAAACAAACACAAAAAACCCCACTTCAATTCTACTTAAGTCTGAAAATCTGTTTTTATAGGTTAATTTGTTGGGCTCAAGATTTTGCACCCTAAAGAGACTTCAAATCTCATCATGAGCTACCTAACCATTTTTATTGTGGCTTGTGTGGTTTGAATGAGTAAACTAGATTCTTACATGACAGCTAGTTTTGATGGGAAGCATAGATGGAGATAATAGGAGAATCCTGAGTCCTCTATGGGGAGGGATCTTTATGAGTTGGAGAAAAGCTATTTTTTTTCCATACTACATGGTTTTGTTGAGAGCCACACTCAATTTTATCCCCAGCCTTACTTCCCCTCCTGCTAGAAGGAACAATTCGGTTTACTAATAGATAGGCAATATAGCACAATGGTCAAGTAAGACACTTACTGAACTCAAATTCCAAGCTCATTGCTAGCTTGGACAAGTTATTTAAACTTGTTGAGCCTGAACTTATTCATCTTTATGATTTAAATAATAACAGCTACCTCATAGGATTATTACGATGATTTAATGAAACAATGCATATCAAGTCTTTTGGGTAATGCCTGGTATGTAGTAAATACTCAAAAACTGTTGACATCATTATCATTACCATCACCATCATCATCTGGTCCTAATAGGTATGGTCTCTGAACAGAAATCATTTGTTACTAGTTAGGTGCTGCCCAGGGAGACTCAGTTCTATTTTATCCTGAATTTTTATTTGTCCTTCCTTGGAAAACGAGGTGCACAAAGCATACCACCCTATTTGACCTTGGGGATAGGATTAGACTAATAGGGACACATGCACATTTCTCAAATTTCTACTGATCTTAAATACCTCTCTGAAATTGTATCTGTGTCTTATTTAAGATCCCAAAGTCCTGAATAAGAAGATATAAATAACCACAGGGAATAGTAGATGAATTTGGATGGACCTAGACATGGGGCGGCTCTTCAAGAGGTACTAACTCTTTTCCCGTCAGTCTAAAACGTGTGGATGTACAGGTCTGAGGGAGGAGAAAAGAATAAGTAACAAAGTTTTTGGTCTGCTTGCATATCCTATGGAATCTCTCGGGATTATTTCTTCAAAGTTCCCCCAGCGTGTGACTCTGACCCCATGTTATAGCATTTGTGAACAGCTCTGTGCAAACAATATGGTCTTGTTTCTCCCTCTCTTCCCAGTTCCCTGTGGGATTTTCCAGGATGAGCAGAGCCTTTTCATCTGGATAGCAAGCAGGACGAAGTATCTCCCCTTGTCACGAGCTTTCCTCCCCACCCTTTGCAAAACCTTCAGTTAAGGATTTATGAAGTGAGCAAGACAGGTCCTGATTTGTTTGTTGTATGCAGAAGCTGAAAGGAGCCAGAGAGAAAGAGCACCATTCCCAAACCTCAGGAGTTTTAGAAAATATATTTTAATCAGAGAAATTTATTCAAAGGCACATCTTCCCAGTATATGTAAAATGAACTGTTTTTAAAAATCCAGTTGCCCTTTCAATAGCCTTCTTGAGACTTATTTGTAGTAAGACCAATGACAAACAGTCAATCTGAAAATGCCTTTGTCATTCATATGATAACGTAAGCTATGATTTAGGTAACTTAGATATGACTGATTTGATTTCCCCATTTCTGTTCTGTGGAAAGTCCATTGCCTTCCTCTGATTTCTGCCAATCCCCAGGGGACTTACATGCTCACGATCACCTCTGAGCTACACAATGTACAGTTCTCTCCATGAATCCTAAGCTGACTCTATTTTGAAACAGTTACTGAATAGCTTCCTTTCCTGATTTTTACAAAAATCTACTACATGAGCCATTCCTGAATGTTGGTGAAAGAAGGGAAGCAATTACAAAGGAACATAAAAACTGAAATTTGCTTCTAGCCATATCTGTCTTTAAAGATGTCCTTCATATACCCTCCAAGTTGGGCACTGGTCTCCTCCTACTGCTGGGCTCTTCCCATTCTCCTCCCCCATCTCATTCATTCCTAGTGGACAATTTATCAAGCTCTCTCTCTCTCTCTTTTTCTTTCACGTTCTTTCTCTTCCTCTCCCTTTCTTCCTTCCTTCCTCCCTTCCTCATTCCTTCCTTCCTTCTTTTCTTTTTTTGTCTTCTCCTTCTGATTGTCTCCTATTTATCTATGACCACACTTTCAATCTCTCAACCCCAGTGACTTAACTAAGGTATTTTTCTGTATAAAAACATTTCCTTCCCAAAAAATTTTGGAGTGAGTTGCTAAGATAATAATGGGTTCTAAAACCTTTACATATTTGTTCTGGAGGTGTATGAAAGTTCACTGAAATGTGACTCCACTCTGAAATTAATTTGAGGAAAGTTCACTATTTAGAGGACTGATATATTGAATTCACTGGCAATGTGGAAAGTTCTTCTTTGGGCTTTCCAGACCATTTTAATAAGAGAATATTGAGTTGTTATTCTTTCTACCTGGCAAAAAGATGGGTGGAAAGAGCTCTGTGATATTTCTTTTCATAATGAGAAGGGTTATGGCCAAGTTATTTATTAGTTTCTAGAGGAAGATATGTACCACATGCTTTTAAGCTATATTCTGTTTTCAGCTCGTGGTGTCTGGGCCTCGTTCCCACATGGAATGCACACATAAACACCTGCCCCCATTACACATCCGGAAGTATCCCTTTCATATGCATCAAGGAACAGGCAGACACTTATATTGCCACAATTTGGGAACATGGATGAAGAGTCCTTTTATTCCCAAAATAACTCCTCCAATTTTATTCTGACTCCTGAAATGCTTTTAACAGAAGATTAAAGTACTCTATTGATATAGGGCTTACAATGTAGTCCACGAGGGGAATATGGGTAGTATATATTTATACCAAGATGTAAATTAATATCAGATCTTTTTTTTTTTTCCTGAGAGTTTTTTGTTTGTTGTTTTTAATAGGGAAAAGAAACCCAAGGGCCTTGAAGTAAGGGGAGTTGAAAAAGTGAACAAAATGGAAATGCTGTGATATGAAGTTTATTTACAGAAGGGAGAAGATTGGAAGGGAAAGGAGACTAATGTTTACTGAGCACCTGCCTATGCCAGGCAATGTTCTGGGATGTTACCAAGTAATATATCTTATATAATTCCAAAACACTCAGAAGGATAAGAAAGATTGCCTTTTGTACTGAGCCACATCTGCTAACTCTCAGTCGTGCTAACCCACTCCCTAACTGCAATGCATAATTCAACAAACATCTATGAACCTTCTCTCCTTCCTCCCCCACTTACGCCCCAAGCACAGAATGAGGCAGGGAAAAGTCTGGGGACCAAACATAGAAGATTTTAATATTACAGTAAGGGGTTTAGAGTTTACTCTGTAGGCCAGGATCAGTCATTAACAGTCTTGAGCTGGAAAAAAAAAATGTGCATGATTAATTTTAGCTGAAAGCATTCCAATGGCTTCCTATTGCCTAAAACACTTCAAGGGCTCCTCATTACTCATGAGATAAAGACCGAAGTTCTTAGTATGGACTCCAAGGCTTTGCAATGTCTGGCTCCTACCTAGCTCTCCAGCCTTGTCTTTAACTCTCCCCCTGCTTGCTGCAAGTGGGCCTCACATGTCTTCCGTTTTCACACTGGGCCACCCTCCCAACCCCGACAGGGCCTTTGTACAGGTTGTTTCTTCTTCCAGGAAACCCTTTCCCCTTTGGTTCATTAGCTTCTCCTCCTTTAGATCTCAGCCAGTCATTACTTGTTTGAGAAAGCTTTTCCCAACCGCCACTCCCCTAAACCCTACTAGGTCTAAGCCCCTAGCATAGGCACCTGTATATTTGTGACTCCTTGGTTACAGTAGTGCCCCCAACCCCACCCCACTTACCTTCGATTTTACTTTCCGCAGTTTTAGTTGCCTGTGGTCAACTACAGTCAAAAACAGTAAATGGAAAACTCCAGAAATAAACGATTCATAGATTTTAAATTGCATGCTGTTCTGAGCAGTGTGATGAAATCTTACTGTCCCATTCCATCCCACCCAGGACATCTTCCCCTTGTCCGTGCTGTATCTGGCAATTTGGATATGCCAAAGAGAAGCCATAGAGTGAAAAGGTGAGTATGTATAGAAAAAAACACTATATATATATACATACACTATATATATATATACATACACTATATATATATACATACACTAGAGGCCTGGTGCATAGGATTCATGCACTGGTGGGGGACGTAGCCTGTGGGGATTGGCCTGCTGTGGGAGCAACCGCTTATCCTGGTCAGCCAAACAGCTGTGGACCTGTCCTCTGAGCGGCAGCTCCCGCTGTGGGAGCACACTGACCACCAGGGGGCAGCTCCTGTATTGAGCATCTTCCCCTTGGTGGTCAGTGAGCATCAGCTGGTCGTTCTGATAGTTCCGCCATTTGGTCGCTGGGCTTTTATTATATAGGATATGCAGGCATCCAGTGAGGATCTTGGAACGTATTCCCCATAGATAAGGGGGGACTACTGTACCACCTCTCTTCTTCACTAGGCTATAATCAAGGACAAGGACTCTGTTTTGTTTGTCATTTTCTCTCCAGTTCTATTATAGTACCTGGCACATTGTAGACAAGCAGTAAACATTTATTAAAAGCAAACAAAAGTAGAAAAGAATGTTTTCTGTAACAATGTAGAGGTTGGTTTGGGGTATCATGGAAGACGCTTGCCCCCAGTATACCTTCACACACTATAGTTAAGCGTGTAGTTGTAAATGAATAATCTCTCTTTGTGGCAGCCATTGAAGTGATGACTTCACTAGCAACTTATTAGGCAGCATCCAAGGGCTGATTAATCCCACTCTCCAGGAATCATCTCAGTTCAGCTCTTGGGTGTAAAACAGCCCTGTCATTTTTCATTGGTTAATTAAGTGCAGTGGCTGGTCACAGATCAGAAAGGTGAAAGTATCATATTGAATAAGAGTGTGCAGAGAGTGGAAATATAGGGAGTTTTAGCTGTGTATGAATAAAGGGGTTAACATTCAAATTACAGAAAGGAGACAGCACAGGAAAATTGCTTTATTACAACTGTCTCTGAAATTGTGAAGGCTTAGAATAAGTGGGCTGATGAATCAGTGCTTTTCCCTTCATGCTGATGACTGCATGAGAATAAGTAGGCTCAATCCACAGGGAGAGAAATTTGAGCAAATTATTTCTCAACAAATTTCCAGAGGGATCTTATAAGGTCTTTGTCTCTGGAGAAAGGATAAGGTGAAATCAATAACTTTCACTGCTTTGCTGATGAGCACTGTCTTGCTTTTAGATGATGTGAGTGGTAGTGATGGGAGTGGGGGAGGGCGGAGGGGTGGCAGGCGCGGATGCAAGCAGTTCCCCTAACCAAGGATTGCATTGCCACACAGGTTCTGAAGCTATGGAATGACCGCTCTGTGTGACATTTCTTGTTTTAATCTGATAATGCTTTGCAAACCCCATGAATCATCAAGTATCCCATGCTTGAATGATTTTGACAAGTTTTATGAGTCCACCTAGTGCTATTTATTTTTGTTCTCTCTCATTCTTTCTCTATAGGGAGGAGCATGTTCAAGGGCATCCTTCACAGAATTGGCCAGGAGCCACAGTGGCAAATTTAACTCCATCATCCTGGGGCAAGGAGTAGCATGTTTCCCTCTTGCCAACTCCCCGGGATGGTATTAACATGACTGATGAAGTCAGCTATTTGCACAACCAGTAACCAGAGCAGATTCCAGGAATTCGGCTTGAGCAAGTGAGATGCCATTTTTAATGTAAATAAGCCATGCTGGGATGTCCAGATCCATATGTTTGTTGCCGACCTCGCTGGTAGAACTTAATATTCACTCATGGGCTCTGTCCCAACTATTTCCAACATGGCATAGTGCCTGAAACATCCTCTACGATAATTCCTCCTTAAGGACATGACATTGGAAAAACTATAAATAAGCATAATTTCTATATGGAAATAGTAGCAAAAGGGTGCTATTTTTTTTTTTTTTTGTTATCTAACTAGCTAGTCTAGTTGGCTTAATTATCTAAATTTGTGTTGTCGATTAGAGTGACCACTAGTCACATGTTGCCATTAAGCCCTTGAAATGTGACTAATGACTAGAGTCACTTAATTTCAAATTCATGAGGTTTTGATTATTGTTAAACTCCAAAACAAAGTAGGGATCCATGTTCAGTGAGTTTGAAAAATCTGACTTAAACAAATTAAAATTGTTTTCTACTGCACAATTTCTAAGAGCCTCCAAGATACCAATGTTCATTACCTCTTCCTCTGACTGGGAGCTGTAGGCCAATTTAACAATGAGATGTGACCATGGGAGACATTTTGCTTGTTTCCACAGTGGATCTCAAGGAGCACATCTGGGAAATGACTCTTTACATGAAGAGTCCCCAGAAGGAATATGCCAGGCAGAGATCTATGCCTTTAATAAGAGATGATCTGTCCCTGGACTACAAGCTTCAGGGAGGTAAGACTTAGCTCCCTGGCTTTGTATTTATTCATACTATTGTTGTTGTGTGTGTGTGTTTAACTTGGACATCCTATGGACTTTACCTATCACCTCATACTATTTTAACCTTAGTGACACTGCTTCTCCTTTGAAAAATGAGTGGATTTGACACTATGAGCTATGTAAACTTTTCAAAGTTTAAAACTCTGTGGCCCATTCCTCCTGACTCTAATACTTAAAATTCCTACTCTCTTGTTTTCAAACCCTAGTGGCATAGTGCCTAAGTCAGAGAATAAGCTAAGGCCATCTTCAGTGAATTGTTGCATTCTGTTTCCCTGAGTGTCTCCTAATTACGGGGCGGGGTGGTGGGGGGACGGGGTAGACCATGAAGAGAAGTATACAGTCCTGAGAGAGGTACATGGTATCAAACCAAGAAAGTGGTGGTTACAGAATCCTGAAGAAAAGTTAAAGCCATTTCTTTTAAGTAAGTAGGGTCTATAAGGGCTTTAGATGATAAGAGTTCATCTTGATAATAATTGTGAGCCTCTGAAGACAGAGAAGGGACTTAGTTACTGATTGACCTGGAGTCAAGAGTGTCTGGTGAGGTATCTGTGTGTACTTGAAAGTGACATGCCGAGAACCAATTCCAGCATGTAATAATTACAAGAGTTTTACCAAAAGGTTGGTGAAACTTGGGGAGCTCAACAGGGTTGAGTCACATGTAGTTTACCTGTTGAAAACGGCTACAAAGCATCTCTCCCAAACCTGAATGGTATTGTTAACCGCCAGACAGCTCAGGGCATTTTATTGCCTCCTGTTGGCCAAACACCTGAACAGCTGTAGGCTATTCCCGAAACTGACAATCTCTGTAAACCCTTTGATACCATACCCTTTGAAGTGTATATTTCCAACTTGCCTTGGGACAAATTGTGTTTAATAAAAGCACGGGTCCAAGGTCAAGGAGGAGAGTCTTCTAGCTCCTTCATCTGGAAGCTCCTCTGACCCCCAATGCCTATCAAAAATATCTTTCGTCCACGGACTCCTTAATCATCTACGCGCAGCCCTTTCTCCAGAATGCTGAACCCTTTGTAAGGCTGGGGAAAAAGGACCCCGGCAGTGACATAGCTAGAATCAGAAATACCAATTGGAAATCATAGATATTATCCAAGTGAGAGGTGTTGGCCAAGGATCATGCCCAGGTTTTTAGCTTAGACAACCAGGTAGATGGAGATATTTATTCTAGGAAATAGGAAGTATTGAAGGATTGGCAGGTTTGGGGACAATAAAATGATGGCTTCTAGTAGGGACATGTGGACTTTGAGATGTCTGTGACATTGGCCAAATGGTTATATACACTGAGTGGCCAGATTATTATGATCTCTGAACGCACAATAATCTGGCCACTCAGTGTATATCCTATATAATAAAAGGCTAATATGCAAATTGTCCCCTCAACCAGGAATTCAACCAGCAGGCAGGCTGGCCAACTGCCCATGTCTCCTCCCCCTGGACAGGCTGGCCGGACCCCACCCATGCACGAATTCATGCACTGGGCCTCTAATATATATACATATATATACACATGTACACACACACACACACACACACACACACACACACACTGAGTGGCCAGATTATTATGCTTTCAGAGATCATCATAATAATCTGGCCACTCAGTGTATATAGGAAATTAGAAATAAATCTGGTTCTTAACAGAGAGGACTTGACTGGAGATAGTCAATAGTATAGAGGAAATGGCTAGCTATAGTCATATAGGGTAATGGTTAAGAGAGGGACCTCTGGAGCTCCAACACTTCCCTGCTGTGTAACCTGGGCAAGTTACTTACCTCCCTACACCTCAGCATAATCATCTGCAAAATGGGGATAACTGTAGTTTCTACCTCTTTAGAGTTGTGGTGAGGATTAAATGAGCTAGTACATGTAAAAGAGATGCATGACATACTTAATAAATATTATTGTTACATTTTTTTTCCTTTTCAAAAATAAGGAAACTAAAGCTAAGAGTAGATACATAACAGGCTGAATAGGACACAGCTAAAGTTGCAGTGTCAACACATCCAATGTTCTTTCCATTAGATCACTGTGGCCAAAAAACTTTAAGTATTCAATGCATTAGCTCTTCGTTTATGAAGTGGGAATAATAATAATACATACTTTATAGTATTGTTATAATACTTGTAAGGCATTATAATAGTGCCCAGGATAATGTGCTATGAAATATTTGCTAATAATAATAATAATAATAATAATAATAATAATAATTTGCCCATACCCTGCTGTTGGGAAAAATAAAGCACCTCCTTTTAGAACTAACTCAGGCAAGATTTACTGGGGCTGGAGTGGGGCAGGTGCAGGGAGTCAGTAGGGGTGTGTCAGATGCTCCCTTTGCATAAGAGAAGAATCCTAGGACCTTTGTGGACGAATTGAATGGAGCTGGCAAGGCCAAATGGCTGTTATTCTTTGGACTGGACAAATGGGCTTGGGAGGGGATGGGTAGGACAGAAAAATTCCAAGTCTTTCAAATCTGCAGATCTCCAGTGACAGTGGCCACATCTGGGGTCAACCCAAATATATCTTCAAAAGAAATAAATACCTCTATAAAACGAAGCTTGGAGGAAAAATGAGGCCAGGGGTAGAGAAAAAGTGCAGGTCGAAATAAGTCTGACTCCTGGTTTTCTGCTCTCTGATCCATTCAGGTGGCCCCAGGATTTGTTTACGATTGTTTGCGCAGTTGATAATCTAGGGCTTCATGGTTGTCCTTTATTTCAAAATTCAACACAGCAGGATACAACTTTTATGCTTCTACTCTTGCTTTATCAGGAAAGAACAGAGTGAAAACTTTTTAATCTGCCCCCTACCCCCACTCCCAACATTGCTGAAATGATTTAATGCTTCATAACAGAAGTAATTTTGTGATAATGACACAAAGGCAGCAATTAAAAAAATATTGCTTGTTTCAGGGCCTATAAATTGGCTGTTGGTAATTGACAACAGAATGTGTTTTCTAATCCACTGAAATGATATCTTATTGCAAGCTGGCATGGTAATTACTGTATTTGTACAGTACCAGAGGAGTTCCAGCCCGAGTTTGACAGGGAGTTGATTAAATCACCCAGGTGTAATTGAAGGTTTGATTGCATTGCCTCTGAGCTGATCAGCATTAGTAATAGCCCAGCTTTCTGCTGTCATGTGTTTTTAGAGCTGGTGGTATATCAGCCCTTTCAATCTCCCTCCCAGCCCTCAGCCTCTATTGTGCTGGTGTCAAGCGGAGCCTAGAGAGCTCCTCAGAGCAGAAAAAATGAGAACAGACAGCAGGTCCCTCGCGCTGGACCTGGATGACATCATTTGAAACAAAAAGAAACCTGCTTCTAACTGCCTGCCCTGTTTCTTTGGATGGACAGGGTAGCACCATGGCCCTCGAAGACGTGGCTTGCTCATGGTCTGTCACTGCAGCATAAGGCCATGTGTCCATGCTGTACAAGAAAAGGGCTTCTGCTCATTATTTGCCCATTTGGTGATTTAAAATATTTGAAAAGTATCACTTGTCAAAAGTGGAAATTTAACCTGTGGATCCTAAATGCACATTTCAGTGAGTTATCAAGAAAGCTTTTGTGATGCTGTGTTGTGCAGAACCTTTGGATGTGGGGGGATTGTTTCATTTATATGGTATTTTCTGAATGATTGTTTTGCATAAAGCATATTGCAAAAGAGAAAGGAAGATAAGCTATATAAATATATTACAACACGAAGCTGAAAATGACAAAGGCCTTACAAATAATAATACAGGTTTCCCCGCTCTCTGAAAGGTGAGTGTTCCTATAATTTTCCTAAGCTAAAATGGTGTAAAGGGAAGAAGCAGTTACCATTAATGTATGTGGAAAAATTTTTGAGCATTCCCAGATCCCCCAAATCATACCAAATAACACATAGAACCTAAAATCACACTGACATATAATAAAAGTAGTACCACTCTCACTGCTTGGGGTGCATGGGGCCTCTGAAATAACTTACTGCAAAACAAATACTATTTTTGCTTTTCACCTTTTTTAATAAAAGGGAAAATATGCTTTGGATTTCTTTCAGTTATTGAAAACAGATACTAATGTAGGTCTTTCATAAAACTGAAGAGGCATGGTGCAAACTTTCAAGAAACAGGGGATACCTGCCCACTGTTTAACAACAGTGATATGTTCCAAGGAATGTGTTGCTAGGCGATTCTGTCCGTGTGAACATCACAGAGTGAACATTATGTCCGCCTAGTTGGCACAGCCTCCTACACACGTAGGCCATGTGGTATACCACTGTCATATATGTGGTCCATCATTATGGAGTGCATGACTATAACCTAATTGAGGTAGAAAATATTCAGCATCCCACAAACCCTTATTGACCACCAGCTAAGATTATCTGTGGGTGATAGGAAGATGAACCAGACTTCTTCCCTCTAGGAATTTATAGTCTAATCAAGAAAACAACAATGACACCATAAAATTATAACAGCTAATATTTTTTTTCCTTTAATGCACGCCCTCTGAATTTCATAGGAACTTCTGTTAGGGATGCAATCTTTAATTCCCATTTCATAGACAAATAAAATGGGTGGAGAGAAGTTAAGTAACATCTTCAAGACAGATTCAGACACCGATGAATCTAAATTGACTCCAGGCCTTTCACAATAACTTGGCAACGTTATTGTTATCCCCATTTACAAATAAGAAAGCACCCAATTAAGATTAGGGTTGGTCAAGGAATTCTTCATAAAGGATTCAGCTTTTTGAGTTGAGACCTGAGAGTAAGAAACTAAAAGGAGGAAATGTTGAAAGATCAAGTCCAAATCAACCAGTTTTCTTTTGCTACCTGTCATTAGATCCAACAAAGATATGGACACTAAAAAAGAGAGAAAATTTGTACAAAAGCAAATTTGCTGGCACAATTGAGAACTTATGAAGTCCTTTACCCACTGTTCTTCCCATTCATGTGACAACTGATCACTGGTTTTGAAATCCAGATCTCTTTCTTCCAATAGTAAGTCTAGTAAATAGTCTCCATGCCAGCCCTAGAGGCCCCCCCCCCCCGACCCCATGTGTTCTGGAATAGATGGAACCTCGCAAGAAAGGGCCTCCTTCCAGGTTCTATTGTTTTTATAGGTTTGAGGGGAAAACAGTGGGTCACTTCCAGGGGGAATCAGAAGAATTCAATGGAGATTTCAAGTCCTCATTCCAATGTTTGAACGTTGTTTCTCTGAGGACCCCTACAGAGGGGAAGGTTTAGGAAGGGTCCTCCTTCCTAGGATGGCATCTGTGGGCAGATCTACGTCTAGCTGTCTGAACTTATTTTCTCAGTGTTTAAACCAGTGAGGCCATTTTACATTATTTCCTCTGGAAAATATCTGGCCACATCTATAGGGATTAAGCAGGGTTTTGATATCCAATAGGGGATAACTATAGCTCACGTAGAGTTGAGCACATTGAGTAAAGAATGACCCCCAAATGCACTTTGTTTCCTATGCAAACTATGTGGCGAGGGTCAGTTCAAGAACACATGTTTGGAACTCTGCCATTTTCTGTGCTAATGTGGCCTAAGTCATTCTTAATTCTCTTGTAGAAGGGCAGGCGGGGACTCAGATGAGGCAAGTAAACTACTCGCTCTGGGCACAAAATTTAGGGAGGCACCTTAAATTCAAAATCTAGATGAATGCCCCTCTCCCCCCAAATCCATGATGAACATAAAGACAGGATCAGTATTGCAGATTTCCCCCTTTGCTTCAGGCTTCAATATGACTCAGCAGGGCCCTGCAGAGGTGTGAACCTTTGGTGGTACCCAGATGTGCAGCTGCTGAAGCGAGGGAGAAGAGCCCTCAACAGCAGTTTAGATCCTAAGGGTCCAGTTTGACTTTCTGGAGACCCGATGGACTAAGATTTAATTAGTAACAAGGACCTTGTTCTAATACTCAAGTCATTTGAAGGATTCCTACAATCCTCTGCCATCTCAATCCTGTTAGGTGCTCCTACTATTGTTTTCAATAATGTGCTGGCAGCCAGAGGTCAGAGCCTTGAAAGCATGGTCAGAATGTACATCTATAGTCATAGTACATGTGGACAAACAGATGTATGAATTAACATAGTGACTAGTTCATTCTCGTTGCTGAGTAGATAAATGGATGAAAAAGTGAATAAGTGGAGGAACAAGGACAAAGGTTAAGGACATTCCAGTAAATTCTTATGGCATGGCTATTGCTTTTATGCTTGTTGGTATGCCTACAGTGAGAGCATACTGAGTTCCCTTACTAATCTTAAGACATTATTATAGGATAGCACTGATCACAGATTTATTCATCAGCTCTATAATGGACATTTAAACATATTTTTCCATTTTTAAAAGATATATTTCTCATCTATTAAAATAGGTGTAATTATACTCCTAAGGTTATGGTGAGGGTTAGAAATAAATTGTGGCAAATTTTATGATTATTGAGTTGAAATTGAAATAGGGACATAGAAAGAATATGAACTATAGTTTATACATAGTATTAATGGGAGCAGAAATTAAATGAGAGCAGATCCTATGTTTCTTCACAAAATAGAATTGAAGTAAATAATTTCATAATATCTACAGGGTTTTGTACATTGTTAGTACTCAATAAATGTTTAATATGTAAAAAAAAGCAAGATAAAAGATATTAATCTTTTGAAGAATCACAGTGCTTTATTTTTTTATTTTTTGAGGTGCCAAAGTAGAAAATGTATTGCATCTACTAATTATGTACATTAACTTATCAAGTGAGAAGATTTAACTGTCTATCAAAGGGCCAATTAGAAATAAGGTTCCATTTATGTTCAGCCTCTCCATGTATAACCATAATAGAATTATAGAAAATGCTACATGCTCTCACAAATTTAACCAGGATTTGATTAAATGTCAAATCAGTTCCAATTTAACTGTACTGGAAGGTGCTATTATTGGGTGAGAATTCATTGAAAAGAGGCCAAAAAAAGTCTCTATTTCATGGCATGGCATGTCCTATGATATACAATGAGGAAAATAGGTAATAGAAAAATGAACAGAGCAAATTGTTGCTCATCTTCTAGGCTCAGATGCATAAAATGACTTGCCAAAGTCTACATAGCAAGTAAGGAGTACCAGGTTATGAAACTGGACCTTCAGATTTCAAAGCCCACATGCATGCTACTGTGTCACTGCATAAATAATCTCTCCTCGATTCCAAATAATTTCTCAACTTGCCTATCTCATCCCATTATTCTGTCTGCATCTATCTCCACCATTGGCAGTATTTTTCTAAAGTCATTAATTACTACTAATTTTCAAATCCGCTTACTTTGATATAATCTTTATTTTTCCTTGTCCTCTCTTTAGCATTCTACCATGCACTATTCCATCCCCTTTGAAACTGTTTTTCCTTGATCTCAATTATGAACAAATGACCCATACAGTTTTTTAAATCAGAAACCTAGGCAGCATCACTGTCATTAATGCCCCCTCTAACTGTCTTTCTCTCTCAAATACACGCACACACACAGAATTTTGATCACAAATACCTATCAAATCCATCTTCTATCTTTTAATCCCCTGTTCTTTTTCTTTTCTTTTCTTTTCTTTTTTCTTTCTTCTTTCTTCCTTCCTTCCTTCCTTCCTTCCTTCCTTCCTTCTTTCTTTCTTTCCTTCTTTCTTTCTTTCTTTCCTTTTCTTTTAGAGAAAGAGGAAGAAAGAGAGAGGGAAATAACAATGTAAGAGAGAAACATTGACCAGCTGCCTCCCACATGCACCCTGACCAGGGATGGAACTGAAAGCTGGGCATTTGCCCTGACCAGGAATGGAATTGAACCTGCAACCTTTTGGTGTATGGGGACGATGCTCCAACCAACTGAGCCATACCAGCCAGGGCTAATCCTCTGTTCTTGGTCTTAACTATCTCTGCCTTTGTTTTCTTCTATTGACTAGATTCTTTGGCAGTAATCCTCTACATGGTTAGTTTCTAAGCCATCTATCTTTCCTCCATGTACCCCAACCCTTCCATTCTTCACTAGATTTCAAAATATGACGCCAGGGGCTCCGCAAGCAACATGAGAAAGATGTGTTATATGGCAGAATTTCCAGCAGATCTTCAATAGATCAGCCCTTAGAGGAGATCTGTAAGTACAAAGGCAGCTCTTTATTTGTTGGGCTCTTTTCCTTCCTCCCCCCTCCCCCAAAGCCTTTATGTTCTGCCAGGAGGTCCAAAGGGAGGGAAGCTATGAGCAGGTAGAACCACACGGAGGATGTGAAAGTGAGCTGTGGGCTACAGAGGCAGCACAGAGTGGTGGAAATAGCACTGAGCTTGAGTTTTATCTCAACCACTTCCTAACCATGTGACCTTGAGCAGTCCCTGAACTTCTTTGAACTTCGTTTTAAAGTCGAGTGACAATAATACCTGCCTGCCTGTGAGACTGTTCTATAGTTTCAAATAAATGTTAACTGTGATAAATATAAAATGACTTTGTCAGCCATATACATATCACACATATATATTGTTTGTTCTATTATTAAGGGAGGTATTTGAGAACTATAGCTCTAGAGAAAGTAAAGGTAAGAAAATAGTGGCAATGAAACAGGGAGATGGATAAAAGTAGAGATTGGGATGCAGCAGAAATTGCTTAATGCAGATGTTTGCACTCAAATTGAGAGAAATTATAGCCTAGAGTTTATGAGTAAGCTCGGACTGTCCTCAGTTGTTCTAACTCTCCACTTATAAGTTGGGTCCAAAACATGTTAACAACTCTAAAGTAATTAGTAATAATAATATTCCCTAACCTTTATTGGTATGTGTGCTAGGGACTGTTCTAAATGTTTACATGATTATTTCTGAGTTTCCCTTTCTTTGTGTCTGTTTCTTCATATATAAAAGAGTAATAGTAATTACACTTTCCTCACAGGATTACTGAGAATTAAATGAATCAACATGGTACTGGCCAAGTAGCTACAGCTCAAAACATAGCAGCCATTATCGTTATTATTAGCTATGGAAACACTAAGGGTAAAAACAAGTGAGTGGGTAGATGTACTTCTCTCTGTTCCTCCTGCTAAGTATGGTTACAAACCCTGGAAATTATATATAAAACAAACATAAGAAGACTCAAAGTAGAATCAAGAAGGCAGACTGGCTTGGATTGAAAGTATAACATGGCTATGAGTTTTTTGGGGTATTCTTTTTTGCCTCATATATCCCAGACATGAACTTGAAAAAGCCAGCAACCTAGAAACGCCGATAGGAAAAGACAACAAAAGTCCCAAGAAAAGCCCTCTGACTCTAGCCAGAGGACCAGGAATGGGCCACCTTAGCAAGACAAAACTTTTAGACAAAAATGATCCGCCCCCCGCAAGCCAAACAGCATAGAAAACACTTGCACTCTCCACTCCCCCCTCCTCCCGCCGCCCCCGCAGCCCATCAGCAAAGGTTGAGTGGGGAACCTATACTTCCACCACTTCTTGGTTATAACAGGCACTCCTACCCCACCTCCCAACCTGTGGTGTCAGAGAGGACAGAGTGGGGAGCCAGGACTTTCATGTCCTTCCAGTGATAGTGTTCCCCCATCCGTGGTGTCAGTGGACGCCACATGGGGACCCCACCAATCGTTATAAGCCACTCCTACCTCTCCCTAGAGGTCAAGTGGTGAACTTGGACTTTCATTTCCAGGGCAGCAGCGATGCAGCACCCCTACTATCTCCTGCCAGAGCAGTGTCAGAGGAGGCTGCTAAAGCAAGACTTAAATAAGATACAGAATTTCGTGACAAACTACTCAAAATGTCACTCATTATACCAAAATCCAGGAAAATCTCAACTTGAATGAGAAAGAGTAATCAACATACACTAATACCAAGGTGACACATTTGTTGGAATTATTTGAACAGAATTTTAAAGCAGACATCATAAAAATGCTTCAGTGAGAAATTATGAACATGTTTGAAACAAATGAAGAAATAGAGTCTCCGCAAAGGAACAGAAGATTTATAGAAGAGCCAAATGAAAATTTTATAATGGTAAAATAAATGCAATAACCAAAATAAAAACTCAATGGAGGGACTCAACAGCAGAATGAAGAGGACAAAGAAAAGAACCAAATTAAAGATAAGACAGAAATTATCCAATCTCAACAACAGAAATAAAATAAACTGAGGAAAAATGAACAAAACCTTAGGTACCTGAGGAACTATAACAAAAGATCTAACTTTTATGTCATTAGACACAAGGAGGGCAGGAGTAGGTAGGAATGAAAAAGTATTCAAAGAAATTATGGCTGCACTATAGTGGTAATCAGATTGCAATAGGTAAGCACATCAAATCAATGTGTCTCACACCTTAAAGTTACACAAAGTTATATGTCTATTATATCTCAGTGAAGTTGGAAAAATAAAAAATGCCAAACTCATGTAAAAAAACAAAACACACACAAAAAAACATAAAGAATTGACAACTAGGTTTTTTTGAGGCGTAAACCAGCTGAGTTTGGAGGCAGCCTGTTGTCAGAGGCCAACAGGCTGCCTCCAAACTCAGCTGGTTTACGCCTCAAAGCAAAATTAGGATATTAAAAAAATGGCTGAAAATTTCTCAAATTTGGAAAAAGACAAACTTAAAGATTCAAGAAGCTGAGCAAACTTTAAGCATGATAAATTAAAAGAAATCTACATCAAGACACATCCTACTCAACTTCCAAAAGCTAAATCAAAGAAAGCAAGTTAAAAGCATCCCAAGAGAAATGACCAATAACTTATAAGGGAAAAACAATTCCAATGGTAATGGATTTCTCACCAGAAACCATTGGTGACAGAAGGAAGTAGCACAACATTTTTTAAGTTCTGAAATAAAAGATGTCAACCCAGAATTTTATATTTGGTGAAAATATGCTTCAGGAATTAAGGGGAAATTGAGACTTTCTAAGATAAAGAAAATCTAAAAAAAGTTTTCAACACAGATCCATCCTAAAAGACTTGTTGAAGGAAGTTATTGAACCAGAGAGGGAAAGATTTTTTTAAAAAAGAATTTTCAAACATCTGGGAGGAAAAAGAAAGAACAACAGAAACATTTAAAATATGAATAATTCAGTAGACTCTCTTCTCTTTAAAGAGTTTTCTAAATTGTGTTTGATTATTGAAGCAAAAATTGTAACATAGTTTAATGTGGTTTTCATAATATGAAAATAAAGTATTTAAAACAATTACACTGTAAATGGGAGAAGGTAAGGAAATTTAAAGGGAGGTCATCTCTCTACACTTTATTCACGTTGGTAAAATGTCTACATCAATAGGCTGTGACTAGTTATATAACAGAATGCTTAAAGTCACCACTAAAATATCTGTACAAAGATATATATCAAAAGACATATCAGATAAAGCAAAATGAAATTCTAAAATCTGTTCAAGTAATTCACAGGAAGTCAGGAGAAAGAAAACAGAGAAAGAAGAAAAAAGAAAAACACACCATAACAAACAGAAAAAAAGTAAAATAGCAGACTTAAGCCCTAACATACCAATAATTACATTAAATGTAAATGGTCTATGATTCCATTTATATAACATTCTTGAAATGGCAAAATTAAAGAGATGGGAAATAGATCAGTGGCTGTTCGGGTTTAGTGGAAGTGGAGGAGATGAGTGGATGTGACTTTAAAGGGATAGGTCCAAAGAGGCTTTTGTAGTGATGGAATAGTTATGTATCTTAATCGCAGTGGTGGTCACATGACTATCCACATGTGATAAAATGACAGAGACCTACACACACACATTGTACCAATGTCAATTTCCTGGTTTTGATACTGTAAAATAGTTATGTAAGGTGTAACATGTTGGGGGAAATGGGTAAAGAATATTATCTTTGCAACTATGAAACTATAATTATTTCAAAATAAAAAGTTTGCTTATTGTTTTGTTTTAAGTAAGTACAGAAAACAGCAAGTGAAGGTGCCTGTTTTAGTACCCTGGGTCAAAATTCAGAGACCAGTAGGGATTGGGAGTGAAATTTTGAAAACTTGTTATTACCTCTATGTTTCCTTTCAGTTTATTTTTAAAAACTTGCACGGAGAAGGGCATCTCTGTGGACCGCTAACCTTTTGAAGTTACTTGCAGTAAAAAAAACAAAAATTTGTCAGAGGCCAACAGGCTGCCTCCAAACTCAGCTGGTTTAAGCCTCAAAGCATCATCATAAATGAAGATATAACCTAGAAATGACACATCAGCCAAATGTGTCATCACACTATTCAATGCTGGGGTGGGAAAGAGGGTGAAACGGGAGATGATGAGCGTGACACATTTTCACGAAAGAAATGCTCCATTTTCTTGAGACTGAGCATGTTCTCAGGCTCTGCCAACAACAATATTCAGTTCTGAGATCCAGCTTTGGATGGTGAAACCTTCAGCACTTTACAAAGCTGTTTCTTCTCTTCACAAGAACATGGAAATTCTATTACCTTCTGAGAGTGGAACAAAATTGGGCTCAACTCTGTGGCTAAAATTGTTTGAGAACATCCGTGTGTAATCATATAATCTTGTGTGGTAATGGGGCATGCCTAGATTGCAATCATAACGAATTAATTATACTGTCTTTTGCCTGAAGAAAGCGTGCTGATGAAATAAAAAGAAATAAAAGGGCAATAAAAAGGAAGCCCAAGCAGCATGAATTTGTCGGTGTTTGCCCAGAGCTGTGCAGGAGGTTAGAGACAGGGGGTCTCGCTCCACCCAGTCCCACCTCGGCTCTGTGCCCTCTGGATCTGAACCACATTATCTGGCTTCTCACTTTTCAGCTGTGAGAAATGACTCTCTTGTTCCCCTGTGTCTTTTCCTCTGATAAACTCTCAGTGCCTCTAGGAGAGACCTCAAGATGGTTCCACTCATTCCTACCCGGTACAGGTGAAGTGGGCTCTTCTTTCTGTTTTAGGGTAACAGCTAGGTTTCTAATGTAAAAAAAAAAAAATAGGTCAAAAAACCCCACAGTGGCTTCAATAAACGAGAAGGCAACAGTCCAGCAGTGAGTGGTGCGGGTGGAGCAGTATGCTTTGCGCCATGCTGTCTTCGACGACCCAGATTTCTTCCTTCTTGCTGCTCTGCCAGCCTCTGGTGCTGTTCTAAGTCACAGGCCTGGATCTGGGTCTTGCTAAGTTTAGTGGCACAGCCCGTGGAAAGGGAAAGGTGGATGGGAGAGTATGTGCCCCATGTTCCAAGCCCACATTAAAACTCCATGTGGTATGACTTCTCTTTACATCCTAGACACATGGATTTATCTAGCTGTAGAGGAATCCATAAAATGCACGTGTGCAGCTGAAACTGAAGGTGTGTGTGTAGGGCAGCGGGGGGTGGGGTGGGTACCCCTTAAGTACTGGGGAAACAGCAGCCTCACCACATTTTCTGTATCACCACCGTTCCCCTGGATGTCAAGAGTCCCGCCCTCAACTCCGCAGTTTATTGTGTCCTGAGATGCTGATAAAAGTGGGCTCCATTTGAGTAAGTCAATAGGGACAGAGCAGAGTCTTAGGACATAGGTGGTATCAACTAGCAGTGCTCCCGAAGTTATTGAGGCCTTTGCAAGATATTAGCAGGCAGAGCGACCAATAAGACAGGTGAGGGATGGATGGAGTTCCATCCAGTGTATGCTCTTCAATTGTTTATTCCAAGACCTTCCATTCCTCTAAGGTCTCATTTCCTAAAATTCAAAGACTAAAATCTCATCTCTGTTTCGGCTCTGGCCTTCTGTCCATGAAGTAAGAAAGGCAGACTGCAAAACTGATTAACAGAAGGGAGGGCCCGAGGGGTGAAGAAAATGGCAAGAACAAAATTAACAAAACCAGGAGCATATTCTTGATTTATGTTTATAGTCTCAGAACCTAGAACAGTGCCTGACATATAGCAAGTCTTAATAAACGTTTCTTGAACTGAATTCTATTTCTTGACAGCAAAGGTAATTCTGGGTTAATCTTTTGAAATACCAAACTGGAGATCTTACACCATCTTTTGATCACTAACCCTGACAGTGGGATTCTGCCAGGTATTTAGTAACGAAGTTTTGCTCCGGAAACCTCAAGAACAAATCAACTAGACACTGAAATAACACAGATCAGGACTCAGCTTGCTTCTATGTTCCAAACAAAAGATAAGCTGTTCCTTTTCAGACAAATAAACCACATTAAATTTACTATGTTATTGTATCAACAACAAATACCATGTGGATGGCCAACAAGAAACATGTAACTCTTGTTTATTTAATCTATCCACTTTGCACAGATTTCTGATAAAATTAGGTTTCCCCGTTACACCCCCCCACCCCCCCCGCCAGGTTTTTCTTCTTACAGACTTCTTTTAAAAATGTATGCCTATTTGCACTTTAATAGCATCTGGTGAGTTGTTCATATTGACTCAGTCATTTTCATCATTCAAAGGCCTTCTTATTAATAATTGGAGACACTTTCTCTGAGTACACTTGGCCTCAATCAATTCAGGACTCATCTGACTTTACCCTTTCATTTCAGGAAATGGGATACAGCAAGGAAAGCTTTCCAATATACCTTTACATAGCTTTTTGGCATGCAATATACAGCACAAAGTATTACATCATGAATCAGAGCTTGCTTCTTTTTTTGCACTTTAGATTTTTATAAATCACTTTTTTTTTATTAAAGTGTCTTGGCGATTTTATTTTTATTTATTTTTTTAAATTTCTTTATTGATTAAGGTATCACATATTTGTCCTCATCCCCCCATTCCCATCCCACACCCCTCCCCACACATGCCCCCAACCCCCTGTTGTCCTTAACCGCTGGTTAGGCTCATATGCTTGTTAGAGTAATAAATTTGACAGTAAAATAGTAGTCAAGTTTTCAGGCAAATTTAAATTGGCTAGTTGAAACAAGCGAATATTCTAGAAAAATTAATTGTACTGGACAAAAAGGTGTTCCTAAAGTGTTAACTAAAATTTTTATTGGTACTTCATCTCATGATAAAATTGTGCACCATGTAATGAACCTAAACAGTAATATTATAGTGCAAAAAATTAAAATTTAAAAGCCATCAAGACTACATTAAAAAATTTATAAATCACTTTTGACCTTCATTACCTGACCATTTTTTACAACCTCATGAGGAAGTTATTTTTATTTTCCAAATTTTATAGATGAGGAAATTCGGGCTTAGAAACTTGCCTAAGGTAACACAATCAAGATCCAAATTCAGATTCTCTGACTCCAAATATTTTCACCCTAAAATGTCCCACTTTCTTCCTTTGTTTTAAAAACACTCACTCTTTGTCATTAAAAGTTAAGGTTGGTCATGGATATCATCCCATAAGCTATTGTTAACCATGGAAATATGTCAAGAATAAAAGACTGTTTCAAAGCCAGTCCAGAGATATTTATGAATGTAGGTCTACGGAGTGTAGTTAGCATAAAAGAAAATAAGCTTTGCATGGAATGACAGGCAGTGGGAAGAATCATTAGTGAGAAGAGCTGAGTTTGGGCTCCTACTCCAGTGTCTCAGCCCCGGCTGCCAGGTCATAAACAACGAAGCCATGTTTGTTTTTTCATCCAAATCTCTGATTCCAGAGATACACACCATTACGATGCTACCCTATCTCCCTAATTACACTTAGGCTTCAAAAACCTGCTAACATGATGGCAGGTGGAGGTGATCTTCCAAGAATTAAAAATGAAAAGGTGATGGTAACAGGCTCTCATGGAGATTATGTCAGGATAGACTCCAAGTCTTTCATCCCCCACCCTACAGCTTATTTCCTCCCATAATTCTTAGTGTTGGACAGGAAAGGCTCACACGGTTAAACGTTTTAAAGATTTAAAAGGTTCTTCTTTTAGGATAGTCATGAGTTTTATATGCTGGCAGCTTGAGAGGAATACTTTGATCTCTGTCTGACATAGTGCAGTAGGAGGTCTGGAAAGGGGAAATGAGGAGCCATCACGGAGAAGGGCTTTTTGTGTTCTAGGAGGACGTTTTCCTTCTGGGTGGTCTCTATCAAGGGGTGAATTCTTCCTTAGGAATCACTGAAGTGCATGCCTTGTCCCTCCTGTCATCGCTCCATTTGTTGATCAAGCCATCAGAGATTTTTGAGCATCTCCTGGGTACCAGTGCTACATGATGGGGATCCATGGATGAATAAAACATGTGTCCTGCCCTCAAAGATTTTTGGTCCCTGGGTGGATGGTGAGGGAGTGAAGTTTAGGTGTGAACGTGGTTCCTGAAGAGAGTGAGAGATGCAGATGGAAACAACATCAAACAGGCGATTTCAGTAGATTGTGATAATGGAAGAATATTGCTCAAAGCCCCTTGGGGGGCGGGGGAGGGGGGGAAACCTACCCAGCCTTTGAGGACCAGGAAAGACTGACTTACACTCAGAGTGGGTCCTGAATTAGAAATGAGGAAACTGAACAGATTGGACATATCAAATATACAGGTTTCCCCTGCTAACCGAAAATAAGAGCATTCCCATGAAAACTTTGGTAAGCTGAAATGGTATACAGCAAAGAAGCAATTACCATTCATTTACATGGAAAGAAATGTGAGCTTTTGCAGACCTCCCCAAATAACCTACCAAAGACACTTAATTACGTCCAGTTTTACTCTAAGTGTAACACCCTTAGGAGCTCTCTTAGACTTTTTCTGATACCTTAGGACACGTCTTGCTAACAGATGCACAGAATAAACCGTGATATAGCACAGATGCTCTCAGACCCAGTTCAAAGCGGTGGCAGCTTGGTGCTGAGACGCTGAGTGTGGTTCTGGGGAAGGAGCGTGGTGGTGGCACTCTTGCTGCGCAGGCTGTGCTCTGGCTGCAAAATAATGCTGAACACTAGTTTTGTTTTGCACCTTTTTCATACACATAAAAATCCTCTTTGGGTTTCTTTCAGTTAGTGAAAGCAGGTACTAATGTAGGTCTCCCCTAAAAGGGAAGTGCACCTCCTTTGCTATGACAGAGGCCTCTGCATCGGTGTTCTGCTGTGTGGGTGCCCTCGCCTTGGTTCAGGCATTCCATACGTCCTGGTTAGTGGTGCTAGCAGAGATGGGCCAGACAGGCAAATCCACACCCAGGAAATGTATCTATCCCTGTGAGGAAGAACCACTGTAATCATCTTGACCCTACGGTGGTCTCCTCACTGCTCACTATTGCTGGCAGATTGCAAATCCCAAGACAGCAGGAGCTAGTAGTAGTGGTGAGAGGATAGCCATGTAATTGGGCCCATCTGTTCATGTGTGCAAAGTGCCAAGCTGGAGTTACTGATAACAAAGGCTGGCTCATGTCAACCGAGTCTGTTTGTTTTTTTGTTTTTTCTACCTGGTTGTTCATTTTGCCTACTCAGATGTTCAGCATGTCTTCCATGGCAGATGCTTTCTGGCAGATGTTAATATGTGAAAAAAATGTTCATGCTCCATGCCCATTGCATCTATCCAGACCTCTTTGTCTCTAATCTTCCAGTCCTTTTCATTCCAGGCCCCTGACCAAATGGCAAGGTCATTGACCACTGCCTAAAAATCTGTCATGGTCTCACCTTGGGCTCCTTCTCCTTTCAATCAAAGTGGAATACCAGATGTATTGCTCACAGGTCCATGCATTGAGAAGATTATCCTCTCTTCACTATCTTTCAAGTGGAGCTGCCATCCACTTTTGGCTTACACCCATGTACCAAGCTGACCATCCCATAAACGAAGCTTGCGATTTTTCTCCCCCTCCATCATCTGACTTTATGGGCCATGGGTGTAAGCGATTGAGGTGGGTGACATGGGAATCTGAGCTATCCACTAATGCAACTACTCATGCCCACTGATCTTGCTCAGGCTCAATCCTGAATGGACTACTTCCATCTTTCAATGGACTACTGCTAAGCCTGTCTTACTTCATGATTTGGTGGATCCAACAGAACTCAACTCATAGTGATGAGTTCCAGGGGCATGGTTACTTGGCGCTTCATAGTTAAGCATTCTGTCTTTACCAGGGCAATATTCCAGATGCTGCTTCTCAAGAGGCATGTAATTCTCTGCTGCAGATGGCATGGCCTTGCTCCAGAACCCCAGGGGCCTGCTGTGTGATTCTTGCCCTTAGGCTGACATGAGCTCCATTCTAGGTCTTTTCCCACCACAGACAACTCCAACACCATAGCATCTGCTTGACCATATGGCTGAAGTGGCAGGGCTGCTTGCTCGCAGTTAGGGCCTACTGCAGAGCCCCTTCCTGCTCCGGGCTCCACTCAAAGCTGGTACTCTCGGAAAGTGGGCTGGAGCTGTATCCCAGTATGAAATGTGATGCCTCCAGATCCCAGAGATCTAATAGTTTCTATGCTGCCTTCTTTGTGGCCAAGGACAGAAGATGCATTGATTTGCCTTTTACTTTAGTGGTTATACTCCTAACCATTGGAGTATAACCACTGAAGAACAATGTTCCGGAATATTCATAAGATTTAGCTCCCATCCTCTGCAGCCTATATGTCTTACAAACAAACTAGTCACCTTTTACTTGTTCTATCTGAACAGCATGAGGTCATCAATATATTACATCAGTGATAAATCTATGGGACGGATGTGCATGTCATACAGATCTTTTATGAACATGTCATTACAGAGGATGGAAGAATTAACATAGGCAAAATCCTGCCCCTTCAGCCAGATGATCCAACAGACCTTATGAATATTGTTGTCTGTCCTACATAAGTGCAAAGTCTTTCTAATCCTCTTTTCTAATTGGAATGGAAAATAATACATCTGTCAAATCTTCCTTACATACCATGGGTATGAAGGCTTATTAATCTGCTCTAATTGCAATACATGTCTGGCAGAGCAGCGGCAGTTGGGACAACTGCTTGGTTATGCCTTCAGTGAATTGGTTATGCCAGTGAAGTCACTCATTCTCAAATCCATGTGGTTTCGGCAGAAGCTAGACTACTGCTAAGCCTGTCTTACTTAGACATAGACATGACAACCACCAGCCCTGCATCCTGCGGGTCTTTAACGAAGGCACTAACCTCTACCATGTTTTCAGGGATGTGTTATTGCTTTTGGTTTACTATGTTGACTGGGGTTAGGGGCAGTTTCAGATATATCCACTGTAGTAGCTCTTACCCTATAACACAAAGACCCAATGTAGAGGTTATTGCAACTGCCAAGTATATCCATTTCAATTATACACTCCAGGACTGGGGAAATGACCACCCAGTAGGTCCCTGAACCCATTGAATCCACCAGAAGCCATATTTTAGCCAGAACTCAATATTACCTGGCTCCCACAAGCCCCTTCTCTAACAGAGGGGCCATCATGCTCTTTGGGTCTCCAGCTAGTGATGCTAATGCAGACATTATGCCCGATAGTCCTCAAAATGTCTGGATATTCCCACTTAACCACTGTACAGTCACCTGAATAAACAACCATAATTTCCTTTGGGGGAAGACTCGGGGAATCATAATCATGTATATTTGTCATGTTACCATAGTATACTACCTCCTGGGGACCTGGCCTCCTCTTCAGTCAATGAGCTTCTGATTTGACTATAGGTTCAGCTTTAGGATCATGATGTTTTATTGTGGTGAACACCCTCACTCAGTCTCCTGCTCATTCTTTCTGTCCTTCCTTCTTTCCTTTCTTCTTTTCTTTTCTTTTTTCTTTTCTCCTTCCTTCTTTCCTTTCCTCCTCCCTCCCTCCCTCCCTTCCTTCCTTTCTTCCTTTTTTGGTTGCAGATGTTTAGAAACACCTTTGTTGGCTGCTCATCTATTTTGCCCCTAGGGATGCCAAGCTCTTTTAACCAGCTCCAAAACTCCTGTGTCTCATTATCATTATGGTTATTGTGGCCTCCTGCAACCTGGGAGTTACATTCTGCCACCTGACCCTTATTATTTTGGGACCACATCATTCCCATGGCTATTAAAGCTCTGTGACAGCACCTCCTATCATCAGCCCGGGCCTGAGGAGGGCAGCCACCACTGAACTTCTCAGTGGTGCTGTGCCCCTTACCTGTGCATTCCTAATGACCTTGGTGGAAGTGGTGGCCGCGGAGACCACCTGTGAAGTATAATTATCTGGTGGGTTTGGGTTTTCTAGCCTCTTATCCTACCTAATAATAGACAAATATGCAAATTGACCATACCTCTGACACACCCACAAGCCACGCCCACCATCCAATCAGAGTGAGTATGCAAATTAACCCAAACCAAGATGGCTACAGCCACAGAGAGCAAGGTTTCCTAGGTAACAGAGGAAGCCAAGCTTTCCGCCTGCCCTTGCCAGGCCTAAGCCTCCACTCAAGCTACAAAGTTTCAATTATAGAAGGTAAACAAAGTCAAACAAATGGTGGCAGAATGGAGCTTGAGAGAGCAGGCCAGGGTTGCTGCTGGCAACAGGGGAAGCAAAGCTTTCTGCACACCCTGGCTGGGCCCACCCACTGAAGGCAACAAAGTTTCAATTATAACCCCAACAGAAATGGCTGCCGGCCTCGGAGGGAGCCCCAGGCTTGGCTCCACTCCAGGCTACAAAGTTTCAATTGTAGAAGGAAAATAAATTCCAGATACGAGGGCCTCCGCTTGGGTTGCCAGGGGGCGTGGCCGGCCTGTAAACCACCACAGGCCCCTCGCTCAGGCCGCCCCACGCCCCAAGGGAATCCCCACCCTGATCAGGGACACCCTTCAGGGCAAACCAGCTGGCCCCCACCCCTGTACCAGGCCTCTATCCTATCTAATAAAAGAGTAATATGCAGATTGATCATCACTGCAACACACAATATAGCTGCCCCCATGTGGTCAAAGATCCTGCCCCCATGTGGACACAAGATGGCCACCACAAGATGGCCAGCAGGAGAGGGCAGTTGGGAAGCACCCAGCCTGCAAGGGAGGAGAGTTGAGAAGGACCAGGCCTGCAAGGGAGGGCAGTTGGAGGTGATCAACCCTGCAGGAGAGGGCAGTTAGGGGTGACCAGGCCGGCAGAGGAGGGAAGTTGGGGGCAAACAGGCTGGCAGCAGAATGGTTAGGGGGTGATCAGGCTGGCAGGCAGAAGCAGTTAGGGGCAATCAGGAAGGTAGGCAGGCAAGCAGTTGGGAGCCAGCAGTCCTGGATTGTGAGAGGGATGTCCCCAGTGGGATCGAGCCTAAATGGGCAGTCAGACATACCTTGAGGGGTCCCATATTGGAGAGGGTACAGGCTGGGCTGAGGGACAACTGCCCTCCGTGCACGAATTTCGTGCACTGGGCCTCTAGTAATATATACAGGCCAACATTCTCACTTCTTTCAGCCTCTTTATTCCTTCTTCTATTCTGTACCATGAAAAATCAGGCACCCCGACTTCACTCAGCATTGATCACCACTTTTTCTAAGCTTCTAAGTGCCACCCTAGCAGCAAGTTTGTCCCATTCTCTGTGGTTCTTGCCAGGTGTTAAAATGTCATGTCCCAAGAAAGTACACCCAGATCAATAAATTATTTTTTTCCAGCCTTACATTCTAGCCCTTTTGGTCAAGTATTCTCAAAATTCTAGCCTAGTGGTAATGCATTTGCTCCTGCTGGTACATGCCAGCTAACTCATGAAACTTCTTGAGTATACAATTTCTGTCCATACTTATGAAGCTCAGCATGTTCCCAGTTGAGTTATGCTGGGATTTAACCCTAGTTACCAGTATGATGGCCAAGATAGGAGGCAGGGGCAGTTCCTGAGGGGAACACTTGTTGTCTTGCAGGCAAAAGGTCTCTGCAAGCATCTTCCAGAAATCTAGCTGTTGCTAGGGGAAAATGAGCCACCTCTGCAAGTGCTGAGTTTACAGGTCTGCGGAACCAATATCCTCAGGAGCATCTATCCAGATGTTCCATGTTTCAGGTTCCCAAGTTCTTCCAACTAGGGTCCTAACCTTAAAATAGCAGAGCTGCCTTGACTGAGCATACAGATGTGTTTTGGGCTCTGTGACTGTATTAGATCTTCAGTCTGCTACTGAGCTCTGTCTCCTTTTCCAAGCGCTTCTTTGTAAGCTACCAAAGAGGCCCTCTGGCTCTCACATTTAGCCTTTAACTACTTGTTAATGACCTTCAGTTTTTCATTATCCCTCTGCAGGGTATCATTACAATTTAGTAGTAACCAGTCAACTCTGCTGTCTTTGCAGAAATTTTCCTCCAGATCTTTCAAATACTGGAATCATTGCAACTACAATGGTAATCTCTTCAACCAAGACATTCTCCCATGTCACCATTGATGAAGTTGTTAGCAGCACCCTGTGCCAGAGGCTATTCATACCCCCCACCACCACCACCACTCAGGATGGCATCCTCTTTTCCTGGTGATTAATGAGTGTGCCAGTCCCAAATCCCCATTTTACTGCTTTTTGTTCTTGGGCAACTCTTGGTACCATTCTGTTCATTTAGGTCCTTTAAGAGGCGAACATCAAGACAAATTGAAACTTGTAAGAGGTTTGTTGAGGAAAATGCCTGTGAGGGAAAAGGCTCTACTCTTGCTGAAGCCACAATTCACTAGCACCTAGCTAATTATTGAGAGTAACAGGGATACTAAGCCAGGCCCATTTATGAGAGACCTGGACCTCCTCTGATGGATGGCTTTGGCCCCAGCCTTCCTATTTGCTGGCTGTCATCTTCTTAGAATTGTGCTGTAGTCTGAGACTCAACCTACCTAACTCCCTTTCCTTGCCTCTGTCCTTCACTGGAAAGAGACCTCCTTTGTAGTTTGACAGATCTCCTTACCTCCTCCAGCTCCTTCCCTTTTCCCCCTCACAGACATGTTGTCCACTAAATCTCTTGCACATCTAATTCCGTCATGGAATCAGCTTCTTACAGGATCTAACTAACACACAGTCCTTCCGAGAACTCCAGTGAATTTGAATCCCAGATTCCTTAGTGGTAACTTGCTCATTAGCACACCATTTATTGGCTTTTCTATCTTCACTGCCTAACTTTCCAACACTCTTACATGTTTGCTAGGATCTCCTTCCAAATGCTTATATCAGAGATGTCTTTGAAAGGAACCCAAACTAAGACAATCTCTCTCTTAAAGAATAGCTACATAAAGAGAATAAATAATTTCTGCAAATGTGGACTGAAATCCTTCTTATTTTAGAGATTACCTTTGTTTTCTGATTTGTGCTCCTTTTAGAGTTATGGTTGGACATCATTTAAGATGATCCCTCCTACCTTCTAAAAAGCTCAAACAAGTATCTAAACCTCTCTGCTCTTTAAAACCATTGTCTAGTCACACCCATTGTGCTTTCCTATCCATTGTGGCACACCATTTTGAACCCCTCCAAAGAGCAAGGGAACTGTACCAGCTCAGCAATCCAGAACACTTCAACTTCCACAGAAATTCTACCTTTAGTAAAGGATAGAGTTGGTCTGTATCTCTTGAGATCATGAAACTTCTACTTTATGGTGATTAAAAGAATCTAAGTAAGAGGCAACTTGGAGGTGTGGGCGATAAATGGTACTTATTTTCCATAAGAGTTCATATGCTTCATACTTAATATTTTAAATTCTTGAAAATCTTTCATCTTAATACATATTTTAATACAAAATGATATTCTCAAAATCAACAATTAAAATTGATATGCCAGAAAATATTCCTTTTTGCATAAACCTTCCTGCTGTTGGTTTTTCCTCAAACACTGCTGCATATCCCAGCTTGAGAATTGTGGCTTTACATTGAAAACATCTCCTGCCCCAAGACCTTTCCTTTGGTGTCCAAAGAGAAAATGAGTTCTTGACAGTAGCTATATAAATGCGCATATGAATATGAATGTATGCATGATATAAACTCTGCTGTGTTCAAGCATTTCCCAAGGACACATATATAAAAGCAAAGAAATGAGAAAAATGATTAAAAGAGAAAATAAAGGTAGCAAGGCATAATAAAACCAACAGTGAAGTTAGTCCATGAAATGTATATCCCCAGTCTTAAGCACTGGCTTGAACATGAAAAAGAGAGAACTTAATCAGACCCAGGGCAACACAAACTGTGAAGAGGAAATAGGAAAATGGAGAAGAGATTCCCAATAACTTCAGCTTGGAGAAAAAGTACATCTGAGAACAAAAACCAGTCATGAAATCTTCTACAAATCTATCTACAGGTAAGGCGGAAAACTCCATGTGATAAAATGCTTTAATGTTAAATACATATTGGGGACTCTGAAAGGCCCTACTAGTCAATCAATCTAATGAAATTCCAACTAAAATACTTCCCACTACTGTCCTTAAAAGAAACATTTGAATCTGATTGAACCAATTAATCAGCTGTTCCTTTGTTGGGCCTGATAAAAGATGGGCCCATGATTGAAATAAGTATTACCAAGTTTGGGATCTTAAAACTGTCTACCTAGTTGCTCTACCTGTCCTTCTACCTGTCTGGAAGAGGGGTGGGAGGTGGTTACATCTTGGCAGTTGAACAGCAACGCCGGTGTTACAAAGAACTGGCACCTGTACAGGGATGCTGAGCTCATAGTGGTGCCAGCTTTGCATGCCCCACTACCCTTGTCCCTAATTACACTTTGCCTTTAGCTACTCATTTATAATAAAGTGTCCTGGAACACTGAAGCATAACAAATTTCGAGAGGGATTCTGGCAAGAGTGCAGATTGGCTCTCTGTGGTATATACAACACTGAGGGGTAGCAGGTGAGGCTGTTAGAAGGATGAAAAATCCAGCAGTGTCTCTGTAAGTCCTTCTGTCAGGAAAAGACAGTGGCTGCTCAAGGCAAAACACATTTATCATTTATAAGAGTACTCAAATGCAGTCTTCCCACCTCAGGAGATGGTTCTCAAACCTATCCAATTGCTCAAGCCGAACACACCTAGGAGTCATGATACTTTTATAATTTTTCTCCCTCATACAACATGTTCAAACCACTGGCAGCTTCTGTCCTCTGTATCTCTGAAATCATCCTGAACCCACCCACTCGTCTTAATCTCTGCAGAAATTGCCATTGTCCAAGCATCATCATTTCATACCAGGTGCCTGGAATTTCCTCCTCCTTGCTTTCTCTGATTCTTTCTTGCTCCCTTATGATACATCTTCCTTATCTTTTTGAAATGTAAATCAGATCAAGTCACTCCTCTGCTTAAGACCCTCTAGCAGTCTCTTATTGCTCTTCAAATCAAATCCAGAATTCTTACCATGACTTACAATGCCCTAGATAATCTCACTTGGCACTCTTCATTGATGTCTCCCGATTCTTCATTTTTGACATATTCTAGACACATAGGTCTTTTTAAAAAAAATACATTTTATTGATTTCAGAGAGGAAGGGAGAGGGTGAGAGAGATAGAAACATCAATGATGAGAGAATCATTGATCGGCTGCCTCCTACACACCCCCTACTGGGGATAGAGCCTGCAACTCGGGCATGTGCCCTTGACTGGAATCAAACCTGGGACCCTTCAGTCTGCAGGCCGACGTTCTACCCACTGAGCCAAACCAGCTAAGGATAGGCACATAGGTCATTTTTTTTTTTAACTTTAAGTTTGGTCCCAACTCAGGGCATTTTCACTTCCTATGGCTTCTACCCAGATCTTCCCACTTAGGACTTCACTAAAATGTTGCCCTTAAATACTGCCTCCTCATCCTAGGCTTTATTGATGAATATATCTAAAGCACTGCTCTCTACAGCATACTTTTTCTCAAAGTAATTTCCTGTCATATTATCCTCCTTTATTATCTTCATAGCATTTATCAGTAATGCAAATCATCTTATTTATTTGTATGTATTTCTTCTTTGTCTTTTCCCATATAGAAAGTAGACTTTAAAAGACCAAAGTTTTGGTCACATAGTAGGTATCCAAAATACATTTGTTGAATGAATGAATGAATGAATGAACCATGAATCAATCAATCGATCAATCATTGGGAACTACGTTTTTTATTCTGATAAAAAGAAACCCTTAATTAAGTAGGTCTAATAAGTACCTCTGATTTTTTTTTTGTGGGAAATATGCATGGTGATTGGAATGATAGGGTAATATTTCTGAGACAAGTTTTTTAAGATAAGATTTTCAGTGACAGATGGTATCATTCAGATAATTAGATAATAAGAATAAAATTTCAATTGAACTTTCTTAACATTAAAACTTTCATGGACCAATAGAAACATGCTTATGTACTTCCAGGATCAGGATCTAATATGACTATATATATATATATATATATATATATATCCTCCCCCCCCCGCCCTTATTCTTGATCTAATATTTCTCAGACTGCACAGAAGAGGAGCCATTTGTTTCTTGGTGTATTTCTGAAAAAACAAATTCCGAGATGGAGCTGAGCCTGCAGGAGGTTTTTTAGGGAGTACTATACCTGGGGAAGGGAAGAGAAGGGAGAATTAAAAGAGGGAGAAGTTGACCTGTGATTTAGTCTCATTGGAGGCCTCAGCCAAGCCTACAGGGAGTTCTGAAAGTGGAATGACCCTTCAGATTGGTCCCAAGTTGGGTTAGGGAGGTTGAGCCTTTATAGTCTGACCTGGATCAGGTTATTGGATGTGAGCTGATCTGGAAGGGACATGGCTTTTAACCAAGCAGTTCTCCTGAGCAGAGATGATCCCCAAAAGGGATGCTGGGGCTCTTAGCCAGCCACACTCCCAGCAGCTGGGAGGGGAAGACAGTTATTAATTAAGGGAAATCTGGGTGAGGCACCATAGACCCAAAGCCCAGGAAGGACTGAAGTTTATCCTCCTTCACTAGGAGGGAACGGAGAACTGGCGCTCCCTGCTTTGAATCAGCGTCACAGAGACTCAGGGTGTCTAGCAAGGCCTTGAGCACACATTCAGCAGCTGCCTATGGGGGGCATGCAGGAGGCAGACAATCAATGATTATCATCGCTGATGTTTCTATTTCTCTCTCCTTCTCCCTTCCTCTCTGAAATAAAAATATATATATTTTTAAAAGCAGCTGCTTTTAAAAGAGGCCTTGTTCTTGTTTCTCTGTTTTTGTTTTTCTTTGTTTTCGTTTATTTCCCACTTAAGCAATGGAAAGTCTCATCTCTTTGTGTCAGAGTGAGGCTAAGCTATTTCCAATCTAAACTCCTGCCTTTACGATGGAGCCTCCTCATTGAAGTGAGTCTCTTCAATCCATGCTAGGATAGGTTAGTCCAGGTTCTAGGAGACAGGAGGGGCATCTAAAAATACTTTAAATCCAGTAATGACCAAAAGAAGTTGTAGAATTGACTTGAGAAAAATCTATAATGAGTATACTTCTAAAGTTCAGAAGTGAGTGAGTAATTATGCCAAATTCTCTTAGTCATGTTTTTTGTTTTGTTTTGAATTCACTCTAACATCCCTGATGTTAACAATTTCTATTCGTTGGCCATCAAACTCTAATGTGTCTTATAATAAGCTGGTGTGCTCATGAAAAACAGACAGTTGTGTTGTGGAGCAGATGCGAGTGAGTGACCACTGGAGCCCAGACCAAATTAAAATTTAGGGAGCCTTTATTAGCCGGGCGGCCGGGCGACCCGGCGACTGCTCTGCCATTCTCCACGCAGGGAGACCAGAGAGCAGCAGCGACCCTTTGTGTAGGACCGCTTTTAAGCACATTAACTACATCCGGTTTTTGGAGAACAAGTAACCCAAGACAAAACAGTTTTTCCCAAGCAACGTCAGGATCATGCCAATGATGACCATGTTATTCACAGGGTCATCCTGTTCTTCAGAAAGCTGACAGTGTTCTATGAAAGAAGGCTATGTGCTGGGAAAGGGCCATGAGACCCTATCTCAAGGCCTGGCCTAGTGTCAGCACTGACATCTCTATCTGGGGCATAGTTCACGGCCTCAGTAGTGCTCAAAAATTCACACTCTCCAACATGTTGGGCTCCATCCCCACAGCTGAAAGATCCAAGTGGAACCCAGGAATCTGTATTGAAAAACCCATTCCTGATGATTTCTGATGCAGGTGGCCCAGAGATCATACTTTGCGAATTATTCATTTCATGGGCTAGAAAACATCATTTAACTAATAAAACAATACTCCCAGAAACTGATTCTTGGGAACAATACAAAGAAAATAATTCGAGCAAGAGCTTAAAGACAAGGCTGCTGCCTTGCACAACTTCAGTAACTCCATTCACCCAGAACACAACAGAATTATGCTCCAAGGGTTCCATTCATCCCTCTGTGAATGGTGCTCCGAGACTGGTATGAGAGGTGGCCCCATTAAAGGAAATACAAGCTTCTCAGTATAAGTGAAATACCCAGGTCCTCACTCAACCACTGTGAACTCTGCTCTCCTTCTATGTAGAGAATGGCATGATGGTTCTCACTCATCAGTAAACTTTTGAGCCTCTTCCAGTTCCAGTCCTGTGTGTTTTAGTCCATTCCCATATACCCTTCAGAGAAAGAAAGTTTCCTGTTTCCCCCATGCACTCCATGTTACCCAAAACACAAACTTTTAAAAATGTCTTTCCAAAGCCACCTTGAACTCCTGCTTCCATCTCGTGTGTGGCAATGGACCTCTCCTTTAGGGGAGGCCAGGACATTCCATAGTGTTGTTTTTCTCCCAAGCCACTCACTCAAGTTCTCTCAGTTAGGGAATGTGTCCTCTAATTGGCAACCTAGCTCCTTTGATGGGTCAAACTCTTTTCTTTTGAATATTTTAAAACCACCAAACAAAACACATGTTATGAATAAGCTTATACAGATTTACAATTTTACAATTACAATGTGCCCACCCTAAAGAAGCCTTTTCCTGCCGAGGTTAGGTTGGGAAAGGAATCATATTCTTCACATTTGCTATCAAAAGCTCCATTCTGAAGAGCAGCTATGGAATTTAATCCCTGTTTAGGTCAAACAAAGAGATTTTGTATTTGTATAAGCAGATTTTTGGAAGACGTGATTATGCAATTGAAATATATCAGATACTGTACCAACTATGCTACTTGTATTAACTAATTTAATCCTTATATAAAACCCAAGTTGGGAAATAGTATTAATCTCCCCATTTCACTACTGAGGAAGCTGAGAAAGAGTGAGTTTCTGAAAATTACATAGCAAGAACTGTCAGAGCCAAGGCTCACACCCACGTTTATTCGATTCTAGAATCACAATTAATCACAAAAATACACTTCCTAGAACAAGGCTGCAGCCTACATTGTGAGATTTTGCAGGTATCACAAGTTCTTACCTACACCTAGGTTATCTTTCTCTGGTCTTGTTACCATAAAATTCCTATTAGACAAAACACATGACCTGAGACAGTATTTTCAAAAAACCATCTTTAAAGCAGAAATAAAACCTAAGACTAATAGGGCTCCCCCCTCTCACACACAAGCACCACTAGAACACATTACTGGAATGCTTTAGGAGGTAAATCTGCTTGGATTAGCTGTAACACAGAGAACCAGAAGCCTCCGGGAAGAGGACTTTGAACTGGTCAATTTTGATGGGGGAATGAAAGGTAAATTCTAAAGATTAAGTCGCTGATTATATTCCATTGCCTATTTTGGGGCACCTATGATGACCAAACATGCTTTAAGGAGTAAAATTAAAGAGAAAGGGTAGGTAAAACCTAGACAGGAGATGTGCTGCCCAAGAAATCTGGGCAGATTTAGCCAACTTTACCATTTTGCTTCATTCTTCACGGTCTTCTTTCTAATTTTACATGGAGAAATGGGCTTGCTCTGCACAGCTCTGAGCTTTCCAATGGATGGTCAGTAAACCTCTTTCTCTAGATCTGTAACTAAGTGCTATTGATCATTTACCCACAACACTTCTCCATTACACTGTATCCCCATCCTGCTTATTCTCCTTCAAAACCCATTTCATTGGTTGAAGTCATATCCTATTATGCTATATTTTGCTATGTTTTATTATATTATTTGCTTGTTTATCATCTGTTTTTCTCTCTCTCTAGATAGTAAATTCCTTAAAGAGTAACCTTATCAATCTTGTTCACCCCCTATGTTACTGGTGCCTTAAAATCGTTCCTGTAATATAGTAGGAACACAATAGTTATTTGCTAGATGAATGAGTTGATCATTGTATAGACTGCTATGAGAGGTACTGCAGGAGTTAATATATAACATTATTTAGTATTTACTATTTCCCACGCTTGTTTCAAGCATTTCACATCCATTTACTCCTGTAATACTCATGATATTTCTATGAGATAGAAACTATTATTACTCTCATTTTATAGATAAGGAAAGTGATACATAGAAGGTAATATGACTTGCTCAATGCCATACCCAGGAAGTGGCAGATGAGTTCCCTTAAACATCACACTAAAATAAGACAACTGACTACCAGTTTGTTTGGGGAAAGTCCTGCCCACATAAAAAGTAAAGACGTTTATAGAGAATAACAAATGAAGGTATAGTCAATAAGTTTTCTAAGGGCTGAGAAGAGAGAGGACTCTAAGAGGACTGAGGTCGTCAAGGAAGGTCTCACAAGAATCTGACATTTGGACCAGTTCTCTTTTTAAATTTTATTTTTATTGATTTCATAAAGGAAGGGAGAGGGAGAGAGAGAGAAACATCAGTGATGAGAGAGAATAATTGATCAGCTGCCTCTGCACCTCTAGTCCCCTACTGGGGATCAAGTCAACAACCCAGGCATGTGCCCTGACCCGGAATCATGCCCTGCCTGAGAATCAAGCCCTGGCCTCCTGGTTCATAGGTCAATGCTCAACCACTGAGCCACGCTGGCTGGACTGCACCAGTTCTTGAATCATGGTTTGGCTAGCGATGGTCTCTTATCATCTGTTTCTCAGTGATTACAGTAAAAAAACAAAGCTTGTTCCAGTAAAGAACCAATGATCACAAAACACAGACATCTTTTTGAAGATTGTTTGCCTTGGCTTCAAAACATTTACTGATGCTTCTAAGGGGGCAGAGAAGAGAGAGGGGAAAAGCTAAGGGATAGAAGATGTCAGCCTGCTGAGATGGGAGGCTCTGGAGATGTTAATAGTCCAGGAGTCAGGGATTCCCCCTGGAGAAAGCAAGAGGGTAGTTCTGTAAGTCCAGAAACATTCACTCTCCCTTCCCCACTCTGCCTTCCTCCGCTGCTGGGAGCACTGAGCTATTATTACCAAAGTGTTTAGAAAGTCAGAGCTTTGCTAAAAAGGATTCATCTGTACTAGTTGTTGATGTCCCAAGTGAAGTCAAAACTTCAATACATGATTCCCTACTGATTGCTGTGATGATTATTGGGACGTCAAAAGGTTGGCATTGCTGTCAATGAGAAATGGGGGTGCTCATTCTCTTCTGGGTTACAATCTGAGAAGTTTTAAGCACTGCAGGGTTTCAACGAGGTGGGAAATATGTCAGAAAACAACATGCAAGACATAGCTCTCATTTTTTACTTCACCATTCAAGACTAGACCTCAAGATTTCATTGGTGGTGCTTTCAATTCATTCTATTCATTGGGGCAGCAGGATTCATGATTCAATGAGCTAAGAATTAGAATCCTTTCTCTTGAAAATTGTTTTTTGAAAGTGCCTGGTGGGTATGACTAAGAGGTTTTAGGCACTGGGGTTTTAGTTGATGTTTGTATTTTTTCTTATTATGACATAAAGGAAAAAAACAGTCTAAAATTAGCACTTGTTTTTTTCAACTTGGAACTTTGTAAGCATGTCAGTAATGGTGTGTGTGTGTGTGTGTGTGTGTGTTGCAATAAGGAATATTACAATTTCTTGACATTTTCATTGCTGTTTCTTGACATATTTAGTGAGGTTTTAAAGATTTTCTTAGAAAGAGAGAGGGGGGAAAATGAAGAAAAAAATGGCTGGCTTCCAAATCACCATATGTTTCCAATTTTGAATTCAAAAGCAGAGTGTGGGCTTTAACTTAAGCTGCACAGACCTTTGTGGGAGTTACAGAGCTGGGGAGGTAGCTCCTCGTTTAAAATTTACTTATTAGAATTTCAGTGTTATCCAACAACAGATGATTGGGAGGAAGATAAAGTATTAGCAAATATTCGTTGAGTACCACTATGTGTAAGACACTAGGTGGGGTGGGGTACAAAGAGGTTTAGATAGAATATAGTTGGGGGTACATATGAGAGAAAGCAAAAAGTCTGATACAATATGGTAAATGTATTCCACCAGAAATTCTCCAGGAAATCAAAAAAGAAACTGACCTGGTAAAAGAATTCATAGAAGAGGTAAAATTTAAGTTGGATCTTGAAGATGGGCAGTAGGACATTCCAGGTGCAAGGTACTACAAAGCTACAATAATGGAAGCTATGCAAAGCACATTTAGGTGTAGTGACTGAGTCTGTGTGGCCAGAACTGAGTTTATATGGGGATGGGGAGGGAATAAGGGAGAAAAGATTAGAAAAGTCAGTGGAAGTTAGATAATGGTGAACTTGAATGACAGGCCTGATATATTGTTGTTATCATTGTCATTTAAATTTTATTTACTTCCAGCAATTCCAATGAGCTGGGCATTAATCATTAGCCCCATTTTATAGAGGAGGAAACAGAAGTTCAGAGAGGCTAAGTAATTATCCAAAAGCAAATAGAAAATATTTGGTATAGCTGGACTTGAACTGAGATCTGTTTGATTGCAACTCCTCTTAACCTCTTTAGATCCAGTGGTTGAGCAGGCGTGGGTGATAACTGCTGTAAGCCAGTGGGTGAGGTATTCCAGCAGGAACAGTGATGTTTTATGGCAGGGCAAGGAAATTAGAATGTGTAAATTAAACAGCCACTGCCTAGACCTAAGGTGACCACAGGGCATGGTAGAAGTAGCAAGCCCCCTAGATCTGCAGTGCTCTAGATGAATCCTCAAGAGGGACCTCGTCATTTAAGGTTGGAGTTTCTAGTCTCAGAGTTGGACAGTTCTCCCTCCATATCATTGTCCCTGGAAAACATTTACTAAAAAGCACGTAAGCAGGGTGGGAAGTCAAGATAGTGAAGGGTAATTAGAGTCACTGCAGTCCAACATTTCTCATGTGAATAACTGTCCTCTTGGAGAACTTAAGGATTTCTAAGACAGATTTTTTTTTTGTAACATGTTTTTATTGATTTCAGAAAGGAAGGGAGGAGAGAGATAGAAACATCAATGATGAGAATCATTGATTGGCTGCCTCCTGCACACCCTCTACTGGGGATTGAGCCTGCAACCCAGGCATGTGCCTGACTGGGAATCGAACCTTGACCTTCTGGTTCATAGGTCATGCTCAACCACTGAGCCACGACAGCCGGACTAAGACAGATATTCTCGAGTCAAATCCAGTTTATGAATTCCCCAAGGCACTGTGAGTCACTGAAGTGACATGGCTACGGCTTTAGAAGCCACTTTGTTTGCAAGTAACTTGCATCTAATTATTAAAAGGGCTTATTGTTTCATGTTACTGAAAAAAAAAAGGAACTGGGGTGACTTCAAGCATATATTCAGGTGCTCAAAATATATGTAATTTGTCTTTCTCCATTTCTCAGATCTCTTATCCTCAATTGATTTCATTCTCAGATTGGTTCTTAAAGTAGTGGTGACCATGACTGACGACAGCTCCAGACTTCCACCTTTTGGTTCACATACACCAATGGAACGAGGATAGTGTGATTTATGGAGGGCTCCTTTCTCCAGAAATGCAGCAAAATTCCCAGCACTAGGTCCTAATGGCCCAGCTTGAATCACATGCTCATTCCTAAAGCAATTACAATGGCCTGAAATTATCAAGCTCTTATTGCCTAGTTCTGGGTCACAAACCTGCTTCCACCGTTAGGAGACAGGTCCAGAGCACCCAAACCACGTGGTATGAGAATGGGAAATGAGTGGTTCTCTAGGGAAAATTGGATTGCTGTTACTAAAACAAAGAACAGTGGTTGCTGGGCAGCTGTCATTATAATGTTAAAGGCACTAGTCACGTGAGGGATAGAGACCAGGCAAAGGGAATCAGAGAAAAGGGGCTATCTACCACTTCAAAGTGGAATGACTTCTAGGTTTCCCATTTTCTGCCGGAGGCCTGTGCCTGCATCTCTCATAGCTTCCTTACTACACCCTTTGCCTTAGACTTGCCAAACAAGCCGGGCTTTGTCATGAATCCAGGCCTTTGCACGGCTGCTCCTCTGTGTGAAATGTAGGCCCATCCCACCTCAGTATCCACCTGGTAAATGTGTGCTTTGACATCCTTGCACATGCCTTCCAGCAGGACATCAGACATTCTTTTATGTCTGTTCCCATAACAATTTAGCTTCCCCCCCCCCTTTTTTTGTTTTTTTTTTTTTGTTCCCATAACAATTTAGCTTTTTTTTTTCCTTTTTTTTTTAATGACCAGTACTTTTCATGGATTTACCTTGGGAACAGTGACATGTAGTAGGCCAACTTGATACTTGATGAGCTGAAATAGTATGTTGAATAAATTGTTTCCTGATTGCCACCTGTGAGGGGTAAGGGGAACTTGGTCCTTTTCTTGCAGCTGCTGCATTATAGACCTTATGCATAGGTGTGCATACATGTGCAAATTAATATCAGCTCTTAGTAAAGTCATGTAACAGGTTTGTTACCTCATTTTCTGCTGAGTTTTCTGAGAGAGCCAACTCTGTTTTCTTCATAGAACATAGTGTATTTTAAGGAGACATCAAAATAGAAACTCTTCTAGAACTTTTTAAAAAAGATTAATTTAGATCCTTCCCTTACCACTATGGCTCTGTGCTAAATAAGCCTTTGAGGTCATTCCAGCTGTGTGTGAGGTGACCTGATCATTCTCACAAAGGCTTCTTAATCAATATCATGATTTGGGAGACAATTAGGACAAGATATTCTAGGTTCCACACCTGTCACCACCCACCCTTAGGTAACCCAGTTTATTCAACATGAGGAGTCCCAGGGAAGCCTTCTTGGGATTAATATTCTTGCCATCATTTTTCACAAGGTGGCATATTTAGGACAAGAATAGTCAGACCCTTCATAATTGCGCTTCCCATAAGGCCTTGAAACTTACTAAAGGTGAGAGGTCAGCTTGGTGGAGAGCTAGAGCTCTTAATGACCTCTCACCTTTAGTAAGTTGCAAGAACTGTGACAGTGAGATTTCTAAGAATATAGCACGGCCTGCCCAGCCAGCCTGTGAGATTACTAATAAGCCAGAATCCGAGGAAACCACAAGTGGAAAAAGAAGGGAAAGCCTCTGAGGGGTACAGCTGAGAACACAGGGTGGGGCCAAAGTAGGTTTACAACTGTGGGTACTTGAAACACAGTTTATTCTTGTATTATTATTTATCAATTATTGTATTATTTTCTACTAGAGGCCTGGTGCATAAAATTCGTGCACTGGATGGGGGGTGTCCCTCAGCCCAGCCTGCACCCTCTCCAATCTGGGACCCCTTGGGGGATGTCTGCCGGCAGTCGGACATCCCTCTCAAAATCCAAGACTGCTGGCTCTCAACCACTCGCCTGCCTGCCTGCCTGATTGCCCCTAACCACTTCTGCCTGCCAGCCTGATCACCCCCTAACCACTCTCCTGCCAGCCTACTCGATGCCTAACTGCTTGCCTGCTGGCCCGATTGTCCCCAACTGCTCTCCCCTGCAGACCCAGTTGCCCCCAACTGCCCTCCCCTGCCGGCCATCTTGTGACCACATGGGGGCACCCTTCTTGTGTGAGGGCATGATGGTCAATTTGCATATTACCTCTTTATTATATAAGATATGAACAACTGTAGTTTTCTTTCTTCATCTTTCCGTGATGCTCTAGGCCGGCATGGCAATAGGCTGCTGCATCAGTCTTGGGGAAGCTCAGGAGTAGGGCAGATCTTAATGATCAATCAGGGCATTATTTCTCTCAGGACCTGAGCTGGGTCTCATCATCTTTCTCAGGAGAGCCAAATACACATGCTCCTTGACTTACAGAGGTTACTCATAATCAGCCCATCATGAGTTGAAGATATCGTAAGTCGAAATGCATTTAATACACCTAACCTATCAAACATCATAGCTTAGTCTCGCCTACCTTCAACTTCTCAGAACACTTACATTAGCTTACAGTTGCAAAATCACCTAACACAATGAATACACCGTCGAGTATCAGGTGCTGTCCCTTTTAATCGTGTGCCTGACCGGGAGCTGCAGCTCACTGCTGCTCCCCAGCATCACGAGAGAGTATTGTACTGCATATCGCTAGCCCAGGAAAAGATCAAACCCCCAAATTCCAAGTAGGGTTTCTACTGAACGTGTCTTGCTTTCACACAATCATAAGCCAAGGACCATCTGTACTACTTAGAGGGGGCACGGGAAATTAAACCCATTCTTCTCTTTAAAATACTTTTCTACGGCTTCCCACTCAGTTCTAGTACCATCTTTTCCTACTCTAGCCAAATCTCAGAGTTTTCAGACTCAAAGAGCATAAGATCTGATGGAACCAAAACATAAACAGATGATTATATTACATAAGAGAGATGAAGGATAAATGGACACAAAGGATATTAAGGGAATTCAGAGAAAAACCTAGTGGAGTCTGGGAGTGTGGAAGTTTTCTTAAAGAAATTAAAACTGTGTTTGTTTTGCTAGTACCGTTTCACCAATACCTAGCATAATGCCTGATGCCTAATGTGAGCTTGGCAAGCATTTGTGGGGTAAATGAGTGAATGGGTGAATGATTGAGCCTTTAGCATTAAACTTAGTGAGGTATTAGCCAGACAAAGAGGAAAAGTTTAGATAGGTGAACTCAGAGAGTAGAACACTGAGTATATCATTGCAAGTAGAGCACACTGCACAAGTAAAGGCACACAGGAAAGAAACCAGGTACCTTGGATAGAGAATATAATTAGCCTACCATCACTGGAACATAAAACATGCAGATGAGAATGAATCAAGATAGAGCTAGAGAAATACACCTGTGCCATATTCAGAGGTAATATCGGACATAGTATAGAAACCAGGCTTTGAGAGTAGATGCTGGCCCAGGAGGCACCCTAAGCTGACAGGTGTAACTTCGTTGGACGCTTGATTGTGGAAGAAAGTCTGGGATGCTTGGAGGTGGAGCTGGGTGGATGGAAGGGGATCTGGAGCTCAAGAGGGAAGTAGGACTGGAGCCTAGATAGTTCATCTAGAGCAGTGGTTCTCAACCTTTCTAATGCCGCGACCCTTTAATACAGTTCCTCATGTTGTGGTGACTCCCCAACCATAAAATTATTTTCATTGCTACTTCATAACTGTAATTTTGCTACTGCTATGAATCATAATGTAAATATCTGTGTTTTCCAATGGTCTTAAGCGACCCTGCTAGCAGTTCTCAACCTGTGGGTCGCTGCTGTAGAGCCAAAGACCATCGGAAAACACAGATATTTACATTATGATTCATAACAGTAGCAAAATTACAGTTATGAAGTAGCAACGAAAATAATTTTATAGTTGGGGGTCACCACAACATGAGGAACTGTATTAAAGGGTCGTGGCTTAGGAAGGTTGAGAACCACTGCTCTAGAGTAACCAGAGAGAAGGCAGGGTGTACACACCAATAGGGAGATGTAGTCTGGGGCTTGTGGAAATTCTTTTCTAATTGCTTCTCTTTCCTGAGTGAAATATGAAGCCAGATCACCAGTGAGGATAGAGGCAGAGGGGCTGGAGATTTGTTGAGGAGTGAGAAGGTATGGGATAGTCATGTGAGAAAAAAGGAAGAGTGAACGAGGTAGGCAGGGCACATAGGGTTGCTGGGCAGTACACTGAAGTTAATATTCATGAGACTAAAGTTCCTGGCAATGAGCAGGTAATCAGAAAAATATCTTAATTAAAATAAAGCCAAAACCGGTTTGGATAGAGCGTCGGCCTGCGGACTGAAAGGTCCCAGGTTCGATTCCAGTCAAGGGCATGTACCTTGGTTGCGGGCACATCCCCAGTAGGGGGTGTGCAGGAGGCAGCTGATCGATGTTTCTCTCTCATCGATGTTTCTAGCTTTCTATCCCTCTCCCTTCCTCTCTGTAAAAATAAATAAATAAATAAATTAAATAAAATAAAATAAATATGTTTTTTAAATGTCAATTCGGGTCTGGTGCTCAAATCACCTCCACATTCCCGGGAAATTTACTGTGGACATTTGGCAAAACTGCTTTTGTCTCTGTGAACAGCCTGACAGCTCTTGACTTCTGCAAAAGCAGACTGAGGGCAGAGCTAGGAATATTTGATCTGTTTCTCATTGAATTAGCCAAAAGAGGAGGAATGGGAACCCCACCCACTGACCAGTGCTAGTTGCATAACTCAACTTTCTTACATTTTATGGTTGGAGTCGCAAGGGAAAATTCAAAGCAAAACTATGGGCCCTTTATCTTGCTGTGTCAGAGTTTTCCATGGACTCTTGAGGGTAGGGTGTACCTTTCCATTCAGAGCTGCTGTGCTTCATGACTTTTAGAAGCAAGGCAAGCTGAGCTGAGTTCTTGGGAAATTCCGGGTAGCTGGGACATATCAATGGGGACTTGGAATGCTTTATGTGGTTTGAAAATTCTTGGGGCAGAACTGCCTTCCTGTTGCTTTTGGAAACTACAGTCCAGAGTTGGTAAGGAGGTAAACTGCAGGAACTCCCTCGCCACTTGGCTTGCTTCCCATTTGTACTTAGCTAACTAATTATTTTATGCTAACAAGGGAGCATGTTTCTCTACAGTTTTCGTATGTTTTTTGGTGGTGGTTGTTTTTTAGGCTTGCTGCAACCATCGGACACTTGGAAGATGAAAACCCAATCAGTTCACTTTTAGTTTAGACACAAATGGAGCCAGGTGCATTCTGTCATGGAAACCAATAAATGAATTTTCTCATCTGTTTTCCCACCCTCTCTGCCTAGAACAGGTGGAATTCATTTGATATGGGATCAGCCATTATCCAAGACTAACAGTTCTGAAAATATCAAAGTAGTAGTTGGTGGTCATGAATTTAAAGTAGGGTTAGTAGTCATGTCCAGTGTTCTCACCTCACTACTCATAACATCTATATATATAAAAGCCTAGCCCTAAGAGTTTGGCTCAGTGGATAGAGCGTTGGTCTGCAGACTGAAAGGTCCCAGGTTCGATTCTGATCAAGGGCATGTACCTTTCTTGCGGGCACATCCCCCATAGGAGGTGTGCAGGAAGCAGCTGATTGATGTTTCTCTCTCATCAATGTTTCTAACTCTCTATCCCTCTTTCTTCCTCTCTGTAAAAAAAAAAAATCAATAAAATATATTTAAATAAATAAATAAATAAAAGCCTAAGTGACCGTTTGATCGCTATAAGGTGCACTGACCACCAGGGGGCAGACACTCAATGAAGGAGCTGCCCCCTGGTGGTCAGTGTGCTCCCACAGCCAATCTCCCACGGCTGCTTCCCCTAGCCAGCTGGACCCGATTGGCCAGCCAACCTCCCACAGCCTCGCCCCCCACTAGCCAACCTCCTGTTACCCCAATCACCCTGATCAGTGTCCAAGCCGAGGGACCCCACCCGTGCATGAATTCATGCACCAGGTTTCTAGTGTATTAATAAAACCTGTGAGCAAATCTCTCCCTTTTGGTAACCCTTCACATGGCTCCTGGTTGTAAGTTCTCCCATTCCTCTAAATCTGCAACTTCTATCCGCTTTTTTTATTCCACCAATTTGCTCACTTGCCACCATCTCATATATATTAATTCCTGTGGATTAATTCATCTTTCTATTTCTTTGCTATCATTTTAGCAGGATTTAAGGAAGGAGGAGAGATAAACTGATAGCATCAGTCACTAATTTTTAATGAAAATCCTTAATTATTTTTGTGTTTATGTTATTGCCACTAAATACAATCCCTTCAGGGAGAACTGGGTTAATTAATCTCTGTCCCAACAGCTTTACACAATGTCTGAAATTTTCAGTAATTCTTACTGGAGGAAAAAAAAAAAAGATGAAATACATTCTTCTGAGTCCTTTTGCTAACGCCTAGAACAGGATAAAAGCTGTATATCAAAGACAGATAATGATTACAGAGCAGATAATGATGTTAGGAATTGGGTCAAATATGCTTTTAAGTCTGCAGAAAAAACAAAATTGATTTTTCTAAATTGTGTTTGCAGAGATTTGATGCTCGTCTTTAACTCACATGTATTCATGTCTTAAAGAAAAGATTTCCCATTACCCAAGCAGGAGGGCATTCACGTGCAACAAGCCTTGGCCCCCTCACTGTCCTTCCACCACCAGCAACAACCCCTACCAGAGCTGCATCTTCTCTGAGCTGCTCTCTGAGGGTGGAGGGTGCTGCCAGCCTGAACTCCTGGCTCAGGCAGCTGAGTAGGAGAAGAGGTGGGTGGCTCAGTAATTTATTTCTGCATGCCTGATTTAAACCAGCCTCTTCTCACCAAATGGGAGCTTTCAGCTATTAGAGGAGACACGCAGCCCCTTTTGCCTCTCTGCCTTTTAAACTGCAAAGATGCCTTTCACCAGATCAAAAGATTAAGGCTCCTTCCAGAATTCCAAACCAGCTGGTTCTGAGAATTTTAAACGTGCCTGAAAAAAGCATCTGTTCTTTCCATGTTGCTTCTATCTTCCCTTTATACCAAACACCTATTCGTGTAGGTCTGTTAGGGCTGATAGGTGGAGAATCTATAGTCTGTAAGTCCAAAAGACAAACCCTCCACCATGCATTTATTATTTCCTAATTTTGCTGGTTCTAAAAAGACTCTAAAATAAATCTTTCGATTCCTGTGTTTTGCAGGCTGCCAGCCCAGCATACTCAATGTTGACTGCAGCTATCTCTCTCGGGGTAGAACATGGCATTCTCACAAGAACTTGGCTTTCATATTTTGAGAAACTTAAAGCCCTGAGAGGCTTTCCTGAGCTGGTGTTTTGAAACTTCCTAATGCCCCAATGACAGATTTGCCGTTTTCTCTGAGTTTCACAGCTCAGCTTGGTATAATCTGGACTGGGAAGGCTCCAGGAGGAGAGGTCAAAAAAAGTGCACATTCATACATAATGGATGTAGCCTTTTAATAAGCATCATTTCATACTACAGCTTCTCTTCATGGCTTCTCATAAAACTCCACAAGCCACAGGCACTGCGACTATTATTTTTTTTAAAGAGTAACAGAAGGACATGTTCAACCTCTTATAATCTAAATTGCTCCAGGAATTAAAATGTCTTTATACCATTGCCTCACAGCAAAAATCTGTACTGTATGGCAGTATTCCTCACCAAAATTAGATAAACTCAAGCTATATAAATTTATACCAGGCTTGAGACATTTCAACACTCATTTACCATATATAAGGTGAAGACAGATTAATGTTCCATGGAAAAGAGGGTATGAACAACTACCTACTAACCCTAGAGATGGAATAGGCAAGAAGACATAATGTCAACAAAATAGACCAAGGAAAGCATCTTTGTCAAGTTCATTTTGTTCTATTTTTATTTATAGGATAAGGGCATATCTCGTTTGAATGAGAGTTTAAAGAATATTAAGATACTCTCTACAAAAATATCTGCTTAGAGGCATGGCACACATTATTGATTGTTTACCCAACAACCATTCCCATTCATCCTTTCTCATTTAGGAACCCATGGGAGCACCTCTCCGAGAACCAATGGGAGTCATGTTGGGCCTTGATAGAAATAATGACACACTGCCTAGAGCTTATGAGTGTGGCATCAGATACAGCACTGGGTGAGATTTTGAGTTGTCTCCCTTTGGGTAGAGAGTAAATGCATTTCATGTAGATGTGGTTGTCTAATTACTAGATAACCTCTAGGGAAAGGAAACTCAAATAGTTCATTCCATTCTCAGCCAGCTCTGAACATTAGTAAATATTTCCTATATCAGAAGGTGAGTATTAGTCATAAATCTTTCAATAGCCAGCGCAGCTCCCTACCTCAAATTATCTTGATTTTTAAAAACTGATTAATAAAAAGGTCCTGCAGAGTTCTTTAGGCATAAATGGATCCAAGGCCCTGGGAAGATTGATTGAGCGATGATGTCTCTTACAGACATCTGTGTACCAATCACCGCAGCTGTGAACATGGAGGATTCTGGTCCATCAGTTCTAAGTCAAACATACATCCCTAGAGACTGAGGGGAGTGGGGGAAGAGAAATCAGCCCATCTTGAACCACATGGGACAAACAGAATTACTATGCAGTGAGGGAAGGATAAGTACCCCAAGGAAGAAATGAAGAATGATACTGGATAGGCAAAAACATTTTACTCACCTCATTTGTTGTGCACCGACAAATTAGGATATACTCCCTTCCCCCTTCCTGTCAGTTACTCCATATACCACAGGAGAGGAAGGACATACTTCCTCTGCCAAGGGAGACACTCAATTACTGCTAGTTCCTGCATCTAGCTGTAAATTGAGGTTCTCCAACTGACATGCAATTGTTTAGGTCAGGACCAAATGTGGCTCCTCAGGGACCTATAACCTATTACCAAGTGATATATTAAAGCATTCTCCTTAAAAAAAAAAAAAAAAAGAGTGTACAATATGGAGGGAAAATAGATTACTCACAACTCAAATTCCCATTTGGAAAAGGAGAGAAATTAAGACAACATGCAAAGGTTACACAGCGTACTCATACAGGTGGACAGAATTAGTGGCCTAAGAATGAGTGAGGAACCCCTGCCTGCAGTGAAGTGAGATCGTGAGATCTTGACAGTCATCCCAGCTGATTCCAGGTTCTCCAAATAAATCACCTGCATGTGAACCTGTTTCAGACTCCGTTTTTGGAGGACTATGAACTGAGCATGACCATATGGAATGAGACACAAATGAAAAGTGTCTCTGATGGACTCATGATTAGCATTGTGTCTAACCCGCATTGAAGCCTTCCTCATATCAGGCATGTTTTAAAGTAAGTGTGCTGTATGTTTTAACTCAATCAGTCTTCATAGCAAGTGAGTGAGATGGATGCTATTTTACCCATGAGGCATGGAAAAGTTAAATAGCGTGTCCAAGGCCACACAGCCAGTAAGCAGAGGAGGTAGGGTTTGAATCCAGGCAGTTGGTCCCACAGTCTGCACTGTTCATTGTTACCCTGTAACTGCTTCTCAGGGTCATCATATGGTCTCACACTTCTTTGATACGTCTGTGTAGAAATATTTGAAGACATCTCTCAGGTTTTTCATGACTTTGTTTCTCCAAGTTAACTAAGCATATATCTCTACAGATACTTATTGAGAAGGTACTATGTGCTGAGCAATATGACAGGTAATAGGGACACAGTGATGAAGAAAACAGACCTGTTGGTCTCAAGATGCTTACAGATCATCCAGGGCAAGGACAGGTGAGAACCATTAAGATAAGAGTCTGCACAGGTGTGATGAAAACACCTGAGATGCAATTACCCCATTCCAGTGGAGGTAAAAAAGTGACTGGGCCTGGGTGCTGAGAGTGAATGAAAAAAGGTCAAGAGTGTCATCAGTGTATGCCATGGACACCTGGGTGCTGGTGGTGTGATCGCTGAGAGAGAGAGAGAGAAAACACTGTAGAAGGAGGTCTGGGGAGAAAGCAAGTTTGGTTTTGAAATAAAAGAAAACTGCTTTGGGATATGATAAATGCTCCTCATCCTGTGAGTAAATTTGTTTTCACTGTGCAGACTTTTGGGGATTGCAAGTATAGGACCATAATTTTTATTTATGTCATAATAAATGTAAACTGTAATTCCAGCCAGTGGCAATCCTAATTCTATCAACTAACACAAGTACTCCTCTACTGAGTTCCATATTTTTCAAAATGTCAGCTCCCCCCTTCCTTTTCCTGAATTTTGCACTAATCCTTAAGTTGTCATTTTGGTTTTTGTTTGATTTTGTTTGATTTTGTTTGTCAGCTACATCACACTTTGACTCCTACTGAAACTGGCAGTCAATCAAAATATTTGATCTCTTTTCATAATTCTTTTTTTTTCTTAAACAGAGATTTATATTTTCTAAAATGTATTTTATCAAATTGAGTTTATTGTTTTAACTTGTTAAGATCTTTCTGGGTTTGGGTACTATTACTAAATATTTAGCTTCCTGTCCAGTTTTGTGCCATTGATGCAAAGCTGTGGTTTTAATAATTAAGAATAAACCAGGTTTCAAATTTTACAGGTACATGTTGTCCTAACTTTAAAAAGCAGAAGGAAAGATCTCAGAAAAGATAGGTCATTGAGATCGCCACTAATTCCTGGCAAAATTCTAAAATAAATTATTAAGTAAATGTTTTAATAACACCAAGTAAAGAAAACCCTGGTTATGTGAACACGGCAAAAGTCTTCTAAGGAAAAAACACACCAAACTCATCTAATTTCTTCCCTTCACAGTACTGCAAGACCAAGAGAGGAGAGTATTTGCTATAGACGTATGCTATGTGAGTTTCAGCAGGGAATTCAACAAATACAGTTCTCACAGATGCCATGGATGGATATATTATAACAGAATAAAGTATCCCAACCAAAGATATATGGTATAGTTGAAAGCATAAACTGGGCTTCATGTCAAATTGGTGTTGTGAGTTCCCTTCTCTGCTTACTAGTAAACACAGGAAAGAAAGACGATAGATGGAATGAAAGACAAAAAGATGTAGCACTTCTCAACGGTGCTCTGTCCACCAAGAAAAGAACAGAAACACGCAATGCCAAGTGGCATCCAAAGGCCAGAACTCCAAAAACAGGCAGAGATAACGGAAAGTTTGAGTCCTACAGGGTGAAAGGGCCTCCCAATAATCCAGTCACACACATTTGGGCATGCCATAGTCAATCATTGTTTGAAAGGGCTGGATTTACAGGTTCTGTTAAGAAAAGAGAGAGGGAGAAGCTTGGACAATAACAAGCCCATAATAATAACCCGCTGTAAGTAAGTGTAAGCACTCTGTTACATTGGGTTTTAATTATCTGTCTACAACATTTTTATGTAACTTTCCTGGCACCTATAGCCTTTTGAGCTTGATATTTCCACTAAGGATAAAAGTGAAAACAAATGGCCCACCGGTGTGGCTCAGTGGTTGAGCATCAACCCATGAAGCAGGAGGTCATGGTTCGACTCCTGGTCAGGGCACATGCCTGGGTTGTGGGCTCGATCCTCGGTAAGGGGCATGTAGGAAGCAGCCTATAGATGATTCTCTCTCATTATTGATGTTTCTCTCCTCTCTCTCCCTCTCCCTTACTCTCTGAAATCAATAAAAAATATTTTAGAATAAAGTAAAAACAAATGAACTACATTAGCCTAGGATTCAAAGCTGCTCAGGAATCCTGAACCTATATAACAGCCACTCTCCTTGGCATGGACTTAGGTGAGGTGCCCTTTTAGGAAAGACTGTGAATGTCAACCACTACTTCTTATGTTAAAACCTCAGGTATCAATGGTGATGCAGACCAGTAGAGACCTCTCTCATACTTACCTGTTCCAATGCCTATTACTTTTTACATTTTGGTTGTTCTGAGTAACTCCTGACCATTGGAGCATACAATGCTCTCCAACCTGATTGTTTTCTATTTACTAAAGTGGTATCTGAATCTCACTGTGTATGAGGAAAAAAATGAATTTGTATTAGCATATTCATTCTGCTTTTACAATCATGTACCCTGATTGGCTGACACAGAAGGGCTGAGTATCCTGTCTACCCTCCACAGTTCAGTGACAATCTGGATTGTGTGGTAAACAGAATTGTGTGGCAAGCTGGGAATTCTGTCAGAACGTGGCATGCCTTGAAATCCCTCAACACACATACATCATCCATAGACAAACCCAGGCAAGTATTCAAATGAATACCAACCAGTGCTGTGATCACTTAATAAAAAAAACTTGGTTGGAACATATATGTTTTCCATTAGTGTGCAATTTTCCATTTGCTGCAGTGGAAGGTAGTCGTCTGCTGAATGCCAGGGTGTGGGAAAGAACACGCAGTTCTGCTGTCTTGCAGCAGGAAGTCTCTAGGGAAAACTGACACCATGCAAAACACCTAGCTCCCACTTCCTTCCCTACGCAGCAGCAGACCTCTGGCCTCTCTCTGGGAACCTTAGTGCCAGAGAATTAGGGAGAGAGAGATTCATGACCCCAGGAAAAGTAAGTGACTCGCCGTTGTATCATATACTAGTAATTCTCTCTTTGCTCCAATTTCCACTCCCTTTTCTCTCCCTTCAGCAAATCATCTGAGATATAGCATGATGGAGTAAACACTTCCTTAAGAAACCTTCCTTCCTAATTTTCCAACATTTCTCTTGTGGAATCTCCTTTGCTCACTATTTATTGGTTCTTCTGTGAACACCTGACCCAGATGAGCCCATGAGTCCTTTTCCTGTAGTTTTGGCCCTGAGATGGTAAAACCTCTGTCAATCCTCCCAAAGGTAGAAATGGTAAGATATAATAAAACTTGGAATTACCTCTCTCAAGCAAGAAAGAGAAAGAGAGAGAGGAGGGCGGGGGGAAGAAATGATGTCATATATGTCTCTGGTTCTAGTTGTTTCCTTGTCTAGCACCCTGTCCTTCCCATAATTTGATTGTTAAACAATTTAATGAACAAAATAAATTCCCTTTAAAAAAATTAGTTTGTTTTAGTGTCAACTAACTCAGCATTACAAATCTTTCAGTAGGTAAATGTCTTTTATCTGTGATTAGGCTATTCTAAGATGCAACATCCAGACCCATCAAGAGGGGCTGATGTGCCAATATCACACCTGGATGACAGTGCCCTTCTCAACTATGAGAAGGTCACAGCCTATAAATGCTTCAAGTAGAACACCTTCCCGTGGAGATGATAATATTGAGTTACTGCCCACGTACTTCAAATCATCTTCCCCAGTTCTCTGAAATGGTCACATATCTCCCAACCTAAGGAAAAAAATATCAATCTGAATCAGTAGGCAGCAGAATTATCTAGAATTTCAGACCTCAGATGTTGGTCTGAGAGGGAAAACAAGGATTAGTTATACCCTCTAAAGCAGTGATTCTGAGTCAAGGAGCTTGGGAATGAGACACCTCCAGTACAATGCATCAGAATCTCTGGACAGATTGGGGCGGGATGGATAAGAAGTATTTATTTATGCTTATTCAGCTCTTCCCAAAGCTTAAGCTACTCCCTTCTCAAAATGAAGACCTTATTATGTCTACAGCTTATAATTTATTACTATGAGTTAACTTATTCCTAAAGACAGAAATCATGGCTACATATGGTCTTTGATGAGAAAATGCATGCCCAAGCTACACAGAGTTCAAGGTGCTTGCTGTGTTCAGCTAAACAGTGCTTCTGCAATTAGATGGCACAATCAATTAATAAGATATGCCTCAAATAAATTATTACTACTGACAAAATACTGAACTTTAAACAGTGTTTATTTTATAAAAGACTAGAGGCCCGGTGCATGACATTCGTACACTCAGGGAGAGAGGGGGGTCCCTCAGCCTGGCCTGTGCCCTTTAGCAGTCCAGGAGCCTTCGGGGAATGTCCAACTGAGGGCTTAGGCCTGCTCGCTGGGACATCCTTAGCACTGCTGCAGAGGCAGGAGAGGCTCCCACCACCGCCGCTGTGCTGGCCAGCCATCAGCCTGGCTTGTGGCTAAGCAGCACTCCCCCGGTGGGAGCGCCCTGACCACCAGGGGGCAGCTCCTGCATTTAGCGTCTGCCCCCTGGTGGTCAGTGCATGTCATAGCAACGGGTCGTTCTGCCATTTGGTCGATTTGCATATTACCCTTTTATTTGTTAGGATAGTGGACTCATAGAAATCTCCTTATACTACTTGAACTCATGCTCACTCTTCCATGTGGTCTTGAGGGGAAGAAAAAGGTAAATGTATTACATTTAATTAAAACACAAGAAATTAGATATAATCTTAAATTTAAGACATAACCTTAGGAAAAGTCTCATATGTAAATGCCATTGATCATGTTGGTGAGGGAAAACAATGCTGAGAAACACTGAGCAAAGGGTGCTAAAAGAGGTATGGACCATGGAAGGATTATTACAGAGATGAACACCACATTTATAATGGTGAAAATTTGAAGTCAATCTAAATATCTAACAACAGGGGATTGCTACTGCATTGTGTAAACACACATTTGTTAAAATCCATGTCCTCAAACACTAACGACATGGGGAAATGCTTATGATATACTTTCAGCAAAAAAGGGCATAGGTTTTAGAAACTCCATTTTGGAATAAAGAAAAGAAAAACAATTTTAAAATATGTCAAAATCTTAACAATGTCAAGATAGTGGGACTATTGGAGATTTTATTTTGATCTCGTGGCTTTTCTATATCCTCCAAGTTTTCTCTGATAAGAATGCAGTTTTCTCTTTAGCAGGGAATGGTGGGAATTTGTTCAGAAGTTAAGAATTAAGAAGCCTAAGGTCAAAATGAATAAGGAGAGTGTTCCTGTTTCCTCCGCACCAAGTCGAATGTATTTGAATAGCTAAAATGTTGAAGGAGGTAAATTGTAAGAGTGGAATAGCTCCATAATCTCAACTGGAAATCATTTACAATTTTAACTTTTACTAGTAATGTTTGTTCTTTTTTCTCAATTACAGCAGAATCATTTAAAAAGAGGTATTGACTCTGCCTCTTAGACCAAAATGAAAATTATTTTATCTTGTTTGACATTTAACCTTTTGATCCCGACTTTTTCCCTATTTCTTGGCTCTACTCTGTGTTTCTACTTTCTTCAAAAATTGGAATTGTCTCTGGATCTAATTTGTTCCTCAGATCAGAATGATGATTCTCAGAGGAAACCGGCCCACCTCCCAGTCCCCAAGAGATTAACCAAAGAACTTATATGCATATATATGCATAACCCAAGGACACAGACAATAGTGCGGTGGGGGTGGGGTGGAAGGGGTCAATGGGAAAGAAGGGGAACATCTGTAATACTTTCAACAATAAAGAATTTTTTAAAAAATGGAATAGTCACTTGAAGTCTTTTTTTGATCATTGTTCTTAGTTAAAATAAAGATCAATTAAAATGACCAAGTCTGGCCCTACTCAGTGCTGAGACTTAAGTGATACTGAGCAGCTATCCAGTGTTCCTTTCTTCAAGGAACGCCCCTTTGTTCTCTCCGCTGTACTCCCCAGCTGTTTCCACTACCTACCAATGATAAACTCATCCACACAAAGGGTGGGTTTCTGTGAAGGTGTTAGAACCCATCTTCAATGCCTGCTTTCTTCATTCAATATCCTCTCAGTACTCAAGTTTCTAATATACCCTATTTTCTACTTCTGCTTCAGCTGCCACACAGGAGTTTAGAGTTTTGAATCTGAAATAAAATGTCTTTTCTTAAGTGGATTTGATCCCTAATTACAAATTAGATGGCCATGGGAAATTTTCATAATCTCCTGATATTATGTTTCACTTTCAAAAATGGTTATAGCATTATTTACCTCATGGGGTTGCTGTGAGGACCGGATGAAAATAATTTATTAAATATTTTAGCACAGCATGTGGTAGATGCTCAGCATATGGTAATTGAATCTAAATCTGATTTCTGAAAGGCAACACACAGACTGGAGAAAGTTTGCAAGTCAGCTATTTCTAGGTTCAAATTTCTATTCTATCACTAACTCTGTGAACTTAGGTAAGTTCTTATGTTCTCTAATCATTGGACACAATGATATCTACCTCACAAGTCTATTGTGTGTATTAAGTATATTTAGAAACAAATGTATAATAAATGCCTGTTATATAGAATGTTTAATAACTTTTATTATTATTATTAATATTAGTTATTGAGAGGGCATGGCTGGAAGAAAACTATAATAGAAGACTCTAGATAGAAAAAAAAAGGAAAAAGAAAAAGAAACCACAAAATAAAAAAAAGATTTTCCAATTTCCTTTGCTCCTAAAATCTACCCTAAAAAGAATTCCTTGCTAACATGAGTGAACATGAAGGTGTTTTCTTTCCCTCATCCCCAGAGATGGTAGCAGAAATGGAACTAGTGAGCAGGCCCAATTCAAACAAAGTTATCTACAGAAATAACATTGGGAGAGACACAAGATTTGTTTTGGCAAATAGAAAAGATTTCTGATTGTTTTGGTTTTCTTTTGTTGGAGCTAGGCAGCATCTGGCTTTGAGAACTATGGGCATGGTCACCATATGTCCTACATTTTTTTCTAGAGAAGTCCCAATTTAAGGTATTGCCCCTTAAGAACACTTGTATTTGTGAAACCATGGGTCCTTATTTGTAGTTTAGAAAATATGGTAATGTAATTACAGAAGTCTATATTTGACAGGATAAACGTAGAAATTATAGAAAAATGGGGCAGGTCATAAACTAAAGAGAAACATATATATATATCTGTGATACTGATCCTCTCACACTTTCACCCAATTGCTGGTTTGACACTTTTCCCTAAAGAAAAGCAGCAATATAATAGGTTTTCAAGGTGATTATGAACAAAACAATGTCTTTAAAAGAGTCAGGTAATCTTGAGGATTATCCAGGCTGATAATTTTTTTTTTTTAAATATATTTTATTGATTTTTCACAGAGAGGAAGAGAGAGGGATAGAGAGTTAGAAACATCGATGAGAGAGAAACATCGATCAGCTGCCTCTTGCACACCCCCTACTGGGGATGTGCCCGCAACCAAGGTACATGCCCTGGACCGGAATCGAACCTGGGACCCTTGAGTCCGCAGGCCGATGCTCTATCCACTGAGCCAAACCGGTTTTGGCCAGGCTGATAATTTTTAATTGAGAGAGTGGTGGGGAAGGATGCAATAATAATAGTAACAACTGGCATTCATTAATTCACTGAGAGCTTATATGTGTCAAAATTAGGCTAAGTATTTACATGCATTAGACCATTTTATGCTTGCAACAACCCTATAAGCAGACACTAGTATTTCCTCCTTTTACTTCTATGGAAATAGACTCAGAGAGATTAAATAACTTGCTGACAGTCACATGGCTAGGGAGTGACAGAGTTGGGATTCAAACCTGGTTGATCCCAGGCTTTCTCAGTAGGTAGACTCATCATACATTTAAATAAAGTGAACATTTTTTAAATAGGGTCAGGTCTGAACTTTCTGGGGTGATCATGCAGCTGTGGGAGTATCAGGCAGGCTCCTGCTCACAAAAGAGCAATTCTCTCTAGGAGTTGTTTTTCATACTGGAATAACCTTGGAACCAGAAATCCATTATGTCAAAGTAAATGTATCTGGATGGGATTATTAGAGATGTGCAAACCCAGGGGTGTTTGAGGTTTGGCTACACATTATGTTCTATTTTTCAAAGATTCTGGGAGAGGCAAAACTCAAAACATGTTTCTGCACAGTAATTATCCACTTTGGTTCCAAATCCACGCATATTTCTAGAGGAACTAACTACCCTGGACCTGTTTCTTGTTTTAGTAGGTGTCCCTTATATGAATATCCACATACAGATCAGGCCTACGGGACACGCAGAAGTCAGGAGACCGAAATTCAGCCTAATGAGACCAGAACAACAACAAAACAAAGAAACATGTTTAAGAATTTCTATCTACTCTAATTTTTTTTAGGAAATTTTTTAGGAAAAGTAAAAGAAAAAAACATTATATTGGGTGCCTACTGTGCAAGCCATTGAGTTTGATGCTCAGGGAACTTTCACCAGGAAGGTAATAAAGGAAGGTGAACAGATAATTATTCTATAGTGTAATACCAGTAAAAAGACAGGGTTCATAGAAGCATAGAGATGGGGTATTTAAAGCCAGTTTTGAGTGATGTCCCAGCTACGTATTGCTGTGTTAACGATCCCAAAAGGTGGTCGCTTAAAACAGCCACCATTTATTTATATTTCATTAGTTTGTGGTCAGGAATTTAGGCAGGGGTCAGCTAGGAGATTATTTTCTTTCATATGGTGTTGAGACAAGTTATTTGGTAATATTCAGCTGGGAGATTGACTAGTCTATAAGATCCAAGATGGTTTTACTAACTTGTTGGTTACCTTGCTGGGGATAACTGGACTCTATTGATCAAAGCAGTCACAAGTTTTTCCAGGTTCAAGGGGAGAGGAGTTAGACCAACTTCTCTCAATAGAAGTTGTGTTAAAGAATTTATAATTATATTTTAAAACTGCCACAGTCCTCTCTATTACCATAAATTATTTAAATTTAGCATATATGCAAAATACATTCATTTCCTCCTCTTTTAAGTTTCATTCTACTATGGCATTGAGTTCAAGCATGAGGTCCAGGACCTCATTGTTCAATTTAGATACAGACAAGTCTCCTCATGTCCAATTCCCTATGTATGGTTCCTCTCAATCTGAAGACCTATGACTTAAAGGAAAATTTTATATCCTTACCCCCACAGTGATGGGAAAGAATAGAAAAACTGTAATATGCAGTCCTGTCCAAAAGATGTGCAATAGAATACACATAGCAGCCCAGTCAGGTGTGGCTCAGCAGTTGAGTGTTGACCCAGGAACGAAGAGGTCACCAGTTCAATTCCCGGTCAAGGGCATATGCCCAGGTTGCGGGCTCGATCCCCAGTAAGGGGCATACCGGAGGCAGCCAACCAATGATTCTTTTTCATCATTGATGTTTCTATCTCTCTCTCTCTCTCTCTCTCTCCCTTCCTCTCTAAAAATCAATAAACATATATATTTTTTAAAAAGATACATAGCAGTCACTAGTTCATAGCAGTTCTGAAATTCAATTGGGAACTTGTTATCTGTGTTTTGCTTAGGAATTTTCAATAACTCTGAGGTCCATTCTCTGCTCTCTTGGCTCCACCCTCTGAGTCATTCTTGCCTATGTATGCAGCTGAACAATTTTTTCAGTGTAGTTCTTGCGTATGGAAATTCAGGGATACAAATCTTTCTTTCCTCTTTATACTATGTTTGTCTCTTTCAGTTTATGCTAATGTAATTCCTTTAAAAACTTTGTGGGTTTATTATGTACAAATTTATACATATTTATACATGTTCACTTCATTAAACAAAAGCCACAGTCACAAATCTTTTAAAGATTAGCTTTTCTCAACTTTGAATCACCTGTGGACTACTGTGGGAAATGCTCTTCAGAATCTTAAGAACACAACAGTTTAACAAAGATGACCTAAGAGACACATTCTTAAGATTCTTGGAGACCTTTAAATTAAACTAAGAGGATATGTGAAGCATGAGACAAGGTCATGTACTGGTTGGTATTCATTGGGGGGATGAGCTAGAATGTAGGATCTCATTCTACAGATATGGTTTTATTCACTTATTGCCTTGGTGAAGATGGCTGGAAGGTTAAGCTTAGCTGGAACTATTGTCCCAAGTGCCTCTTCATCATGGAGTCTTCAGAGTAGGCAGATTTCTTAAATAAAATATCAGGGTTCCAAGAGCAAGTATTCCAGTAAACAAGGTAGAAGATGCATGGACTTTAATGACCTAAACTCAAAAGTCACATAGTGTCACTTCCACTCTTTTCTATTGGTCAAAGCAATCACAAAACACTCATATTTAAAGGGAGGGGAATTAAACACCACCTCTCAATGGGAGGAGGGCCAAAGAATTTGCAGACATGTTTAAAACCACCACAGGGGTCTGCAGGAAAGGCTTCCACAGAAAGGGATATTTAAGCTGAAACGTAAAAAGAATACTGTGGTACTGGGAGACCTGAAACTGAGAGCAGCGTGAAATAGAGGAATTTAGTCACAAAAGCAATATTTGTTTATCAATATTTCACAAGTACCTAATAAGGAACCTGACACATTGTGAACACATAGTAAATACCTTTGAATGAATGAATTAACGTGAATTTTAGGGCGATCGCTCTGGTGCAGTATGGTGAATGTTTTTTGGAGAAGAGCAGGACTGCAAGTAGGGAGAACACTTAGAGGCTCTACAAGTAATTCAGGTAAGAGGTGCTGGTGGCCATTTCAGTTGTGGATCTTGGATGAAGAGGATAGGAAAGAAAAGAAGCACACACATCTACGGTTGTATCTGTCAAACCATAGTCCATGTTTGTCTTATGGGTCTATCTTCCATACAACTATGATGTCCTTGAGAACAAGTCATGCCTTGCTTAGCTCTCTCTTCTCATTGTGTAGCCTAGGTGTGTGGTAGCCACGTAGATAAAGGTTTATTGGATTGATTAATGCAGGAAAGGATTATAACTTATAAATTTCTCACAACTTTATAAGAAGTCTTTATGTAGCTGAGGGAACTAAGTCTCAGATAGATTAAGTAATTCATAATAAAACCTGAGTGTCTTTATATGGCAAACAAAGCCCCCACATCATCTGCCGCTTATCTGCCCTTCCAATATCACCTCTGCAAACCTCACCTTCCTTCACTCTACTCCAGCCACACTGGCTTTCTTTCTCTTTACTCAATGGCCATGAGCATTCCTGCCTCACTTTTTTTTTTTCTACATGTAGTTTTCTCTTCCTCCCAGCTCTCTTCTTTCACTTGGCAACTTTTATGTCTCAGCTCAAATGTCATCTTCCAGAGAGGTGTCCCCTGGCCACTCAATCTAAAGTAGTTCCCTCTAAATAAGAATCAGATCACACTCAGATCACACTCAATCATATCACCTTATTTTACTTTCTTCATAGTTACTACATCATCTGAAATTATCTTGTTTATGATATATGAATATGTGTATCATTAAGCTTAATTCTTTCCCACAGGAACATAAGCTCCTGGAGGGCAGGACTTTGTCTGTATCCCCAGCAAGTAAAACACCATCTGACAAATTGTTGACATTCAGTAAGTAAATATTAAATGAATAGATGAATGAATGAGTTCGGCAAACTCATTAGGTGTGGAGCTGGTTTGAACACAGCAGTGCCTGACTACAGAGTCCATGCTTTTGCCCATGCCTCTCGTGCAACCTTGTGAAATTCCATAATTGTAGGACTGCTTGTGTCTTGTTCACCACTATATCCCCAGCACTAAACCAGTGCCTGGTATGTAATAGGTGATGAATAAATATTTTTTGGATGAATTAAATTTGAACTAACATGACTATCTTAAAGAACCTGCTGTATTACTTTATAGCCACAGGGTAAAAAGGACTACTATCACGTAGGCCTGGACACAAGGAGTATAATAGAATTTTATAACTGTTAACAAAATACACAAGACCATAACAATTGTAACCATCCTAAGACCACCAAGCTGCATCATAGGGGTGATGTACTGGAAAATGTTACCCTTGTCCCGGCAAGAGATGGTGAGAACTGAACTAAGACAATAGCAGAGGGGATGGGAAGAAGGAGCTGAGGATTCAAGAAAGCATTAATAGTAAAATGGCCTGGCTGGGGTTCCACTGAGTGTGGTAAATGAGGAAACGAAGTAATCATCAAGTTTCATATTGGGTGTGCAAGCTAGATTTCCGTGAGATGAGAAGTGGCCACATTCTGGAAGTTTGGATGAGAAGGGTAGCGTAGAGATGAGAAAGCAGAAGATTCAAGGGAACATTGACTTAGGATGGGCAACACTGGAGTGTATTTGTAAGTTTCATAGAAAGAGTCAGATGCCAATGAAAGAAGGAAAATGTGGGAAACAAGGGTTGAATGATGGAGCCAAGTGTACAAATGCATTGAGGTTGTTTAAGTCTCGGGGGCGGAAGGGGTGGGGGAGAGGGGGAATTTAGCTCTATCCAAGAGAAATGGTTTTAAAATAAAGTTGCGATTTTTGCCCTTCCTAGGCTGCAAAGAATACACAAACTGATAAGTGACATAGAACCTGAAGCTTAGAGATCAAGTCTATGCTAGCAGTTATTGTTTCAAAATGCTTTCCTCAAGGAGAGAAATTAATTAGAAAGAATACAACGTTTAAAAGAAAGTACAGTGTGGTTCTTTAAAATGAGTTTCCTCTTTAGTTTTAGTGAGCTCTTGGCAATATTAAAATTTCTGATCTTACTTAAACTAAAAGCATTAATCACCACAAACCTTCTTCTACCCCAGGCCCTCTCCTTGCCTTTATCCAGACTTACTCAAAAGCGTATGTCTTGGTTATGAGCCTGACTAGCTCAAACACATCAACATATTTCTCTAATTAAGAAGCCAGTACATGTTTATTACCGCCCAGGACTGTAAAGTACTGTGCCTGAGCTTGGGCAAGGGGGTGGAGTTGGGGGGAAAGCCCTAAGCACAACTGGCTCAGGAGGCATGTGGCCTTGAGCGAGTCACTTAATCTCTGCACCGGGCTGTACTTGGTTTCTCTCTTTAGGGCTGCTCTGATTTGTAAATTGCCCCCAAATTGTAGGCATTACATGGAGAAACATATGAAACACATTCCTCTCCATAAGAATTTTCGATGTTATTGAGATATGGGGATACTATTGAAGAGGTCTGGACATACAATTAAAAGCAGAAAGAAACAAGATGTGACTGATGAGAATCATAAAATGGTAGAGATGTTTATGACTGGATTTCAAGGAGAGGAAACATATAAGAAAGTTTGGGTGTATGGATCATAGCCTAAGATCTTTATTGCAATATTTGACAATGTGTTATAACACAGAATTTCCTGGTGAATAAAATTATCCAAAAACTTCTGCATAAATTAAAGTAAACTCAACCGAGGTTAGACCTTCCTCTTCTGGCTTCTGCCCTTCTCAGCATCATCTCTTATTGCTTCCCAGGGTACTCCATTCATACATACCTACCTAGCTGGTTTTCCAAAGGAACTAGGCTCTCTCTTGATTATACTAGTAGGTTCTTTGTAGCTCTTCTGTCCCTGCTTCTTGACTAGCCAACTTATCCACTAGGACTCAGTGTCGACACCAGTTTCACAAGGATGCTTTTCCTGAACAGCTTCCTGCCAAGCCTGGGCCATTTAAGTGCTATTATTACTTGTTCTTCTCCCATCACAGCTCCTTTCATATCTCATTGAAATTATCCACATATTGTCTGACAGTCCCACAAACTTTAAGTTTTCAAAGACAGAAATTGGGCCATTGTGTCCTCTGTATCTGGCTTGGTGCGAGGCACAAGCTGGTGCGATCTACCACGTCAAATAAAATAACTCTAAATTAGTGTAGTCAACTGGATGAATCACTCCTATTTCCACTCTGCAGAAGAGAAAATTAAGGCTCTGAACAATGACTCTTCTCCGAGACATAGGGCAGGGGGGCTGGGGCAGACAGAGACCCTCTAAATCCGATTGGCAGCCTTCTCTGGGCATGTGGCTAAGGCAGCTTGGAGCTATATCACATGCCTTTGTCCTGAACTTTTACAGGAGATTAGCTTTTGCTTCTTAGAGAACTGAACTGAATAAGTAGAAAGAAAAGATGTTTGTAACTAACACTAAAGAAAAGTCTGTTTGTTCTCAAGACACTGAGTGTGTTGTTCAACCCAGTGAGTTCATCCATGCATTTTCTCGGTCCTTGCAAGGGTCAGAATGGCAGCAGAATGCCAAACTACTTGATTTAAGTAGGCCCATTCAGGCTGCCCCGGGGCAGTATTAAGTTAAGCAGTTGCTTTTCTTTTCCTTCCCTAGGTTAAAGAAAAAGACTCAAAAGAGTATATGTGTATCTGCCTTATCTGCTTACTTGGGCTCTCTCTCTTTCTCTTTCTCTCGCTCTCGCTCTCGCTCTCTCTCCTGCCTTTGAAGCAGAGACAACCTCTGCTTGTCCTCATTCTTAATATTAATTCTTATTCCTAAGTCCGGCATTTGGGCAAACAGGTGGGGTCCAGCTTGAAAATAGGGAGGCCTCTAGCTCCATCCTGAAGATTAGCAACCAAAATGCCACAGGAAAATGGGGAGAGCAATGAAGGACCCCTAAGGAACCAAATCTAATCTAGGTATCCGGGAGTCAGGAATTCTAATCCTTGATTAAATCTGATTATTGCTGAGGGTCAAAATCCTACAAGCACTTTAAGGTGAGGGCCCAGTTCTGGGGAGTTCTTATTCTAAGTTCTTATCCCAGCACAGCATATGACCAATTACATGAGGGGAAAAATCTCTCCTTAACCAGTCATGTGTGCAAAGGTTAATGCCCAAGGATGAGGGCTGCCATGTTATTTATAGAATCTAAAACTAGAAATAACCTTAAATATCTATAATAAGAAATTGATTAGATATATTTATGGAATATACATAGAGTGAATTTATGCAATCACATAGTAGAGAATATTAAGTGACATAGGAAAATTCTCAATATATTAAGTAAAAACAAGAGAATGTAGTGATTGATGCTAAATTAGATAAAAGTATAATTATTTGTAAAAAGTACATGTGGTTAAATATAATTTTTTTCTGCATGCTTTTAAAATGGTATTTTCAAAATTTCACAATAAACATGTCTGATTTGTATAAGCAGAAAAACAATGAATACTATTTAAAATAAATCATTTTCATTATAGTAGTTTGTATGTAAAAGAACACAGTGGGAGGGTGTGGCAGCGCGGGGGGTGTGGGGGACACTCTTCTAATCGAACTGCTTGGAAACCAAGTGACTAGCAAGCATTTACTATGAGAAACTGGGAGACGGGTAAGAAGTGATTTGTGCAGACTTGCATGACAAGAGCACTAGGTTCACTTTCCTTCGAGTCAGAACCTATTCCTGGGAGATCACCTGGCACCAGTATTTAATACTCTAATGTCCCCAGAAGTCAGTCTATTGTGCTTTCTCTTCCTGGTATTTGCATTTTAAGTCTTGCCTCCAGTGAAACCATAAAAGCACTCTCGCTTCTTAAGGAACTTGAGACATCCAGGAGTACATCAAAGGCATGTACGTATAGCTGGCTTTATAACGAAAGCATTAGATCCAGATTCAGAATCCTGAATCACAGTTTCTCCAGCCACTCTGTGCCTTAGCAAGCGTACTCAATTGTCTGATCTTCAATTGCCTCCTAAATTGAGGATGATAATAACTACCTCCACATGTGGTTATGAGAATTTATTCAGTTCATCAAAAAGTATTTACTTTGTACTGTGCTAGACACTTTATGTAACAGTGTCAATCCCTGACCTAACAGTTTGCAGTCTAGTAGGATACATAGCCAGATACACAGAAAATTACAAAAGAGAGTGGAATGGCTATCACGGGACAGTATACAACACTGTAGGAGCCCATACGAATGGTACCTAACCTGAAACAAGTGATGATAACTGAAATAAAACACAAAAGAAGAGCAGAAATTTTCCAGGCAAAGATGAGTAGAGGACAATCCCGTGAGGTCCAGGAAAAAAAAAAAAGGTTCTAAAAGGTTCTAAGGCCTGGAAATAACAACAGAGAAATATAAAACAGTGCAATGGAACTTAGGTAGTTTTAATCTGGTTGACACAGCTAAAACTTACTACTTAGTGAAACCCAATGTTTTAAGACTTTGTGTTAGAATATAACATACTCAATATTTTTATTGATGACTTTTTTTTGATAAAGATTACATTTTATAAGTAATATATATAAATATAAAAAGTTTACTCATCAAAATTTGCTAATGATGAGTGGTTAGTTGAAAGAGGTGAGCTCATTAATACACTGAATAATATATTTAAAAATACCTTGCTTTTTCAGATTGTGAAAAAAGAAAAGAAACAATTTCTTAAAGTTTCTCATAGCAAGGGTTATATTCCTTACTTTTATTCTCCACTACTCTCCAGTGTTGGATGACACATGGATCATGCCCATATTTATGGCATTGCCTTGGGTCTGGCTATAACTGTCCACATAAAAATGTAAGAAAGATGTGCACTAAGACCATATTTAGGTGTTTTGGAGCCAAGGAGCTCAGTATAGTCAACAGTAAGTTGTGATAATGATGCAATAGAAGTGTAATATATAGGACCAAGAGTTCATGGTCTTACTCTATTTTGGGGTGGTGAGCCCACACATGAATATTATATTTAGCTCTGGGCATTACACTTTAAGAGAGACTGATAATCTGAAACCCATTCACAGGACAGGATGTTGAGAAGACTTTAAACTATCAGGAGAAATAATGAAAACAATAAGGCAGTTTATTTGGAGTAGATTGACTCAACAAAACATGCTAGCTATCTTCAAACATCAAAACAATTCCACAAACAAAGTCAGATTGACTCTCTCTGGCTTCACAGTATAGAACCACAGATAAATGCTAATTAGGACAATTTCTAGCTCAATAAAAAGGGCAATCTATATATATATATAAAAGCTAAGCGACCGGAACAACTGGAATGGAATAACCGGTCGCTATGACATGCACTGCGGCCAGCCAACCAGCTGGTCGGGGGCAGCGCCAGCTGGCCAACCTCCTGCATCCCCTCCCCCAGCCAGCCTGGCCCCAATCAGCCCGGATGGGGCTGGGCCAGCTGGACCCCACCCGTGCACAAATTCATGCACCGGGCCTCTAGTTTTATAATAATAAAGCTGGCTAGAGAGGAATAACTTACTTCAGAGGAGATGAGTTGCCTATTACTGTATAAGCAGATATTAAATTACTTCTTATAGGTGATACTTTAGAAAAGTTTCAAGCATCAAAAGGATAATCAGACTGTACAAACTTGAAGTTCCCTTCCAAAGCAAAGATCTATGTGTCTGGCATATTCAAAGTTAATAATAATTACATCATCATCATCACCACCACCAACCACAACAAAATCAAAATCTACTCTTATTAGCTGGAGATATACTGTGTAATACAATACTCATCAGCCACATGTGGCTATTAAGCTCTTGAAATGTAGCTGGTCTAATTTGAGATATTCTGTAAGTGTAAAATACAGGTTTAATAATTCTTTATATACATTTCATGTTGATATAATACTATTTTGGTTTTGCTTTGTTTAATAAAATCTTAAAATTAGTTTCACTTGTTTCTTTTTACTTTTTTTTATGTGGTTGCTAGAAATTGTAAAATTACATACGTGGCTAGCCAGGAAGAAGTCTATCATTCCTGGCTTGACCCATGCTAACATCACTTTCCACATCACTGTCTTGGTCAGAGTTTTTCTTAGGCTTTTCCACATTCACTAGGACAGGTTATGGGCCTACAGGAAACCCAGACCATGGGCCCAATAGCCAGGGCCTTGCACCAAACCTGACTATAAACCATGACAGGGAACAAACTGTGCTGAACTCAGAAACAAACCCAAATAGATCAAAAGGTTTTAATTTCCTAAAACACTCAGCTGAAACATAACCAAGAAGTGTCTTCAGAGTGGAATTGAACCTACCTACATATTTCCTAAAAACTAGAGAATAACCATATCTCAGTGAGCCAACATTAATTAGATTTGGGTCCTTACTTGTAACCAAGTACAAAATATTTACCAACCCTGTGTATTTTGGCTTCTGGCATGGGGACTGCCTTTATAGCGAAATGATTAGCGTCAGCGGTCTTTTCAACTAAGCAAGCATAAATGGGTGCTCACTGTCCACAGTAGGCGGGACTGCCATATCCACACTAAGACAACCTGAATAGATGGGGTGACCTGTTTACATGCTGTCAGACTTCAAGGTCAAAGGGCTCAAGGTTGAAGAACATGGCTTTGGAGTCAGAAGACCTATGTTTGAGTGGTGGTTCTTCCTGCTGACTAGCTATATCAATCTATGTGGGTTATATAATACTTCTAAAGCCTCAGTGTCCCTGTCTATGAAGTGGCCATAATACCACCTACTTCATAACTTCATATAGCTATTATAAACATTAAGTGAGTACATATATACACACTGAGTGGCCAGATTATTATGATCTCTGATCGCATAATAATCTGGCCCCTCAGTGTATATCCTATATAATAAAAGGCTAATATACAAATTGTCCCCTCGACCAGGAATTCGACCAGCAGGCAGACCGGCCAACTGCCCATGCCCCTTCCCCCTGGCCGGACCCCACCCATGCACAAATTCATGCACCGGGCCTCTAATATATATATACTATACACTGAATGCCATATCCTATATAAAAGGCTAATACGCAAATAGACCTAACCGCGGAACAACCGAACAGCTGAACAATCGGTCGCTATAATGTGCACTGACCACCTGGGGGTGTGCGCAGAACATGGCAGGTGTCAGCCGTGGTGGGATGGTGGAGCAGGTGAGCAGGGGGCATCAGACCAAGCCTCTGGTGGTTACTGAAAATTCTTTGCTCCCGCACCACAGTCCCACCTGCTGCTCGCACCTGCTGCCGGCACTGGCCCCTCTCATACCCGCTGCCAGCGCTGGAGCTGCCACTCACACCTGCTGCCAGCACCTGGCACTGGCCCAATCACTCAGCGCTGTCAGCGGGTGCGAGTGGTGGCAGCAGCTCCAATCACCCCTCAGGGTTTCTCCACCTCCCCTGCTCCTGAGGGGCGATTGGGGCCTGCAGCTACCTCTTACACCAGCTGCCAGCAATGGCCCCGCTCACACCTGCTGCCAGTGCCAGAGCTGCCACTTGCATCAGCTGCCAGCACCTGGCGCCAGTCGGGATTGCTTGGCACCGTCAGTGGATGTGAGCGGAGGCTGCTGGCCCCGATTGCCCCTGAGGGCTTCTCCACCTCCCCCTGTTCCTGAGGGACGATTGGGGCCACCAGCTACCTCTCACACCCACTGATGATGATGGCCCCACTCGAACCTGCTGCTGGCGCCAACCCCAATCGCTCTGCATCATCAGCAGGTGCAGTGGGGCCAGCGCCATCAGCACGTGAGAGTGACAGTGGCGAGAGCAGGGCTGCCGGCAGACAGGGGACCAGGGGCCATGGCAGGAGGGGCCGGGCGGGGGTGCAGAGGATGGGCTGAGACCCACCCCTGTGCACACCGCAGCCCATAGTTCCTTTCAAGGTGCACAAATTTATGCACTGGGCCTCTAGTGTGTGTGTGTGTGTGTGTGTGTGTGTGTGTGTGTGTAATTTAGTGTTATGTACCACATCATCATCATCACCATAACCATCATCACCACTAAACCCAAGTAGACTATGAGCTCCTAAGGGGCAGGTCTGTGCCTTTATTCATTTATCATTCGTTGAGGGCTGACCATGTGTCAGACCTGTTATAGGTTTTGGGTATAAGGAAGGAACAAGATGGACAAAAGTCCCTAACCTCTTAGAGTTTATATTCTCCTGGAATCATGCATAAATTAGTTTGCAAATAAAGATATAATCTCGGTGAGGCTGGGACCCGGGCCCGGGTGAGGCCGCACACCCCTGGGTCTGGGTGAGGCTGCACACCCCTGGGTCCAGGTGAGGCCGCACGCCCCTGGGACCGGGTGAGGCCACGCGTCCCTGGGTCCGGGTGAAGCTGGATCCCAGGTCCGGGTGAGGCCGTGCACCCCTGGGTCCGGGTGAGGCTGGGTCCCAGGTCCAGGTGAGGCCATGTCCCTGGGTCCAGGAGAGGCCACGCACCCCTGGGTCCGGATGAGGCTGGGTCTCGGGCCCGGGTGAGGCCGCGCACCCCTGGGTCCGGGAGAGGCCACACGCCCCTGCGTCTGGGTGAGGCTGGATACCGGGCCCAGGTGAGGCCGCACGCCCCTGGGTCTGGGGGAGGCCGCGCGCCCCTGGATCCGGGTGAGGCCGCGCGCCCCTGGGTCCAGGTGAGGCCATGCACCCCTGGGTCCGGGTGAGGCTGGATCCCGGGTCCGGGTGAGGTCGCACGCCCCTGAGTCTGGGTGAGGCCGTGCCCCTGGGTCCGGGCGAGACCAAACCAGAGGGAGTCAGACCTGCATTACCACCATTTGTCCACCATCCAGAACTGAAAAGTCAGTGCCGACATGTACACATAAGGAACTGGTAGACATTGAAATTGGGTCTCAAAAGAACTGTTGGTCCAGAAAGAAACTCACTACAGACTGATTCATTTGCCTGTCAGCATAACTATTATTGCTTGTCTCACATTCGGTTCTTATAAGTATATTTCTAGTAACACATGATCTCACTCATCTAGGGGAAATGATGAACAACATAGACTGATGAACAAGAACAGACCCAGAAACAAGGAGGCATCGATAGGACTGTCGGGCCTCAGAGGGAGGGTAGGGGAGGGTGGGGGTAGGGAGGAGAGATCAACCAAAGGACTTGTGTGCATGCATACGAGCCTAACCAATGGTTAAGGACACCAGGGGGGTGGGGGCATCCGTGGGGAGGGGTGTGGGATGGGAATGCAGGGATGAGGACAAATATGTGACACCTTAATCAATAAAGAAATTTAAAAAAAGAAAAGATATAATCTCAGCAACGACAAGTGCTAAGAAGGAAGACAACAGGATAAGGGAGTAGCGGATGGCACATGGGATGATGAGAGATTTTATTTTCAGCTAGGATATCAGAGTGGCTTCTCCAAGCAGAAATTTGAAGTGAGGGAGAGAGCCTGGTGATGGTCTGATGGAAGCATGTCTCAGAAAAAGGAAGCAGCAAGTGCATAGGGGAAAGAGCATAGTGCTTTGAAAAACAGTATGAATGAGCAGAGTGGTTGAAATGAACAGAGTGTTTGGGCAAGGTATAATATGATCAGACTATTGGTTTTGGCAAGATGGAAAACACTAGTGACTTAACTGGAGCATTTTCAACAGAGTTTGGAGATACAAATATGACTGGAGTAGGTCAAAGAGAATAAATGAGGCTAGGAGTTAGAGACAGAAAAATATACTGTAATATACTCTTTTAAAGCTCTTTGCTATAAATAGGGGCAGAGAAATAGGTCAACAGCTAAGATGGGAGATAGTAAAGCAAATTGTATGTAGATGAGAATGATTCTGCCAAGAGAGAGAGAATAATTTCAGGATCTTTGCAGGAGCAAAGTCCTTGAGTAAATGAAAGAGCGGAACCAGTACCCAGGGAAGGGCCAGACTCAGATTGCAGCAGGAACCATTTCTGCACATAGCAGGAAGGTGGGCAGAACATGTCGGTCTGAATGCAGGCAGGTGGTCAGTTTGATGGTGGACAGATGAGAGAGTTCTCATGGCTTACATCTGCTTAGCAACTAAGAAATACTGAGAAAAAGGAGGGGGTCAGGAGGGTCACATTTGCCATCTTACAACCTGTACTGAGAGCAGAGCCTACGCAAAGATTCTCAGTAATCTTTGTTGACTACCCAAAAGAGTTCTGCTTTAAGACCTGCAGAAAGAGAAAACATCTACTTCCCTTTCAGCTTTATTCCCACCTCTCCCCTCTTCTCGTCCTCTCTTGCATCTGCTGAGTTTTGCTCATGCTGACAACTTTCAGTTCAGATCAACAAGCATTTATTAAGTGCTCCCTCGGTGATATATCTGTGCTACATGGTATGGCCATGTGGTGTTGAATAGGTAAGATTGAGGAATTCACCCTCTTGTCTAGATGTCTGACAAGTACACAACAGATTACAGTCCTGAGGGTGCTCTGACAAGAGTCCCCGTGAAGGGTGCCTTAGGCATTTGGAGTATCAGGGATTATTCCTGACCCGAGTCTCCATCCCCCTACCAAGTTTTTCTTCCCTTATATTCCCCAGCCATCTTAATTATCCCTCACTTTAAGCCTCTTCCCAAATTCCACCTCCCCAATCAGAAGTGATCTTCCACTGTCCTGACATGTCATAGTGTCTCCAGCAGTCAATGCCAAGGGCTTCCCAGGGCTTCCCTCAGGAGAAGTGCCACTGGTGTCAGCAACCTGATTCTAGGACAGAAGCGTGGACAGACTTCATGGTTCCCATTGCACCTTTTCATGCAGCTGCCAATGGGAAGGGGTGAGCGTGGGGAGATGAGAGAAAGGCCAGGCTAGGACCTCATCCAAATTCCTCTTGTGCAGCTCTTTGGAGCTCTGCTGACGGCTCAAGTTTCCGTTAAGATGCTTGGATTGAGCAAAGAACTGGAGCTGCTGTCCAGTGGGGAGGCCGTGGGCAAAGCAAACATGCTGTTTGGCACATTCCCTTGAGGGAGAACAAGGGCGAGGGTTATAGGCTGTTTTGCAGGCCAAACCGCCAACTCCAGCGAGTGCAACAGCAGGCCGAACAGGCCGGCCACTCTGCAGAGGGCCCTGAAGCACAGGGAGCATCCCTAAAGGGGCTCTGGTTTGTATTCTGCTCAAAGCCATAGCAAACATTTTCTGTGTTCCCCCATGGATGTAACAGGGAAGAGCATGCCTAGAAAGATCTGCACGCCTCTGTACTCTCATCCAAGGGCCAGCCTGTGCATCCGCCTGCCTCCTGACTGTGTGAAAACGACAGTCCCATCTGAGAATGTTAGGGCAGATTTGAATCTCCTCCCCTTCTTCCCTTTTCCCTCTCCTTCCCTCCCCTACATGACAAACAAGTGCTCAGAGGAAGGCCCACTGTCTTGAAAGGTTAAGAACAAAAATAATATAGAAAACGAAAATTTTCTGAGCCCGGTTCATTCTGAGATTAGAACAAAGATATAGACGTTTGGTGTGCTGATTAAACTAATATAGATTTACTGGCATGATAGCCCAGGGCCGCGGGCCAAAGGTGAGCTCATGCAGTAATTTCTTTACCTAGACAAGAGTGGAGCCACACAACGCCATCCAAATGGCTTCACTGAATAGGCTGAGAGAACGCGAAGGCAGGCAATTTCTTCCTTAAAGCTGTTATTGCTTCTCAAACTCCACTCCCCACAAAGTTCCTCCTTACCCAAAGGTGTAGGACAGGAATCCCCACCCACAACACATTTCAGACCAAAATTTATTTTACATGTTGAAATGTGCTGGAACCATCCAACAGTCACAAAAACAGGTACGTAAATTTTGAAATCCCAATTCTATCATGTTCTGAAACAACATAAAAATCACAATTTTTTTTATCTAGATAGAAAATAAAAACGACTGTTTCTATAAAATCCAAACAGTCTGTGGACTTTTCAGTCCCATTAAAAACTGGGAAAGCCTCATTCCAATGTGCTAATGCCCACCAAGGACTGAAAAGAGTAGATTACACCCTCTTCATGCAATGGCCTCCACATCAAGATTTGACATGTTTCTGTGACGTAAGCACTGCCCCATCCCCTCACCCACAGCCCAAATAGGATCTCAGTCCTGGCCAGTGAAGCTCCGTTGGTTGGGCGTTGTCCCATGTACAGAAAGGTTTGCCACTGGATTCTCGGTCAGGGCACATGTCTAAGTAGGGGTTGTCCAGGAGGTAGCTGATTGATGTTCTGCTCTCACATCGATGTTTCTCTCTCTCCCTCTCCCTTCCTCTCTAAAATCAATTAATTTTTTTAAAATCCTTTTTAAAAAGGATCTCACAGTGAAAGTCAAATCTTTTTTTTATATTCTTTTTCTAGGAAGTCTTTGGTTGTCTTAAAATGTGTGACTTTGTGCTTTTCCAGCTTTCTGCAGATTGAGTAAAGGCCTCTGTTTTCCTGAGACATCTCCCTCTTCCTACACCGTAGGGGCCTGGAAATGTGGAGAACTTGGAGATTTAACAATGGCACATAGTATGTACTCCATAAATATCTGTTAAATGGATGTAGGAATGCATATAAATTTTGGATATTTTAAGCTAATGATTACCTATAATTATATAAATTTTGTTCTCCCTGAGATGGGGTACAGATTAAAAATAATATAAAGGTAGACTTAGAAGCATTCATCCTTAGGTGGTAAATCAATTCTAGATCATGAAGAGCAAGCTATAAAGAGTGCCTGTCGTATGGAGAGCTATGTAGTAAGGTAGGGGATGCCCTGGCCATCCCCACCCTGTTCTTTGGTCCTTTTTCAGGAGTCCCAACACAGCTCTGAGCTTTGGCCTGACTTACGATGCTCAGTTTTAGGTTCCCAGGGAAGATTATCTGAGTCTGGTGGGAGTCAAACTTGCTCAGAAGAATTAAACTTCAGTCGGAAAGCTTGGAGCTATCTGCTTCCCTTTTCTTAGTCCCAAGGTCTTCCCAAGTATCTACCATAGTTTCTGCCCCATTCACTGAGTCAGAGCCATCTCAGACAGGCTAACTCTTGTCTCTGCCTCAGGACTTGGCCTTTCAGGAAGAGGTGCAAGGCCTTAGCTACCTACCTCTGCTCCCCAGCCCTTAAGATGCTAATTCCTACCCCTGGGACATCCAGCCTCTCTGTAGAAGGGCATGCAGCCTATTTCCGCAAAGTGTTCAATAGACACAGGGCTCACACTCAGTCCCAGGGCTGTCCATATGAATGAGAAAGGTTTTAGGAAGCCAGCTTAACAAGGTTATGGAATCCACTCACTGGAATTGTTTAGAGCTTGACTCATAAGGCCATGGATGCTAACTTGATCTAAGCTTTGTACAACCACTGTGCCCTGACCTTAGGCTGTTTCAAAATCTGATTTGGGAGGGAAGCATAGTATGAATCCTAGAGAAATAACAACTGTCAGCTTTCAACCATGAGCTGGAAGAGCACTGCTCTGGTAGCAAGCATTGGGATTAGGGTTAGAGTTCTCCTGAGGACGAGAGAGAGGTGGAAGGAGGTGCCCCATGATGGGAAGGGCAGGTGATGCTAGAAGGCCTGAGTTGGTAGATGACTGATGTAGCTGGTCTACTGAACAGTCTCATAAAACAGTTTTTTATCTGTCACTGCCTACACTCTCCGAATTCTCCCTTCCCCTTCCCTTAATGATACATTGAGCAGATTCTAAAACTTCCCAGATTTCATAATTGTGTTCTTATTTTTTAACAAAAAGTCTATGTAGTCCAGTTCAAAATCCCCAACTCAAACCAACTTACTCACTACTTACTCACTATCTCTTGCCCACATCTCCTGCATGGCTTGAGGAATTAAAGTGTGTGTGTGTGTGTGTGTGTGTGTGTGTGTGTAAGTGGGAGGGGGGGGCTGTTCTTCCATATCTGACTCCCTGGAGAGTGGTCCTTGCCTGGGTCCGGAATACTTCCCTCTGTTCCCAAGGCCTTACTCCTCCACTCTTCGGGGCTAGTTGTAAGAGCAGGAGAGGAGGGGAGGCCTGTGATGGGGGCCCCTGCCTAGTGAATGTTGCTGATTCTTTGACTAACAGTGACTGTGTGGCTAACACCTTCTGCTCTTTGTGGGACACATTTATCATCTCCTCAGCAAGTCTGGCTGTTTCTCTCCGCAGTCCAATTTTCTTTTACAACTCAGGTCCGACGCGGGACGAGTCCCATAGAGACGGAAGCTAGCTCTGGGCATGTGCCCAGTGCTGAGAGCTGTGGAGTGGAGTGGCTAAGGCAACCCAGCACTGGAACCAGAGCCTGAGGTTCATTCCAGCTCCACTACTTACTTAACCACTCTGAGCCTCAGTTTTCCATATATACAGCAGGGACAAGGATGCGGATCTCATAGTGAACAGAACCATGGGCTCTGTGAAGTTCCACTGTCTGGGTTCAAATCCCAGATCCACTAGTTAGTTCCTACATAGGTGACATGAAGCAGACCTTACTTCTCAGACTCAGTGTCCACATCTATAACATGAAAATAGTATTTTTTTAACTCCCTCATAGGGTAAATGTAAGAATGAAATGAAAATGATATGGAATATGTCTAGGACAGTACATGAGACCAAGCAAAGACTCAAAATGCGTCAGTTATTATTATTATCCTGCAAGATAATAACTTAACTCAAAGCCCGGCACCTGTTATAGTTACTGAGCTGAGCAGGGAGAATCAAGTAGTAGACTTTTGCACCGAGGTTGGTATTAACATAGGGCATTCCTCTTCTTGCCACCTTGCTTGGTTGTAAACATTTCCTTGGCCTTTTCCAGTTCTCTTTCCAACATGTCCGTGCGTCTGTGGGTTTGTCAGCTTCCTGTGGTCTGCCTGTGAACTCAGGAGCCTGTACAAGCCCAGGCAGCCAGGAGCCAACACCAGCTACCCCCAGCTGAGCCACCTCCGCTCAGAAACAGGCCACTGTTTACCCAGAGGCTAGAGATCTGAGCAAAGCTGTTTATCCCATCGTCAGGCCCCAGAGGCTTCCACTCAGCAGATTTCCTCGCTGCCTGAGAGCCTAGGCCCTGTCAGTCCTTGGTATTTCTGCATCACCCCCCGGCCCTGTGGGATCAGACACAAATTTGAGGCAACTGATTTGTCAGCAACCAGCCTTGTACTCTGAGCTGTTTTTCCAGCGTGGATATGAATTAATACCTCCTCACCCACGCTCTCACTTTCAGACTCCCTGTGACCAGGAGGCATAATAGCCTCCTCACGGTCTGAACCCTGTCACCTGTCCTCCTTATCTCCCCTGAGCCCCAGTCAAAACAAATTACAGGTACCAGAGGCACTATACTCACCACATTGCCAAGCCTCCACAAACACTTCCCTTCCCTCTGCTGGGAACCTCCTCCCCTGCCATTACTTCCATCCCTGACAAACTTGCACTCATCTTTCAGAATTCAGTCAAGCATCACCCTCCCCGGAACCTCTTCCGAGTTTTGCCTCTCTAGCCTTTTACCAATTGGGTAAGGCACCCCTCCTTGATTTTCCCATACATTGTGGCTCATACCTATGACCACATCATGTTTAACTTATATTTTGTCTTCCCTACTAGACTATCTCTGTATCCATAGCACAGAGTCTGTAGCAATACACTTGTATAGAGTTGGCACTAAGCAAATAGTGAACCCTGGATGCATTTTCAAGATTGCTGCCCAGGGTGGTTCTGCTGACTAATAGCTCAAATAACAAAAAGGAAAAAAAAATAACAAAGGAAATTGATCTCTATCATGGAACTCATTCATGTGTTCTGGAAACACAGGGCAAACAAACTGAGCTCTCCAGTCATAGAGGAGGCTTTGTGAAGGTACACAGATCTAGGACAAAATCCTTATCTTAAAAATAAAAACTTCCTTCAGCAGATGCTATCTTCACCGCTATTATCATCTGGATTGTTGGAAAAGGTCGTTAAGATGGCCAATATACAACAATCTCTCTTTTCCAAACTACACCCATGTCAAAATGGTAAAGTCACATTAAGAAAACAATGGCAACCACAGCTGCTCAAACATACCCATAATATGCAGTGCCAGGCTTATTTATGACGGGGTGAGGCACTCATGTTTTCTATTTCCTCCCTACACACCTCTGTAAGGAATGCCCCTATCTTCTCCTGCTCCCTAATTTATAAGAGCCTTCCAATGAGGTGTCTTTCCTCCACCACACGCTTATGCAAATGCATACCCTTCGCTCTGCTCTTGCTGGCCTGTCCCCTGAGATAAAATTTAAATTTCTTCTTCCAACTGCAGCAAAAATAACTTCAGAGGAAAAGTACTTGTCACATACAATGCTGTGAAATTTTTATGATCTCTGGTTTAATAGACATGGAAACTGAGATTCATGGACGTAAAATACTTATTCAAGTCTAAACAACCAGGTAAAGGGCAGTTAATATTGAATAGAATAGTTAATTTGCCCTTCTGAGCTTTAGTTTCCTTGATTTTAAAATAAGAGTAATAATGCTCACTAAAGTAAAAATTAATTCATTGCTTATGTAAAGCCTCTAGCTGATTCAAGCCTGGCCTGAAAGAGTTATTATAAATATCACGGTACCCTGGGTGCTGCCCTGATCTGTCTCTGGCTTCAACAGTGTTTGGATGGAACAGACCCAGGGAATAGACCATTTCTTCCAACCTCTGACCACCCTCCAGCCTCTTTTCCTGTCACCATCTTCAGAACCACCTCAGCCATCCTCAGCCTCTGAAACCAGCCAATACCATTTTGTTCACCTTAAACTCCTTATTGTTGAACAATCATGAGCTCCAAAAACTCATCAGAATTATTCTACGGAGGTGGAGGCTGCTGTCAACCGCCTGGCCAACCTGCATCTACTCCCGCCTACAGCTACCTCTCTCTGGGTATCTATTTTCACCACAATGATGTGGCTATGGAGGGTGTGGGCCACTTCTTCCATGAGTTGGCTGAAGAGAAGTATAAGGGCACCTCGTGTCTCTTAAAGATGCACAACCAGTGCGGTGGCTGCATTCTCTTCCAGGACTTGCTGAAGCCTTCCCAAGAAGAAGGGGCAAAACTCAGGATGCCATGGAAGCCCAGATGGCGTTGGAGAAGAATCTGAACCAGGCCCTTTTGGATCTGCATGCCCTGGGTTCTGTCCATACAGACCCCCATCTCTCTGAATTCCTGGAGAACCACTTCCTGAATGAGCAGGTGAAACTCATCAAGGAGATGGGTGACACCTGACTAACCTCCTGCAGGCTGGCTGCCCCGGGCTGGGCTGGACAAGCATCTCTTCAAAAGGCTCACCCTAAAGCACGACTAGGAGCCTTTGGTGCGCAGAGAACTTTGAGGAGCATCTCCCTGGTGTCTGGCTTTTGCCTGAGCCTCTTCCTGAAACCACTAGGCATCCTTTTTAAAAAATATATATTTTATTGATTTTTTACAGAGAGGAAGGGAGAGGGATAGAGAGTTAGAAACATCAATGAGAGAGAAATATTGATCAGCTGCCTCCTGCCCATCCCCTCCTGGGGATGTGCCCGCAACCAAGGTACATGCCCTTGACCAGAATCGAACCCGGGACCCTTCAGTCCACAGGCCGAAGCTCTATCCACTGAGCCAAACCAGTCAGGGCACTAGGCATCCTTTTTAACCACCATGGAGCCCTCTCCCATGCATTGGACCAAATGGAAACAATAAAGCTTTTTGAAGAAAAAAAACAAAAAATAGAGTTACTATAAATCTTAAGTAAGCTAAAGAATATAGACTAAAAAACATTAACATAACTAGAAAAAATAGTACATATCAGAAAAGGCAAACGGAACTTCTAGATATAAAAATACAATTTGTGAAATAAAATATACACAGGGTGATGGGATTGACAGATTAGAAACTTAGAAGAATATTAAATTGTGGAACAGAACTATACAAACTATGCTACATGAAACACAGAGAAAAATAATCTGAAATAAATGAACAGATTCTCAATCAGCTATCATACAGTATCAAATAATCATCCTACCTAATAATAGAGTAATATGCAAATTGACCGTACCTTCGTTACACCCACAAGCCACGCCCACCAGCTATGCCCACCAGGAAACCAGCGGGGAGCCTGCGACGGATGGCAGGCAACTGGCGGTCGGCTCCTGTGATCCGTCTCCTGGACACTGGGGTCCGGTCAAGCCCAAGGCCGGGAAAGTCTCCTGCGGAGGCTTTGGGCACCAGCGGGCCTTGGGCACCAGCGGGGAGCCTGCGATGGATGGCAGGCAACTGGCGGTCGGCTCCTGCGACAACCAGAGGCTGACCAACTGGAAGTCAGTGCTGGCCCCGCCCCCAAGCAAATGGTTAGGGGCAATCAGGCAGGCAGGCAGAGGGGTTAGGGGTGATCAGGTAAGCAGACCAGTGGTTAGGGGTGATCAGGTAGGCAGGCAAGTGGTTAGGGGAGATCAGGTAGGCAGACCAGCGGTAGGGGTGATCAGGTAGGCAGACAGACCCTCACTGGGCTGGACCCACCCCCAAGCAAGCTGTTAGGGGCAATCAGGCAGGCAGGCAGAGTGGATAGGGGTGATCAGGTAGGCAGACCAGTGGTTAGGGGTGATCAGGCAGGTAGGCGAGTGGTTAGGGGCGATCAGGTAGGCAGACAGCCCCTTGCATGGCTGGCCCCACCCCCCAGCAAAGAAAGAGGGAGGCCCAGGCCAGCCAAGCCATTGCACCCCAGCCTGTCGCCTGCAGAGGGAGGCCACTGGTGGCAGGGGAGGGGAGGCAGTGCTGCACAGATGACAAGCAGTGGCAGCGGCGGGGTGGGGCCAGCTTCCTGCAGACCGGGGAAGGAAAGACCCGATAGGCCCTGATCTCAGGCCAGGCCTAGGGACCCTACCCGAGGGGTCCCGAATTGTGAGAGGGTGGTTGGGCTGAGGGACGCCCCCGAGTGCATGAATCTTCATGCACTGGGCCTCTAGTCTATATATAAAAGCCTAAGCGACTGGAATGACTGGAACAAGCAGAATGACCGGAATGACCAGTTGCTATGATGTACACTGACCACTTGGGGGCAGATGCTCAACGCAGGAGCTGCCCCCTGGTGGTCAGTGTGCTTCCACAGCCAACCTCCCCTGGCCAGCCAACCTCCCGCGGTCCCTCACCCTGATCGGCCCACCACCCGCCTGCCATGGTGGTGGCGTGGCAGCAAGGGGAGGAGGGGGGAAGGTAGGGAACTGCGCAGTGGCAGGGCACCTACAATGGCAGCATTGGTGTCCGGCGTCCATTCCTTCCACACCTAGCCTGGCAACCGTCACTTCCTCTCAGGCCCGGACCTCATAGGCCTGGCCCCGATCTGCCCTGATCACCAGCCAAGCCTAGGGACCCCACCCGTGCATGAATTTCGTGCACAGGCCTCTTGTACAATATAATGCTTTTAAATATGGTTCCTCAAAAGGAGAGATACTTGGAGAAATAATTAAAAATAAATATACAAATGTAAAGAAAACTAAAAATATACATATCTAAGAAGGTCATCAGATATCAAGTCAAATAAAACATAAAGGAAGTCACACCAAGGCACATCATAATCAAGTTGCCGAAAACCAGTGATAAAGTGAGTTACAAAAACAGCTAGAGGAAGAATTAGACACACACATTACATAGAGTAGAATAAAAATAAGAATTAGAGCAGGTTTTTCATCAAAAACTACATGATCTGAAGACAATAAAGCCACATCTTTAAAAGGGTAAAAGAAAAATTTGTTATTAAAAGGATAATAAAATAATACATTAAAATAAAGAGATAAACCACATAGTAGGTTAAAAGACATAAATTTTTAAAATGTTAATTCTTGCCAATATGGTATATAGGGTCAACGGGGATCAAACCTGCAACTCAGGTATATGCCCTTGACCAGGAATCGAACCCTTGACCCTCCAATGCGCAGGCCAACACTCTAACCACTGAGCAATGCCTGCCAGGGCGCATTACTATATTTTAACAAAAAAAAATTATTTGGCAATTGAAATTAAAAATATTAGTTTTAATAGCATTATACACATAAAAAATATTTACAGAGAAATTAACAAAATATGAAAGATGAGTACACCAAAAATTATACAACATTATTAACAGAAGTTATGATTAATTGGTTGTCAACAAAGCTGCCAATGTAATTCAATGAGAAAAAAACAATCTTTGTAACAAATGGCGCTAGAAAAACTGGATATCCATATGGAATATAATAATTTTAACCTTTTCCCCACATCACATACAAAATTAACTCAAAATGAAACATAGGCCTCAACCTAAGAGTAAAAACTCCAAGGAGGGAAATAAAAGAAAACCTTTGTGATCTTGAATAGACAAAGATTTCTCAGCTAGGCCACACACACACACACACACACACACACACACACACACACAATAAAGCATAAGAAGAGAAAAAAATATTGGTAAATTGGCCTTCAACAAAATTGAAAAGTTTTTCCTTTGAAAGATACTAAAAAGACTTGGAGAAAATATCTGCAAATCACATATTTGGTAAAGTAATTGTGTCCAGTATAAACTATTTTTAAAACCCTCTCAGCTCAATAATTAATAGATAAACAACCTGATTTTAAAAGGAGAAAAAGATTATAATGGACACATCACCAAAGACTACATGTGAATGGCAAATGAGCACAGTAAAACCTCCTCAGTATAACTAAGGCCATGCCTGGGTTATGATCCTGGCTCAGTCACTTACTTCTCATGTGAACTTGGACCAGTTTACCTCTTTGTCCTTCTTTGCCTCAATTTCCTCATAGATAAAATACCAATAATAACAGAATCTATCTTCATTGAATTAAGTTAAAGATGAAAGATTTTTAATGATATAAAGGGCTCAGAAAAAAATGCCTGCCACAAAGTAAATGTGAATAAATATTGGTTATAGTTGTAATTATGTGGACCTCTCTGCCTGGAAATTTCTTCTGGGAAAATTTCTGACAATTGCGTTTTTTTCTATGACCACATATTTTCATACTTTTAATCTCTCCCAGGAAAGAGGGAAGTGATGGGGAGCTTAAGTTTTGACTTGCTATTTCGAACATTAAATAAAATAAATTTTTTTTGTAAGTTACTTAGCTACATGTTTGGCACACAGGCCTTCTTCAATATTGTTAATTAGTGTATCTTTTCTTCTAGATGTCTGCAATGGAGTTGAGTCTATAGATTGTACTGTAAAGTCATCACTGGATAAATATGTGGGTTTTTAAGCTTAAGCTTCTATACGCAAGGGATTGTATTTCTGGCACTCTCGATACAGCATCATAGGACCCCTAATTCACTAGATTTTTAATAAATACTGTCAGCTGCCTCTGGAGAGGAGAATATTAGCTGATTGCGGGTCCTTGGCAGCAAATTTTCCACAGGAGCCGAGGTGAGAGGTTTAGTGGGAGCAGCACTAAATGTTTAAGCATTCTTAGAAAACCACAATTACACTGATTATGCGCTGTTAGTGGAACATTCACTGGAAGCTGCACCCCTCGGAGGCACTGAGTGCTGACAAGTTTTCTCTAATCTGTCCGAAGGTCTCCCCAGGCTTCCCCTGCCAGCCACTGGCATTTCAGAAAGCACAGCCTGGGTGGGGGGCGCTGCCAGTAACTACAGAACAGAGCAAAGCTAAGAGGCCTGTAAGGGGATTGAACCTACGACCTGATCCTCATTAGCACAATGTTCTAGCCGACTGGGAAATAATGCAGACTCCTTGAGTGTTAGCAAATACTGACCTACTTAGATATGAGGGACAAAAGCACACATTTTCCCTCCGACATCAGCACAATCTGTCTCTGGGAATTGAAAGGACAGAGAAAGAAAGCCCTTTTACAGGGAATTTCTGGGTCAATAACTCTCATCTCCTGCTCCTACAGTAATTGCTGGATTATGTTCCTCAATTATTCCTCCATCCAATAACTGCTGCTCTGCCTACCCACCCATGTTCCAACAAGTATTAGACAGCATGTCAGGCCATTTGAGGCTCCTGTGACATCAGTCATCTTCATACAATTCGATCCTTCTGCTTAGAACACTGCCATCACCTTCCACCTTCACCCCTGCTCCTTGCCTTCACTGTTTGGCTAACATGTACTCACCCTTCCTGTATCGGCAAATTGTCCAGAAAGTCTTCATGAATTCTGAGGCCTGGGTTTTGTATCCGCCCTGCATGCACCTCTGCACTCCCAGTCTCCCTCAGCACAGTACTTACTATATTGTTCTGACAGAGCCTGTGTCCGCTGTCCCTAAACCCCCACCCCCACCCCCCATGACCCCACCCCCACCCCCCAGTGCTGGAAGCACCTTAGGTGCAAGAGCTGTGCCTTGTGCAGAGTTGAATCCCCTGTCAACACTGTGCCTGGCATAAAGTAGAAATTCAATAAATATTTGTTGAATGGGTGAATGATTGAAGGAAATTCCAATTTTCCTCTCACATATTAAATACCTTAAATTATGCTAAGTACTATTTGAAAGTAAATAAGTAGTACTTACATCCAGCCATTCTTAAAGGCACTTCCCAGGCATTTTTGCTGAAGCAGGATGAGAAAGTGTTTTAGAATCATATGGGTCTGACTTTAAATTCCCAGGTTATTATTAACTACCTGTGTTTGAATATTTCTAAAATGAGAATAGCAATACCTGCCTAAGAGTTATTGAGAAGGTAGAATAAAATATATATATGAAGCTTCTGCTGCTCAAAAAAACATAAATATGTTCCTGCTTTCCATTCTCTGATGAAAATTTTAAAAATTAAATATATTTTATGTAATATATATTTGATTTTTTAATACTTTTTCAAATGTTACACACAAATGTAAAATTTAGAAAAGTATTAAAAATCAAATTAAAGATATATTTGCTTTTTTATACTTTAGAAAATCTGAATAGCCTGATTTCCATAAAATAAATTGAATTTGTTTTCAAAAACATCAACAAAGAAAGTTCCAGGTCCATAACTTGTTAATTTATAATGTTTTAAATAGTAGCCCTTTCAAGATTCCATATATTTCAAAAGTTGTATAAAAATTTGATAGGAAAGGCAAATAAAGATATAGTTTTTAGTTCAACTTTTGGTTACTCTTGGAAAACTATGGATGGATGACTGAAGGACTAATAAAATTAGATAAATAATATCATATTTGTTGAAAACTTAAATATGAAAAAGTCGATAATTTCATAAAATGCATAAAGCTTAAGTGATTTATATTTAAGATGAATTCTCTTGACTTGTTGCTTACCCATTTTTAGGCTCTGTTTCCTAGATTAGTAAATAGAGAGGATTCTCCTTTTCAAGATAATTAGAAGGATTATAATTTATATCTATCAAGTTACTCACCCCGAAGCAGCACTAAGAATTAACAGCCAATTCTCTCTGCATATTGATATTGTTCTCTGAAAAGCACCCAGCTTATTACAGAGGGCACTAGACTGCTGCACTGTGCCACAGGTGAGTTCCTTCTTAAGTAAAGTCTTCCTTACCTATTGGTTCCTGCTCCTAACCCATTCCAGTTATGATGAATTCCTTCCTGCCCTGGTTTCCCATGACACTTCATTCATCCTTTCAGGACAGCAGGCATGTGCCTATTGCAGCCATATAGCCCAATTATTATAGTAAAAGTTTGTTTCCCACATACTCAGGTAGGTCTCCAACAGAGTGACTGTGTCTTCCTCACCCTATTTCTCCTCACATAGTTTCCTAGCAGTGATGTAAAGAATGAATAAATGAATGCATAAATTCATGAATAGTAATAATCCATTTGGAACTTTCAGGATAAAACAACTTTGAACAGGGACTAATGTGGGAACTACAGACCAGATATTCAGAACCATAGGCAGAAGGCCACATAGACAAATATATGAAACAATGACCTTCAGATATTGGACAAAAAGCAATGGAAGACTGTGATTGCCGAGAAAAGTAACACAAATGATATAAGTCCTACAAATCCCCAGATTACCTCTGGAGGCAGTTTGTAGGCTACAGCTCACGGAAAGGAGAGCCCAGAGCCTAGTGGACACAGCTAAGAAGAGAGAAATCAAAGTATGACTAGAATTTGGGGGCACAGTATTAGAGAGGAGGGAGCTGTACAGCATCAGAGATGAGAGAGAGAGAGCTCTGGAGATCTGCAGATGAGTATCCGTGAATCTAGTTGAGTACTTACCTGCACAGACATGAGAGGAAATCCACCAAGGCTGGGGGGAAATCGCCAGAAAGCAGGAGATTGAAAATTCCTCATTCAAAGCTTAGAATAGTTTGTGTTCCCACCAGTCAGAATGGAAAGATACTAACTAGAATCCTCAGAAGGGCATTGCCTCAGTATAGGAGTTAAATTATCCCCAGACTGAATGTTTCTCTGAAGTGGCAATAAATAAAGCTTAAAATCAGTTTCAGCAGGATCAAATGGATTTCAAGTAACTTAATTGGGTGCCAGAAGAAACTCCAACACTATTTAAAGACATTTAAAAAAAAATCTGTCCCAAACAGTTTAAAACTCAAAGTAAAGCAGAATTATAGGATTTGTGATCAGGAAAATAATTAATTAATAGAGACAGAAAAACCCAAAGGTGATAAAATTAGCAGACAAGGACATAAAGACAGGTCCTATAAAGAAACTCTGCATGTTCAAAGATGATAAACGAGGCATAAACATAATGAAGAGATAAATGAAAGGTATAAAAAATACTCCAAGTTAAACTTTTAGAAATGTTTAAAATAAAAATACATTGGGAGGATTAACAAAAAATTAGACACTAAAGAAGAAATGATCACGATGCCTGAAGACACAGTAGAAAGCTGTCCAAAAATGAAGCACTAGAGGAAAATAAACAAAGAATATGCAATCTGTGGAGCTATATTAAGCAGTTAATATGCCTATGATTAAAATATATATTTAAAGAAATAGTGCTCAAAACTATTCTTACCTTGATGTAAACTATAAATGCAGAGATCCTAGAAGCTCAATGAACCCCAAGCAAAAAATAAATAAATAAAATAATACCCAATCACATCATGGTCAAATTACTAAAAACATCAATAAAAAGAAAATCTTAAAATCATCCAGACCAAAAAATAGAAACACATTATGTAAAGAGGTACAAAGAGAAGAATAAAAGCAAACTTCTCATCAGCCACTATGCAAGCTAGAAGACAAATAAACATCTTTAAGGACTGAAAGAAATAAACCATCAACCTTATCTTTCATATCTTTCAGAAATGAAGATAAAATCGAGAATTTTTTAGATAGTCAAAACTAAAAGAATTCATTACCAGCAGATATTCATTACAAGAAACGTTATAGAATGTTCTTTAAGCAGAGAGAAAATGATACCAGATGCTAATTCCGACCATCAAAAAAGAATGAAGAGCATAGATTTGTGGATAAATGCATAAGATTTTTTTCAATTTTAAAATTCCTTTAAAATAATTATTTAATTAGAAATAATAATAAATTTCTCAGTTTATAACATATGTATTATAAAATGCATGACAAAAAACAATAAAAAGCAATGGAAAGGTGAAAATGGATATACACTGTTGGAAGATTCTCTGACCATACATGAAATGATATAATGTTTTTTAAAGGCAGACTCCGGTAATGTAAAGATGTATTTTTTAAGCCCTAGAGCAACCACTAAACTTAAATAAATAAATAAATAGATAGATAGATAGATAGATAGATAGATAAAGCGAAGGGTTTGGGCCTGGAAGTCATAAGCATAGTTAGAAAGAAACCATAAAAATGTATTCAATAAAAAAAAAATAGCAAGAAAAGATAGACAAATAGAAAGAAATAGCAAGATAGATCTAAATCTAGACATACTGATAGCTACATTAAAATTAATAATTGTATTAAACAATCTAATTGTAAAGCAGAGATTATTATATTGGATAAAAAAGCAAAACCAACTAAATATTGTTACAAAAACCCATCTCAAGTATACATAAAAGAAGGTGAAGAGATTAGCCAAAGCCCATGGACACAGGCAACGCTGTGGTGAAGGCTAGGGGTTATGGGGGGCTGGGAGCTGGGTGGAGGTGGGCAAAGGGATGGGGGCGGGGAATGGGGGACATTTGTAATAGTGTCAACAATTTAAAAAAAGTAAAAAAATGGGAAAAGATACCATGAAAATAGTAAATATAAGCAAGTTTGATTAACTGTATTTCCTACTCTCAACCAAAGTAGAATTTGAGAAAAGAAAAAAGTGATTAAGAGGAATATTTTATAGTAATAAAAGTATCTATTTATTATTGATATAATAATCCTAAATCTGTATGCATGTGAAAGCAGAGTTTCAACATACATGCACTGATATGAGAAATTCACAGTTTGTGATGGAGACTCCAACACTCTTACTCAATAATTAGTACAATAGAAAATTAGAATATAAAAACTTAAACAATGTCATCAACTAACTTTACCTAATTATTGGACACTCTACCTAACAACATCAGAGTGAACTTGTTTTAAACTGTACATGAAATATTCCCCCAAGGTAAGCTATATTCTAAGATATAAATCTCTATACATTGTTTAAATCTATAAAAATTAAAATCTTACAGATTAAAAAAAATATTTTCTTTGACCCTTCAATGGAATTAAGTTAGAAATCTAAAAAAAATATATTGAGAAGATATTCAAATAGTAAAAATTAAATAACACATAATTAAATAACCTCTGGGCCAAAAAAAATGTCTTAAGAAATTATTTGAAAATGCTCTGAATTCAGTTAAAATTAAAACACAACATAAAATCAGTAGGATACTTAGGAGTAAAATTTATTACTTTAAATGCTTATATTAGAAACCAAGAATGATCTTAAACCAGTGATTTAAGGTGGTTTAAGAATTTTGAAAACAAAAACAAAAAGCAAATAATATAAGGTAAGCAGAAAGAATAAAGATAAAAAATATTTTATCAAACAAATAGAAACCAAAAACAATAGAGAAAATTGGTGTAACCAAAATTTTTGTAAATAAAGTTGATAAACTTCTAGTAAGACTGATCAGGAGAAAAAAAGAAAGGATCCAAACTATCAATATAAAAAATGAAATGAGAACATCACTATAGATCTTGATGAATTAAAAGGAAAACACAGAAAAACTGTGAACAGCTTTATGCCAATACATTTGACTTCTGAGATGAAATTAAAAATTTCCTGAAAGTCACAAATTTCCAAAGCTCATTTAAGATGAAACAGTATATCTATTAAAGAAATTGCATTTGAATAACCTTTCTACAAAGAAAACAGTAGGCCCAAGATGGAATCAGTGGTGATAATGAATTCTATCAAACATCTAAGAAAGAAGATACAAATTCTATACAAACATTTATAGAAAATAAAAGCTTTACATTGATACAAATCAAAGAGATTAGAAAACTATAAACATTCCTAACAAAAATGGCAGTGAATCAAATCCCCCAATATATAGAAATTAATACATTGTGACCAACTAGAGTTTACCCCAGAAATTCAAGTTTGGTTTAATTTTCAATACCAATTAATAAACTTTCCATATTAGCAAACCAAAACAACAACAACCTTGGTAATAATATCAATAGATGGAAAAAATATTTGACAAAATTTACCATCCATTTTCAGGAAACAAGAGATAGAAGGGATTTGTCACACCTGATAAAAAGACATTTTCAAAAACCTTTTCTTCCTAAATTTTGGAACAAAGCAAAAGATGTCTGTTCTCACAACTTCTAATCAACGTGTTTGAGGCCCTAGCTAGTACAATAAATAATATAAAAATAAGGGGACAGGATTAGAAAAAATAAATACTTCTCTAACTTCATGTAGCTGGAAGGTGGGAGAGTCAAGTATCATCTCTCGTCTGCTCTGGTAGCATTGGGTTCTTCATCTGAATTCTACCCCCTTCTCCAATAAAACAATGGAAAGCATATTTTATTCTATTCTTGTTGGAAGATTTATTTCATAGTTGTAATTCAAGATGAAAACAGCTTTACCCGTTGGGAAAAGTCATGGATGCCATCTTACGCTCTGCATACACTATTAAAGATCCCCCTCTGATTAAGCAGCTCTCTTTATACCCACTATCCTGGACATTAGGGTTTGGGAGAAAGCTCTAAAAGTTCATGTAACAAAAATACATCCAATAAAACAAGCAAAACCCATCCAATAAAATAAGCAATGTAAAAGGAAAATAAAAAATGCCTCTGTAGAAATATTTGGCTTTCAATCTCCAAACAAGAGCTTGAAATTTAAAACATCTAAGCAATTAGCCTGAAGTTGCAAATTAAGTTAAAAAATAAAATGGGAGGGAGAAGGAGATGGTAGGCCTTCAAAGAAATCCTGTAACCCCATTTGCATTCTGACCACAAAACCTCTAACCCCCTGTTAACCACAGATATTCCCCTGCTTGCTATTAGACCATCTGTGCCAGTCTTCCGTGGCTTCCTTAAAGGCCTGCTGGGATTTCCTTTGAGGACAACATAATGCTTTCTGAGACCGAGCTGAATTGTTGGAGACAAGGTGGGAGTTCCTCAAACAAACAAAGGGAAGAGTTGGAAGCACTCTCACTAGGTCACAAAGCAAAGCTCTCCAGAAAATCAGTCTTTATCTCTACCCGCTCTTTGGAGGTTGGAAGAATGCTTAGGGCTTCTTGAGAGAGATTATGTGGGTGGTGGCTCCGTGGCGGCAGAGCTGCCTGTCAGCATGTTGACTCAAGGGAAGCACACAAGCTTTCCCAGGGCAGAGAAAAGAGAATGGAGGCTGCTGGTGCCAAGGTGACACTGGCATCAGGTGCTTGGGATGTTTTCTACCCTTTGATGGGGCAAGACACTAGCTTCTTCAGAAGGTGAAGTGAATAGGGGTCTACATGGCTTTATTTTCATTGAACAAAGAATCATCCTGATTCTTGTTTCTCTCCATGGTGAAGGCCAAAGGCACGGGAGAAATGTGGGCAGTCACTTAACAAGTAAAGATGGCTGATTTTATCCGTTAATTTGCAAATATTTACTAAATGTCCTAATGTGCAACAAGCATACTACAATAGGCTTCATTGAGAAGGACAGAAAGAATAGCCATTAGTAATAGCCAAATTTTATTGTATGTTTACAATGTATGAGGCACTGTGGTAATGATTTTATGGGTCTTATCTTTTTTAATCTCAACACTATCTTATGTTAGCATTTGCATTTTCCAGATGATGAAATAGAGACTTGAAAGCATAGCAGCTTGCTTGCTGACTAAAGATACTAAGTGACAAAGCCAGATTCAAAACTCGTTTTGCTTAATTCCAGTGTCTGTCTAAACATTATTCTAGAAGGGACAAAGCTGTTCCTCATAGCAAAGCAATGTGTTTTTTCCTCTAGTTAGCTTCACCGCAGATTGCCAGCCAATCAGAATTAGCCATGAGCCTCAGAACCTGACCTGACAGAAATTTGAAACTCTTACTATTTCCATATCTCCTGTTTCTGCCAAGTTTTGAAGAGCTCCTCAATTTAAGGGGAATACCACTGGCAGGGGCCCTCCTTCCCCCATTCTACTCCATTCAGTGATTTTATGTTCAACAGCATGCTCTCCTTTCAGTTCACAGAAGCAGAGCCACGGGAAGGTCCATGGATAATATTTATGCAGATAAGTGAATCACCATCCAGAGTGAGAAGGTCAATTTTAGAATTCAGAATCTGAAATGCATTAGCTCTAATCAAGGTTGCTGATGTATATTTCTGCCTGTTAACAGGTTTATCAAAGATGTGCTAGGCTCATTTTGGAACCAGTGAATCATACATACATATACATTTAGAAATGAGTTATACTGACCCAACTGTTATATTATTTTATTCATTCATTAGTTATAAAGCTCCTATTATGTCTTAAGCACAGTGGTAAGACCTAAAGATTAAAATAAGAAAGATATTGTTTCTGTCCTCAGAGAGGTCATTTATCATTTTTATTTAATAATATTTTTTGCCCTGGCCGGTTGCTCAGTGGTTAGAGCATTGGCCCACAGACCAAAAGGTCAAGGGTTTAATTCCCAGTCAAGGGCATGTACCTCATTTGCAGGTTCAATTTCCCTCACATCGATGTTTCTCTCTCTCACTCTTTCTCTCTCTCTTCTTCCTCCCTCCCTTCTACTCTCTCTAAAAATCAATGGAAAAAGTACCCTCAGGTGAGGATTAAAAATAATAATAATAATAATACTTTTCCATGAAAATGACTGCTTTTTCTTCCTATCTTTTTAATACAGTTTGCAACACATTTTCAGCTTAACTTGGAATTTGCATTTTCTGCAATACATCAGACTAGATAATCAGATATCCTGAACAACATGTCTGTTTCTGTTTTAATGAAAACAGCTTAAATATTGTGTGTGTGTGTGTGTGTGTGTGTGTGTGTGTGTGTGTGTTTAGAATATTCTAAGTGCATTCCTAAGCTGGCAAGAAAGTGTGTAATAGGCCAAAGCAAAAAACAAGTTTATTTGGGGAGGTGAAAGGCAAGCAAGTGCAAAATCCAGCCTTGTCCCTGAGGGAATCTGTTAAACACTGGTGAACTTGAACATGTTTTAAGACTGTACAAGGCACAGAAGAAAGAAGAGAATACTAGGGCACACCTAAAGTAGAAAGTCAAATTGTAGACTCCCGTGTAAAGCTGAGACCTCACTGGGATACAATTTCTTCTTAGAAGTAGACAACAAGGAAGCAACTCTTTTCACTTTGGCACTGAGTGTAGAGGGAAAAAAAATCTCTCTTAATAATTTGGAACTATAAACCAGCTCTCACACAGGTTTTTGGCCCAATTTAAAATGTTCTGGGTGGTCCAAAAAATTCAAATAGAAATTTTGATATAAAATGGCCCTGGATTTTAGTGCCTGCCTCCAGGTGATAGAAAAAAGCAAAATAAAATCCTTTCCAAAGGAATTCTACTTCAACATGACCTGAAAGAAAATTCTCTCAGATAATGATCCAAAGGGATATGAGCTGAAAGTAAAAAAATTGCAAACACACAGATAAACAAATAACCATAAGTAAGAACCAAAGTAATAACATTGCAGAATCACAGACAAAATTTCAGGTATTGGAATTATCATATGCTGGATATAAAATAAGAATGTTTAATATGCTTTAAGGAGTGAGGTCAAAAAATATAAGCAAGAAACTATAAAAAAAGTCTGAAAAACTAATTTAAAAATGAAAAGTGGCAATAAAGTAAATGAAATTAAACAACTAATGAGTTAAATAGTAGATTAGAAATAGGTGAAGAGAGACTTAGTAAAAGGAAGATAGGTTCAAAGAAATTATCCAGAATGTTTCTGAAAGAAACATATTAAAGATACAAGAGATTAATAAGATTAGAATAAGAAAGTCCAACATAACATAATCTAATAAGAATTACAGAAGGAAATATTAGTAAGAATGAGAAAAAAGCAATATTTAAAGAGATAATAATGGAAATTTTCCAGAAAGACATCAACTCAGATACAAGCAGGATAAAAATAAATCCACACCTAAACATATCATAATCTATACTAATAAAAGCCTAGGTGGTCCTCATGCCCTCGCGTGTGATGTCACCACAAGATGGCCACCACAAAGATGGCCACCACAAGATGGCCACATGCACAGCGGAGGTGGGGCCCAGCAGCCGCTCTGCACAGTGAGGCCTGGGGTTCTCGTGGCTCCGCGCGGTGCAGAGGAGGTGGGTCCTGACGGAGGAGGCATGTCACAGCAGGGGAAGATTTGCCTGATCAGGCCCAGTGAGTGATCAGGCCGGCAGGGGAGGGCAGTTAGGTATCAATCAGGCCAGCAGGGGAGCAGTTAGGGGGCAATCAGGCAGGCAGGCAGGCGAGCGGTTAGGAGCCAGCGGTCCCGGATTGTGAGAGGGATTCCAGATTGGAGAGGGTGCAGGCGGGGCTGAGGGACACCCTCTCCCCTGTGCACAAATTTCGTGCACCAGGCCTCTAGTCCTATATAATAAAAGCCTAATATGCTAAGTGTCGGTCATCCAGTCGTCTGTTTATCCAATCAAAGCATAATATGCTAATGATATGCTAAGGCCATTCAACCACTTGCTATGATGTGCACTGACCACCAGGGGGGCAGACGCTCCAACTGGTAGGTTAGCTTGCTGCTGGGGTCTGGCTGATCAGGACTGAACGAGACGGGCCATACACACCCTGAAGCTCTCCCGCGGTCCCTCCCCAGCAGGCCAACCTCCCGCATCCCTCCCCAGTCCCAATCATGCACCGGTGGGGTCACTTGGCCTGGCCTGCGACCTCTCGCAACCCAGGCTGAGGGACACCCCCCTCCCTCTGAGTGCACAAATTTCATTCCCTGGGCCTCTAGTGAAACTCTAAAACACCAGAGACAAAGAGAAGGATTAAAAAACAGCCAGTAAGAAAAGTTTAACTTGGGTTTGGTATGGGATATCAAAACAAAACGATAGCCAACATTCTCAAAAGAAAAAGTTATTGCCATTTTAGTGGATTTTAGTAATAGTTTTGAATAAAAGAGTAAATTGTAAGCCACAGATCTAAGATGAAAGCCTTCTTATTCCAAAATCTGTATATCAACGTTAGATATACAAACAAAAGAAATCCAGCCTTAATGAAACTCCAGATCCTGGTATTTGATATATTACTCACTTGGAAAATGAATAGGATGTAAAGTTCATCTCTGAAATTTTGATCATGCCTATGTTGCTTTAATAGATCCATAGCTATCCTCTCAGACTTTAAACTCTGCAAAATTCTACCAGAATACTTTCCCCTATCACTTTTGACTTACTCCATCACTGATTAGAAACTCTGAAAGATTAAGTACTTCCTAGAACATCCCACCAAAACACAGAGCTGTGGAGCAGGAGTACTGGCCAGTGGCTGTGCTCTATCTAGACCTGACCAAACAAGGGGTTATGTTTCTATATATGTGACCTGGAAATGTTCCTATGTGTTTATTCCTTAGTGTTCTCATCTATAAACTGGAAATAATAACATCGATGATGTGTGGCAAGGATTAAAAGATATAGACCAAGTGCTTTGCACAGAACTGACTCAGAATAGTCACTGCAGTTGGGTGCTACTATTACATAATCATTCTCTTCTTCATTTTTATCATCATCTTCTCTCTCCTTTCTCTCATGTCTTGCTGGCTTCTGCTTCAAGGCCAATGATTTGCAAAGTGAGGTCCCCACAGCATCAGCATCACCGAGGAATATTTTAGAAATACAAATTCTTGGGCCTCACCCAGACCTACTGAATTGGAAACTCTGGAGGCCAAGGACCAGCAATCTGTATTTTAGCAAGCCCTCCAGGTGATTCTGTTGCATTTGAGGACACTGCTCTAAGCCCTTATACATGTTGCTCAATGCTGTTCTCAATGCATATAGGCTTTTGCAAATATGTGAAGCAGCTTTGGTTGTCACAATGCTTGATGATTCCCTACTAGCAATTAGTGGGACAGGGATGCTAAATGTTCCAAAATATTCACTTCCTAAACCTTCTCTCCCCTTGCACCTATTGAAATCCTGCACAATTCCTCAGGACTGGCTCCTCCACACTTTGTTGTCTTTGTCCATTTTAGCCCAGGCCATGATCTTTCTTAAGACATGACTATATACATTATGTATACTTAATATTATTTCATGTAAAATATCCTCTGTAGGGAGGAAGCATGAGCTTAGTAGTTAAAACCCTAGAGTAGGGAGCCAGAATGTCTGGGTACAAATCTTAGCTCTATGACTCCCTTAACTTACTACCCTGGATTTTGTTACTTATTGTCTCAGCCTCAATTTCCTCATCTATAAAATGGGGATAGTGATAATACATACATCAAAGTGTTGAGAATTACATCTTTAGAACAGTGCTTGGCACAAAGGAAGTACCTTCAGTGACCCTACTGCATCTCCTCCTCCTGTTCCAGTGACAGTTGAGGTCAAGGACTTGGGAATTTAGGATCTCAGCCATCTATTTCAATTTCTTTCTACTTGAGAGATACAAATGAGGACAAAATTATATTTCCAGAGCCTCTGCGAGTCTTTTTATTTGAGTCGTGTTCTTCCTAATGGTTTTGCTTTAAAAGATCCTTGTTTCCTGCCAATTTCTGATGGCTATCCTCCATCACCTGCCTTTTGTTTCCCAGAATCCCACAGGCCATTAGCCTAAATATGCATCACTGGCAGGGGCCCTACCTTTGGCGGCACTGAGCACAGCATGGGCTGATGAAATGCTCCTTAGAGCCCGCCAATTCCAACACAGAGTGCACCCGAAGCTGGGGTTGATGACATCTCAGCCCGAGGTGGGAGGAGCACACAGGCTCTGGGTGGTTACAGACTACATAAGAGGACGCGGTGATGCATGAATGTGGAAAAAGAGCACCCCAGGAGCAGGCACTGGTTTTGTGAGGAAGCCTGAGAGTAAAGAAGGTGAGTTAGGCTGTATTTTGTATGTGCTGTCCTACAAGCAAAGACCCCAGTGGAAGAAAAATACTGGTCATACAGCTCTTTTCATTGGCATGAAGGAAAAGAATAAAACGTCTGTGTCTTTGTCCATTTGTCTAGGAGACTTCCTAAAATTGAACTCTTACTTCACTATGTAGTTATCTCGGGCAGCAAATGAATTCATAAAATAATTCAATAAATAAACATTCTGGGAAACATTTATGCTGATATCCAACATGTGTTAAACTCTGGTATCAAATGAGAAAATTCTAACTATAGCTATCTGCCTGTTAATGCTTTAGTTAGAAGGAAGAAGAAGAAGAGGAAGGGAGAAAGGATTGCAATGTTATCTCAGCCAAGACCTACCGTGGCAGAGCTGTCAGGCCCCCGGGCCAATCCTTAGTTTGGCCAGTGTGTGGCTTCCATGTGATCAATTTAACCAGGAGAGCTCTGATTAATGAAGCACATAAGAGATGGACAAAACCAGACTATTTCTTTATTAGTTTAAGCTGAGAAATAAAAATTCTAAAGAGACTGATAACCACAGGAGCTGATGGTATCATTTTCTACCCAATTGCAAAAAAAAAAAAAAAAAAAAAAAAAAAGGACAAAAGTCTTGAATATATTCTTTCACAAAAAAAAAAATCCAAATGTCAATTACTGAATGAAAACAGGCTTAATCTTATTAATCACCTGGGAAATACAAACAAAAACTACAATAAATAAGACTCCATATCCACCAGAATGGCTAAAATTAATCATTGACAATGATAGATCAAGTAGACTCACAAATACTGCTCTTGGTAAAAAGGGAATTAAGACTGCAGATGGACTTAATGTTGCAGATGGGATTAAGGTTGCAGATAGAATTAAGGTTGCTAATCAGCTGACTGAAATTAGGAGGCGAGGCGATCCTGGATTATCCAGGTGGACCCAATGCAATCACAAGGCCCATAAAAGGGGAGGAGGGAGGGAGAAGAGAACCAGATAGGATCCAGCCCAACATTTCGGGCTTTGAAGTTGAAGAAAAAGGGTTGTGAACTAAAGAATGTGGTCAGCTTCTGAAAGGTGGAAAAGTCAAGGAAACAGATTTCCCCTTATAGCCTTCAGAAGGAGCACAGGCTGACAATGAGAACTACTTGGGATTTCTGACATTCAGAACTGTTAGATAATATATTTGTGTTATTTTAAATAATTAAATTGTGTGATTTGTTATAGCAGCAATAGGAACTCATACACTATCTATAATAATAAAAGTGTAATATGCTAACTAGACCGAACAGCCGAACGACCTTCTGGACATCATTTCAGATGTCCTTCTGGACAAAGCCATGGTGGCAGGAGCCAAGGCAGAGGCAGTTAGGGGTGATCAGGCAGGCACACAAGCAGTTAGGGGCAATCAGGCAGGTAGGTGAGTGGTTAGGGGTGATCAGGCAGGCAGGCCAGTGGTTAGGGGTGATCAGGCAGGTAGGCCAGTGGTTAGGGGTGATCAGGCAGGCAGGCCAGTGGTTAGGGGCGATCAGGCAGGCAGGCCAGTGGTTAGGAGCCAGCAGTCCAAGATTGTGAGAGAGTGCAGGCCAGGCTGAGGGTCCTCTCCCCCCCCCCCCACACGAATTTTGTGCACTGGGCCTCTAGTCTATATATATAAAAGCCTAATAAGCTAAGTGTCCGACTGTTAGTTTGACCATTCGACCTAACCAGGGGGCAGATACTCCAACCAGTAGGTTAGCTTGCTGCTGGGGTCCAGCCGATCAGGACTGGGCGAGAGGGGCTGGACATGCCCTGGAGCCCTCCCGCAGCCCCTCCTGGCCCCAATCGTGCACTGGTGGAGTCCCTCGGCCTGGCCTGCAGGGATCGGGCTGAAACTGGCTCTCTGACATCCCCTGAGAGGTCCCGGATTGCAAGAAGGTGCAGGCCAGGATGAGGGATGCCACAGGAGCACGAATCCGTGCACCAGGCCTCTAGTGTTGAAGAAATGCCATGGATCACACCAACCACCAATAATCCTATATAATAACACCCTAACATGCAAATTAGCCAAATGGCAGAACGATGGGTCGCTATGATGCACACTGACCACCAGGGGACAGACGATCAACGCAGGAGCTGCCCCTCGGTGGTCAGTGCACTCCCACGCTGCTCCTTAGTGCTGCCACAGAGGCAGGAGAGGCTCCCGCCACTGCCGCTGCACTCACCAGCTTTTGCTGCAGGTGGGCGGTAAGGAACAAGGGGTCCTGGACTGCACTGGACTGCAAGAGGGTGCAGGCCAAGCTGAGGGGGCCCCCCCCCCAAATTTCGTGCACCAGGCCTCTAGTTTAATTTATATTTGGCTTTTGAGTATAATTACAGGGAACATACATGCATCCAAACCTCCTGCTACACACACACACACACACACACACACACACACACACACACACACACACACACACACCTGGGCAGCAAGAGACTTGTTGCAGTTACCTGAATGGCTGCACAGGTATTGTCTGCATTGCCTGATGTTAGAATTGAATTGTGCAAATAGAGAGAGAAAAGCTTGTTTATTCTCCGGAAAGGAGGATATCTGCGGGGGCGGGGGGAGGGGGGGAAGTGGCCCTTTTGCTGACAAAGTCAGTAATCTGCAGATTTGCAAAATGGGATATAAAATACACACAGGTGCAAATAGATGTCTGTAAATATAAAAGTGAAACAAGTAATTAGAGGTTTCTTGGAGGGAGCCAATTAATTAACTCCATGTCTGGGAATATTGGAAGCCAGTCTGTGATCCAGGTTGAAGAGCTAGACCATGCACTGAGTAGCAGCAACCAAGGAGTATCTTAGGGAAGCAAAAATACCCACCACCTTCATCAGCCCCATTCCAATCACCCTAAATAAATATCAAACCCCAAAACATGATTACTATGTAAACACAGCTTCAAGCTACTGCCAAATAAAAAAACTTTCTACATAAAAACAGTGTGTTTGTCCTCCAAAAGCAGCTTCAGAGTAGTCCCCTACCCGCCCCATCCCCATGTGATCACAGACCCAAGCCCTTCCTTTTTGGAAATTCTGGCGATGCCATAGCATGCATATTATCAAGGGTGCTTATCTTGCTTTTGAATAAGCACAAAGGACAAGAATGAAAGACGTGGCCTATCTAAGCAACAAGGAGATGCCAAGAAGTTGGAAATAGAATTAACAAGATTAGCTTCAACGTACAATGGCTCAAAGCTGACTTATAGAAGGTTGCCTTAAAAAGAAAGATTTAGGCCAGCAAGCCCTGGTTATAAGTAGATTTAGAGTATTAGCACATTTAAAGAAGCAATGCATCATTTAGAAAGAGTCTATCCATCCAGAAAGAAAAGTATCAAAATTGACAAAGAAGCAAATGCTGACTGGGCTCACAAAACCACTGTTCAGGAAGGATGGTCTTGAGGTCTGTGTGCCAGGTTCACATCCGTGCGATGGAGATGGCTGTGTCTGTCTATCATGTTCTGATCAAACTAAATAAACCCAGCTAATTCTCTGGTTCTAACTATCTGTTTACCAAGTAATCTTTTTTTTAAATATATTTTTATTGGTTTCAGAGAGGAAAAGAGAGGAAGAGAGAGAGAGAAACATCAGTGATGAGAGAGAATCATTGATCGGCTGCCTCCTGCACACCCCCTATTCAGAATGGAGCCCACAACCCAGGCATGTGCCCTTGACTCTGGGACTCCTCAACCCATAGGCCAATGCTCTATCCACTGAGCCAAACCGGCTAGGACACCAAGTAATCTTTTGATCACTGTCCCAGTCCATTGGAACTGCTAAAACAAAATACCACAGACCGGTAGCTTATAAGCAACAATTTATTTCTTGCCAATCTGGATGCTAGGAGATCCAAGATCAAGGCCCCAGGATAGTCACATTCATCACATTCTGGTCAAGGCCCTCTTCCTGATTCACAGCCAGTGCCTTCTCACTGTGCCCTCACATGGTGGAAAGGACAAGGGATTTCTTATGGGATCTCTTTTATAAGGGCACTAATCCCTTTCATGAGTGCTCCATCCTTATGACCTAAGCACCTCCCACATTACCACCTTTTAATATCATCATTTGGGAGTTACAATTGCAACATCTGAATTTGGGAGGAAACAAACATTCAGACCACAGCAATTATAATGTGACTATAGGAAGAAAATGCACAAATCTACAATCAAGAGAACTTAATCTGCTAAAAATGGTTATGTTCTCATCACAAATTCATACATTATTTTTCTAGATTAATTTGAACTATGCACCAACTTTTTACCTGATTAACATTTACCACATAAGAACCCTTAGCTCTTTATCTTAAAGGGAAGGATTTTGCCAACTCTCAGCTGGGTGAGAGTGGTCAGAATTCCCACCAGAGCATTAGTCTTGCCCACAGGAGGGTTGGAATTCTTTCAAAGACTTCTCAGATTGTCTGGGAAAGTGTTCATGCGCCATTAGGACTATCTTGTTTTGAACTAGCTACAACGTGCCACTAAAGACCTTTTCTCTGGCAAAGAGCATATCTGTAGGAAAAAAGTAGTCCTTTTGCTGACAAAGTTAATAATCTTCAGATCTGCAAAACTAAGGCATGAAATACACTCATAGAAGACCCCCAAGCCTGCTCTTCCAAAACATCTCATTCTTCCCTCTGCTGAGACATATGCACAACCACGTAAACACCAAGGAAAGAGTGACTTATTCATGAATAGAAAATTAAAACATAAAAAAGAATTGGCTAGAAATTAAAGAGGACACCCAGAGGGGCTAGTCTCAGGAAGAAACACAGAGGCCAAGTCACGTGAGCCCTTGATGCTATTCCAGTTCAATCACATGCGTGACCTCTGTGGTCTGGAGGAACCACTGGAGTCAGCTAGCTTGGCTCAAATTTGATGTGTTTTACTGGCTAATATAAACACTAGTACCTGGGATTCTAACTTTTCATGAAATAATTTTTATTAGAATGCTATTTAAATATGCAATAACATAAATCTGGGTAGAAATTCCTCATGCTCACACAACTATAAATGCACAGAAAACAGTAAAATTCAAATTAACTCTATTTCTTCAATGTGACACATGATGTTCCTTTGCTGAAATAAAACCACTCCTTACACTGTGACTATGTACTTACTTAGTCCTGAATGCCAGAGCACGAATCTTGTAGGTTTGGCAGCCGGAGCTACTCTGCACTAGGAGAGAACTTTATGTTCCCGGCACAGTTCCTTATTTAAGCTACTAGGAGACTTTTGTTCACAGCCGGCATCTTGATGCCATTGGCCTTCACTAATATATTAACTTTTTTTTTTCACTGTTCTTTTCCTTTCTACTCGAGGCCAGTAACATTATAAAAGCCCAACCCCAGCACAGAAGTATGTGTCAGTACTCAGGTAGTCCTTGACGGCTTAAAATGTGTTTATATTCTTGTGTTTAAATTATTGTCAAATGAAGCACACATTTTGTTTTGATCACCGTGGAGAACTTACACATGCTAGTTTGCAAAACTGGTGGAGTCTAGTCCCTTGACGGAACACTATGTCCTGGGTTCACGCCCTCCTTTCAATGTGCGGGAGATACGTCAGACATAAAATCAATGTTTCCTTTCTGCTCTCAGCTCACAAAATTGTTGGGGAAAACTCATGCCCTTTACTTTGATTTTGCACTCTGCATCTCTGAGCTTCTGTTTTTAAGTAAGGTTATGTAAAGTGTGTGTGGGGGGGAAAGGGGGAGATATGCCTGTAGCCAAACTCATCTTCTCAAGGAAAGATAAAAGCTGGTAACAAAGTGAGATTTTAGTCTCAGTGCCTACTTCTTTTAAGATTTTAAAAGAACAATAGCCTTTCTTTAAACAGTGAACAGTGGGAATGACTAGAAAAGCTTCCAAATGTTTTTGCTTTATTTTTTCTGCTCACGCTACTAGAGCAGAAGACTTACATCTGCCTTTGCCTTCTACTCCATTTTCCCCTTCCCTTGGGAGGTGAAATAAACTTTTAGGATGAAAGAAAAAATTTTAATTTTACAAATTTGAAACACTGGTTATGAGATCTCTGTCCTATCCACATCAGTTCTGCATGTAAACAAATAATTTGGAAGTAAAGCTGGGATCTGGACAACGCTCCCAAAAGCCAATGAACCCTGTCCTCCAAATGCCCACTGACTTAAAATGCCACCTGACTACATATAAATTTCCATAAAAATGAAGGACCATTGCTGCACCTCATGCTGCCACATTGATCCACCAGTCTATTCCCAGGAGTGCCAAACTATTTTAAATACTATAAACAGATAATGAACTTCTACACCTGACCTCCTTGTTTTCTTATTTTTCTTTCATAATTTTATTTTATTACTTTTGTCTTTTCTGTCTGCATTTTTGGAGATTTCATCATCTTCATCTTTCAGATCTGCAGCTTGACCTTCAAGCCTTCTTTGAAAAAAATTTAGAAATCGTGATTTTTTTTTTTTAATGTAAGAATGATTTCTTTTTCCTCCTTCATTGAAGCATGTTTTTATTTTAAGGCTGAAATATTCTCCTAAATGTTTTTTGTTTTGTTTTGCTTTTTTAGTCCTCACCTGAGGACTTTATTTTTTTTAATTGATCTTTTTTAGATAGATAAAAAATAAAAAACATTGATCGGTTGCCTCCTACCCACAACCTGGGCATGGGCTGTGACTGAGAATTGAACCCGAGACCTTTTGGTGTACTAGACACACTCCAAACAACTGAGCCACACCAGCCAGGGCTCTTCTAAATGTTTTTAACAATAACATATTGAATGTTCTAAAATTTTTTTCTTTTGTTTGTTTCTTGAGTCAACAGTTCCAATTTTCCCCTCCAACTCTAGGTTCATTTTTGCTGCTGCTTTTCCTAAAATATCTAGATATTCTTTGTTGTCTCCATTAAAAAGAGATCCCATTTTCTGTCTCTCCTCCAAAAATGCTTTTAAATTTTTATACTCATAGCTCTTTTTTCCCCCAGCATTTTTACAGATGTGCTAATTTTGAAGTACCTCTTCTCCAATTTCATCAAGAATTTGGGTAGGAGATATAGTTCACTATCCTATATAATTTAGTAAATTTTTAAAACAAAAACTCAGGGCATTGCTTTAAATAATGTTGGCATAAATGTGGAGATTTCATATTTCATCCAACAGTATATTTTCATCCAAATGCCTACTGACCTTTATTATACACTAAACTTATTTATAAATGCATGTTCCTTTCTGAAATTCATGTCATCTCATTGATCTACCAATGTATTCTTATGTCAGCGATACAGTTTTTAATTACTGCTTTAATTATTCGCTATACCTGCAAGATATGTTCCTATATCTATGCCACAAGCTTAAATAGATTTAAAAAATGTTTGTGCACAATGAATACTTTTCACAATCATGCAAAAAGAATGCAAATCAGAAGACAAAGACCGAAGAAAAATAGAGAAATGAAAATGTTTATATTAATGAGGCAGTCTTATGAACAAATTATTTCTTTTAAAATCGATGGTAGTATCATTGTATTTACAGTTGTAAAAATATTTTTTATTTATTTAATTTGTTAAATGCGATTTAAAAAGCATACAGGGTTAAAGAATAATTAAAGATTCCTTTCTATGATGTATAGTGATTTATCTTAAGAGTTTTGCTTCTTCTTTTGTCCTTCCTCTAACTAAGGCCTAATAACATGTAAAATGGCCAAAAGGAGGAATTAGAGAGCAAAGGCAAGAGTAGTTGCAAGCAAAGAAACAGCTGGAAGAAAAGTATCATAAAAGCAAACTAAAGAAAGGAATGGGGAGAAAGTGCAAAGAAAACAGGTCTTTTCTGATCCAAGAAGGAAGGGTCATAAAAAAGAAAAAGAGGAAAAACTGCTCAAACATGAAGGCCGAGGAAGAGTTGGGAAGGAGGAGGGAAAGATTAGTGAGGGAGATAAAGAATAAAGGGAAATGAATGTATTGAAAAAACAAACAGGACCCTCATCTGAAGAGGACAGGGAGGGAAGGATAACAGCTGAGGTTTCAGGAGTATGTTGGTCAGATATGAACGTAATTGTTTTATGTTTCCACGCAAATGGCTGCTGCAAATGTGAAACATGCCCAATTTCTAAACACGCAAGACAAAAAGAACTCACACCCCATGTGCAAGTGAAAAATAAACTGTCTTATTCCCAGACTCCTATTTCTTTTCCCTTGCTCATTTCCCGATGTCCTCACAAGTGTCAAACACAGAAATATTTATGGCGATTTAATTGAGTTAAGAAGACTCAAAGGGTGAGAAATTTTAGCTTGATCACCAAAGCCCAGGTCCCAGAAGACCAAGGTCTCAAACAGGCCAATGATTCACTGACCAGATCCAAAGCAAAAATAACTGTCTACAACTTGGAAATACAGCAAAAAGATCTTTCATGATCACAATAGAGCATTTTCTAACCAGCCTGCTGTGTCTCCTGATTTTCTGGGGCTGTTGTTTAGTTTGACTTAACATTTATTATTAATTAGGGTTCAGACACTGTGTAAAGTTAAGTTTTAGCTTCTAGAAGATAAGTTGTGAGGTATCTTTGTCCAGTGGAGATAAAAATAACAAATGTCCAGTAAAAAAAGATAAACTCAGAATTTACCATTTTATTGGCTTCCCAGGGCATTAACACTTTTGTTTATAACTTAACGGCCTTATTTAATCATTCTTTCACCTACTATATATACATCCTCAGAGTCTCCTTACCATCCTGCTGCTTCCCTCACTGATGAGGTAAGCAAATCTTTGACATGTGCTCCACATACTTTTGTATGTTTTCAAATGTTTAAAATGTATACTTGGACAATATGAACACCAATGATAATACATTTAGCTCTCTTTTACTATGTGCCAGACATTGTATTAAGTACTTTGTGAGTACTACCTCATTTAATCCTCATAACAACCCTGTGAGTTTGGGCAAACTGAGGCCTAGAGAACATAAGTCTTATTTTTCAAGGTCAGCCATGAGCAGATAAAATGTTTAGAACTCTGAACTGATGTCATAAGAATCCTGCCTTCTTGCAATTGTATTGTATGTTTCTGCTAAAAGGCAGTCATGGGCAGGGTTCTAGCAAGAGCAGGAGGTCCTAGAAAGATAGTGAAACTGGAAGTTGGACGCTAATGGTGGGAGGCAGTTGTTAGAGCAAAGAAAGCTGTTAGAGAGCTAATACATACTGATCTTGAAAAAAAAAAAAAGAAGGCAGTTACCGTTATCTCCATTTAACAGGTGAGAAGACTGGAATTCAGACAGAACAGGTTACCTTTCCCAAGTCACCCCATTAACAAGAAGCTGAGCAAGGGTGTGAAAGCCTATCACCAGACCCTAAGCCCAGGACACTTCTGAGGCTCCCCGTTTCTGAACAGATGGTCAGCAAGTTCAGCCTCATTTGTTCCACTTCTTAGTTCCAAACTGTGGTTACAGCTGTCATTATTGCCCCTTTGTCCTGGATCCATTCGGCTTTGAGATTTTTATCTTCCTGCTTTTGTCTTTGACATAATGATCAGGCAACATTTAATTTGGTCTCTGGTTCTCATTTATTTTCTGGCACTGATCCCAGAGACCAACTCAAAGGAATAACACACAGTCATAAGATATCAACAGTCTGATTTCTATCAGAGCTGTCTGACACTAGAGTTCATCATTCCTTTCCTAACCACCACCCCACCCCCACAGTACAACATATGGACACAACTTTTATAGATCTGCTACTCACTTGCCGGCAATACCAGTTTTACACCATAGAATTCGGTACAGTTAATGAATGGTAAGGATCAAGCAGATGGACTGCTCAAAACAGTTAAACACACAGCAAAAATTCTATCTGAAATCAATGGTTACCTGAACTTTTTACACAAGGAGTCATAGTTGTTTTTTCAAATGGGGAAAAACATTGAATTGGTCCCAACATCTGCATTATTGTTTGCCAGTTTCAGCTCCATAAGTACCACCTAATAGGAATCAACATAAGACTGTATTTAAGAATATCAAATGATGGCAATTAATCTGAGAACAAACAAGCCTAAAATTTTAGTTATCCTGAGCTACTTATATATGTTCTTTCCAAAAGCTCCTCCCAGTTTTGTTTAGGACCCTGATGATTCACTTTTCCTCTCTGGATATTAATACCCTCACCTACATCAGAATTTTGAGCTCATAGTTCTCCTCTAATTCTGATTCTCTGGCTTTCTGTATTACTTCTATGTTTATCTAAATTCCTGCCAATAATCCAAAGAAGATAACCATTTCCACTATGTCATCTGCTGCAGGTAGCATTGATAATTCATCATAATTCTCTTGAGTAGGAAAGATCACTGAAATAATACAGAAGGAGGGGGAGTGAGAAAGAATAGAGTGGGGAAAGATGGAGAAGCTAATATTTACAGAACATCTACTATATTATAAGCATCGTGCTAGAAACTTTTAGATAGGTGGCCTCGCATTTAATTGTCATAACAACTCCAAGCTGTTAATGTCTCAATGCTAAACAAACAGACAAAAAAAAAAAACTGAGGCTCAGTGAAAGTAAACAACTTATTTCATGTCACTCAACTAACAAGTAGTGGTGCCAACGTTCAAACACAAATTTATCTTGATGTCAAAGTTCATGTACTATTATCTTGCCCTTTAGTGTCTTCACATCTTATTAGTTACTTTAAAATGCTAATAAATATTTCCTTAGTAGTTAGTTAGCTTCATAAATCTAAAGGAAATTTGAATCAATATGATGGATTTTCATTGGGCACATACTATGAATTGTTCTGGGCACAGGATATACATTTTAATAAAAAAAGAGTTAATGTCCCTCTCATTAGACTTTATGGTCTAGTAGGAAAGACAAACTCTAAGTAAGAAATACTAGGTTGCGCCGAAACCGGTTTGGCTCAGTGGATAGAGCGTCGGCCTGCGGACTGGAAGGTCCCAGGTTCGATTCCGGTCAAGGGCATGTACATTGGTTGAGGGCACATCCCCTGGTGGGGGGTGTGCAGAAGGCAGCTGGTCGATGTCTCTCTCTCATCGATGTTTCTAGCTCTCTATCTCTCTCCCTTCCTCTCTGTGAAAAATCAATAAAATATATTTAAAAAAAAAAAAAAAAGAAATACTAGGTTGCATAAGAAGAAAGGAACTCAGAGCCCACAGAGTCAGAAGATCGAAACTAGTAAGAAAGTAATATTGGAACTAATAGCTGAAGAATGAGGAGTTAACAAAATAAATACGATATCATTTCAGGAATGGTGAGCAGCATCTGTAAAGATTTGGAGATAAGAGCATGATAGGTTCAAGCAACTCCCACATCAAGTTGCTACGAAGATTAGTTGTTGGGTACAGCAAGTTTTCACTGAAAAATTTGAATGTGTGTGTGTGTGTGTGTGTGTGCCCACACACCATACACATAGAAAAACAAAAACTGACTATAAAGATGATTCTTCTTCAAAGTACATTTATTTCAGTTTTCCAAGAAATAAATAAGCCAATTAGTAAATCCACAGGTTCTTTATGAATATTTATCATGATCATGATCATGATGATCAACTGCATTACTGATGGGTTAAGTACACAATAAACAGACACATTTCCTAATTCTAAAATTTAAAAGCCAATAGTTCTTAGGAGTTGGTTATGTGGATAAGCTACCTACTTGTGAGATGAATTATGAGAAGCTTTTCTGAGCAGAGTCCATGAACCTATAAAGAAACACCAGTGGCCTAGAAAGAATCTGGTAAACATGTGCATACTGAATGAATTTAAAATCAGGTAAATATGTTTATACACTATTGTTTAAAAGAGTAAATTCTGAGAATGGTCACCCATGAGAGGGTATAAGAAGACACAGAGAACCCTAGCTGGTTGTTCAGTGGTTAGAGCATTGGTCCTCGGACCAAAGGGTCTCCGGTTTGATTTCTGGTCAAGAACAGGTACCTCAGTTGCAGGCACCAGGCAGATGCGGGAGACAACCAATCAATGTGTCTCTCTCACATCGATGTTTCTCTTTCTCTTCACCTCCATTCTCCCATTGTCTCTAAAGATCAATGTAAAAATATCCTCCAATGAGGATTAAAAAAAAAAAAGCCCCCGCCAAAACCGGTTTGGCTCAGTGGATAGAGCGTCGGCCTGCGGACTCAAGGGTCCCGGGTTCGATTCCGGTCAAGGGCATGTACCTTGGTTGCGGGCACATCCCCAGTGGGGGGTGTGCAAGAGGCAGCTGATCGATGTTTCTCTCTCATCGATGTTTCTAGCTCTCTATCCCTCTCTCTTCCTCTCTGTAAAAAATCAATAAAATATAAAAAAAAAAAAAAAAAAAAAAAGCCCTAACCGGGTTTGTCTCAGCGGATAGAGCCTCGGCCCGCAGACTGAAGGGTCCCAGGTTTGATTCCAGTCAAGGGCATGTATCTTGGTTGCAGGCTTGATCCCCAGTAGGAGTTTTACAGGAGGCATCTGATCGATGTTTCTCCCTCATTGATGTTTCTAACTCTCTATCCCTCTCCCTTCCTCTCTGTAAAAATCAATAAAATATATATATTTTTTAAAAGACACAGAGATAAGTGTAGAAAGCTTGGGCAAAATGGATGGGAATGAGGGCATTGAAAGTCTTGGAAATTTAAGGAAAAATTAGGTATTAAAGTTAAAGGAAAAGTTCCATTTCCAAACTAAATTTACTCTTTTAAATTTAAATTTTAAATTTTAAAGTTCCATTTAAATTTACTCTTTTAAATTTAAAAGTTCCATTTAAATTTACTCTTTTAAACAATAGTGTATAAACATATTTACCAAACACCATGGAGTAACAGGGAAAGGATTTACCCTCACACTTGGAACAACTAAAAATCTGGACACAATATAAAGATATTTATTTTTAAGAAGGAACACAAGCATTTGACATCAGGCAACCAACGTCAGTTTTTCCTAAGATATAGTAAACAAATAAGGAAAAACCTACAATTGCCCAAACTTACTCCCTGGAGAATGCTTCCAGGCTGAGGAAGCAGAGAGGGGAGAACCTAGGCAGAATCCAGGGGTCTTCCTACGTAAAATAGATGAAGCTGAGAGTCTGAGGAAGACCAGACATTTACAGTTCTCAGAGCAAAGTAAAATTGAGGAGAGACCTGCACAGAAAGGAATTCTAGAAATCTGCAGACGGTCTTCCTCTAGAACTGAACAAAGTACTTATCAGTACATGCATGTGAGGAATCTAAAGCTGAGGAAAGAACCATTAACAAGGGTTAGAGGAAATTGCCTGGGAATTGTGCCTGTTCTCGCCAGCAAGTCTGGAAAAACTCATAACTCATGGGGCTCTGGGCAAAGGTCTTTCCTCAGGAGTGGGAATAATCAGCTTTAGAATGATCCCTGCTCCTGCCCCACCTAACAAATAATAAAAGCAAGACCCCCAAATGTCTATTTTTTATAAGTATCTTCGCTGTATCTTAAAGTAAAAAATCAAGAAGAATTACTGAAATATAAAAATATTCAGAATCCAATGAGGTAAAATTCACAATATCTGGCCTCTAATCAAAGATCACCAGCCATACAAAGAGGCAGGAATATAGGACCCATAGTTTGAAGAAAATTCAGTCAAAACCAACCTAAATTGATATGGATATTAGAATTAGTAGAGAAGAACATTGAAGTGATTATTATAACTGCATTCCATATGTTCCCAAAATTTAAGTAAACAGATAAAGATGTTAAAAAGAACCACATTGAATTTTTTTTAAATTAGACTTTTAAATCTAGTATCCCCTATTATCATTATCCCTCACCAGAGCAGTACACTTTTTGCAACTGATGAACCTACATTGACACATTCTAATCACCCAAAGTCCAGTTTAATTAGGGTTCATTCTTATTGTTGTACATTCTGTGGGTTTAGAAATATGTATAATAACAGGTATCAATTATTATGGTATCATTCAGAGTATTTTCACTGTCCTAAAAATCCTCTGTGCTCTGCCCATTCATCTCTCTCCCCTTAACCCTGATCTTTTTACTGTCTTCATAGTTTTTGCCTTTTCCAAAATGTCATATACTTAGAATCATACATAATGTAGCCTTTTTAGATTGGCTTCTTTCACTTAATAAAATGCATTTATGTTACCTCCATGTCTCTTCTTGGTTTGATAACTAATTTCTTTTTGTAGAGAATAAATATTTCATTGCCTGGATGTACCACAGTTTATCCATTCACCTACTGAAGGACATCTTTTTGCAATTATGAATAAAGCTTCTATAAATATATAGGTACAGGTTTTTAAATGGGTACAAGTTTTCAACTTCTTTGGGTAAATATCAAGGAGTGGATTTCATGATAAGAATATGTTTAATTTTGTAAGAAATCACCAAACTGTCTTTCAAAGTGGCCTTACCATTTCACATCCCCACCAACAATGTATGAGAATTCCTGTTGCTCCACATCCATGGATTGGAGTGTTCTAAATGTGGTCCTTCTAATAGGTGTGCAGTGGTGTCTCAATGTTGTTTTAATTTGCATTTCCTTGATGACATACAAGGTGGAACATTTATTATATGCTTACCTGCCATCTGTTTATCTTCTTTGGTGAGGTATCTCTTAAGGTGTTTGGCTCATATTTTAATCGAGTTGTTTTCTTAATGTTGAGTTTTACAAGTTCTTTGTTTATTTTTAATAAAACCAACCTAAATTGGTTTTATCAGATGTGTCTTTTGCAAATGTTTTCTCTCATTTTCTATCACAAAGCAGAAGTTTTACATTTTAAAGAAGTCCAGCTTATCAATTATTTTATTCATGGATTGTGCTTTTGAAGTGGTATTTAAAAAGTCAACAACATATCCAAAGTCATCTAGGTTTTTTTCCTATGTTATCTTGTAGGAGTTTCATAGTTTTGCATTTTACATTTAGGTCGGTGATTCTTTTTTAGTTAATTTTTGTGAAGGGTATAAAGACTATGTTTACATTTAATTTTTTTTGCACATGGGTGGGCAATTGTTCCAGTGCCATTTGTTGAAAAATAGCATATTTTCTCTATTGTATTGCCTTTGCTCCTTTGTCAACAATCAGTTGACTATACTTTATGGGTCTATTTCTGATCTCTCTACTCTATTCCATTTATCTATTTGTTTATTATTTCAGCAATCTCTTGATTATTCAAATTTAACTTTTAGAGATGAAAATTATAATGCCTGATGCATGAAATACAGTGGATAGAATTAACAGCCAAGAAAAATTAGTAAACTTTACAGTATAGTGATGAAAAACATACAGATTGAAACACAAAGAGGAAAAAAGAACCCATAAAGATAAAAGGAGCAAGAGTAAGCTGTGGGATAACTTCAAGTGACCAAATATGTAGTTAATTAGAGTCCCTGAAGGAGAAGGTCGGATAGAGACAGAAAAAAATATTGCAAGAAATAATGACCAGAAATTTTCAAAACTTAATGCCATAAATCCAAGAAGTTTAAGAAACCCCTAGCAAGAAACAGAAGAAAAACATACACAGGCATATCACAATTAAATTGCTCAAAATCTATAATAAAGACAGATCTTAAAATCAGCCAAAAAAGATGCATTATGTAGAAAGAAAAAAATAAGAATATTAGATTTCTCATTGTAGATAATAAAAGTGAGAAGACACAATAAAGCAAGATGGCAGCATAGGTAAACACCTAAACTGCTGCCTCGCACAACAATTTCAAAACTACAACTAAAAGACAAAACGGACATCATCCAGAACCAGAGGAAGGCTGGCTGAGTGGAAATTCTACAATTAGAAGGAAAGAGAAAAGCACACTGAGACTCAGAGGAGCTGCAGAAGGCAGAGGTACAGAGGCACGCACGCGGAGAGGGCTGGCAACTGAGTATGCGGCTGGCTTTCTCACCCAGGAGGGAGACAAAAGCTCCCGGTGGCTCTGAACTCCAGTTCTAGGCGAGACTCTGGAGACCCAGACTCATTCAGGGAGAAACTGGACTGTCTGGCAGCGGGCAAAACTCGAGGGTGGCTTTCTCTCAGAGGTGCTTGCAGCGATTACTGTGGGACACTGAGACCCAGGAGCCTCTTAGGGCAGGGCTGATGGGAAGCCATTGCTGTCTGCTCCGCCCTGAGACTCTGCCCCATCCAAGCTGAGCACAGAGGCCTTTGCAAGTCTTATCTCATAAGGATGTCTCCAGCACAGAAGTTCTCCCAGCATAGACACAGCTGATCTTCACAGCCAATTGACCTGGAGGTCAAATCCTTCCAGTGATACCAACAACAATCAAGGCTTAACTACAACAATACTGTGCACACAGCCCACAAAGGGGCACACCAAGAGTGTCCACCTCAGGTAACTGGGGAGGCTGAGCCACTGGGCCCTATAGGACACCTAGCACACAAAGCCACTCTATCATAAACTCAGGGAAGCAGCGAAAATGCAGAGACAAAGAAACAGGTCACAAATGAAAGAAATGGAGGAAAGCAAACAACTGGATATAGAATTCAAAACCACGGTTATAAGGTTTTTCAAGAATTTTCTAGAAAAGGCTGATAAATTTAATGAGACCCTCAAGGATATAAAAAAGGGCCAACTAGAAATTAAGCATACACTGACTGAAATAAAAAATATTATACAGAGATCCAAAAGCAGACTAGAGGATCGCAAGAATCAAGTAAAAGATTTGAAATACAAAGAAGCAAAAAACACCCAACCGGGAAAGCAAAAAGAAAAAGAATCCAAAAATATGAAGATAGTGTAAGGAGCCTCTGGGACAACCTTAAGAGTACCAAAAGCCGAATTATGGGGGTGCCAGAAGAAGAGAGAGAGCAAGATACTGAAAACCTATTTGAAGAAATAATGACAGAAATCTTCCCCCAACTGGTGAAAGAAATAGACTTACAAGTCCAGGAAGCGCACAGAACCCCAAACAAAAGGAATCCAAAGAGGACCACACCAAGACACATCATAATTAAAATGCCAAGAGCAAAAGACAGAGAATATTAAAAGCAGCAAGAGAAAAACAGTTAGTTACCTACAAGGAAGCACCCATACGATTGTCAGTTGATTTCTCAACAGAAACTATGCAGGCCAGATGGGAGTGGCAAGAAATATTCAAAGTGATGAATAGCAAGAACCTGCAACCAAGATTACCCAGCAAAGCTATCATTCAGAATTGAAGGGCAGAAAAAGAGCTTCACAGATAAGAAAAAGCTAAAGGAGTTCATCACCACCAAACCAATATTACATGAAATGTTGAAAGGTATTCTTTAAGAAGAGGAAGAAGAAGAAAAAGGTAAAGATAAAAATTATGAACAACAAATACATATCTATCAACAAGTGAATCTAAAAATCAAGTGAATAAAAAATCTGATGAACAGAATAAACTGGTGAATATAATAGAATCAGGGGCATATAAAGGGAGTGGACTCACAATTCTTGGGGGGAAAGGGGTGTGGGGGGGTGCGGGAAGAAACTAGACAAAAATCGTACATCTATGGATGAGGACAGTGGAGGGGGCGGTAAGGGCAGAGGGTGGGGTGGGAACTGGGTGGAGGGGAGCTATGGGGGGAAAAAGAGGAACAGTTGTAATCTGAACAATAAAGATTTATTTTTTTTAAAAAAGTGAGAAGACAGCAGAGCATTATCTTTAAAGTACCTAAAGAAAAACTATTTACTTGGACAGATAATTCTACAAAACAAATGTTCAAGAAAGTCCTTCAGTTCGAAGAAAAATGATACCAGGTAAAATCTGAATTTATAGTAAGAATAAAAAACTTCAAAAAGAGTAACTACATGGGTGAAATGTAAGATATTTTTAAATTATCTAAGTCTCTTTAAAACTATTATCGTTTTAAAATATAATTGACTATTTAAACAGAAATAGTAACAATGCAGTATAGAGCTCAGAATGTATGAAATAGGAAAACGCATGACAATAGTAATATAAAGGCAAAGGAAGAGTAATAGAAATATACTATTGGAAGGTTCTTATACAATATGTGAAATGAATATAATATCACTTTATGGATGATTGTGAGAAATTAAAGAGATGTGCTATAAACCCTAAAGCAACCATTAAAATAACAAAACAAAGAGTTATAGCTAATAAGCCAATAAAAGAAAAATCTGGAATCACACATACAAAAAATTTAATTAATTCAAAAGAAGGCAGAAAAATAGAAAAAGGGGGAAAAGATGGTAAAAATAAAAAACAAATAGCAATATGATGGACTCACACTAACTATATCAATAATTACATTAAACATAAATGTTCTTAGTGGTTGAGCATTGACCTATGAAACAGATTCAATCATGGTTCGATTCCCAGTCAGGGCACATGCCCAGATTTCAGACTTGATGCCCAGTGTGAAGTGTGCAGGAGGCAGCCAATCAATGATTCTCTCTCATCATTGATGTTTCTATCTCTCTCTCCCTCTCCTTCCTCTCTGAAATCAATAATAAAAATATATTTTTTAAAAAGTTTAAATGTTCTAAACACCCAAATAAAGACAGAAAATGTCAGATTAGGTTTTTTAATATTTTTGTTGTTGTTGACCAAGACCCTTCAGTCCGCAGGCCAACGCTCTATCCACTGAGCCAAACCAGCTAGTGCTAGATTAGATTTTTTTCAATAAGAAAGACTCAACTACATGTTGTCTATGAAAAGTATATTTTATATGTAAAGATGTAAGTAACTTGAAAGTGATAGGATGGAAAAAGTTACACCACCCTAATACTAATCAAAGGATAGCAGAAGTGGCTATGTCAATATCAGAAAAGGTAAATTTCAGAGCAAAGAATATTGCTAGTGGTAAAAAGGTCATGTCATAATGATAGGGATCAATGCATCAAAAGGATATGACAATCTTAAACTAATAAAATAAATTTATGCTAATATAAGACATTTAAGAACATGAAGCTAAAAGCTGTAGAACCCAAAAAATAAATAGGTAATCCACAATTTTGTCAGGTATTTAAAAACCATTCTCGATAATTGATGGAACAAGTAGATAGAAAATCAGCAAGGATAGGTACATTTGACCAACATTATCAATCAATTTGCTTGGTTGATGAAATCCTATATAATTAAGAGGTGATATGCAAATTGACCATCACTCCAACACACAAGATGGCCACCCCCATGTGGTCAAAGATGGCCGCTCCCATGTGGACACAAGATGGCCACCACAAGATGGCCAGCAGGGGAGGGCAGTTGTGGGTGATCAGGCCAGCAGGGGAGGGCAGTTGGGAAGGACTAGACCTACAGGGGAGGGCAGTTAGGGGGGACCCAGGCCTGCAGGGGAGGGCAGTTGGGGAGAACCAGGCCTGCAGGGGAGGTTAGGGGTGACCAGGCCGGCAGGGGAGGGCAGTTAGGGGCAACCAGGCTGGCAAGGGAGGGGAGTTAGCGGTGACTGGGCCAGCAGGGGAGGGCAGTTGGGGGTGACCAGGCCTGCAGGGGAAAACAGTTAGGGGAGACCAGGCCAGCAGGGGAGTGGTTAGGGGGTGATCAGGCTGGCAGGCAGAAGCAGTTGGGTGCAATCAGGCAGGCAGGCAGGCGAGCCATTGGGAGCCAGCAATCCTGGATTGTTAGAGGGATCCCAGATTGGAGAGGGTGCAGACTGGGCTGAGGGACACACACACACACACACACACACACCCGTGCATGAATTTCATGCACCGGGCCTCTAGTGAATAAATAAAATTAGATGAAATGGACAAATTGTTTGGAGATATGAACTACCAAAGCTTACTCTCAAGAGTAGCCCCATATAATAAAGAAGATAAATTTGGGATTAAAATCTTTTTCACAAAGGGAACTCTGGGCCATGATTACTTCATCAGTGAATTCAACTGAGCACTTAAAGAAAAAAATATCCATTCTACACAAATATTTGTAGCAGCTTTATTTGTAATATGCAAAAACTAGAAACAACCCAAATGTCCATTAGAAATGAATAAATAAATTAAGCTATTTCCATACAATGGAATACTACTCAGAAATGAAAAGGAATGAAGTATTGACAAAAGCAACAATATGGGTGAATTTCTAAATAATTATGTGGGATGAACAAAAGCCAAGCAAAAAAAGAGTGCATACTACATGATTCTATTAATATAAAACTGTAGAAAAAGCAAACTAATCTATAGATATGACCCTATAGTAACAGAAAGCAAATCAATGATTGTCTGGCGGTGAGAGGTAGGAGAGGGAGAAGGAGAGGTGACCAAGGGGCACAAGCACACTTTTGATGGTGATGAACATGCTCATTATCTTGGTTGTGATGTTTTCATGAGTTTAGAATGTCAACACATATCAAATTATACACTTTAAACATGAGCAATGTATGCTAATTATAAAGCTGTTTAAAAGAGAATATTAGAAGAAGACACCATAAAGAAGACTTTAGTGGAATTGACTAGAGGTAGATTTTTAATTAATGCTGACCTTGTAGTCTAACCAGAATGGTTTAACCCTGGCTCACTTTAACATTTGTGCTTTACTGAAACAAACTACTTTTGTTTTTATTCCAATCCCCCCACCTGAAACAAACTACTTTTAACTTGAGTGGATTAATTAGTAACCTTGTTTAAAACAGGAAATAACTCTAGATGGTTAACATGTATTGATCATTCTTATCCAAGTAAGAACTACTTTAATATAACCATTTTTCCTGATTCTTGAGAAAGAGTAAATGCCCATCATGAGTTCTCATTATCTAAACAGCATTAACAATAGATAATATTTATTGAGCATTTATAACAGGTCAAACACTGATAAGCATTTTATGCAGAGTATCATATTTGATTCCCACAGCCCTCGGAGTTAGGTACAATTATTCAACCCATCTGGAGAGAGAGAGAAAGCAAATCTTAGAAGAATCAAGTAACATACTCAATATCAAATAGATAAGTTATAGAGTCAGTACTTCAATCTATATCTTTATTCATTCCTTTCACTACTCTACCCTAAACCCTTCCATGATTCCCATCTCATCCAAAGTAAGAACCAAAGACCTAACAAGCATGTACAAGGGCCAATACCTCACCTCCCATTTCCTCTTGACCACACTCCCTCTAGCTACCTCTGCTCCAACTCACAGATCTGTGTTGTTTTTCAGACATGCTGTGCAAATTCCTCAAGGCCTTTACAACGCTCTTCCCTCTAGGGTTACTGTGTATGTTTGTGCAGTTTGGGCTCTGCAGGGCTCTGGGGGTTGCTATTCTGAGCCCTGATTCCATCTTCCTGCAAGCTGTTCTCTCAGATATGCACATGTTTTGCTCCTTCACCTCCTGCAGTTCTTAGCTCAAGTTTTAACATTTCAGTGAAGCTCAGATCCCAATCATAGTCCCTCTTTCTTGCTTAATTTTTGTCCATAGTCATTAATGTCATTCCGAGTATAGAAAAAACACAAATTTAAAATATCAACATATTTTGTTATTTATATATTGTGCAAAGCTAGTTTTAAGTACAAAATAAAAGAGTACCTAACTTTTATGCAAAATCGCCTAAATTAAGCAAGTCATAGTTTCTAGTTTATACATGTGTATTTTATTCTTATCATAACAGTGGAAATACTGCACAAAACCAACTCAACTGTTTTTATTTCACTTGTTTCATGCATGCACATTCTACCAATGCTCTCTACCCTTAGTTTACTGATAAGTGAGGAGGGACAAATAAGAAAAGGAATGAAAGGCTGCCTTATCTTTCTTGTTTCTCCAGTGGTCGGCAAACTCATTAGTCAACAGAGCCAAATATCAACAGTACAACGATTGAAATTTCTTTTGAGAGCCAAATTTTTTAAACTTAAACTTCTTCTAACGCCAATTCTTCAAAATAGACTTGCCCAGGCCGTGGTATTTTGTGGAAGAGCCACACTCAAGGGGCCAAAGAGCCGCATGTGGCTCACGAGCCGCAGTTTGCCGACCACTGTCCTATACCATCATTTTCAGTGTAAGTGGTTGGCTGATACCAGAAGGTAGCAATTAAAAGAGGATATGATAGAGTTCCTTGGTAGTTCATATTTCTTAGAACACCATTGCCTTCTTTTTGCCTTTGAAGCAAGTTCTGCTTCGAACAGAAAGCTTTGTTCAAATGGAAAATGTTTTTGTAAATGCTCTTGCTTAGTCAGTCTTAGACTTAGCATACTTATTCCTGTACTTGCTCTGAGTCTCGCTGAACTCCCACATATTGTGAGCCCACCAGAATTTTGTGCTCATGGGGCATTGCAAATTCTGTATGCAAATGGGACAGCAAGGAATGATGGACATACACATAGCATGTCTCTCCTCTGGTTTTGTGCATAACCCATCATTGTCCAATCAAATTTTCACATACAAAATTCAAGTTCAAAGATAAATTTTTAAGAATTTCAAGGTGACTATACCAGAGCTTCAACCCTGGTTCAAGTTGACATCTTTCTCTTCCTGAAAAACTACAGAAGCCTCCCTAACTGGTCTCTGCTTCCACTCTTACAGGCCCCCAACCTTCAGTCTAACCTTCACATAGCTCCTGGATTGGTTGAAAAAAAACAACACCACACAAACAGATCATGCCATTCTTTTGCTCTGAATCCTCTAATATCTTTTCCTTACCCAGACATTTCACAGGCCTTCTGCCAGTCCCTTGAAACACTTTATTCCCGCCCTGGCTCATTTGGTTCAGTGTCGTCCCATGAACTGAAAAGTTGCCAGTTCAATTACCAGTCAGGGCACATACATGCCATGTTGCAGGCTCAATCCACAGTGATGTTTCACTCTCATATTGATGTTTTTCTCTCTCTCTCCCTCTCTGTGCTTTCCCTCTAAAAATCAATACAAAATCTTTTAAAAAAAAGAAAAGAAAAACTTCATTCTCATATTGGAGCCTTGGAAATTACTGTTCTCTCTGCCTCAGTTTCTTATGACTGCTACTTTCTCAACATTTAGGAATCAGCTCAAAAATGTACCTTTAATATTAAATAAATTTTATACTATCTACCATATATGGAGATTTCAAATGAAAATATAATATACAGTATATTAACATGGTGAATATTTATAACATTAAGTGTAGGAAATAGGTTATCAAACATTATGTATAATTATATTCCATTTTTGTTTTAGTACAAATATCAATCAAAAAGTATACATATATACACATATAACCTAAAAGAATATACAACAAAATATTAATATTTAGAGGTGATGTTTCAGATGGTTTTTTCCTTCTCCCTTTTTTATATTTTATTATCTTTCTATAGTAAATATGCATATTTTATATAATTTTTGAAAGCATAAATGAATGAAAATTTAATATGATGAGAAGTAACCCCCTTTCTTGAACCATTTTAGCTAAACTAATTAACTCCATCACTTTTCATATATGGATTGCACTAATAAAAATAGTTGTTAATATTAATGAGCATTTACTGGGTCAGGCATATGTTAGGTACTTTAAACTCATTATTTAATCCTCACAACTAATCTATGGGTTAGGTGCTACCACCACCACCACCATCAACATCATGATGCTATTATTGTTCTTTTTCTTTTACAGAATAATAAAATGAGATAGTCAAGATACTTAAGGCTTAGATTATTCAGATATTTGGCCCAAAGTTGCATGAGCAATATTTGGAGAATTGGAATGAAACTGCTATCTGTCTGTCTGAAAAATCTATACTACATCATCTCTACCCACTCCAAGAGAGTTCTTTGATTTTGATAACCACCTATTTTCTCAATAAATTGACACCAAATGGAGCAGTTATGAAACCCCAGCCCATGAAATTTAGTCCCTAAATTTTGTTGTAGTCAAAAGCAAAAAAAAAAAAAAAGGCAACTTAAAAACTATTTAAGATCTTTATTAGAATTGCTTTTTTAAATTTGATTTTTTCAATTACACTTTACTTCATTATTATTTTGTATTAGTTTCAGGTGTACCGCATAGTGGTTAGATAATCATATACTTTACAATGTCTTAAATACAACAAATAAGATTTGTAGTCTGAAGATGTACTTCTTTAACCATTTTTGATCCTTGCATCCACTATTCTTAACCCTCCAGGCACACACTTTCCTCCTCCAAGGCCAAATTCCCTATTTCCTCCCCTCTTCTCTCTTCCTCCTGATTTCCAATGAAAACGCCCAAAAAGAAATCACCTGGCCACCTGGATGACTGAGAAGAGTCAGTTTACCAAACGAAGTCGCAATCCTTCTGAAGAGACAGGAGGAGGTGAGAGACTGGGGACACCCATTCTATGGATTTTTTCCCATTACATAAGATCACAATCACTATCATGAGAATTTATGGTTTTTTTACATTATCAAAAAGTATAATTTTACTCAGAAATGCTGGGCACCAAAGAATATCCTCTGAGTACTACGTTTGAATTGTAAAAAGGAGATAAATGAAAGCCAGGGGTGGAACTGATTTCATAGAGGAAGCATAACATTAGAGCTTGGCAGTTAAATGGTATTTATGATGAGCACAGGTGAAATGATGGCTTCTGGAAGAAGAGCAAGTACCAACAGGGGAATGAGTAGACTAGGAGATGGGAATGAACAGGTGCTAGATTATCTGCTTAGTGACATTTCCACAAAAGGAAAGAACAGGAGATGGAGTTCATTGTTTTCTCTTGACACAGAGCGGAGGGACCCCCTAAGTAGTACCTTGGAAAAAAAGGATGATCATGTCTTTGATATTAGATCTCTTCTAAATTTGTTTAGAAAACTAAAACTGGCCCAAAGCCCATTGATTTTCACCTAGAACAATAATAAACTAAGTTGTAGCTAAACTAAGGTGACCAGACGTCCCGCTTTTGGCGGGACAGTCCCGATTTTTAACAATTTGTCCCGTGTCCCGCAGCGTTTTAAAAAAGTCCCAAATTTTGGAAAGAATGCACGACAAGCTAGGGAACGGCGGGAGAATGGGAAGGGAATATATGGTTTTTGGCGGCCATGTGACTATTTAGCCAGGTTATGAGTTTTATATTATTTTTGTTAATTTTATAATGTTAAACTTTGATTATCGAGAACTGCTTATCAAAGTTCGCATTGTTGATCAGTTGTTAGAATTCGACCACCATTGTTTGGACTTAATGAACAATGGCATTTTTGGGATTGGCAAGGACGAAAACATTTTGTAACTGTCTCTCAGACGATACACATCGTACTGCATGCTAGTAAGCTAGTTAAACAAGTGATGTCATTACAAATCAGCTATTCAGATAATTTAGGTAAGTAATTTATTTATTTATTTCATAAATACATAAATTTTCTTGAATTTAGCAGACAGTATTCATATTATTTATATTTTATAGTGGCGGCAAAAAGTCTAGCGCCGGCCTTGAAAGTGACACTTACGACTTACGTTACAGCAAATTCATGACCTTCTAACGACAGCAATCTACTAAAAAAAATTCACTCAAATGAGAAATATGCCAAAGAATAAAATAATACTATACATAATTTTTATTTATTATATTTGTAAATTGTACTTATGTTGAAATTTTAAAAAATATATTACAATACTATTTTTGCGTTCTATGAAAAATTTTGTTGCTCCATATAGACCAAATTTTTAATCAAGAACCCGCCCCTGGTCAATGGTGTCCCGCTTTACCAATGTTAAAATCTGGTCACCTTAAGCTAAAAAGCCAATGAACAGTGGATAGAGAAAATATTCAAGAAAATAGCTGAAAACCTACCTTGGGGACTAATGAGCTTCCTTAAAATAAATAAACTTTATTTTACTTTACAGTAATTTTTGGACATGGCTTTTCCCCCTTTCTTCCTTTTTCTCACAGTAATTTCTAACTCTACACTAACAAAGAGAATAAACCACTCTCTGGGATTGTTCAAGAGACCTATAATCAACAGAAATACTCCTGTCTACCTGACTCCTGCTTTTGAATAGCCCCCTTACAAAACATTTTTTAAATCTCACTTAATGCTAGCAGGTTATCTCTAAGTATATAAAATTCCCCTTGGCTGACATTCTTATAATTCTTTTTCCACCCAGTCTGAAACTGTTTTCACAAACTATAAACCTGTTTTTCAAAGCACAATGACTTCAATGTCATTACTTTCTTCTTTTTTTTTTCACTTTCCATTTTCTTTGTCAGTAATTCTCCAAACTCATTTTATACTCAGTATTTTCATTATTATTTAGAGCCTTTATCTTTTTATTTTTAGGACTCTGTCACCTTCCTTAGCTGACATAGCTTTATCACTTGTTTTCCCATAATTTTCTTTATTCCCTTATTCAGAAAAAGTTACCCAACTTTTCATTTTTGTCATTAATAGGTAGTTTCTTCTCCTTTTACCATGCATGAAGGCCTCTGCTTTCAGTTACAGGCCAGAAAGTAGGCCTAAAATAAATAGCAAGGAAGAGTCATCTTAAAGTTTTGGAAGAGAGGACTATAACAGACACTCTTAACTACCAAAAAGCTATAAGGAAAAGACAGTCTTTCCAAGGTGAGCTGACCTCAACACCATGAGCAGCACTTATCAAACCTCCCCAGAGGCCTGAATCAGGACAAACCACTACTTTAATTCAGGAGGAGACAACTTTATGAAGCTTGACAGTAGTTGACCCAAGATCCAAATGAATGTAAATAAGTTCCATAGGACCAATAAAATCAATGAAGGAAAGCTACACGTTGTTATTTGTTTTACTGCTGGTGTTTTAATGTTCTGTTTTGTGATGGGCATACAAGATTTCCCTTTTTCTTTCCTCTTGTTCTACTTCTAATGCTCAGTTTAACAGGCTTTATTTGTGACACTAAATGAAACACATTTTGAATGTTTTTATTCACACTGATCCCTCAGAATTAAGTAAAACTATTTCCTGAGAAATCTTAATGTAGGTTATAATGAGCCATCAAGGGACCCTAAGGATGATGATGAGTCTGGTTACTGGAATCCAAAAGAATGCTTTTATGTTCGGTTAAGCTGATAAAAGTCACAAGGGACTTTTGACAAAAGAGGTAAGACCTCAAGTTTATATTTTATAATTTCTAATTATAATTCGTATATAAATAAACAATCTTTACAGATATTATCTCTGGCATAACCTATGATGATTCTGTGGGAAATATATAAGATATTGATCGCCTTGTTTACAAAATACTTAGGACAGTGAATAACTATTATTGCAACTACCTGAATTGAGACTCTTCACCTTTAATGACATTCTGCTATTTACACGGGATTTGTAAGAATCAGTCCTTATGCCAGAATGCAATTGTACAGATCGATTGTACTAGTATAACCAAAGCCGGTAATGTCATGTTAGAGAACGAATTCAGTTTAATCATGTATGATGGGCCCACCATTAAGGAGCAAAGTTGTACTTTACACAGTAGTCCCACTTTATCTGTGGGAGACATGTTCCAAAACCCCCAGTGAAGGCCTGGAACTGTGGGTAGTACCAAACCCTATACACACTGTGTGTTTTTCTATATGTACATACCTGAGATAAAGCTTAATGTATAAATTAGGCACCGTAAGAGATTAACAACAATCCTATATAATAAAACCCTAATATGCAAATCGACCAAATGGCAGGATGACCAACGGAATGACCAGTAGTTCTGACGCACATGAAATTCATGCACCGGGCCTCTAGTAACTAATAATAACATAGAACCATTATAATACTGTAAAATAACTAAAATATAATAAGACTTATGCAAATGCAATCTGTCTTAAAATACCTTATGGTACTATACTCACTTTTTCACTTAAAGGAAGCACTTTAGGGCTTCTTTTTGGCATATTTAAATTGCTAGAATCACTACTTTTGTACTTTGGGGCCAGTATTAAGTAAAACAAGGGTTACTTGAACACAAGCACTGAGATACTGCAACAGTCGATTTGATAAACGCGATGGCTGCTAAGTGACGAGTAGTCAGGTACCGTATACAGCATGGATACCTGGACAAAGGGATGATTTGCATCCCAGGTGGGACAGAGAAGTAACAATGATACAAGATTTCATCATGCTTAGAACGACATGCAATTTAAAGCTTATGTATTGTTTATTTCTGGAATTTTTCACTTAATATTTTTGAACTGCCGTTGACTATGGGTAACTGAAACCACAGAAAGTGAAACCATGGATAAGGGGGACTACCTACCGTATGTGGAATCAATATCTACAAAGCCCTTTCGGGAGGTCTAGGTCTTTCCGCTGGTAACAAAGAAAATCTCTTCCTGGCAGGCCAGAGATCTCACTGAACTGAGGAACCCTTCAAAAGAAGGAATTTGTTTATGATTAGAGGTATTGCAGATAAAAGCTGGTAGACATTAATTTCTAAGTGCAGTTTCTTAGCCTCAGAACAGATAAGCTGATAAGAGTAGTAGAACAAAATCTTAGAGTGATAAAGGCTATTGAAAACCCTAGATTCTTTGTATAACCTCCAGACAAATTTATTAGGTGAGCTTCTCTCTAGTTTTGTTGACAATACCACGAAAAGGCTTATGACCCATTACTTGCCGTACTTATGTAAATAAATCAGGTCAAATAGAACAGAATCTACACAATATAAAGAAATAGTATCTGAGACTACATGTACTAGCTACCATTGAATTGGTATAATAATATAAATTATTGTACCATTAGTATATGAGTCATGGCTCTACATGTATGCTATATATTAAGCTTATGTCTAGTTTCAATTTCCTTTAAAAACTATAGAAGGGACACAATTAAGTAACAAGGTCACTTAATGATCCCATCACAAAGGCATGAGATCAGCTTTTATGTGTGTGTGAGGACATGCAGATGCATGCATTATCTAGAATAATATTCAGTTTGTGATGGCAGAGGCAATGTTCAGGAAAATGTATCCAAAACTTGAAAATAAGACAGAGATAACTGCATAATTTTTAATGTCATATTAGGGCCCATTTGATACTCATCTGAGTCTCTCAAAAAATGTAACTGACTGACGATAAGGGTCAAAATTTTTTAAATCTAATTTAGTAATCTTATTTCACCATTCTCATTTCCACTGATCAGATAAATCCCAGTTTCTCATAACTAGCTTTGTCATCCTGATGGTCCCTCTATTAATCACTTAAACGAAACTGATACATGCCAAATATCTTTTTTTGTCATAAGAGCACTCAACATGAAATCTGTCCTCTCAATAAAACTTTCAGTGTATAATCAGTATTCTTAACTATAGATTCAGTGTTTTACTACAGATCTCTAGAATTTATTCATCTTGAATAACTGAGACTTTATACCACTCCACATCCTTCCCTCCCTCAGTCCCTGGCAACTATCACTGTACTCTGTGCTTCTGAGTGTTAGACTGCTTTAGGTATCTCGTGTAAATGCACTCATGCAGTACTAGTACTTCTTTAACTAGCTTGTTTCATTTAACATAACTTTCTCTAGGTTCATCCATGTTGTCACATATGGCAGGATTTCCTTCTTTTTTAAGGCTTAACAATATTTCATTGTATTGATATACCACATTTTCTTTATCCACTCATCCATTTATAGATATTTATGTTTTTGTTTTGCTTTCTTAAATTTAATTATTCTTTATTGTAATTTTAAAATCTTTATTGTTTAAAGTATTACAGATGTCCCCTTTTTGCCCCTCATTGACCCTCTCCACTCCACTCCACACACCCCCAAGCCTTGTTTTCACATATTTGCTAATGTGACTAATGCTGCATGAACGTGGAAGTGAAATCTCTTCAAGATCCTAATTTCAGTTCTTTTGGATAAACATTCACAAATGGAATTGCTGGACCATATGGTAGTTCTATTTTTAATTTCTAAACTTAACTCTAAGGATCTTCTTGGTATATAATGGTTCATAGTAGTTTCTTATGATTCTTTTTATTTCTGTGTCATCAGTTGTAATGTCTCCTCATTATTTTTTATTTTATTTATTTGAATCTTCTCTTTTTTCTTAATTCAAGCTAAAGGTTTGTCAATTTTGTTAATCATTTTTTAAAACCCTTAGTTTTATTGATTTTTTTCTATTTTTTAATTTTGTTGATTTATATCTGCTCTAATCTTTGTTGTTTTCTTTCTTCTTCTAATTTGGGGCTTGGCTTTTTCTCCTTTGCCTCATACCTTCGGGTATAAAGTTGTGCTGCTTATATATAATCATTCTTTGTTTTTAATATACACTTTTATCACATAAATTCTCATCATAATACTACTATAGCTACAATCCTATAAGTTTTAGTATATTGTATTTTTATTTTTGTTTGTCTTGAGATATTTTCTATTTTCTCCTTTAATTTCTTCTTTGACCTGTTGGTTGTTCTAGACTCTAGATTAAATCTAGAATGTTTTGTTTAATTTCCATGTATTTATGATTTCTAGTTTTCTTTCTGTTTTTGATTTCTAGTTATTTCACTTTAGTCAGAAAAAGATACCTGGCATGATTGCAATCTTCTTAAAATTTTTAAGACTCATTTTGTGGCCTAAAATGTAATCTATCCTAGAGAATGTTTTGTGTGCACTTGGAAGAATATATTCTGTTGTTGTTGGGTACAGGAAATGTTCTGTACATGTTTGTTAGGTTTATTTCATCTATAGAATATTTTTTGTTTCTGAAAATTAATAGCTTGGGATATACAAAAGTCAGATATTTTATCCTCACAGTGTTCCCTCTGAAGGTGGCAAAATAAGTACTGCCTTCTTTTCAGCACCTGATGAAACTGCCACAGAGAATGTGACTGACTAGATGAAGATCACACAGTCAAAAACCTGTTAACCATGACAGGGGTCTTAATCATGGGGCCTTGCCAGCAGGGGCCTCTTCCATGTTTTCAGTTAAATTCTCTTTCACTTCTCAACACCCAGAATATCTATTCAAGCAAGCCTCAGAAGACTTCTATTACCATAACTATTTTTTATGAAGAAAACAAGGAAAAAATTAAAAGAATAAAGATTACTGATTGAGACTCTTGAAAGTTTGGCTTGAAATTTCTGTGGTTAGTCTCAAGTAACACCATTCAATTCTTCCCTCTCCCTCTTCTCTCAGTAAGGATAACCGAGGCTATTAAGATTGAACAGAAGTTTCTTTGCATTTATTTTTCTTTTAACCATGAAAAGTCTCATTGGGATGTTGGCATGGAGACCATGATGTCACGAGTAACACAATGTACTGCACTGAAACCCCAGAGAATCAAAGATGGGATTTGATGGAATCATCTTCTGGGCAAGTTCATTGCATTTAAACAAGAAAATGGAAACTTGACTTCAGAGATAAAAACATGTCTAAACATTGCACACTGCTGGTGGTCAGTAGATGTGGTCACTGAAAACTTCACAGAAAAGAGTGCCTTTATAGTTTAGACACACTAAGAGGACAGAGTGAGGGGGCGGATAGAGTGTGTGACCAAGCTGTCTGCATTTTGGCCAAACTGTTTCCCAGCTGAGAATGGTTCAATTTTTGGTAGCATAGCAAGATCTTTCTATTAGATTTCTCAGTTGTTTTGAAAATTCACTGTGGGATTAAGTAGAAATAAGAAACGCTTAGAGTAAATAAATCAGACTGGGTGGTGCTTAGCCGAGCTTTGTCTGCACTCAGGACCACATGAACTATGGTCTTCTTCAATGTCAAGTCTTGGATACTGTTCCATGAGCTTTCCAATTCCAATTGCCTTTCTTTACACTCAGTCTTCTCCACCCAAGCTATTTTCTGGCTCTCCAACAGAGGGTTTTTGGTTTTTTTTGGTTTGTTTTTGTTTTGTTTTATTTTGTTTTATTTTTATATACAGACCACAACTTTCCACAGAAGGAAAACCCCCCACAATTCTAAAGGAAAAATAAGAAACAAAAGGGACCCGAGGTCAGATTACTGTGGGTGATAGAGTTGAAAAGCTGCAGGTTTGATTACTGAAATAGGCATTGTAAATTATAGATGTATATAATAAGCAGGTCCGCACATGTCAAGGAATCAGCATGTTCCTGATCCATTCAGAGATTCTCTCAAATATATGGAGTGGTGTTAACTTCCAATGTAAGAGTTTCACATCTTCTGATATTCTACATGGCAGAAATTTCAAAGCATAGGCGATTAAACTGAGTGGCCAGATTATTATGATCTCTGAACACATAATAATCTGGCCACTCAGTATATATATATATTAGAGGCCCGGTGCATGAATTCGTGCATGGGTGGGGTCCGCCAGCCTGACCAGGGGGAGGGGACATGGGTGGTTGGCCGGCCTGCCTGCTGGTCAAACTGCTGGTGGAGGGGACAATTTGCATATTAGCCTTTTATTATATAGGATATACACTGAGTGGCCAGATTATTATGCATTCAGAGATCATAATAATCTGGCCACTCAGTGTATATCAAAGCTGATTTGCTATAATAAAGCACTACTTTTGTAAAGACATGTTCATTTCTTACTGTTTGGGTAATATTCATATAACATTTTCCATTTTTATGTAAACAAGTCAGTGGGGTTTAGTGTATTCACAATGTTGTGCAAACCACTTCTACTTAGTTCAAAAACATTTTTATTCCTCCCAAATAAAGCTTGGTACCTATTAAGCTGTTATTCCCCAATCCTTTCACCCTCCCGCCCCTGGCAACCACCAATCTGCTTTCTGTTTCTCTATTTATTTACCTTTACTGTTCATGTCGCATAAATGGAAATACATAGTGTGTAACTTTTTGTGTCTGGCTTCTTTTACTTAGCATAATGTTTTTGAGGTTCTTTTTCATTGTAGCATGTGTCAATATTTAATTCTCTGGATAATATTCCATTGCATGTATAAACCACAATTTGTTTATCTATTCATTCATTGATGACCATCTGGGTTGTTTCTACCTTTGGCTATTGTGACTAGTATTGCTATGAACAGTCATGCACAAGTATTTGCTTGAGTACCAGTTTTCAATTATATTTGGGCATATACTTAGGAGTAGAACTGCTGGTCATATGATAATTCTGTTTAACTTTATGAGAAATTGTCAAACATTTTACATTCACATCTGCTGTGTATGAGGATCCCAGTTCCTCCACATCCTCACCAACATTTGTTATTTCCCACTTCTTATAGTCATTCAAGTAAATGTGGAATGGTAAGTCATTATAATTTTTATTTGCCTATCCCTAAAGAATAATAATGCTGAGCATCTTTTCATGTGTTTGTTAGCCATTTGTATATCTTCTGTGGAAATATACTATTTATATTCTTTGTTCATTTTAAAATTGTGTCATTTTTCTTTTTTGTCACTGAACTGTAAGAGTTTTTTATATATTCTGGATCTGAGGCTACTATCAGATAATATTATTTAAAAATATTTTCTCCCACTCTGGCCGGTTTGGCTCAGTGGATAGAGCGTTGGCCTGAGGACTAAAGGGTCCCAGGTTCGATTCCAGTCAAGGGCACATGCCCAGGTTGTGGGCTTGATTCCCAGTAGGGGGCATGCAGGAGGCAGCTAATCAATGATTCTCATCATTGATGTTTGTATCTCTCTCTCCCTCTCCCTTCCTCTCTGAAATCAATAAAAATATATATAATAAAAGTAAATAAATAAAAAACTATTTTCTCCCATTTTGTAGATTGTCTTTTACTTACTTGATAATGTCCTTCAATGTGCAAAAACTTTTTATTATTTTGATGAAATCCAATTTATCCATTTTTTAGTTGGATACTTTTAGTATCATATCTAAGAAACCATTGCCAAATCCAAGGTCATGAAGATTTACTGATATATTTTCACTTAAGAGTTTTATAATTCTTTGTTTCTTTATTGATCTTCTGTCTAGATGTTCTACCCATTGTTAAAAGTGAGACACTGAGTTCTCAAATTATTATTGTAGAATTCTTTCTCCTTTCAGTTCTGTTGATGTTTACTCCATATATTTTGGGGCTCTGTTGTTTGGTGCATATATATTTATAATTATTGTATTTTCTTGAGCATTTGATCCTTTTATCAATATATGATTACCTTTTTCATCTTTTATAAAAAATTTTGAAGTCCATTTTGACTGCTTAGTATAGTCACCCAGATTTCTTTTGGCTACTATTTACATTGAGTGTCTTTTTTCATCTTTTTTAACTTCAACCTATTTGTATTTTTTAATCTAAAGTGAGTCTCTTATAAACAACACATAGTGGGTCATTTTAAAAACACATTCTGCCAATACCTTCCTTTTAATTGGTGAGCTAACCTGTTTGTTTGTTTTTTGGTTTTTTTTTAAATATATTTTATTGATTTTTACAGGGAGGAAGGGAGAGGGATAGAGAGCTAGAAACGTCGATGAGAGAGAAACATCGACCAGCTGCCTCCTGCACACCCCCTACTGGGGATGTGCCCGCAACCGAGGTACATGCCCTTGACCGGAATCGAACCTGGGACCTTCCAGTCCGCAGGCCGACGCTCTATCCACTGAGCCAAACCGGTTTCGGCGAGCTAACCTGTTTTTAATTGAATTCCAAAATTCATCTCAGGGACCCTATACTTTTATTTATTAATCCACTCCTTTATTATCAGCAAATAGTTATTAAGGTCTTATTAAGTTCCAGGTTCTATCTTAGATGTTGTGGAAAACATACAGTTGAACAAAATTTTGACCTTAACCTGGAAGAGTTCATTCACATTCTGAAAAGTGAGAAAGATATATAAGTAAATAATTATAATGCAATGAATAATATATAATAATATCGATGTGTACAAAATGTTTTGGAGGAAACAGCTAGATTAGAGTATCTGAAAAATTACACAGGGAATGTTATATACAAGCATAAAAATAAGAGTTTTTCAGATTAAGAATCAGGGAGTTACATTTCCGACTGAAGAGCATGTATAAAAGCACAGTGGTGTGAAAGTGCACAGTTGGTTTGGGCATAAGGATGTAATGTGATGTGACCTGAAAGGGTGTGGAACTAGGAATGGAAGATGGAAACCTAGACTGAAGTCAATAGTGACAGACCTTATATACCTCGTTGTAGCCTTGAATTTTGCCTTGTGTGGATTAGGAATCAAGAAGTTGGCATATATAGATTTATGTTTATTATGATTACTGGTGGCAGTTGGGTGATGATCATATGGGAAGATAAGAAACTCTTGAGACATAACTAAAATTCCAATAGAACAGGAAAATCCCCATGTAACATCCACCTATCCTATTGATGGGCATAAACCAAATCAGACCAATAAGATTATTTTGCCCAAATTTTTCAAATTATTGCTAGGAGAGAGAAGCCTCTTTTTTTTTTTTTTTTTTTTTTCTAGAAAGCAGCTTTGGGGTTCATTTCTCTCTGGTTAAAAGATTCAATGAATGTGAGCTTGAAAGTGAGCAATCAAGTACCTGAAAGAATACAGCCAAGAAATAGATATAAGGACAAGAGAGAAAAAGCAAGGAAGTTCTGAATGCATTTGAGTTCTAGTTGAGAAACCCCCAAAGTAAGCTTGACCCCATTTCTTACATAGTTTGACTTTGTGAGCTATTATATTCTCATTTTTTGCTGAAGATCATTCAAGTTGGGTTATTGTCACATACAATTGGAAGTATTTATTAACACGGAGGTTCTTGTATTGTATATATGAAAAGAAAGAGAATGAGCTTGCAGACTCATACAGTGATGAATAACCAGACCAGATTCTGAAGTCAGCATTTTCACTCCTACTCCTGTAGCAAAGACAAATGACCAAAAGGCAGTTCTTCGTGGCTAAAAGACTATGTGAGCCAAAGATGGGCTAGATTTCTTTAATTCTGCAGTAATATCTACAATTCTTTGGACTTTTAAAAATAATCCTGATCAAGGAGAGTTATTCCCCAAAGAAATGATAAAAGTTATATCTTATTGAAGCTCTACTCCTACTTTTCCTTGTGTGTTGTTTTTTTTTCTCTATTGAACATTCAGAGTAAAAAATTTCCTTGTTATCTCCTAGAAGTGCATGCTCTCCGCTTCCCATATCCCTTTAGTTTCATTCTTTAATCACTGGGTAAAGGGCCTCAAACCATGTAAGAAATAGAAAACAATCAGCCAAATAATTATTGGGCATTCCTGTGAGAAAGAATGAAGGGAAGAAATGATTCTACTACCTTCTCCTGCTTTGCATGTATATACAAATCATTCAGCTGTGCTCAAATCCCTGCTACCTGGCATCTTTCCTGTTGGAAGAGGTGACCTAAATTCAGTTTCAACTTCTGCACTATTGAATGTTGCTGCTGGTTTTAATAGAACTAAACTCTCATTGGACAGTGAGGTAACAGAGGCCAGAGAATCGAAAGTTATTTGCCCAAAATTATGTAACTGTTGCCAGCAAGCCAGGACTAGAATCCAGGCCTCCTAATTCCCTCATCTGTGTTTTATTGCACCGTACATCTCTGCCTCCACCCTCCATCAGGAAGACGTAGAGGGCAGGAAAGCTTTTCACTGGGGAGTGTCAGTAAAAAGTGAAAATCCTAAACTAAAAATGTCTTTCATGTCATTTTTCTTCAAGAGTTACTGGCAGGGTCAAGAGGTGACAGTGAGGATTAAACAGAATTTTTTGCAGTTTCATGAGTTTTCCAGTGGAATGCCTTGATGAACAACAGCTGTTTCATCATCTGGACATGTTGAGACTCCCCCCTCACCCCCGTGCAATGTTTATTGCATGCCTGCAACATACAAGGGGATGCTGTGTTCTGCTGCCTCACAGTCTTCACTGGAGTTGAACTTACAATTTCTAATTATAAATATGGTGCCTGGGGGTGATACTCTGTTGGCAGAAACTTACAGCTAAAAACATGGGCCAGACTGTAGGGAAGCGTTCGGCAACAAGGCTCTCCTCCTCTTTTCTGCATCACAGAAGACAAGACTGCTGCCCTCCGGGAGGGAGCACAGCCTGTCTGATGGCTGTCAGAGAGGTTCTTGTCTCCTCAGCACCCCTCTGAGTTAAGTGCAGGAAGAGCACAGGAATGGGGGTCAGGCAAGTCAGAGAAGTGTTTAAATCTCATCTGTGCTAGCATTTGACCTGGGATGAGTCACTCAAATTCCATGAGCCTCACTTTTGCCACCTATAAAATGGGAATGACAAAATGGATCATCTTTTGTGAAAATAAGATGAGATACTGTAAGTAAAACATATATCATATACTATGCCTAGAACATGGTGTGTGCTCAGTAAGTGGTAATTTCGCTTTCACTTCCTTTTGTTTCGGCCCCTGCCTTCCTGACCAATCTAAATGGAGAGCACGCCTGGGCTCTCAGTTTGTGATAGGAAGGGCTCACAAGACATGGCCTGGGAAGGGTACTCTCACTCTAGTGGCCTGTGTGGTTTGAACCACAGGAGAGCAGTGTCCTCCCCAGCATGGCTTGAGTCCTGAGACAGCTAGTTACTTCCTATTCCTCAGCTGCCATGATTTATCACTAAAAACGATGAAACCAACCTTTCCCTACCCAGATTCATTTTGTTCCGAGTCCCACTGGACTTGTGAACTGTCTTTCACTCCGTTGGTGATGAAAAATATTGGCTTTGGAAGGTAAATAAAAATCTTCTGATAACAAGGTTAGTAGAGTTTCCCAAATTGCATTGCACAGTTTCATATTTAACTCCAGATTTATATTATTCTGTGTCTTAACTTCACCTAAATTAGGATTGTCACCTAATTGCCTTAAATGGGACTGCACACTCTTCAGAAGGAAGAGATGCCTTATGTTCCTATATTCTCATGTTGTGCCTAGCACAGTATATTCACGAATCCCTTTTTATTTTACTTTGCTGAGCCAATTTGGGTAGAGATTAAATTTAACACAAACTAAAAGAATTTATCACTTATTGGCAAAGAATTCAAGGTGAAGTTATAGGTAGGATTGGATAGACTTCTAATTTATAGGTGACTAGAGGCCTGGTGCATGAATTCATGCACAGGTGGGGTCAGGCCGGCCCACCCCAATCAGGGTTAGGGGGGCCAATTGGGGGTGGGGCGGGGACAGCTGGGGGGAAGGGCCACAGACGGTTGACGGGTGAGCTGCACCCCGGACTGGGGGGCAGGGGGGACTGATCAGGGGTGGGGCTGGCTGGGGGGAGGAGCCACAGGCAGTTGGCAGGGGCCACAGGCAGTTGTCTGGTGGCCCAGTCCCCGGTCGAATTCCCAGTTGAACTCCCAGTCGAGGGGACAATGTGCATATTAGCCTTTTATTATACAGGATAGGGTGTTTCTCTGCAAATGATTCTCTCCCTCCAGCTCTGGTGACTATTCCCTTCTCTCACCCCTTCAGGGTCAGGATGCCAATGGCCTGACTTTAATAGCTCTGGAATACTGAACCATCCTTTATGGTTTCTCTTCATCCTGCCCCAACCAATGTAATTAGCCACAATATTAAGCCATGCACAAAATGTCCTTTGATAGAGTGCCATCTTTTCCCTCCTGGGACTCTGACTGAGGGAGCACCTCTTTGTAGGGACGTAGTGACTACTGGGAGGGGACGGACAACAAACAAACCATTACAAATTATGAGAAGATCCATGAAGGAACCAAAATGGATGGTGTGAAAGAGAATAAGAGAGTGGGATCTAATTCAGGTAGGATGGAGATGGCATTTTAATTAAGTCCTGGAGAATGAGAAGGAGACAGAAGTGAATTTGAGGCAAAGAGATTTAATGTATTCTCTTTTCATTCAGTTTGCACAACTACCTGTTAAGGGGGAAATATTGTTATTTAGGGGAAAGTACACTCAATTAGAAATAGGAGACCTAGGTTCTTAGTCTCAGGTTTCCACATTTCCAAATGGGCAAACCAAGGCTCAGACAGTTAAATTACTATGTCATACCCTGTGGCAAAGCTAGGATTGGAAGCCCACTCTCTTTCACCGGAGTACGCTAATTCATAAGCCTGGAAATAGGTCAAGATCTTGGTGAGCATCTTACAACAGTTAAGGGGATTGGATAGAATGGGTATTTATAATAGTCTTGACTTCTCCACAGATTATATACGTAGATTTATTTAATCAGGAACCCTAAAGAAGTTATGCGTTGTTCTTAGTAATTTTCCTTTTACCTCATTTGATTTCCAACTGTTTATTTCCTAGGGAAAGAATAATCCATGAACTGTTGGACCTTAACGTGCCAAACATAGGCCACACTTCCCTGTATTGTACTGTTTGTGTAATTCCTGACATTGGCACCAGCCTCCATCCAGATGAGGCGGCTTCTTTATGTCCTCTCTGGAAATTTCCTCTGGTGCTCAGGCTGTGCGGGGTTGGCTATGTTGGTTCACAGACAGGAACTCTGGCTGAGGTCACCATTGCACTTTGTGTGCTTTTTTTTTTAAAGCTTTGAAGTCATATCCAGCTATCTTTCCAGATAAAACTCCCACCTCTGCTCCTTCTTTCCTTCTCATTGCAAATCCACACTGAAATTTGAGCCTTCCAGGGTATCCATCCAATGCCATTCTAAACAACAGGTAGATGAAATTTAAACCAGGTAGTTGAGACCACTTGTTTTCTATCAGTACACATTACTCCAGTCCTCAGCTTATTGCCAAACTTTAGTTTATCCTACTTTTAATAGTACATCTACTATCAACTATTCTACAATGCCTGAAAACGTTATATATTTAGGATGACCTTCACATATTTTATCATTGTGATCATTGTTTTCATTTCATATCTTCCCCACAAATTTATCCTTTTTCTTAGAAAAAATATAATCTTTTTTTTTTCATCCCCGTAGTGAGTGTCAGTTGTTTTCTTTGCTAAAGATCCCTTTCTCCTTTTCTAGGTAACTGCTTCCTCCAGGGTAACTGCTTCTACCTCCCTCAAAAATTATGTGATTCTGGGGAGCTGCCAATTTCTCTTTTTCTCTCTCTCTCTCTCTCTCTCTCTCTCTCCCTCTCTCCCCCCCCCCCCCACCCCCGCTCACACACACGCACACACACACACACACACACACCACCTGCCGCATGGTTGGGCAAGTGACCAGGGCCAGACCAGGTATAGCCCAATTATAACAATGTGATAAGTCAGTCAGAATTTCTCACTGTGATTTATATGTGTTGGAGCAGGGGGGAAAGTTCCACCTCTTCCTCTGATCACTGAGCTGAGATCTCCCTTAAGTCAACGGCCTGGAACAATGAAGTATTTGAACTACGTGGGCCATGTCGCATGGAGAAAATCTATCTGCCATAGGAGAGAAGGGGTCCAATATGGCACCACCAGACAAAAGGAAGCAGGGATACATCCAGCTGACCCGAGGCCAGTCCCACCCCAACGTTTCTAGTTGCATGAACCAATCAATGAATGCTCTGTTCCTTTAAGTCAATTTTAGTTGGGTTTTTGTTACTTAAAATTAAGAAGTTCCCAACTACAATCCTCTTCTCCTAATCCTTCTTGTTTTCTCATATTATATCTAGAATCTTTCATAGAAAATTTATTTATTCCTTACATGTCATTCTAAACCCTAAATCATTTTTAACCAACTCATAATCCCCCAAATCTATAATGGGGAGAAGAGGACTGCCTATTTCTGGAACATCAACCACCCAAAGACATATCCTTTCCCAAGACTGAAATGGGCCTTCCCGGAAGACACAGCCTCTGACTTCATTCTGTATGTTCTGGTATGCAGCCCATATTAAATACTAAGAAGCATTACAATAATTTATGTACAACCCTAGCTGTCTTAACTGAAGTCCTCTGGAGCCATTAGAATTCTGGAACAGCTCCAGGTGCAAAAATGCCTGAGAAACTTGAACAAAACAGAACAAAAAGCCCTTGGCAGTAGGGAAGCAATTTCTGAAAACATCAAATGAGGGAGCCATAGAATGCTGAGGAATTAAATTCCTCTCATAGCTATGAAATGGAAGGGGGGAAAAAACCCTCTCATTAATGGCTACATCTATATATCTCATTATCCAAGACAAATGAATAAAATGACAGAAAATATTAGAGGCTGGGAAGACGGCAAGTAAGAAAAAAAGAGAGAGAGAGACAAATGTGAATCAATGTGGTGGTGGTGGAGATGGATTTTAGGGGTGCTCTGGAACTGTGAGAGGCCCCTCAGAGGACAGTGAAGAACCTCGGGCAAGGGGAAGGGCATCTAAGGAGGGTGTCGGCAGGGCAAAGGCTATCTTTATTCACATGGGCTGGGAAAAGAGGAGAAGCCCACACCTACCTGCCTTGTACCCCGTGCTCACTGAAACACCTAGGGGCCTTGTCAAAGGCATGACACCCGTACAATTTTAGCAGGAAGTGGAGGTGTCCCCTATTTACTTCATCGAGGCCAAACTAAAAGGCAAAACCAATCTTGAACAATAACTTTGCCAGCACCATATTGTAAACAAAATTTCGGCATTTCAGTGTAGACATTCCTTGGTTTAAATTTCATTATTTTTAATGAAAAGCTAAGTGCATGTCTAAAATGTATTTGATAATCTTCAAAGAGAAAATAGACACCGTGTTCGCAGTTGCTCTAACCTGTGCTGGACCTCAGTGTTCACTTGTTTGGTTGTTTGCACAGCTGTTGGGGAAGGGGCAGGGAGTTGGGGGCATGAACAAAGGCAGTGTTAGGAGAAAGAAGTAGCTGCTAAAGGCCTGTTGAGAAAGTTCCTCAAGGAGGGGTTTCCCCTATGACCTCAATCAGCAGGGGTCCAGAAGCAGCACCGGCTAGTGAAAGGGCTTAAGCTTGCCTTCTCCCCCTACCCTTTGTATTTCCAAAGCTGTCGATCACTTTTGTTAACCATGACAGCTCAGCCTCACCAATGCTTTTGGGAATTAAGGACTGGGCTTGTGTCCACACTGGGACAAAACAGTGCGAGGAAAGCAGCAGCCTTGAGAAGTTGATTACAGACAGCATGAGATGCGCAAAGCACAGAGAAGTCATCTGGAGAAGAATGACCAGTGGAGGGGACAAGCCACAACCGGGACAGATGTGTGAGGCATTCCTTGAGGATTCTCAGGAAGATGTGGGAAGGGGGTATGATAAAATACACCATTTTCTGTGCACATAGAATGGATGCTTACATTACTCCTATTGTCTTTATTCAGAGTAAGGGGGCCAAATCAGCCAGAGAATTTGAGGACATGAAGTTTACACTGAATATGCAAGCGGATCAGGAAAAAATCGTTTATCTTCTCTGTGTGATATTGATGCTGAGAAGTCATCAAACCCGCAGAGATAGTAAAGTGTACCTGCCATAAGAATTTACATTATTTTCTTCAGTTTTCAGCCATATAACATCATAATTATTCTACTTCTGGTTCAATGCTCAATAACAAATCATACTGTTTTATGATTAACTGAAGCTGACTGAATCATGAGCATTGCTATACGGGCTAATTTTTATGTTTAAACCAAAATATGGCATCATAAGGCTAAATATAATTGGATTAATCATTAAATCACACCTCATAAGAAAAACTACAACTGGAAGAAGACTATTTTGAAGATGTTTTCACTGTCAGTGAAGCAGAAATCAGAGAAAAAATTAATTGTACTCACATGAGAAACTATCTCCTCACAAAGAAAAACTCTCCTCAATAAGAAAATATCTCCTCATATCCCATTAAAGTAGGTGAAAAAATTTTTATTATATTAATACATTTTGTATTAAAATAGTCACTGCATGACCATTTGACCTGTAAAAGTGGCTGGCCACACCTAAAGTCAGTTATTCCCAAATCAGTCACAGAGGGAAGAGGCAAATCAGGAAATATGGACCCCAGAACAAATCTGGAGACTTTAGAAACATGAGGGTAAAAGAGATGTTGTCTTTTGAAAAAACTATTAACTCACTGATTGTATCTGGGCTTATGTGTTCCTGGAACAAAGATTGCATTTCCTAGTCACCTCTGCATCAAGTGAAACCTTCGAAAGTTCTGGGAGGTAAATGGAAATGATGCGCTGGAGTTTGAAAAGTGTCTTAAAGGGGAGACAGCACAATGTCTGTTCTTGTCTCCTTTCTATTGGCTGATGTGTGCATAACCACTGGGGCTTCAGCCGATCTCTTGCATTATATACAATACCCCTAAGGAATAGCAGAGAAGAAAACGGGAATAGGCTGGAGCTCCTAACAAATTCATACCAGTCCTGGATGCTGATCTCCAGGGTTTTTACTGAGACAATAAAATGTTCTGGATGAAGCCACCATATTTGGGTTTTCTGCCAAAAGACACTGAACCCAATGCTAACAAATATGACAGGGAAAGTAAATTTCTGTCTCTCTATTCTGACCTGAGCTTTGGAAAATGTATATTTCTAAGAAACTGTTTATTGAGTGACACACTTAAAAAATGATAACTAACTCATGGATTTGAGCCAGGCACTAGTCATTTCTTTGTCCCTGGGGGTCACATGGGTTGGGGCAGATCCCATAAGACCCTATATCTTGTAGGGCAGTTCATGTAGATTCTTCCGACTTTGGATCCTCCCAACTCTCTATATTTCCCTACTTTTCTCCTCCAGCAATTATCAAATTTCATTCTGTTTTGTTTCTTTGTACTCAAGAGTTTGACATGCTTGAAGGGAATTGAGTGAAGTATCTTTATCAATTCTTAGGGGGGGGGAAAAAAACCTGAAAGAAAAAGGAGGACTTCCTGACACTTGTGTGGATCTAACAGTTAAAATAAGTAACAAACCCCCAAATGAGTAGTTCCCCACCCCACCAAACCAGCAACAAATATCCCACCAAACCAGCAACATCGTTTTAGAGCAAATATTTTATAATCCTCTCTTTGCTACCCTAAAATAAAATTCAAACATGATATAATTTATCTGCATGTATAAATAAAGAATTCAACATAACCCCAAACTATAACATAAAAAATAAAATACTAAAATAATGTTTATTCCTATGTAAAGGTTCAAGTATGATCACATTAGAAGACAAAGCGCCCCCATTTGAACGTGTTTCCAAAATGTTCCCCAGGAAACCGCTACCTTGGAAGGTGGATAAAACTTCCGGGTCAGAAGTATGTCCCTCCCTTCCCTATAGGAGCTTCTCCTTCCAGGGACAATTTAGAAGTTCTAGATGGTCTTACTTTATTAAGAAATGTGGCATTTTTTAAATAGCAGTATTACCTCAAATGTGCTCTGTAGCAAAAAAATAAAATAAAAAAATAAGTGTTAAGTAAAAACTATAACCTAATAGTGTAAGAAACATTTTTTCTTCTTGCTCTACCAGTGGTCGGCAAACCGCGGCTTGCGAGCCACATGCGGCTCTTTGGCCCCTTGAGTGTGGTTCTTCCACAAAATACCACGGCCTGGGCGAGTCTATTTTGAAGAAGTGGCGTTAGAAGAAGTTTAAGTTTAAAAAATTTGGCTCTCAAAAAAAATTTTCAATCGTTGTATTGTTGATATTTGGCTCTGTTGACTAATGAGTTTGCCGACCACTGCTCTAGGCCATCAAGAGTTCTGAAGATGTCACTGTACTCAGTGAATCTAATTCCCAAACCTATCTCATCACAGAATCCTTTTTCACTGGAACATCTCTTGGGTCCAGTTTCTCATGGAAGAAACTTAGAAAACACTGCCTTACAGCCTGTCGAAGAGCACATCACCATGGAGAACAGAGAGGGCCCTTTTGGAGGATCTGAAACCCACTTGTGAAAGAGCAGCCTTTACTGGACAATTCATTTTGCCGGGAAGTGGGCATGTTAGTTCCCCCTCAATGTCACAAATTTGCCATGTTCACTTCACTTTCATGAGAGGGAGGCAAACAGGTAAAATTAATCTGACATCAGAGATGTTCTGGGGGAAGCAGAATTTTAATGTTGCTGGTGATACGTATTGACACCTATTTTATCTGGATTTCACAGCACATGTACCTATTGCTACTTTAGCAAGACATCACGGAAATGATCTGCTCATAACGTTGACAATGAGGCATTATAAAAGGATACATGTCATCTGATAGCTTTAAAGACTATGTTTTATGAGTAATGTTCATAATATTTATCATTTCTGAAGTTCCTATTTTGTGTAAGGACATTTTTGCAATCACTATTTCATTTCATCCACACAACACATCTATGAGCTATTGTTGGTCCCATTTTAGAGATTTAAAAACCTGAAGTTCAGGGTCATTAAGTGCCAATGTCACAGAATTGTTCAGTGGCAGAACTTGGATGCAGGATAGTGGCCATTTTAGGCTTCCCTAGAAGTCACAAATTTGCCCTATTTCACTTGACTTTTATAAGAGGAAGGCAAACGCGTAAAACTAATATGACATCAGAAATGTTTTCAGGAAAGCACAATTTTAATGTTTTTTTCCTTTGCCTCCCTTAATTAAGGGAAATTTTTTAGAACATTTTCCATTTTTAAAAAAAGACAGTCAGAAATTACATGCTAGCCTCCAGCTATCAGGAAAATAGCCATTCCGGAGTGCCCAGGATCACTTATGCCTTGAGGGTGTTACAGCCCATGATTTAGTGCACATATTGTAACTGAAGAACCTACACTGAACTGCTGAAAAGTTACAAGGTCGAAAAGATTGTGATGTTTTTCTTCTTCCCTCAGTGTCACCTGATTTAAACTTCAAGGTGTGTTATTTGAAAACCACTTGTTTCCAGTGACTCATTTTGAAATCACTGATTTCATCTTCCTGGTTCTTTGTAAAGCCAGGAAGGGAGATCAACACCATATTGTTTTCACCTTCAAACACGCTTACCCTGTAACCAGAAGAATCCAGAACTGTTATTGTTCACTTGTTGAAGAATATGTTCCTGTTTTATCTTTTCACAAGAGTAGAAATCCATTCTGAAAACAGGTGCCCTGCTTGCCGTCTGTTTCATCCTCCAGCAATTCTCAAGCAACATGTTTATAAAAGATTCACCTATCAGTCAACACATATTTATTTAAACACCTACTGTATACCAGACATTGTTCTACATTCTGGGACTACAGTAGTAAGACAGACTAGATCTTTTCTCCTTGGAGTTTGTGCTCTAATGATAAACATATAAATAAAAATGATCCTCCCAGAAAGTGAAAATGCCTATGAAGGAAAATAAAAGAGGGTGGTATATCATAATGACTCAAGTGGAAGATTTCTTCACATTTAGACAGCCTTTCCATGGAGGTAACGTCTGAGCTGCTGTCAGAATGACATGATTTTGAGGAAGAGAGTGCCAACTATAAAGAAGAGCATTAAGATGAGAATAAAACTTGGGATTCTGAGGAATAGAAAGGAGGCAGGTCCCAGGGGACAGTGATAACACAAGAGGAAAACAGTAGATGAGATCAGAAGGGCTAACAGGGTCCAGAGCCTGTGGTAAGAATTTGGGTTTTATCCCAAGTGCAGTGAAAAGACAGTGAAGGACATTGAGGCTGCTGTTCAGAGCTGATTCTAGGCTGGCAAAAAAAAAAAAAAAAAAAAGGGAGCATAAAAAACCAGTTAGGCCAATTGCAATAGCTTAAGTGAGCAATAGTAATGCTTGGACTAGGTAGTTCAGTGGAGATGGGAGGAAGAAATGGCTCCCAAGATAGAACTGTCCAAATTTGCTGATAGGTTAAATGAGGAAAATGGAAAGGACTTCTAGAATTTTGCCTAAACAACTGGATTGATATTGGTGACATTTTCTGAACCTGGGAAGAGTAGAAGAGGCATACATTTGTGGGTGATATAGGAAATCCAGAGTGCAGTATTGGACATGTTAACTTTGAGATCTATTTTAGTCATCTAAGTAGAGATGTCAAGTAGGCAGCTGAGTATACAAGAGATCAGAGGCGGGGGCCGTAGCTGGAGATATAAAGTGCCCCATAAAGCCCAAGAGGGCTGAACCCTTTGCAACATGCTACCTCAGCTTTCCCATAGTCATTCCCAATTCTCTATGTAACTGATTCACTCTGTGTAATAATTCTCCATGGAAGTTTCTACTTTCAATCTGGTTTTCCACTCACTGAGGCCTTTCTGATCTCTCTTCCTTTGTCATCAGTGTCTTCCCGAAATGCAAACAGAATTAACACCCACCTAAGCCAAACTAAATGAAATTGCAAATCTTCCTCATTCAGTAAGGTCATAACTTGCATTCCAAGATAATCCAGATGACTTTTTCTTTGTTAATCCTCACCCAAGGATATTTCTTCCATTGGTTTTTAGAGAGCGTGGAGGGAGGGGGAGAGACAGAGAGAGAGAAGCATAGATGTGAGAGAAACACATTGACTGGTTGCCTCCCACACGTGCCTCTATTGGGGGTAGGATTGAGCCTACAACCAAATCAATCCCAGGACCCTTCAGTCCATGGGCTGATGCTCTATCTACTGAGCCAAACCAGCCAGGGCTCTAGAAGGCTTTTGTAGAGTTCGTAAGAAGTGTGGCTCTGGCCACCAGTCTGACCTTTGGACTGTTTCACCAACCTTCACCTCTTCTTTACCCTCTCCTGATCGTCGTTGCTTTACTTTTCCAGGCACCCACTCACCATTTCATTACTTGTAGGGCCTAGATTTCAACCAACTGCCAACTAATCAATTCTTGGGTGTTTAAAGGATTACTCATTTCTGATATATTTGCCTTTTACCTGGGAGATTGAAAGAACAAAAAATAATAAGGATCAAAAAAATGGCCCTCAGATGGTAGGAATTTAAATAGATTTTCTCCAATTCTAACATACAGGTTGGTTACTTTCCTGGAGCCTATTCTAACCATTGTTTCCTCATATTTTTCATCTTAAAATTTTCTTTCCCCTGTGAAATTGTGTCACATGCTATAACACGGATGAACCTTGAGAACATTATACTAAGTGAAATAAGCCAGTGACAAAAAGACAAATCAAATGCTGTATGATTCCACTTCTATGAGATACCCAGAATAGTCAAATTCATAGAAACAGAAAGTTGCATGGTGGTTTCCAGGGGCTGAGAGAAGAGGGGAATGGAGAGTTGTTATTTAATATACAGAGTTTCAGTTTTGCAAGACAAAAAAAAAAAAAATCTGGAGATGGGTTACACAACAATATGAATGTACTTAGCACTACTGAATTGTCACTTAAAAATGGTTAAGATGGTAAATTTTATGTTAGGCATATTTTACCTAAATTAAAAATTTAAGAATTTAAGCTAGCAGCAAAAAAGCAAGTCAGAGGTATTTGTAGCATAAAAAAGATTCAACTCGCTGTGGCTTAAATGAAGAAGACCACATAATGAGGAACTCAGGTGGCCTCTAGATGACGGGCTCAGCCAGGAAAAAGGAACCTAAGTTCTATAACCATAAGGAACAGATTCTGCCAACAACCTGAAATAACAAAAATTTGGTTTTGGATTCTTCCCCAGATTTTTCTTGTAAGAACCAGCTTTGCTGGCACCTTGATATCAGCCTTGGGAGACCCCAAGCAGAAAACCCACTTGAGTCATGCCAGACTTTTAATATACATATTTGGGAGATAATAAATGAATAGTTTAAGCTGACAAAAAATCCCTTTCTTAACCTCAAGCTCCTCTTTCAATAAGCTCCCATCCCTTCTCTTTTTCCCTTTACAGCCACCCTATTTGACATTCAATGTCTATTTTAGCCTTCCCATTGAATCTACTTTCCCTGCAAATATCAGCAACTTCCCTTAGTCATCAATTCTAATGGTCATCCCAAAAGTTTGCTCTTACTTGACCTTTGTGTCATTTGATGCTCCTGACTACTTTATCCTTTATGAAACTCTTACCTTCTGTGAATTCTGTAACCCAGTTCTCACCTGGTTTCCCTCTATTTTTCTTGCTGCTGCTTCCCAACCTCCTTTGTACAGTCTACTGTCTCTAATTAATTCTTAAATTTCTTGTCTTGTAGGGGTCAGCTACTATCCTAGCTTTTCTACTCTACATACTTTCCTTGGAGAATATCACCTACATTCACAGCTAAACTCTTACTTATATATGTACTAGAGGCCTGGCACATGAATTCATGCACAAGTGGGGTCCCTCGGCCTGGCCAGATCAGGTTCCATCGGGGCCTCTCGCCCAGTCCTGATCAGGCGGCCAGCTAGGGGGAGGGACCATGGGAAGTTGGCTATGGGAACGCACTGACCACCAGGGGGCAGTTCCTGCATTGAGTGTCTGCCCCTGGTGGGCATGCGTCATAGCTACTGGCCAGTCATCCAGTGGTAATGGTTGCTTAGGCTTTTATATATATAGATTATTGACTCCAAACATTTCTCTGGTTTGTACCTCTTGGTTGAACTTGAAATCTGTATGTCCAACTGCTTATGGGACAGCTAACCCTTGAAACCCGAAGGCCTTTAAATTCATTTTGTCCAATCATTCTTTCCTTACCAAATTTGGACCTTTACTTACATTTGCCATCTTGATAAATATCAATTTTTCTAACTTGGTTACCCAAAGTAGAAGAAAATAGGTGCTGTCCATAGCCACCTTTATTCCTCACCACCCCTGCCACAATCCAATGACTTACCCAATCCTAATAGATCCTACCTCCTAAATGTCTTGAATCTGCCCCACCCATGAGCCTTTCTCTACACCTACTGCCATTCCTTAGTTTGTGCTCTAATTACTTCATTCTTGATTGCAGCAATAGCTTCATGTTCTCCTAACTGGTCACCTTATTTTCAGTTTGTCCCACAATTCATTCTCCACCCAACAGAGACCTTTCTAAAATGCAAACTTGATAATATCGTTTTCCTTGACTAACCTCCTTTAACTAGTTCTTCATTTTCTTGTGAGAAAGCTCAAATTCTTTTTCTTAGCATGCAACACCCTAAAGAGCTGGCACTTGCCTAACTAACTGCACAACTGATCCTCTCACTATGTACCCTTTGCTTGAGAGCTTCTAAATTAACTACAATTTCAGTGATATGTCAAGCTCTGTTTTATTTCTATTCCTTTGGACATGTTGTTCCTTTTGTCCATAATTCACCAACTCATTTTTCAAATCATAGCTCAATTACCACCCTCTTGAAAACCTGTTCTAAAGCCACAGTTACATGCATGTGTCCCCCTTTTCTCCGTTAACATTGCACTCTGTGTAAATCAGTAGTACTTCCTTTTTTATAGCTGCCATTAGTAGTGATCACTGGTGGTCCCACCATTAGAATGTACATTCCTTTAAAATAGAGGATGGGCCTTACTGACCTTATACACCTAGTATCTAACACAGTGTCTGACACAAATCAGTACAACACACAGATTGTGATGTATGCACATGCATGAATAAGTTGTCTTTTATTCGTTGCTCATTAAGAACAGATCATATTTGAAAAATTATACCAACACAAAAATATTTTGCCAACACAGGGATATAATAATAAAATAGCTAATATTAACTATGAGCTGGATACTATGCCACCACCTTTGAGATTTTGCTTACACTAAGAACAACCTTAAGAGATATAAATACTATAGCTATCTCATATTATAGATGCAGAAACTGAGGCAGAGGGAAGTCAAGTAATTTGCCCAAAATATATAAAATTAGGATTCAAAACCAGATCTCTTTGTCTATGTAATAAACTGTCAACCATATATAATGAGTCGCAGAAAGAGTCTAGATTTTGAAATACTCTTTCCCATTGTCACACAATGTACCAGACCAAATTTTAGTTTAGAAAATTCAGTTGCTGTACATGTATATGGTGAATATATAAATATGAAATCATAATAAAAAATGAAGTCAATATTTTCCCTTTCTTTTTCCCCAAGAAAAACTGATATGTAACCAGGCCAGAATGGCTCAGTTGGTTGAGTGTTGTCCTGTGCACAGAAAAGTTGCTGGTTCAATTCCCAGTTGAGGCACATGCCTGGGTTGTGAGTTTGATCCCTAGTTGGGGAGCTAACGAAAGGCAACCAATCGATGTTTCCCTCACACATTGGTCACTCTCTCTCTCCTTGTCTCTCTCTCTCCAGTCCTCTAAGCATGTCATCAGGTGAGGATATTTTTTAAGTTTTTTTAAAAATGATGTTTATATCTGGTCAAGTTAGCAAACAGCTATCCTTGTTGCTATCCGTGTGTGTGTGTGTGTGTGTGTGTGTGTGTGTGTGTATGTGTATGTGTGTGTGTTTTCAAGTAACTCAACATAAAGCAAGTTTCAGACTGACTATATTTTGAAAAGTAACCCTTTCTTGTAATCACACTTGGACTTTTAAAATTTTTAAGCAGACTGTAACAAAGCTCCCGGTAAATAGAAGGGGTAAGATAATTTGTCAAATGCTCTATAGAGCCCTATCTGTTCCTCAGTGGTGAAAAGTTGGGGGTGGGGGAAACAGATGCCAAAGATTAATGAGCAGTTAAGACTCTGAGCTCTCATCATAGGCTTTGCAGTTTCACTTGTAGTATTTTCATTTGGAAAAAAAATGTTTTACTTTAAGTAAAGTTTAAAAACCATTTAGATTATGAAAGAACTTTTCTATGGCTCTGTATTAATGGATTTTCCCAGGAAATGTTTCCTTGGGGGAATTTCCTTTTGGACTCTTTTTGTGCATATGCCACTTGACATGTCTTTTTCCTTTTGGTCAAGATATTTTCCTCCAGATTTATTAAAGACTATAAGCCTGAAATATGAAATAGACTTATCCAGTTTGATTATAATATAATAGCTTGAATTTAGGCACAAATATTACATTTGAGTTATGTGAGTAAAATTCTCAGGTATAATTCTCAGCTATAGTCCCTGAGTTCACATCCTAGGTCTGGTACTTTCTAGCTGCCCTATTCTCCAGGCTGTCCACGTTGGCCTTGGAGCAGTGAAGCAACAACTAGTGGAGGAGGTATCTACAGAGATGGGCTTGGTATGGTGCACCTGATTTTCCCTTGATGCTGATAACATGTGGAAGGAATCCAGAAAGTCCTGCATGCCTCATGAACTGCAGACCATGAGTATTAGCTATGAGCTTGCTAGAGGCAAAACTAGGCCAAGCAAAGGATGGGATGGAGTCTCTGGGAATCTTAAGCACCAGCAAGAACCAAGGTGGTCTGGTCAACAGGAGGTGATGACTGAGCTCTTTGAAAGTATTCACCATTCATCACCCATTTTGGAAGAACAGACCCTGAGTTAAAACAGCAGATGTTCAGTAGCAGCTTTAATGTGAACAGAGGCTGACTTCCAAAGACCAGGTGAAATGCACTTAACCAGAGGACCAGAAGGAAGCAAAGGAGGACAACACATAAATCATTCACCTCATCCTGGACACCAGTAGTTCATGCAAACATTCATCTGCTTGGACTGCAGCTCCCCTGAGAGGGGAAACATTTAATGATTTATTAGAACACTAGAGGCCTGGTGCATGAAATTCGTGCACTGGGGGTGGGATCCCTCAGCTCAGCCTGTGCCCTCTCACAGTCCGGGACCCCTCAGGTGATGTCCAACTGCCGGCTTCTGGATGAATGGCCTTCTGCTGCTACACAGCCTGCTGCTTGAGCTTCAGCAGCTGCTACATGTGCACAGGCTGAGCCACCGTGGGCTGAGCCACCACGGTCGGTCCTGCAAACACCATTGAGTGGGTGAGTCAAGCATGGAGGCAGGCTCACCCTGAGTTCCCTGTGCTTCCCTGAGTCACTGAGTTTTTCAGACTGATTGCCTTCTACAGAGAACGGCACCGGGATCAGGCCTAAGCCGGCAGTCAGATATCCCTCTCACAGTCTGGGACCCCTCGGGGGGATGTCCGACTGCCAGCTTAGTCCCGATCCCCACTGTGCCTACTGCCACTGCTTGGTAGTGCTGCCGCAGCGTCGGGAGAGGCTCCCGACACCATGGCAGCTGCACTTGCCAGCCATGAGCCCGGCTTCTGGCTGAGTGGCGCAACCCCTGTGGGAGCGCACTGACCACCAGGGGGTAGCTCCTGCATTGAGCATCTGCCCCCTGGTGGTCAGTGCACATCATAGTGACCGGTCATTCTGGTCATTGCGCCATAACAGTCACTTAGGCTTTTATTATATAGATTTGTGGCACCTGATTATCCAAAAGAGACAAAATTGCCTTGCAATGGTTCCAAAAGTGAGATATCCACAGCAAGAAAAAATCAGTCACCAAAAAATTTACTCCTCTGTACTAGGACTGTGTATGCATAGTGCTATGGGAACTAAGAAAGTCAGTCTTTCAGACTATGGAACTAGAAAAAGCTTCCCAGAAAAGTAATATTTAAGGAGAATTTTGAAGGGCAAGCAGGAATTACCATCTATTAAGTGTGGCATGTTTAAGGAAAGCAAAGTTATTTGAGAAGAGGTTTGAGCTTAGTAGCAAAGAGAAATCCAGGGTAGACTGCAGAGGCCCGCCGATGGCTGTGGAGGTTGTTGCCTGCAAGGGCCTCTGAGTGTTTGGGGCTGTAAAGCAGCCTGTGTCCTGCTTTCCAATGGCTCTCTAGTCTCTACAGCAGAAGGAGGGGATACACCCTAGGCCTGAGAGTGTGACCACCCTTTGTAGTTCACACAAAGGCTTGCTTTGCTCTGTAAGCCTTATATTTCTAGGCCCACAGAAGGTGCCTTCTCAATTTTGCACGAAAGTATCATGTAAATTAGTGAGGATCCTTTAAATATGGTAAGATTGCCTGACCAATGTGGCTCTGTGGTTGAGCATTGACTCATGAATCAGGGGGTCAGAGTTTGATCCCCAGTTAGGGTACATACCCAGGTTGCAGGCTCAATCCCCAGTAGGGGCCACAGGAGGCAGCTGATCAGTGATTCTCTCTCATCACTGAAGTTTCTATCCCTCTCCCTTCCTCTCTTAAATCAATAAAAATATATTTTTAAAAAATAAGTAAGTATAGTCAGATTATGGAAGCTCACACAGATTAGTTTAAAGAATTTGGACTTTACGGAAGAACAGTGGGGAGCCACTGAAGGTTTCTGGACAACCGGGAACATGACAAAAAAATAAAATTTTTCCACAGCAGCTGTATGCAGGGTAGACTAGAGCCAAGAGACTCAGGAAGTTATTGCAGTTGTCCAGACATGAAGCAAAAAGGGAGATTCGATGGTATCCATGGTAACAGAAAGGGAAAGATATGGAAATTATTTTGAAGGCAGAACAACAGGACTTGATTGCTGATTGGGTATGAATGTATGGAAGAGGCAGCGGTAATAAATGACTCAGGGGTTTTGAGCTTAGGAAGGTATGAGAATACCTTTGAAATAGGGATGCTAATCAGGAGAGCTGCTTTGAGAGAGAAAATAGGGAGTTTGGTTTAAGGGATGTTGAATTTCACATAATGATGGAATACGTAAGTGGAAACACTCTCCATACATTTAAAAGAACAAAACTAGGGCAGTCTACCTTTTCTTTCTTCTTTTTTCCTTCCTTCCTTCCTTTCTTTTTTTGTTTCTTTCTTCCTTTCTTTCCTATTTTTGTTCTCTTTCCATGATTTTTAATGCATCTGAGGCTCTTTATCTGAGAGCTTTGAGGATAAATTTTACCAATTCCCTTACATTTAGTAAACTGTGATGAAGGTTGCCATCATTGTCATCACCAACCTTGTCTTCAAGTTAACACAATGCACTATTCAATACTCACTTGTGTTTGTCACTTTTGTAGACAGAGTTCACAATAACAGATTCCATGCCCTTGAGACATTTTCACTCTGTGATGGCCAATATTTATAGGACCAATACACAAAGAACACACAGAATAGAATAATAATCATTGAACAATATCTATAGAAGATTAAAAATGGTATTTACTAGTATACTCTACATGAGGAAATCAGGGAAGAGGAAGGCCACTGTGCTAGGTAAGACCAGTAGTGGGACACTGATAGTTAGAGGTAAAAGAAAACTCGCTTGAATTTCTTTTTTGGACAGAGCTCATGTATGTCACTATCTCCTTAGGCAAGGAAGATGGATTTGGAATGCTGCTTAGATAATAATACTTATTATTCTCATATTTTTAGGACTTAACACTGTATACCCATTATCTCTTCCTGTCCCTGGATGCTAGGACTTGCACACAAGACCATATAGCTCTACTGCAGGAAGCTGGGCCTCAAACTCAACACATTTACAATACAACAGGTTGAACACTTTAATGGTGGTGAGAAAAACCATAGTACTTCATTAGAAAATTCAGCCAATTATTTTAAAAACTCTGAATATAAGAACCCAAAAATACTGAAGCTGAGGGCAGCTTCTTTAGCATGATCTCCTTCTCTCCCTTTTACAAACTGAGGCCTGTCCTTAGGAAAGATCCCAAGGCTGGGCTGCACATCTCTTTCCATTTGAACAGCACATCCCCTTCACTCATGCCTCTCTCCTTGCCTCTGCTGCCATTCCTGCAGCAGTTCTGTGAGTTAGTATGAAAACAGCTACCTGCCCTGTTGTCTTCGCTACCTCAGAGAGAGGGTCAACTTGCAGCAAAGAGAGAGAGGAAGAAACAGCATGTTTTCCCCCTTGCTTTTTCACTTTGGTGAGTTTCCATTGAAGTTTAACATTGTGGGTCAAAATCTGGGCTCAAAGTCAGGTGACTTGGTTCATGTTTTTGGTCCACTGATGGGCAAATTGTTTCATTTTTGTGCTAATGCTTCCTCTGCTGTTAAAGAGATTTAGCAAAACCTTGGATGGATATTGAAAACATGAAGACACTCAGTCAAAATGATGCCTTATGGAGACAAGCACCATTCACAGTCAACATCTGCTGGTGTGGGTGGAGTCCCCATTCCCACCTTTAAAAAACTCTGTATTAATTTAAGATTCCCTGTGAGTTATAGCCATCATTCACCCTTTGCTTACATAACATGTTTTCTTCAAGTTTTTCTTAAATTGTTCACTCTACTAAACAGGCATTTTTTAAGTATCTTTATCTTTTGTAGCTAGTTCAATATATGAAAGCTTGATTTCTTTGCTACCCACACAGTTTCCTCTGGGGCCTTAGCCTTACCAGTATTCTATGACTCACTACTTTACTTTTCATAAATAGATGCTAAATACTGTCCCTGACTCTATTGGAAATGGCAGATTAAAATACTCAAGAAAAAAATTGTAACTAATGTAGTTAGATTTAAACTATGCAATAGGTTTCCCTCCCCCTCTCCTTTTCTTTTTTATTTTCTACTCACTGTTTGTCAGAAACAGTGGTTGTCAATTTCTGTCAAATAACTCTGTTCTCTTTATTTCTCCTTCCCCACAATATAGAGCCCTTTTATTGGGAGGAGAGGGCAAGTCTTTGGTCCTCCTCCTCTTCTCTCTCTTATATTTTACTAGAGGCCCAATGCACGAAGATTCATGCAAGAATGGGCCTTCCTTCCCCTGGCTGCCGGCACCAACCTTTGCTCCGGCCAGAGCCGCCTTTTCACTCAGGCCTGGAGCCGCCTTTCCGCCTTCCCACACTGCCCAGAGGCCCGGAGTGGCTGGGGGGGTATGGAACACCTGCATATGCAAGTTAACCCACCATCTTTGTTGGGTTAATTTGCATACTCACTCCTGATAGGCTGGTGGGTGTTGTGAAGGTATGGTCAATTTGCATCTGACACTTTAATTAGTGTAGACTAGAGGCCTGGTGCATGAAATTCGTGCACGGGTATGGTCCCTAGGCCTGGCCGGCGATCAGGGCCAATCTGTGGGGCAACCAGTGGGGTGATAGGGCCCCCCCAAGCTCGCACCCACCTTGGCCAGCCTGGCACCACCCACTCGCTGGCCCCGCCCCCCACTCACAGCCACCTTGGCTGGCCTGGGGCCTGCCGGCTGGGGGCAGCTCCTGCATTGAGCATCTGCCCCCTGGTAGTCAGTACATGTCATAGTGACCGGTTGTTCTGCCGGTCATTCCACTATTCGGTCGATTTGCATATTAGGCTTTTATTCTATAGGATTTTCCAATTCTTGTCCACACTGTATTTTCTACTTTTTTATTCACTCTCCTCATTCCTAAGTCAATAAAGTGTCACCATTGGTCCCAGAAAAAGTTACTTCCTCCTGCCAGAGACCTAATTGATTTGTCATCTTTCTTGAATGCAAAGATCCCTGAACAGATTCAAGGAAAATAAAAAATATCCAGGGTATTTCCAAGTACAGTTTGAGAGCAGAAACTGGAGGCCATGAGAACCACTACGTCCAAGTTAAGATGATGGCCTAGAGACAGCAGTGGAAAGAGACAGAGAATACACACTGGGCATAGATACCAAGTCCTTTCAAGACATTTTCTCCATGGGACTCACATGTTTTGGCATGGCTCCTGAGCAGAGGCACAATAAACTTTCTTTTGGACTATCTTTTCATGGATATTTGTATAGAAATAAACATTAGGAAATACAGTATTTCCCTCCCGAGGAAAGAGCAGGCATTTTTATCACCCATTGTAACGGATCTGGGTTCCCCAAGCTCAGGGTTTCTCTCCGGCCACACAACCCACTGCCTATACAGATGTCACCTGGCCCTCTTTGCAGCACCCTGTGGGAAATGAGGCTTAGGAAAGTGCCATAAGAAAATTCTGATATTCTGTCTACTGCTATTTTTCAAAGTAATAAAGTCCTTTGTCTCTGACCCAGGAGTCTTGTGTCTCCTGCCAGTATCTATGAAACTATAGCAGGCAAATGTATTGGATTACAAGTAGGCTAAAATCTTAACCTTTCATAGTTCTTGACAATATCCAGACATTATGATATTTCAGGCTGTTGGTAGAAATATTAGGCAGAGAGAAATTTAGAGGCTAAATTTTTTTCTCTCCATCAATATCTTGAAATAGTTAAATGCACATTCTCTTCCCCTTCAGCTCCCACCTCCATCTAGTCTAATGTACCTTCTTAACCTTGATAATAATGGCTCTAATGGCCCATGTATTCAGTAGAGTGGATTTCTAAAACCTATTTCCAGGTTACAGTTTGTGTGCCAGGATTACATTAGTTTTTATTAATAGAGAAAGGAGCCGTGCAGCAGATTAGAGCTGACTTTTCAATCACTTAATCACCAAATGCACCCTGAGTACTCTCATACTTCTGTGTTAAGTGCTGCATAAAGCAGCCTCAGTTCTCAAAGCATTTTAACTTCCTTCACTCCCATAAAAAAACAACAATAAAAACTTCTCTATTAAAAAACCCAAATGTTCAAGGCACTCATTCATTGAGGCAGTAACCATAGAAACATTTTTATAAGAAGGCTTTTAAAAGTATTCTCCTCCATCTATCTTGGTCCTAAACAGAAAAACAACCTCAGGATCCAGACTCAATATCCTCATTTTTAAAAACCTCTGACCTTCAGGGAACTTGAAGATTAAAGAGACCAGGCCTACCAAACCAACATCCTTCTGGTACCACTGATTAATAGTAATAATGAAAATAAACATTGCTCTCTGTCATTTCCAGTTAATTCAATCCATAATGATGATTATTTGTTGTAGGAAAGAAAGCAGTGAGTCATGGCAAGGCTTTAAGAGCTGGGAAAGAAGCCATGTGAACACACACACACACACACACACACACACACACACACACACATTTTCACACCAATCTGAATCATAGCATTGTTTTAAACAATGGTGCTGAAATGATAAGTTCACTTTACAGTTCAACAAAAACTCAAAGTCTATCACCTGTCGTCAATCATTCTGAGTCTCTGTGATCCCCAATTCAGTCCAGAATTGAACCTCCAACCCAACCCAACATAGTGCTGACCAGTTAGGTTTCAACCACAGTCTTCAGAGAGAGAAAACTGCAGCTTGAATACTGAGTGGGGATGGGGATAAATATGAAAACTCACTGGGTTCTACTACCAAGGTACCTAGCAACCAGCCAATAAGGTACAATAGTCTCAAGACTTGCATTTTTGTGGGAGTTGGAGAGCCCCAAAAGCTGTTCTCCTTCCTCTGACTTATCCCACCCTTCACAATTTGTTGCTTCTTGCAACACTGCCTATTTTCTTTGTATCTATTGCCCATTAGGAGAAGGGCTACAGACATGCAGAGTGTGCCATGGGCTGCACTGCTTGCTATCTTGGCCTGATTTCAACCCAAGGATGCAAACCATTTCTAGGTTTGCTTTACTGTTTGGACAAAAGATGTTCAAGACCTTCACACACAACAAAGAGATAAAGTAGCCTAAAGTTAACAACACTTTCATAATGATAGATTTTGGGTAATTCTTGACTTGGAAGTTATTCTTTTCTCAATTAAAGTCAAAGGTATTTATATAACTACTCACACTGCCTTAAGTCATCCCAGGTGACCAGTGCTGTAAGCTGATTAAAAAAAAAAAAAAAAAGACAATCTCCAAGAAGTTCTAGCATAACACAGATCCAGTCACTAGTACTTAGGAAGAAGAGTAATTAGAGCTAAAGAAATACAGCTGATAGAAACTCATCACAAAGTATGAAATCTGAGCAACTGCAGGCAGCCTAAAAATTCTCAAGTAGTTTAAGAGTTCTGATTCAAGAAGCAACCATTCCAACACAGACCTACAAGGGACATAGAATAGCATGTCATATGGAAGATAATAAAATCACATCCTAGAATTAAATGAAAAAGGGAGGGGCAGTAAACACCTGTATATGGATCAGTCATAGGCATTTCCCTCAGGCATTCCTGGCTAAATCTCCTATCAGTACTCTAATGAGTTAAGATAGGAAATTGTGTGGTTTCTTGAGTAGGTATTACATGTAGTTTCACATACCTGCATGTGTGTATGTGTGTACTTGCTTAACTACTTAGTAACTTAAACCCAGTACATTCCTTGGTAGGGGTTGAATTATCCTCAACTAATGTTTTTTTAGTTTATTATAGCATCCAATGTAAAATTCCCCAGCAAACATGATGAATAGTAATCTGGATTATATGTGCCCAGTGGACAATCAGAACTAAGATTCTGGTACTTAGAATAAGCAAAAGACATTACCAACAGTCCTCTAGAAGGTTGCTTCAGCAGGATTATTCTTATTTAGATATGCTATACTACATAGTGGCAGGATGCAGGGCTGCAGAAGAAGGGTCCTAAGAGATTTTGCTATGCTATATAACTCTCCTCATAGAGGGTAAGATTTGACAGAGCTAAATGACCTGCAAACCCCCAAATCATCTCCTTTGTCCTCCTGATATGTATCTGAAATTCTTCACGGCCTTTGTTAAAGCTAGCATAATGTTACATGCAATTTGGGGAAAGGGGTGATTAACACTGTTAGCTTCTACTCAAATACAGATCAAGCCATTTCTTCAGATTAACCAGCAAGGGGTCTTGAACACAGTGAACATATTTTACAAATCTGAAAGTGGGTCAAGTTGTTGCACAAGTAAACATGTAAATACACACTGTTAAAAACTTTGAAATCACAACAGTGCTACAAGAACTGAGATATTAAGTTATAAGCATGAAATGGAATCCTTTCAATGGAGGAGGAAGAGGATGGGGCAACACAAGGTGAAATGGAAGAGTGTGGGGCCATCATTACCAGAGAGCATCCCAGCATTCACAAGAGGAAAAGGAAGACAGGGAAGGCATGGGAATCAGCAGGTTCTGGGGGGAAAAAATGGCAAAGGCTTCTCTAACTGGCCCTAATGTTTCTACTTAGCCTTTCATATTATTGTTGTAGTATTAAAAAAAAAAAGTAAAGGAAAATTGGACGATGATAAACTAGATTACTTTTTTTAACATAAAATATGAATAGAGAGGTTTCACTTCACTATTTCCTGAGTTGTTACTTTGTGTCAAACCCTGAGCCCAGCACTCTCCTTCCATTGTGCCAAGGACCAGGCTGTAGAGTGCATGTTACCATAGCAACACACCAGTGGAAGCATCTCTTGCCCCACTCATACTGGGCCTTCAATTCTAAATATTCCCAAGGTTCATCTCAAACCAAAATAAACTTTTCTTCACACTTCTGAGAAAGGGCTGTAATTATTGATATTTATTTATTTATTGCCATAAACTTTAGCAATAGCATGCCAAAACTGAGCCCTAGGGAACAAATAAAATAGACCTTCAGTGGGTGTGCAAGTAGTTTTTGTTTAAAAGACTACTATCTATCTGCTATTTGGGCAGAATATCAAGAGCTCTTAATGCAACTCTCAATTCCATCTGTCAAAAGCTTTACTAAAGTCTAAAATTTCCCAGTCCCTATCCCCTCAAAATATCATAAAAGAGATAATTGTTCAAATGAAATGACAAGGGACACACTGGCCAAGTCAAGGTGATTCCTTTATTGAGTGGGGAAGCACCTCACTTTTAAGGAAGGATAGAGCTCTAGGCTGACCTTGCCTGGTCAGTTTTGCTGGCTCTTCCTGCCTTGGTTGGAGAGCGCCACCTACTGTATCTGCCCCACTACTATCCTCATACAGTCCCTTTTTCAGCTCCAAGTATCCCAAATGCCAAAGACTTTGAAAGCCCAGGGCCAACTCTAATATTTATAAGCATCGGTTGGACAAGTGTGTCTTGGACTGTGGTCTAAAGAAAGAGGAAAGAAGGGCCAGCTTTGAAACTTTTAAAGAAGAGCGTATTAGAGCTTTGGGAGGAGGATTTTAGGTTATTTTTACCACCCAGACACCTGGTCTGGACACAATGAATTCCTGCCCACTTTCTTGTCTTTATCTGCCACCAGTCTTTTGTACCAAGTCTGCACCAAACTGGATTCCTCACCATCTCCTATATTGTTTCTCATGTTTTTTTCCATTCCCATTCCCATTCCTTAGCCTTACCCCTTAGCCAAAACCTGTGCATCTTTTAAGGACTAGTTAAAAATGTTTTTCTATCTTCATGAAAGTTCTTTACAGTCTTTATAATTCTTCATACCACCCATGGTTGATAGCAATTATTTATCAATTAAATTGCCTAGTGATATCTCTTTTAAATTTCATTATTTAATGCTTGCCTGGCTCTCTAAGTAGTCATGTGCTTTGGGGTAACATCCCCTGAAGTTTTAGAAGCTCCTGGAGAGCAGCAGTAGCATGACATATTACACCAAGAATAGAGCCTTGGACCTTGACAGCCACTTTTTCTTGATCTCATCATTTCTTACCCAAAACTTCTTTCATAATTTCTTTCTTTCAAAATTCCTACATAATTTCTCACAGGAACTTGTCTTTGTGAGAGAGCTCTGAATTCAGCTGTTAAACATGTACCCTGGAGTCCCTTATCCTCACAACACTGTGGATAGGAGGACGGGGTGAGGATGGATAAAAGTGAATAAGAATACTGAGAGTGAATAATTTTTTTTCTTTGTCTCTAGAGGTTCCTTGATTCTCAGTAAGTCAATGACCTTAATTTTAGTCACCCTGCCATGCTATGGAAATTCTTCAATTCCTTGTTTTCATTAATATTTAGCAACAGATTAATGGATGTGGCCAGATATAAAGCATAATGGCTAAGATCATAAATTTTAGAGAAAGAAAGAAAACTGAGTTTAATTACCAGCTCTATAATTTATAGCCCATGTAACCTGGGACATGTTTCTTGGCATCATTGAACTTGTTTCCTCATATGTAAAATGAAGATAACATTCACCTAATGGGATTTTTGTGAGAATTAAATGAGTAATGTGTGTAAAGCACATACTGCAGTGCCTGATGATAAGTTTTATTGGTGGTGGTGGTTATATTCCCAAGGTCTAGCAGGGAGCCTGGCCCACAGAAACACACACACACACACACACACACACACACACACACACACGTTGAAGTGAAATAGAATATACAAAAATAGATCTATGCCATCTCACACGCTATGAACTGATCCAGCACCGGTGACAGGGATTTATAAAGATCGAGCTCTAGGCCCCAGTCCTCAATGTCCAACACTTGTCCAAACAGTTCACTTATGACAACCTGCTCTTCCTGCTCTCACCTGCTCTGAATTCTCCTAATTTTCACCTCTGGCCCCTGATGACCTAGGGGGACACCCCCTGTAGTCTGACCCATGTGCTCTTAGACCCAGCTGAGCGGTCATGGTCTGCCTCCACATACTCTCTACTCTGCCTTCCATCTTGTCCAGGAAATCCCTCTGATCTCACAAGGGAGGGAGATGGACCACAATTATCCCAATGAGTAACTAGCTAACAAAAGCAAAATATCAGTTATCTACTTAAAGATTAAATTAGGTACCTGAACTCAATTCCAACGTGTGTGTGTGTGGCGGGGGGGGGGGGGGGGGGGGCGGGAGGCGGGGGAGTTCCTCCACCACCAACAAGCATTTCTCAGACACAAGAAGGGTAGCATCAGATTTCACAGGTTAAGGATTAATACCTACAAAATTGCTCCCCCTACTGGCACCCCCTCTGGTATCCCCACTTCTGACTCCAGTGGCAAGTGCTTTGGACCCACTGGCTATAAATCAGAGGTTCCCAGGACCACCTCCTTAGATTTGATTAATTTGTTAGAAGGGCTCACAGAACTCAGAAAACAAGTTGATTCACTAGATTACCCATTTATTACAAAGGATATAAATCAATAGCCAGATGACGAGATAAATAGGGCCAGGTCCCAAACAAAGGAGATTCTGTCCGCATGGAGGTTGGGGCTCTGCACAGTGGCACTGGGTAGCATTCTCATTTCCCAATGTAGAAGCTCTCCGAACCCTGCCCTTTGGGAATTTTATAGAGGCTTCATTAAAAGTCATGATTAATTAAATCACTGAGATTGGTGATTGATTCAGCCTCCAGCCCCTCTCCCCTCCCTGGAGGTAATGGGTGTGACTGAAAGTTCCAACCCTCTAATTACATGGTTGGGTACATTGGCAACCAGCCCCCATCCTTAGGTGCTTTCCAAAAATCACTTCATTAATATAACAAAAGACACCTTGATCATTTTCAACACTTAGAAAATTCCAAGGGTTTGGGGAGCTCTGTGCCAGAAATGGAGTTGAAGGCCAAATATATTTTTCTTATTATAAATCACAATATCAAAGAGATGAAAATCTGTAATCAGATTTTCACTGGTTGCAGGAAAATAAAGTATTCACATTTTAACATTATGCATTAGCCTGTCCAATGTTAGAGACTAATGTTTACTATTGTTAATTTTTAACACAAGCTACAAATATGTCCTACATGTGCCAAAACCACTTTCAATGGGATGGTTATTACACACATATGGAGGAGCAAAAAGGTGTGAACTTGTCAGAATCTGGCCTTCGTTTCTTTTAGCACCATTCCCTGGCAAACTGTTTCTGAGAGTCACTGTTTTCCCTGTTATTTTGCTTTCAGCTAGTTGTCAATGACTATCCCTCAGGTGTGGACTGACATTGCTTTAAGGTGTTTTAAGTGCAAGAAAAAGAAATGTATTAGGCTTAAAATACAGTACCTTCCAATGGTATTTTCACTTTTGTATGGGACTCTTGAAAAGAGAGTCTCTCTAGACCCAATAGAATTAATCTCTCAGGGTAAGATTTCCAAAGGTTGAAAATTACTTCTGTTCCTGAAATTACATCCATCGTCCGCTAATGTTAGACCCCAGACAGAGTAGGCTGTAAGCAATGGCAAAATGGAGATGAACACATAAAAGATGTAGCCCTCTTCTTCCCCGTGAATTCTGAGGTGAGAAGCTGTCATTGGCCCCAGCTGCTCAGAGAAGAGTTTTAGAACAATCAAGGCCAGCTGTGAAAAATCCTATCTGGGTTTGGCTTCTGACAGACAGCAGCTTTTGTGTGGAAAGAAGCAGCTCTTTTCCCTCGGGTAAAACCTGAAAAAGCTGTGCTGTCTGTGAAATCTAAATTGGCCAAAGATTTTGAAAGAACATGATTTTGATGCCGAAACCATCAACACAGTGAGGAAGCAGACATGTGCCTGTTAGTAGGCAGTAGGAGCCACAAAGATTGGACATAAAGCTACATGATTCAGCCTACTTGATATTATTTCCAGAGGGCTCAGAGCGCCTAAATCCAGTGAGCTCCACGGTCTTAACACTTAATGTGTGCTGTCCCTACCCTGAATACAATTCCACAAAACTCACCAATTCATTTTGCTAATAAGAAAGGCAACTTAGACCGATGAAGGAAGACCAAAGCAACCAGTAAAAAAACACAACAGGATATTAAGTATGGCTGTAACTTGCCTGAGATACCCGAGTTCCACAGAGGAGGGGAGGGAACTGTGAGCAATGCTAGTGTCATTCAAGTAGAGGGCCTCAGTGGAGATCAGAGATGACTGTGACCAGGTAAGCAGGGACCTATGGGTAGGCGATAGTGAAAGGAATGAAATCCCGCTCCTGGGAGCATATTAAGGAGCATTTGAGCTGTAGGAATCAGAGTGAGTTCAACTGGAATGATTCCTATTTCATTAAGCTATCATAGGCGAGGTCAAAGATTCTTACTAGATGAGAAATACTACAAAGATGGGACAGAGGGGAGATTTCTAGTTTCATATAGTAACTTCTGAATTGATAGCTTTTTCCTAATTAAACTTTAATATAATTATACTAGAGGCCCAGTGCATGAAAATTCATGCACTTGGGGGCAGGGGGAGTCCCCTCAGCCCGGCCTGCACCCTCTCACAGTCCCGGAGTCCTCAGGGGATGTCCTACTGACGCAGGGAGTGGACCTAAGCCGCAGTCTGGCCTCCCTCTGTGGGAGGCAACCGGGCCGGCCAATCAGGGGATGGCACTGCCCTCATCATCCTGCCACTGCCACAGCCCGGCATCCCTCTGCAGGAGGCGACTGGTGATCAGGGGGCGGTGCCAGCCCCCCCACCACCCCTCTGCCACCGCCACTGGTCGCGGCCACACACACACACACACCTTCCCCCCCACCCCCACCCCACCACCACCATTCCCTCCCTCTGCCCACTGGCACATGCCTTGGCTGGCCTGGCGCCTCCTGCTTGCAGGCCCTGCCCTCCTCTCCCCGCACTGGTCATTCTGCTGTTTGGTCGATTTGCATATCATGCTTTTATTATATAGGATGGTAAGAGTTTCTTGCTCCATATATCCCAAGATTTAGTTCTGAGAGGAAGAAATATGCTAACCCAGAAACATTCCATGAAACTAATTGATTGCCTGGTAAATTTGTGCAAAAACAAACAAACAAACAAAAACACCCTTAATACAGAGATATTACACAGGAAAGCTGGAAGAAGTTCTAAAGTCAATAGACTAAAATCAAATCAAAATGGTATAGAAAGTGGGATAATGCAGAGAATGTCAACTGGGATGGGTGGTAGGAAAGTAGAATTATCTCTGGAATCTTTTCCAAAGGACACAACTACCCACACATAGATTCTGATGGATCCCCAGGGAGAACTCCCAGCTTCCCACCCCAGAGAGGAACACTGCTCTTGATAGACAGGAATTATCGTGTCCTTTAAATGAGAAAAGGTTGAGTCATCAGCAAAATGAGAAAAACCACTAGTCTACAGTGAGGTGGAATGAGAAGTGAATTTAGGTTTCCACACATACTAAGTACTAGTTTGGGGCTATTATTTTATTTCTTTCTCCCTCCATTTCCTGTTTTCAAAAAGAGGGGGGATAGTAATAGCTACCTTACAAGTTTATGGTAAACATTAAATAATGCATGACAATGATATTAAATAAATATTAGAATCTGAATTTTGCTGTAGCATTCATAACTATGATGCTTTACCAAATAAGTATGTCAGGCTCTGCTCACTATTTTTATTTTAACTTATTTTCATTTATATCAATTTTCCCTGGTTTGTACTAAAAGGATTTCCTGGATTGTATATTTTTAATCAGTTTGTGGGAAAGGAAGTTCTCAAAGGAAAGACTCTTTACGCTATATCCGATGAAATCATTGGCATAGGATTTAGAAAGTTAAGAAAAACTAACTTGCTTACAATTATTTGATTCAACATGGAAATTTCCTTTTGGTTGGATTTATTTTTGTTGATGTTGTTAGTGCAAAGTAAAACCACTGAATATAAACATATGAATCCAGTATTAATAGAGCAAAGCTGTGAAACTATCAACTAACTGAATTTTATTCTCATTGGTGTTATCAATTAACTTGAAATTGAACAAATAATCTTTCCACATTATAAGTTAATCTACCCATAAGTCTAAAAAACACCATCTACCCATTAAAATAAACAAACAAAAACATATGGCATAATCTATAATAATAAAAGCATAACATGCTAATTAGACCAGATGACCTTCCAGATAAAGCCGTGGCAGCGGGGGCTGAGGCAGAGGCAGGCGGTCGCCGCGGCGGCAGGGGCTGAGCCCTTTGCACGAATTTTGTGCATCAGAACTCTAGTTACATTATAGAATATCACCATACAACTAGGCTTCTGTAAGTCTTTATACACACTTAGGAATATAGTCTCATTTACTCTACTTATGTATCACTAATATATATGTACTACCAATATGTATCAAGTTAAGACTGGTATATATAATCTGATCCATAAAATTTACAGTTGGTGGAGCAGATTAAAAAATTATGCTAAGATTGACACATTTTTTCTCCACCTAATTGTTTATTCACCTAACTGCAGTTTACTGTGCTTTTTGAAAATCCAAAGTAGCCATTGATGAAACTGAGAAAATAATTCTTTTATAAATTTTTTGTGATATAATTCATATTCATGTCGGAACCTTCAGCACCCCAGAAAGGAGTCAGGTGAAAGGAAACTCTAAAGAGTATTTAAGGCCTCCCCCAAGGAAGTTTCCCTTTCTCCCCCTCACATACCTCTATGCCTTGATCCACCTACAGTTCTGAGGAAAGTCAATAGAGTTAAATGAAGGTATGTGTGAGTTTATTACAGGCTCTCTAAGTAGAATTGTGTCCGGCTTTACCAGTTGCATTTCTGCAGCTCCAACGCTGTCATAAACTACAGAGCCATTTAGCTGAGGTTGATCATACTGGGCAGAGTCAAGGTGAACATCTAGCAAAGAGCTTTGCAAACACTCCAGGTAGAAAGCTGAAGCCATTTCCCCCTGGAACAAGAAATGAAATGGACTTGTTCTCCAGTTTGCGCCTTCCCCTCCTTCTCCCACCTCTACTTTCACTTTGGTAACCAGTATTAAATACTGATCCTGTGCTGTTTATGAAATAATACTAAAGGGAATAAGGACTAAACATTTACCCCTTTTCATCTCAAATTTTACCGAGAAAACAGGACAAAGTTTCTACCTCCCCTGAAAGATGTTTTGAATGGTGGCTAAATAAAATACCTGAGAGTTTTAGAAAATAAGATTATTAATTAAAAAATCATTCTTAGGCCCACAAATTTTGCCTAAAAAGCTTTCTTCTCTGGAGATCTGATGGAGCAGAATAAATAAATACTCATCATTAATATTTTATTACAAAGGGTCATTTATCCAACAGCCGTTTTTTGAATGAAGAAACTAAGATTCAGGAAGCACAAATGATTTGCCCTGTCATGGACTTGGTTAACCAACGAGCCAGTTGTTTCCTACACTTACTGTCTTTTTTGTTTATCATTTATACACAAATTCTTGAGTACCTATCATATCCACAGTGGTATCTAAGGGCTGTGAATGTATAAACCCAAACAAGTCATGGTTCCTGATGCCAAAGATATTATTATTCGATATTCTATACAGAGCAATAATAGAAATCACTATTTATCACATATTCATCATGTGAGAGAAACTAGGTCAATCTCAGGCAGGGTCACAGGCATTATTCTCTTAATATGAGTGTTATTTTCCTCAGTTCACAAATGGGAATCCTAGGATACAAAATGGTCATGTGATTGTTTCAAATCACACAATTCATCTGAAGCCCAGGTCACATTTGAACCCAGATCTGCCCGATTCCAACACCTTTGCTCTTAACTATATCAGAGGCTATGCGACATCTGAAACAGTTCTTCTCCCCAGAGGCAGTGGGAGATGCGTTAGCTAAATGTAAAATGGATGTTTTTCAAAACGAGTTCTATTAGCCCTGGAATAATTTACCGAAAGAACCTACAGATTTTCATCTCTCCTAGGTGACTTAAAAATGAGAGGATATTGATTTAGAGGTTTTTAAGAGTGGGCCTACCTGACTGCCTAGTAAGAAACGAAACTAAATGGCATCTCAGGCTTTCGTCCATCCTGTAACTCTCAGGAAAAACAATAACAACCAAAACCCAAAAACATCTATAACAAGTCTCTTCCTCCTGTGTTTTCCCTTGAATTCAAATAAGCTGAAAAGTAATAAGTATATTGCACTTAAAATAGCTATGCAGAGCCCTTGGAAAATACGCATGAACTATGAAGCTTTCAGGGGTTCCAAGGAGGTTTTGCAGAGGGTTGGTTGTTGTTGTTTTTAATGGTAAAGCCTGAACTGAAGTTTGGGCCAAGGTGTGTGTTTGCCTGTAGGGATTAAGCCTGTGTCTGTGGGAAGCAAACATTGCAGAACACTGAAAAATATGTTCGTGCTACAAGACCCAGATGTTTCCTCAAAAGCAGAACAAGTGGCTTGCTGTTCTATCCGGACTTGGTCCCTTAGCTGTATCGCAGGGTCAGTACACATCAGAACAATTGCGACCACTATGCTTCCCCTCTGTATCCCTAGAAAGAGACAGAGCAGCAGGAAAGAGCCACCTCTTCGTTCCCAAGGCCTTTGCTAACAGTACTTTTCATTTGAAAGGTATTTTTAGTTTTCAAGCTCTATTACAGGCTTTAGGACTGTTGCCTTTGTTCACATGCTGTGGGCCCCTGCAGTGCTCCTACCTCTTTTTCATAAAAACCATCCCTCTAGTATTCACTTTTTTTTATATATATATATTTTATTGATTTTTTTACAGAGAGGAAGGGAGAGGGATAGAGAGTTAGAAACATCGATGGGAGAGAAACATCGATCAGCCGCCTCCTGCACACCCCCTACTGGGGATGTGCCCACAACCAAGGTACATGCCCTTGACCGGAATCGAACCCGGGACCTTTCAGTCCGCAGGCCGACGCTCTATCCACTGAGCCAAACCGGTTTAGGCTTCACTTTTTAATGCAATAGGCCTCTTCTCTGCTAGACTATATGCTCATTTCATGGCAGGAAGCATGACTGCCTTGTTAACCATAAAATCCCAAAGGCCCAACACAATGCCAGGCACATAGTAAGCCCTCAACTTTCTTTTTCTTTACCACTCCTGAGAGCATCTTTGGATAGTCTCAGATATTCTAGAATGGCAAAGCCTAGGCTGGCTCTTTCATTAGGCTGCTTGAACCAGATCATTCGTTCATTCATTCATTCAACAAATACTTTTGAGTTCATAATATGTGGTAGGCACTGCTCTGAGTGATTGGGATTCTACAGTGAAAAGAACAAAAGAGACCAAAATACTCATCTTTATGGAGTTTGCATGTCACCATAACTACAATGGAGAAAGGAATTTAAAAATCCAGCTATTTCACTACCATTTATTTTGCAAATTACATGAGATTGCTAAGTATCTTACAAATTTTCTACCTTAATCATGTGGAGATATCTATAATAATAAAAGGGTAATATGCTAATTAGACCTGATGTCCTTCCGAAGGTCATTCCGGACATCCTTCCTGAGGAAGCTGGGGCCAGAGGGAAGCCATCCTGGGTCCCGGGTGTCTGTGGGCAGCCCAAAGGAAGACAGCCCAGGTCCCAGGTGTCTGCGGGTGGCCCGAGGGAAGGAAGGCCTACTCTTGCATGAATTTTCGTGCATCGGGCCTCTATTATCTCTATAGAGTTTTAACTGAGAAATAGAACTTACAAGTACAGAAACCTCTTGCAATGGATATCAAAGCTAGCTGTGTAGTATTCCATGCCCACCTTTCCATGTGTGACCTCAGAAGCTTCCTAACAGCTTTAGCATGAATACATGTGTCCTATTGTCCCTTGCCACCAATCAAGTTCTGAGTAATGGGCAGTAGGTTCTGACAGGAATAGAAACACGTGAAGTGTGGAGGATTCATTTAGAGAAGAAAAGTGAAACTAACATGCACCAAGCTATTTGCATCTGTTAAGTGATGGTTGGCATTTTTACATACACTATCTCATTTAATCTTGGCAGTCAACTACATCATATGGCCTCCCTTTTACTTTATGCTTTTCCTTTATCCAACTGGGAACTTGCATTGGGCTTCGCTTGCTGAGTGCTAAGGAGCTAGGGGAGACTGCTGGGGCACACAGGGTGAAGAAAGGAGGGTGGGGAGGAGCAAACGGAAGAGGGAGCAAAGGGAATTTAACAAGGAGAACAGTCTCCAGCTGGACCTAGTCCAAGGAAATAGGGCTAGGTTTAGAGATGAGGATATAGGGCTAGGGGTAGAGATGTGCCTTTACATGCCAATAGATTATACCTTTTGAAATGGCCAGAGCTCCTAACTTCCTAACAGCAGATTCGTGGACTTGCTAAAAGAGTGAATACATGAATGGTCTCGCCAGATTATAAGGACGTTTATTGTTCGTGACCCTGTGCCAAAAAAAGAAATGGGAAAGTATCAGACCAGAGAGAATGGCCATCTACCTTCTATTCAGCCAGGCAAGATTTTGTAGAAAAGGCTACAGCTCATGCTATTTAAAGAAACCCTGACTTTCAAAATTCTCCACTGCCTTTCCTAATGGTGCCATTTCCCCCCTCCGCCTGTCCTTAAGGTCACAAACTTTTCTCCAGCTGAAAACACAGCTGTCTCACAGAAACACGGTATAAGAACATTAATAACAATAAAACCCAGAGGAATCAGGGAGGCAGTGATAAGGCTGCTTTATGCTTTTCCTTTATCCAACTGGGAACTTGCATTGGGCTTCGCTTGCTGAGTGCTAAGAAGCTAGGGGAGACTGCTGGGGCAGACAGGGCGAAGAAAGGAGGGTGGGGAGGAGCAAACGGAAGAGGGAGCAAAGGGAATTTAACAAGGAGGACAGTCTCCAGCTGGACCTAGTCCAAGGAAAAGTCCAAGGTCAGTAGAGGAGCTTTAACACAAACCTCTCCATCTCTCTCCCCCTCTCCCCATCTCCTCCTCTCCCCCTCTCTCCTCTAAGGTGCTCTCATTGCCTTCAGGTCCTACCCGCTTCCCAGCCGCTTCGCTTCCCATCCTCCCAACAACCCGAAACAACAAGTGCTCCAGATCAGGAGCTTCTGTGTGGATACTGGCGCCTAATTCTGTACCCACTGATTTGTATTCTGACTTTAGGACTCAGGCTTGAACTAATATTTTTACCTCCAACCACAAACACATCCTCCTTGTCCGCAGTTTTGCTTTGATAATGGTTTTACTCACCCGTGGTGAGCCATGCTCCTAGATTATCAAAGGAAAAATTCCAGAAAGAAACAATTCGGTCGGGGAGAGGCCAAGCGTCCCTGGGTCCGGGTGAGACCATGTGTCCCTGGATCCGGGTGAGGCCTCGTGCACCTAGGCCCGGGTGAGCCCAAGTGGCCCTGGGTCTGGGAGAGGCCAAGCGTCCCTGGGTCCGGGTGAGACCATGTGTCCCTGGATCCGGGTGAGGCCTCGTGCACCTAGGCCCGGGTGAGCCCAAGTGGCCCTGGGTCGGGGAGAGGCCAAGCGTCCCTGGGTCCGGGTGAGACCATGTGTCCCTGGATCCGGGTGAGGCCTCGTGCACCTAGGCCCGGGTGAGCCCAAGTGGCCCTGGGTCTGGGAGAGGCCAAGCGTCCCTGGTTCCGGGTGAGACCATATGTCCCTGGATCCGGGTGAGGCCTCGTGCACCTAGGCCCGGGTGAGCCCAAGTGGCCCTGGGTCTGGGAGAGGCCAAGCGTCCCTGGGTCCGGGTGAGACCATGTGTCCCTGGATCCGGGTGAGGCCTCGTGCACCTAGGCCCGGGTGAGCCCAAGTGGCCCTGGGTCTGGGAGAGGCCAAGCGTCCCTGGGTCCGGGTGAGACCATGTGTCCCTGGATCCGGGTGAGGCCTCGTGCACCTAGGCCCGGGTGAGCCCAAGTGGCCCTGGGTCGGGGAGAGGCCAAGCGTCCCTGGGTCCGGGTGAGACCATGTGTCCCTGGATCCGGGTGAGGCCTCGTGCACCTAGGCCCGGGTGAGCCCAAGTGGCCCTGGGTCTGGGAGAGGCCAAGCGTCCCTGGGTCCGGGTGAGACCATGTGTCCCTGGATCCGGGTGAGGCCTCGTGCACCTAGGCCCGGGTGAGCCCAAGTGGCCCTGGGTCTGGGAGAGGCCAAGCGTCCCTGGGTCCGGGTGAGACCATGTGTCCCAGGATCCGGGTGAGGCCTCGTGCACCTAGGCCCGGGTGAGCCCAAGTGGCCCTGGGTCTGGGAGAGGCCAAGCATCCCTGGGTCCGGGTGAGACCATGTGTCCCTGGATCCGGGTGAGGCCTCGTGCACCTAGGCCCGGGTGAGCCCAAGTGGCCCTGGGTCGGGGAGAGACCAAGCGTCCCTGGGTCCGGGTGAGACCATGTGTCCCTGGATCCGGGTGAGGCCTCGTGCACCTAGGCCCGGGTGAGCCCAAGTGGCCCTGGGTCGGGGAGAGGCCAAGCGTCCCTGGGTCCGGGTGAGACCATGTGTCCCTGGATCCGGGTGAGGCCTCGTGCACCTAGGCCCGGGTGAGCCCAAGTGGCCCTGGGTCTGGGAGAGGCCAAGCGTCCCTGGGTCCGGGTGAGACCATATGTCCCTGGATCCGGGTGAGGCCTCGTGCACCTAGGCCCGGGTGAGCCCAAGTGGCCCTGGGTCTGGGGGAGGCCAAGCATCCCTGGGTCCGGGTGAGACCATGTGTCCCAGGATCCGGGTGAGGCCTCGTGCACCTAGGCCCGGGTGAGCCCAAGTGGCCCTGGGTCTGGGAGAGGCCAAGCGTCCCTGGGTCCGGGTGAGACCATGCGTCCCTGGATCCGGATGAGGCCTCGTGCACCTAGGCCCGGGTGAGCCCAAGTGGCCCTGGGTCTGGGAGTGGCCAAACGTTCCTGGGTCTGGGTGAGACCATGTGTCCCTGGATCCAGGTGAGGCCTTGTGCAACTAAGCCCGGGTGAGGCCACGTGCCCCTGGGTCTGGGAGAGGCCAAGCGTCCCTGGGTACGGGTGAAGCCAGATCCTGGGTCCGGGTGAGGCCGTGCGCCCCTGGATCCATCCGGGTGAGGCTGGGTCCCAGACCCGGGTGAGACCACGCGCCCCTTGGGTATGGGTGAGGCCACGTGACCCTTAGTCCAGGTGACGCCGTGCCCCTGGGTTCGGCCGAGACCAAACCAGAGGGAGTCGGACCTCCATTACCACCATTTGTCCACCATCCAGAGCTGAGGGGTCAGTGCTGACATGTACACATAAGGAACTACTGGACATCGAAATTGGGTCTCAAAAGAACTGTTGGTCCAGGGGGAAGCTCGCTACAGATTGATTCATTTGCCTGTCAGCATAAATATTATTGCTCGTCTCACATTCAGTTCTTATTAGTATATATCTAGTGACATTTGATCTCATTCATCTAGAGGAAATGATGAACAACATAGACTGAGGAACAAGAACAGAACCAGAATCAAGGAGGCATCGATCGGACTATCGGGCCTCAGAGGGAGGATAGGGGAGGGTAGGGAGAGGGTGGGGGGAGGGGGAGAGTTCAACCAAAGGACCTGTATGCATGCATATAAGCCTATCCAACGGTTAAGTTCAACAGGGGATTGGGGCATGCGTGGGGAGAGGGGTGGGATGGGAATGGGGGGATGAGGACAAATATGTGACACCTTAATCAATAAAGAAATTTAAAAAAAAAAAAAAAAAAAAAACAAAAAAAAAAAAAAAAAAAAAAAAAAAAAGAAACAATTCACAGGTTTTACCCTGCGTGCAGCTCTGGCCAGCGGGGTGAACTTCCCCCGCCGTCCTGCCCCCTTACGTGCCCCGCCCCTTTGCCCAGCGTCTCCACGCTCTTCACGCCCCGCCCTTCCGCCCCCCGGTGGCCGCCATCTTGGTTGTCAGACCCACTGTCCGGAATCGAAGGGCTTGTGTTCAAGTCACCGATATTTCCCTTAGTGGCCCCAAAGCACAGGAGTAGTGACGCTGGCAACGTGGATATGCGAATAAAGTGCTTGTTCGAAGAGAAAAGGTGAAAGTTCTCGACTTAAGGGAAGAAAAATATATATGCCGAGGTTGCTACGATCTACGGTAAGAACGGGCCTTCCATGCAGGAAATGGTAAAAAAAGAAATTCGTTCTAGTTTTGCTGTTGTATCTCAAACTGCAAAAGTTAAGGCCATCAGTCTACGCCGTTCATTGTACTCCACAAACGAGTGAGATCACGTGGTGTTTATCTTTCTCTGCCTGGCTTATTTCACTTAGCATAGTGCTCTCCATCTCCATCCATGTTGTTGCAGATGGTAGGAACTCCTTTTTTTTTTTTTTACCGCAGCGTAGTATTCCATTGTGTAGATGTACCACAGTTTTTTAATCCAGTAGGCCCAGAAAGAAACTCACCGCAGACTGATTCATTTGCCTCTCAGCATAACCATTATGGCTTGTCTCACTTCCGGTTCTTATAAGTGTATTTCTTGTATCACGTGATCTCACGCACCTAGGGGAAATGATGAACAACATAGACTGATGAACAAAAACAGACCCGGAGACAGGGAAGCATCCATCAGACTGTCAAACCTCAGAGGGAAGGCAGGGGAGGGCGGGGATAAGGGGGAGAGATCAACCAAAGGACTTGTGTGCATGCTTATAAGCTAAGGTGACCAGACGTCCCGCTTTGGGCGGGACAGTCCCGGTTTTTAACAATTTGTCCCGCGTCCCGCGGCGTTTTCAAAAAGTCCCGATTTTTGGAAAGAATGCACGACAAGCTAGGGAACACAGCGGGAGAACGGGAAGGGAATATACGGTTTTTCGGCGGCCATGTGGCTATTTAGCCAGGATATGAGTTTTATATTATTTTTGTTAATTTTATAATGTTAAACTTTAATAATAACAAATAGTTGTTGAGAACTGATTATCGAGAACTGCTTATCAAAGTTCGCATTGTTGATCAGTTGTTAAAATTCGACCACCATTGTTTGGACTTAACGAACAATGGCATTTTTTGGGATTGGCAAGGATGAAAACATTTTGTAACTGTCTCTCAGATGATACACATCGTACTGCGTGCTAGTAAGCTAGTTAAACAAGTGATGTCATTACAAATCAGCTATTCAGATAATTTAGGTAAGTAATTTATTTATTTCATAAATACATAAATTTTCTTGAATTTAGCAGACAGTACTTGTATTATTTATATTTTATAGTGGCAGCAAAAAGTCTAGCGCCGCCTTGAAAGTGACACTTACGACTTACGTTACGGCAAATTCAGAGGAAAAATAATACAAGTTAGTATTGTTATTATTTAGAAAGAAATATAGGATTAAAATTAAAATAATTTTAAAAATATAGTTACTTTATAACAATCAATTTAATTTATAAACTAACAATAAAATATGTTCATGTAATTATGTACCTACTTACTGTGTTTTTAAGCAATATGTATATAATAATTTATAATATAATTTTAAATTATTTTTTTAGATTTTTAACATAATGAGTAAGAAAAGAGGATGCAAATTCAACGATGATCTAAGAAGTGAATTTCCTTTTATTAAAAAAACCAAAAGCGATTACAATATAGACCAAATTTTTAATTAAGAACACCCCCCCCCCCCCCCTCCAGTCAATGGTGTCCCGCTTTACCAATGTTAAAATCTGGTCACCTTAGTATAAGCCTAACCAGTGGTCACAGACAACAGGGCGGTGGGGGCATGCGTGGGGAGGGGTTTGGGATGGGAATGGGGGGATGAGGACAATTATGTGATACCATAATCAATAAAGAAAAAAAAAATTTAAGGCCACAGTGAGTGATAAGCGCTCAATTACGATGGGAAAGGCATTGCATTTGTGGGTGGAAGATGAGCAGGAAACACGTTGCAATTGAGAAGAAAGCACTGGGCATACTCAGAGATGTCAGCAAGGTATCCCCTGAAACTAGTGATCACATTCACGGAACTCTGATTGTAGGATACTGTTGTAATTGTTCCATTTTATTATTAGTTATTGTTGTGAATCTCTTACTGTGCCTAATTTATAAGTTAAACTTTATCAGAAGTATGTATGTGTATTAAAAACACACAGTATGTATAGGATACAGTGCCATCGGTGGTTTCAGGTATTATTGGGGGTCTTGGAACGGATTCCCCACGGATGAGGGGAAACTACTGTATTAAGGTCATAGTGGCTTAATAGGAAAAGCCAGAATGGGATACAGCCTGCAGGAAAGCTTTAGAGTTACACCTATCCCCCATTCTCCTCCAAAGGTTTAGTAAGTACTTCAAAGACAATGCTGAGAAGGTCAGATATCAAAATATATTTATTTTTTTATCCGAGGGGCTTAATCACAAGGAACAACAACAGCCTGTAATTCAGGCGTCCTCAAACTATGGCCCGCAGGCCACATGCGGGTGTTTTTGCCGTTTTGTTTTTTTACTTCAAAATAAGATATGTGCAGTGTGCATAGGAATTTGTTCATAGTTTTTTTTTTAAACTATAGTCCGGCCCTCCAACGGTCTGAGGGACAGTGAACTGGCCCCCTGTTTAAAAAGTTTGAGGACCCCTGCTGATTGGAATTGAGAGTCTAGGTCAGTGGTCGGCAAACTCATAAGTCAACAGAGTGGCAAACCACGGCTCGCGAGCCACAGTTTGCCGACCACTGGTTTAGGTGAACCGTATTCAAATTTCTATATGCTTAAGGATTACAAAATATCTTAGAACCATTTATACTATACTCATAGGTCATTTAAAGGCTTTTCAAGCCTCTATAAAATTTTTATCTAGTTTGACTTTTTATCATGACTTTTATCTACTTTGACTTTTTATCGTGGCTACAAAAGCTACTTCCACCCTTTTCTGGGGAGAAGACCTGTAGCTTTTGAAATACTCTCAAAGGACTCCATAAGAACCACTGCTCTTCCCATATCAACGCTCACCATCTCACATCTTAGTCCCTCAGGAATATCCTATTCCCCTGCTAAATTGCTGCACCTTAACTGATAAAGTCATCTGAGTTAAGCTTTCAATGGCTCCAGTACCTAAACAGCACCTGTACTTTATAAAATACTAGAGGCCCAGTGCACAAAATTCATGCATGGTAGGGTCCCTAGACCTGGCCAGTGATCAGGGCCGATCTGTGGGGCAATCAGTGGGGTGATCAGGGGTCCCCCCACCTCACACCGCCTGGCTGGCCTGGCACTGCCCGCTTGCTGGCCCTGCCCCCCACAGCAGCCACCAGTCGGGGCCTGCAGGCTGGGGGCAGCTCCTGTGTTGAGCATCTGCCCCCTGGTGGTCAGTGTACATCATAGCGACCAGTCGTTCCGCCGGTCATTCTGCCGTTCGGTTGATTTGCATATTAGGGTTTTATATAGATAGATTTTAGTGCCTAAACCCAAGGAATTAGATAATTTGAGGAAATTGCAAGCACTTTGGCAGAATTAAGGAAGGAAATACTTGGGTAAAAAAGTGAGGTTTAAGAGCCTCCTAAACAATGCCTTATAAGTAAGCACTTTTTTCTCCTCCAGGAACTTTTTCTTGGCACTGTGTACTGATCCTGCTTCCAGCTCTCATGCCAGTGCCAGTGTATGGCAATATCAGTGCGAGTCTCAGTTGCCTGCGTATGAGGATTTTTAGGGGAATGACATAGAAAGGGGAGCTAAAGAGAAAGGACCCAAGAACCTTGAAGCAGAGTGAGGTCTTTGGAGACTGCTTGAGAATACTACCATACCGGCCCACTTTGTTGAAAGGAAGTAGAATAAAACCAGAAAATCTTATAGTGAAGCTTCTGGGATCTATCTCCTGTCTTCGGATCAGACAAGTACACATAAAAGACAGACACAAAAAGTGAGTTAGCATATTATTTCCCTAAAGAGGAGGCTAGTACCCAGGGTCACCCGAGGCAGTTCTGGGCAGGGAGAAATGACATTGGGAGCACCCATTCCAACTGCCACATCAGGAAGCTGTTAATGTCTACTCAATCAGTCTAAAAAATCCACAAATCCTGTGTTGTTTGGGAAAGTTTTCAGCTCATATTTACTTGGGCAGCAGCTCTCTTGCCCTCACAAAACACAAATCCATATCCTGGCCATCGCAGTAGCATAGCTCAGAGCATGAATGGTGCAGAGAGATACAGAGATCTGGACCCAGCATCTTGCAGATCTTTGAGTACAGCTGAACAAGTACATGAAAAAGATGGCTAGAGATAAGAAACATCTTTGGACTCCAAACACTGCATCTGAACTTCGGGTAATTGCAAATAGAAATACAGAAAGTCTATGCAATTAAATGTAAAACTCATGAAGAAAGGAATCTATTTGCACAGAGAGTCTGGGATATAAGTAGTGGGAGGCAGAGAGAATAGCAAGTTAGGCCCTGCATAAAAAAACAAAAACAAAAGGGTTTTCTTTGGTCACATCTGGCAAAGAGTTTCACTAGTTCCTTGGAGTAGAGGAATCACAATTACCACAAGAACAGGATTTTTAGTTTGTTATATCTTATTATTTTTCTCATACCAAGGGTAATAATTTTCATTTTATAATACAGATTTGCTAACCTTCATTAATTCTTTTATTTTCTCAATAAAATCCAAGATGAAGAATTCATCCAGATATTTTTACATAAAAATTTCTGGACCGGGATAAAACTTTACTACATTTTGCAATCAAAAAAGTCAAGTAAAACATCACTAGAATTTTTCTTTTATCCAGACAAAAACTCTAAGTACGCAGCAGATGTTCATATTTTATCCTCATGTTTTACAAATAGCAAATATAATAGATAAGTGTGTGTATTTCTCCCTCCAGTATCTCATAGATCTGCTCTAATCCTTGTAGATTTTTTAAAAGATGTAATCTCAGGATCAGGAAGTATAGTTGTCCTTAGTACAAAGCTAACAGGACTGGACATAAAATGACTTTCCACCTCAGCCCCGTAAACAAGGCCCCTATCACCTGAGCTCCCATAATGCCAGGTCCCAGAGTTCTGCTTGTGTACACAGTTCCTCTCTCTATTTTTTTTTTTTTGAAGTCTAATGACTTTCTTAAAAACATCTCTTGCCATTGTAAATTCTTTTCATTCTACCCAACAAAACTAGCTTTATTATAAAAGAATAATGGTTTGTTTGTTTTTTAAGTAAAGAAGAATGGCTACATTGATGGCATCATGTTTTCTTGTTTGGCCACACTCCACAGTGACTTTGCAGAGTTGTTGGACCTCAGTTTACTGATTTGTAAAACAAGGTTTTGGTGCAGAAGATGTTCTGTACATTGTACATTTACAGGAAATGTGAGCAAATGGTGCCCTTTTCTGTAAAAAAAAAAAAAAAGCATCTATTTAACAACAAAGAGATGTTACTATATAACAATTAGGATGCCTAAAATTCAAAACAATACTAAGCATGGACAAGTACGTGGAGCAACAGGGACTCTCATTCATTGCTGGTGAGTATACAAAATAACAGTAATTTTGGAAGACAGTTTGGCAGTTTTTTATAAAACCAATACAGTCTTACCAACAATTGTGTTCATAGTTATTTTCCCAACTAATTTGAGCACACATATCCACACAAAAACCTTCACTTGAATGTTTATAGTAGCTTTATTTGTAATTGCCAAAAACTGGAAGCAACCAAGATGCCCTTTGATAGGTGAATAAATAAACAAACCTTGCTACAACCACACAATAGAACATTATCCTATCTAATAAAAGAGTAATATGCAAATTGACTGCACCTCCGCTATACCCACAAGCCATGCCCACCAGCCAATCAGGAGTGGGTATGCAAATTAACCCAACCAAGATGGCTGCAGCCACGGAGAGAGCAGGCGGCTTGGGTTTCCCTGGCAATGGAGGAAGCCAAGCTTCCTGCACACCTTGGCTGGCCCAGGCCTCCCTCTGCTCAAGGTTACAAAGTTTCAATTATAGAAGATAAATAAATCCCAACAAAAATGGTGGCAGCCATGGAGCTGGAGAGAGCAGGAGGCTTGAGTTGCCCTGGTGATGGAGGAAACCAAGCTTTCTGCCTGCCCTGGCTGGCCCAGGCCTCCACTGAAGGCTACAAAGTTTCAATTATAGAAGATAAATAAATCCTAACAAAAATGGCTGCAGCCACGGAGCGAGCAGGAGGCTTGGATTTCCCCGGCGATGGAGGAAGCCAAGTTCCTGGCCTGCCCTGGCCTCTGATGAAGGCTACAAAGATTCAATTATAGAAGATATATAAATTCCAGATCCCAGGGCTTCCGCTTGGGTCACTGGGGGGCATGGCCGGTCTGCAAACCATCACAGGCCCCTCGCCCAGGCTGCCCCATGCCCCAAGGGAACCCCTACACCATTCAAGGCAAACCAGCTGGCCCCCACCCATGCACCAGGCCTCTATCCTATCTAATAAAAGACTAATATGCAAATTGACTGTCACTCCAGCACACAAGATGGCTGCCCCCAGGTGGTCAAAAATGGCTGCCCCATGTGGACACAAGATGACCACCACAAGATGGCCAGCAGGGGAGGGCAGTTGGGAGGGATCAGGCCTGCAGGGGAGAGTAGTTGGGAGGGACCAGGCCTGCAAGGGAGAGCAGTTGGGGGGGGGGGGGGGGGGAACCAGGCCTGCAGGGGAGGGCAGTTAGGGGCAATCAGGCTGGCAGGGGAGCAGTTAGGCATCAATCAGGCTGTCCGGGGAGTGGTTAGGGGGTGATCAGGTTGGCAGACAGAAGCGGTTAGGAGCAATCAGGAAGGCAGGCAGGTGAGCATTTGGGAGCCAGCAGTCCTGGATTGTGAGAGGGATGTCTGACTGCCCATTTAGGCCCTACCTGAATTGGGCCTAAACGGGCAGTCAGACATCCCTCGAGGGGTCCCAGATTGGAGAGGGTGCAGGCTGGGCTGAGGGACACCCCCCCCCTCCCGTGCACGAATTTCATGCACCGGGCCTCTAGTTCAGCAATAAAAAGGAATGAGAAGCCACTAAAAGATATGAATAAATGTTAAAAGCATAAGTGAAAACAACCAGTCTGAAAAAAGCTATATATTGTTAAATTCCAATTGTGTGACTTTCTGGAAAAGGCAGACCTGTGGAGATGGTAAACAGATCAGTGATAGCCAGATGTTCAGGAGGGGTGGATAGGGTTGAGCAGGTGAAGTGCAGAGAATTTTAAGGTGGTGAAACTATTCTTGATGATACTGTAATGGTGGATACATGACACTAGGCCAGTGATGGGCAACCTTTTGAGCTTGATGTGTCAAACTTCGCCAAAAAACTGAGCATAACTTGGGTAGTGTGTCACTTTGAGGAAAAAACTAACTCCAAGACTCTAGTCGCAAATGTTTCATCCTCAGCATGTGGCCACGTGTCATCAGAAATGGCTATGCGTGTCAGTGCTGACACACATGTCATAGGTTCGCCATCACTGCACTAGGCATTTGTCAAAGCCTACAGAACATTATAAAACAATGTACAACCTTAATGTATGCAGATGTTTTAAAAAATTATTTCAGAGGTCATTGTAGCCCAGGAGAGAATGCGACAAAGAAATATAAATATATCAGAGGCCCAATGCATGAAATTTGTGCAAGATTAGGCCGTACTTCCCCCTGCTGTCGGCACCAGCTTCCCTCTGGCACCCAGGACCCAGGCTTCCCTCGCAGCCCTGGCTTCATCCAGAAGGTCGTCCGGAAGGATGTCTGATCTAATTAGCATATTATGCTTTTATTATTATAGATTACAAACATGTCGAACAACCTCATGAGTGGAGTAGGGGGTTAGGGTACTGTCCTGAATAACTTTGGAAATCAGTGGAGTCTGTAAGTCTAAAGGCAAAAGGGACTCTACATGCACTCTAGTTGATAAAGTTGTTTCCCACAAAGTATGGGTTAACAATTCTGAAACCATTATATATTGATACTGGAATTGAACAATGAAGTGAATGAACGGCAGTTGGTAGAAACCAGATCTCTCACTGTGGGAATGGGAGGTTGCAGATAAGCAATGGGAGGAACCTAGAATGGTCTATGTGATGTTGAGTTAGAGCTGAAGGCTTCAGAATAAACTAATGTTTAGCTTAATAGATACAGATAATTACATATGGAGGTATATATAAATTTGTGCATAAACACAGATAAAAATACTTTTCTTGTTGCTTCATCACCTGAGAGGGCTTAGAAGTAATGACACCCCATGCCAGTTTTCCCTCTCTCCCCAAATATTCCTCTCTCCCTGAGAACTCTTGTCTCTCCACACCTGATTTATTTATCTATAAAAGCATGCTGTGCAATGATGCTATAACTCAATAGAGCTACCCAAGACAGAAAATTTAATTTTTCTAGTTGCTTTGCCTTCACACAAGGAAACTCAATTTATCTTGCAGGGAGCAAAAGGAAGCTTCATCCAATTTACTTCTAGAAGCAGGAAATAAGCTATATATAAACAGAAAGAAAAAGCTAGAAAGTACATTTGAACTTAAAATCTAGGAGATGCACCCTGGCTGTGTGGCTCAGTTGGTTGGAGCGTCATCTTGTACACCAAAAGGTTGGGGTTTTGATCCCCAGTTAGGGACAGGAGGCAACAATCCATCTCTCTTTCTTTCTCTCTTCCTCTCTCTCTAAAATCAATAAACATATCCTTGGGTGAGGATAAAATAAAAACCTAGGAGATGCTATCTCATTAATTTGTATATCACAAATGCAGGATTTTGACAGTTCAGACAGAATGCATGTAATTTTATTGAATAAAAGTAAAAGTTAGCAGCTACAGTATAATATATTTAATGGCATATTCCATTTACATTATTGACTTGATAAAAAATGAATCCATGTTAAATTATATTAAGTATATAAGGGTACTTTTTAAAGATTTTTTAATATATTGGAAAATTTAGTCACAATTATTTTGGATATATGATTTTATATTGTATTGATACTACCAAGCCTCCTATAACTGAACCCAGGAGTTTAACAAACATACAAATAACTGTGTGTAAAAGAATGCTAGAAATAATGTTGTTAAGATAGGAATGAAAGGAGAAAGTAATACTTGGAACGTCAAATAAGAGGATGTCTTTGAAATGAATTGTAATCAAATTCATAATGATAGTTAAGTCCAAATCCATTGCCTGGTTAATTTTCATTTTAATCTAATTCAGGTGGTGATTTCTAGCACCTGTTGAAGAAGTGGGTATCTTAACATCTTCACCAGCCCTAAAGCAAACACAGGAGTAAAGATAGTAAAGATTATCCCTGCCCTCCTCTCCCCATCCTAGAACCTGGTTGAGTTAACAACTATTTAGCTAGGTTGATGGTAGTATATAGAGAGAATAAGGTATCACATGTATCAAATGCTAAAAAGGCTACAAAGAAGATTCTGATGAAAATATGCATCTTATCTCATTCTTACAAATTCACAAATATGTATTTCATCCTACCAAAAGTCTTTATTCAAATACATCATCACTTATTTCTACACCAATTTTAGCTTGAATACAATTTGAAACATTTTTCTTATAGTACTTCCAAAAGGATTATAAAAGGAGTTCAAGTAAGAAAAATTTACATACATGTCTTCTATAGAGAAACAGTAAATTCTCAATGTCCTTTTGTTTATTTTTAATTATTTTTACCATACATTTTATAGGCTTCTTATTTTTCAGTGTCTTTTCGTAACATTACTTCACTGGTCTGTTTTATAGGTGATAAAATCATTTCAGAAAAATTAAGGGCCTGAATTAAAGTCCTACAGCAAATAAGTGATGATCCTAGGATCAAATTGCAGTCTCCTGACTATAAAGTCCATATTATTTGCAATACAGCTACAGTGAAAGTTGTTTATCAAAAGGACATTTTTCAACTTAACTGTTTCTGAACACAAACAAATTAATGACCAAGAATATTAAATTTTGCAAAATCAGAAGAAAATAAAATTATTCTAAATATCTGTTCAGTTAATAGACACTGACAACAAATCACATAAGAAGCACAAGTTGAGCTCTCAACATTAATAAATCCGAAAGCCTCACTCTGTAAGATATAACTAGTGAGGGAGTGTTTGGGGATAACCTCGGGAATCCTGAAGGACTGGAATGATTCAGAACAGAAAAAGTAACTATGTGCAGAGATGAACAGACCATCCCTTCCTTCACACCTATGATTCTTTTAGTTGGAAGTGACAGACACTAACTCAGGCCTGCTTACGTAACAAATGGAAATTTAGTACAAGGACACTGTGCTGCTTCGGAATTCAAGATCGTGTGTCTGAGGCTCCTAAAGACCCTATTTTAAAGCACTCTTAGTGTGGAGGCTTTCTATGTTGTCTGAAGGTAAAGGGGAGAGTCTGGAGTATAGAAGGAACATTTCTATGGATGACTCTGGGTAGAAAATCTGAACAGACCCATTTCTGCATGCACAGAGATGCTGTCTAAGGATTCCCACACTTAAGTGGAGAGGCTCCGGCAAGGGTGGGGGTTGGTAAAGCCCTCCAGTTCTATAAGTGAGAGCAAAGGAGGCAGCAAATTCTTGGCACAGAATGTAATTTCATGTCTACCCAGAGACTGGAGAAGCCTGAGAATATGGGCTATGCATACATGGGGGTGTGATACAGAAGAGGGAGGGGGGATTCTCCAGAGACCAGTGGAGAACACAACATGAGATTTCTGCACCAACACTGCCCTCATCAGTGGTCTTGGCACAATGGAATAGCTGGCGGCAGTACTGAGCAGAGCAGGGGCGGGAGGTAGGGAGGAGCCTAGGCAGCGCCCTGGGCAGCGGCATCTGCTCTGTGGCATTGGAGACTTTGGCAGCAGACCTTGGGCAGCAAAGCTGGGGCTGGGAAGGAGTAAAATGTTGGTGTTTGGGTGTGCATATAGTGGTGAAACACTGTAAAGATAACTCAGCATTTATCAGTAAAGGTTTTAAAGGAGTCTGAAGGGAATGCGGCAGAGCCAAAGAAATAATATATTTGTACTGCGATTCTGACCCCCTTCTTTTTACCTCTTAGTGTGTGGCTTGGAAAACATGGTATATACATCTTTAGACATATGTGGATATATCTCTCTATCTCCATATTTATAGAGTTCTCTGAGTATTGCCTCTGAACCATACTATTTCATGGTGTTGGATGACAGAGAAGTTGTTGGCCCTTGCCTGAGCACTTTCTGATGCACTTTAGAAACTCAATAAACCTTTACTGTTTATGGCGATCCCAATTCCTCACAAAAATGGGAGCCTGTCAGTGTCATTTCCATGCTCCTCATGATATTAGTCAAGATGTCAGGAAGTAATACATATGGAATGTAGCAACAAAGAACTTTTTTAAAATTTATTAAGATAGGGAGAGAGAAATGAGAGAGACTTGTTCTTCGACTTATTTATGCATTCATTGGTTGAATCTTTTATGTGCCCTGACCGGGGATTGAACCTGCAACTTTGGCGTATCGGGATGACACTCTAACCAACTAAGCTACCCAGCCAGGGAAGCAAAGATCTTTTGAAGCCCAGACACATCCATTATATTCATTGTAAAAGACATGTCTTACATTATGTATTATTTACATTCCTAAAAAGTCTATACGTAGTAATGAATTGCATATAAAGACAAATGATATTTGAAGCATTGATCATTGAAAAAATTCTAGAGTCAATTTATTTGTAAAGGAAATAATCATCTATTATTCATTTTCTTGGTAGATTTGTATTGCCTCTTTAGGAGATTTGCAGAAAGGGGATACCATAGTAGAGTGGAAAAAGTTAGGATTTAAAATTAAACAGAAGAAGAACTGATCTTTATCTCCATTAACTAGCTGAATGACCTTAAATAGGTTTCTTAGATTTGTTAAGTATTAATTTCCTCATCTTCAAGTACAGCTATTACTAATCTCACAACTTACTCTGAGGAACCATTTAAAGAACTGGTACATAGTAATTGCCCATATATGTGTCTATGTCATGTTTTATATTTCTCTTTTTGTATTAATATTAATTATATACATATATAAATTTATACATATTATATTATAATTAAATGTGATGCCAACATTTCTGTTTCATAAAAAACAGTATTTCTAGAATTTTTAAGTATATATAAAGAAATAAAATTTTAAACATATACAACACAGTCAGGCAAACCATTACAGCTCCTCAATATTCTGGATAAAAACTATTAAATTTACACCTTTGAACCATTTTTAAATTTTACTGAAATTAGTGTCTTAGACTATTATTTTATTACTGCTTAAAGTTGACAGCTGCACCTCAATTTCTGCAAAATGAAGAAACGAATGAGATGCACCTTTTCTATGTTTGATCCTTCCATCTCTATGAAAACCCCAATCAACTGATAAGTCAGGACCTGCCGTGGTATAGGACTGTGTTGAGCAAATCAGAAAAGATCTTACTAAGTGCTTTTTTCTCACTGGCATGATATACCTAGCTTTGCCAAAATCTTATTTTTGATAATTTTATTGATCCTTTAAATTTTAGATAAAAGGCTTGCTCAAAATAGCAATGAATTCCAAGAGTCAATTTCAGATGGATTTTCTTCTCTATAACATACATAGTCGCACAGATGCCATGACTATTAGTTGTTGTTTAAGGTTCAATATTTGTATTTTTGCAGTTGCAAAATAGGCTTTAAATTTGTTCAAAATCAATGTGTTTCAAATGTAAGGTTTTTCCCAAGAGGAAAATTAGAATAAATTTTGTATGGTAAAATCACTGTTCAGCATTCTGCACCTGTAGCTGATTTCTACACTAATGTGGAAGAATTACAGGAATAATTTCTGGAACACATTCATCATTAAGTTTGTTAGAAGATAGCTGTTTGAGGGCTCGAAGAGGCTAAAACACAAGTTGGAAGGATCTGTTCCTCAATGTTGGGAACTCTTTGTGTCAAACAAATCTGTCGGTGAATTTACCTCCACATAGGACATTAGTTTGTATTCTTAGATTCTATTAAACCCAGTAAAGCAGGTGTTTGCATAAACTGAAATTTCATTGATATGCTTGCTCTACATAAAGATAGAAATTACTCCTTATTATTGTAATGCTTGTCCTAAAATCAGAATCTTGAAAGTATTATAATAACTGGATTTAAAAAGCTCTTTCATTTCACCAAAATTCAAATGGTCATATGCTGTTATCACAAATAAAGTTTCAAAGGAAAAAAAAATGCAAAATGTTGGATTAGCTTGACTTTTCTCACGGGCTTCAAATCAAATGATAGAATTTGAAATTTGGAAATGACCTTGTAGATTATCATACTTTCCAACCTACTTATTTTAGGTAAGTAAGTTAATACCCAGAGCTGTGTCTCTTATATCCAATATAAGAGATACTAGGAGCTGTGTCTCATAGTATCCAATACTGACATCCCAGCTTTGTGAGCAGTCTCAACTCACAGGATATAAACAATAAAAGGTTTTTTACCACCACCACCACCCCCCCCCCCACCCCAACCCCCAGTAACTGAAACTAGTTATGCTTTATTGAACACCCTACACCATTTTCCAGGCTGGGTAGCAGACTCCCTTAAGGTATCTCATTGTGGCTCCATAAATTTGTAACCACCTTCAGTTACTAAAACAATCACATTTTGGATCTTTAAAACTGAGTGCTGTTCATTTAGCTTCAGTCTCAAATTTGATCCAAAGTTCTTGTTCTCATTGCCTGAGCGCTGGCTAAACTCATGACTTTAGCAGCTTGAGAGGAGAGGGAGGAACACAGGGTTGTTGAATTCTCTCCTCTTGACCTCTCCCCATCCTCCACCCTCACCCCACCCCCACTCCCTGCCTCTGATGTTGAGGCACCGGGAGGAAATGAGAGAAGAGACTGCTCTTCTGTACCTATCCATGATGAGGTTTCCAGCCCTTTGCTGAAGGCAATGGCGTCTTTTCTGTCAACCATGGGCAGGCTAGCAATCCATTCACTGTTGCTGACATGGTTCCAGATATCCTTGAACCTCTTTTTTCTATTCACACTTCATTCCTAGTTGATCTCACCCGGTCTGGTGACTTTTAATATTTTTCATACATTAAAAAAAAAATCCCAATATCCAACTGCTTATTCACTGTCTCTACTTAGATGTTCAGTAAGCATCTCAAACTTTACATGTCCACAAGCCTGCTCCACCTGAACTCTTCCCAATCTTAACTAGCAGCAACTCCATCCCTTTGGTTGCTCAAACCAAAATTTAGGATCATTTTTCTTTCTTTCTCTCTAACCCCACAGCCAATATTTCAACAAATTCCATCACTCCTACCTTGAAGACTCATCTGGAATCCAAATCCTTCTTACCATGTCCACTGCTGCCTCCCTCATCCAAGCCATTGTTAGCTTTGGGCCAGATTATTGCAATGGTCTTCTAATGGATCTGCTTTGCTTCCTACTATCTTCCTTAACATAGCAACCAGAGTGATCCTATTAAGACAGATCAATTCATGCCTGTGCTCAAAATCCTACAAAGGGTCCCTATCTCATCCAGAAGAAAAGCCAGAGGTCTTACAATGGCCTAGTAGGCCCTACATGATAACTTTCATCCCCTATTATATCTTTGTCCTCTTCTCCTTCTACATTCTTCTCATTCACTTCACACCAAATAAGCTGATTTTCTGCTTTTCTTCAACAAACACTCCAGGCATGTTTTCTTTTTTTATTTGAAGTCTAATTTGCACACAATAAAATTATAAATCTTAGTGTCCAGTTCATAGAATTTTTGACAATTATATCAACCCATGTAACCAGCACCCAAATCAAGATCTAGAATATTGCTTTCTCTTTAGAAAATTGCCTCGTGTTTTTTTGTTTATTTGTTTGTTTTAGTCAACTTCTACCCATCCGCATAGGCAACAAGTGCTTTTATTTCTGTCACCATAGATTAATTTTACCTGTTCTTAGACTTAATATAAACAGAATCTAATAATGAGCTCATTCAGAATGCAAGAAACTCCCCTCATCAATTACGTCAATTGTTATAACTATTACAAGTTAATGAAGATGCTTGTCTCTGAAATCTTAAAGTGATTCTCAGTACCTGCTCTGGTCAGGGAATAGCCAGGAAAATACCATGCACTTACAGTATTTACAGCAGAGGTTACACAATGCAGGAAGTTGGTTGCACAGGTGATGAAGGAGCTAGGAAGCCATGGTGAGAGGGAATCCAGAAATTAGCCCTTTCAGGAAACCACTGTTATCCCTAAGCTGGAAGATAAATGGAGGAAGCAAAGTTACCAAAGCCCAGGTGCCAGGGTCACTCAGCAGGAGCTTGTTTCATGGCACACCTGTCAGGACAGGTGCCATGGAAAATATATAGCCCAGCCAGAGGTATCCACAAGGAAGAGATCAGCAAAGAGAAATAAATACCCTGGCATCTTCATTTCTCTCTCACTCCAGTCTCCTGGAGGGCTTCCCATTGGCCACACTGAGCCAGAAGGCAGCTGACACAGGAACCTGGGAAATAGCCTACAGGGACCAGCCTGCTCAAGCCGGGGATGGGGAAGGAACAGATCTGAGGGCAGCAATTAGAACTGTGACAAAGCTATAGCATAAATACACGTAGCAGAATTTGGAAAACATTCAATAATTTCTATCAGAAACATTTCAAAATGCATGCATTAACATAAACAAATATAAATGCCTTATGCTCCCCTAGTTTCAAAAAGGGAAAGAAGGAAGGGAGGGAGGAAGGACTACCAAATGCTAAAACATTATTCAAGTAGATTAACACTCAAACAGAGTTTGAATCGGGTGGGGAGGGTTCTTTTTGGATTCCATCCTATTCTCTTATGGCATTGAGATTGGTAGTAGTGAGGCAAAAAGGATTAGATAATTCCATGTAATTTTTGGTCACTCCAGTTGCAGCATGGGGAAAAAAAATGAAGACTAACAGTACTTGTTCAGATCGTAGCTTGATTTATCTCAAAAATTTTATATTTTTAGAGCAATGAAACTAGTAAATAAATTTAGAAGATAAAGTTTCTTTTTCTTCTTTTTGACACAGTAAAGTTATTTCAACAATTAAAAAATAGTCTGGGAAAAAAAGATTGTGCCCCTAAAAATCAAGGGTTTATATACTGCTTAAGTCTGCAATTTACTAGGCAGAATGTTTTGGCAAGACTCACAATTAGGCCATTGCTGTTATGACTGCGGTTAACTTACAAGCAGTGGAGAGTGCCAAGGATTTTGAGTTCCAAGACCCGGCTCTGAGTTCCACCTGGAGTACTTTCCTACCTGTGTATTTTTGGACAAACAACTTGGCAACTCTGAGACTCCAGACATTTGAAATAAAGTAGCTCCAGTCATGGCACCACGCCACAGGTCATTGTGATGATTAATGAAATAAGGTTGGTGACTGTTACTGCACAAATGTTGGCTGTTGTTGTTTTATCTCAAGGACCTGAGAATGAGCCTTTCTTTTATCCGATGAAAAAACATGGAACACAAACATTATGTCGTCAGAAGCAACCTAAAATAGCCACTATATAATTAACTCAGTCTTCAGAAGAGAAAACAACTGCAGGATTAGAGAAGGAAAAACACAGACAATTTTCAGTGCCTTCTCAGTTGCAGCAGCTGAATGAAGACCTGTCAAACTCATTTATGGTACCAGCCATGTTACTGAATCTTTACAGCCCTAAGTATTCCAGATGTGTAGGGCTCACTGGTGTCTGGTAAGCTAGTAAACAAGCTAAACAGTGATTTTCTACAAAACAGTGGATTAAAAATCAGAAGAAGAAACGAAGAACACCTGAACATTATTATCTCAAAATAATTGACGGAGGGGGTGGGGAAAAATTGCAAAAGTTTTGTAAACCCAAGTTTCTTGCAGCAGTATTTTTACTTGAATAATCCTGGAAAGCATTTTGTCTACCAAATCACCAAGTCCTGGTTTCAGCTACATTGCTTATCTTCCTCTCTAATTCAGATCCCAAGAACAAACTATTGCAACCCACTCACTCTCCTTTTAAAGGATCCTTTACTTCATAAATTTCTCTCTCTCTCTCTCTCTCTCTCTCTCTCTCTCTCTCTTTTCTATCTCTCTCACTCTCCCTCTCTCCCTCCCTCTCTCTCTCTCTCCTCCTTCCATTTTAGTCCCTTCAAGGAATTTTACACATCATTCATCATACAATGAGTACTTAAAAAGACCTACAATTGTTATGTGCTCTGCTAGGCCAGGGTTGGTGGTGGGGGTGTGGGGGGTGCGGGGGGGGGGGGGGAGGGACTATATTAGAAATAAACAAAGATCCCTAATCTTATGAGCTTATATTCTAGTGGGGGGGGGGGAGACAGACAATAAATAAGCAATATAATAAAGAGGTAAATTAGATAACATGTTAAGTGAAAACTGTTATGGATTGAAAAATGAGTTGTAGACCTGACCTTGAGGAAGGGAAGAAGGGTAGGAAATTCTCCCCTGTCCTTTCAACAGTCAGCATTCAAAAGACTGAGGTTTCTGTAAGGACACATTCCTTCCTCGGGAACAAGGTTTCTTTCGGCCAGTAATAGCCTGTTCCCTTCCCATTCATGCAAGTAATGGAATTTTACACCATTGTTTTTACTCTTTCGATTTCCAGATCTGATTTTGTGGAACGACATATATTAAGGTACCCTCGTTTCTCTATTCATTATATTTCATTAGAGCTAATTTAGCTTCTCATCTCCCAAGTCCTCAATCTTTCCATGTTCCCTTCACTAATAGAATAATTACCAGTTCACATCCTTTGACGTCAGAATAGTCCGACCAATTCAGTGTTTTACCAATTCAATTCTGAGGCTTTCATCTGATTCCCTGGACCTCATTCGAACTTCCGTGGGTATAAGTCTATCTTAATAAAAGACACTGACTCTGGGCAAAATAGTAAAGCAAGTGAAGACTGGGAGGGAGCCCTCCACAGTCCATTTATGAGGCTCTTAACCCATTTATTGCTGCACTTTCTTCCCCCTTCCAATGGTGGACTATACCCTACATTACATATTTCCCTCAGTCAAAGCCTACACCCTGCATGGCAATACCTTGAGGACTTTCCACATAACTGGTAAACCAATGCCTGCTGATACATTGATTCACACAGTTACTTTAAGTAAAGTGAATATTTTATTTAAAGGAAGGGGGTGCTTCTGGCTTATTCTTTTTCAGCATTGTATCTCCAGGGCTCATGTTAGTACTCAATATATGTTTGATGTAAGAATGAATGAATAACATTATTACAGAAAAATATAATTCTGACATAGAGGAAAGAAACAATGTAAATTTTGTGTAAGTGGTTGAAACTTGGATTCTATCTCTCCTATAACTGAATGCTTTATCCCATGCTCATACATGCTTTGATTTTATTTCACCATGTTTCATTTGTCTGTCTGCCCCTCCTCCACTGGACCCGGAGTTCCTTGAGAGATTTTATGTGTTCAGCTGTTTTATTTCCCATCATTAACATCCAGGCTGGGAGAACACTGTTTGTTTCCAGCCAGAGAAGAGCAGGGATGTCTACATTCCTCCTCAGGGAAGAAAAGCTGGGAGAAACTACTATCTCTCCAAGCCCTCTCACTCCTCTCCATTGAGAAACATGGGAGAAGAAATCACACAGCTCAGCCCCATTCACTTCCAACCCACCTCTGTGGCTGCCATGGGGTAAGCTGGAGAGGGAAGGAGTTATACTGCTCTTCCAGGGCCTGGGTGGGTAGGTCTGCCCAATTCAGAAGTAAAGTCTTAAGTGGTTCATTGGGAATGTCATTTCTAAACCACAATTTCTACTCAGCCTTACCAACAAAGCCAGTTTTCCTTCTCTGTTAGATTCCTGCATCTATGCCTGAATCGGCTCTCACTGCCACTACTAGCACAGGGCCTGGCTCAGGATATGCACTCAAAGATGAATGAGATTAATAAAATAATGTTGTCAGGGTCTTTGTGATACTTGAATGGAAATGTGAAGAATGACCTAGATAAGCACAAGGCACTTTCAATGCTCAGGAAAATGGGGAGTAGCTCTCATTCAAAAGTCCAGGAGTCATTAATGTATTTGATACTGGAAGGCAGCGATTTTTATCTCATGGCACAGATAAACTAATTACTAAAATTCTGTGGCACACCAAAAAATATATTTTTTGCCTATCTCCAAAAAAAAAAAAAAAAGGTATAAGGTATCATTGTGATTCATTCAATATTATTGCTGTGTTGGCGGTTGGCGGTTTTTTATTTGACAATCTAAGGGAAAAGAGGTCAGTGCCTCTGACTAAATAGTCAGGTATTGCATGTTTTAAAAATTCTTGTATCTTACACACTGGTTGAAAATCACTGCTCTAGGGAGTAGGTTTAGGCTAGGGTGAACTGAAAAATGTATAACTTGTCTCTGTTTTCTTGTCTCCACTATATTATTAATGTGTTGACCCAGAGCTGGGGCACATCCAGCAATACCTGGTATATTTATCCTAGAAATACCCTTCCCAAAGTGTGATCTGTGAGATTCTGCTTGAGCAAGATGCTCTTGGGGAAAAGAAAAAAAGAAAGAAAGAAAATAGAGCATTGTGGTCAAGAGTATGGGTTCTATAGCCGAACTGCTGGTTCACATCCCAGCAAAGGCACTTGCTCATCATGACTTTAGCAAAGTTTTTTAAGCACTCCAGGCCTCGAGGCCATCATTCCAGAAAATAAAGATAAATCATAGAATAATTATATGGATTAAATGAAGCAATCTGTGTAAAACTATGTTAATCTATAAAAGTAATCTATATGTAATAAATAGTACATAGATGCTCAATAAATCCTGGTTTCCTTATATACATCTGATAATTGTATTACCTCCCTCTCCTAGAGATGTGCAGTGCTCATACATTTACTCACCGCTTTGAAATACCCTGCACTAAAGAAATTCATTGTACTTTGTTCAATACAGGACTTTTTAAATGTATTTCACCATAAATTCTTTTCTGTGTATGGGTTTTCAAATTATTCTTAACATCCATGCAAAAACTTTAAGCAACAGTGCCATAGGATTGTGAATACAGCCAGAGCCACACACAATCCTAGTGGCCATCAAACCTTAAAAAACGGAGATGCAATTCAGAAATATATGCCCATTTGGCCAGTTAGTCATTTCTGAACTCTTAAGAGTACAGCTTCCCTTCACCATCTGCTTTTTCATGACCAGCAGTCTGCACAGGCCTTAGCTAATTGAACATGCAAAGTGCTACTCGCAGACAATGATCTCAGTATATATTTTAACTCATCATCCACCAAAATCAGAGATGAGAGCAACATCTAATGGCTGCAAATACATAAATAGCCACTTCCATTCACTTTCAATTACTCTGCAGAGAAATCTGGTCACAAATGAGCTCAGTAAATTTACCATATGTTATCCTCAATAGCCAAGCTGAGCAAAATGACCCAATTTGTTAGAACATTAATCCTCTATAAGTGTTCCAACCCTAATCAGTTTATGGCTTCAGATTGCTTAATGGTAAAGTTAAAAGAACCCCCAGGGATGCCCAGGTGTGACCTTCAGTTAGTCAAATGCAGACAGTCCTCTGATAACATGGATGCAAGTGGTGCTGCCTCAATACCTCATTTACACTAGTGTGGCAGGTGTTCCATACTCTCATTTGCACTACAGTACATGTCATTGACTAGTAATCTTGGTGGAATGTCCAGATCTTTGAAAGTAAGGATTATGTCTTATTTATTTCTGAATCTCTATTGATGGGCATAATATCAGGCACATAGGAGTCAAGGCACATAGGAGTCACTCAACATATTTTGTTAAATGAAAGATCAAATAAATGACCCTCAGTAGTCACTTTCAATAGAGGGGGGTGCTTTTTATACCTGTCAATCTGAAGGTGGAGCTGAAGGCTCTCTCTGCTTGATTCTACCTGTGAGGAGTAATTCTGAAGTTCTGATAATTTAAGTAAAATTGGTAGAATAATGTAACAATTAAAAGCATAGACTCTGCATCATACTTTATGGATTTCAATCTTGGATCTGCCTCTTAGTAGCTGTGTGACCCTGGGCAAGGTAATTAGCCTCTTTGTGTCTTAGTTACTAAACTACCAGACAGGGATAATAATGAAGGTTGTCATGAAGAGTAAATAAATTTTATATATTTACATATATAGCTATTTACCTATACATATGTCTATATCTACATCTCTATCTATCTATGTAAGTATCTATGTATCTGTCTACCGAATGTGTAGGTGTGACCCTAAACCTGGGCTGTTACTGTGTGAAGGACTAGGAGCAAAGCAGTAATGAGTTGATTGCACCCATGTAAATTGCCCTCTTTTAAAGTTCTGTTCCCTTCTCTGCATCTCTTAGAATTCACTTCTCACAAGACTGATGCAGCATGAGAGAGAAAAAGCCTGGCAAGGAGTAGTGTATATCTGTATGGCCTTGCCCTCTACTCAGATCTCTCTGGGACCTAGTAGAAGTGGTATCTGGTCAAGAATACCATCAAGCACAAGGCAAACTTGTGCCCTTTGGCCTTCTCTTTCCTGTATTCTTAGAGTCTCTCACTCAAACCTCCCACCACCCAGAGCCCATGATAAATTCTAGCCATGCAAAACCCCTACATCTCCATCAAAGGAACTGTATTCATATCCTCGCTTGGATATTGAATCAGTTTAACATGAATTCATATAATTAGTAGGATGATTGTGCTGGCTGACCAGTGATCATCTCAGGGAATCATGCTTTATAGTAACCTTCCTTTTCCCAATTAAAAAACAAACAAACAAACAAAAAAACACGAAATGCCATTTTAAAAATCAACTTAATTGAGGTAAAAATTATCTTAAATAATAAAAGGCAAATATGCAAATTGACCAAACGGCAGAACGACTGGTTGCTATGACACTCACTGGCCACCAGGGGGCAGGAGCCGGGCTCACGGCTGGCGAGCTCAGCAGCAGTGGCAGGAGCCTCTCCGGCCTCCGCAGCATGGCTAAGGATGTCCAGGGAGCGGGCCTAAGCCACTAGTCAGACATCCCCCAAGGGCTCCTGGACTGTGAGAGGGCGCAGGCCAGGCTGAGGGACCCCCACCCCAGTGCATGAATCTTGTGCACCCGGCCTTTAGTATGTAATAAAATGCTTCCATTTTTAAGTGTTCAGTTTAATGAAATTTGACAAATACCTATATATATCTGTATAAGTACCATCATCATTAATACATTTCCATCACTCCATAAAGTTCCCTTGTACCCCTTGGTAGTAAATTATTCCCATCCTAATCCCCAAGCAACCACTCATCTGCCACTATGATGAGTTTTTCCTTTGCTAAATCTTCATATAAATTCACTTTTGTGTCTTTTATTCAGCACTAGATGCCCAGTGCACAAATTTGTGTATCAGTGGCATCCCTCGGCCTGGCCTGCAGGGATCGGGCCAAAACCGGTTCTCTGACATCCCCCAAAAGGGTCCTGGATTGCAAGAGGGTGCAGGCCAGGCCGAGGAACCCCACCAGTGCACCATCGGGACTAGGGAGGGACGCGGGAGGTTGGCCAGCCAGGGAGGGACTGCGGGAGGGCTCCAGGGCATGTCTGGCCCATCTTGCTCAGTACCTATCAGCCGGATCCCAGCAGCAAGCTAACCTACCAGTCGAAGCAACTGCCCCTGGTGGTCAGTGCATGTCATAGCAACTGGTCATCTGGTTGACTGTCTGCCCTCTGGTGGACAGTGCACGTCATAGCGAGCAGTTGAACGTCCTTAGCATATCATTAGCATATTACACTTTGATTGGTTGAATGGACAACCGGACGACTGGACACTTAGCATATTAGGCTTTTATTACATAGGATGTTTTTGAGAGCTTATCCATGTTGTTATGTTTCAGTAGTATGTTTCATTTTATTGCTAAGTAGTATTCTAGTATATGTATATACTATAATTTGTTCATTCATTCACCTGTTGATGAATTGTTTCAATTGTTTGCAGTTTTTGGCTATTATGAATAAAGCTTCTGTGAAAATTCATGGACAATTTTTCATGTAGACATACGCTTTCATTTCTTTTGGGTAGATTCCTAGGCTATTGCTGATGCTATGGTAATTTTGTACTCAACTATTTAAGAATCTATCAGTCTGTTTTACAAAAATTTTATAGTTTCATCATTTATATTTAGGCCTATGAACCATTTCAAGTTACTACATGAAAAAGATGTGATATAAGGCTTGTTCAATTTTTTTTTTTTCTGAACTTATACCCATTTGTTCCAGCATTATTTGTGAAAAAGACTTGGTTCAAAGGCACTTCAGTACACACACACACACACACACACACATAAACAAACACACACAAACACACTATCTTCTGTTCTATTGATCTGTGTGCCCATCCTGACATCAATACCATACTGTCTTGAATACCATAGTTTTTGTAAATCTTGAAAAGAGATGGTGTAAATCCTCCAATATTCTTCTTTTTCAAAATAGTTGTCATTACTCTAGATGCTTTGTAGTTTCTTATAAATTGTAGAATCAGCTTCACAATTTCTACCAAAAAAAATTGCTGTGTTAGAATTAAAATTCTATATCAACTCAAGGCAAATTGATATTTTAATAATACAGCACCTTCCAATTAATGATGATGGTATTACCGTACCATTTATTTAGATGTTCTTTTATTTCTCTCAGCAATGTTTTGTGGTTGTAAAGTATTATAGTGTACAGTCTTAATATCCTTTGCTAAATGTATCCCTAATTATTTTATGTCTTTTATACTATTCTAGATGGAATCACTTTTTATTGCATGTTCCTGAGGTTCATTGCTAGTATATAAAATACAGTTATATTAGTATACTACCTAGTATCTTGTGACCTTGCTAAATTCACTTGTTAATTATAGATATTTTACTATGAATATGTATTGAGTATTGTCTAATACTTGTTCTGCATCTGAGGAAACATATTGTTTTTCTTCTTTATTCTAATGATATGATGACTGATATTAATTGATTTTTTAATGTAAATCAACTTTGCATCTCTGAGATAAATCTTACTTATTCATTTTTTATTATTTCTATAACATATTGCTGGTTTCCTTTTGATGATATAGTGTAGTATAGTTTTGTTTCAGTGTTGATGAGGGACATGGATCAATAGTTTTCTTGTAATGTCTTAGTCTGGTTTGTTATCAGAATAAGGCTGGCCTCATAAAATGAGTAAGTATTTCCTCCTCTGCTGTTTGACAATAAAATTTGTGTACCATTTATATTATTTATTCTGTAAATGTTTGAAGGAATTCACCTTTGAAGCAATCTAGCAAATCTGTAATTTTCTTTGACGGAATTCTTTTAATTTTTAATGCAATATCTTCTCTATAGGGCTATTCAGATATTTTTTTACCTATGTTAGTTTTGGTAATTTATGCTTTTAAGAAATGTTTATTTCATCTAAACTGTCAATTTGAGGGGGGCATATAGTTGTTCATAATACTTTCTTATTTTTCTTTTAATGCAGAACTATCCATATTGATAAATCCTCTTTAACATTTATAACTTGTATTTTTTTCGGATCAGCCTCACCTGAGGCTTATCAATTTTATTTTACTTTATTTTTTCCACTTATTCCCTCTATGCCCTCTTCCACCTCCACATACCCCGCCCCTCGCACACACACACAATCACCACACTGTTATCCATGTCTATGAGTTCTCTTTCTTTTTCTTTTTCTGCTCAGTCCTTTTATCCCCCCAACCCTTCATAACACACACACACACACACACACACACACACACACACACACACCAGAGCTGTCTTCCTCTCTATCTATGAGTCTGTCTCTATTTTGCTTGGTAGTTCAGTTTGTTCATTAAATTTCACATATTAGTGAAATCATATGGTACTTGTCTTTTTCTTACTGGCTTATTTCACTTAGCATAATGTTCTCTAGGTCTATCCATGCTGTTGTAATTTTATTGATATTTTCAAAGAATCAACTTTTGTTTTTATTGATTTTTCTCTTAGTCCTCTTTTCTATTTAATTAATTTCTGTCTTTATTAATTCTTTCCTTCTCTTTATTTTGGGGTTTATTTCCTCTATAGTGTCCAACAGCATCTTCTTAAAGTGGAAGCCTAAATTGTAATGTACTTTTTTTTATCCTGATAATGTTCTAGTTTGAGTCTAGTTTAATATAGCCACTCTATTTTTTTTTGATAGTTTTTTCTTGGTATTTTTTTTCCATTCTTTTACTTTTAACCCAGGTTTAGATATTTAAAGTAGGTTCTTGTAGGTATTATAGAGTTAATTGTTGCTTTATTAATGTAATTGGAGTAAAAGGCCCTAAATAAAAGGCCAATTTGACAATATTGGTTTTTTATTTAGGGTCTTTAGTCCATTTACATTTCATGAATTATTGATATGGTTGGGCTTAAATCCACAATCTTGCTATGTGGTGTTTATGTTTGTCTGAATAAGTCTTCTTTTTCTTTTTTATTTAATTTATTGGGGTGACATTGGTTAATAAAATTATAAAGGTTCTTTGAATATATCTTTTTCTCACCTTCACTTCTGAAGGACATTTTTGCTTAAGATAGAATTCTAGGTTAACAGGTTTTATTTTCTTTTTCCAGTAGTTTAAATCTGTTTTTTCAATTGGCTCATATTGTTTCTGATAATAAGTCTGACATCTTTCTTTGTTCCCTTTTATATACATGATATTTTCTTTTCCTCTGGCTGTTTTAAGATCTTCTCTTTATCATTGATTTTCAGTAATTTGATAAAGATATACTTTGATAGGTTTTTTTGCTTATTGTTTATGTGATTGTTAATTTTGGTTGGGATTTGTTGAGTTTTTTGGATTTATAATTTATGGTTTTTATCAAATTTGGAGATTTTTTTTTTTATTTCATCAAATACTTTTTCTATACCCTATCTTTCTCCTTGGATTTTATATAGGTTTGTAGAGTACCTGAAATTGTGTCAAATATTGCTGAGGTTCCATTCACTTGTTTTAATCTATTTCTTTCTCTGCTTTCCTTTGGATAGTTTCTATTCCTCTATCTTCAACTTCACTGATGTCTTGAACTGTATTATCTAATCTTCTGTTGTGTTCATCCTATAACATGTTTATTTTAAATATTGAGTTTTTTTTTTTCTTTCTTGGAAGTTTCCTTTGATTTTTAAAAATGTTTTTATTTCTCTCCTCACTGTTTGTTTTAATTCCATGTGCATATTTGTTACAGCAATTTCAAAGCTGTTACATGTTGACTTCATCTTCTATGTCATGTCTAAGTTTCATACTACTAACTAGTTATTTTCCTGGTAATGGGTCACATTTTACCATTTTTTTACATGTCTAATCATTTTTATTGGATGCTTAGAATTGTGATTGTTACACTTTGAATGTCTAGATATTATCTTCCATTAAAATGTTTTCAAGTTTGTTTTGTCAGGCAATCAATTTACCTGTGGATCAATTTGATCTAATTGATGTTTGTTTCTAAAATTTTAGGAATGTCTAGAGTAGCCTTTACACTAGGGTTAATCTTGCCTTACTACTAAACTGTGACCCTTCCGAGGTCCCTATTTAATATTCTATGAGGCCTCACTACTTTGGCTAGTTGGAACTCAAATAGTTTTCAGTCAATTGTAATCTATGAAAATTGCTTAGTGGGTCTCCTTAGTGGTTCCTTGCTTGGCTGTGAAGAGTTTTCATGCTCTGCATAGATAGGTAGTTTAGAATTCAGCAACAGACTAAAGTGGACTTCTGTGTAAGTTTCTCTGCATGGCTGCCTGCTCTTTAGTTCACTGATCTACAAATCCAGCCACCTCAACCTCCTCCACTTCTGATTTCTGTATCCTCAACACAACAAGACCACTGAGTTTTGCTTGGGCTCTTCCTCTGTGAGCTGCCATCCAGAAAGAACAGAAAGCTGGGGTCATTGGAAGAATGACCCCACATTGCTTTGCTTACCTTCTCTCAAGGGTCACAGTCCTGTACTGCCTGTTGTCCAAAATATGAAGATAGTTATTTAATTTGTTTCCCCCAGTGTTCTAGTGTTTCGGGTGGGAGAGCAAGTACAGTCTCATCATATCTGGAAGTGGAAGTCAAACATGGTGTTCCAATTGCTGTTATACTACAGGAAAGAAGTTTTCTGATTTAACTAAAATTCACATTAATCTACAAAAGACGTAACCTTCCCCTTCAAAGACCACACTAATTCCTCTTAATCACTGAACTTATTTGAAGAAGAGCAAAGAATAAATGGTCAAAGAAATCCTAAAGTGGTGATGTTGGCAAGGATTTCCATACAAAAGGATGTACCCTCTTCAGTTAGCAACACTCCTCACCTCCCACCCTTCCTCATCCGCAGTCTTGGTTCTGGATTCCCCCTGCAGTACACTATGCCCTTTACTTTTTTCAAAATATCTCTGAACAAAGTTTTCTGCCTAAATTATCCATCTGTTCAGAGCCCAGCTCCCCATTCAGAGACCGTGTATGTGGGCCACACTTCAGTGGTGGTGGGAGACTAGCTCAGTGTTTATTGCTTTTGACCAACGTAACATCTGTTCTTGTCAGCAGGCACTTTCTGGGGACAACAGTTCTGTCTTTGTTGTTTAACTCAAAAGAGCACATCTAATCAGCCCAGGTAGGAACAAAGGCTTCTTGGCCAGTCGTTCAGAGTGAACATTTTAATTAGATCAGCTCTTTAAGTAAGTCTCCAGGTGAATAATTAATTAAACTGGAGAACTTTTCATAACATTTGGACAAAATATCTATACCTCCTTTCAGTCTCCAGAAGAGCAATAAAAGGGAGCATTCGAAACGATTGCTACTTAATTGACCTCCAAGGAATGATACAGCCATACTTGACAGTTTGGGTTTCTTGTTTTATTTATTATTTATTTTTATTGTTTTTAGTAATTTGTTAATTGGCACATTTGGAGTCATTTACTTATTAATTCAGAAACAGTTATTTCACAGTTAATATGTGTCATGCCCTATGCTAGCCATTCTCTAGGGATGAATGGATATGGTGGCTGTTTCCCAGAAGCTCACAGTCTCCTGAAGGAGCAAGATATGTAACTGGATTATTATAATACTAGAGGCCTGGTGCATGGATTCATGTACCAGTGGGGTCCCTCTGCATGGCCTGTGGGGCTCGGGCTGCAGCAGGCAGCTGGGGAGGAGCCTGAGCCAGGCCAGTGCCGCACCACTCCTGCTCATCCCGGCTCGCTACACCTGTGGTGGGCTCGCTCCCAGTCAGTCCCAATCGGGAGAGGCTTGTGCCACCGCAGTGGCTCTCGTCAGCCATGAGCCCAGCATCTGGCACCCATTGATGAGCTGAGCTGCACTCCCGTTGTGGGAGCACACTGACCAGCAGGGGGCAGCTCCTGCGTTGAGCGTCTGCTCCCTGGTGGTCAGTGCATGTCATAGCAACCGGTCTACTGGTTGCTTAGGCTTTTATATATATAGATGTTGTGAGGAGACATGTGCAGAGAGCTACAGGAACACAGAAGGGGGTGTAATTCTCCGTGCCGTAAGAAAAGCTACCCACAGCAGGTGCTATTTCAGTAGTAGATTATAGTCAGTATATCTGAACGTCTCAGAATTAAGATAGTTTTGAACTGAAAACATTGTAAGAGACATAGGGAGCTGTAAATTAATCATTATAATACAAAGTATCTACCTGTGGAGCCTGGGAGGAGCTGCTGATTAAAACTAAGTGAGGATATTCTTATGCTCAATGCCCAGATCATCAGAGAGGAGAGAAATCAAGAGAGCAGGTCTGATGTAGTTTATAGTGAAAAAGCTGGATCCCTGTTAGAAGGCTGAGTAATGATTGCATATGAAGGAGAAACATAATTGACTAACAAGCATGTTCTCATAGAGCAGTAATGCCTAATCTAAGGTCCATGACTGGGTTTCAGCTGTATGGAGACAATGAACCTCTCCATCCCTGAATTTGTCTTCGCGTTTTTAGAAGTTTGCCCATATGCATTTTTTCTCAAAAAAGTTTCTTAGCTTTGATCAGGTTGTCAAAATATCACATTAAACACTGTTGCACAGTAAATTATCAGGTAATGGAAACAAGCCATGAAGCCAAAAAACTCAAGTTTGAGACTTGGGTCCTCCATAGGAGACTTGGGTCCTCCCTCGCTGTGTGGCCTTGAATATGTCCCTTTATCTCTCTGTGCCTAAATCTGTCATTTACTTACCTTGTACAATTATCGTGAAAGTCAAAGGATTTCATAAAACATAAATTGCTACACTATTATCTATAAAAATAAAAATTAACTTATGTAAATGCAAATTTAACTTATTAGAAGTTTATTGCTTGATTAAATATGGCAAATCTACTCTAGTGGCTAATTCCTGTATGTGTATGTGTGTGTATGTAAATTTAAAAATTTTTTTCAGTGTGAAACTTTTCAAACATATGCAGAAGAAGAGAAAATAGTATAATACACCCATGTACTAGTTTCCATAATTACTAGTATCAACATTTTTTTTATCTTGTTTCATCTATACCCCCATTTCCTCCTCCTCCATTTGCTGAATTATTTTAAGGTAAATCAAATACATATTTTACTTTAGTATATTTCTTATAAAATAAGGACTCTTTTTTTTTTAAGAAAATGGCATTACCATTTTAAACATAACAACATCACTATCACACCCCAAAATAACAGTAAATCTTTAGCATCATCAGTGTTCCCATTTTCTGGTCTTCTTCCTGAATCAGGTCCAAACAAGGTTCACTGAACCTTTGGTTGATAGAGCTACAGAGGTTCACTCCATGCTGACCTTCCCAGGTCCTCCTCGCGGGGCCCCTAGATGCCCCTCTCCTGCAGCCAGGGCTGATCGGGCTGGGACTCTAGCAGCAGCTTCAGCCACCAATGGGTGGATTGGGAAGTTATTTTTGTTGCCATATCTGTTATCAACTAGGGCTCCGCCTGATGTTCCTCTGAGCTTCTGCTTTGATTTCCCTGATTAGCATCTGACCATTTAACTATTGCTCTCATGACTACTAGTATCTGTGGTGGATTTAGTGCCCAGCTAAAATTCTTTGACACTCCTTCTATTGAGTAATGATGTTTATGCCCCACTTGAATCTGGATGAGATTCCATTGCTTTGACCAATTAAATACAGCAGAAGTGGTACAATGTGACATGCAAGACTGAATCATTAATGGCCAGGGAGCTTCTATCATCATGCTGTACTATTTCACCATAGGAAGCTCAAACTACATGGAAGGGCTACGTGTGGTCATTCCAGTTGACAATCCTGGTTGAGCAATCTTTACACCATTCCATGGGTATCATACCTGCAGTTGAAGAAATTTCTAGATTATTCTAGTCCCTAGTCATTTGAGTCACTCTAGATGTTTGTCTTCCCAGTTGGGACTAGAGGTGTGATAACGCAGGGACAAGCCACCCTCACTTACGTTTTATTAGAGGACACCCTGTCTGAAATCCTGACCCACAGAATCCATTAGCATAATAAAATGGCTTATGTTTTATGCCACTAAATTTTGTGGTGGTTTGTTATATACAATGTTAATAACCACCCTAGTTCTTGTCATACCTGTTTCCTTAGAGGGCTAAATACCCACCACCACCACCACCCACCCCCCCCCCCCCAAGCTCCTTTCTTAGTGCAATACACCGAGTGTCCACGATTTGGGAGACCAGCTAAAGAAACAGACTGAGAGAGCTTACTAGTCACTCTGCAGAATTTAGTGTAATCCTCATTTCTAATAAAGTGACTCACTCTGACCCCAGGCTGTCTGTGTCATCACTAAATCCAAAGTGATTTGGTTCAATTTTTTTGGACAATAAACCCCCAGATTCCAGGCTTAAAGGGGTGGGAGAAGCGTTCAAATAGTCTAAATTCCAATAGACCTTCATTAAGTCCGTGTTTACCCTGTCTCCAGTTCCTAAGTCTCTCCTGAGTCCTGCAGAGTAAAGCCTCATTGTTGGCACCGTCTTTTCACTCGGCTGAGTTGGAATCCACAAGCTTTCTCTCTTCTACAACATTTGTTGGAATATCATATCAGATGTAGTTTCCTACTGCCTTTTCTCTATCATTGTGTATTTGTGCCTTGTTTTATTCATCCTCGGGCATCTGATCTAGAAACCAGACAGGGAAAGTGGCTGGAGGGCTGATCTTATTTTCTGAATGTGGACTCGACCTCAGTCCCTGATTTCCGGCCTGCCTCTCATCCCAGTCATACACGATACACAATATTGTGGAGTTCTGAGCCCAAGCTTTCTTTTGTTTGTTGCAGACTTTCAAGCAGTCTTCTTATTTTCAGCCCTGGGCCTCAGTCGCAACCTCCACAGTACCTGACACCCCCAAGTTCTGAGCCTTGGAAGGTTTCCCTGGGGTGGACGAGCTCACTACTAGTAAGTTTCCCCTTTTGTAGACTCCACTCTGCTACCTCAGTCATCACTTCTCTGTCCACTTTCTATCTCCCAAAACTGTGCCAAACTCCTGCATCTGCTGAATTGTCATTTTTCTCCCTGGGTCTATAGCTTTTACATTTTAGTTTTAATACGATCTTGGAAGAGGATATAAACCTATGTGGTTAATACATCAAGTTTAATAAAAATTGAAAGTCACCCAAGGGAGATAGATCAACCAAGGGACTTGTGTGCTTGCATATGAGCCTAACCAATGATCACGGACAACAGGGGGAGGGGGGCTTGCATGTGGGGGGGATTGGGAGGGGAACGGGGGGAGGGGGTTGATGACAAATATGTGATACCTTAATCAATAAAGTAATTTTAAAAAATTGAAAGTCACCAATATTTACTTAGAAAATGACCAATGAATAATGAAAGTTTTGCTTAGATATAAATCAGTATTTGTAGAAATAATGAATAGTAGTTGCTGTATTGTGTCACCCTCAGTACCTAATTTTCTTCTTTGTTTTGTGAGAGGGTATTGCAGAATATTGAGAATCTTCTATTTCATAGAGAAAAATTGCAAATGATAATGTTTTTAACAGATTGCCCAACAGTCTCTGTTGACTTCTGATGATATCTAACATTGTAAGCAATAAAGGGGAGAAATTCCTAAAAGAGCAGAGAATGGGAAAGGGGATATCAATGTAGAAAAGTCATTGGTAAATTTTCATAAGATAGAAACTAGATGATATCATACCAGTGGATGAGCAAAAGTAGATGGATCTCCAACTCCAAGCATGTCCTGACATGGCTGAGGCAGAGGGCTGATCAATTTTCATGATACCCACCAGAGTCAAGAGATGATAATTATCATGAGTTTTATTGAGCACTTACTACATGTCAAACAGTGTTTTAAGCTAGTTGTTATCCCATTTAATCCTTCAACAACCTTATAAAATTGATACTAGATCCATTTTATAGATAAAAATATTGAGGCACAGAAAGGTCAAGTAATATGCCCAAGATTCTCAGCTTGTAGGTGGTAAAGTTGTAAGTGAAACTCGGGCAGTTCATCTCCAGTATCTCATACTGGCTGTTTCAAGTGGCTATATTCATTTTATTTTGCATGTAGAATTCAAACTTTAAGGTTTACTTTTTTTTAAAATATTTTATTGATTTTTTACTGAGAGGAAGGGAGAGGGATAGAAAGCTAGAAACATCTATGAGAGAGAAACATCGACCAGCTGTCTCCTGCACACCCCCTACCGGGGGTGTGCCCGCAACCAAGGTACATGCCCTTGACCAGAATCGAACCTGGGACCTTTCAGTCCGCAGACCAACGCTCTATCCACTGAGCCAAACTGGTTTTGGCTTAAGGTTTACTTTTATCATTGATATTTGATTTGCATTTATAAGCTGGAAAATACTGGAAGACTGTATTGTAAAATTGAGCTTATTCAGCTTATTAAAAGTTAGAAAGCACCACAAACTCACAAATGCTAAATATATCTATAATATAATTGGATCACATTACCCATTCACATATTTCCTACAACTTCTATTTCTCCATGAAAATGCCACACATCCAGGGGATGCATCTAAGTGTTGCCTCACATTTAACTGAGCACAGTATATGTGGGTTGCTATCATGTACTTATATATATAACTTTATGAGGGAGCACACACAGCAGGCTGAATTAATAAAACACTAGAGTAGGCCTACAAATCTCCTATTTAATGCATTTTTTTAAAGTACAAATACAAAAGCTGTCAGAAAATTTTTATTCCAAAGTTTGCACAAAAGCAAGCTAAACTATGTATCATAAGTCAGCACATAACATGTGGCCCCTGTAGTAGCTCAGAGGTACCTCAGCGCCAGCACCCACAAAGCCCCTCACCCACAGGTACTTATACTGTACTTATACTGCATGATTCTGTGCCCTACACCTAGGTACTCAAAGAAGAAGCCACATGGACACTGGTAGGAAGGGCAGAGATGAGAAACAGGCTGGTCCCACACCCACATGTGGCAGCTAAAAATCGGGAGGGATATCTCAGCTGCGGAGGTTCCCCACTGAAGAGCAAGAGGACCCAGCCCCACATCATGCCCCCAAGTCCAGGGTTTCAATGCTGAGAAGAGAAATCCCCATAACTTCTGTCTGTAAAAACAAACAAACAAAACACACACACAAAAAAAAAACAAACACTGAGAATTTAGGCTGAGTCTGATGGAGGCTGCTGGAATTCCAGACAGTTCTTAAAGGGCCTGCACAGGAATTTCCTATGACTGAGCTCTAGCACTGGAATGGCAGCTCAAAAGGCATCAGGGGCATATGAGGAGGAACTGAGGTGTCTGGCATCAGGGCAAGAACTGGGGGACAGCTTTCTCCCAGACAAAAGTACCTGGCAGAGGCCACTGGTCCTTTGATAAGCATGCTCCTCCACAGAGCTGGGAAGTAGGTGCTATATCTGAGTCTCCACCAGCCTGGCTATCACTGTTTGCCCTACCATTGTGATTCCCTGAGACCCCACCCCACCAAACTTGCAGGCCTACCCAAGCTGTTTCCAGTGGAATGTCCTGTCTTGGCTCACACTTGAGACTTTCCTAAAATCTCTCAAGCAGCATCTGGCCTCAGCATGCCCCTTACCCTCTCTAAATGGCTCCAGGTAAGCACAAGTAGCAGCTAGCTGTGTTTCACAGCTTGGCCTGTCCCGGGGACCTCCAAGCCCAGAACAAATAGCAGGCAGCTGCAGATTGTTTTGTAGCTCAAGCCCTGGGCAGAACACAGGTGACCACTGATCATGGCCTACACCTCCCAGGGAGGCCGCAGAGCCAGCACACCTGGTGGACAGCTGTGGGTTGGCATTATAACCCAACCACCTCCATGATATCAGTGGTTGTAGCCAGTCTTTGCAGCAGATCGACCTGGGGGTAAATCCCTCCAGTTGACATGCCAACAGCAGTCAAGGATCAACTATAACAGGAGGGTGTACACAGCTCACATGGGGTGGGCTGTTCTCAGCTTGGGTGATCAGGGAGGCTGTGTCACTGAACCCTACAGAACACCTTCTACCTAAGGCTACTCTACCAAGCCTGAGAGACATAGCGGTTTTACTTAAAACATAGAAACAAACACAGGGGCCGGGGAGAGGTCAATGGGGGAAAAAGGAGATTCATGTAATACTTTAAACAATAAAGAATTTAAATTAAATAAAGAAACAAACAAACACAGGAAGGCCAAAATGAAACAAAGAAACATGTCCCAAATGAAAGAACAAAACTCCAGAAAAAAAACTAAACAAAACAGAGACAAACAATCTACTAGATGCAGAGTTCAAAACACTGGTTTTAAGGATGCTAATTTAACTTAGGGAAAGAATGGTTAAACTTAGAAAAAACTTCAACAGCATAAAAAAAGGACATGGATACCATAAAAAATAAGTCAGAAATGAAGAATACACTAACTTAAATGAAGAAAATTTACAGAGAATCAACAGCAGAGTAGATGATGCCAAGAACTGAATCAGCAATTTGGAATATAAGGAAGCAAAAAACACCCAATCAGAACAGCAAAAAGAAAAAGGAATCTTGGTAAATGAGGATAGTGTAAGGAGCCTATGGGACAACTTCAAGCATACCAACATTCACATCATGAGGGTGCCTGAAGGAGAAGGAGGAGAGCAAGAGATTGAAAACCTATTTGAAAAAAATGACAGAAAACTTCCCTAACCTATTGAAGGAAATAGACATACAAGTCCAGGAAGGACAGAGAGTTCCAAACAAGGTGAACCCAAAAAGGCCCACACCAAGGTATATCATAATTAAAATGCACAAGGTTAAAGACAAAGAGAGAATCTTAAAAGCAGCAAGAGAACGCCAAGACCGGTTTGGCTCAGTGGATAGAGCATCGGCCTGTGGACTCAAGGGTCCCAGGTTCGATTCCGGTCAAGGGCATGTACCTTGGTTGCGGGCACATCCCCAGTAGGGGGGGTGCAAGAGGCAGCTGATCGATGTTTCTCTCTCATCGATGTTTCTAACTCTCTATCCCTCTATCTTCCTCTCTGTAAAAAAATCAATAAAATATATTAACAAAAAAAAAAAAAAAAGCAGCAAGAGAAAAGCAGTTGGTCACCTATAAGGGAACTCCCATAAGACTGTCAACTGATTTCTCAACAGAAACTTGCAGGCCAGAAAGGATTGTTAAGAAATATTCAAAGTGATGAAAAGCAAGAATCTAAAACCAACATTATTCTAGCCTGCAAAGCTATCATTTAGAATCGAAGGACAGATAAAGAGCTTTCCAGACAAGGAAAAGCTAAAGGAGTTAATCACCACCAAACCAGTATTACATGAAATGTTAAAGGGTCTTCTTTAAGAAGAAAAAAAAATTATAAAAAATATGAAAAATAAAATGGCAATAAATACATATCTATCAATAAATGGATCTGAAAAAAACACAATAAAAAAAGAAGCACAACAGAAACAAACTCATAGATACAGAGAATATTTTGACAGTTGCCAGATGGGAGGGGTTTGGGGAGGATGGAAAAAGGTGAAGGGATTAAGTACAAATTGGTTTGTTACAGAATAGTCGTGGGGGTGTAAATAAAGTACAGCATAGGGAATATAGTTAATAATATTCTAATAACGATGTATGATGTCAGATGGGTACTAGATTTATCGGGATGATCATTTAGTAAGTTATATAATGTCTGATCACTGGTGTATACACCTGAAACTAATACAATATTGTGTGTCAACAGCAATTGAAAAATAAAAAGACTAAATTTTTAAAAAATCTGTTATGTGAAGATTCTGTGACATAAAGACAGCCCTTTTGCTAGTTCTGTACCATACTGAGAACTTGTAGTCTTGAAGGACATTCAGTGAAAGGGCATGTAACTTGTTAACTTTGGCAGCTTCCTAGTGCATAGCAGAATTCTGACTGTGCTGTGTTTAAAGTACCCCAGTGGACTCAGCTCAGCTAGCAAGGAAAGATCTGCTAGATGGTCTATAATAACAATATTTGATGGCAGTCAATTGTGTATACCAATTTTTATAATCATGATCTTATTTGATTCTCATAGCCCTGGGGATTGATGGTTACTGCAATATTATTGTGATACTTTAAAAGTGAGGGGGAAAGTGAAATGCAAAAAAAGTTATCTTCTCAAGGTTTCCTGATTCCCAATCTCACATTTCTTTCCATACACCACAAGCCTTTAATTCAATAATTAATTTTATAGAAACTCAGCTCTGAAAGTTATGCAATGGCATAGATATCCCTTTCTCTTGAAAGGGACAAATAATTTAAAAGCAAGTGGATATCAAGGACTTTTTCAAGTGAGCAAGTTCCAGTTGTCCCTCAGATTCCATTTTTAGGAAATAATAATAGCCCATTTACTGAGCACTTACTATGTGCCAGGAAAATGGGATCAGCAACTTTTGTACTTTATTTACACTTAACAACACCATGTGATTAACCTCCATTTTAGCGAATGATAAAACTGAGGCTCAGAGAGGTTAAGTAACTCACCCACTGATGCACAGCTAGATAGTGACAGTGTCTGGGCTTGAACCATAATCAAACTCCAAAGCCTCTGTTCTTAACCAACAGATCTTGTGGTCTCTGTATGCAACACTGTGCTAAATCTAATGGGAGATAGCTTGTCTTTGAGTTAAGGAAAAGTTAAAGTGTTTTCAACAATTGCCATGTAAGAATGGTAGAAAGTGTTATTTAGGAGTTGGGGAGAATCATCAAAAACTAGTTTAAATTGTTTAACTCAAACTTTAGTGGTCAGGAAAAATTACTTTCCTAAATTACTCTTTTCCCTGCAATTCAGAATACATGAGTTGTTATCCTACTTTTTTATTTTGTATATCCTTGCTAAAGTTTATCTTTATTGTTATTTTAAATGCACAATTCTCTTTATTTACTTAAGGCAGAACAGTTTTTTTTATAAAAATAAAAATACTCTTGAGCACTAGGTCATTTTAAAAAATAAATACCCATCTAATTTTTGTATATTTAAAAGCATGATTATATTCATGCTAGATTCTTATGGCACAGTCTTTTTCCACATAACTTGCCACTTCTCTCTCCCTGTAGTTATTTTTTAAATGATGCTTTCATTTTTCCTTTTAATTATTTTTATGGATTTGATCAAGCTGCTTTCAGTCTAGTTCCCCCTCCCTTCCCCCCCTACCCCCCGTTATCTTATAAGTTGTACCTCCCTTTCATTTCATTAATAGCCACACCCTTTCCTGTGCTCACAACCACACTCATATTTTCCTATTTCATTGAAGAAAAGGCACCGATTGGTTTCTCCCACCCCAGGGGTTCTATTTTTTCATTTTCTCCTCAATCCTTTATATGCTCACTAGAGGCCCGGTGCACAAAATACATGCACAGGTAGGGTCCCTAGGCCTGTCCAGTGATCATGGCCAAGCGGGGCCTTCCAGCTGCCAGCCAGGGCTTTCCTTCATTCCGCACCACCCCTGGTGGTCAGCACACGTCATAGCGAGTGATTGAACTCCCCGGTCTCCCAGTCAAACTCCCGAGGGGATACTTTGCATATTAGCCTTTTATATATATAGATTCCCCTTTCTCTTGCTGTCTGTCATTTGCTGCCTGCCTTACTTGCTTAAAACTTTGGGAATGAAATTATTTAGTCCTGTTTCTTATCTCCAACTCTTAGATTTAACGGAGATAATCAAAATTTTTGTAGTGCCTTCTTTTTCAAGAGTTCATTTTTATCACTTCCAGATAGTGAAAGACGCCAGGCTAATATTATCTGTTTAAAGATAAAAATACCTTGCAAGCTTCATTGCTCACCACTGTTTCCTCTCTGCCACATCTCCATACTGGATTTCTTTTTCTAGTTCCTTTGTTTATTGTATTTTCTAGAATAGTTTTCTCATATGTAGAACATGGGTGATACAGTCTTTGATTACTAACACATCCAATTCTTCTTGACAGGAGAATGATACTTGGCTAGAGTAGGATTCCTTGGTAGCTGCCTCTTTCTGTAAGTGGTTTGTGAGATGTTATTTCACTAAAGCTTCTGGTGTTACAGATGAGAAGTCAAACTCCTTTTCATTTGCAGGAAACCAGTTTTTTGTTTTTTGTTTTTTTTGGTTTGGGAGCTTATTAGATTTTTCTCTTTAGCCTTGGAATATAGACATTTTACCAAGATATTTTTTTAAATCAATACTACAAGAAATTTATTAATTCCTTTTAATATGTAGACTCAAGTCTTTCATAGCTCTGGGATGATTTCTACTATAATTTAATGTATGTCTCTATTTCTTCTGTTCCTTTTACATTTTTTCTTTTAGAACTCCTTTTAAAATTATTATTGCTTTGCATGTCAGGACTCCTTAACCTATATTATAAAGAAATGAATATATTCTCTCATTATTTCTGCTTTGCATTTTGGATGTATTTCTTGTCGTTATTTTTCCACTTATCCAATCTTAGCAGTGACTATCCTCTCCATTTACTGAAATGTTTGGTTTGGATAGCACCTTTTTTTCTTTTTCGCACGTGTGTGTGTGTGTGTGTGTGTGTGTGTGTGTGTGTGTGTGTGTGTTTAAACTTCTATATATTTAATTATGTGCTTTTTTTTATTTTAAGCCTCCATCATTGTTATGATTTTTTAAATTATTGTTTAAAGTATTACATAAGTCTCCTTTTTCCCTCATTGACATCTCCCCAGCCATTCCCATCCCCCAGCACATGCCCTCACCCCCCTACTGTCTGTGTCCATTGGTTATGCTCATATGCATGCATACAAGTACTTTGGTTGATCCCTTACCCACCCCACACCCCTTAGGTTGGACAACCTGTTTGATGCTTCTGGCTCTATTTTTGTTCATCAGTTTATGTTGTTCATTATATTCCACAAATAACTGAGAACATGGAATATTTATCTTTCTCCAGCTGGCTTATTTTGCTTAGCATAATGCTCTCCAGTCCCACCCATGCTGTTGCAAATGGTAAGAATTCCTTCTTTTTTACAGCAGCATAGTATTCCATTGTGTAGATGCACCACAGTTTTCTAATCCACTCATCTGCTGATGGGCACTTAGGCTGTTTCCAAATCTTAGCTATTGTAAATTGTGCTGCTATGAACATAGGGGTGCATATATCCTTTCTGATTGGTGTTTCTCATTTCTTGGGATTTATTCCTAGAAGTGGGATTACTGGGTCAAATGAGAGTTCCATTTTTAATTTTTTGAGGAAACTCCATACTGTTTTCCACAGTGGCTGCACCTGTCTGCATTCCCACCAGCAGTGCATGACGGTTCCTTTTTCTCCGCATCCTCGCCAGCACTTGTCGTTTGTTGATTTGTTGATGATAGCCATTAGGACAGGTGTGAGATGGTACCTCATTGTTGTTTTGATTTGCATCTCCTGGATGATTAGTGACTTTGAGCATGTTTTCATATGTCTCTCGGCCTTCTCTATGTCCTCTTTTAAAAAGTATCTACCGTAAGTCCTTTGCCCATTTTTTTAATTGGATTGCTTATCTTCCTTTTGTTAAGATGTATGAGTTCCCTATAAATTTTAGAGAGTAGGCCCTTATCGGATATATCATTGGTAAATATGTTCTCTGATGCAGTGGGCTTTCTTGTTGTTTTGTTGATGGTTTCTTTTGCTGTACAGTAGCTTTTTATTTTGATGTAGTCCCATTTGTTTATTTTCTTCTTAGTTTTCATTGCCCTAGGAGCTGTATCGGTAAATATATTGCTATTACATATGTCTGATATTTTGCTGCCTATGGATTCTTTTAAGATTTTTATGGTTTCCCATCTTATGTTTAAGTACTTTACCCATTTTGAGTTTATTTTTGTGTATGATGTAAGTTGGTAGTCTAGTTTCAATTTTTTTTGCATGTATCTGTCCAATTTTCCCAACACCATTTATTGAAGAGACTGTCTTGACTCCATTGTATGACCTTGCCTCCTTTGTCAAATATTAATTGAGCATAATGGCTTGGGTTGATTTCTGGGTTCTCTGTTGTTGTTGATGTTTGCCAGTTTAATTATGATGTGTCTTGGGATTGGTCTTTTTGGGTTCATCTTGTTTGGGACTGTGTGTGCTGCTTAGACTTATGTGACTTTTTTCTTCCCCAAATCAGGGAAGTTTTCTATCATTATTTCTTTAAACAGGTTTTCTATTCCTTGCTCAGCTTCCTCTCCTTCTGGCACCCCTACTATATGATGTTGTTTCCTTTCATGTTGTCCCAAAGCTCCCTTAGGCTCTCCTCCTGCTTTTTAAGTTTTTATTCCAGATGCTGTTCTGCTTGGGTGTTTTTCTACCTTGTCTTCTAACTCACTGATGAGGTCCTCAGCTTCTTGTAGTCTGTTGAAACTTTCCATTGTGTTCTTTATTGTAGTTATGTCATTCTTCATTTCCTCTTGATTCTTTATTTCCTCTTGATTCTTGCACGTTGTTGAATTTGCCTTCCATCCTTTTCAGTGTCCTTATGACCATTGCTCTGAATTTTCTCTGACAAATTGCTTGCTTCCATTTCTTTTCTTTTCTGGTGATTCCTCCTTTTCTTTCATATGGGGGTTGTTTCTTGTCTCCCCATTTTTGCTATTCCTTTGTGATTGTTTCTATGTATTAGATCAAACTGCTATGCCATCCAGATTTTTTGAGTTTGTCTTATATAGTAGATGTTTTGTGGGTCCCAGTGGTGCAATATCTCTGGTCTCCTGGGCTGGGTATACTAGGGAAGCCCCCTACTTGGGACATTTTAGTCCTTTTGGTGTAGTTTGGTCTTGAGTGCTGTTGTCCCATTCGTGGATGGAGTCTCCTCTCAAGGTGTCTGGTTATGTGGCTCACTCTCTACCACATTGACCAAACAGCACAAAATACAACTCGACAAGACATGACACAAAGGGAACAAAACTCTAATGTACTCAGGACACCAATAACCCCAATAAAAGTAACTACCAGAGAAAAGAGAATTAGGAGAGAGAAAAGAGAGCAAAGATGATATCGGGGCGGGAGGCGGCGGGGAAGGGAGGAGGTAAGAGACAAAAGAAAAAGAAGAAAAAAATGTGGGGAGAAAACACCACAATACAAACAGATAAACCAAAAAATGCCAACAACAAACACCCAGAAAAAGAGGGATACAGAATCTTTAGAGGCAGAGCTTATACATAGAAAGTAAGGTTAAGGAATTGAATGAATAGGGGAAGAACCATGGTCCAGTATAGAGGAGGTAGAAAGAGAATGAGTGGATAAGAAGAAAAAGAAAACAATAAAATTAAATTAAAAATGCTACTAATAAAAAAATTTTTAATAAAATTTTTTTTAAATAAAAAGATAAAAATATATATTTAAATTTATTCATTTATTCATCCATTTTTTGAAAAGAAGAATAGAGGAGAGCCGAAACCGGTTTGGCTCAGTGGATAGAGCGTCGGCCTGTGGACTGGGGGGTCCCAGGTTCGATTCCGGGTCAAGGGCATGTATCTTGGTTGCGGGCGCATCCCCAGTGGGGGGTGTGCAGGAGGCAGCTGATCGATGTTTCTAACTTTCTATCCCTCTCCCTTCCTCTCTGTAAAAAATCAATAAAAAAATATATTTAAAAAAAAAAGAATAGAGGAGAGAATAGGTAGGCTTGAGTTTATTGAATGGAACTAACTAAACAATTAAGAGAAGAAGAGAGCAAGAAAGGAGAGGAAAAACAAGCATTAAAAAATGACTAGTGAAGAAAGAGAAAGGAGAAGGGTGTGTAGACTTGGAGCAGGAAAGAGGAAATTTGATATATGAGTAAGCCAACAGAGACTACAATAATAATAACCTGTCAATAAAGCAGATAAAGATGATCAGTTTTTAACAAGGGGTAAAAAGAAAGGGAAGAAAAACTAAATCGGGCACAGGAGAGGGGAAAACAGGATGAAAGAGGGGGAAGTGGTGAAAAAATGTTTAAAGCTGATTTCTTGTGACGGGATGAGTGGCAGAGTTGGTGCTTTCACAAGTTCTTTTGAGATCTCCCTCCTCGCCCCTGGGAACTCTTTATCGTACTTTCCACAACATGGGCAAGAAGATACTTTCCTATAGCTCACTGCACATCCTTAAAACTGGGTTTTCTTTTGACTGTTCAATGAAGACTCCTTGCTGGAATCTCCTCACTGCTCATCTCTTACTAACCCAAAACAGTCCTCTTGGGCAGAATTTGGAACAACTCCACACTGGCTGAATCACGTTTCCCACAATTGGAAACACTACTCACACATCTTAGACCCAATAATCCCTGAAAAAGAAAATCAGTCTCGATGCAGCAACGTTTCCTTTGTTGGCACCATCAGAGAAGCCAGCCAAGCCAGCTGTTATCTGCCAGATTTTAGATTTTCCAGGGAGAAGTCACACTCCAGTGTGGGGAACATATCAAGCTCTTCAAGTGAGTTCGTTGGAAATTCTCTCCTTTTAGCCTTGGGTGCAGAGAAAGGGCTTAGAGTTCAGCTCTCTCCAAACAAACCTTTTCCTAGGTACCGCTTTCAACCTGTTTAGCCCCTCAGTGTTGGTGAGGGGTTAATTGTGTCCTGGGTTTTCAGTTACCTTCTTTTCACAAACTCCCGGGGGTGGCCCATCTCACTTCGGTGTCTACCATCTATTGTAGCTGGTTGTTTCACTCATGACTTTCATTTCATATCCTAGTACAAATAATCTGTGTGCACAAGCTGAATTCATAGTCCTATTCCTACCTGAAATGTTTCTTTTGCACTCTTTTTCACATGCTCCCCAAAAGGTTTTCTTACTCCAGTGTTTTGAGACAGATAGATTGAGAGCACAGTTATTTAGAGGACATAGAAAATGTGTAGGAAGGATGGGATGAGGGCATGTGACAGGGGGTAGGGGAGGCTGGGGGAAAGTCAATGGGGGGAAAAAAAGGAGATATATGTACTACTATGTGTAATACTTTAAACAATAAAAAAATAAGAAAATGTGTAGTGCTTTATGTTTTAAGAATAATTTCTATCACAACGTCCTCATGCTTCTTTACCCACAAGAGAGACTAAATACTGACATTGCCCTTTCTTTCTCTACTCTGTGCAGCCACAGAGATATTTATAGTCCGGGAACCAGGCTACCTCACCGACATGGATGATCAGGAATTGGAACCCGTCTTGGTCACCATAGCAGCAGGCAGCCAGTGACATCAGAAGCCTGACATCGGTCAGTGCTGCTATGGTGAAGGAAACCAGAAGCTGATATAAAGAAAACATTATATAAAATGCTTTTTATTCCTTTTGAGAGGCACTTGGGAATGATTTCTGAAAGAAGTAGCTGAATTCCTGCAACCATTTTTAAACCTTCAGCTTGTATTAATAAAATTTATATTAGACAAAAGATAATTTGAAAATAATGTAGAGTAGTAAGAATGCAAATGTGAATATATATATGTCATATATTACATCATATATACATATATTTACCAACCATTAGTTTTAACTGCTAGTTTGACTATGAAGACACCCTGCTGTAGGATAACTATGCCATAACCCAGACTAAGTCAACTTGTCTTTCTAATGTAAACAAATGGATACATTAATTATGCTGGCCTTTGGTGTTTGTTGATTCCTATCTGAACTCCATTTTTCCTAATGTTCCACTTTCCTTCTAGCTACACTCCAGGCTTCTCAGATTAACCCCTCCCACTTATTCTACTGCATCATTATTTCCATTTCCCTTTATTAATTTTCAGTGAATCTCCTAATCCAGACCTGAAATAACTTGAAACATGCTTAGTTTATTATTCAGAACTAGAGGCCTGGTACACAAAATTCATGCATGGGTAGGGTCCCTAGGCCTGACTGGTGATCAGGGCTGATCTGTGGGGTGACCGGCAGGGTGATCAGGGGCCCCCGTTGGCACCCACCTTGGCTGGCCTGGCGCCGCCTGCTGGCCAGCCCCACCCCCTGCTGGTTGCCTCCCTCTGCGGGGCAACTGGCGGGGCGATTGGGGGCCCCCCGCTGGCACCCACTTTGGCTGGCCTGGGGCCTGTGGGCTGGGGGCAGCTCCTGTGTTGATAATCTTCCCCCTGGTGGTCAGCGTGTGTCATAGCGACCAGTCACTCCACCAGTCATTTCACTGTTCGGTCAATTTGCATATTAGGCTTTTATTATATAGGATGATAATGCATGTGATACATTTGGCCCAATGCCTCAATAATTTTGGCCTCAACAGAAGTTAGTGATTTTATTCAACAAAGAAAATTTACAGTTCTCATCATGACTAGAAGTAGCTAGCAGTTTGGTTGGTTATATGGGCAAGGCAGAAATCATTTTTCTAGCTTAAATTAACAATTAAGAATATGAAAAGAAGGGCTTTCAATAGAAGCTGAATGGCCCCATCCATATGAGTTTCTGGTATCCTGGAAGAGCTTTCCCGTTACTAACAAATAAGGGAGACCTTAACAACCCTCTCAAAGAAAAGTCCATGCCACAGGAAGTGCACAAAGATGAGCAAAATCCATAAAGAAGTGATTGTTCAGGAGCTGTCCAGTACATGCAATAGCTCGGCTCAGAGCACACCATTCCAGCCAGCAGGTGCTCCAAGTCTCAGGCCATCAACCATGGGCTGTGTATTATATAACCCCATGGAGGGTTTCTGACTTAGGACTGCTGATTCCCTGACTCATCATGTTGCCTCCGAGTATAGTGAGTAGAGGAACTCCCTCATAGGCTTTGGAGAGAAAGGAATACGTACAGAACATCAAGACAGATATTAAAAGCAATTACCCGCCGAGACTGGTTTGGCTCAGTGGATAGAGTGTCGGCCTGTGGACTGAGGGGTCCTGGGTTCGATTCCGGTCAAGGGCTTGTACATTGGTTGCGGGCATATCCCCAGTGGGGGGTGTGCAGGAGGCAGCTGGTCGATGTTTCTCTCTCATCGATGTTTCTGGCTCTCTGTCCCTCTCCCTTCCTCTCTGTGAAAAATCAATAAAATATATTTAAAAAAAAATTTTTAAAAAAGCAATTATCCTATATAATAAAAGCGTAATATGCAAGATCATGCTATGACACCCACTGGTGCCAGGCCAGCCAAGGTGAGTGCAATGCGATTGGTTGGGGGCCCAGCCATCACCCCATGATCGCCCCGCAGAGGGAGGCCCAGGCCACTGACAGGCAGGCTGCAGCAGGTGGGTGGGGCCTCCCTCTGTGAGGGAAGCCCAGGTCCTGGGTGCCAGCAACTGGAGGGAAGCCCATTTCGGTAGTCAGGGGAAGGAAGGCCTACTCTTGCACGAATTTCGTGCATTGGGCCTCTAGTTTTTAAAATAAAACTGAATTCAAAATTGATACTTCCAAAGGCAAACATTTTAAATTCTTTTTTTGTGTGTGAGCTAATTGGCTGACTGAATTGAAAAGTTGTATTCTGGAATTATGCAAAACCAATTGCTTTTGCAAATAGGTTTTCCATTTATAACAATACCTAGCCCATATTTAATAAAACTTCCCATTGCAAAGTGTAGCTATGAGATGCTTGCTCTTATTACAGTGCTTCCCATGGCTGGCTGCACAACAAATGAAGATTGTAGGGTATTATTTAGTAGTGAAGTGCTCCCCCTAGTGAACATAAGTAGGAATTTAAACGAAAACAGAAACATCTTGAAAATATTTCAGTTCCTCTTTAATATTTAAATCATAGAATTAAAAAAAGTAGGGCACTAGCTACTTTATTGATTGGTCCCATAAGCTCTAGTATAGTAGAGAGACACATTAAATCAAGGCTTTTTAGGTTACTGTAAGGGTTGAGATGGCAAGTCATTTTAGGGTTTTGAGTGCAGCAGGGTCTCTCAACCCTGTCATTATTGACATTGTAGGCCAGACAATTCTTAGTTTGGGCAGGGCCATCCTGTGCATTGTAGGATGGTTAGCAGCATTTCTGGCCTCTACCCATTTGATGTTAGCAGCATCTTCTCCCTACCTCCCATCCCCGCCCCCCCCCCCACCCACACACACACACACTCCTCCCAGTCCTGATGACCAAAAATGTCTCGACATTGATTGCCAATTTCCCCAGGAGAGCAATATATCCTCCAGCTGAGAACCACTGGAACGGAGGGATGACACAATATGACATCCTTTAATAGAATCACTCTCTATGTTTCTCTGTTGAGAATAGCCTGCAGGCAACAAAAATACCAGATAGGAATGGAGATGGTGAAAAGTGGTCAAATTCTGAATATATTTTGAAGTTAGAACTGACAGAAATTTTGAAAGAACAGATATGTGATTATATGCAATTTATCTTATTTTCTGCAGTAACATACTTACCTGGCTGTCTCCCCTAGGTTGTGAGCTCCTGAAAATAAAGATCTCTGCATCTTTGTAGCAACCAGCACAATAACTGGCAGAATACATGTTCAGTTGATACTGAGATTTAATAGGAAATCCACCCTTCTGAAATCAGTTAAATCAAGGCTCTCAATTCAAAATTAGCAATAACTCAGACATAATTCAAATAACTGAGATGTTTAAATTCTGTGTTGAATCATACCATGAAAGGGATACCATTGCTGCCTTGAATTCAAAGTGTCTCTGCTTTTATTTTATGTGTTTGGGACTCTTGATAACATTGTATTTGATAAAAGAAAATTAGATCCATGGCTAATAACTATAAGCCATTAATCATCCCTAATTTTCTATTGCCATCATACCCATCAGAGACATGCTTGAAAGCTGAAAAGGTGGTTAGCCTACATGTTATCTTAAATATTTTTAATGGATTAAATAAATGAATTGTCTAAACATATTGTAAATTTACTGTGCCAGAGAGTATGTAAAATACTTTCTTTTTTTTTTTTAAATATATTTCATTGATTCTTTACAGAGAGGAAGAGAGAGGGATAGAGAGTTAGAAACATCGATGAGAGAGAAACATCGATCAGCTGCCTCCTGCACACCCCCCACTGGGGATGTGCCCGCAACCAAAGGCACATGCCCCCGACCGGAATCGAACCTGGGACCCTTCAGTCCGCAGGCCGACGCTCTATCCACTGAGCCAAACCGGTTTCGACAATACTTTCTATATTAGTGTTTTATTTAACACTTAAAACTCTATGAATTAATGACACAGATAAGGAAATTGAGAATCAAAGATGTTAATAAATATCCCCCAATTAAACATAGCTGAAATACCATATCACATCTGAAAAGTTAACAGTAATTCCTTAATATCATTAACCAGTCAGTATTCAAATTTCTGGTTGTCATAAATGGTAATTTTTTTCAATTTTTAAGTTTCTTTGATTCAAGGTCCAGAAATTATGACTGGTTTATATCTCCTAATTACCTCTCATTCTGTAAGTTCCCCTCCATCACTTTTTTCCCCTTGCAACTTATTGAAGAAATAATCATGCCAATTGCATCCCTTCAGTGGCATTCTTCTGTCCTATTTCCTTGGTAGATACTTGATCAGATTTAGGTATAATTCATTTCAGTAAAACCAGAAAGCATGTTATGTTAAAAATGTCTCCTGTGTACTTTTAGCAGCTGACCAATATTTTTATTTTACTAAACATGTATCTGTTCTCTTTTGCTAAGAATCCCAATCTTAAGCAACAAATAGAATGATAGAATTAGAATACCACATTATTCACTTGCCTTATCCTACAGTATTTTTATCCCATACAATCTCAGAATAACACTAACACTGCCACCAACATAGTCATTGTAGGCAATGTAAGACGATTTCTGCAGTTCTCGTTTTAGTTTAGGACATATCCCATTAGAAAGATACACATTATTGAACTTTATAGCAGTAAGAATAGTTCTCTGTGTTGTTATGGTACCAACTAGATATATATTTAGGTACATTTTTTTAAAGATTGTTTTATAATTTAAAAAATATTTAAATGACTCAAGTTTTGAGAAAGCAATGACACTTACCTTTCTCACAATTTAGAATGCCCTTGATCAAAGGACACTTTATAACAGGGGTCCTCAAACTTTTTAAACAGGGGGCCAGTTCACTGTCCCTCAGACCGTTGGAGGGCCGGACTATAGTTTAAAAAAAACTATGAACAAATTCCTATGCACACTGCACATATCTTATTTTGAAGTAAAAAAACAAAATGGCAAAAACACCCGCATGTGGCCCGCGGGCCGTAGTTTGAGGACGCCTGCTTTATAATATCAAAGTTAAGTTCTAGATATCTTATTATGTATATACTAGTAGCCGTTTGCACGAAGATTCGTGCAATAGACCTTCATTCACCTGGCTGCCTGCACCAGTTTTCTGCTGGCACCGGGGACCCAGGCCTTGGCTGTGGCCACTGCCTTCTGCCTTCTTTCAGGGTTGGGGCTTGGCCCCAGGCTGCGGCCTTGGCTCTGCTGCACCCCAGCCTCCCTGCTATGGATCCTAGGAGCCGACCCCCGTGGTTGCCTGCGATCCAAGCAGGCTCCCCGCTGGTGCCCAAGGCCGGAGAAAGCCTCCACCCCAGGCTTTCCGGGCCTTGGGCTCCTCCGCACCCAGCGTCCCTGCTATGGATCGTAGTAGCCGACCCCCTGGTCGTTGCCTGCGATCTGTGCAGGCTCCCCGCTGGTGCCCAAGGCCAGGAAAGCGAGGCTTGAAAGCTGAAAACGTGGAAGTAAAACATTCTCAACCAGCGAGGCTTTCCCGGCCTTGGGCTCTGCCACACCCCAAAGTCCCTGCAACGGTTTCCTGGTGGGTGTGGCTTGGTTGGTAGGCGTGGCTTGGGCGTAGCAAAGGTGCAGTCAATTTGCATATTTGTCTATTATAAAGTAGGATTGTCTCCCCAACTAGACTATTATCTTGTCTTCAACTTTTATCCTATCAAACAACCTAGTATAGTCTAATCATACTCCAAAGTTTTCAAAAACTTTACTATATGTAGCTTGATTTGTTGCCTTGAAATAGCTCATTAAACATTTATATACTGTCCCGCCCCCCCCGCCCCCCCGCAAAATATTTCATAAAAGCAATCTGAATGAACAGTTAGGAAAATAAAGCTTGTTTGGCCTGATCCAATTATATCAAATTTGTTGTTTTAGGATCTCATCCTGGATAGAAGTAGATAAAGCTTATGGTAGGTTCAATAATGGTCCCCCAAGATGTCTATGTCAGAATCCCTAGAATCTGTGAATGTTACCTTATATGACAAAAAGGAGTTTGCAGATGTGATAAAGGATTGAAAATGGGGGGACATCCAGGTGAGCGACCATTATGGCCTGTCGACCAAACGACCAGTTGCTATGACTTGCACTGACCACCAGGGGGCAGACGCTCAATGCAGGAGCTGCCCCCTGGTGGTCAGTGCTCCCACAGCCAACCTCTGCAGCTGGTCAACCTCCTGTGGTCCCTCCCCGCAGCTGGCTGGCCCCAATAGCCCACCAGGCCGAGGGACCCCACCCGTGGGCGAATTCATGCACCAGGCCTCTAGTGTCTTCATAAGAGGGAGCTGAGGGAGACACTACAACCAAAGAGAGGAGACCATATGATAATGGAGGCAGAGACTTAAAGATACTAAACTTTTAGCTGTTAACATGGAGGAAGGGGCAAAGAGCCACAGAATGCAAGAAATGCAGCCCAAGAAGCTGGAAAAGCCAAGGAATAGTATTCTCCACTAGAGTTTCATGAAGAAAACAGTGCTGTCAATACCCTGACTTTAGCCAGTGAAACTGATTTTGGACTTCTGGCCTCCAAAACCATAAGAGAATCTTTGCTGTTTTAAGCCACTAGGTTTGTGGTAATTGGTTACAGCAGCAATGGGAAACTAATACAAAGCTTTTGAGAAGTTTTATTGTGAAATATTAGATTTAGAAAAAGGTACAAAATGTCAACAGTCGGATGTGTACAAGTACAGTATTTCAAGTCTATACATGTGAACAGCTTAACAGGTTCACCTCAGAATGCATATTTAGACCAATACAATCTAAAAAGGACTGTAATATTCACAGGCTATTAATACATAAATAGCTTGAGCCAAAAACAAAATGATCCACACTGGTAAATGCTAATAGCTGAAAAAACAGGCTAAAAAGCACAATACAGCACACCATAGTATCTCCTTACAGGTCCACATTTAAAGAATATCAGCTCATTATGTCAATACACTATAGATCCGGGACTGGGACTCAATTGCTAATACAATTGAAATAATTTTAATTGATAAAATAAAGTCATGGGATAAAGAGAGGGCATTTAATCAGTGCTAAATACTGTGAAACCCCTAAAAGATTTTAGCAAAGTTTAATTATTTAGATTGATTTTCAATTTTCAATGTTACCTAAAAAAGTGGGAAGGGGCACCTTTCCATTGCAGCAGCTCCAAAAAAGGTGTAAAACTACTACACATCTTGTTTTAAAACCATAATAACCACAGTGGATTGTCAAATGACTATAACCAGAATATAAAACATTAAAATCTGTGATAAGAAGGCAGTATCTAGCATTGTTCAAAGTACTGAAATTTATGAAGAACATTACATGAGGATCTCATAAAAATAAACTGCTTTAGTTCTTCCAAGTCTTACAGATTCAGTCTTTTGCTATCACTTGAAAATTACCCTAGATTATGTTTTCAAATTTGGCAAGGAATTGTTTTATATTACTTTATAATGAATAATCATAGGAATAATCTACTGAAACATGAGTCATATTACAAACAATTACAATTATCTTTGTTCTGAGAAAAGATGACCTTTGATGAGATTCATAATCATTGCTTGCTTAAAAACAAAACTTTCCAAAATTGACAAATTTAATAGTTTCCTTCGAACAAATTTACCCTGCTCATAAATTCCTAAAAGAAAGAACTCTTCCACTCTATCCAATATATCTAGCAATGCCTGATGCTTTAAAATTTAACTACAAGTCTGAACTGGCATATATTAAGTAGGCCATCAATTCCATTACAGGCTGAAAACCGATGGATCAGAATATAATTAGTCAATAACTTCCCATAATCTATCCCACCCTACCTTAACCTTTTATAGATAATTTTAAAGACTCTTATATAGTTTTCTTATAAATAGTACCTGAATCTTAAACAAGATTCCAATTTATTCAAAGATAGTCACAGATTGATTTAAAAGTTATTTAATTTTTTCCAGATTTGCTTTAAACTTACAAATTAAGTATGGTGTACATAAATATTAACTTAGATAACCACATGTTATGAGGAAAGCAGATATATGGACCACTGCAGAAAAATTATAAATTTTTTATAAAAAAAAATAAAACAACACATGTAACTTATAAAATATGAACATGAAGCCATATCACATAAAAATAAAATTACTCTATCAGAAGTGATTTAAAATTAAATCTTTGGGGAAGTATTTTGACTAATTCAATGAATTCAATGACCAACAACTTCCCGTATTACACAGAAATAAACCACAAAATCATCTAAAGTTTATATGCATTATCAGTTCTTAATGCAACCTCAAACATTTTACTAGCAAGTTTGATTTCCTTTTGAAATAGGCTTCTGTACATATGCATTTATATACAAACATTTATTAAACATGATTTTAAAACAACTATGTACAAAAGATCAACATTCCTATAAATAAAAACATTAGGTGGCAAAAAGGCACTTGTAAGTAAAAATCCACAGTTTATACAAAACAAAACACTTTTAACCTTGGGTACTGTACAATAAACATTAATTCCTATACCAATAATGAAAATACTAGTATACTAACTAATGTTAATTATGTAAATTTAAAAACATATTTACATTTCTCTGAAGTTCATTTAATAAAAGCACCATGATTCTTCTCTCCTAAATTATTGTTGATGCAAAGTGAAAACACAATCACCAAAAAAACCAGTGTTCACCATTTTCCTTGTTTAAAAGCTTTTGTATTTCTAAAGTGAAAACTGTTTATTTGAAATTAGCATGGTGTAAAACAAAAAAACAAAACAAAAACCCTGCTGCTATGATTTCTTAAAAACATACCTACTCTATTATTGCATGTTACATTTTATAAAAAGCACTACTCATGCACTCCTTTACAACTGTTTAATACTATTGCTGGCAAAAAAGTTCCTGGATATCAAATAATAAAAAGTTACTTCAAACCAGTTGAAGTTTTATTTGGATGTTTTACAACTTAAAAATGCTTTTCAGTTACAAAAGTGAATAGGAAATATGCCAATTCATTTGATGTGCAAAAATATTTCTTCACTACACAGAATTTAAGCGCTTTACTGAAATTTTTTCAAATTTACATATTCAGCAGAAACATTAAATCAAAACTTTCTCAAGGGGATGTTAGTATACTTCCACTTTTGTCAAACTTTTTACCCTTTGACAATGCAGCAACCTGTTTGAGCAGTTCTCTGTTTTTGGCCTGTGGGAGACAAAAACATTTAAAATATTTAAGATTAACAATATTTGAAATATTAAGACATGCTGAAGACTACTACTTAATTAATGCTGTTGTTTTCATTTATAGAACAAGATTTCATTGAAACACTAACAATTAAATAAGAGTATACTTAGATTCATCTCTGTAACTATGGCTATGTAGATGGAAAATTATAGATTGGTTTGTAAATGTCAATATTAATATAATTGTTGATTAAGGATATAATCATTTACAAAAAACAGGCAACTTAAAGTGAATCTGCTTAAAAGAGAGTCAACATTTTATTTTATTATTATTTTTTATAATTATATTTTTATTGACTTCAGAGAGGAAGGGAGAGAGAGAAACATCAATGATGAGAGAGAATTATTGATCAGCTGCCTCCTATACACCCCCTACTGGGGATCAAGCCAGCAACCTGGGCATGTGCCCTGACTGGGCATTGAACCTTGACCTCCTAGTTCATAGGTCGATGCTCAACCACTGAGCCTCACTGGCCAGGGTGAGAGTAAACATTTTGAATAGGAAAGAAAAGTTTGCCTCTTAATCCTAAAAACATGAAGGGAAAAGTTTTATTTTATGATGAATAAGATCAAATGACTCAAGTGATGATCTGTGGAAGGACTATTTCCCTAGGAACTATACAAAGCCTTTTATTTGATGTTCACCAATTAACAGAACAAGCTTAAGAAGTCCTTTTTGCAAAATGTTGACTTTATTACTTTGCCACAAAGACTCAGCTTAATGATATTCAATTCTTAAAAAAATACCCATCAGAACCACCCTCCCTTATCTTATTTTTGTTCTGTTAATTGCCAAACATTTTGTGCTGGCTTTGATATAATTTGAGCAGTTATATCATCATTTTTAGTTTCATGAAAGGCTGAAGTTTTTTTCAAAGATTCAGAATTTCACATTGTCATCTATCTGAACTGAATTTGCATTTCATTCAAATGTTGCATCCACCACTGACAAAGACACTATCCTTGAGCCAATGTGCTGTGACATATTTTGACTGTCTCCCTATGTAATCTCCTGACTATGGACATGTAAATAATAAGGACTCTCCATATTTACAAGTACGTTAATGATCAGATACTTTTGGAGCTTTTGAGCCAAAATGGGGAGAGTGCCGACAATAGTTTGAAATCTGAGCACTGTCCTAAAATTTTAAAAGATATCCTCTAGTTATATTTCCAAATCATTTTCCTTCACAAGTCTCAAGTTATTATTTAGGTAGATTCCATTTTAACCTCAGTGCTTCATCTTCTACTCTAACTTTAACCTTTCTATGGCAACATAACACCCTGCCTTCTCTGCATACCATCTTAAAAGCAGTTTCATGAAACAGAAACCTTTGCAGGCTTTGTGCTTTCACTCCCCAACTCTTTTCCAATCAAACTCTCCCTAATTAAATACCTATGACCTCCAAAATGCAAATATTCTTAGAGCAATCTTATATTTGTAAGTCAAAAGTTTTTTTCATGTTCGACTCCATAACAGCATTTCTCTGTTCTTGGTTGTTTAATATTTAAGGTGGTAATTAAGAATTTCAATTTCAAATTTAGAAAACCATCAAGAATTTAAAAGGGCCCTGACTGGTTTGGCTCAGTGGAAAGAGCGTCGGCCTGTGGACTGAAGGGTCCCAGATTTGATTCCAGTCAAGGGCATGTACCTTGGTTGTGGGCACATCCCCAATAGGGGATGTGCAGGAGGCAGCTGATCGATATTTCTCTCTCATCGATGTTTCTAACTCTCTATCCCTCTCCCTTCTTCTCTGTAAAAAATTAATAGAATATATTTTTAAAAAAGAATTTAAAAGGATTTTTATTTTTCCTTAAAACTAAACAATTTGAGAAATTCAGAGGACAAATCATTAAGAATGCCTGACAGTTAGTGATCATAATCAACTGCTTATTACTCAGCTGACCAGTCCTAGTCAAATGTAGTAGGTTTTAATTGTTTTCTTCCTTTCTTTTTTTAAATCAAATTTTTGAGGTGACATCTATAATAATAAAAGGGTAATATGCTAATTAGACTGGACAACCTTCTGGACAAAGCCGGGGCTGTGAGGGCTGAGGCAGAGGCAGCTGCCACGGCGGTGGGGTCCGAGCCCCTGGCACAAATTTTGTGCATCGGGCCTCTAGTTGGTTAATAAAATTATTATATAGGTTCCAGGTGTATAATTACAATTCTATTATACATCATCAGAAAACTGCATTGTGTGTTCACCACCCAAAGTCAAATCTCCTTCCAACACCATATATTTGACCTCTTTTACCCCTTTACTACCTCTCCCCCATCCCCTTCCCTCTGGTAACCATATTGTTATCTGTGTCTATAAGTTGTTGTTTGTCTTGTCTATTCATTTGTTGATTCCAGTTTTATATCTCATATATGAGTAAAATCATATGGGTCTTGACTTCTTCTGTCTGACTTATTTATTTCCTTAGCATGATATTTTCAAGAGTGATCCATGCTGTTGCAAATGGCAGTATTATTTGTTAGCTACAGATTTAATTTATAACTGAAATAGATTTACTGGCCAAAAAAGAAGTATCTTAAGAAACAAATTTTAAAATATAAATTTATGAAGAGCATGAAAAAGGATATGTCTGCAAATTTGCTTCAAAGAGATCTCCATCAGATCTATTATATTTATATAAAAGCATAGCAAATTATTAAAAAATTAATCTTCAATTTTTTTCTTCTCAATCAAGAAACAAAAAAATGAGTTTATAATTTTCATATTCTAAGTATGAAATACCAGAACTCAAATATTTGGTAATGATAGCAATGTTTCCTTTTAATTCTATAGCAGTTAATTTTCAATATATATTATTCAGTCTCCTAATCATGTCACTAATAAATTCAGTTGCCAATAAATTATGTTAAAAAAATGCCTTTAAGAAAAATAAACAGTACATCAGTTATTAAATGGAGACAAGCCCCAAACTGTCTATTCTAATATAGGTACAAAAATATATTTTATAATGCAACATTTAAATATAAACATTCAAAATTTATATACTAATATTACTTCTTTATTATGCAACTGCAAAAATGCATTACATGGTTTTAAAACTCTTAAGCAAGTTAAGTTACAAATGTTTAGAAATGCTGGCCTAAAGGAAAGGTTATCTGGTTTAGGAAGCACACATATCCTGCTTTGAATTCTGGCTCTGCTACTTATCTGCTATGTAATCCGGAGTCTATTTTTTCACATGTAAACAGAAACTTCATCCCCCATAACAGGAGTTGAAAGAACTAAATCCTATATAATAAAAGCCTAATATGCTAAGTGTCCAGTTGACTGTTCAACCAATCAAAGTGTAATATGCTAACGATATGCTAAGGGCACTCAACCGCTTGCTATGATGTGCACTGACCATCAGGGGGCAAAAAACCGACTGGTCAACCAGTCGCTATGATGTGCACTGATCACCAGGGGGCAGATGCTCCGACCTGTAGGTTAGCTTGCTGCTGGGGTCTGGCTGATCAGGACTGAGTGAGATGGATCGGACATGCCCTGGAACTCTCCCGCGGTCCCTCTCCAGACCCGATCGTGCACTGGTAGGGTCCCTTGGCCTGGCCTGCACCCTCTTGCAATCCAGGACCCCTCAGGGGATGTCGGAGAGCCAGCTTCGGCCCAATCTCACAGGCCAGGCTGAGGGACACTACTGGTGCACTAATTCGTGCACTGGGCCTCTAGTAAATATATAAAACACTTAGCCAAACACAGTAGCTCCTACATAGTAGGCACTCAAATGTTAGTACCCTATTCTCTTTTATCAACTCATCTCCTAAATGAGAGGCAGCTGTTTTGTTATTCTTGATATTTCAGATAATTTAGGGCCGTGGTTGGCAAACTGCGGCTCGCGAGCCACACGTGGCTCTTTGGCCCCTTGAGTGTGGCTCTTCCACAAAATACCATGGCCTGGGCGAGTCTATTTTGAAGAAGTGGCGTTAGAAGAAGTTTAAGTTTAAAAAATTTGGCTCTCAAAAAAAATTTCAATCGTGTACTGTTGATATTTGGCTCTGTTGACTAATGAGTTTGCCGACCACTGATTTAGGGTGTTTGTGTGTGTTTTTTTTTGGTATTTTGTGCAATTTTTTTCTTGTTATGCTCAATGCTTTTTCCCCATTTGATAATTAAAAATATTTTGAGAGCTATTAGAACAAGGTAAATTTCCTGCTCAGGGGTTCAGTTTCTTATCAAAAAAAGGTAAGACAAACAGTTAACTATATTTACTCACCTACTAGTACATGGTTGCTAAAGGGAATGGGATTAAAAGAGGGTATTTAGCTGTAACAGAATGTCTCCAGATATGGGAAAGTGGTCTGATTACAAGGATGAAACAGAAAATCTAAGTAACATGAGATGGTAAGAAAACTACAGAACAGGAGAAAGTACAGTCAAATCAAAGTCAAAAGATATAGGTTTCTATGTCACTTCAGACTAATTATGTGAACACAGTTTCATACCACATAACAAAGTTATCTTAAGGAGCAAAAAATGATAGACTATGTAAACTCACATTGAAAATGTCATATTTCTATATAAATATTAGTCACTATTCTCCCATATGAAAACTTAGCTATTGATCAAGAGGTAGGCTTACGATGCCAATCAGGCTAAAAGGACAAAGATAGTAAATATAATAAATACTGTAAATACACTAAAAAAATCAAACAATAAATTGCTCTTTTGAACAGAAGTACTAAGTTTTATCATATTTAAGTACTGCTCACAGTTTTTCTGTTACTTCATTCTGGATTAACTCCAGAGTTTTGGTTATACCACACTAAATCAGATCAGAGATCATCATACAGAAGATTTTGTTCCCAGGTAATCATTCAACATTAATAACTGAGAAAAATAAGAGTGTCATAAAACTAATACTTGCTGGTGATGATAAACAATAATGTATAAGAAACCTAATATATGGGCAATCTCTCAGGACAGAGGGAAAAGGGGCAGTTCCATAAATCACCACATTCAAAAAATTACCTGAGTGCCTATTATGTGCCAGGTTCCATGCAAGATCTCTCTTCAAAATTCTTTGTAATAGTACAAAGAATAAGAGTTAAGAGTAGACAGAGATAAGAGTAGACAACTTGTACTTCAAATTTCAACACGTTTTCCTAAATCTAATTCTGATCTTACACAATTTAAGCTATTTATGAAGAATACAAAGCCAAAAGATAGAAATCGCAAATATTCTTTGGTGTTGTATTGTTTAAAACAAAAAATAGGGCAAAATCCTTACTCCCCAAACTGCACTCTCCCATCAAGAGTCCAAAGCTGTGTGCTGGCATGTGCTATGCTTTTAAAACTTCTGAAAACCCTGTTACCCAAAGATTAATTCTACAATGAAAGACCATAAACCAATAGGATATGTAATTAATTTAATGTGGTCTAATTTCTAATTTCTATGAAACCTAGATGAGAAAAAGCTTGGATGCTCTCCATCGCAGTCCGCCAGACATCAGATACTACCTTCTTTGTAACTCTGGTGGCCCTTGGCTTCATCATTCAGTTGTTCGCTATATAAAAATCCTACTGAGTATATACAGTATACTTGTCAGTATTTTGAGATTGACCTAGTGCCTTACATCACTGCAAACAATGTAAAGTTCTTCCACTTGAGGCCCCTGAAAATTAGTTTTCTACACCCATCTCCCTTCCCATTATGTGGGAGGAAATAGGAAGAATAATTGCACAATGTACTAAAGACCTTGTTTTCACATATTCAATATTTAATGTTTTGCTTTACAATGATCATTGTAATGACATCCTCCTCTAAAAATTTCATTTGACGTTTAGGCAGAAGTTTTCAAAATTAATATTGAATCCCCTATTGAGTGATTTCTTTTAATGGGAGTAGGATTAAGCAATAACTTTTAATTGGAGTAGGATTAGAACTATTGGGAAGTCTAAATCAAAGCTGAAAATGCACCAAATATGCATAAAATAGGGATACCAATACCTGTCAAAGGCAATGAATACTATTAACCAAGTTTAGCTTTCCTTGTCTAATAGTTTACATAAATAATGTCACTTACCTGAAGTTGTTCCACAGTTTCTTTGTGAGCTTTTTCCATACTGTTCATTTTTGTTCTCAAGTTTGACTCTTGGTACTGAAAGTCTGCCTTTAATTCAGTTAACTAATAAAAACAAAAAACAAAAAACACCATATATATGTATATGTGTATGAGATCATTTTAAATATTCTTTACAATAAACTCACAATTCATTATAAAAATGGAAGATGTTAACAGTGGTTTCCTGAGTTTTATAACTTATCTATAATTTGTTTTGTGAAATGATAAATTCTGTCTACTTTAGTATAATTTTAATGTTAAGGTAATATTAAACCATCACTAAAACTTTTGAGAAGTTGTCTTTTTGTTTCTATTAAGGGCTTCAGCCCAGCTATCGCGGCTCAGGGGTTGAGGGTGGATCCAGGAACCAAGAGGTCACTGGTTTGATTCCTGGTCAGAGCACATGCCTAGGTTGTAGGCTGGATCCCCCACCCCAGTAGGGGGCGTGCAGGAGGCAGCTAGTCAATGTTGTTTCTCTCTCATCAATATTTCTATTCCTCTATCCCTCTCCCTTCCTCTCTCCCTCTGAAAACAACCAACCAACCAAACAAAAAACAACTGTATTAAATAAATAAAGGGCTTCACTGGACAGTTTGGCAACTGGTATGCCAACAGGAAAGCTTAAAGACTAATACCTTGAAAATGCTTCAGTTAAAATGTACTTTATGTTATATGTATACAAAATAAACAAAACTGGTTTCAGGTTAAAATAATTTCTCAATAATTAAGAAAACAGTTTCACACAGAAAAAAGTTTCACACAGGGCAAGTATAAAAAGAAATGATCTTATGAACCAAGAGCTATATTGCTTTCATTTGAAAACATATGACGGAATTATATACTCAATTCCAACTAAAATTTGAGGTAAATAATGGAGAACAAAGCACAGGAAATACAAATAATAAGAAAGGAAAAGGGGTCCCTTTAAAATTTGGGCTAAACTAGATAAATATAAGAAAAACGCAAAGAAGGCAATGTCAATTTTTCATATATATCAATGACACAAAAATAGAAAATCTCATGACTTTAAACTAAAAAATAAGTTGGAATTATGTAATTCTACTATGAGAACCATGCATAAGAAAGCTCCTGGTTAGTTTTACATGATTTTTATTATGTAAGCTTTAAAGGTTTGGAGGGTGGTTTTTTGTTTTGTTTTGTTTTTTTGGTAATTATCTAATAGCTAGTAAACTGAAAGATGTACAACAGCCAAAAGAAAGTCACGATGTCTTACATTTTTATTTTCTGAATAAAAGCCAATGCTTTTGTCAATTAAAGAATAACTGAATTCTCCCTTTTTTACAGTACAAAGGAATTCCTGTTCTGAAATGCCAATTCACATCAGATCAGCTAAATTATTCTCATTATTCCATGAGTTGCCTCCAGATTATGAATTTCTGAAATATAAGGACCGTTTCTTATTTATTCATCTTTGTATCCTAATGATCTATATGTGGCTGGCTCTAGAAATCACTAAATAAAGTGAAATAAATTCAAGAAAATAGCTTGGTTGTCTTAGATTTACATTTATAAGAAAAACTGCAAATATGTAACTACTTTAGACTTACAATTAATTACTTTCCTTACATCACTGCTAATTCCCATACCCATTAGTGTTTTTTAAGAAAAAGGAACATTAACTAAACAAAAGCAGAAAACTCAATGTATGCACTAATATAGAATAATTATGCGAGGAAAAGGAAAAGTAGCTAAAAAAAAGTCAAAATTCCACAATTCATTACTACTTGGTTTTGTAATCATTATTATAGTAAACTTACCATTTTACTTAACCTTTATCTAGGTTAATACAGATATACCCATCTTAGTGCAATAGAAATGTCTCTAAGATTTTGAGCATGAAACAAATTTCCATAAAAGCCCACTAATACAAAAAACCTGCAATTAATAAAAAATGACCCTAAAAAATAAGACACTTACAACTATCCTATTTTTCTTATGTCAATCCTAAATTTCCTATACTGAATTTGCTTAAAATAAGGTACAAATGTATTGAAATAAATTTAGATCTACTAAACCATCAAGGTGTGGGAAAATGTAACATAAAAGTTGTTGAACGCCAGAGGTAAAAGGTAGCTCAGACTGAAGCACTACTATAGATAACTTAGAAACAGGTAATTCATGTACATATTTATAATCAAATTATAATTTTAAAATTAACGTTTGTAATATTTTCCTACTGCATAAAATATCTGAAATAGAATAAACTAATCTAAGGACAATAAAACAAGTACAAATGTAGGTTCTACCCTCAAAGATGACGAAGAGTCTCTATTGAGTCTTAGAACAGTAATAGCAATATGAGCATTTACACATGCCAGGAGCTGTAGTAAGTACTTTACATGTTCACTTAATAGTAACAACCATCCCAGGAGATGGCATTAACACTCTCATTTTTAAAATGAAAAAATTGAGACCCAAAGAGGTGAAAACATTCCGCTCAAGTTCACCCAGACAGCGTCAGAACTTTTCACTTAATGGGCAACATATTTTGATATTTTTTTTGATCTAACTGATAAAGTCCCATGAATACTTACTTCCTGCAAAATGATTTTAGACATGTAATGCTAATCACTGACTAAAGCACAGGAAATTCCCACAAATTTACTTTCACCAGTTATTTGATCTCAACTGAAATAAATACGATTGGATTATCAACAACTATATTCAATTGCTTTCTTAAATCGTAAGAATTCACATAATATACCATTTATATCTCATTTTCAAATTAATACTTTAGACCTATTTTAAATTACAGGCTTACTGAAAACTAATGTTCAGAAATTATTATAATTCTAATTAGCTCTCTACTGACTTTTAGACCAAAAATTCTGAAAGACTATTTTACCTATCTTCACTAATGGCTTAGGTTCCAATTTGGGCTTTTGTTATGTGTCCTACAAGAATCATGTATAACTAACATTACCAGATTATTAAAGAAAGTCTATAAAATTCACATTTATCAAGCAAGAGTCAAAATGTAAGTCTTACCAGGCTTCAGTGAACCATGTTCTTACCTTTTTATCTTTTTCTAAAATGGTCTGGTCTCTCTGCTGTAGGAGACGTTTAAGTGACATCACTTCTTCTTTCAGTTGACTTATAAGGACAAAATTGTCTGTTCCCCCACTATCTGCTGACTGATTTATAGAGCTACTAAAAAGAAAGAAGTAAACCAGAATTAAATGAAGTAGAAGGAAAATAAGCAAGTGTTCAAATTGCATAAATTAGACAATTCCACAAACATCCTTAAGGCTAATGCAAAAAAATATGTACCTGACAGAAATGGATGCAACTGGCAAATTACCTTACTAATGGCACACATTACATACACCTGCAGAAATATAATTCAGTATTAGCTTTTAGGGGGTCAATACTTCTAGTGTAAAGCAATAGGCAGCCAATTTGTACAGTAACATCAGCAAACTTTTGGCTAATGAACTAAAACAAAGTCACGCTCATAATACTTTACATCTAAAAACATTTTCAAGCAGGCCAATTTAAAATATCACAATTAGATTTGTGTTTCATTGAAGAATTATTAAGATAAAAAGAATGTTCTCTATTCAGATTTGTTTTCCTATTTTCAAAACCCAAATTTATTTCCCAAATAGAACAACATAGTTCAGTGCCACTTTCTTATTGCCAAAACTAAGTTAAAATTTTTTAACTGATTATGTCTATTCTTCTGGATGACTCAAAGAAGTCAATGTAGAAGATACATGTTTCTGATCCTTCACCTAGTAGTAACTGGCAATCAACTATAACTGTTCAACTAAGTTGGATTTTCGCTAAAAGGAATTCATTTTTACCTATCTCCATTAGATGGCTTAGATTCCAATTTGGGCTTTTTCTTTGGAGTTTCATTCTGAATTGCTGCAGAGGATTTATGGCTGAAACCAAACATTAATAAGAATAATTAGAGGAAAAAGGGCTGAGGCACCAAATGATAAGTTATTCTTCTTCCCCTAAAATATTACCAAACATCATTGATTTTTTTAAAAAGCCTAAGTAACAAGGTTAATGGGATATCACATTAAAAAAATACTTTTCAAAATACTTCAGAAAATATGTTAACATATTTACCTCTGTTTCCACAGTCCCTGCTCTTGTTCTGGACTCAGATTGCTGATTCTGAAAAATATATAAATGGCATCTAATAACAACATTTATTTAATACATCTACATTTAATAACATTCTTCCCAATGAATTTACATGATATATGTTTATTATAATCTCTTATTCAGACAAATGCATATTCAATTAAGCAAATATATATAGAATAAATCACATTCTAATAAGATGCATTCTAATCAGATGACTGCTAGTCATCTTAAGTTCTTCAAAAAAGGTACAAAGATAGGGACTGAATTTTATTTTAATGAGGACCTCCAAATTCAATTTACTATCATACTAAGGGTGTGAGGATATGACCATGAAACACCACAAAAGGGATTTATAATTATAAACTCTGAGAATCATCATACTTAGACTGCCCTTACTATTTCAGATAGATTTCTACCTTTAGAGCCAGGGTTTCCTAATAATCCTACATGAAGATTCTTCCTTGGGAGTAACTCAAGTTGCTCAAAATAGTGTGTCAAGTTGAACCAGGAAATACCTTAATTTCTTTGTTTCCTTCCTACTTTTTCTAAGAACTCTCTCCAAAGTCTCTAGATCTTTCTTTAATCAGTACTCTGAAGAAGTCATCCTGAAATATTGGGAAATTTCATAGTAACAACTGATTTAACTTTTACTTATAATTAGTATTATACCACTTCTCTTTCATTATGCCATAATATCAATATAACCCCTTCATAATGCACTATGAATCCTACAAACTTCCCCCCTGTACTTGCACATTAGCCAATTCTTCATTAATCCTTAGTTTACTGACTCAACATGTATAGAGCATCCACTACATATATATTTATACAATATAAGAGATGTAGAAGACCTGGGTTGTGTGGCCTTTTGCAAGGTACTTAAAATTCCTTAGTTGCCTCATCTACAAAATAGATACAATACATCTGACGATTAATGAGTTATTTATGTATGTATAAATTTATACACAAACATGCATATATACATACACACATATATATATATATGCATGTTTGTGTGTAAATATTTTTATATTTTTCTATTGTTTTAGTCCAGAAGTATTTTTAAGCAAAAGTAAAAAACAAATCATGTTCTTAAAAATCACTTTGAAGTAAATATCAAGTTGAGGAATTAATTTTCTAATCTAGATACTTGAGTTTTTCCTTACATGTGGTAATGTATGGCAACCCTAAGAAATTCAGTTGCCATTTTATCTTTAAAATTTTCATTATTAGCAGTAGCAAACCATAAAATTACTTGTGAATTAATGGCACTATCCAGATTTCAAAGTGAGAACAATCATCCTAATATATAAAGAGCCAGGGTTCGTCACAACCTAAACGTCTGGACAGACGACCGAATACCAGGCTAGGGGTCCCGCAGCGGGCGTCAGTCCTGGGTCCCGGCCGCCCGCAGCGCAGTGGCAGGAGGGAGCTGTGGGAAAGGAGCCATGCTGCCATTGGACTGGCCTCTTGGTCCCTCCCCCTGCCCACAGGCTCGGCTCGCAGGCCTGGGGAACCAGAGCCATGCTGCAGTGGGACTGGACCCTACCTGAGGGGTCCCGGATTGTGAGAGCGTGCAGGCTGGGCTGAGAGGCTCCCCACCCGAGTGCATGGATTTTCGTGCACCGGGTCTCTAGTATTAATAACTAGCAGCCCGTTTGCACAAAGATTCGTGCAATAGACCTTCATTCACCTGGCTGCCTGCACCAGTTTTCTGCTGGCACTGGGGACCCAGGCCTTGGCTGTGGCCACCGCCTTCTGCCTTCTTTCAGGGTTGGGGCTTGGCCCCGGGCGGCAGCCTTGGGCTCTGCTGCACCCCAGCGTCCCTGCTAAGGATCACAGGAGCCGACCCCCTGGTCGTTGCCTGCGATCCGTGCAGGCTCCCCACTGGTGCCCAACGCCGGGAAAGCCTCCGCCCGAGAGGCTTTCTCGGCCTTGGGCTCCGTTGCACCCCAACGTCCCTGCCATGGTTTCCTGGTGGGCGTGGCTGGTGGGTGTAGCAAAGGTACGGTCAATTTGCATATTACTCTATTATTAGGTAGGATGATTAAACTGAAACAGAATTCTCATCCTCACTTTCTGAGGTACGCCATTTCCGGATCCAGATTGACCAGAATTTCTTCCCTTCCCCTCTTCCATCACTGTATTTCACAAGATGTATGCTCCTCATAATTTTTCTAATCTACTGAACTTAAGATAGGACTCCACAAACTGGTTAGTTACATGTCAAAGGTCTATATCCATCAAATACAAAACAGTATTTGCATTTCTTAAGTAATCAAAAGAAAAAAAAGTCAATCCCATCCTCTTTCCCTTTATTTTTGAAATCTGTGATTTTTAAAAGATTAAGTTCCGATCATGGAATTTTATCTTATAAACATACTCTGAGTGTGTCCTTTCACATCACACTAAGACCAATTTATCTGTAAAGGACAAAGGAAAGGGACACTTCAGCTGAGTGTTAGGAGTAGGTGTGCCGGATACCATTTGTCAGATTTTTTATTAAAGCAAGAAACAGAAACAGGAAAGATTTATGTTCCTTTGCTCCTTGGGGTATTCTGATATAGAGACCACAAGATTTCTTCAAAATAGCCAAATTAAAAGTCACCATTCGGTCTAGCACTGTTACATTCAGAAAGCACAACACAGTAAGTAAGGAAAGTGGAAAAAATTGCTCCTGAAGTAAACATCATCATTGCCTCAATAATACCCCATAATCTAATATGTACTTGCCTTGATTTAAAATCAAATTTTAATTAGAACCATGTTATATTTTCAATATATCACTAATTGTGTTCCTAACTAATTCATGTTTCCTGTAAATAAAATTTAAGTTTTGCCTATCTAGAACTTTAAAGACTCAGAGAAATTTGGGGAAAAAACAGTGAACTCTTCTGAAAATCTGTATATGATGTTCCTGTGTTCTCCATTTAAATATGTGTTCGTGTTTCAATATTCTTGATTTTTCCCTGATAAGTAAAACCACACTTAAACATCTTTATATCACACAATTAAGTGTTAAGATATTACTACTATATAACTACCCCCCCCACTTTAAAAATCAAGGAATTCTTTATATTTGAATAGAGTTCCTATGTATTTTTTAAAAATACAGCAAAGCACCACCAGTTAAAAAAATTACTTCTCACACTTTGAGAACTTTCAAGATTACAAATGTTTCTATCATGGTTACAATCAGTTCTCAATAATACTGAATTTACATTTCCTAGTCACTGATTTAATTGTTTTTAACTAAAACAAATTAATGACAACAAAGGTAAATATAATTTTTACAAGTAAAGTCCTAACAAATATTTAAAGAAAAAAAAGAAGAAGAAAAAAAGAAAAAGAAAATTGCCCTGGCCAGGTGATTCAGTTAGTTGGAATGTGGTCACATACACCAAAAAGATTTCGGGTTCCATCCCCAATCAGGGCATGTACAAGAGGCAACTGATCAATGTTCCTCTCTCACATGGATTCTATCTCTTTTTTCCCTTCCTCCTTCCTCCCTCCCTTTCTCTCTAAAAATCTTTGGGTGAGAATTAAAAAAAGAAAGAAAATCGAGGCTTTTTAAAAAAATCATCATGTGCAATCATCACTTGTATTTTGACTCCATAAAATTTCCTAAATGTCCTATTTTTATTATAATGGTAAATAGCTAAACACAGTCCATGTGTATAAATTAAATACATTGAATAAAGTGGGGAAACAACTAGAGACACTCAAGAAGTTTACCATGTACAATGGAAATCAGCACATAGCTAGTATTTGGCATTAAATGCCTAGGAGGTATTTTCTAAATCATTTTAGAAAACATGATTTCAAAGTACTTACTTGTGATGGCTACTGCTGTGACGATGGTGATGGTGATGATGGTGATGATGATGTTTTGAATGATGCTGGTCTTTCTCCGTAAGAGATGAAGATGATGAATTTGAATGGGAAGATCCCAGGCTCTTCCTTTGTTCTTTTGTCTTCTGTAAAACTCTTTTGTATGATAAAGTACAGAGCCAGCATAATAACTTTCCATCAACCTTTTTAAAGAAAAGATTTGTGTTAGATTAAGTGCACATATTAACTGGCCATAGATGAAACCAAGTAATATAAAGTACTAAACTTCTAGCTGTATTTACCTCCATCTCTCTCTCTCTTCTTCTCTCTCACTTTTACACACACACAAACACACACAGTCACACAGTGTTAGACTTTTCTGAAACTTGGGGAAATGCTTGTTTGGAGTCATAAAGTTGGTCGTAAAGGATGATATCTAGACTTCTGTTAGTTCTGAGATATTGTTTACTTTGGAGAGAGAAACTTGTTTTCTTATTACTTTGAAAATTGACGATATATTTCAAAGAAATATTACCAAAACACTAACTTTAACACTTAAATCACTGTGTAATTACTAAAATAACAAAGTGTTTTCCCCTACAGCAAAAACTATTAATTTATAGAAAAAAGGAGAACTTGAATAACATGTACAGTGATTCTCATTATTTACAGATTTCACGTTTTTAAATTCATCACCTACTTGCTGAAATTTAGACATAACCCTAAAGTCAACTTGCAGCACTTTCGTGACCATCTATGCACATGCACATGCACGGAGCAGCCATTGTGTAGCTGGATGGCAAACTTTCCCAGCCCAGGCTGAGCAAGGCTGTTGCCTTCTTTTAGCTCTCATACTGTAAACAAGTGTCCTTCTCATGGTCTAGCAGTGCCATGTTTTTTTGCATTTTGGGCTTTTTATTAGTAATTTCACTGATTAAAATGGTTCCCAGGTGTAGTGACGTGATGTGTTCCTAAGCACAAGGCTGTGAAGTATCTTATGCAGAAAATCCATGTGTTAGATAAGCTTCATTCAGGCATAGTTTTAATGCTGTTTGTTATGAGCTCAATTTACTCAATCAACAAAATAAAGGTATCTTTAAATAGAAATATATACAAAATAAAACAAGATTATGTGCTGATCGCCACGTTGTGACTAGAGGCAGAAACCTATTCCTATACTTATCCTTAGGAGCAATGGTTCAGTATTCACTAATGCAAAGTTTGCAGCAACTTTATAGAATACCAGAGGCCTGGTGCATGGCTTCGTGCACCGGTGGGGTGCCTGGCCTGCACCCTCTCGCAATCGGGACCCCTTGGGGGATGTCAGATAGCCGGTTTCGGCCCGATCCCCGCAGGCCAGCCCAAGGAACCCCACCGGTCCACGAATCCATGCACTGGACCTTTAGTGTGCATATAAGATCTTCGGTTAATCTCTTCTTGCCCTCCCCCCTTAGATTCATCAGTCTGTCCTATGTTTCCATGCCTGTGCGTTGAGCGTCTGCTCCCTGGTGGTCATTGTGCATCATAGCTACCAGCCAGTTGCTTAGGCTTTTATATATATACTAGAGGCCTGGTGCACGAAATTCGTGCACGGGGGTGGGGGGGGTGGCAGGGGGAGGGAATTCCCTCAGCCCAGCCTCTGCACCCTCTCCAATCAGGGACCCCTTGGGGGATGTCCGACTGCCAGGGATTGGGCCTAAACTGGCAGTCGGACATCCCTCTCACAATCCTGGACCGCTGGCTCCTAATTGCTCACCTGCCTGCCACCTGGTCACCCTTAACTGGACCTCCTGCTGGCCTGATCGCCCCTCAATGCCTCTGCGTGCTGGCCTGGTTGCCCTTAACTGTCCCCCGCTGCTGGCCAGGTCGCCCCAAACTGCCCCCTCCCTGCCTGCCTGGTCGCTCCTAACTGCCCCCCAACCCGCCGGCCTAGTCGCTTCTTACTGTTCCCCCCTGCCGGCCTGGTCGCCCCTAACTGCCCCCCACCGTGCTGGCCTGGTCGCCCTCAACTGCACCCCCTGCTGACCTGGTTGCCCCCCAAGTGCCTCCCCTTGCCAGCCTGGTCACCCCCAACTGCCCCCCCCCCGCCAGCCTAGTCGCCCTTCATGGCTCCCCCCAGTGGCCTGGTTGCCCAACGCAGCCTGCTGTTCAGTCATTTGGTCGTCCCTCACTAATCCCCCTGCCGGCCTGGTCGTAGGCAGCCATCTTGTGAGGGTGTGAGGGTTAATTTGCATATTACTTCTTTATTATATAGGATATAACTAGTATGAAAAAGAGAATCAATTGTACATGTCAAGGGGGAAGAAAAGAGACTTCTTTCCAAAATTATTAAGACTAAAACTATAAAAATAAATTAAGTTTCTAGCTTCTATTTATTCACCCAAAAAGTGCTAGAGGAACATTTCTTATAAGCAGGGTACATATATTGCTGTGGGAGCAGCTAAGGGAGCTCCTTGGGCAGTCACTTTTCAAGTCAACTGAAACTGATGGACAACAGGCCTGTGTGAATGATCAGCAGAAGAATGCCACATGCATACACACACTTTTAAAGTCACTACAGGTAGAGAAAAAGAATGATTTAAAATATGAGCCCCAAATCAAAGGCACAAGACTAACTTTGAATTACACATGTTAATGTGCCATCAGGTAGTTTTTCATACCAGTAACTTCAAATAACCAGCAAAAGGATTAAGTAGCTGTAAGGATGTAAAAGCAGTAATTCTCCAAAACCAATGTTTAGATAACCAAGTAGTACAGAACAGCCATCACAGACTACTTTTTAAAGTACAGTAATTTCAACTGATCAACATCTATCTACATATGATGCAAAAAGGAGAGGATGCATTATTCCTACACTTCCATGTAACTACCTGCTTTCAGGGACCCAACGAATACATCAACTTTCACTAGTGCAGTGGTCGGCAAATCGCAGCTCGCGAGCCGCATGTGGCTCGCAAGCCGCAGTTTGCCGACTACTGCACTAGTGTATTAGTTATAATGACTTCCATTTGTTTGGTATTTTATTTAATTTCTAGAATATGTCATAACATAAATAAAACATACCTTTCTTCTTCCTTCCTCCTTCCGATCAAAAGCACATTGTTGTTTGCACTGTTCACAGGTCTGAGGTGGTCCATATTTCTTTTCTGAATTTGTGCAACGCTGACATTTCGTACCAATAAATGCTGCAATTATGTTACAGTACTGGCAAGGTTTAGGCTGAAAAACAGATACATATTTTTCTTAACTGAGACATTTAAAAATGTTAAAAATTTGCTGCACAAAATATAACCAATGCACAATTTCTGGAATTAAGAAAAATAATAGGTAAAAAAAAATTTTTTTGTTAAATACAGCAAGTCCTCAGTTAACATCAATGATGTGACTTTAAGTGAAATAATGTATATGAAAACCATATGGTAAAATGTCATATTCAATGACATTCATAATGTTTATGATGTTTCTATTAATTTAATGAAATTTATTTCTAGTTACGAAACTTTTTGTTACTCTACTGAATAGTTAAAAAACACCATGAGAAACATTTATGATTTGCAATGTATGTTATATAATACACAAACTACAGGGGAAAAGGTCTTAAAGAATGAAAACAGAAGTACAAACAGATAGAAAATTTTCATGTATCCAATATTTAGGGAATAAACTTCTACTAATTTAGTATCTTGGTTAGGTTAATCACTATACCATTTATTCAAAAAACATTTATACAGGTACAGATGATACAAGGAATGTACACTATAGGTGAATTTTCAACTTTAAAAAATTGGCATACACATACCTTGATTTTCTTTTGATATTCAAAAAACAATTAAGGATTTTGTAGAACCTTAAGGCTTACACTTTGACTAATCATGGCTGTAATAGATCAATAATGACTATAATATGCATGTACTAGAATAATGTCATGGCTTTTGTTAATAAATGCCTGAATTGTGCTGCTACATAAACATTGTTGAAGGTTCTGAAGGGAAAAAACCATGAATATGCAAACTTTATTGGTAAGTAGGTTCTCCATAACCAGGAGTGTTTTTTTTTTTTTTAATCTTTAATGTATAAATTATATTTGAATGTTTAATAACTTTCACCCTGTATTTCAATATATATAAAACATGCACATATGACTGTTTTTAGATATTGTCATCTTCCCCACAGACTGTCTACAGAAAATTTATATCCTGAAATATTTTGACATGTTGAAATATTTAAGAACCACATATATTTTTTAAAAGGTCCATCTTTGTGTAAAACATTAATTGACCAGTGACAGTAACATGAAATGAAAATATATAACATACTTACCGTGCCAAACTGCTTCACATTTTGAGCACACTTCTTACAAATTGTATTAGTTTTGCTGAAAAGGAAATTGTAGGTGATCAAATTTATGTAGCTTTCTGAGATAACAGGTATGATGTTGAATTAAAAGAGATAAAGAGTACAACTTGCTTTTGTACCTAAAACTCACTCTAATAAAAACTAACAATTTTAAAAATATACAAACATAAGAATCTTTTTAGGGTTATCTATTATTCAAATTTACTCCTCTTCCATTACCTGAAGACAGTGATTGGTGTGCTGCAAGAATTTTTAAAACATGCGATACCTGACTACTTAGCCAGAGGCATTGACCTCTTTTCCCTTAGATTGACAAATAAAAAAATAACAGCCAACACAAGAATAACCGTCCAGTGTAAATGAATCAAAATAAAACTTTTTTTGTCGGATAGCCAAAAATTATCTTTTTTGGTGTGCCGTAGATTCTAATAATTAGAATTTTAATAATTAGTTTACATGTGCCATGAGATGAAAAAGGTTGAAAATCAATGACTTAAGATAAATGTTTTATATACATTTTCTTTGTGCATTTTTGGTATCTTGTTGCAAAACCTTCACACATGCCACTATTTATGCTGAGCATTTTAAGTCAGTGCCTACCTAACCTTCCACTGGGCCTTCACACCAATTTAAGAAGAAATTACTGTTCTTCTCCAAGGTTACTTACTCCCTTATGTGTACTCTAATTTCCTAACAAGAACCATCCTATTAAAAAGTACTAGATTTCACTCTTGGAAGATAGTTGGTAACACTATAGACCTTCCCTCAGGTCCATGTCAGCACTAGTATTGCCATTTTTTTAGCTTAATAGTACATGCTTATATTTGAATATTTTGTTAGCAAGGCTATACATTTTCCATACAATAATTTATTTCCTCGCGTTCAAACGTCTAAACAATAACCATTAATTTTTTGTCAACATTCTCTCTTCCACAACATTTAAGAAGCTAAACCATTTTTAAAGAACACTTTAGTGAAAATATGGAGTTACAACCCCCAAGTATTCCTTAGAGACAATAGCTTTATCAAAAAGTTTTGTTATACAAACCTCTCTTGTTGAAATTCTGATCTGCAGTAAGTACATTTTACAATAGGATGCGCAATCCGACATTCCTGTAATAAGACAGTGAATTAATCAGTATCTATCTCAAAGTCCCAAGTTTCACTTTTCTGGTTTAAAATGATTATCTAACCTAGTCAATGTCTAAAACATTAATAAGATTTATTCCCCAACTTAGACAATTGGGCGATTCATCACACCAGTGGTGTAACTCCTTAGGGAAGTCATAGGTGTCTTTGTCTTTATTAGATGGGGGGGGGGGGGGATGCTACTGATAAATTAAGAAAGCTGTCAGGGCCAACTTCAAGCGTTGCTTAAATGTGAAACTACTTATTATTTTGCACCGTTGCTCACAGACAGCATCCCGGCTTTAATGGGATGGGAGGAGCTCCAAATCATAGAGCATTCTGTTCCCAAGCTAGTCGCTTCGCTTTCCTGGACTGGGAAGAAGGATGCCATCAGCTTTGCTGCTTCAGGTTCCTAGCAAGAAAGTGCAAAAACCGTCCCCGGCCTCCCGGTGGAAGGAGAGGACAAACCAGGCAAAGGAGGGGGGGGGGGGGGAAAAAAAAAGCAAAAAAAAAAAACAAAAACGAGATGAAAACATCTCCACCCCAGGGTCTCTGCGGCACAGACAGGTGGCTGTCTCGGTCAGCCCCACCCCTGAGACCCCTGAATGTTGTTGGGGCCCGGACCCCTGCTGGGCCGCCTGGAAGGGGGCAGGATCGTCTTCCTCCCAGGGGCCTTTCTCAGCTGGTGCCCAGGTCATCCGCTAAATGGGTCCCCGGGCGAGGGGGCGAGGGCTCCAAAGCCCCAAGGCGCCGGCAGAGAGAGCGGGGCTGCAGTTCAGTGGGCACCCAGCTCCCTCGGGCTACGGCCGAGGGAAACCCCGCCCGCCCGCCGCCCAGCGCCCACGGACCTTGCAGAGCTGCTGGCCCTGGGAGAGCTCCTCGAAGGGATAGCGCTGGGTACACTTGGTGCAGGCGTACAGGGCCGAGGCCGCCATCCTGCTCCTCGGTCTCCTCCACCGCCGCCCGCTCCGAGGCGGGGCCCTACGGGGAAGTCGGCCGCTGCCGCCGCCCGGGCCGCGGGCTCCTCCTCCGCCCCCTCCCCCTACCTTAAGCCCACCAGGGCCTCGCCCGGGGAGCCCGAGCCCCTGTGGACGCCGCCGTCTCCCTCCGCCTCCACTTCCGCCCCAGCCCACCCAGTGACGCCGTCCCAGTGGCTCCCGCTCAGGCCCCGCTAAGCGGCGGAGGGAGACGAAGCGGGTGGCTGGCTGCAGTTTAGCTGCGCGGCAGAGGATCCGCTTCCTTCTTGGCCCCCCTTCCCCATCCCTGATTAGCTGGGGGAGCTTCTGCGTCACTCGGCCGCTCCTCCCCACCCCTAACCCCGGCGACGCAGGGAGCTCCCACAAAGGGAGGAAGTCGCCGGCCAATCGCCGCCCGACGCTTTGGGCGCGGGAAAGCCGCTTTAAACTCGCCCCGCCCCCAGGCCCGGGTCGCGGCGATTTCCAGCTGCCAGTCCGAGGTTTGGGTGCGAGCTCCCGGACCCAATTGGGCCAGGGTTCGCGAAGGTTTACGCTCTGCCTCCACTCCCCTTCTCTTGACTTGTATTGGGCCAGATCACCAAGCCCCTCCTCCTTCGATCTGCTATTGGCCAAACGGTGAGTACTTCACCTGGACTGACGTCCCGGAGTCTAGCAAACGCCCTCCTTGGCCTTTAGTCCAAGAGAGCCGGTGCAGTGTTTGAACTTCGCATTCGCTTTAACTCATAACAGTCATTCGACTCAAGTGCCTCAGGAGACAAAACGACCCCTCGCCCACCTCTCCTCCGGCAGACGGCTCGCCCTCGGAGCTGTCTAGCTAGCAGCCACCGCACGAGCGCCGCGGCGTTCTCGGCAGCGCGCTACCTTGTGACGTCACCGGGGGAAGAGGCGGATTCGCTCTTACTCCCGGAAGACGCCCGCCTTTTTGATTGGCTGTTCCAGACGCCCGTTAGTGCGTGTGGCCCTTCCCGTGTGCGCTCTCAGCGTGGGCGTCCCTGTGGGGGTGTGCGGTAGGGGTTTCGAGACCCGGCGCCAGCAGCCCCTTCCACCTGGGGCTCGGCTCAGGGTCGCCCTCGGCGGGCGGCTCCCGGATTTGGAAGGACGGCCGGAGAACCAGCCCGCTCCGGGGCTGCGGGGTCCGCTGGGCAGACAGGAAGATGGCGGCAGCTTCGGTCTCTACGACTTCGGGGTCTCAGTTCTCGGTAAGAAGCGGGGGACCTGCGCTGGGCCGCAGGTCGGTCCTGGTGCCTCTGCTTTTCTCATCCTTCAGAGCGCTCTCGGCCCCGCGTGCCACCGCATCCTGGGGAACGGCGAAGGGCGCCTGAAGCCCCGTGCTACCCCGCTCTGCCCCCCTGCCCCTCTGCGAGGCTGCACCCTCCCATTGAAACAGGCCCGGCCCGTTTCTATCTCCCACGCCCCCTTATCTTGAGCCTAGCAGCCCCGGAGCACAGCCGGGACCCGCTAGGGTGACTGTGCCCGCACGCTGTATTGCGAAAACATTGCTCAATTGGTCACGTGGGTGTAACGGCCCCTCTAGGCATCTTGCCCAAACCAGGTCGGCGCCCTGGCCGGCCGGCTTAATTGGCTGCTATGGAATAGACCGCAATCTGGAGTGCATACCAGCCCTTGTTTAAGCTGGTCCCTTTGACTGCAATGCCGGCTCCCCCCCCCCCCCGCCCCGCTCCCATCCTCCCGGTAACTTTGCTCTGTGCTTATCCTACCCAGAGCTCGCGCTTCCTACCTCCCACCTAATTACTGACTTCAACATGTAAATGCCCTTTTACAGAAAGCGACCCGGGGAGCTGATCTTAATTATTGTTTTTGCCTCCAACGAGGGCCACCAGCCAGTTAAGTCACTAATATTTGTTGGAATATCAAACATGCATTTTGGAAATGGCTGCTTTGGAAATACTGTAAATAAGCAGTAAATGTGAGGAGGCCCAAGTTAGAGCCATCATCTCGTAATTAGCAAATGCTGAGTGCCTCGCATACCTTTAGGCTCTATGATTACACAGATAAATAGGATAGAATCCCTGTTCTGAAGCAGCAAAGCACTGAACAGAAACCACGCGTGATTAGATGATTGCACTGTAGAGGTTGACCAATGCTACCATACTGGAATAACCTAGGGAGCAGTGATTAGCAGTGCTTAGGTTAAAGACAGTTTCCTGGAAGGGAAGATGGAGCAAGCTGGATGATGAAGGGGGTCTAAGTGCTTGTCACAAGAAGAGAAAAAGGGACCACAGGCATTTGAGGTATGTGCCAAGAGAGTAGGTACTTTCAGTAAACTTGAAATAATTTGGGATGAGCAGTAGTAGTGTAGGGGTAGAGTTGTATTTAGATGAATTATAAAAGTAGGTTTTAAAAAAAGGACTGGATAGTGAAGGAAGAAGACAGGAGAATATCAGGGTAAAGTTATCTCATAGAAGCTAATGGGGGAAAGTGTTTAGGGAATGTTAAAAGAGAGCAGTCACCTTGATAAAGACACACTTTTCCTTAGTTTCAGTTTTTGGTGACTATTGTTAGGGTCTGTGTTAATGAGGCCAGGGTTTCAGCTGAATGAGGGTAACAGGTTTGCAGAGGTCAGGGATGATTAAGGAGAAAGAATGACTGAAGTAATTGGAATTCAACCAGGAATTAGGTCAGTAAAACTGAAGATAAAAGGAGAACCATTAGACTATTAGGAAGAAGTGTCACTAAGTAGATGGATGAGATTATATAAGAATTGTGGTTCTTTAAACTTAATTGGAATAAGAGGCTTTCTGCTGCTCTCTAAAACACCTGTACTGGGAGACTGAGCAAGGAATGCTATTATACAGGGATACCTTGGAGATACCTTGGGTTTGGTTACTAACCATCACAATAAAACAAGCAGTAATCTTTCTGCAGGGGGAGGGTCTTACTTTCTATTTGTAAAAAATACCTAGCTGTGAAGTGCAACAAAGCGAAACACAAATAATGAGGTATGCCTGTAAATGTTGGACTGCACACTGCCAAGACTATCCAGCTGAGCAGTGTACTGGGATGTGGTCTTGAAGGTAACCTGGTCAGAAACCTCAGAATGTTTAATAGGAAAGCATATATATTTTATATACTAAGTTCAGCTTTAAGTGGATTCTAAATATCAAGAATACACTAAGGTTTAAATATCTACCACCTTTACAAATCAAAACATGACCAACCTTCCTAATCACCTTGAACCTGCTACATCAGCGGTCGGCGAACTCAGTAGTCAGCAGAGCGGCGTGGCTCGCGAGCCGCAGTTTGCAGACCACTGTGCTACATCAAAATGTCTAATTTGGAAATCACTATTTTTCAAAACAAAAATGACTAAATTTAATTTATCAGAAGAAATGGCACAGCTTAGATACTTTAACTGTCATGTCAGAAATAAGGCTGCATTTCCAACAGAATTTAAAAAGCATTTTAGTTTAACAAACATATGGCCATAAAATGTGACAACACAAAACGACCTTTTAAAACTACCACATGAAATCAGAAGGCTACTCATACTCAGATTTCAGGGTTATGAACATTAACAATTCATACTTAACATTGATAAATCCAGCATGGAGTTAGCTATAGTAAATGGAGGTGCCTTGACCAGGCAAGGATTTTTAACAGGTAGGTTAACAAATAACACAGTCTAGGAAGCAGCTACCATATAAATCTCAAAGGTAACATGGACTTAGGTGATACATTTGAATTTTTCTTTTAAGTATGGTAGCCTTTTACTTTAAGAGTAACAACAGAAGCTCTTGTTACTAACATTTATTGAATGAATTGCTGTCTATCAACTCACTAGTGGAGAGCAGCCAGAAAACAAAAATGATGGTACAGGCAGCATAGTCTTGTTCTTTTTTATTTTCTTAGTAACCATAGTCAACATTAGGACACTTTGGACTTAATTTATAAGCTAATCTAATTGATCTCCCTGGCTTTTTAGCCAGGCCTTTTACCCAAATATGTTTTGTGAATATATCATAGATTTTATAACATTAAATATATAAAAAGTTTATTTTTGAGAATAAAATGAATATTTGCATGCCCCTTTTTGCATCTTCCTGCTGCTTTCACACACACTACCATACATCCTGAGATTATAATAATACATAGTAGTTGTTAGTACTAACCGGCAGTCATCTTTTAAATACTTTTCAAACTCATTTAATCCTCAATGATTTTACGAGGTTGGCATTAGTATTTCCATTTTCTAATGAGCAATGAGGCACAGAAAGGTTGTTGAGGAAAGAATGTACAGCCTATAGAAAAGGTTTTTTAAAAGTTTATTTGAGACAAAATTTTGAGAACATGCCTGGAAACAAAATCACAATGGATTGAGAAGCAGTTTTGCAGCCTATCCCATACATGAGAATCAAAGGAAAAGATGTAAGGAAGATTACATGAAATCCATTAATGGTATGATGGATCAAGGAGGTAGGAGAAAGCAAAGTAGGGAAATCTCTAGATTGGATAAAAAGCAAAATGGAGAAGCCTATTTTTACATTAGTGGGTACAGGATAGTTAACATTTACAGCATAGAGTGATGGTATGAGGGGATCAAGATAGCAATGAGGGGTTCTATGGTCTTGTGCTCTGGTGCCTGCTGTGATGCCTTCAAGGGTCTAGAAAAGAATTACTCTGGTATATTACCCTAGATCAGTGGTTGGCAAACTCATTAGTCAACAGAGCCAAATACCAACAGTACGACGATTGAAATTTCTTTTGAAAGCCGAAAACTGACTTCTGCACATGGGCCATGAAATTTCAATCGCACTGTACGTGCGCGCCCACACGTGGTATTTTGTGGAAGAGCCACCCTCAAGGGGCCAAAGAGCTAGCTGCATGTGGCTTGCGAGCTGCAGTTTGCCAACCACTGCCCTAGATGCATAAGGACAATGGACAGAGCTCACTTTAAGGTAATGATTGATCTTTGCTAAGGAAGGAGGCTATAGGCTTGAGATGGAACTATCCACCATGGCTTACGCTAGGAATTTATGATCAGACCATCCTCTATGATTACTCTTGAGCTTGTCATGCTCCCCATGTAGCCCCTGGTAGCTTGTCAGATCTTAACATCCGTTATTTCTTTCCATTATCCTAATGTGCAGGCTAGGAAATGTAGCACATCATTGACTAGAAGTTGTCTTGTAAATGTCTTTGTCTTGTTCCTGAATTTAAAAGGAATGTTTAAAATTTTGCACCATTAAATATGTTGTCGTGTGGGGTTTTTTGTGTGGGGGGGTAATTTTTCTTACAAGAAAATAGTTCTTTAATAATAACTAGATATTGAATTCAATTGAATGCATTTTTGCATTTGTTGATGATTGTATGGATTTTCACTTTAATGGGGTGTATTGCATTAAAAGATGTTCCCATGTTCACCTAGTCTTATCTGGAATAACCCCACCTTCATCATACTGTTTTATCTTTTCTACAGAGTTGAGTATGATTTACTAAATGGTATTTAAACTTTTATGTACCTGATTTTTGCCAACCATATTGAACATTCTGTTTAAAAATAAGGCAAGCGATATACATTTTAAATCGTACTTTACACTTAACATGGTGTTACAGAGATGTTAAGTAAATATTTGAATCACTAGAGGCCCAGTGTCTGAAATTGTGCATTCTGGGGGGGTCCCTCCGCCCAGCCTGTGCCCTCTCACAATCCTGGAGCGCTTGGGGGACATCCTTAGTGCTGCCATGGAGGCGGGAGAAGCTCCCACCACCGCTGCTGCACTCGCCAACCATGAGCCCGCATAAGCATCTGCCCCCTGGTGGTCAGTACACATCACAGCAACCGGTCATTCCACCGTTGGTCCAAAACCGGCTCTCTGACATCTCCCAAGGGGTCCCGGATTGTGAGAGGGCACAGGCCAGGCCAAGGGACCCCACTGGTGCACGATCGGGGCCAGGGAGGGACGAAGGAGGTTGGCCACCTGGGGAGGGACTGCAGGAGGGCTCCAGGGCATGTCCGGCCTGTCTCACTCAGTCCCGAGTGGCCAGACCCCAGCAGCAAGCTAACCTACCGGTCCGAGTGTCTGCCCCCTCGTGGTCAGTGCACGTCATAGCAAGCAGTTGAGTAGCCTTGGCATATTACGCTTTGATTGGTTGAACGGACGACTGGACACTTAGCATATTAGGCTTTTATTATATAGGATAAGTGTTCCTAAGTATAATCTTTGCCCTAATAACTAAAGCTACCAGCAAAGAAAGTGGTCAGATTAACCCTTTGTACTCGCTTGCTTTTTTCTCGAGCTGCTACCGCTGCTAACCGTGTCGAGTCACACTCGACATCCGAGTGCAAAAGGTATTAAACATTTTGTCTTTAATTCTGGAATTTTCCCCTAGAATTGTATCATTTCAGTTGGAAAAATATTTATTGAATGCTTGGGGTCATGCATTAGGAGTTGGTCTTGGGCTTCTTAGTAGCTATGAGACCTTAAACAAATGGATTAAATTTTCTTAGCCTCTATTTTTTTTAACCTACAAAAGGGACAATGATATTTGCTATGCTTCGCAAGGTTCTTGTGATAATTAGAGGAGAATACGAATGTGCTTAAAAAAAACAACAACAGTGTGCTAACAAATCTAGGATACCATGTTCAGTGTTCTGAGAATAAGTCCCAAGTATGTCTTTCATAAAGTGGAGATGTTTTTTCTTACCTGTCAGGATTGTTGTGAGGATCAACCCAGATACTGGGATATAAATTGTTAACTGCAATGGGAATTTGTGGTTTATGGGTGGTTATTTTTAGTATGTATGTGGAGGGAGTGAGCATAAACATTCTGCTTGAAGGATCTTTTGCCCTTCCATAGTTTTCAGTTGCTCATGATTGGATGGCATATGGCATTGGAAACAAGAAGAATAATTCACTTGAAATCTACCATTCTAGATTATTGCTACCTTAGAAAGGCCTGTTTACAAGTTTGGCTCTTGGTTGACACTTATGAACTGAATAGTAAACGATTTCCTACACTGATAAAAAACTTCAGCCAAAATGATGAGTTCCTCACTGTGCCTGAATTATTTGTACAAACAATTTGGTTTATGCTGAACACCTGCTTTTTTTTATGGAAGTCAGGAATGTGACCAGCCCCCAATAAAAAGGATCTGTGTCTGTAAAGATATTGCTACAACATAATGTCTGCAATTTTGCTGCCTATGGAGTCTTGTAGGATTTTTATGGTTTCCCGTCTTACATTCAAGTCTTTTATCCATTTTGAGTTTGTTTTTGTGTATGGTGTAAGTTGGTGATATAGTTTCATTTTTTTGCATGTCTCTGACCAAATTTCCCAGCACCATGTATTAAAGAGACTGTTTTGACTCCATTGTATGCTCTTGCCTCCTTTGTCAAATATTAATTGAGTATAATGGCTTGGGTCAATTTCTGGGTTCTCTATTCTGTTCCATTGGTTTATATGTCTGTTCTTGTGCCAGTACCAGGCAGTTTTGAGAACCGTGGCTTGGTAATATAGCTTGATGTCTGGAATTGTGATCCCTCCAACTTTGTTCTTCTTTCTCAGGATAGCTGTGGCTATTAAGGGTCTTTTTTTTTTATTCTAGATGAATTTTTGGAGAGTTTGTTCTAGATATTTGAAATATGCCATTGGTATTTTAATAGGTATTGCATTGAATATATAGATTGCTTTAGGTAGTATGGACATTTTAATGATGTTGATTCTACCAATCCATGAACATGGTATGTTCTTCCATTTGTTTATGTCTTCCTCTCTTTTTTCAATGTCCTGTAGTTTTCTGAGTATAAGTCTTTTACGTCCTTAGTTAAGTTCATTCCTCAGTATCTTAATTTTTTTGGTGTATGAATTTCCCTCTAAAGCCTGCTTTCACTGTGTCCCATAGATTTTGGATTGTTGTGTTTTCATTGTCGTTTGTTGCCATGATGCTTTTTATTTCTTCATTGATCTTTCTGGTAACCCAGTCATTGTTTAGTATCATGCTATTTAGCCTCCAGGTGGTTGTTTTTATTGTAGTTGATTTCTAGTTTTATGCCATTGTGATCTGAGAAGATGCTTGATATGATTTCTATCTTCTTAAATTTGAAGAGACTTTGCCTGTGTCCCAACATATGGTCTATCTTTGAAAATGACCCATGTGCACTTGAGAAGAATGTATATTCTGTGGCTTTGGGGTGAAATGTTCTGAAGATGTCAGTTAATTCTATCTGCTCTAGCGTGTCATTTAGGATTGATATTTCCTTGCTGATTTTTTGTTTAGAGGATTTGTCCACTGGTGTTAGTGGGGTATTAAAGTCCCCTACTATGAATGTATTGCTGTCTATCTCTCCCTTGATACCCTCCAGGAGTTTTTTTATGTATTTGGGTGCTCCTGTATTGGGTGCGAAAATGTTTACCAGAGTTATATCTTCTTGTTGGATTGTTCCCTTTAGTATTATGAAGTGGCCTTCCTTATCTCTTGTTATGTCCTTCACTTTGAGATCTAATTTGTCAGATATAAGTATTGCTACCCCATCTTTTTTTTTTTTTTTTTAATTTCCATTCCCCTGAAATACCATTTTCCATAACCTTCACCATCAGTCTGTGTGGGTCCTTTATTCTGAGGTGGGTTTCCTGTAGACAGCAGATATATGAGTCATTTTTTTCTTATCCTCTTAGCTACCCTATGTCTTTTGAATGGGCCATTTAATCCATTTACACTTAAAGTTATTATTGACTAGAGGCCCAGTGCATGATTGAATCATGCACGTGTAGGGTCCCCTACACGCTTTCGCTTTTCGCGGTGGAGCTGGGTGCCTGTCCGCTGGTGCACCAGGCCTTTCAGAAGCCTCTGGCTCGGCAGAGGCTTCTGAAAGGCCTGGTGCCGGAGCAGACAGGCACCCAGCTCCCACGCTTTTGATGGTCCGCGGCCGCTGAGGGGGGCTACCCTGCTGTTGAGAGTCGCAGGGGGCGGGACTCCCGCCCCCTGTGCCTCTCAACGGCCAGATCCGCGGCCGCTGAGGGGGCCTGCCGCGGACAACCAGCTGCTACTCCCGCCCCCTGCGCCTCTCAACGGCCACTGAGGGGGGCTGCCGCGGACACCTGGCTACCCTGCTGTTGAGAGGCGCAGCTGGGTGTCCGCGGCAGGCCCCCTCAGCGGCCGCGGATCTGGCCTTGAGAGGCACCGCCCCCTGCGCTTCTGAACAGCAGGGTAGCCCCCCTCAGTGGCAGCGGATCCGTGCCTCTCAATGGCCGGATAGGCCACCCCGAGTCCCGCCCCCCAGCCTCCCACCACCCAATCGTGGCCGTAGCGGAGTGATGGTAATTTACATGTTACTCTATTATTAGCTAGGATAGGTACTTGTTTGTCGCCATTTTTATTTTTTATGCCTGTGTTCCTTCTTTGCTTCCTATTTCTTCTTTTTACAGCAGACCTTTTAGCATTTCTTGCATTGCTGGTTTGGTGGTGATAAACTTCCTTAGTCCTTTTTTGTCTGAAGCTCTTGATTTTACCCTCAATTTTGATTGATAGCCTTTCTGGGTACAGTATTCTTGGATTCAGACCCTTCCTTTGCATGACTTTGTATATTTCATTCCATTCCCTTCTGGCCTGATGTGTTTCTGTTGAGAAATCAGTCGCTAGTCTGATGGGGGATCCTTTGTAGGTAACTTGGTGTCTCTGGCTGCTTTTAAGATTCTTCCTTTGTCGTTGTTTGCCAATTTAATTATAATGTGCCTTGGCGTCAGTCTTTTGGGGTTCATTTTGTTTGGGACTCTGTGAGCTTCTTGGACTTGTGTTTTTCCTTCTCTATATCAGGGAAGATTTTGTCATTTCTTTAAACAAGTTTTCTATTCCTTGCTCAGTTTCCTCTCCTTCTGACAGCCCTATTCGGATGTTGTTTCATTTCGTGTTGTCTCAAAGTTCCCGTAGGCCAGTGATGAGCAATCTTTTGAGCTTGGTGTGTCAAACTTCGCCAAAAAACTGAGCATAACTCGGGTAGTGTGTCACTGTGAGGAAAAAAACATTATTTCGCAAATGTTTCATCCTCAGGAGCAGCAAATGTTTCATCCTCGGCATGCAGCCGCCTCAGCGGCCGCGTGTCATCAGAAATGGCTACGCGTGTCAGTTCTGACACGCGTGTCATAGGTTCGCCATCACTGCCTTAGGCTCTCCTGTTTTTTAAGTTCTTTTTCTAGATGCTGCTCTGCTTGGGTATTTTTTCCTACCTTGTCTTCTAGCTCACTGATGCGGTCCTCCACTTCTTCTAGTCTACTGTTGATGCTTTCTATTGAGTTCTTTATTAAAGTGATGTCATTTTTCATTTCTTCTTGATTTCCTCTTGGTTCTTACACATATTGTTGAATTTGTCTTCCAACCTTTTCAGAGACCTTATGACCATTTCGCTGAATTCTTTCTCTGACATATTGCTTTTCTCCATTTCGTTTAGTTCCTTTTCTGGTGATGCCTCCTTTTCTTTCGTATGCGGGCTGTTTCTTTGTCTCCCCATGATCTCTCCTCTCCAGGTGTCTGATTATGTAGCTCTCTCTCTCCTGCGTTGACTTAAAGGCACAAAATACAACATAACAAGGCACAATGCACAAGGCACTGAACACAAATGTATTCATTATACTAATAACCCCAAATAAAGGTGACCACCAGAGAAAAGAGAATTAGTGGATTAAAATAAAAGAGTGCAAAGATGATATTGAGAAAGGGGGGTGGGGGGGAGTAAGAGAAAAGAAAGAATCAAAAAGAAGGGGGGCGAAAACTACTTATATGCGGAGAAAACGCCAATAGAACAACAACTAATTCAAAAAAATGCAAACTAACACCCAGATATGAATGGAAACTACAAACAACAACTAATAACAAGCAAGGGGAGGAAAAACAGAAGCAAAAAAAAGAGAAATAATCAAACAAGCAAACAAAAAAAAACAATCTAATCAACAGTCAAACTAACAACAATAGGACAGAGAGAAAGAAGGGCAAAATAAAACAAAAACATAAAAAAGGAAGAGAAGAAAAAATTGATATAGTGAAGAAAGAGAAAAGAGAATTGTGTATGGACTTGGAGCAGGGGATCGGAAATGAGATATATAAGTTAGATGAATTTTTAATGGGATAAGAAGAAGGAATAGGGAAAATCTAAAGCAGGAATAGGGTACGAGAAACAGTACAACAAAAGAGGAATAGTGAGGAAGAGAGTGTTGGCATAAAGATAAAGTTGAGATAGAGTAAAATGATGCTAAAGGAAAAATGAAAATAGAATGTAGAACACTAATCCCAAAATAAAACAACATAATATAAAGAGAAAATAAAATGAAACTTTAAAAAAAGATAAAATAGTAGTAATAATAATACTGATTAAAAATAAAAATATAATAATTAAAAAGGTAAAATCAAGTGAGACAAAAAATTTCGTTTCTTAAGTAAAAGATAAAAAATAAAAATGTGCAGTAGTGAAGGTCATTCACTGCCTCTACTGTTTGGCACGGCTGTTTCCTGTTAGGTAGTCAGGACAGTATTGAAGTTCCCTGCTTTCCACAGCCCCTCTGTGTTGTAAGCCACAGTCTTGTTTTCAAGCAGGCAGTATTTCTTTGTTACTCAGCCTGCCTGTGGTTGTATTTACACAAGAGTCAATTTGTGATTCAACTCCCGGGTGGCAGTGTTTCTGTATTGACATCCGGGGATATAAGTCCTCTCTACCCAGTATTTAGAATTGTTTTCCCTGATGCACTTAATACTGGTTTGGGGGTTTGGACTGCCCCATACTTGGTTTTCTGATCATTTCTCCCCGTTCTGATCCCCAGGTTCCACAAAAACAATTTTGCCCTGCAGTCTCTGAGAGTGTTTTTAATTGGGTGATCCTATGTACTGGGCTTAGTAAGCAAAAGCAAGGATTTAAGGAGAAATAAGAGCCAGAGTAAGTGCAAGAACTCGAGACTTTTTCGCCCCGGCACTGCGCGCAACTCTGCTCACGTCTCTGTTCACGTCTTTCCCCCTGCCACAGCACAGCCGGTTTACTGGTAAAGCTTCAGGCTGCCTTTTTGTGCCCAGCCCAGCAATGGGTTGATTTCTAGAGTTCTGTCAGCAGCCCGGTGGACCACTTCGCGCCCCCCCCCTCCTTACACATTCGCGGACTACGCTAGCCCCAATGGCCATGGATTTTGTGGGGCACAGACTTTCTCTGAACCTCTAGATCCCGCTGTGCGCGTTTCTTCCTCCAGCCTGGATCACAGACCTCACCTTTCTCTGGGCGAAATCTGACCTTTCCGTGAGAAGGTGCAAAGCTCGTCCTAGTCCGCTGCTGGAGACCCAGTGTTAGTGGGTTCGCAGCTGGTCCCTGGGTGTTGTGGTTGTAGAGTCCCGGGAGGTATCGGATTCTTCCCGATTGAAGGTAAGGCTAGGCTTCCAATCACAGCCACTCTTCCCTTCCAGATGGCGCCATCTCTGTGGCAGAGCCGGTCACTCCATGAGAGATTTCGTCATCAGTGGAGGCTGCCCAGTCAGGGGAGCCCGGTCCAACAGTCCCTTAGAATATAGTTGTCCCTCACTCACAAATAGACATTCCCCGTAAGTCCATACACTCTCCTTTCATTCTCTCACACACTATCTTGCGGCCTGCCTTCCCATCGGCAGCCATCTTCGATCTCTCACCTCCCCAAAATTTAACTTCCTAGATAACTTGCTAAGAACCAACCTTGTAAGCAGACATTTCTAAGGATAGCAGTTGCAAAGTTTGCTATTAACTCTACTTCATATGACATTTATGCTATTTTTTATATAAATGAAACAAAAGCTTTTATTGTCTTTCAATGGGTTATAGCAGCTTTATTGAATAGAATAATTCAGTTTCATAAACAGTGGGATATTTTTCTGTTTTGCAGGGAAATTGTATAACTAATTTATTAACATTTATTCAGCAGATTTATCGAGTGTCTTTATTAGAACTTAAACTCTATTGATGATGACTGTTTTTACTACATCAGTTCTATGCCAACTGGGTGCCCTACAATTCATTTCACTTCTGGCACTAACTTCCTGGAGATAGTGCAGACCCTATAGGGATTAGGTGCTCCCACTTCAGTTGTCAGCTCTAAGTCCCAGATGTTCCCAATGCAAACTGCCCAGCCAACTGCAAATTAAGGGGTTACATTTAATAATTCTCCAGAATGACTCTCAGGACTCAGGAAAGCACCATACATATAATTACAGCTTTTTAGTAAAAGATAGGACTGAGAAACAGGCAAATGGCAGAGACACCTAGGGCAAGATGGTACTACTAAAGAGGATTTCATGACCAATCTGGACGCTCCCAGAAATTAACTGCAAGTTTGTTTGTTTTTTTGAGGTTTCATTATGGAGGCATGTTTGGTGAGATCATTGGCCATTGGTGACTGAACTCAATGTCCAATTCCTCTCCCTTCTGAGGTCTGGGTGTGTAGCTAAAATGTCTAACTCTTTAATCACCTGGCTGGTTTTTCTGGCTAACAGCTCTCATCCTAAAGTTAACTAGGGGGCCCCACTATTAGATAAGAAAGACACTGCTATCACTTAAGAAATTTCAAGTTTTTGAATGTCAGGAACCAGGGACAGACACCAAGTATATTTTTTATTCCACAGGGCATATAGATAATATATGTATGTCAGGTAGGATTTTTTTTTTTTTTTTTTAAAGAGTAAGGAGATTGAGTGACAGAAGGGCACTTACTGCTTTAGATCGGGCAGTCAGGGAAAGCTGCACTGACAGGCAGATCACTCCATGGTGTGAGGAAGGGAGCTTTCCAGGCAGAGTAAACTTAGCAAATGAAAATGGAGGGTACTGCGCATTCTAGAAATTCAAGATAGTTAGTATGGCTGGGAAATGGTGCTGGTGGTAAGGAGAGAGTGGTGGGAAATGAGGTCAGGGTTAGCGTGGGTCAGATTATGTGGGGCCTTCTAAGCCATGATAAGATTTTGGATTTTTTTCAGTGATGGAAAGCCATTGGAGGGTTTGGACTAGGAGTATTATTTGAATTAATTTACTTTTAAAAAAGAATCATAAGGACTATTTGGAGAGCAGGCTAAGGCAGCAGTCGCCAACCAGTGATCCATGGACCACTGGTGGTCCATGAGGTCCAAAAGGTTGGCGACCGCTGGACTAAGGGGATGTGGACAAAAATGGTTAACCCTTTGCACTCGCTTGCTTTTTTTCTCGATTCCTTTATTCTACTAGGGATTTAATTTTTTAAATACCCCAGATTTTACAAAGCGCGGCAGTAGAATAAAAAACTGGAGTTTCTTTTCATACAAACTTATTTATTTGGATTTTTTTATATTTCAAATTATTGATACATTCAAAGAGTATAAAAAGAGCTGCTACTGATGCTAACAGTGTCGAGTCACACTCGACATCCGAGTGCAAAAGGTTAAGAAGCTATCCTGTTAGTCCAGACGAAAGATCACAGTAATGTCAACCGGAGCATTAGTAGTGGCATTGATGAGAAGTTGGGGGAGTTTCTTGATATATTTTGACAGAGTCCAACAAAGATTAGATGTGGGATATATGAGAAATGACTCCATCCAAGGATTTTGGCCTGAGTAGTTGGGTAAATGGTGGTGCCACTTATTGTGCTATGCTGAGAGAGGAGCAGGTTTGGGGATAAGATTCAAGAATTTGGTTATAGACATGTTAACTTGGGAAGCCCATATTGACATCCCAGTGGAGATGAGTGGGAAGGTTGATTTGAATATAGAGTTTAAGAGGGAGAACTCTGTATTCTGAATTTAAACTTGAAAGTTTTTAGCAAATAAAGGCTTTTCAAAACCCTGAGAGTAGGCGAGATCATCAGAGGAAACCATGTAGGTGAAAATGAGAAGAGGTGGGAGTACTAAGCTTTGGGGACTGCCAGGATTTAAAAAAAAAAAAAGATCCAAGGAGATTCTGAGGGAGGAGCCTGTGTTAAGAGGAAAACCAAAGAGTGTGGTGTTCCATCCACTAAAAACCGATTGAAATGGGTAGGAGGGAGATGTGATTAAGAGGTGGCAGCAATTATAGATATTGTGAGGGACTTTTTATTAAAGCTGAGAAATGAAGCAGGAGCTGGAGGGGAGTCCTAAAGTTGAGGAAAGTTTTTAATTTTTCCTTTCTCTTTTTTCCTAGTTTTGTCCTTAATAGCAATGTGAAAGATCTGGTAGGGAGGGAGAACTAGATGGCATCAGAAGGGAGAGGGGTTTTATAGGAACCAAGACTTTGAGTATGTTAGTTACACAAGCTCACTCCTTGTTTCAGGAGAGGGAAGTCAGAGTGAGAGCAGTGTAGGTAGGTTGGCGAGTTCTCTTTTGAGAACTAGTTCATTGTTCAGTTAATCACATAAAATGTGATTGCCCCTTTTCTGCAGGGAGTGAGGTTGTGATGGGGGACGTGGAATAGGGTAGAGGGACATAATAGGGAGAGGTAGTGGGCAAGTCAACTGTTTTGAAACTCCTTTTTCTTTTATTGTAAAACTAGAGGCCCAGTGCATGATTGAATCATGCACGTGTAGGGTCCCCTACACGCTTTCGTTTTCGATCACAGGGTAGGCTTCTGAAAGGCCTGGTGCACCAGCGATCAAAAGCAAAAGCGTGGGAGCTGGGTGCCTGTCCGCTGGTGCACCAGGCCTTTCAGAAGCCTCCAGCGTGGCGGAGGTTTCTGAAAGGCCTGGTGCCTGAGTGGACAGGCACCCAGCTCCCCACTTTTGATGGTCCGCGGTGGGACATGAGCTCGCTGCCCCAGAGGCCCCTTGTATGCCACAGCACAGCCATGGCGCAGACGCTGAGCTCGAGCCACTGCTGGCACCGCAAGTTCAGTGTCCCGCCGGCCCAATCGGCCACCCCGAGTCCCGCCCCCCCCGCGCCTCCTGGCCAATCGCAGGCATAGCGAATGTGCGGTCAATTTGCATATTTGTCTATTATTAGGTAGGATAGGGAGATTATACTAGACTAGAGGCCCAGTGCACAAACATGCAGGGGTAGGGTCCCTAGCGGCTGCTGACCAGGGCCTCCCTTCTTGGTGGTCAGCGCACGTCATAGCAAGCGATCAAACTCCTTCCTGGTCATTCGAACTCCTGAGGGACACTTTGCATATTAGGCTTTTACATATATAGACTAGAGGCTTGGTGCACGAAATTCGTGCATGGGCGGGGGGTCCCCCAGCCCGGGGATTGGGCCTAAACTGGCAGTCGGACATCCCTCTCACAATCCTGGATCACTGGCTCCTAACCGCTCGCATGCCTGCCTGCCTGCCTGGTCGCCCCTAACTGCCCCCCACTGGCTTGGTCACCCCTAACTGCCCCCGCCGGCCTGATTGCCCTTCACTGCCTCTGCGTGCCAGCCTGGTCGCCCTAACTGCCCCCCCTGGCCTGGTCACCCCTAACTGCCCCCTCCCTGCCAGGCTTGTCGCTCTTAACTGCCCTCCCTGCCAGCCTGGTCACCCCTAACTGCCCCCCCTCTGCCAGCCTGGTTGCCCCCAACTGCCCCTCCCCTGCCGGCCTGGTCACTCCTCATGGCCCCCCCGGCTGGCCTGGTCGCCGCACACAGCCTGCTTGTTCAGTCATTTGGTCATCCCTCACTAACCCCCCTGCCGTCCTGGTCGTAGGCAGCCATCTTGTGAGGGTGTGAGTGTTAATTTGCATATTACATCTTTATTTTATAGGATTGTTTCTATGGAGCTTCCAACTCTTAAAAATAATACTGCTTTTCTAACCCCTGAAGTGTATAATTCCTTACAGTTTTTTTTATTTGTCTTAGGGTTTACCTAAACTTTACTATCTTAACCATTTTTAAGTGTATGGTTTATTTATTTCCTAAAATATATTTTTATTGATTTGGGAGAGGGAGATGAGATAAAAACATCAATAATGCGAGAGAATCATTGATTTGCTGCCTCCTGCACACCCCCACCTGGGGATTGAGCCTGAAACCCGGGCATGTGCCCTGATCGGGAATTGAACTGTGACCTCCTGATTCATAGGTCAACGCTCAACCACTGAGCCACGCCAGTTGGGCTAAGTGTACACTAGTGTTAAATATATTTACATTGTTGTGAATCAGATCTCCAGAATTTTGTCATCTTTTAAAATTGAAGCTCTATATACATTCAAGAACTCCCATTTGCAACCTCCCCTCCGCCCCTGGTAACCAAGATTCTACTTTCTGTTTTTATGAATTTGACTACCTTAGATACCTCATGTGCTAGTAAGTGGAATAGTAAAATATTTGTCTTTTTGTGACTGACTAATCATAATGTCCTTAAGGTTCATCCATTATGTAGCATGTGATGGGATTTCCCTCCTTCTAAAGGCTGAATAATATTTATGTATATATCAAATTTTGTCCTTTATTCTTTTTAGTATACACATTTAGACACATTAAGAGTATATGTTAGTTTTGCATGTCTTGTTTTAATGTGATTTAAAAATAGTATTGTAAATAATTTTTCAAAACCATTTTATTTTGTCTTCCTACTCTTTGCTTCAGACTGCTGACAGAAATGAGGACATTTGAGTTTCATTGATTAAACCTTGGCATTCAAAATGAGTTGGCTGACTTAGAAAATGGAATACATTTAGCATTGCTTTTCGCAAATGGTGGGGTGCGGGGGGACCCATCTTTTTATAACTTGCATGTTTATATAAAGACATTGCATAGTTTGCTGACCCAACCCAAGCAGTATTTTGATGACATATATGTGACAAATTTTTTTTGGAAAAATCTTAAACTATTTTATAAGAGCTAGCAGGCAGTGATTTTAATGAGGTTGGTGTTTTTTTGTTTTGTTTTATTTGGTAAATTATTTAGGCACAGCCCTTCTGTTAATATATGTGCAATGTTCAGTAATTCTAACAAAAATAGTTTTAAAAATCATAAGTGAATTTTCAGGGAGTTTATGTTCATAAATATATTGATAAGGACTATTTCCTAACCATTGTTGCTACATGATAGGATTTAGTAGTTTGTATGAAGACCTAAAGTTTTCTGTGAAGAATCATATTTAAAATTAAGCTATATGCATGGTGCTTTTCAAGAGCTTTGTCAGCATTATAACTATATTATAAAAGGCCAGTGCTGTAACGATCAAACAGTCACCAGAAGGTGCATTGATGGGCCTCGCGGCACAGTGGGTCTCGGTCTTGTGCGATTTCACACTGGGCCTCTAGAATTATAATAATTGAAAACTCACCAGCCACCTGCCAAACCTGATGCCAGATTGCCAAAAAACTAGAAAAATATTAACTCTCAGTCCTTGTTTCATGTGAACATACTTTTTACAATAGACCTACCATTGATTTACCACTTTTGAGACTTACTCCTACCCCTTCCAAGTTCTTTCCCCTCTCCTTTAGTTTTCATAGCCATAATGTGTGTTTTGCATTGGCTTTCTTAACTGAAAAACTGCATGGTTTTTAAAAATGAAATAGTCTTCAGTTTTTAATAAGATTTAGATACAATGTGGTTATTTTGGTGGCCTTAGTTTATACCAAGAGATTTTTTACTATTATTGTAAATATTTATATTTCTTTGTCCTTTTCTGGAAACAGATTTTTTCTGGTGCTGTATAAATAGTTGCAGTTCTCTAACAGTAGGAGTCAAAAGCCTGCATTACTGTGGCTACTTGAATAAGAAAAATGAATGTTGAGAATTTTTAGCAGTTAGCAGTCATATCTTCCTTTCCCCTTAGCTTTCAGTTTCTCCATTACTTCCCCCACTCTAGATCTCTGCACTAAAAGGAAGTCACCTGTAACACAAAAGTCCACATTTAGTATCTCCTGCACTGAAAATTATCATGTGGAACAGAATCCCAAATTGAACAGAATCCCATTTATGACAGAACATGTGTGTGTGGAAATAAACTTTGATAAGCTTTAATGTTTTCTTTGCTTCCCTTTCTCCCCCCTAACTAAATGTAAAGTTTTTGAGGCAAGGACTATGTACACCACATGGATTAAACCTTGGCATTCAAAATGAGTTGGCTGGACATTTGACAAATATTCATGAAGTATTTAGTTGATTGGGGATAGATGAATGCAGTCATTTTGTGTCAGTTTCTGATACTGTAAAAATACAATATTTTTCTGAATATGCATTTTACAGTAAACATTTTTAACATAAATTGTGAGTATAATAAAGTATTTCTGTGCAGCGTTTGTATTCAAGTTGTGTGAATATTGTTTCCTTTTTTTTTTTTTTTTAGAGAAAGAGAGAAACATTGATTTGTTGTTCCACTTATTTATGCACCCACTGGTTAATTCTTGTATGTGCCCTTATTGTGGATCAAAGCCACAACCTTGGTGTATGAGGTACACACACTAACCAACTGAGCTACCCAGCCACGGCTAACATTATTTCCTTTTTATAGTGTCTGGCATATGGCTAGACTCACACAAATATGAAACACTTTAAAACTTTTCTTATTTTAAAGTGTACATGGGAACGTCCGGCCCGTGGGTCATATAAGGCCCATGAAATCATTTGGTCTGGCCCTGCCAAGGCATTAGGGGTGAGTTAATTAAATGTTTACCAAGTATAGCAGACTATTTGTATGGCCCACAAATGATGTTCTAAATATCCAAATGCTGCTTGGCAGAAAAAGGTCCCCCACACCTGTTTTAAAGTGATGATTGGATTCTGTCACATATGATTAGTGGACTCTGTTGTTTCTGTTGTCTCTATCAGTGGAACATATAAACAGTCTGGTTCTCAGTCATGAACATTCATGGGTGTGTGGGTGCGTGTATGTGTGTGTGTATGTGTATGTATACACATGCCATTTGCATTTAAATTTGAAAGGTTATTTCTGTATTTTTATCTTTCAGAATATCTTAGCTGAACCATCAAGGTCTAATGGAAGTATGCTTCGCCATTCCACATCTTCATATGTAGTATATCCACCAGATAAGCCTTTCCTTAATAGTGATCTTCGACGCTCCCCAAATAAGCCTACACTTGCCTATCCAGAAAGCAACAGCAGAGGTAATAGAGCCTAGCAAAATAGATGTGGGTTTTGTGTGTGTGTGTTTAGTTGATGCTTAAATATTCTTAATTGTGTCTTTTCATTTTAAATTTAGAGGAGGCAAGAATATTTCCCCTCTTCCTATTTTAACCTCAAAGTATAATGCCTTTTTTAGTTTGCTTCTTGTCAAACATCATCATTCTTAATATTTTATCCTGCAGTAATGCACTTTTCTCTGAACTTTTGAAAACGTTCCTTTACATAGATGTAAAAATCAGAACTAGATATAATATTGTAACAGAAGGAGTAATATCTAATTCTTAGACTTGTGTTCTGCTGGAACTCTAGTGCTTGGGGTTTTTTTATATGTGTTTTTTATTTTGTTTTTGTTTTTAAGAAGAAATTATTACTAAAAGGAAATTGTTTTTATTCCACTGTGAACTTAGTTGTTTTTTACTTTTTTAACCTATGTTAAGTTGTTTGAATGTCATGTAGTTTTCGTTATTTTTCAGAATCGCCAGTCTTGAACTACTGTATTCTGATAAGTAGCACTTTAGCAGTTGTTTTATTAACCATTAAATTAATTAGCATGTTCTTCATCATCATCATCTTAGAGAAACAGTATCTTATAAATAAGTTTCTGATTAGGAAATTGAATATTGAATTTTAAAATTCTTAAAATATACCAGACACCAGGTTAAATTTATTTTAGCAAACGCTTTTGAGGCCCCAGGATTTACATTGGAAACTATGCTTGGATATTATTATCTACCTGATACTTGACTATACAGTCACCTCACAGTTTACAAAACAGTCATTCTGAGATTAGTCTTTTTAAGATATTTGCAATGCATTTCCCACTTGAAACAAAAAGTTCCAAACTAATTTACAAATGCCTATTTAATTTATATGTTGCAAACCTAACACTTCTTTTATCTAGAGAATTGTTAGTAAATATCATTGCCACAGTACTAGTGATTAAACACAATATATATTTTTTAAAGAATGAAATTCATTAGCATTCCAGGTAAAGCAAATATATTTGATTTAATCATAATATGAAAATTGTATAAGGTAGTTATATTCAAAATTGACAGATGAAGAAATATCTCGAAGATGTTAAACATATATAATAGCAAAACCTTTATCCCTTTCCACTTTTTCCCTGATTTGTTTTAGTGTACCCTCAAATATTTATTGAATTAAGTTTTATTTTTAATAGAACTCCTATAATAAACTTTTTTTGCATATTATAAATGCTTTTTTCTCACTAATACTTTATTTAGCTGGGAAAAGCTTTGTAATTCTTTAGTTATGGTTTAATATATTTTCATTGATAAATAAACACTTTACACTGCTATCTGATAATTACAGAACATGAAAATACTAGAGGCCCGGTGTACGAATTTGTGCATGGGTGGGGTTCCTCAGCCTGGTGGGCGATTGGGGCCAGCCAGCTGGTGGAGGGGAGGGACCGTGGGAGGTTGGCTGAGGGAGCACACTGACCACCAGGGGGAACCTCCTTTGTTTAGCATCTGCCCCCTGGTGGTCAGTGCACGTCATAGTGACCGGTCAACCAGTCGTAAAGGTCGCTTAGGCTTTTATATGTATAGATAATTTGACTAATGGCTATGGAAAGAGATAATTAAGCTGTTTCTTGTACTTCTCATTCATTTGAACTTTAGTTAGAAAAGAAATTGGAAATTGTTACTGCCTTCAAAAATGTATTAATGTCTTTAGAGCCGTTTAAACTTTTGCACTCGGATGTCGAGTGTGACTCGACACGGTTAGCATCGGTAGCAGCTCTTTTTATACTCTTTGAATGTATCAATAATTTGAAATATAAAAAAATCCAAATAAATAAGTTTGTATGAAAAGAAACTCCAGTTTTTTATTCTACTGCCGCGCTTTGTAAAATCTGGGGTATTTAAAAAATTAAATCCCAAGTAGAATAAAGGAATCGAGAAAAAAGCAAGCGAGTGCAAAGGGTTAAAAATTTGTAACGTCATTCCAAAGAGTTTTAATATAACCCATTGTTCATGTTATTTGTTCAGTACATTTCAAATGACAGTGTCATGGAGAATAACTTGGACACCTGAAGTAAGATAACTAGATGTAAGGCAGTTCTTCTAGACAGTGCTTTCTAATCTTTCACACATTACATAGTACATATGGAAAATGAAAGTGCAATATATGTACACCACAGAAAGTACAGATAAACTGTGGGCTTGATGATAACTAGTTTGGTCTCTTTAACTGTTCCAGGTCACTCTTGTCTCTCCATCCCTCTTCAGAGTTGAGAGAGAAAACATCTTGGCATATACATTTGTGTCAGATATGTAGAAAGCTCAGTGTTATTGTGTTAGGTATTAAAAATGTACTGCCCATCTGTTCTTTTAAAGCATTGGTTCTCAATTTTTTGGTCCAAGAAGCCCTAATAAACCTATTGCATAAATATTTTGATGAACAGTAACTATTTTCCAGATTTTAAAAAATAGTCTAAAAAGTGACATTGTTTTATTTAACACTCTGTAAATCTCTTATTTATGACTTATAGAAGACAGCTTGATTCTCATATATACTTTTATATTTCATTTGAGGAGATTTTATTTTGATTGAAGTATGTGAAAAAAATCTACACAGGTATGTAGTTGGAAAAGGAATAATATTTTAATAGCCTTTCCAACAGTTTAGATAATCTTTGATACTATACCAAAATTTAACACATGGTAGTTTAAAATTTAGTTGCAATATGCAATCTGAAAATATCAGTGAATTTTCTATACTCTGACTTCAGGAACACCTATATGTTTGGAGATTATGAGTTTTAAGATTCAGAAGTGGTTTTAATTATGGTTATGGTTTATTACAATGCAATCTAAAGAAATCTAGATGTTTCCAAAGTTCTCCCTCATAGAGGTCACACAGAAACACACTTCTTTCTCCAACAGTGAACTCTCCAGCATCTATACTGCGTTTCTGTCCAGTAAAGCCCACTTAAGGCTCAGATTAGGGCTTTTGTCTGGAGCACTTTTTTTTTGCCTGCGCAACCAGTTGTGATATTTACCATAAAACACATTGTTTACACAAACAACCTACGCAGACTTATGCAGTAGAATCTAGTGCTCTAGGCCTACAAAACATCTTATCAATTAATAACATGGGAAACACTTCAAAAGCCAAGTTTCATAGATTAGCCAAGGTTCAGTCCTGCTGTATAAACTTTTTTTATCCTATTATATGGAGATCTAGTGTTTGCTGTGAAAAATCTGCTCGTGAAAATAAACCTAACACGTACAGTATTTTTAACTGACATTTTTCCATTTTTTCAATATTTGAGTTTGCTTATTCTAGAAATGTATTTTCCACAGTAACTCTCACAATTTATGAAGTTAAAAATCTTCTAATCTTTCAATGTTCATTTCTACATAAAGTACTTTTCACTCCAGGGTCTTTCTAGGTAATGTGGTAATTTGAACATAAATAGCACAATGGTGCATGACCTCATAGAAGTGAGGGCAATAGAAGGGAAGAAAAAGCAAGGGTTCATTCACATGCTTTTTGAAGGCGGGGGGCAGGGGAGGGGGCGGTAGGGAGCTTAAGATCAGTCACTTGGTCATTTAGAATGTTTTTTAACTTAAGAAAGCCAGCATGCTAGTATGAAAAGTAAATATTTGTCAAACTAAAAGTAAATATTTGTAAAAAAAAATACAGCTTTTGAAATGAAAATATTATAAAGCAAACTAATCATTTGGACCCAAATATCTTCAATTAAAACATTAGAAATAAGGGGATGAAGTAAAAGTTTGTTATATTTCTTATGTGAACTTTGTTTTATATACAATTTCATTTTTTATATACAATTTCATTTTTGCATTGAAAATGCATTCAGAGATGTGTTTATGTATTTATTTATATATTTAAAAATATATATTGTGGATTAGTAGAATAAAGTTATAATATTGTATCTTTAAGATACTAGACTTATTTAAGAACATTTTAGAAAACAAAGTACATTTAATAAAAAGTTAACTATTTGTGATAGAAACTCCCAATCTGAACTAGTTTTGGCAAAGGGGACTCTTTTTGGTTTACAAACATGGAAGGTAGGATTGAAAAACCAAGAACAGGAAGGCAGATGTAACGGTGAGCTTAAGAACATTAGGAGCCAATGACTCAATATGGCCTACATTGCCCTAGCTGGTTTGGTTCAGTGGATAGAGCATTGGCCTGCGGAATGATAGGTCTCTCCCATCTCTCTCTCTTATTTTTTTCTGCTTGCCACAGACCAGTTTTTCCACATGTCAGGAAACATGGTTACTAACAAAGTAAGTTTTAAGTTGAACTAAATTCTGGATTTAACTTTTGGACAAAATTCTAAAAATTCCCTGAAGAACCTGTGTCTGAGTCAGTCAGCTTTGGTGAGTTTTGTGAGAGGCCACTAAAGGAATCAATCCTATATAATAAAAGGCTAATACGCAAATTGTTCCTTCTATCAGGAGTTCAACTAGGAGCTTGACCAGGGCGTGGGGCTGGCCGGCCAACCACCCGTGGCCCCTCAGCCCCGCCAGCCGGCCCAATTGACTCGAACCCGTGCACGAATTCGTGCACTGGGCCTCTAGTGTATACGTAAGTTGTAGTTAAAGCCATGTTGACGAAAGGGCAAATTCTCTGGAAAAGCTGTGTGCAAAATCAGACAAACCGCTATGCTATGCTTCATATAATAAATATACTTCATATAATAAAAAGTCAAGGAAACAAAATTAGAAAGCATAAAATACAATGATAAAGAATAGGATGACATCAGGTATATGGTAAATGGGATTATGTTAGAAGACTCAAAAAAGCCCTGGCTGGTTGCTCAGTGGTTAGTCAGCCTGCAGACCCAAGGTTCCAGAGTTAGATTTCTGGTCAAGGACATGTCAGGTGGGAGCGCTTGTGGGAGGCAGCCAGTCCATGTGTCTTTGTCATTTAGATGTTTCCTTCTCTCTTTCTCTCTCTCTCTCTACCTCCTCCCTCCCTTCCACTCTGTCTAGAAATCAATGGAGAAAATAACCTCAGGTGAGGATTTAAAGAAAAAAAAAGAAGAAAAGTCAGTATATGCTTTTTAAGCCAAAACTAAAACAAAAGGACACAGGTTAAAAATAAAAGGTTGGCAAAGACATGTTAGAAATATAACAAATAAAAAGGATGAATGGCAATATTATTGTCAGATTAGTATTATACACAAATAGTTTCATATAATAATAAATTGCAATGACTAATACCCAGGTGTCAGAAATAAAATGAACTTAAAGCATAAATAGTAAGAAGGTAAGTAAAGCCCAAAGCCTCGGGGACACTAAGAGTCTATATAAGGCCTAGGTATTGGGATACAATTGAGGAGAAGTTGGGATTTAAAATCTAGGTAGGGGCTGGAGAACAAAACTTTAGACCCATGCAAGGGATCTAAAGCTTCTGAAATAATGTTTTCTTTGAAAAACGGAGACTAATGGAGAAAGGGAACTAGAACAACTCAGCCCCCTGGCCTGGGAAAGTGGCTGTGGATAGAAAAGTCACCTCTCAAAAATCAACCTAGGAATGTTCTCTGTGCTCACTGAGGTGCATACATGAATGAATAAATAGAGCTGTACAGTGTTAACTCAGTGGAAACGCTTAATATTTTGAGTTGCACGTAAAGAATGTGTGAGAGCTGCATTTTTTCTTTTAATAGCAGAGTTCAATATGTAAGTGATGGCCTCACTTTGTCAACTAATAACAGATTATAGAGCTATAAAGATAGGAAGTGTGAAACTGGTACAAAACTAGATATTAGTGAAATAGAAAGTTTATAGACACAGATGTATATAAGGATGGAATTCTAGAAATGCATCTATTGACATGGAGAATGATTACACATAAGTGTGTAATACAACATAGTCAAGAGTAATCCCACTAACATAATAGCATAGAAAAGTACAAAAGGATTTCAGCAAAATATTTTAAATTATGCCAAGATGTTACCATTTGGGTGTCATATTTTTCCTTCTCGTTCCTGTTTTTTTTTCTGAATTCAACTTAACTCTAGTTAACACTGCTGTATAATATACAGCAGGTCCTCAACATCGTTTCAAAGTTTTATTATAACATTGATTACATGGGTGCCCTAGGATGTTTTGCTTATATCCATTAATCTATGGTAGAATTGGTTTTGTTATACGTTATTTCCCTTAAAGTTGTAAAACCTATTGATGATGTTAGGTGAGGACTTACTGTTTAGGAAAGTTGTTAAGAGAGTAGATCTTAAAGAGTTCTCATCACAAAGATAAATTTTTTTCTTTTTATCAATATAAGGTAATGGATGTTAGCTGAACGTATTCTGGTGATCATTTCACTATACATGCTCATCAAACCATCAAGTTGAACACTTTAAACTTACATAGTGATGTATGTCAGTTGTTTCTCAAAACTGGAAAAAATAAGCATGAATTCAGGTTTGTTAAACTAAGGAAAGTGGGAGAAAGAACTAATGTTTGGCCTGTGTTGTGTTTTGTTTTAAAATAAAAATGCTGAGGATTCTAAGGAACTTCTAAGAAAGATTCTAAAGAAATGCCAAGATTCTAAGAAAGGTACATAAATCTATTATGCAGAAAATTAGAAATTAGGGACAATATTGTAGATGTTTATAAGACTAAAATGTTTGGTTCTCTATTAATAAATTTGAGTATTATAATAAAACTAGAGGTGTAGGATCCCCTACACGCTTTCGCTTTCCATCGCGGGGGAGCTGGGTGCCTGTCCGCTGGTGCACCAGGCCTTTCAGAAGTCTCCGGCTCGGCGGAGGCTTCTGAAAGGCCTGGTGCCGGAGCAGACAGGCACCCAGCTCCCACGCTTTTGATAGTCCGTGGCGGGATGTGAGCTCGCTGCTCCAGAGGCCCCTTCTGTTCTGCAGCACAGCCATGGCGCAGACGCTGAGCTCGCGCCGCCACTGGCGACGCGAGCTCAGCGTCCTGCTGGCCCAATCAGCTACCCCGGCCACCCCAAGTCCCGCCCCCTGCGCCTCCCTCTGGCCCAATCATGGGCGTAGCGGAGTGATGGTAATTTACATATTACCATTTTATTAGGTAGGATTTTTAAGGTGTCAAAGTCTCAGTAAAGCTCTAACCCAGTGATGGTGAACCTATGACACGCGTAGCCATTTCTGATGACACGCGGCCGCTGAGGCGGCAGCATGCCGAGGATGAAACATTTGCTGCTCCTGAGGATGAAACATTTGCGAAATAATGTTTTTTCCTCAAAGTGACACACTACCCGAGTTATGCTCAGTTTTTTGGCGAAGTTTGACACACCAAGCTCAAAAGGTTGCCCATCACTGCTCTAACCCCAAGTAGTTTTGGGGAATAAATTTTGCAAAATGTTTAAACAGAAAATCTCCAGGATATATAAGCCATTCTAGAATGCAGAAAAAGAAAGCATATACCCATCTCAGATCTCTTTTGTTAATCTAGTACAGTGGTCGGCAAACAGCGGCTCGCGAGCCACGGTTTGCTGCTCTGTTGACTGATGAGTTTGCCAACCACTGGGATAGGGGCTTAATCACAAGGAACAACAACAGCCTGTAATTATTGGAATCGAGAGTCTAGGTCAGTGATAGGCAAACTCATTAGTCAACAGAGTGGCAAACCATGGCTCGAGAGCCGGTTTGCTGAACACGGATCTAGTGTATCCCTGTCATAACCACATTTGCTCACTTATAAACAAAAATTGAATGTTCCAGCCAATTACAAAATAACTGTAAATCCTAATATATAAAAACCCAGAGTCCGTAACATCCAAAACTACTGAAGGCTCAACCAACCAGAAGTCAGTGCTGGGTCGCCGTGGTGACCCAGCACTGACTGTTGCAGCTGTGGGAGCCGGGACCCAGCACTGACTGCCAAGGGGGCTGCGGATTAGGCCTGAAGAGAGGCCTGGAGACAGAAACAGGGTCTGATCCGTAGCCTCCATAGCAGCTCTTGATCAGCACTTTCCTCTGTCTTTCGCTTTGGGCCTGGCCAGCAGCCGTGCCTCTCTTTCTCTAGGACAGGCATCCTCAAACTACAACCCGCAGGCCACATGCAGGTGTTTTTGCCGTTTTGTTTTTTTTACTTCAAAATAAGATATGTGCAGTGTGCATAGGAATTTGTTCATAGTTTTTTTTTAAACTATAGTCCAGCCCTCCAACGGTCTGAGGGACAGTGAACTGGCCCCCTGTTTAAAAAGTTTGAGGACCCCTGCTCTAGGGCCTCCACTGGTGCTGCTGATCAGCCCCGCCTCTTTGATCAGGCCTGTTGATAGGCCCAGAGACGCTGACTGGCACAGAAACCAACCAATCAGAACCAAATCTGGGTGAAGTGTGAGGAGCCAATGGCTGCCTAGGAGGCGGAGCTTTTGATGTTGACTGGCATAGAAACCGACCAGTCACAACCAAATCTAGCACAGAAACCAACCAATCAGAACCAAATCTGGGTGAAATGCGAGGAGCCAATGGCTGCCTAGGAGGCAGAGCTTTTGACGTTGACTGGCATAAAAACTGACCAATCAGAACCTAACCTGGGTGAACTGTGAAGGCAGAACTTAAGGTGGGGGCTGAGGAGGGGTTTTAAGGGCAACAGCAGTTTGGTGTACAATGTAAGAAAGCAATTCAATTTTTTAATGACCAGTTTGGCAGTATAGTGCATATGGCTGGCTATCAGTCCAGATACAGGGATTATGTATTTATTGTCTGCCAAGAGCATTTCCTCCTGATGAAAAAGGCTCCCTCCCCCCATTTAAGCAATCCTATCCTATATAATCTGTCTCTACTACTAAAAGGGTAATATGCTAATTACCGGGTCGACTGGCCGTCTTCCAGACATCTGACTTCCTTTCAGACAAAGCCATGCTGGTGTGGGCCAAGGCAGAGGCCGTTAGGGGCGATCAGGTCGGCAGGGGAGGACATTTGGGGGCGAGATCAGGCCAGCAGGGTAGGGAAGTTGGAGGCGAGATCAGGCCTGCAGGGGAGGGCAGTTGGGGGCAACCAGGCCAGCAGTTGAGGGCAGTTGGGGGGCGAGATCAGGTCAGCAGGGGAGGGCAGTTGGGGGGCGAGATCAGGCCGGCACAGGAGGGCAGTTGGGGGCAAGATCCAAGCTGGCAGGGGAGAACAGTTGGGAGCAACCCGGCTGGCAGGGGAGGGCAGTTGGGTGCAATCAGGCCGGCAGGGGAGGGCAGTTAGGGGTGATCAGGCCGGCAGAGAGGAGGGAAGTTGGGGGCAAACAGGCTGGCAGGAGAGCAGTTAGGCATAAATCAGGCTGGCAGTGGAGTGGTTAGGGGGTGATCAGACTGGCAGGCAGAAGCGGTTAGGGGCAATCAGGAAGGCAGGCAGGCGAGCAGTTGGAGCCAACAGTCCTGGATTGTGAGAGGGATGTCTGACTGCCCATTTAGGCCTGATCCCACTGGGATCCCAGATTGGAGAGGGTACAGGCTGGGCTGAAGGACACACCCCACTCCGTGCACGAATTTCGTGCACCGGGCCTCTAGCCTATACTAATAAAAGGCCAGGCCTCACGACCAGAGACCAGACCACCATGGCCCCTCACCAGGCAGGCAGGCAGGCAGAGTGGTTAGGGGTGATCAGGTAGGCAGACCAGCAGTTAGGGGTGAGCAGGTAGCCAGGTCAGTGGGTAGAGGAGATCAGGTAGGCAGATGGCCCCTCATTGGACTGGCCCTGCCCCCATGCAAGTGGTTTGGGGCAATCAGGTAGGCAGGCAGAGTGGTTAGGGGTGATCAGGTAGGCAGACCAGCAGTTAGGGGTGAGCAGGTAGGCAGACCAGCGGGTAGAGGAGATCAGGTAGGCAGATGGCCCCTCGCTGGGCTGACCCCGCCCCCAAGCAAGTGGTTAGGGGCAATCAGGCAGATAGGCAGAGTGGTTAGGGATGATCAGATAGGCATACCAGCAGTTAGGGGTGATCAGGCAGGCAGACCAGCAGTTAGGGGTGATCAGGTAGGCAGGCAAGTGGTTAGGGGTGATCAGGTAGGCAGGCGAGTGGTTAGGGGCGTTTAGGTAGGCAGACGGCCCCTTGCAGGGCTGGTTCCCCCCCCATCCCCCGGCAAAGAAAGAGGGAGGCCCAGGCCAGCCAAGCCATCGCACTCCAGCCTGTCACCTGCAGAGGGAGGCCACCGGTGTCAGGGGAGGAGGGGCAGCGCTGCACAGATGGCAAGCAGTGGCAGTGGCGGTGGTGGGGCCCGCAACCTGCAGCCAGGGGAAGGAAAGCCCCGCTAAGCCCTGATCTCAGGCCAGACCTAGCGACCCTACCCGAGGAGTCCCAGATTGTGAGAGGGTGCAGGCCGGGCTGAGAGGACCCCCACCCCGAAGTGCACAAATTTTCATGCACCAGGCCTCTAGTCCTGTATAATAAAACCCTAATATGCAAATAGACCAAACAGCGGAATGACCGGTCACTACGACGCTTATTGACCACCAGGGGGCAGACGCTCAATGGAGCAGCTGCCCACTAGTGATCAGTGCACTGCCACACAGGGGGCGCTGCTCAGCCAGAAGCTGGGCTGTGATCACGGCTGGTGAGCACAGCAGCGATGGCAGGAGCCTCTCCTGCCTCGGCACAGTCGGACATTCCCCTGAGGGGTCCCAGTCTGGGAGAGGATGCATGCCGGGCTGAGGGGACCCTCCCCTCTCCACACATCCCCCCTCCACCCCCCCCCCCCCCCCCGTTCCACCCAGGGCACTAATGTCGTGCACCGGGCCTCTAGTGCAAAATAAAATAGAAGTTTCATGTGTTTTAAACAGTGTCAGAGGTGACTCTGGCCAGGCAGCTCAATTGGTTACAGCCACATCCCTATACACCAAGGTTGCAGGTTTTATCTCTGGTCAGGGCACATACAAAATCAACAAATGAATGTATAAATAAGTGGGACAGCAAATTGATGTTTCTCCCTTCCTCTTCCTCTCTCTCTGAAATCAATAAATTTTTTTAAAAATGGCAAAGAGATTATAATTAATAATGGTCTGTGTTGGAAAAGACATGCTTCTGATGAAAGTATAAATTAACGCAACCTTTTTTGAAGGTACTTTACTTTTTCAGGAAACTTTAAAATATGAATATTTTTGAGCAGTAACTTGATTTTTCAATTTTTATTGTTTTTAATAAGGACATACCATTTTAAGACAGCATGAATGAGAGCTCACAGTATCTTAATGCTAGAGTGAAAAACAAAAATTTTAATCTCAATTTATAGTAAAAAGTATATATAGTAAAAAATGGAAAGAAATAACAAATTGACAGTCATTATCTTTTGGTAGTAGGATTATCAGTTATTTTCTTTGTTGTATTTTCCTGTGCCTTGTACAGTGAGTACATACTACTTTTATAATTAGGAACTTTCATTGGGCAGTTAAAGTGTGCTTAGATTTTTATCCTAAGTAATGAAAAAATAGATATTAAAAATAATCCTTTTTATGCTAGACTATTTTAACTCTGATTGGATTCTGCCTGTGATCCTTTTAATGAAACAAAAAAGAGTGATAGTTAATGTACTTCAGGACAGTTATATGAACTGGTATGATTAGCTAAATATTTTCACCATTTTGAAAATCTGAAATACCTTTACCGTGATAAAGTGGTTTTTACATGCGTACCTCACATGTTTCAGAAACTCAAAAGCTATCTTTAAATGGATTTTTTAAAAATTCTCATATGATGGTAATTAACATCTTATTGTTCCCAAAGAGTGATCCTCCACTAGACCCACCCCATCAATTTTATTTTTTATGTAGAAAGGTTATTCTTTCTAAGTGAACTTTTTCCATATATATTGTTATCTTATAGTATTCATATTTGTATTTGGCAGCCATATTTTCTGCTCTGAAGAATCTTCAAGATAAGATTCGACGCTTAGAACTTGAAAGGATTCAGGCAGAAGAAAGTGTGAAAACCTTGTCTAGAGAAACAGTTGAATATAAGAAAGTATTGGATGAACAAATACAAGAAAGGGAGAATTCAAAGAATGAGGAATCAAAGCACAATCAAGGTTTGTTTAATTATTAAGGAAATAAAACACCGTCAAACAAAGTATTGTAAAATTACTCCAAAATTGCACATTAGCATTTTCTGGTGGTCCGTCTTCAGACACTACAAAACTGCATTATACTCTGATGCATGTTGAGGAACTTTTAGATATGTATGGTTTACATCATCTGAAAAGGCACAGAGGGCTACTGGAAATGTTTATTATGTACACAGTAGACAAAATTCCTTTTAACAGCTTGTTAAAACTGTTCCTTGAGTGTCCTAATTTCTGCTTTTCTTACATATTCTTTTTAGAACTGACATCTCAGTTGTTAGCTGCAGAAAGTAAATGCAATCTTTTAGAAAAGCAATTGGAATACATGCGTAATATGATAAAGCATGCAGAAATAGAAAGGACATCTGTCTTGGAGAAACAGGTATGATACCTCACCGATTCATTCTCAAGGACAGTTATTTGTGGGGAAAATTAGACGAAGTTTTTTTTCCTCAGTGAGGACTAATGGTGCTATTGTAATAATCATTTCTACTTTTATCTTAAAGTAACCATTGGCAATAGTACCAGCAGTTCATTTTGAAAATCTAGTGTAAGCTTTGAGAAAAAAATGTAATTGTTGTGTTTTTTTTCAGCATAGCTATGAAGGGGAGGTTCCCTTTTGGATGACACACACACTGCCCCATCCTCTACACCAGTGATGGGCAACCTTTTGAGCTTGGTGTGTCAAACTTTGCCAAAAAACTAAGCATAACTCGGGAAGTGTGTCACTTTGAGGAAAAAACATTATTTCGCAAATGTTTCCTCCCTGCGGCTGCGTGTCATCAGAAATGGCTACACGTGTCAGTGCTGACACGCGTGTCATAGGTTCGCCATCACTGCTCTACACCAAGCTTTGATAGCTTCAGCTTTTGAGTAGTGTAACAGCCCATGACTTGGGGGTCATTACTTGGGGTCCTTTGTAGTATCTGAAGATTTGATTGGCCTTCTAGTTATTTCTATATTTGGTAAAGTTTTACTTAAATTTGGAAAAACATTGCATAGTGAGTTGTGTGATCTTTTCATGTTATGATAACTTCTTTGAGTCTACATTATAAAAAGTATTTAAAAATTGTATCATGGCCCTGGCTGGTGTGGCTCGGTTGGGCAGCATCCCTTGCACCGAAAGGTTGCTGGTTCAATTTCTGGTCAGGGCACATGCCAAGATTGCCGGCTAGATCCCTGGTGAGGAACATGAAGAAGGCAGCTGATCAACGATGCTTATCTCTATATCCCTCTCCCTCTTTCTCTCAAAATCAATTTTTAAAAATCTAATAAAGTAGAAAGAAAGAAAGAAAGAAAGAAAGAAAGAAAGAAAGAAAGAAAGAAAGAAAGAAAGAATCATACTGTAACTCTACTTCTTCACTTTAAAGACTCAGTAAGGTTAGCAGATTTCAAGTTTCTTTATACTTTGAAAAACTTTGGTTTCTTTATTAAAGTGTAGTTAACATACAATATTACATTAGTTTCGGGTGTATAAATTATGATTTAGCATTTATATACCTTATATAAAGATCACCATGATAAATCTAGTAACCATCTGTCACCATATGGTTATTATGATATTGATTATATTTTTTATGTTGTACAGTACATCCCTGTGATATTTATTTTATAACTGAAAGTTTTTACTTTGAAATCTTTTCTCATTTATTCTATCTGATCCCCTCTGACAGCCATTAGTTTGTTTTCTGTATCTATGACTATATTTTGTTTTACTCATTTGTTTTTTGTTTTCTTTTTAGATTCTGCACATGAGTGAAATCATAGGGTATTTGTCTTTGTCTGACTTATTTCACTGCGCATACTATCCTTAGGCCCATCCACATTGTTACCAATGGCAAGATTTCATTACTTTTTATGGCTGAGTAATGTGTGTGTGTGTGTGTAAAGCAATGATTCTCTCTCATCATTGATATTTCTCTTTCCCTCTTCCTCTCTGAAATCAATAAAAATATATTTAAAAAACATAAAATATTGTGTTATAATGTAAAAACCCCAAAATTACAAAAAATTAACTGTCTTGCAGTATATTTCTAATTTATTTTTTAAAATCCTGAATTGTTTTTATAGAGGTAATCAAGTGTTATTTCTTTCAAATGAAACTCCTTTATAGGCTAGAAGAGGTTATGTGATATTGCACTTTAAAAACCAATACAAAGTTCATTTTTTCTATGCTGATACTTCAAGAGATATGTCTTTCTCTTTATGGAAGTGTACAGCCTTCTTTACTATTTCAAGCTGTTGTTCTTCTGTTTCATTTCTGTGCAATCTTGAGCTGCTTTCTGAGTTTTTTTACTTGTGTTCCAGCTCATGAGTCCTTTTTCTCTTGCACATTGTATTCTCTACAGTATACAATTGTGATCACAGATAATTGAAAGATTACTAGGGTTCTGAAGAGGAGGCATTCGTAACCCAATAGCAACAGCATGAATTAGGAGGTTTTAAAGAGGCCAGGGAAGCAGTTCTTGTGGCTCCAAAAGATCTTACTTCTTGTCATGTGGTTCAGAAATATTATGGGTACAGCATTCTCTCTCAGTAACTTATTGCATTCCCTCATAAAGCAATCTGGAGTAAAGTGTTCTGAAAAAATACTGCTATACTTGCTGGGTTTAGTTTTTTCTTCTGATAGCTGCCTCCCATTCTTTGCAAAGACTGGATCAAGTAAGAGGAAACTTGTGGAAATAAATGGGCTTATCCTTATCCTATTGGTTTCTTGCCACCTTAGGTGGAACAGGACTGCACCACCCTTCACTTCTGCCGCTGTTGGTTTTTTTATGGGAAATAAAAACATACGTTGTATGGTGAACTTACTCTTTTGGGGTGTTTTTTCCCTCCTTGGGAACTTATACTTTCTAAGTCAGTGGTTCTCAACCTTTTTAATGCCGCGACCCTTTAATGCACTTCCTCGTGTTGTGGTGACCCCTAACCATAAAATTATTTTCGTTGCTACTTCGTAACTGTAATTTTACTACTGTTAATGAATCATAATGTAAATATCTGTTTTCCGATGGTCTTAGGCTCTACAGCAGCGGTTCTCAACCTGTGGGTCGCGACCAATAGGTTGGAAACCGCTAGCAGGGTCACCGAAGATCATAGGAAAACACAGATATTTATGATTCATTAACAGTAGCAAAATTACAGTTATGAAGTAGCAACAAAAATAATTTTATGGCTGGGGATCACCACAACATGAGGAAGTGCATTAAAGGGTCTCGGCATTAGAAAGGTTGAGAACCACTGTTCTGAGTGGTGTTACAACTTTAGGAAGTAGTTGTGTATTTACCTTTGCTGAGGCTTGATGGTTTTCACTGGTTCTGGTCCCAATTTATATTAATTTATTGGCTGGGGGTTCTTATATCTGCAGATGGTAGCACATTGAGATTTTTTTTTTTTGTCATATTCCTGGTATATTTTATATATCAAGGCTCCGGTACAGCTTCATGTGACATTTTGCCTCTTTATCCCTTTTCACTTGCTTTTGAGCTTATCTGTTGCATTTGTAGATTTTTCTTTCATGCTTTCAAACTTAATTATGTTATTTATTACAGTGGTTTGTCTATCACTTTTATGTGATAGATTGGGTGTGAAAGAAGGTGTTTAGTTCAATCTGCCACATGATTGGAAATGTAAGACATTTCTAGGTTTGTGCAAGCACACTCTATGATGTTTGTACATTGTCGAAGTCACCTAATATGCACTTCTAAGAATGTATATCTATTGTTAACTGGTATATATAATAGTTGACTTTGAATTATAGCCCCATTTCATCAGTAAATTTCAAATATCTTATTCAATAGGAATGGTTCCAATATTGGAAATAAAATGTGATTTTTGACAATTTTTATCTAAATATATTCTTTTAAAGTCAGTAAACTACCCACTGTAATGGATAGAGGGAAATTAATAGTTCACACAAATTCCTGAAAAAATTATTGCTGTTTGTATTACTTTGCCATTTTCAAATTTCTGATAGTATATTGCCTACTGCTGTAGACTTGTATGTGGAGATATACTCTTTACAAGTTTAGGTACTTGGTATATTGGCTTTTTACCAATAGACATCAATTTAGCATATTTCCACTTTTTATCCTAGTTTAATAGTTTGTCTTGTGATTGTCAGTTCTGAAACCTGGTAGGTGGCAGTCTGATCCTTGATCCTAAAACTGAAGAAAAAAAAAAAGTTTTACATAAAATTCACAGGAAATTAAATAATAGATATTAAAACTGTAATTATTGCCTTAATAAAGAGATTAGCTATTAAGATAATCAGACTAATTAGAAGAATGTGTGCGTGTGTCCCCTACATATCTAGTAAATCTCTCCTACTTCACAGTATAATGATAGTTTTGCTATAATAGAACCACATTGTAATAGTATTTAGTGAAGACAGGAGTCCATTTGTATTAATGTGATGGTCCTGTGGTTTCATCTTAATGTTTTCCTAGAATTCCTCTAAATTATGTAAGTAGTTATATGAAAGGCCAGAAAAAAATAGCATACAGTGTACTTACTCTAAATTATACTCAGTGTTGTTTTTCAGTTGTATTTTGCTGAAATCATCATGCTGTATTTAATATTGTTTCCCAGGTTTCCCTAGAAAGAGAACGACAACATGATCAAACACATGTTCAGAGCCAACTTGAAAAATTGGACCTTCTTGAGCAGGAATATAACAAACTAACTGCAATGCAGGCCCTTGCTGAAGTCAGTGAATGTATTTTTTACTTACCTGTATCAATGGAACAACCGGTCGACCAGTTGCTGTGGTGTGCACTGACCACCAGGGGGAAGACACTCAATGCAGCAGCTTCCCCCTGGTGGTCAGTGCGCTCCCACCGGCAACCTCCTGCGGCTGGCCAACCTCCCTTGATCCCTCCCCCTGGCTGGCAGGCCCTGATTGGCCCCCTGCCCGCCCACCCGCTGCAGTGGCAGGGTGATGGCGGCATTGGCATCTGCGTCTGGCATCCTTTCCTTCCGTGCCTGGCCTGGCGACCTTTGCCTCCTCTCCTGACCCCGCCGGGGCCTTTGGGCCCCGGGCTGGGACGGGGAACCGGGGGTGGGTGGCAGTGGATATGGCCCCTTTCCCAGGGGCTGGTGGCCAACCTTCTGTGATGGACAACCCCCCTACCCCTGCCAGCAGGCCCTGATCGGCCTGGCCCTGATCGCTGGCCAGGCCTAGGGACCCCACCCATGCATGAATTCATGCACCAGGCCTCTAGTCAATGTATAATATCTATAAAATTGATCATTTTATAATACTGGATATTTGTAGAAGTGATATTATAACAAACAGGAATTTTTAAAAGGAAGAAATGTAATTTGGAGAGAATGTTCACATTTTAAAACTTACACTCATGAAAAATAGGTGTTTGTTTTTTAAATGTTTGAAGATTAAATGTTTTTGAGTATTCCTGCATTACTTGTTTTAAGTTGTTCTGTTACCTAATTTTAGTTCTAATTAATTTTCTCAGGAAATACCAGTACCACTGACACTAATGTTTCAGACTCGGCTTCCATCTAACTTGAGTATGTTCATACAGAGCTGTGTTCTTTGAACATAGATTTTTTACCCATAATTCTGTCGAACCTCACAAATGACTAATAATAAATCACAAGGGAGTGTCGAGGATACTGGCAAATGCAGACCCATTACTAGAGTGAACTAGCAAGCTTATATTAACTATACTAAAATTTTACACATATTCCTCTGTTGCTATATTAAAATTTTACAAATTAGACAATAAGACTTTTTCACTGTTACCACTTTGAATTCTTTTTTTTTTTTTTTTTTTACTAGAAAAAAATGCAAGAATTGGAAGCAAAACTTCATGAAGAAGAAAAGGAAAGAAAACGTATGCAGGCTAAAGCAGCTGAGGTAAATTGAAATGTGAACAACTAGGCCCCTCATGTTTTGTACTGTTTTTATTTAAGTAGATGGTTAACTGTGGGCTTCTTAGATTATTTATATTTTGGAATGGTCCAATATATAAATTCTTAGATGTCCTTTAATATGGAAAATTACAAACATTTTTACAGAGTAAAACCTGAGCATTTCTTTAGACTTTTTCAAATTGTGGGATTTCAGTCAGGATTTTGTATGTGCCCTGACCAGGGATTAAGCCACAACCTTGGCATATCCAGACAATGCTTTAACCAACTGAGATACCTGGCCAGAGCTCAGTCAGTATTTTTAAAAGTCAGTAGACTGAAAAATACCAGAGACTGTGTACATAATGTAATTAATAATACCTAATCATGTAAAACTTTTCACACGGGTCACTATTAGAAATATATTAAAGCCATCATTCGGTATTCTACCTATAGGTGCTTTCTTTTCCTTGGTGGCCTCAAGACAGAAGTTGAGGTAGAGGGCTGCCCCAATAGCTATTGACATATTAATTCACAAAAGCTACCATATTAGGCAAATGAGTTTGGCTTACTAGTCTTGGCTTTTTATTTTTTTTACTTTTATTGATTTCAGAGAGGTAGGGAGAGTGAGAGAGAGTTAGAAACATCAGTGATGAGGGAGAAGCATTGGTTGGCTGCCTCCTGCATGCCTCACACTGAGGATGGAGCCCACAACCCTGCCATGAATCCTGACTGGGAATCCATCTGTGACCTCCTGGTTCATAGGTCAATGCTCAAACACTGAGCCATGCCAGCTGGGTTAGTCTTGGATTTTTATCCCTTGCAGTGGCTACTAGGTAGAATAGGTAAGGCAGTGTGAATTCACAAAAACATTGAGTTTATGTACAGCAACCAGAACTGCATTTCTAGAAGTAGCAACACTTCTGTACCCATTAAGTCTTATTTACAGGCTTAATAAAAGACTTAAGTTTATAACTGTTGATTCTCCCCTTATTCATTCAAATATCTCCTATATATTGCCCTCCCCATTCCAAAGTTTTAAAATAACATTGGCATATAATATTCTCATAATAATACTAACACAAGAAGTAGATCCTGATTTCAAAACAATTGGGAGGGAATGATTTCTAGTTCAGGCTGTGGCAGATGCCAACACTATCCTGGGATCACATCATGAGTGTGCTCGCAGGATTGTGACCATTCTAGTAATCTCATCTTCGTTATCTATTTCTTCCTGTGCCTCCCAGAATTCATTGACTTCACATACTCTTTCTTTAAAACATGTATTTTTTTCCTCAAATATCTACCTTTTGATCCATTTGCATATATTTTTCCCCTCAGGGTGCTTTCTGAGTTATATAGTCATGTGACTTTATTTTTGACTGCCTACAAAGTTTGAAATTACTTGTTTTCTCTGCCCATTCCACTTTAGGGTGGGCCACTTTACTGTGTCTACATTTCCTCATTTGTAACATGAAACTTATGAGTTGTGCTTTATATACGTTGTGGTGGTGAGTTTTATTGTACATGTAATACAGATTAAACAAGTTCATAATTTTATTTTGATAAAGGTATGAAAGCAACCAGTAAGTCAAAGTACTGATTATTGGTCATAATTTATGTATCATATTTCTTGCTTTTTTATTTAGCAAGCATAAAGTAGGGACCAAATCTGTTACTACTGATAGTGTAATGTCAATAAAGGTTTTGAGTTCTGATAATTCTATTGTAGTGGAAGAACAATGGCTAAGCATACTAAGTGGTTCCAAGTCTAGATAACCCTTATTTGTTTAGCCTTAGGCAAGATATTTGACCATTCAGAACTTGAATTTTACCATGGATAAAGTAATCTTCATTTTATTTCTGCTTAGTATTAGATCAAATTAGAGAAAAAGATAATGACAGCACTTTAAATTGTTAAAACTCTGCCATACAGCTACCAGGAAGAACTAAAAAGCTGGAAGTTAAAAGTATTCAAACTAATTGTTCTTTTGTTTACTACTCAAAATCATTGGCTTCTTAGGTCTTCCATATAGTAATTTCATGTTCCTTGAATCATAGTTATTCAGTTTACTGTGTATAAAACATTGTTAGATGTTTACGAATATAGGTGATCCTGAAAATGAAGGTCCTATATTTCTTTGTCAATGAATAGATTCTTTCTGGGGAGAATGCAGTAATTGTGGGAAGTCTAAGTAATGATCTCAGTGTTTCTTTTAACTAATCCATTGGTTCTAAGTGTTTGTTCCAGTTCCATCTTAATTTCCTGGGGAACTTTAAGATACTGTTAAATACAAATTTCCCCAATCTAGAAGGTTTTAAATAATGAGGTCAGGAGAGGAGCACTCTGAATTTTATTCCTCATAAACTCTTAATTTTATTCCTCATAAACTCCAGACAATTTTGATACATAGGCAAGTTTGAAAACCACTATTCTAGACTAATGCACTAACTCGTAAATGTGTATGATTATATTGATTTAAGTAAAGTTGTAAGTTGACTTAGGGAAAACAGCAGTCCTTGTTTGAAATCCTTAGTAATTGCTTGTGGAATTCCTATGATGTAGATAGGAAATTATTTTTATTGTAGTTACTAAGCTTCTAGAGAAATGGGCTTGATTACATTTGCTGACGTACCTTCCAGTTCTTTTGGACATAAATTTCCAGCTCCTTTTTATTATATCACTAGCTTTCCCGTTGCAGGAAAAATCCTGCAATAGGATTTCCTGCTGCACTCTACCCCGCCTCCGTTCCTCCCTTGTCCCCCGCCTCACCTTCTCCTCTAGCCCGCCCGGGTTTCCCTTCGCCCCCGGCCCTGCCTCCGCTCCACCCTTATCACCCGCCTCACCTTCTCCAGCCCGCCCGTGTTTCCCTTCGGCCCCGGCCCCGCCTCCGCTCCACCCTTCTCACCCGCCCCGCCTCCGCCCCGCCCTTGTCCCCCGCCCCGCCTTCTCCTCCAGCCCACCCGAGTTTCCCTTCGGCCCCAGCCCCGCCTCCGCCCCGCCCTTGTCCCCCGCCTCACCTTCTCCTCCAGCCCGCCCGCGTTTCCCTTCGCCTCCGCCCCGCCCTTATCTCCCCCCCCCCCCCCCCCCCCCCCCCCCCCCCCGGCTTGCTTGCTTCTTCGAAGCTTTACTCCCTTCTGCAGCTCTTGACTTCTTTGGACGCTGTCTTGATATGCAAATTAGCCGCCATCTTTGTTGGGGCAATTTGCATACTCGTCCTGATTGGTTGGTGGGCGTGGCTTGGCTGGTGGGCGTGGCTTAGGTGTAGCGAAGGTGCGGTCAATTTGCATATTTGTCTATTATTAGATTAGATGAAGTGTATGAGTTTTTAAAAGAGGAAGAAATGTATTTGCTTTCAAGCCGCTTTTGTGTCAGGTGCTGTTACAGATTCTGTGTGTGAAAGAAAGAAAATACTGAAGCATCAGATTGCAGTTAGATATAGTGCATTTAACTTATTAGCTATAATTTATGGAGCAGCTCCAAATAAGGGAGCTTCAAGATAAATTGAGATGCTGGTATTGATTTAAAATGTTTGACAGATGTTGACAGATTGGTTTAAGACATAGTTATACAGCTATGATGTATTTTTTAATCAGACAATCCTGTAAGTTTTATAGGCTTTTACATGGAAAATCTCAAATTTGAATTCTAGCTTTTATTTCTACAGCATTAACTTTAGCCTCATATTTTTTCTAGTTGCAGACAGGTCTGGAAACAAATAGACTTATCTTTGAAGATAAGGAAACTCCTTGTGCCCCCTGTGCAAGAAGAATTAAAAAAAAGAAGTCAAAACCACCAGAAAAGGTATGAAAGCAACCAGTAAGTCAATGTACTGATTATTATTGTCATAATTTATGTGAAAACACTCAATAAACCCTGTAATATTACAACCTTGGATGAGTAAATTAAATCTATTTCATTCTCAGCTTCTTCATTGGGAAGATGGGGATAAGTAATACCCACTTCTAAATTTTACCCTGATAGTGAGATAATATATATGAAAACATTTTAGAACTACAAAACACTGCATAAATATTAGTTGTTAATATTCAGTATTGCATTAATTACTCTTTGTTCTTGAAATGTTTTATACTAGTACACACAAACACAGCACTAGACTGTAATTGCTATTTTGTCAGGTTTTATTTTTTCTTTCCTAGACTAGGATGCATGCTAACAAGTATTATTAGGAACTTAAGACCATAATATAGATGAGGCAAGTAGTAGCCCAGCAGTAAGCTGGAGTTTCAGGTTAGTCATATACTAGTATAGTTAGCTTTTACTGTCATGTGAGTAAAACTGTTTTTCTTTCCTTTCCATTCAGAAAGGTTCTAGGAACTATTTTGCTGCTCAACCACATTATAGATTATGCTTGGGTGATATGCCATTTGTAGCTGGGAAGGTGAGTTGGTTGAACTCTAGCTTTTTTGTTGTTTGTTTTTTGGATAACTTAGATCTTTGAATTAAATCTACACATTTGCCTCTATACCTAAAAATGGTGGAAATATTTTCTGCTCTTTTGTGGGTCATAGTGATGTAAGGATGAGATGGAGGAAGGTTTTCTGGGGGAGCAGGGAGGGGACTAGGAGGACACTTTAAAATAGAAATTTTTTGTGGAAGGGAAGTTACAAACAAAAGGAGAGACCCTGGTTTGGAGAAGGTGTGGTTGCAGAGAAGGGTCAAGGGAATAAGAAACAGTAGGTTTGTAGCATTGAATTTTTAGTATCAACCCTGTTGATTTCTATTTAGATAAGGGTATTTAAATAAATAAAAATCACATTCTGGTTATCTTCACTTCCATATTACTTAATAGAGGCCCGGTGCACGAAATTCATGCACGGAGGGGGGGGTGTCCCTCAGCCCAGCCTGTACCCTCTCCAATCTGGGACCCTTCGAGGGATGTCCGACTGCCCGTTTAGGCCCGATCCCCCACAGGGGATCCCCTGTGGGGGATCGGGCCTAAACGGGCAGTCGGACATCCCTCTCACAATCCAGGACTGCTGGTTCCCAACTGCTCGCCTGCCTGCCTTCCTGATTGCCCCTAACCACTTCTGCCTGCCAGCCTGATCACCCCCTAACCACTCCCCTGCCAGCCTGATTGATGCCTAACTGCTCCCCTGCCAGCCTGTTTTGCCCCCAACTTCCCTCCTCTGCCGGCCTGGTCACCCATAACTGCCCTCCCGTGCAGGCTTGATCGCCCCCAACTGCTCTCCCTCTGCAGGCCTGGGTCCCCCCAGCTGCTCTCCTCTGCAGGCCTGGGTCCCTCCCAACTGCCCTTCCCTGCAGGCCTGGTCGCCCCCAACTTCCCTCCTCTACCGGCTTGGTCACCCCTAACTGCCCTCCCGTGCAGGCTTGATCGCCCCCAACTGCCCTCCCTTTCAGGCCTGGTCCCTCCCAACTGTCCTCCCCTGCTGGCCATCTTGTGGTGGCCATCTTGTGTCCACATGGGGGCAGGATCTTTGACCACATGGGGGCAGCCATCTTGTTTGTTGGAGTGATGGTCAATCTGCATATTACTCTTTTATTAGATAGGATAGAGGCCTGGTGCACAGGTGGGGGCCAACTGGTTTGCCCTGAAGGGTGTCCTGGATCAGGGTAGGTGTTCCCTTGGGGTGTGGGGCGGCCCGAGTGAGGGGCCTGTGGTGGTTTGCAGGCTGGCCACGACCCCTGGCGACCCAAGCGGAGGCCCTGGTATCTGGTGTTTATTTATCTTCTACAATTGAAACTTTGTAGCCTGGAGCAGAGCCAAGCCTTCTTGCTACATGGCGGCAGCCATTTCTGTTGGCACTTATGTATCTTCTATCATTGAAACTTTGTAGCCTTGAGTGGAGGCCTAGGCCAGCAAGAGCAGGCGGAAAGCTTGGCTTCCTCCATTGCCGGGGAAACCCATGCCTCCCTCCTGCTCTCTGTGGCCGTAGCCATCTTGGTTATGTTTATTTGCATATTCGCTCCTGATTGGGTGGTGGGCGTGGCTTGTGGGTATAGCTGAGTGATAGTTAATTTGCATAATACTCTTTTAGTAGATAGGATGATTGTAGATTCATAGGACATTGAAGAAATAATACAAAAAGGTCTCTTTACCTCAATAGTAACATAATATATAACTAAAGCACAGTATTAAAACCAGGAGATTGCCATCAGTACAAACACAGACCTTCAGATTTCCATAGTTTCACATATACTCCTGTGTGTGCTGTATGCATATACTCAGGCACAGGTTCGTGCAGTTTTATCATGTAGCTTTGTGTAACCACTACCATACCATATCTATAATTTTGTCATTTCAAAAATGTTATGTAATGGAAGCATACAGTTATGATACCCTTTTTTGAGTTTGAATGAAAACTTTTTTACTCAGTATAATTCCCTTGAGATCCATCAAATTATTTTGTGCCTATAGTTCTTTCTGTTGCTAAGTACTATTCCGTGGTGTGGATGTACCACAGTTTGTTTAACCATTCATTCACCCATTGAAGAATATTTAGGTTGTTTCCAATTTTTGGCATTTACAATTAAAACCAGTATGAACGTTTACGTACAGAGTTCTGTTTGGACATGTGTTTTACATTCCCAGTAGTAATGTATGAAAGATGCAGATTTTCCACATTCTCGCCAGCATTTAGTATTGTTACTTTTTATTGCAGCTGTTCTGATTAGTATTTTGTGATCCCTCACTGTGATTTTAATTTGTATTACCCTAATGATTAATGATGTTTGAATTTCTTTTTATGTGCTTATTTGACATCTATATATCCTCTAGCGAATTGTGTATTTATATATTTAGCTCTTTTTAATTTAATTTTCCTTTTCACTATTAGGTTTTGGTAATTCTATATGTATATGTATTTTAGAGACAAGGCATTTTTAAGATATGTGGTTTTCAAGTACATTCTCCCAGTCTGTAGCTTCTCTTTTCATCCCCTTAACAGATTGTTTCACAGAGAAGATGCTTTTCATTATGACAATGTAGTTAATTGATTTATTTGCTTTTATGGATCATGCTTTTGGTGTTATATCTAAAAACTCTACCTTTGACCTATGTTATGTAGATTTTCACCTGTTTTCATTTATATTTAAATCCATGAGCCACTTAAAATAATTTTTATATACAGTATGAGGCTATTAGGTCAAGACTCATTTTTTATTCTGTTTGGTATATGTGTTTGCTTCTTTGTCAGTACACACTGCCTTGATTACTGTGGCTTTATATAGTAAGTCTTAACATCAGGGAAAGTGATCCCTCCTACTTTATTCTTCTCTTTTCAAAAATTGTATAACTTTTCTAGTTCCTTTGCCTCTTCATGTGAATTTTAAAATAAACTTGTCTCTTTGTACAAATTGCTGGATTATGATAGGAATTATAAGTGTAAATCAATTTGAAGAGAATTGACATCCTTGTTGAGTCTTCCAGCCCATGAATACAGTATCTAATTTATTTCGATGTTTGATATTTTTTATCAGTGTTTTATAGTTGTCAGCATATAATTTCATATGTTTTATTAGATTTACTCTCAATTTTTTTGAGTGATTGTAAATTATAGTTTGCATTTCAGTTTCTGTGTGACCATTGCTAGTATATTTAATTTTTTATGTTGGTTTTACATTCTGTTACCTTGCTGAATTCATTTATTCTAGGAATTATTTTTTGGATTACTTAAGGTTTGCTGTGTAGAGAGTCACGTCATCTATAAATAGAGTTTTAATTTTTCCTTGTTAATTAGTATACCTTTTATTTCCTTCTCTTGTCTTACTGCACTGGCAAAGATTTCTAATATTATGTTGAGTAAGAGTGTTGAGAGTGGGTATCTTTCCTTTTTTTTTTATTTTTTATTTTTTATTTTTAAACATATTTTATTGATTTTTTACAGAGAGGAAGAGAGAGGGATAGAGAGCCAGAAACATCGATGAGAGAGAAACATCGACCAGCTGCCTCCCGCACACCCCCCACCGGGGATGTGCCCGCAACCAAGGCACACGCCCCCGACCGGAATCGAACCTGGGACCCCCCAGTCCGCAGGCCAACGCTCCATCCACTGAGCCAAACCGGTTTCGGCCCTTTTTTTTTATTTTAAGGGGAAAGCATTCAGTCTTTTACCAATAATTATGATATTAGATATAGGTTCTTTGTTAGTGCTCTTTATCAACTCGAGGAAATTTCCCTCTGTTCCACCTTTACTTACTATTAGTGCCCTGAATGGATGTTGGATTTTTTCAAATGCTTTTCTTTATCAAATGATATGATTTACATAATTTTAATTTTTTACCCTATTGAGATGTCGGATTGCATTGATTGATTGTAGAATATTGAATTAGCCTTGCATTTCTGAAATAAACCCCACTTGGATACAGTGTATACATCTTTGTACAAATTGCTGAAATCAGTTTACTCCCTAACAGTAGAAACTAGGATAAAAAGAACATCTGTTTAGCTTATCACAGTGGTCTCCAAACCTGACTGATCAGAATCAACTTGGCAGGCTTAAAAAGAAACATTTCTAACTCCTGACCTCACACTGATTGAGTTTGATGTGCTGCCTATGAATCTGCATTTTAAGCTGTCTGGATGATTCTTTTGGAGCAAAGTTAGCTCAGCCATCTATGTGAGAGTTGAAATAGCATGTTGAGGTTACTGTTTAGTATTCAAAACAAAACCAAAAGTTTTGAGAAGGCTACCAGGTTTTTCTTGTTGATTATGTGACAGATTCGGCCTTAGTGCTTTCTATTATTCGAGGACAAAGAAATAAATACAGTAATAATTCCTATCACCTAGAAGCACATAGCACTGTTTAATAGGGAAAATAGACATGCAAACACGATATAAATATTGTGATAGAGATAAAGGCCATAAGTGATCTGAGTTTGGACAAATTAAATACCTGGAGATTTTATGGAAGTCTTTAAAAATTATATATTTGAACTGGGTTTTAAAGAATGGCATAGCCGAAACCGGTTTGGCTCAGTGGATAGAGCGTCGGCCTGCGGACTGAAAGGTCCCAGGTTCGATTCCCGGTCGAGGGCATGTACCTTGGTTGCGGGCACATCCCCAGTAGGGGTTGTGCAAGAGGCAGCTGATTGATGTTTCTCTATCATCGATGTTTCTAACTCTCTATCCCTCTCTCTTCCTCTCTGTGAAAAATCAATACAATATATTAATAAAGAATGGCATAGAAGTTGTCACACACAAAAATATTGCACGTTCAAATAGTTTGTTCAAATAATGGAGAGAAATTAGGAGATGGGACATGAGGCCAAGGAGTATAAATTGCAGATCAGTTGTTATAAAGCCTTATTTTCTAGGTTGAGGAGTTTGGAACCAGTGGGCTTAACACCAGAGGATTTCAAGTAGGAGAACACCTGTTCAGAATACTATTTTAGGGTAGCTGATAGCACTGTGGAGTTAGAGCCTGAAGAGGTTTGGAGCAGAGATACCAGTTAGGATGCTCTTCCTATGAGGTGGGTGCATATACCAACTGAATTGACAGTAGGGTGGAGAATAAAAGGGGGATTGGAGATTTTTCTATTGTTACATACTTGGTAGTTGATAATTGATTTAACTAGACTAGGAGGCATAGGTTTTTGGAGAGGTAGGGGGAGTTCTTTTTTTTTTTACCCAGGTTAGGGAGTGAAAAAAACAATAACAAATTTCGATGATGTGGCTTCTAATTATTTCTCCTCATTTTTCTTCAGTCTACAAGTCCCAGTCATGCTGTGGTAGCCAATGTCCAGCATGTCTTGCATCTAATGAAGCAACACAGTAAGGCCTTGTGCAATGATCGAGTAGTCAACAGTGTTCCTTTGGCAAAGCAAGTATCTTCACGAAGTAGTAAAAGTAAGAAGTTGTCAGTAAGGCCACCCTCCTCTAGCACCATTAATGAAGAGTTGTCAGAAGTCTTACAGACTTTACAAGATGAATTTGGGCAAATGAGCTTGTGAGTTTTAGTTTTGCTTTTTTTTGTTTTTAATTACATTTAGTTGTAAAATCCTGTTTTAACTTCTTGGTGACTTGTCATATATTTTGTTTGTTCAACAAATATTTGTTCAACACAATTCTTGCACCAACCACTGAGCAAGTTACTAGGACTTTAACAAATATAACAATTACTATCACTGGTAATTTGGAAATTTGTTGCTCTATTAAAAAAATTGAGACATTTTTAAATGCATGAGCAATGGTCCCATGGTGAGTGAGATGCATGACCTAACCATGATAACACAGGATACTTAACCAAACCTTACTTTTGTTTTTATATAGTGATCATCAGCAACTTGCAAAGCTTATCCAAGAATCACCAACCATGGAACTGAAAGAAAATTTAGAATGTGAACTGGAAGCATTAGTGGCAAGGATGGAGGCAAAAGCCAATCAAATAACTAAAGTTCGGAAATATCAAGCCCAGGTAAACTCAGGTTTTCTGTACTCGTTTCTAATGATTGAAAAACAAAACAGTACAAAAAAATAACGTGTTTTTTTTCAAGTATATGAATTTATGACATTGTAAGTGTATCATAGATAGAGAGCTACAGAAACTCTTTACTGTAGACACTTGTTAATTTGGTTTATTAATGATTAAGAATTGGTATTAAGTGGGCTAGGAAAAAAGACACTGTCTTTAGTCTCTTAGAATCTTTGAAATATTGATTATGTATCTACTAAGTGCAGTGGGAAGTCACATGGCAAGGTTTTCAACTGGAGAGAAATGTGATTATTCATGTATTTAAGACATTTCTCTGACTTTTGGGAGTGTGGTAGTGATGAGGCAAAGAGGCTGAGAGACCAGTGAGGCCATTTAAGTGCACCTCTATCAGGGTCATCAGTGACTAGAGTTGGGGAGAAGGAGACAGATTGGTGGTGTGTTTTGGAAGTAGAAATATCAGGGCTACTTGCTGCTGGCTCTCACGTCGACTGAAATGTAGAAAACTGAGAGCGGAATATTGTTGGCTGACATTAATTGGTTGCTATGTAACAGGCACAACACAGGTGCAATGCATATGTCATCTAAAACCTGAGGTTTTAAGCACTTTTTCTAAAGATTGTTTTCCAAAAAAGAAATATGATTCCTGTGGGAGTAATAATCTGATTTGTTTATTGTACATTAGACTTGACTTTGTTCTTTTTAATGGAACATTGACATGCCAGCAGCAATTCATTTTAGCCAGCACCGAAAGTAAAAATAAAGCTGCCCTATTTTTTAAAAATTTATTTTTATTGTTGACAGTATTACAGATGTTCCCCATTTCCCCCCTTTCCATTTACTCCCACCCTCCTGCCCCATCCCAGGCCTTCCCCACACAAGTGTCTGTGTCCATGGGCTATGCACATCTATCTATATATAAGGCTAATACGCTAAGTGTCCCTATGCCCGTCTGACCAGTTGCTGTGATGCACACTGACCACCAGGGGGCAGACGCTCAACGCAGGAGCTGTCATGACACACACTGGCCATTTACAGAGAAATGGCAGCGCGGACCTGGCACCGACAAAGTAACAGCTTCCCCCAAGTGGGATACAGGCCCCGCCACCACCCCAAAGCAACACCCCACCAAATCACAGCCTATGCGGCAGCGACCCCATGACCATCCCGGAAACGGTGGCTATGGGTGCTGGATAATGACGTCACGTAGCAGTGCCCAGCTTCTTCTCCCTAGCAGCTAGCCTCCTTGGAGTTTCTTCAGCCCAGGAACACGACTTACTTTATAGCCAGGTGGCAACATTTACACTTTAACCAAATGTCTGTGAAGGGTTTTCCTGTGCCTCAACAAATTGGATCCTCACAGAATTCCTGAAGTAGGTAGATAGGAGACTCAGTAGAATCCTAATTTTTTTTCATTAGCTGGAAAGTGGAGATTTAGAAAGCTTAGAAATTTGACCCGACTGAAAAGAAGTAAGAAATGATGGAACTTGAAAATGACTTCAGGTTTTCTCACTGCGTAGAATATAGTCAAACACTGCTGCAGTTAAATATTTTACCCTTTGTTCTCCCTGCATGATCTACAATAATAATCTGCTTCGTGTTGATATTTATTGCTGTGTTGCTGACAATTACCTGAAAGAGAAGTTGGGGTGCTTCACTGGGCTGGAAAAAGTTTAGCTAAATGAGAAAGCAGGTCTAATTAAGCAAGTTTATTCTATATCTATAAAAGGCTAAGTTGACTCACACATGTGCGATACATAAGAAGCTCTCTCTGGCACCAGTTGCATGTGTGTGTTTCCATCTGTCATTGTCGTACGTGAATTTGGTTGACACTTCTATTATAGAGAAAGGGTGAATGGCGATATTAAAATATTCTAATTAATGTCCTTTCAATGTGCACGAATTTGTGTACCAGGCTACTAGTATGCATATAAGTTCTTTGGTTAATCTCTTCTAGTTCCAATGCCCCTGCCCTCTGAGATCCGTCAGTCTATTTCATGCATCCCTGCCTCTGGACCTGTTTGTCACTTTATTTTGTCCACTAGATTCCACATATAAATGAGATCATCCGATATTTGTCTTTCTCTGACTGCCATATTTCTTTTAGCATAGTAATCTCCAGGTCCATCCATAGTGTCTGAAAGGGTAAGAGCTCCTTATTTTTTACAGCCAAATAGTATTTCATTGTGTCAATGTACCACATCTTTTTTATCCACTCATCTACTGATGCTATTTCCAGTAGCTATTGTAAAAAACACAGCTATGAACATAGGGGTGCATATATTCTTTCTGATTGGTGTTTTGGGATTCTTAGAATATATTCCTAGAAGTGGGAACACTGGGTCAAGTGGCAGTTTCATTTTTTACTTGTTTAGGAAACTCCATACTGTTTTCCACAGTGGCTGCACCAATCTATGTTCCCACCAGCAGTGTACCGGGTTTCCTTTTCTCCACATCCTTGCCAACACTTGTTGTTTGTTCATTTATTGATGGTAGCATTTTGACAGGTGTGAAGTGATACCTCATTGTCATTTTAATTTGCATCTCTCTGATGACTAGTGATGTTGAGCATTTTTTCATATGTCTATTGGCCATCTATATGTTCTCTTTAGAGAAGTGTCTAAGATCCTTTGCCCATTTTGTTAAAATTGGGTTATTTGTCTTTTGTTGAGTTGTATGAGTTCTTTATATATTTTGGAAATTAACCCCTTATCGGATATATATTGGTGAATATGTTCTCCCATACAGTGGGATCCCTTTTAATTTTGAGGATAGTTTCTTTTGCTGTACTGAAGCTTTTTAGTTTGATGTAGTCCTATTTATTTTTTTCTTTATTTCTCTTGCCCTAGGACCGTGGTCGGCAAACTGTGGCTCGCGAGCCACATGCAGCTCATTGGCCCCTTGAGTGTGGCTCTTCCACAAAATACCACGGCCTGAGAGAGTCTATTTTGAAGAGGTGGCGTTAGAAGAAGTTTAAAAACTTTGACTCTCAAAAGAAATTTCAATTGTACTGTTGATATTTGACTCTGTTGACTAATGAGTTTGCCGAACACTGCCCTAGGAGATGTTTCAGTGGAAATTCTGCTACATGAGATGTCTGAGATTTTGCTGCCTATGTTTTCTTCTAGATTTTTATGGTTTAGCGACTTACATTTAAGTCTTTTATCCATTTTGAGTTTATTCTTGTGTGTGGTGTAAGTTGGTGGTCTGGTTTCATTTTTTTGCATGTACTTTTCCAATTTTTCCAACACCATTTATTGAGGAGACTGTCTTGACTCCATAATATGTCCTTGCCTCCTTTGTTAAATAGTGACTAATGGCATTGGTCGATTTCTGGGGTCTCCGTTCTGTTCCATTGATTGATGTACTTGTTCTTGTGCCAGTAACAGGCTATTTTTATTACAATGACTTTGTAATATACTTTGATATCTGGTATTGTGATTCTTCCAACTTTGTTCTTCTTTCTCAAGACTGCTACGGTTATTCATGGTCTTTGCTGGTTCCATATAAAGTTTTTGAATATTTGGTCTAGATCTGTGAAATATGTCGATGGTATTTTAATAGGGATTGCATTGAATCTATAGATAGCTTTCGGTAGTATGGATATTTTAATTATGTTAATTCTTCCAATCTTTGAATGGGCTATATGCTTCTACTTGCTTGTATCTTCCTCTATTTCTTTTTTCAATGTCCTATAGTTTTCTGAGTAAGAGGTCTTTTACCTCCTTGGTTAAGTTTATTCCTAGGTATCTACTTCTTTTTGTTGTTGCAGTGGTAAATGGGACTGCTTTCTTTAGTTTCTCTTTCTGAGAATTCATTATTGGTGTATAAAAATGCCACCCATTTCTGGATGTTAACTTTGTATCCTGCTACATTGCCGAATTCCTTTATTAACTCTAGTTTTTTGATGGAGTCTTTGAGGTTTTCTATGTACAATATCAAGTTATCTTCGAATAATGACAGTTTCACTTCTTTCCAATTTGAATGCCTTTTATTTCTTTTTCTTGTTTGAGCACAGTAGTTAGGACTTTCAGTACTATGTTGAATAAGAATGGTGAAAGCACTCATCCCTGTCTTGTTGCTGTTCTTAAGGGAAACACTTTTAGTTTTTTCCCATTGTGTATGATATTGGCTATAGGTTTGTCTATGTGGCCTTTATTATGTTGCGGTATGTTCCCTCTATTCTCACTTTGCTGAGAGTGTTTATCAAAAATGGTTGCTGGATTTTGTCAAATGCTTTTTCTGTGTCTATTGATATGATCATATGGTTTTTATCCTTCATTTTGTTTATTGATTTGCGAATATTGTACCAGCCTGGCATCCCTGGACTAAATTTCACTTGGTCATGATGTATGATCTTTTTAATATATTGCTGGATCCAATTTGCTAACGTTTTTTGTTGAGGATTTTAGCATCTATGTTCATGGATATTGCCCTATAATTTTCTTTCTTTGTCATGTCTTCATCTGGTTTTGGGATTAGGATAGTGCTGGCCTTGTAAAACAAGCTTGAAAGTGTTCCTCTTGAATTTACTGGAATATTTTAAGGAGGATAGGTATTGATTCTTCTTTGAATGTTTGTTAAAACTCCCCTGTGAAGCCAGTTCTCTCCAATGGAACACTGACATGTCAGCAGCAGTTCATTTTAGCCAGCAGCTAAAATAAAAATAAAGTTCCCTATTAAAATTAAATTATTCTAATTATAGTGAAACTAGAGGCCCAGTGCACGAAATTTGTGCATGGGGGAGGGGGGAGTTTCCCTCAGCCCAGCCTGCACCCTCTCCAATTAGGGACCCCTTGAGGGATGTCCGACCGCCCTGTGATCGGGCCTAAATGGGCAATTGGACATCCCTCTCACAATCCAGGACTGCTGGCTCCCAACTGCTCGCCTGCCTGCCTTCCTGATTGCCCCTAACCGCTTCTGCCTGCCAGCCTGATCACCCCTAACCACTCCCCTGACTAACTGCTCCGTGGCCGGCCCGATTGCCCCTGACTGCCCTCCCCTGCAGGCCTGGCCCACCCCAACTGCCCTCTGCTGGCCTGGTCCCCCCCAACTGCTCTCCCCTGCAGGCCTGGTCCGCCTCAACTGCCCTCCCTCCTTTCCTGATTGCCCACAATTGCCTTCCCCTGCAGGCCTGGGTCCCCCTCCCAACTGCTCGCCCCTCAGGCCTGCCCTCCCTTCTTTCCTGATTGCTCACAATTGCCTTCTCCTGCAGGCCTGGCCCCTCCCCCCCCCCACAACTGCCCTTCCTTGCTGGCCTGGTCTCCCCCAACTGCCCTCTTCTGCCGGCCTGGTCACCCCTAACTGCCCACAATTGCCCTCCCTTGCAGGCCATCATGTGGCGGCCACCTTGTGTCCACATGGGGGCAGCCATCTTGTGTCTTGGAGTGATGGTCAATTTGCATATTACTCTTTTATTAGATAGGATAATAAAATAAAAATTATTTTCATATATTAGTACATTACCACTACATCTCTTCATCCATCTGGAACATCCTTCTTTGCCTGCCCAGACTAAAATGCCTTTTTTCTCTCCTTCACCTACTATCCTTCATTTCCCTTGTCTCCAATATTTTTCCTCCTCCAGAAGATCTTCTCTCAGCCCTCTTACTTCTCACTCACCCTGTTCTGCACTTTGGCAACATGACCTTAACTTCTGATACTGCACCACAATTGATATGTTTACTCCTGTTTACTTATTTATATGTCACTATATATTTTAAGCACTAAGTATTAAATGACTGGTAAATTAGATTTTTGAAATCTTAAAAAAAATAAACCTAGAATATATTATTTTCATTTTATTATTTTTAATTGATTTCAGAGAGGAAAAGAGAGGAAGAGAGAGATAGAAACATCAGTGATGAGAGAGAATCATTGATTGGCTGCCTCCTGCACACCCCACACTGGGGATTGAGCCCACAACCCAGGCATATGCCCTGAATGGGAATCCTGGTTCATAGGTCAATGCTCAACCACTGAGCCACGCCGGCCAGACTATATTACTTGCATTTTGTTATGAGAGTTTAAAGTACTGGTTGTCAGAAGAGAATGTTTTCATTAAATTCTTCTTTTTTCCTTGACTTGGTTATTTGCTATAGCTGGAGAAACAGAAGATAGAAAAGCAGAAAAGGGAACTGAGAACCCCCAAAAAGACTCTTGATGAAGAAGGAAACAGCAGCAGCCGTTCTTCTGGAAACACAGGGACCACGAATAAGAAGGACTGTACCAAACCCAGACCTGGGGAAAAAAGCAGGAAAAATCTTCAGTTACTGAAGGACATGCAAACCATACAGAGCTCATTACAAAGCAATAATTTGTGTTGGGATTACTGACTGGTACCAGGTTATAAATTTTATTCAGATAACCTGTACTTCATCAATCAAAAGTTGACAATTTCTTTTCCAGGTCTCATATTCTTGTGTTGGAATTTATAGGTGTTACGGGGCCCACGCTTTATTCAATACACAGGCTTCTTGTGTTTGCTCATCACAACTCAATGTGAAATCATCGAAATAGAAATCGGGAGTTTCAAAGGCTAAGAAGCCACATATACTTTGTTTCTTTGAGATGAATTTGTTGTACTGATATATTGTGCTTTGTAAACAAAATACCAATTTTTTACTTGTGGGCGTGATCTTTTAAAATAGTTCTTTATTTGTCTAAGTAAATTTAGGTTTAAATGATCAAAATAGAGGCTGTCCCATAGGCAGTGTTTGCTGGAAAAGTCTCATTTTTAAATCTTCCCCTGGCATGAATTGCCCTTCTTAATACTACAAACATTAAATATACTTTGTTTTGACTTTTGATGGAGGTTTTCTATATTTAAATATTTATACATATTTAAGAAGATTGTTTTATTTTGCTTTTTGACATTTTAAACCAATCAATATTGAATACAGTTAAAGTTTTTTAAAAGACTCAATCATTCACTTTAAGTCAATGAACTGTGAAGATTTTGAAAGAATTTTTTTAAAAGTATAAACAAATTGTTAAGTAAATGAGGTTTTGGAAAGATAAGGGAAGGTATTGGAAAACACTTGTTTTTAAATAGCACGTGTTTGTAATCATGCTATTCAAAGCATTATGGGTTTTAATCTTGATGAAGAACTCCTTGGATATTTACTTTTATTGGATTACTTTTATTGGATTACAGTATGAGTGCAGTCTTAACTGTACACGTGCAATTGTTATGTTAATAATGTAAATCATTTTGAATATATAAAAACGTTAACCTTTATAAATTTGCCACTTAAGTCAATAAAGCAGCTTTTTTAAGGAAACACTGAAATTTTCCTTAACAGCCTGTTAATAAAGGCTTTATTTGTTGTAATTTTTAAAAATGCATTTCCAAGTAGTAGCATACTGTGCGAAAAAATAAGAATATATGGTATTTATAAGTACATAATTTACTTGCCTTTAACATGCTTACATGGGAACTAAATCCATGAAAATTGAATTATCTCGTGTTACAGGATAAGATACTCTTAGGGTACTAAGGAACACATTAACCACATATCAAAGAAATTCATTTTTATGCCTCCTCTGGGATTGAAATAGATTTCTAGGATTTTTTCTAGATAACCAACGTGAATTATATTGGCTGGGCACTATGCTTATTAAATTATTTTTCTATAGAGTTCTTATTTTAGGATCTTTACATTTGGGGGTATTTGTGAATTTACTGAAATTGTATGTAAACTTTTGCTTGCATGTACAATTTTCTGATGAGCAGGTTTGTATCTTCATTGAATGCATATCTGTGAGTCCACAGACCCAAGAAATCACTGTTCCATGACATGGAAAATATTTCTTGTGTCTCATCCACTTTTTCAAACTATTAAAATTTTGTTGTCTTTGTTTTTGAATTCCAGGTCATTAAATTGTGTAACTCTCACTTGCATTGTAGTGGCTCCAAGTCCTAATTAGAAGAGTGGTTTAATGTTGGTAAAACCCATCCCATCTTTCAGCTAGGAGTCAAACCGAAATATTCACTCCATCTTTTGATACCCTCAGGTGAAAACTGAAAACAAGAAAATACTGCTTCAGCCTCCTAATTTGAGTTTTCAGCAGAGGATTATGCTGTCATTCATCCAATTCTGTTGTATGAAAGCTTTGTTGCAATACATTTCAAATACAAGAATCTTCTATTTAAGGTGCCAATATGGATGCCAAGCTGAGTAAGAAAGGTATGTTTACAGGTAGGTGGTAGATATCTGAATCATCATTCATTTCAATACAATGTGAATGCAGTGGTGATAGCATGGGCACATGTTATGGGAGCGCAGAGAAAGGTGGGTGGGGCATGGCAGAGAAGGTACCTGTGAATCAGGAAAAACCTCCAGGAGGAGGAAATGATGCCTAAACACTAGAGAACAGGAATTAGCCACAAGGAAGAACAGTTTCAGGTCAACAAGATAAAATGAATCTGCAGTTTACATAGGAGCATTGTGACTAGCTAAGTAGAACTGGTACATACATAAATGTTGATGTATGCAGATAAGAAAAATAATTTAAGCAGATGAGTCACAGGATGCTACTAAGGCGCTTCAACTTAATCATATTGGTCTCTAAATTGTGTATTCCTTATCCTAAAGGAAAAAATAGCTCCTATATGACCAATATTCATAGTTATTTATGAAGTTATACATAAAACTGTCAATATTCTCTTTGCAAAAATGTCTGCAATAATTCTGCCCCTTTTTAAAATTAAATTGGGTTTGTTGTTAAGTTTGAGTTTTTTATATATTTTGAGTGTTCATACCTTATCTGATAAATGGTTTGCAAAAATTTTCTCTCTGCAGGTTGTCTTTTCTCCCACTCTGCAATTGTTTTTTGTTGCTTTTTTGCTGTGCAGAATCTTTTGAATTTGTTGTAGTTTCGTTTGTTGATTTTGCTTTTGGCGTCATGTAAAAATATCATATCCAAGAGCTTGTTTTCTACATTCTCTTCTGGTGCCTTCTTATGGTATCAAGGCTTATGTATATAAGTCTTTGATCCATTAAAGTTGATTTTGGGGATTTTCTATAGATAAAATCATATCATCAGTAAATAAAGACAATATTACTTGTCCTTTCCTACTTGGATGCATTTTATTTGTTTTGCCTAATTTCTCTAGTTAGGACTTCTAATACTATATTGAGTAAGTAGTGAAAGTGGGCATCCATATTTTGTTCCTGCCTTGGAGGAACAAAGTTGAGTATGATAGCTGTGGATGTGTCTCATATGATTATGTTGAGGAAAGTACCTCCTTTATTCAGTCTGTTAAAAGTTTTAATCCAAAAAGGATGGTGTATTTTGCCAAGTGCTTTTTCTGTACCTATTGAAATGATCATGTGATTTTTATCTTTCAATTTAGTAATGTGATATATTACATTTGTTGAGTTGTATATGTGGAACTATCCTTGTATCCCAGGAACGAATTGGTAGTTGTTTGATTACTGATTCAACCTTTTACTCATTATTGGTCTGTTTGTATTTTCTATCTCTTTCTGATTCAAATTTGGTAGATTATGTGTTTCTAGAAATGCATCCATTTCTCCTAGGTTATGTAATTTTTTGGCATAAAATTGGACTCTCTTATAATCCTACATATTGCTGTAGTACCCGTTGTATTGTCTCCTCTTTCCTTTCTAAAGTTTTCTGACTTAGTCCAGCTAAAGGTCTGTCAATTTTATCTTTTCAGTGAACCACCTCTTATTTGCATTGATCTTTTCCTGTTGCTTTTCTGCTCTTTTTTCTGTGCTGATCTTCATAGTTTCTTCCTTCTGCTATAACTTTGAGCTTAATTTGTTACTCTTTTTTGTAGTTTCTTGTTTGAGATCTAATTTCTTAATATATGTGTTTATTGCTATGAACTTTCAGAACTGCTTTTGCCTCCTACCACAAGATTCAGTATGTTGTATTTTCATTTTTATTTCAAGATAACTTTTTATTTCCTTTTTTATTTCTTATGTTTGTGTATAAGTGTGTTCAGTTTCCACATATTTGTAGATCTTTTCACTTTCCTCTTGCTTTCTAGGTCCATGCCACAGTGGTCAGAAAAGACAGTATGATTTCAGTCTTAAATTTACTAAGATTTGTTTAGTGTCCTGTCATGTGGTCTATCTGGGAGAATGTTCTGTGTGCATTTGACAAGAGCATGTATTCTGCTGCTTTGGCATGGAATGATATATTTATGCCTGATAAGTCCATTTGTTCTAAAGTATGTTTCAATTCCAATATCCTCTTTTCTGGACAATCTTTCCATTGGTAAGAGTGGGGATCCCCTACTGTTACTGTGTTTTTGTCTATTTCTTCCTTAAGACATGTTTAGCATTTGCTTAATATGTTTTGGTGCTCAGAGCATATATATTTATGATTGTTTTATCATTATGCAATTTTCTTTGACCATTTTTGGCCTGAAATCTATTTTGACTGATCTAAGCATGGCTATGCCTGCTCTTTTTTGGTTTCCACTTGCTTGAAGCCCTTCGCTTTAAGCCTTTGTGTCCTTAGATGAGAGCTAAAATGAGTTTTTTGTACACAGCATATAGTTGTGTCTTGTTTTCAATCCATTTACATTTAGGGTTATTATTATAAGGACTTACTACTGCCATTTCATATTTTACTGTTTAGTTATTTTGTCTTCATTGTTTCTTTTTCCTATTTTGAGTCTACTTTTGTAAGTTGCTGGCTTTTCATGTTTCATGTGTCTTCTCTAAATGTTTGCTTTACATAACATTTACATAAAGCATCTCAGATAAAATAGTCCATTTTATGCTGATAGCAATTTATCATCCTTAACCTATAAAAGTTCCATCCTTTCACACCTTCCCTTTTGTGTTTTTTGATGTCAAAAATTATACTTTCATTCTTTGAATTTTTTAAGATTGTAGTAACTATAGTTATTTTAAATGTTACCTTTATGCTATAATTGTTTGCTATCTATACTAATAATCTATACTAATAAAAGGGTAATATGCTAATTAGGCTGGGAGACCTTCTGGACATCCTTCCGGACAAAGCCATGGTGGGGGGCGGGGCTGAGGGAGAGGTGGTTAGGGATAATCAGGCCAGGAGGAGAGGGCAGTTAGGGGTGATCAGGCTGGCGGGGGCGGAGGGAGGCAGTTGGGGATGAGCAGCCTGGCAGGGGGGGGCAGTTGTGGGCGAGCAGGCCTGCAGGAGGGAGGAAAGTTGGGGGCGAGCAGGCCAGCAGGCAGAGTGGTTAGGGGCGATCAGGCAGGCACACAGGTGAGCTGTTAGGAGCCAGCGGTCACACATTGTGAGGGGGCTGTCCCGACTGCCAGTTTAGGCCTGATCCCACTAAACTGGCAGTCGGACATCCCTCAAGGGGTCCCAGATTGGAGAGGGCGCAGGCTGGGCCGAGGGACACCTCCCACCACCCGTGCATGAATTTCATGCACTGGGCCACTAGTATTCTAAAATAGAGTTAGTTTTCAAATTCTGTCACCTTATTAAGAGTTTTGTGTACTTCCACCTTTTTATTTCAGTTTGAAGACCTTCTTTCAACATTTCTTAAAAGGCAGTTGGTGCACTCATTTTAAGGAAAATTTTTATTTCTGCTGCATATCTGAAGGATAACTTTCTTTGAAAGTATTCTTGGGTAGCAAACTTTATCTTTCAACATTTTGAATATGTCTTTCTACTGTCTCCTGGTCGGTAAGAGTTTCTGCTTAGAAATCTGCAGATAGGAGATTCATTAGGCTGGGAGACCTTCCGGACATCCTTCCAGACAAAGCCATGGTGGGGGGCGGTAAGAGTTTCTGCTTAGAAATCTGCAGATAGGAGTTCATTTGTAGGTTACTGTCACCTCCACCCCCACCTGCATTTAAAACTCTTTATCGACTTCTTTGACAATTTCATTGTTTCATGGAGATGGTCTTATGCATTGAGATAATTCAGTGTTCCATTAGCTTCTTGAACTTGTATGTCCAGTTTCTTCCCCAGGATTGGGAAATTCATGGCTATTATTTCTTTAAATGTTTTGCTGCTTTCTCTCTCCTCCTTCCACCCAATAACCTTTTTTTTTTTTATCTTTACTGTTGAAAATATTACAAAGGCCCTCCTTCCTCCCCCTCCCCCCTTAAATTCTTCCAACCTGCGCCTGTCTCCCCCTTTTCTACCCCCCCCCCCCAAGGCCTTCACTACCCCATTGTCTGTGTTCCCATGTTATGCATATATGCAAACAAATTCATTGGTTGATCTCTTCTCACCCCCCTCCCCTGCCTTCCTCTGAGGTTCAACAGTCTGTTCGTGCTTCTATGACTGTTCTGGGTCTGTTTTTGATCATTAGTTTATTTAGTTCATTAGATTCTACATATGAGTGAGATCGTGTGATACTTGTCTTTCTCTGACTGGCTTTACTTCCTCCTCTCTAATTTGGATGTATTTTCTTCTTGTCTGATCACTATGGCTAGGACTTCCAGAACTATGTTGAACAAGAGTGGTGAAAGAGGGAATCCTTATCTTGTTCCTGTTCTTAGGGGAGATGGTTTTAGTTTTCACCCATTGAGTATGATATTGGCTGTAGGTTTGTCATAATATGGCCATTATGTTGAGGTATAATCCCTCTATTCCCACTTTGCTGAGTGTTTTAAAAAAAAAAGTTGGATTTTGTGGACTGCTTTTTCTGCATCAATTGATATGATCATGTGACTTTTGTCTGGCAATGTGTTTATGTGCTGTATCACATTTATTGATTTGCAAATATTGTACCTCCTTGCATCCCTGGAATAAATCCCCCTTGGTCATGATACATGATGTATTACTGGATCTGATTTGCTAACATTTTGTTGAGGATTTTAGCATCTACATTCATCAGGGATATTGGCCTGTAATTCTCTTTCTTTGTAGTGTCTTTATCTGATATTGAAATTAAGGTAATGCTGGCCTCATAGAAGAGTTTGGAAGTGTTCCTTACCCAATAATCTTGTGTTGGCTTTTCTAATGGAGTCTGATGATTCTTTTCAGTTCTCTTGTCCTTTTTTCACCCGAATAATTTCTGAATTCCTCTCCTCCTGCTCATTTTCTCATCCCTCCGATCTGCTCTATTTGCAGTACTTTCTGATGCATTCATCTAATTTATTGAGCTCACCAACTCTAGATTTTCTTTAGAATTTGAATCTCTTGATAAAATACTTCTTAGTATTTTAAATTTCGTTCTTAAGTTTATTGAATTGCCTTTCTGAGTTTCTTTCAGCTTGTTGAATTTCATATTTTGTATTCTTTACCAGTTGGACCACAGTATGCTGTGTCTTTGGTTTTGTTTGCTGGAGTTTTTTCATTTTGGGATATATTGCCATGAGTTTTCATAAGTTTTTGACAGTGTGCCTCTGCTGCCACCTTTGGGTAGTGAACATCTTTCTTATTTAGGTAAGGCTTCATGCATCTACTTTGATTCTAACAGTTCAACAGATTGACAGGAGTTCAGTTTCCAGAAGGTGGTGCTAGAACGTCAGTTTTTATCTTACTGGAGCTGACTTGCTGCTAAAGTTGAAAATAAGTGCATTAAAAAAGGTGGCTTTTCCAAAAACAGGCTGGTGGCAGAGTGGGAGGAGGTGTGTGCTTAGCATGGTGGCTTTGACTCTGCCCACAGCCCAGTAGGAGAATCAAGTAAGTCCAGAAGCAGGCCTCTTGCTGGAATCCTGGGGCAGTCAGCAGGAAATGTGTACCTTCAGTTCTTTGTCTTCTCTTCTCTTTCCTCCTCAGCCTCCTCCCCCAGTCAGAGAGGTCTCAGGTGGATGTTGGTGAAGAGCAATGGGACTCTTAGCTACAGTCCAGATGGCTGAGCAGACTTTCCCTCATCTCTTACTTTCCACCTCTGCTAGCGAGTCTGCCACCATTAACACCAACGCAGCTTCCATGGCTCTAGCCCCCTCCTAGGTTCAGTTCATCCTCTTTGGGATGCACTGGTGATGAACTCTTGGGTGTCCTGGTGTGCAGTGCAGTCATCTACATATAAGACCAAGATAATAAAAGCTTAAATGAGGAGAATGGTAGAATGGACAGGAGAGAATGGGTGTATAAAATATTTGGAATAGAAAACTTAGCTTTAATACTGATAGACTGGCCACTTAAATCCTGATTATAAATTTCCTTAAGAAATTTTACATAATGACAAAATTCACATAGACAGGAAGAGCAGGACTAAGATTCAGACTATAATGAATTAACAAGTGAAAAAACATTGTATTGTTTGATTTGTGTATTAGAGGGAAAATAGGTTCAAATTGAACATTTCATTTTGAAACAGATGCAAGGAGAATACCCCTTTCCTCAAAAAAAAAAAAAAATCCAAATAACATTTCTGCAAAAGAAACAAGGTAAATAACTAGGATAAGGACAAAGTTTAAATGTCAGTTGAAATTTGCTTTTATTTAAAGACCCAAGGGCCAAGAAGCTGCTTCGTTACAGTACATAACCCATGGCTCTTGTCGAGTAGCACAGGCATCAGGAGTCCACGTTTACACCAGCACGGAACTCCTGCAGCAGGTGCACAGTGAAGCGCGAGTTCCTTTTCTGGCTTTCAGACTGTAATCCATTTCTACATGCAGTAAGTTCTTTGGTCGACCATCTTTCAGTGGAATTACAGACTTTGCAAAGGACAGTAGTAAAATATTCCATGTAAAATTTGAGCATAATGCTTATCATAAGCAATTTATAGATTTCAGAAAAAAATCAATCCTGGTAAACTTTAAAATATTGCCTCAAAACTTAGCAATTAACTTCTGTGCTCAGATATACAAAAAGAAATAAAAATCTAAAGTAGGGTAGATAGTAAGCTTTTAACCCTTTGCACTCGCTTTTTTCTCGATTCCTTTATTCTACTCAGGATTTAATTTTTTAAATACCCAGATTTTACAAAGCGCAGCAGTAGAATAAAAAACTGGAGTTTCTTTTCATACAAACTTAATTGGATTTTTTTATATTTCAAATTATTGATACATTCAATACAATTCGACATACGAGCTGCTACCGATGCTAACCGTGTCGAGTCACACTCGACATCCGAGTGCAAAAGGTTAAATGTTATTTCTAATAATTTGGTCAAGTGTAAACTAATCTGAAGGATGTGGAATTCTTTGAAATCCTGGACAGCTACTCCTTTCTCTCCATCCTATCCACAAGCACCTCTGTAAGACATCATTTTGGACAGCTATTTAATAATGCATCTTAAATAAGTACATAAATAATGACCAAATTTTCAACTACGCCGTAATATCCTCAAGACTTTGCCTTATTATGTATGAAAAATGTGGATTATCAAAGTAGATCCCTTACCACAAAAGAAGGAAAAGCCAGGATGGGAAAAGGTGTGTCAGATCTGACCTGTCATGAGATTACAGTGTGTATGATGCCACGGAACTTCAGTGTTGGTTTGAAAAGTGAAGCTCCTCCTCTGTGCAATGAGCTCTCTTCCATCAGGAGTCATATTTTTGAAGTGGTTTGTATTTTGATTTTACTAGACACCAAAATTTCTAAGAGCATTTTCCTTTTAAAATCAGAAACTTATTCCCACTGCAGATTTAGGATTGAAGCATTTTAATATTCTTTGGGTAACTTAATAAAATTAGTGTTATTATCATGTAATTATATATGGGGTCATTTCACTTAAGCCCCCTGCACTGCTACAGTTCTAAACTCAGATTTAAATAAATAAAGGACTGGCTTTCTCTCATAGATGGGTTCTAAATTCGGGAGACTTTACTCAGAGCTGCCATTTGTAATCAGGAGTTTGTGGTGATGGCTCCGGCTAACAGTCCTTTCACACCACGGTCTGGACAGGAGTGACACACTGTGCAGGAGAACTGGCTCTCTCTGAGGATGAGGTTGACCGGTTGGAGATCTCTCTCTGTAGTTCCACTACTTTTTTCTGAAGTTCTGTTCGTTTAGCAAGAAGTTCTTTGTATCTATTGTGAATGGGCTCCTACAAAAGCAAAACACCACAAAATTATTCCAACTAGGCAATTCTAAACAAACCCAAAGTCACATTCTGGTATGTAGTCCTGTCCCTAAAGGTTGCAATGTGGGGGTTTTTCCAGCTATGGGGTCCAAGCCCACTTTTTCAGCACCACTGCTCTTCCTCTGGCTTTCCCAGTGCCCCCAAGTATTTCCACAGAATATTCTAAAACTGGCAATTTTCCAAATATAACAAATAATATGATCTAAAAGCCAATGTCAAATAATTTCTATAGTTTGAGGTTTTTAGTCTTTTTTAAGAGTTATAAGTAGTAAGCATTCCATATTTCAAATTGAACCGAAATTTCATATTTCTCTAACCTAATAAAGCAAGGCCTCTAAAACAGTGGTTCTCAACCTTTCTAATGTCGAGACCCTTTAATACAGTTCCTCATGTTGTGGTGACTCCCAACCATAAAATTATTTTCGTTGCTACTTCTATGAATCGTAATGTAAATATCTGTGTTTTCCGATGGTCTTAGGCAACCCTGCTAGCGGTTCTCAACCTGTGGGTCGCAACCCCCAAGTTGAGAACCGCTGCTGTAGAGCCTAAGACCATCGGAAAACACAGATATTTACATTACGATTCATTAACAGTAGCAAAATCACAGTTATGAAGTAGCAACGAAAATAATTTTATGGTTGGGGGTCACCACAACATGAGGAACTGTATTAAAGGGTAGCGGCATTAGAAAGGTTGAGAACCACTGCTCTAGAAGTTATCCAGTCTGACGCCTTCATTGTACAGGGGAGAAAGGACAAAACAGAAGTGTTATTTTCAAAGCAATCCAAGCAAAGTCAGGAAGGATAAGAACCAAGTATACTGATTACCCCTCTGTAGTGCTTTTCTACTATACAAATGTAACTATAGTTACAAGTTTTAAATATGCACATAATTTTTCTAGTTACTATACAATTGCATGGATGAAAACTCCCGCTGTGTATTGTACAGCATACCTGTGGTTTCATACGTGGATTCCACCTCACGTAATATCCCACCCAGAGCTCTAGGTGGCGCATGCTGGCTACTGGATAAAGGACGTGATTGGAGTAGCTCCCATAGAGAGGATTAGTGAAGTCGTCCTGCTGGCTGTTTATGTAGGACCACAGTGACACTGTCCTTTTAGGAAGGTTCTGTAAAAGGAAAAGAGATTTATCACATGAGCTCTTTGTACTTCAGATGAAAGTTATAAAGAGGTATGTTGTGATCCCTTTGACACTATTGTGACAGCCCCACTTACATTAAAATCAGAGGGTATTGGGAAACAGTGCAGTTCCTCAGAAAGTTAAACAAGAGTTACTGTGCCCACAATTCCACTCATAGGTTTGAAAACAGGCACATGAAATCCTGTACACAGATGTTCAAAATAGCATTGCTTATAATAGCCAAAAAGTAGAAATCCGAACGTCTATCAACTGAACAAATGGACAAAGTAGTTTATACTATGGAACGTTCAGCTATAAAAAGGAATAAAGTATTGATACCTGCTACAAAACAAACCTTATGCTAAGTGAAAGAAGCCAGACACGGGCCACATCCTGAATAACTCCATTTCTGTGAAATGTCCCAAAGGGGCAAATCCACAGAGACAAATTAGGGTTTGCCAGGGACTGGGAGGGCAAAAGAATGGAGAGGAACTTCTAACAGGTACAATTTCTTCCCAATGAACATAGTGCTGACGTTTGTACAACTCAAGATATATTAAAAACCACTAAACCAAGCTTGTCAAACTCGGGGCCGGCTGACACACTTGCACTAAACTATACACTTTTTGAAAGAATTTTGTGGAATGCAAACTATACCTCAGTAAAAAAGTTCCTTTTTTTAAATATCAAGATATAGTAAATTCTATTCAAGCCTCAAAAAATCAAAGTATTTAGCTATTCTGAATTATCTAACATTCAACCAATTCTTGAGTGCCTACTGTGCAGGCAATTATTTACTGTATGCTAGTAGACACTGAAGATATTATGGTGAATTAAAAATATAGTCCAGGAAGCACTTACTACATGACAATGACTGTAGTGTTTTGTATGGTTTATTTAATCCTCACACCAGTAAGTACTATTACCCCCTATTTTACAGAAGCAGAAATTAACTTGCTGGAGGTCACACAATAAGTGACAAATCCAAGGTCTGAACCAGGCAGTCTGGCTCAAAGCAAGCAACTCTCCACTCTGCTTTAGCAGTGATGGGGACATCTGGCCCGAGGGCCTTTAAAGCCCTCAACATCATCTGGTCTGGACCTGCCAAGGCATGGGGGGCGGGGGGGAGTTCATTCAATGTTTGACCAAAACAGAAGGCTAATTTTTAAGTTGATAATTTTGTAGGGCCCAAGAATGATGTTATAAATATCCAAATGGCCCTTGGCAGAAAAGAAGGTTCCCCACCCTTGCTTTACAGAAAAGCATGGACAATCTATTTTATAGCCACCTTTCTAAAAATGAAAATTGATGCAGAGATACACACTGATCAATAGGATTAAGAATTTCGTACAGAAGTAATCCTTATATGGTTTGTTGTAAATAGTACCAACTACCAGTAATATCTTGGGCGAAATGGGGTAACTAACTTTATACACAGTATCTTTTCAGTGTTTGAATGTTTTACACTATTTTACAATTTTAAAAAATAAAATGACTCATGAACAATATATTTTCAGATTTGAGCTATCCATTTATTCAAATGTATATATCTCTCTCTCTATATATCATATATATACATACACACATATATATATATATATATCCTACCTAATAAAATAGTAATATGCAAATTGACCACACCTTTGCTATGCCCAAGCACGCCCATCAGCCAATCAGGGCGAGTATGCAAATTACCCAACAAAGATGGCGGTTAATTTGCATACACTGAGGGAGGGAGGAGTGAAGACTGAAGACAACTTAGAAGGAAGAGGGAGGAAAAGCAGAAAGCAAGGTGGCTGCCAGAGGGAAAGCCCGGGCGGGGCGGAGCAGAGCGGGGCGGGCGGCAGCGGTGCGCGGGTGCAGGCGCCGCGGCCGCAAAGGCAGCGGCAGCGCACGAGGCCACAGTGGCTGCTTGCAGGATTCTTCCTGCAAATGGGCTACTAGTGTGTGTGTGTGTGTGTGTGTGTGTGTGTGTGTGTATATATATATATATATATATATATATATATATATATATATATTACCAATTATATTTTTCTGCACCTGCTCTGAAGGGTTTCCATCCTGCAAGGATAACAGGACTGGTTCTCCTTAGCAGACACTACTTCCCACCCATAACTCACCTGGCAGCTAGCTGGCATCTTTAGCATTGCAACAGAGGTACTTTAAAATACTAGTAGATCAGGCTCAGAGATATGGGAAGAAGGAATCATATTAAAGCATATAAAGTAAAGTATGGCCAAAGAAATCATTCAAAAGAACAACTGTTTAGTTGCAATCCATCACAAAATACACTCTAGTAGGGAAAATACATGTTGAGGGTAGACCAGGACAGGGGCTCATTATTTTACCTCTTTTCCTCTCTGCTGTTCACTGTTACAAAGGAATGTTCCAAATAAACAGCTATACAGGTGGTCCAAAATGGTAATGAGAAAATATTCGTTGAATTCAAATGCTGTAGGAAACTGCAAATCAAACACAAAACTATTAAGACATTTTTTTTCAAGCATATTCACCCTGTAGTATATGAGTAGATCCTTTATAATATTGAAAAGTATGCTAAACAATATTCAAAACTATATTTCTAAGCCATTATGGCATTATCCACTTGGTTTTCTGTTCAAAAATCACTTTACCACTTAGTTCTAAGATTATTTCTCCCAAAATCTCCTTTTCTTATGCAATAAGAATTTGAATGGTCTGACCTTGATATTTCTGATCTACATCTGCTAGCCCCACAGCCTGAGGAATTTTGACCTGGGCAATTCTGGCAACTCTAATCTTTCTCTGCCAAAAAGAACCATAAACAACATAGTAAGATTGTTCTTTAAATTTCAAAAACATTGTTTTGTTTTTAGAAATTACAAAAAAATAGCATCAATGTCTCCAAAAAAATGTCAGCAATGCACACAAATAAGTATCCCAGGCAGATGTGCAGAGCAGTTAAAAGTGAACCTGCTTATCTTTTCACAGAACATCCAGGCAAACGGGAGTATCATGTAATCCAGTACTTGGGCAGCCTCTTTCTAACTAAAGAAAATTCACTTTCTCCATAACCTAACGGCAGGGGCCTATTGGATGTCTTGTACAAACAACACAATTGGTGGGGAATTTATCAAAGACAAATTACAGACCACAGGAAGGTAAAGGATTTAGTTTAATCCATCCTGTCAATGTAATAGTTCAAAATTATTCCAACGTTTCCATGTAAGATTGTACCAATTACACAACTGAAAAGGAATTCCATGAACATTTAGACTGCAGAGTTGGGAAATAAATATTCATTCCAAGGAAGTTTTTTTTTAGAATGGTCTCTACCCAGTAGTGAAGGAAAATAGCATGAACTGTAAGCAAAAGGGACAGGGTTAAAAACTTTACCTTAAAATTTCCTAAATTTTAGGAAGCCATAAGCAGGGAAATGTATCAGATTTCTCAAAGAATGAATGGTAACTCCGTGTTGTGGCTATGGAACTGAATGAATGCAGCAGGTGATCAAGCACATGCCAACAAAATTCCAAGTATTTGTAAGAAACTTGGTCAAATCCCATTTATTTACAAAATAAATCCCATCACCTGATTGTTAATACTCTTAGCCTTATTTATTAGCCAGCTATGCGTGCACTCTGACTCATGAAATAGCAATCCAGAAGAGCTGAGCCTGTGGGTAGCTCAGTTTTGAGAAGACATCTTAATCAGTGGCCATTTCCTTACAACAAAACAAATAGAGCATTAACTGCTGGCATTGCTTTTAAAATCTTAAACAGAAGAGGAATATTTTGTTCTCCTTACATATTTAAAATCTCAAGGGCCCTTCATCCACTGCTTCCTGATCCCAGGACTGAAGGGATGAAGATGCGGGTAGGAACAGAGGTAGAATCTGGCTAATTGCAACATAATCCTCATCTTGACAAATGTGCAAGTCTCTGCACAAACATGCAATTTTTTGTAAAATTGAAGATTACCAATAAACACTAACATTATATGTTCAGGAAGAAAATGTACATAAAAACCTAACTAGATGTCTAAAGAATCACTTCTACAATGTATTTTAGATTCTAAGAAACAAGATTAAACTGATTTTCTAATTTTTAGTACCTTAAGCTCAGCATTGAAGTAAATCTGCTTTTAGATATATAACATAGAGAAAGTTAACACAGCTACTAAGGAAGAAATGTACTAGTCATATATTCTGCCATGTAAACAACTGGTAACTTTGATTTTTTTATTGATTTTATTTTGTAACAAGCATACCAGAACTAATATATTCACTTAGACTGCCCCTTAGTCCCCTTGGGAAGCAGCCCACATAAGCATCAATGATGCCATGGCTTCACACAACTTCCCTAGTTCTTTAATATGGCATTTGACTTTTGCTAACAGCCAAATGCTATTTAGAAACTAAATATGGTAATGGTCAAAAATGGTAATGGTCAAAAATGGGTCCTGCCCTGATCAGTTTGGCTCAGTAGATAGAGTCCGCCCTTGGACTGAAGGGTCCTGGGTTTGATTCCAATCAAGGGCACATACCTCAGTTGCAGGCTCAATCCCCAGCCCTAGTGGGGGCGCATGTGGGAAGCAACTAATCAATGTGTCTCTCACATGAATTTTTTTTTTTTAAAGTGGGTCCTATTGTTTTTAGTCAAAACCCAAAAAAGGATTGGTAAGGATTTGTAGAGCTGATACACTACCTCAAAGGCAATTCCAAAGGAAAATTTCACACCTGTTCCAAGAAGTAGTAAACATTAAAATAAGTATGTAGCATCTCGCCTCCCACAACATATGAGAACCTAATGCACAGAACAAAACTGAATTGTATACACATTCGTAGTATATGTGTGAAAATACAGCCTCATAATATTGTAGTCATATCTACTACAACCCAATTTAACCCAGTAAGTTTCCAAATAATCCACCCAAATTGAAATTCTTACGGGGGGTGAGGGGGACAAAATTCAGTATACACTATAATGGATGTATTTTTTCCTAAGGATCACCACTTTCTTTTAATGAAATAAATAGTATTTTCTTAAAGCTAAAATGTGACCCTAAAGCATAGCAGAGCCAGCAATTTCCCTACCTTATATTCACGTGGGGATCTAACTAAAATAAACCAGACTCCCAGCTGCCTGAGGTCTAATAAACCCTTGGGTGATAATTGACATACCAATGAGCTGTATCCAACTTTTGGGTTTTGAGATGATTTTTCTTGAGTTAAATATTTTTATGACCCAAACAAACCCTTGCCCCATTAGGGGGTGATCCCATAATTACCCAGATTTTTTTCTCTTTTGGACTATCTAAATATACCAAACCAATTACACTAAATTTCACATTGGTTTGTTAGAAAGTTGGTAGAAGCTCTAAAAAAACATACTATATCCATACCTAAGAAAAAAAAGAATCTATTATATACCTACCTTGCCATAATTTTCCACCCAACCCATTTTTCATTAAATTACTTGCCTGTTTCTTCATTTCTTTACCTTTTTAACAATAAGATGAGCTTTTGGGTGAAGATACTGCCGTGATGTTACTGTCTATAGAGGAAACCTCTTGGGTTATTATGGAGCCACTCACTGAAATGCTAATGGAATCAAATTGTCAAGTGTTTAATACTACTCCCAAATAATATTCTTTAGCTTAATTCACAATGTGATAATTAGGTAATAGTTATGTTACCTAGAAACCTTACAAGAATTCCAAATCTCCAAACTCCAACTGGAAGTCTTAAAAAAAGGATGTAAGAATGGATATATATATATATATATATATGTTACCTGTCTTGTCATTTGCCAGACACAGTCAATGAACTGAAGGAAAACAGGCGATCTATCTGCATCTGCATGATTCTTATCTCCATGCCCGAGTCTCTGAAGAAAGACGGTGAAATAACATATGAACTTCGTGGAGTTTTTCATTTGCCAATGAAAATAATTTTCCAATAAAAATACTATTTTGTCATTATTTTTAAAAAGTCAGAAAATCTTTTTAAAAGAACATAGCAAAGAAAATAGCAATCACCATCACCCTACCTATGAAATGTCTATACAGTAGACTTGTGCACCTGAAATCTGTATGGTTTGCTAACAAGTATCACCTCCAATCCTACATAATAAAAGGGTAATATGTAAATTACCATCACTCCGCTACGCCTGCGATTGAGCCAGCAGGAGGCGCAGGGGGCGGGACTCGGGGTAGCCAGGGTGGCCAATTGGGCCGGCGGGACGCTGAGCTCGCGCCACCGCTAGCTCAGCGTCTGCACCATGGCTGTGCTGCGGCACAGAAGGGGCCTCTGGGGCAGCGAGCCCACGCCCTGCTGCGGACCATCAAAAGCAGGGAGCGAAAGCGGGGGAGCTGGCTGTCTGCTCCGGCACCAGCGGACCCCCTGCCATCAAAAGCGGGGAGCAGGCTGCTAGCAGTGTCCACGGAGCGTGCTAGGCTTTGCGGGGCAGTGGATATGGCCTGGATGGCAGGTTAGGCCTAGGGGACCCTACACCATGCACTGACTGGGCCTCTAGTAAATTCAATAAAAAGAAAACATTTTTTATGTGCAAACTGCCAGGTTTAACATGTGATGCTTTTAACAGGAATTACAACTTAGTTTAATAAATGAAACCTAGGCAATCAAACCAACAACCTTTCAGTGCACAGGATGATGCCCAACTAGCTGAGCCACACTGGCCAGGGCACAGGCCAGGGTTGTGGGCTCCATCCCCAGTAAAGGGGGGCAGGGGAGAGGTGAGCAGCTGATCGATGTTCACTCTCACACCAATGCTTCTTTCTCTCTCTCTAAATTATATGTGTGTGTGTGTGTGTGTGTGTGTGTGTGTGTGTGTGTATATGTATCTCCTATATAATAAAAGGCTAATATGCAAATCAGCTGGCAGAACAACCGGTATGATGCGCACTGACCACCACGGGGCAGATGCTCAATGCAGGCCCTGGTTGTCAGTGCACTCCCACAGGGGGAGCGCTGCTCAGCCAGAGCATGGCTCACGGCTGGTGAGCGCAGGGGCGGTGGCGGGAGCCTCTCCCACCTCTGCAACAGTGCTAACGATGTCCAACTGATGGCTCCCGACCTGTGAGAGGGTGCAGGCCGGGCTGAGGGACCCCTCCCCTGAGTGCATGAATTTCGTGCACCAGGACTCGTGTGTGTGTGTGTGTGTGTGTGTGTGTGTGTGTGTGTGTGTGTATGTATTAAAATCTTAAAAAAGCAAAAAAGAACAAGAAAAAATCACACACACGAAACCCAGACCTAAAAGGCTGATAATGGAAGATTGGAGTAGTCAGACCTCAGAGCCCAGGTTTTTGTTCTGGAGATCTAATTTCCCCCTGAATATTATGCTATTCTATAAAGTGCCCTTCTCCTTTAACACCTTGGCCAGTGCATGAAGGGGACTTGTTGCGTCTTAGCTCCAGTCTCTTTATCAAGAAGAAGCAACATTAGCACAAACCTTCATAAACCTTTAAAAAATGCTTCACTCCTGCCCTCCAAGCATGCACTCACCCAGGTTCTCAGTTTTCCTTCCTCTGAGCGCCTTTGCCCCAGATGACTGAAACAGACCCCTGTTCCCTTTCCTAAAGCCACTGATTCTAAAAATAGGGTCCCTAGACTTCTGGGGAGGGGGTGACTGTGAGGTCAAAACTAATTTCATAATCCTAAAATGCCATCTGCCTTTTTCAATTCATTGATGTTTGCACTCACGGTGCAAAATGATAAAGGATCACTTAGGAGGTACCTTAGGAGGAATCAAGCAAGCCAGTGAAATCAAGCTGCACTGTGGTTACGTTCTGTCCTGCCACACACTCGCACTTAAATGAAAGGGACAAAAGCCAATCTCTGGAGCAGTTTCCTTGATGAAGCAGTAAAAAGTATTAACTTTATTAAAAGTATTAACTTTATTAAGCAGTAAAAAGTATTACTATTCTGTGTAACAAACGGGAAATGCACAGGAGACGCTTCTGCTGCAAACTTAAGTAGTACTGTAGGAACTGACACTTTTTCACGGACCATCGTTCTGACTTGAAAGAACAACTGATATGTGAACTGTGGTTATGAAGACTTGACTATCTTGCAGGCTTTTTGAAAATGTACAAAGTGACTGTGTCACTTCAAGGAATACAATGGACAGTAGTTTGATAAAATTCAAGCTTTTGAGTGAAAATTAGGTTTTTGGAAAACTTTTACCTGCCACATGAGTTTGATAATACTTAAAGACTTCCGATAAAATCAGTGGTGGTATTAACAGCTGTGGTTTTATGGGATTATATAAAGAAATGCATTAACAATGGAAAAGGTATATAGCTCACTAAGCATTTTCCATATACCCAACACCTGATGGTACAAAATCCTGTGTGGGTAAAAGATCTATTCAAAGCGCAATACAGACCAATAGAATTTAATGGAACAAACAAAAACCTCATTGATTTAGTTTTGGATTGCACATTACAATTAACCTCTACGAAACCACCTTTTAAGTTTTGGTACAATAACAAAGAAGAATACCAACAATTCCCTAAAAAAGCTACTAAAAGACTCTACTTTTCCATCTACGTATCTGTCTGTGTGTGGTCAGATTCTTTCCTCATATACTTCAACCAGCAAAAGATACTGCAGCAGAATGAAGGCAGAAGAAATGAAATTTAGCTGCCTATAAAGCCAAATTTCAAAAATTACCCCCAAAACATAAAACAATGCTTCTCATGAAAACTTTTTTGTTTTGGAAAACATATTTTTCTTTAAAATATTATGTTAATGTTTCCTCAAAATTCATATTTTGAACTAATGTGATGGCATTAGGAAGAAGAGTCTCTGGGTGGAACCCTCATGAATGGGGTTAGTGCTCGTATCAAAAAAGACGCCACGGTGCTCCCGAGCCCCCTTCCTGCATGTGAGGACTGTGAGAAGATGACAATCTGCAACCCAAGAGTGTCTTCACCAGAACCTCACCATGCTGGCACTCTGACCCTGGACGGTTAGCCCTCAAAATAGCCCTGGCCAGTGTGTTCAATGGTTAGAGCATGTGCTCTGGAGGGTTGAGGGTTCAATTTCCGGTCAATGGTACGTACATGGGTTGCAGGTTCAATCCCCAGCCCTGGTCGGGGAACATGTGGGAGGCAATCTCTCACATTGATGTCTTTCTCCCTCACTTCCTCCTTCCCTCCCACGCTCTAAAAAAAAAAAAAAAAAAAAAAAAAAAAAAATCAATGGAAAAAATATCCTTAGATGAGGATTAACAAAAAAAACCTAAAAAATTGTGAGGAATAAATTTCTGTTGTTTATAAGCCACCCAGTCTATGGTATTATAGCAGTCCAAATGGATTAAGATAAATAGATTTCTTTAATTAGTGTTCAAGTTAATTTCTAATATGGTAAATACTGACAGACATAAACCATGTAAGCAAATTTCTCTGGGGCCATCAATAACTGTCAAGAATGAAAGAGGTCTTGAAATCAACAAGTCTGAGAATCGTTGCCCTCTATTAACCATGTGTGAGCACAGCATCTTGACCAGGTGTCCTTTATTGGTCACATTCTGCTTTCACGTAACACCTGGGGGAAATGGAGTAGCTAACCAGAGCTGACAATTTAGGAATCCATAGCAATTTCAGTCTGATATGTTTATGGTTTTGGTCACATTTATATATCATGTGCAGCTTTGGCTGAAACTTTATTCTTTGAAGTACGCTTTTTTGTGTTTTATTTTTAAATAGTCTTCTCATTTTATAGAGAATTGAAAACGTGAGCCATCTAAATAGATACTCCAGATGCCCAACTTCACTGTTCAAGTTCAAAAGAGCAGACTACCACTAAATGTGTTTCTCTCAAGCCATTCATAATCAATGCCCACATACCCCAGCAACTACTGGATACTAAAGGTTAACATCTGGGTAGACATCTTTCACAAAGCCTTTCAGCTAATCTAGAAAAATGCTGCCACGAGCCACAATCTCAGTGGTTTTATGGTCCCTGACACACTAACTCCTCCCCTGTCCAAGATTCTCTAAACCTGACCCTCCCTCATGGCTACTCTTGCCACACTCAACTCTATCTAGACATGTGCTCACCCTGCTCCTACTTTCTGTGAAAATATTACTCCTCTCCAAATTCTATGACTGCAACTAACACATATAGAAATTACATAAGAACCAAGTTTTCTGATTCCAAATTTAGTGTTTAGCAGAAACTACTTAAATGTGTGTTTATGTAATAGCTACACAAATCCAAAGTGTGATGTAACGAAAAAGCAAATGTGAAAGGGACATAATAAACCCACTCCTATATTTAGGAACTGTGATTAGTTCTGGCTACCCACTTGCAGAAAGGTCCAGAGGACAACTAGGATGGAGGAGCTTAGGAAAAGCAAGGAAAGTGGATGGCTAGCCAGAAGAACTGAAGACTATAAATGACATGAGCTGACAGCTACTTCCTAATATTTGAGGCCTATCTTATATGAACAAGTAGTTTTATTTGTTTTCTTATCTCCAAAGGGGAAGGTAGAAACATTGGGAAGCAGATTTTAGTTCCCTACGAGGAAGAGGTTGGGAATAGATGGACTTTCCGAAGGGAGACTGACAGCCTCGGGGAGAGACTGCTGCTTTTTCCCTGCGGAGTGAATGAAGACACCAAACAGTCACTGTGGGACACCACAGATGTTCAACAACTGTTGGGCCCTGACTTCCTTCTGACTCTTAAATTTGATACCAACGATAACATCAACATAATTTTGAGACTTACAGAAGGCACAAAAATTTGTCATTTCCATAAAACTAACTGCAACACTTTATTTTAATTTACTGATTTTTAGGAAGAGAGAGATACATCAATTTGTTGTTCCACTTATTTACTCATTCACTGGTTACTTGTTGTATGTGCTCTGAGACCGGGGATCAAAGATGGAACCCTGTATCGGGATGACGCTCTAACCAACTGAGCTACTTGGCCAGGGCTGCAACACTGGCCAAGTGTTTAGTGCCTTAAAGAGGATAACAAGAAAGTTGTTTTATTCCCAACTCTGAGTTACATTTTACTTTTTTCCTTTCAGTCCCCGTTTTTTTAGACCCTGATCCTGTGTGAGCAATGCTACTTTGTAGGGCTACTTTAAATTGGGAATAATAATTCAGCCATTCTAATCTTTTTTTAAGTCTACAGGAAAAGCTAGAAGTGCCTTGTAATTCCATACCATTCTTGCTAATCTGAACTATCAACTACAGGTGGACAGGAGACGCCCATGGAAATGATGGGATGAGCCCTGACGTTTCCTGGTAGAGATCACAGAAGAGACTGGGTCAGGTGGCTGGCAAATAGCTAGTCCTAGCTCCAGGCTGCAAAGCTGGGACGGGAGACACTAATGCTTTCCAAAACAAAGTTCTCCTGAGAAGTTCACCCCTCTAGAATAAATGATCCATTCTAGATGAATATCGAGTGAATAGAAGGCATTATTTTCACATGCCTGATGTGGGATGCATGGAATACATTGAGTCAAGGTTCTTTACTCACAAGCTGAAATCGATGTCCAAAGCTCAGCCATTCTTTCTCCACGAGGACTTCGAACCCCTGGATGGTTCGGTAGTGCCCGTCCAGCATGAGCATGGCCAGGGACGTCAGCTGGGCGGTGCGGTCCCAGCCATCGCTGCAGTGCACCACCACCGACGTCTTCCCTGATTCGACTCTGTCAGCAATCCGGAGAGCTCCGGCAAGAATGAGCTGCAAAACAGATTTTTTTTTTAAAATAAAAAAATTTAAAATGCTTCCTTCTTTAAAATTAATAGTTTTTGCTAGGGATGACTGTCTCAATAACATATGGGGGGGGGGGGAAGCATCGGTCCCTTCCTAAAAACAAATTTTTATGTGGTAAAAGGCATATAAATTTTGCTTTTGAAACTAGAAAAATCTCATAAATGCAGACTCCTATTTATCTGCACAATGAAATATACAAATGAAAGGTGCCCTTGGGTTCTATAGAAATCAACATTATAAGAAAGAAAAAAAGATCCAAGTTCTAAAAAGGACTGTTTCTAAGAATTTTCCAATGTTCCAAGTATCATCCATTTAAATTAAAATACCCCAACTGAAACTTGTTTCTGGTATGCTTGCTTAACCAAATTACAGTATGTGTATTGTGTATGGCACATAGCATACAGAGAACACAATATAAAACTTCAGAGTACTTTTCTGTATGAATGAAAATTCTCATCTGTTCAATATATTACCATGTCAATTTACTGTTATCTAAAATAATTTCAGTTATTTAAATATGCATAGACTCTGCAAAATAATTTACTGAAGATGATCTTGAGTTAAAACTAGAAAAAATTATATGTAACCAAAACAGAAACAGTATACTATTCTTTAAAATAGACATTCTAGTACTATTCATCTCTCAGTGACTAGATCATACTTACAGAACAGCATGGCTCCACAAACAGATCAGAGTGAAAGAAATGTGACTTACTCCCAGGTTAAAGACTCTCACAACAACCTCCCTCTGACCTTCACCGTCAGCATGCTCGGGAAACGGGGTGCTCGGAAGCAACCTCAATCTTGACTATGCCACAGAGTCATCTGGGAGCATTTCTTTTTTCTAAAATGCCTGGACTCCAATCTCCACTAATCCTAACTCACTATTTTAAGTAACTTCCACCGATAATTCAAATGCATATGCAGACTTACAAATCACTGACCCAAAAGGAGTGGTCATTTTAACTCAAGCATTTGTTTATAATAATAAACATTTATGGGGCCCCTCACTACGTGGCAGGCACTGCTCTAGGTGCTGGAGACAAAGCAGTGAACAGAAGAGTGTTGGCTTAATGAAGTTTCCGTGATGGCTGGTGAGGCCAGCCAGATGCAAATCAACAAGGAAATACATACCTTGTCAGAGGGAGGTAAGTGAGAAAGCACCACTCAGGTCTAGGGGGTTCTGGAAGAACTGTCACTTTGTATGTAGCAGTTGGGAAAGCCTGTTTGGGAAGGTGACATTTGAGCAAGGATCTGAGAAAGTGAGAGGCTAAGCCTTGCAGGTGTGAGGACTGGGGAGGAGAAGGTGGTGCAGGCACAAGTGCACCTCTTGTGCCTCTAAGGAAACTTGTTCCTGGTATAGCCAGCCTTTCGGAGAGCATGTCGCACCTGATATGAAATGGAATTTACAGAGTGAAAGAGACGATTTATGTTAGCTCTAAATCAATCTTATGGGTTTCTACTTACACACAATGCAACAAATAGATGGGCCACAGGAACATACTCTCTAACTACACTCAAGCTTCTAGAAGACAAGCAATAAAAAAAAAAAAAAAATAGTCTACAATTCTCATTAAATTGGTCTTCTCTGCAGTTTGTCTGAATTTTAGAGATTTTGATATGAGTATAAGACTGCTCCTTCTTAATATGAAAAATCTCATTTCCCTTTATTTCATAATATTAATAATATATGAGGCTATAAATAATATGGTAAGCTATGTTATTGAAATTCAGACCATATCTGAAAAAAATACATAACTCTATTAAATAAAATAACATTTGGTGCTTCACACATTATATTAACATGTTAGGCAAATCAGCGTTCACATGGTAGTCTCCAAATAACTTAGCATTCAAAGGGTATCCTTCACTCAGCTTCTTCACCTCACTCCCCTGACCAGCATGATCACCACGTCACAAGCCGCGCAACAAGCATTTCCTGTGCCTGTTGCTCACAGATAGCGCTGCCCTAGCTCCTGAGGGGAAAGAAATATGATCACGATCTGTCCAGCCCTGCTCTTCACTGGGTTGACATCCAAAAGTAATTAAATGAAGTGCGAGGTAGGACTGATTAAATGGAAAGAAAAAGTAAAGTGAAAACTTCAGACAAACTGGAACTGCAATCAGGCAAGACTTCCGGAATAAGTGAAATATGAACGGGGACCTGAAGGATGGGGAGAATTCAGACAGGATGGGAAAGAAAGAGAAAGAAGTTCAACAGACCAAATACACAATATGGGAAACTAATTCATTCAAGCACCAAAACTTAGGAGTAATTCAATTATCAAAGCAGGTACCAACTTTTCACTGTTTAGCAAGGTGTCTTTGTCTTGATCTCAGCAGTGAGAGCCAATACAGGCAGAGGAGTAGAGAAAGCGCGTGTTTGGCACCCTTTCTGTAACAGTATAGGAAACAGCCCACCTTAATATGCTCTAGCCAGTGAGTAGATTCCAAGTTAGACAGCCAGTGGGTCTCCTCGATGTTGGGGTACACGATCTCCTTGAGTTTTCGTAAGGATTCTCTCATAACATGAATATTGTGGATATCTAGAAAAACTAATTCTGCATTCTGATAGGCATCTTCACTTTCATAACCTCCACCCTTGGCCTGGAAACAAAGCACACACCACAAGAAATAAAAAATGAACGCACATCCATAATAGGTTGACACCCATGAAAAAGTGCCATAAAATATCCAATAGCATAAAAGAGAATACTTACTACTGATGAAAATATGGACAATGCAGGGCTGCTTAACACCACTACTCTCTACCCCAAGTTTTCTTTAAAAACAATAAACACTCTCACCCTGACTTCCTTATGTGGCTGTTATAAAAATTAAATGCGATAACATGTGAAGGTGCTTACACATTTTAAAGCACTACATTTACCTACCCGTATTTCAATTCCTATGCAAACAGTTTCTTACAGAAGACTGAAATCACCAGGCTGGTAAGTCCCATGTGCAGGAATTACATGTCTGCTTTACCAATGGCCCATGCTGCTTCACCTCATTTTAACCTAATATTTACAAATACTTTGCAATCATAAGGACTTGCTTTTATTTTAGCCACATAATTACTTTTAAGTAAAAAGGCAGAATAAGTATAAAAGCACAAATACTATAGTGCAATAGTATCCCTATTCTCAGAGACTTAAATCTACATCTACAGAACAGATGAGAAATACCTGGTGTTTGAATTAAACTATGGCTGAAAAGGAGAATAATTCTTTTGGATTAACCTTTCTCTATTTTATGAATAAAATAATTCGTCTATCTCTTATCTTAGGTATAAAAATCACACTTCTTAGAGCACTAATGAGGAAAAATTGGAAAAATAATGGAACAGTCGCTGCAATTATATACATGTGTCTCTCATGTTGAGGTTTCTCTCCCCCCCTTTTCCTTCCTCCCTTTCCAGTCTCTAAAAAAATAAATAAATAAATAAAAATCAACAGAAAAAATATTCTCTGGTGAGGATTAACTAAGAAACAAACGAAAATAAAAAATAAAACAAAGGCTGAGGCAAAAGGAAGACTATAAATTAAGGGATACTTAAAAGACATATCAAACGCAATATTTAAAAAGGTAAAGACTAACCCACATACAGTGTCTAGGTATGTATACTGCTATAATAAAAGTATAAAGAAATGCAAGAAGATGGTATTAAGGGAATCTGATTGGGGTAGGGCTTCGGTTACCAAACTTTCGGACCAAGCAGACCACAGGTTAACAACCGCTGCTTGGTTTCCTTAAACCAGTGGTCGCCAACCCTTTCGACTACCGGTTGGAGACTGCTGGTGTAGGGCACACATGAAGACATAGTGGCTGACAAGGTGGTTTTTTGTTTGTTTGTTAATCCTCACCGAGGATATTTTTCCCATTGATTTTTAGACAGTGGAAGGGAGGGGGAGACAGAGAGAGAGAAACATCAGTGTGGGAGAGACACAGATTGGTTGCCTCCCATACATGCCCGACTCCGCAGCCAGGGAACAATGAACTTGCAACCCAGGTATGTGCTCTTGACCAGGAATTGAACCCTCAATCTTTTGGTGGCAGCCAGGGCTTGTTTTTGTTCTTTATTTATTGATTTCAAAGAGAGAAAGAGATCACTTTTTCTTGTTTCACTTATTTATGAAATCACTAGGGGCTGGTGCACGAAATTCGTGCACTGGGGGGGGGTCCCTCAGTCCAACCTGCCCCCTCTCACATACTGGGAGCCCTCAGGGGATGTCCTACTGACGGCTTAGGCCCACGCCCCACAGGGAGTGTACCTAAGCCGCAGTCTGGCCTCCCTTTGTGGGAGGCAACCGGGCTGATAAGGGGAAGGCACCAGCCCCATCAACCCGCTGCTGCAGCCACTGCCAGTCACCGCAGCCACCAAGGTGTTTTCATCAACACGGACTCCAGTCCCTTCACCAAGAAAAAATGACAACTTTCTTTAGGCATTTTCAAGATGTGTCTTTCATAGGATATGGATTTCTTTATTTTTTTATCCTCACCTGAGGATATGTTTCCATTGACTTTTAGAGAATGTGGAAGAGAAAGACAGAGAGAAACACTTTGATTGGTTGCCTCCTGCATGAGCCCTGATCTGGGACCCAGCCAGGGAGGAGCCTGCAACCTAGGTACATGCCTTTGATCAGAATCAAACCCAGACCCTGCTGTCTGCAGGCTGAGGCATTATCCACTGAGTCAAACCAGCTAGGGCAGGATATGACATTACTTAGCCTTCCAGCAGCGGACCTTCGTTTTTTTCTCCAGAAGTGTGGTGGAAAACCCTAGATCACCTTTTTGGATTCTTATTACCCAAGTTACTAAGAATACTACCAGTGGCATACAGGAAGCTTAGCCAATGTGCAGTCAGAAAAGGTGTTTCCTCTATAGTTCACACCAATGGAGGGCTGGGCCCTGCCCAGGCCTAAAGCCTCTGGCCAAAGCTTTAGGCCTGGGCAGGCCTCTCCAGCTCCCTCTGATCACCGCCTCAGCCCCTGCCCAGGCCTGCCCAGACCGAAAGCCTCTTGGGCAGGAGTAGACCCCCAGCTCCCTGCGATCAATCGCAGGGGGTCCACTCCTGCCCAGGCCGAAAGCAGATCCCCAGCTCCCTGCCCAGGTGATCAATCGCAGGGGGTCCACTGGTATACCAGGTCAAAGAAACCCTAGCTCCCTGCAATCGATGGCAGGGGGTCCACTCGTGCACCAGGCCAAAAGCTTCCAGCGGAGGCTTTTGGCCTGGAGCCGGAGTGGACACCCAGCTCCCCGCTTTCGATGGCAGGGGGTCCGCCCGCCACGCCCACCATCCAATCAGAGCAAGGAGCTGGGTGTCCGCCAGGCCACCATCCATGGAAAGCGGGGAGCTGGGTGTCCGCTCTGCCAGAGGCTTTCGGTCTGGTGCCAGAGCGGACCCCAGCTCCCTGCAATCCGTCACCAGGGGTCAGCTCAGGGCGCCTATGTATGCAAATTAACCGCCATTTTGGTCGGGTTTATTTGCATACTCACTCTGATTGGATGGTGGGCGTGGTTTGGCTTGTGGGCGTGGCTTGTGGGCATAGCAGAGGTGTGGTCAATTTGCATATTACTGTTTTATTAGGTAGGATTGGCTGATTCTTTTATGTGCCCTGACCCAGGATCTATAATCCACAACCTTGGCATACCAGGACAATGCTCTAACCACCTGAGCTACCTGGCCAGGGCATGAATAGCAAAGTTTTATTTATTTTATTTATTTTTTAATGTATATTTTTATTGATTTCAGTGAGGAAGGGAGAGCAAGAGAGAGATAGAAACATCAATGATGAGAGAGAATCATTGAATGGCTGTCTCCTGCATGTCCCCCACAGGGATTGAGCCTGCAACCCAGGCATGTGCCCAGACAGGGAATCGAACCATGACCTCCTAGTTCATCGGTCGTGCTCAACCACTGAGCCATATCAGCTGGGCCCAGCAAACTTTTAATTCTTTACATGGGCAAGAGCATTTGTCATATTCATATTGATTATAAAATTTTTCTTACCTATGCAGGCAAAAAAATATTTGTTCCAACAAGGTTATATACTTTTGCAAATTAAAAAAGGGGGTTAAGTGGGGGATTTTGATGAAGGTGGTCAAAAGGTACAAACTTCTGGTTATAAGATGAATAAGTTTTGGAGATCTAACGTATAGCATGGTGATTACAGTCAATACTTCACAGTATATGTGAGAGTTGCTAAGAGAGTAGACCTTAAAAGTTCTCATCATAAGGAAAAAAGTTGTAACTATGGGAGGTAATGGATGTTAAACTGGAATTATTGTGATAACCATTTCATAATATATACATATATGAAATTATTACATTGTATACCTTAAACTTATTCAATGTATGTCAATTATATCTCAATACTAGAGGCCCAGTGCACGAAAATTCATGCACTCAGGGGGTCCCTCCACCCGGCCTGCGCCCTCTTGCAGTCTGGGACCCAGGGGGCCAGGCCTAAGCTGGCAGTCAGACATCCCTCTGGCAGCCCGGGAGCCCTCAGTGGATGTCCGACTAAGCTGCAGTCAGACACCCTTAGCACTGCCAAGGAGGCAGGAGAGGCTCCCGCCACCACCGCTGTGCCCGGCTTGTGGCGGAGCGGAGCTCCCCCTGTGGGAGCGTACTGACCACCAGGGGGCAGCTCGTGCGTTGAGCATCTGCTCCCTGTTGGTCAGTGCACATCATAGTGACTGGTCGTTCCATCATTAGGGTCAATTTTAATATTACCCTTTTATTATAGAGGATAGTGGGGAGCAGGGGAGACACCAGGTTAGTAACCTGGATCAACCATTCTGAAGAATATTTGCAATATGAATCAAAACGTTAAAAAATATGCATATTTTAAATTTTAATATAGTAACTGTATATCTAGAAAACTATTTTAAGGAAATAATCAACGATGCCAACAAAAGATATCTATTTCAGCTATATTTAAAATACTAAATACTTAAAATGCCCAATATGAGAAGAATGATTAAATGAATAATGATACATCTATACTATGAGTACTATTACTTTACAGGAATATTTCATGAAAAGAAATTATTCTTATAATAAAATGGTAAGAGAAAAACAATGAAACAAAATAACCACTTCAATGCATAGAAAAAATAGTGGAGGAAAATATAAAACATCTTAATAACCGTATGTGATTTTTATCTTTTCTATGCCTTCCTAATTTTTTATATGGTCTACTACATATTTTGTAATCTAATAGATGAAATAATGTTACAGATAAATGTTTACTGTCATAGAAAGATACAGTGTCAATTTTTTAAGTTATAATTATCCCATTCTGTTTCAGATATATGAGTGTATGCATACATACATAGGTCTGCAAGTAGAAGCACAATTTAATTATGGTTCTCTCCTAGTTACAGGATTAAGGGTGGTTTTAAATATTTTCTTTTCTTTCTTTTTTGCTCATCTGCATTAGGTAATTTTCTGTAATACATATACATTGCTTATTGGGGATTAAAAAAATAGAGGTACCTTCTTAAAACTAAGTTATATCTCTTCTCTCACCTTTTTCTATGGTAGATTTTGTCAACCAGACTTTCTATTTCCACAATGCAAATATTTATTCCATAGTAGCAATCAGGACGACTGCTCCAGCTAACTGCAAGTCTTCAGTGTGAACAGCTTGTACAGGTGCAGGGCTGTCAGGAGAGGGCACCGCTGGTAATTGAGAACACTGCTTCCTGATTCCTACAGCCGTGCTGGGCAGACCTGACTCAGGCATAAACTCAGGTGTCATTTGGAGGATGGAGAAAGAATAATAATTCTTCCTGAACACCTACCTTTATGTAAGCATAGGGTTCTGCACTAGTTTTTATTAGATCCTGTTAGCTATTATTATTCTCATTTTACAAATGAACAATCAAGGTCTAAAATGATTAAATAATGAACTCAAAGTCATACCAGCAAGGATAGCCAGGATTAGAATCTCCATCTTTATCACCGGAAAGCCTGAACTCTTTTCTACTGCATTGTGGCTTCTGCCAAACAGAGCTGATTCGTGAAACTATAATATTAATTACTGAAAAGTAATCTCACCTTATTGGCAACAGCATTAACACTTGGCCGGGCATCGAATATAAAGATTTTATGAGACTGGGCATTGGAGTCCATGATGGCTTGAAGGTATTTCTCATCTTCTTTACTTCGCTTCCCACTCACTCCTACCATGGGCTGGCTGCATCGAGTGATTGTGGCCTGACTTTCAGGATGAATCCAGGATAAAACCTAAATGGGGGGAAAATGGCAACACACCCTTTATATACTTGTCTGTTTATTATTATCCTAAAAAAAATTACTCTATAAAACTCTACTTTCTAATTGGGTCCAAACCCTAGCCATGAAAAGATATATTGGAGCTGCTATCAAATATCATCACCTTTCTTTCAAACCAAGTCTGGAATATGGAAAACTTGGTCTAATACCTTTATCAAATATTAATTTATAAAAGTCATTGATTATTGGGAAGTGCTGTCTCTAGAAAACCTACTTTAAAAAGGGGCTAAGTCCCACTTTTAAAGTTTTATTACTATATAAGCAAAACTGCCCAACTATAAAGTCTTGCACATCTATGAATTTTGTACTTAAAATTATTTGAGCTGGTCTTTCTAGAACACAGTAATTCATCAAGATTTTGTAAAGTTTTTTTGTTTCTAGGATTTAAAGAAAAAGAGCATTTATCACCAAGAATGTGCAACAAAATAGAGAAAATACAAAGAACCAACTTTGTTTTCAAGTTAAGAATCATGCAATTCTGTGCACCTAATACCCATGTCACACTCTTCAGACACTTCTTTAATCAGCCTTTTCCTCAGTTTTAGTTTTATTAAATAATGCATTCTCTAATATCGCCATAAACACCTTCGGCTGTAGCTATTTTTATCCTGCATCCATTCTCCAAGTCCTTAATCTCAGTACAAAAGCATTTGCAAAGTCTCATCACAGCTTCACACTCACTGGGATTCGGCCCCTTGATCTGAAGGATGCCACTCTCTTTAATTCTTCATCAGGAATATTTGCTGGCACAACCAAGAGGGCAGGGTATGTATCACAAAGTTCATATCGTTCATTTATCTTTGTTATTCTCCAGCTTTCATTTGGAATTCCCTATATGTGAAAAAACATAAGACAAATTACTGCCTAACTAAAATTTAAGACATGAAAACTGAAGCCATCCTATTCAACATCTCTCATCTCCCCTGTCCAGCTCTTAAGTTGTTGGAATAATTATGTTCTGCCTGTGGTGACCAGCCTATTCGATTGAGAAAATCTAACAAAGTGATATGCATTATTTTTGACATTTGATTTTATGTTAATAGGTTAAGTACTGATTGTGTGCTGGGTCTGTGCTAAGCATATCCAATGGGAAGGAAGGAAATGGTGGGACTGCAAATATTCCCTGTCTTCAAAAAGAACAGTATCATTCAATTTCACTGGGTGATAGATTTTACTGTCATTCACCTACACAAAGAAATGTGAGAGGGAAGGCACCAAGTGTCCACCACAATGCCATATATACATTTACCACTTACATACGAAAGTGAAGTTTTCACTCTTACATTATAGTACTAATGGAATATTTCTAATCTAAAACATATTAGAAAAGCAAGGAAGTAACAGAAGGCAAAGCCAAAAAGAGAAAAGGGAAATACTTACATTTTTTTAAATACACATCGATTATTAAGCTCTCATTGGGTCCTTCAATATTTTATATATATATATAAAACTAAGGTACTACTTCACATACAGGATTGCTTATTAAGACCTTAAATTTTTTCATTTTCCATTCTACAGAAAATAAAGCCTTTATATTAAATGGTTGGAATTTAAAATACGTATTTTTAAAATTTTATTACATCTGACAACTCATATCATCACAGAAAAAGAACTAAAAGAAACCAAATTATAGTAAAAATATATTTATTGAGCACCTACTATGTGCAGGCACTATGCCAGCAACCTCTTTCTACACACACATACAATGGAAAAGGCACAGAAAATGTGCAGAGAATGCTATCATCTGCTTAAAAATGTAATATACATATATACACAAGCTCTGCAGGCATAAAATCTCTGAATGGACATATGGAGAATCAGTAACAATATTTCCTGAAGGGAGAGGAGCTGGGATGGCAAGGGGACAACCTACCTTTCTTTCTTTTTTTTTTTTTAATATATTTTATTTGATTTTTTACAGAGAGGAAGGGAGAGGGATAGAGAGCTAGAAACATCGATGAGAGAGAAACATCGATCAGCTGCCTCCTGCACACTCCCCACTGAGTATGTGCCCACAACCAAGGTACATGCCCTTGACCGGAATCGAACCTGGGACCCTTGCGTCCGCAGGCCGACACTCTATCCACTGAGCCAAACTGGTCAGGGCCAACCTACCTTTCAATATACCCTTTTGTACCTTTTGAATTTTATACAGTGTGTAAGAATTACCACTTTCAATATTTTTCAATTTAAAAAAAAAGAATACTCTGATGCTTTATGTCTAATCTTAAGGTTTATATTAAGAGATTACTACCTTCATTTTCTTCTATAACATACATAAAATATTTTTTAAAAACTGAGCTTTCTAATTACAAATACAGTGTCTTTTCCATTAGACTTTAGTTTGGTTTACTCAGAGACAAATTAAGTGTCTGACTGTAGAAAAAAATTCAACAAATTCATCTAATAAGTCAAAAACCGTAAGCATATATTTAATGCAGAGTTCAATGCTCTATTCTGACTTCCATGTTTCCTAATCTCATAATTCTCTTTATGGGAATAGTTCATTTACTCTTTAACTTATTTTTTCTTTTTAATCATAACTTATTTCTTTTCTTGGACAGTTATTCTCATCTGCTTTCCAAAGTTCTATGTTGAATGCTACAATAACAGATAGCAATTTCTGCCCAGATTCCCAAAGAATATTTTTACAATTATAAAGACATTTGTTAGATTTGCTGATTGCTTTCCAAGATTTGGGTTAGCAAAAATCTTAGAATGTCCTGGTTTAGTTGACCCACTTATTCTGTATTCTGCTTCATATTTGTCAGCAGATGGTTTTATAACTGAACGAGGAATTTTAAATTATACTTGTCACACATGATTAAATGAGAAGTTTTATAATTAAAATGCAATGTTTGAAATCTAAATATGAAAATCACAGCTTAATGATTTTCATACCTGAATTCTAGAATAATTTGGATACCAAATCTAATGATTACGAAAAAGCAATCAATGTGTCTGCACTTAAATTCTCAAGATAGTACCATGAACATGTGGAAAGTTGAAAATAAAGACTATTTTAGGTAGTGTTTATTTATTTTTTAAATTTTATTTTATTGTTTAAAGTATTACGAATAGTAGTACATATGTCTCCTTTTTCCCCCATTGATTGACCTTCCCCCGCCCCCCCTGCGCCCCCGGCACATGCTGCGGAACAGGAACTCTTGGGGAAGTGGTGTACCGAGGAAAAATAGGGAGAATGATACACTCACTATAACGCAGATTTCAAGATTGGATTCAGCTATACCTCTTATTGTGGTAAATGAAATCACACTGATAAACATTCAAATATTAAACCAACCCACCTTAGTCATGAAAGCAGATTTGATTTGTTAACATTTTATGTAAATGTGTAGCCTCGGTGGATATATAAAATTTTCAAAGTTTTAGGTGGAGCTACATTATAAACAGAACTATTTGAAATGTTTTCAGAATTACATTATAGCATACCCAAAAGAGGAAAATTGAGTAAATAATGTTTAATGATGTAAGCACATTAAAATTTAATGTATTTACCATTTTATTTTAAAAACTATTAAACATTAAAAAAAATAAACTGATTTACCTGCAAACTCTTAGACAAGTAAAGATTCATTAAAAATTACTGGCACAGTCTAGAAAGCAGTTTACGGAAACTGAAAGACAGCCCTAAAAGCAGGATTAGCCTTCATTTAAAAAACAAAAAAACAAAAAAACAGCACACAACTATATATATATGTTTACTTCTTCCCATAAAATGCTGTAATAAAAAGAATATAGTATAGTAAAATTAAAAGAAAAAAGTACATACCTGCCTTCTATATTCCAAAAGAGGGTCATATAGTTTCCAACCGTTTTCAGGGAATACTTCTTTGTATTCAAAAGCAAAGAGAGGCTACAAAAAAGTAATCAGAGTTAAGAGCTAAAAAGACAGTTAAAGAGATAATGAATCAGAAATATAGCCATATCAAATCCAATGTTTTCATTTACTTCTCTGCCAGGATATTTTGTATTGGCGTCTTTTTTTATATATTGTTCTTTTAGCTTTGTTTTAAAATTTTGAAAACGTATTGTTTTCATATTTTTCCAACATATAGAAAAGCACAGGTCAACCACCAAGATTTATTAAATGTTAACATTTCACCGTAATTCCTTCAGATATCAAAAGCAGCTGTTTTAGGTTTACCTCTAAATAATGAAAGACATTTCATAAAAAGGGTGTCTTCTGATATAATTAATTAGTCTGACATCACAGATATCAGGAGTTAAGCACCTTTGATGAAAAACATACAAAAACTGGAGTACTAGTTCCAAATTTTACTCCCTACTAGCTATGCCCTTGAGTTAATTACTTACCTGCTCCTGGTTTCAACCTTAAAATCGGGATAAATAACATTGTCCACCATAGGGCTACTCTGGAAGTTAAATTATCCTATATAATAAAACCCTAATATGCAAATCGACCGAACAGCGGAACGACCGGTCACTATGACACGCACTGACCACCAGGGGGAAGATGCTCAATGCAGGAGCTGCACCCAGTCAAGGGGGTGGGGTGGGGGGTCCTGCTCCTGCATTGAGCATCTCCCCCCAAGAGGGAGGTGACCGGTGGTGGCGATGGGGTGGGGAGGCAGGGCCTGCCAGCAGGTGGCACCAGGCCACCAGCCAAGGCAGGTGCCAGCAGGGGCCCCCAGACTGTCCCACCCGCCTGTCACCCCACAGATCAGCCCTGCTCACCGGCCAGGCCTACGGACCCTACCCTATATATTGGGAACAGTCTCTTAGATTTAAAAATTAAAACCTGGCAAGGCTACTCTAACACTGAAAAAAAAGAGGATGATGCAGCAATGACATGGATGGACTCTGGCTTGCACATTTTTGTTATCAGTCCTGATTCTGACACTTATAACTGTATGACAAAGCCAATTACTTAACTTCTCTCTGCTTCAGTTTTTCCACCCATAAGATGGGAAAAATGGTACTACTGCCTCAGAAGGATCATGTTATGTACTACTTTTTATAATCAGGACAAAATAATGTAGCTGCCCATACAACAGCAAGATGCCTTTCACCTGTATGGAAAGTATGGTCACTAGTGCATGCAGCGTCCCGTATTGCGAGACGGATGTCTGACTGCTGGTTTAGGCCCAACATCCCCTGAGGGGTCCCGGATTACAAGAGGACACAGGCAGGGCTGAGGGACCCCCCTCCCCCCACCCCCTAACATGAATTTCGTGCACCAGGCCTTTAGTGTAACATAAATGAGGGAGCCTAACACTGTTAAAAGCACATTGTAGGGACTCAGTTAAGTATCTTTCTTAAAGTTGCTAAACTTAACTGTCAGCTCCCAATTAAAAAGGTGATTTCAAACCCAAAGGAAGACTATATACTGCTCTTCATCATGGATACACTCTGGAAAGATCATATAATTTATTATTGAATGTCAGTACACAAGAATGGATGCTGGAAATCAGCTAGTCCAGCTTCCTCATTTTATACTAAAAAATTTGTCCAAGAGATTATGCTAAAACCTTACACCCATCTGGTTGAATGGCAAAGCAGGAACATAACTGTAGCTTCTAGATAGCCTAGACAAACTTCTTTACACTACATCAATAATTATAATACAGTTTTCCCAAAAAGATAAGAAACATCTTACCAGATTATTAGAGACAGGAAATGCATATTTCATTAGATTCTCAAATATGGATCTTCTCGTCCGCCCTTCAGGTTTATGAGCAAACCGTAAATTTCGAATATCCTAAAAAAGATTTAGGCTTCAAGTCATCTTTCATTGTTTGTTCACTTTTTATTTAATGAACAGATTAGGTAACTTGGAACTATCTTGTAAAATGTTAAGATCTGGCTGGGTAGTTCAGTTGGTTAGAGCATCGTCCCAATACCCTAAGGTTGTGGGTTCCATCCCCTGTCAGGGCACATACAAAAAGCAACCACTGAATACATAAGTGGGTGGAACAACAAATCAATGTTTGTCTTTTTCTCTCTCTCCAAAATAATTTTTTTTTTTAATCCTCACCCGAGGATATTTTTCCCATTGATTTTTTTAAAGAGAGTGAAAGGAAGGAAGGAGGGGTAAGAGGGGAGGGGAAGGGAAAGGGGGCGAAGGAGAGAGGGATTCCCTAACATTATTTGTCTTCAATTTATATTCTTTTTTTAAATTTTTTTATTTCTTGATTTGAGAGAGAGATAGAAACATCGATTTGTTGTTCCACTTATTTATGCATCATTGGTTGCTTCCTATGTGTACCCTCACTGGAAATCAAACCTGCAACCTCGGCATATCGGCGTATCAGCACAATGCTCTAACTAACTGAGCTATCTCAGTTAGTAAAAAATTTGGGATTAAGAATAATTTCAAGACTTCATTTTATTTAAGTGTTTTAATATCTAGGCAGAACTCAAAATAGCTTTAATATACCCTGTTCTATAAAACCAAACACAGACATCACACTACAATGTACATTAAAAAAAAAAGAACATTGTATTACAAATCTGACCTAAAACTAGAATGTTAGCCCTACCATCCTATAAAACAAACATGTGCAGGAAGCTAAGGTGATACCTTGTTTTCCCTCAGTAAGTACCTTTACAACAGTAGAGATGTTCATAAGCATCTGTTAACCACAGAGCCCTCTCTAACTACCACAGCAGAAGCCCTACAAATGTCTGGGCTTGTTAATAGTCTTGTCCATGAAAAAAATTTCACTTGAAATTATCAAGATTTCAGCCACCCTCTTTCGTTTTCTCTTGGCGTCTATGCTCTATTTACTGTTACACTCCAGGAAAGTGATCAGGAGACAGTGCGATTGACACAGGGTTGACAGTTATTACACTCTTAGAGCCATTCTGACCACAATGGAAAAGCAAAAAAATAATTACTAAGTCATTAGCTTTAAGGATAGATTCACAAACTGCTAAGATTAGCATACGAAAGAATCTTAAAAGGAATGCATGTACTGTTGCTTTTACTTTTGGCATAGGCAGACCAGAAAAAAAGAATTGAGATGTGCACTGATTAGGTGTGACCTGCAAAGTGGTATGTGGTATTAAATATCTGTGACTGAATGCTAAAATTGGAACAATCTAACTTTAGTTCAAGTATCAGTGCATTTAAAGAATGCAAGTTTGATACGAAATCAGGAAAGGTCTATCATATCAAGCTTTCCCCACCATTGTTTCAGAAGCAGAAAAATTATGAAAACTAGAAAAAGGAAAGATGGTTGATGATGAATATATCATAACCAGTTCTTCCACTACAAAGTGCCATATCTTCACTGCTCAGATCCTTGTGTTTCTAATATATAAGTTAAAGGTAATAATATCTATCATGCCTATTTCAGGATTTTTATGAGGCTCAACATGAAATAATGAATGTTAAAGTACATGTTATTGGGTCCAAAAGAAGTCAAGTCTAATTCATGATAGAGTAGCTTTTTATGACTCTTAAATGTTGTTTTCCTCTACGAGAATGGCATTTCCAAGTGCAAACCCGTTAGATATTTGGTAACCAGTTTCTAAACATAGGTTCTAATTAATAGAAAGTTTTTCATATTAAATATCACTGCATACATATTATGAAATTTACCTTGCACACAGTTTCTAATCCATAAGAATTTTCACCTCGACTGGAAGCACCACCAATTTTTTCTACTCTACTTATCACACCAAGAGAAGCATCTAAAACAAATGGGGGGTCCTAAAGGAAGAAAAGAGAAAAACAAAACTTAGCGATGGATATTGTACAATTATAGCTGAGAAAATTTTAATTGGTAATGTTTTAATTAAAAATTATCAAAAATGATTAAAACTGTCTGCAAACAATACAGAAATCCTATCTAATAAAGCGAGAATATGCAAATTGACCATCACACCATCACAAAGCTGGCGGCTCCCAGTCCCCTCAGCCCTGCTGGAGTCCCACAGTCCTTTCAGCCCAGCTGGGGGGGGGGGGGGGGGCACGGCAGGCGCACGGTGTGGCCAGACCCGCTCTCAGTCCCCCAGCCACCCAGGGCCGGCCGGAGGCGCATGTAACCAGGGCCGGCCGAAGCTTGTGCTGCCGGCAATGGCAGCAGCAGAGGTGTGATGGGGGCGTTGCCTTCCCCTGATCGCCAGGTCGCCTCCCGTCCCTGAGGGCTCCTGAACTGTGAGAGGGGGCAGGCTGGGCTGAGGGACGCCCCCCCCTCCAGTGCATGAATTTTCATTAACCAGGCCTCTAGTGTACACATAAAAATCCAACCCAACAAGGCTTACCCGTTCCATGCTTTTGAAATATAACCTGTAATTCGTGACAGTCAGAGTTCCTCGTACAGCACCAGTGAATGGACATATATAAGTTACATCTTTGGCTGAAAAGGCAAAGGGTCCACAATTTACTATGCAGTATTCACTATTAAAAACTATACTCTCATCTTTTCACAAATAAAATTTAATAGAATTCTGACTGCTATTCTAACTTATGCTTAAAAATCACAGAATCAATGATTCAAAGTAAACACAGAATTCAAATCCAAGCTTCCAAACATGCAGTAATTGGGGGAAGAAATCTAAAATAAATGTGAAGGACTTGAAGAGGCAGAGGGATGTCCCTTACCCTGAGACAAAACAGAAGGAAACAGAGAAGCCACTACCCCTGTTGGATAAAATAGAGGTGGTACTTGGAGCAGTGGGTGAAGGGGTGGTGGTAATGGTGGTTAACAGTAAATGTCTCGTCACAGTCACCGATAATCTTATCATAGTTTCAACATCACTTCGCCAATCTGCTGGTCTTCTGGCCACAGTCTAGTCTGTCAACATACCTCTAAAACTATAATAGCTGAAACATATTCTATCAAAAACTTCCGACCTGATTATATTTATAGGGAAATATTGTAGGGGAGGAATGCATATGAAATATAATCTCTTAGAAAAATAATAGTGTAATAAGAGGATATTATATTCCTGACCAAGCAACTGATGTCCAACTCTGTGGAGCAATAATCACAAGCAATGCTTTATTAAATGATATATGACAAATCTACACAGCATTAGGCTTTTAAAAACATGCATTACTTAACTCGGCTACCAATCAATACCTCAAAATAATACTTAATATGGTAAAATTCATAATGCCCAATACAAAGTTTTTTTTTCTCTTAAAATATTCATAAATCCCTGCAATGTCATTATTGTAGCAAATCAGCAAATAAAGAAATATCTTCATTGTGCCAAGGAAGTAGGGCACAACTATTAGGAGGAACAAATTCCTAAAGACCTCTCAAGGGGTTTCTGGGAAAACTTAGAGACATGAAATGCATTTAATAAGGTATTCCAACTTCCTGACTTTGCTTTTTAGTTATTACTGTGAAGAAATGACTACTTTGTATGGAATTTGAAATAAGACATCTTTTTTTTCTTTTTAAACTTTATTGTTGAAAATATTACAAATATCCCTCCTTTTTTACCCATTAATCCCTTCCACTCCACAGCCGCCCCCTTCCCAGGCTTCCCTGCACTATTGTTTGTCCATGGGCTATGCATATATACATTTAAGTTCTTTGTTTAATCTCTTTCCATCCCCTCTTCTGAAATACGTTAGTCTGTTGCATGTTTCAATGTCTCTGAATCTGTTTTGCTCATCATTTTATTTTCTTCATTTGATTCCACATGTAAGTGATATCATGTGATACTTGTCTTTCTCTTTTGCTTAGCATAATGCTCTCCAAGTCCCTGCATGCTGTCTCAAAGGGTAAGAGTGAGGTTTTTAGATGACTGGACAGGGAAGAGAGTCATGATATGAGCATAACCAATGGACAGAAATGGGGGGGTGGGGGAGTGAGGACATGTCCTGGGGGTTGGGGGTGACCAGGGAGAGATCAATGAGGGAAAAAGGAGATTTATGTAAATATTAAACAATAAATAATTTAAATTTTAAAAAATGTAAATGCCTGTGTGCTATAGGTCCTCTCTCTCTGCATTTGCCTACTCAGCTCAGGATCAAGAGACTGATCTTCTAACAAACATTTCTAACATTTCAAAACAGTTCCTTTGGGAATGTTCAAGTATGAGCAATATTTTTAAAATTATTGTTTCCAATGCATGTTTCACTTAGAGAAAAACTTTAAAATTAAACAAACCTATCATTATAGAAAGATACACAAACTTGCCTTGAATATATTTTCTTAACTTTATGAATTTTTACTTCAACTACAAAAGCTTTATTCATGTTAATAAAATTATTTCTGGATTCCCTGCAGAGCCATTTTCTTACACAAGTAAATCAACCTTATTAGTCTATAGTCCAATACAGAGTATGTCCCTCCTTGTCTGATGTTTCTGTTACACTTATCCCTTTATTGTAAAACTAGAGGCCTAGTGCACAAAATTATTGCACTCGGGGGGGCTCAGCCCAGCCTGTGCCCTCTCACAGTCAGTGAGCCCTCAGAGGATGCCTAAGACGCACTCGGACATCCTTAGCACTGCCACGGAGGCAAGAGCGGCTCCCGCCACCGCCACTGTGCTCACCAGCTGTGAGCTTGGCTTCTGGCTGAGCAGCGCTCCCCCTGTGGGAGCGCACTGACCACAAGTGGGCAGCTTCTGTGTTGAGCATCTACCCTCTGGTGGTCAGTGCATGTCATAGAGACTGGTCGACTATCTGCCCCCTGGTGGTCAGTGCACATCACAGGGAGCAGTTGAGCGGCTTTAGCATATCATTAGCTTATTACACTTTGATTGGTTAAATGGACAACTGGAAGTCCGGACACATAGCATATTAGGCTTTTATTATATGGGATCATGAGATAATACATGTGAAAGTGCTTTCAAAATTAGAAGTATTATACAAGGATTTATTCCCATGTTACTATTATCATCATTGTTCTGTCCACTTTACCCTTCCTCCTCAGGCTGGGGACAGCTAAGTCACTCTGAGAAAAGAGTTTATGTTTAGCAGAGCTTGTACCAAGTAAAAGGGAGACTGTGAGTAGGCACCTTATCGAGAAAATAACAGTAATAACAACCAGCACTGACAGCCTAGCACTTCAGAGTTTATAAAATACTTTGCATCTGAGTACCTCCCTCCAATCTTAATAACAACCCTTAAATGTAAGACCTAGAATTAACTACAAGTTTTAGATGAGAATACCAGGGCTCAGAGAAGTAAAATAAAATGCCTAATGTTTCAGAACCAGTAAATGCTAAGATTAAGACTTGAATGTAGTTCCTCTGTCTACAAATTCATCTCTCTCTCTCCACCACATTGTGCAAAGTGGCCACTAGAGCAGCACAGTCTGTCTCCTGTGTCAAAGGTTGCAACACTGCAGTCTGGGCCACCTCTACTGCTGATGTGCCCAAGCCACAGTATCAGAGCCTGTTACTTCCCTAAAGCATTCTGTTCATGTTCCTGCCACTACTCCTTCAAAAAAACATATAAATTACAGGCTGACATTAGACCAACTAAAAATCAAACATCTTTTCTACATAAATTAACATATTCAACATTACTCTAGCTTTGTACTTCAATGAATTAAATTTAATTTTTGCACAATATTCAAATCTATATAGATGATTCTGAATCAGAATACTTAATTTAGTATATTAGATATTCCTCTAAATCTGCCATACTAATATTGCCTAATCATACCAAAAGAGCTTAGATTTACTAATCCGCTCAAATTTTCACTGAGTTCACAGAGGAAGAATCCATAATAATTTCCATGAGGCAATACTATAATGGCCTTGAGAATAAATATCTATAAGGATATAAAATAGATCTAAATAAATGTAATACATGACAACATGCAATCTGTGCAGAAAGAGGCACAAAAGCATGCTCTAGTACAGAGAAGAGTAAGTCCATTCAGCTATGGGATCAGAGAAGGTTCAAGGAACATAGGCACGTGAGCTGTACCCCAATGATGGGTAGGGATAATAAGATAGCACTCGATGCAGAGAAAGAACCTAATCCAATATGCAGAAGTGGGAAAGTAAAGGACCTATTTAAACAAAGATAAGTATATAGTGTGGTTCTCTGTAATTTATATTCTATCACACTCTTTTCACTCAATTTCCTTCCCTGGTTCCTTTTCTACCATATGATTCCAAAACATTTACCAAGCTATGTTCTTGGCCCTCTTCTCACTCCATACACTCTCCGATTTATTTTCCTCCTCTCATTTTTCAACTAATATCCATGTTCTGATTATTTCAAAATATGGACTTCCAACCCTGATCTCTCTCCTAATATCCTAAGATCTCTCTCCTAGATATCTCCACTGGAAGATTCTCATAGATACCTGGAATTAAATACACATAAATATGATACCAAGGGCTCATAAAACCCAAGAGGAAAGATAAATCAAGAAATTTTTAGAGATCAACTCCTCTGGATATGGTAATTAATTGGATAGCAGGGTTCAGAAAAAAAGCAGTCTTGCCCTTAGCTTGTTTGCTCAGTGGTTAGATCATCAACCTGCAGACTGAAGGGTTGTGGGTTCAATATAGGACCAGGGCACAGACCTCTTACCTCGGTTGTAGGCTCGATCTCCAGCCCCCATCCAGGCACATGCGGGAAGGCAACCAGTTGATGTGTCTCTCACATCAATGTTTCTCTCTCTCTCTCTCTCTCTGTCTCCCTCTCTCTCTCTCTCTCTCTCTCTCTCTCTCTCTTTCTCCTCCACCCCCAACCCCCGCCCTTCCTTTCCATTCTCTCTTAAAAAAAAAAAAATCAATGGGAAAAATATTCTCAGGTTAAGGATTAACAAAAAAAAAGCAGTCTGCTCACCCAGATTAAGTGAATGAACAACTGTTTTTAATGTTAACTGAGGAAGAGAATAAAAGAATAGGAGTAAATTTAGAGATAATTTAGGAGATGTTGGGTATAAGCGATATCTATAAGATATCCAAGGGCATGTGTCTAAGATGCATGTAATTATTTATATACATTAGGTTAAAGGTTGACAATAGAAATAACAAATTTTGAGGTCACCAGTAGATATATGGTAAATAAAGCTACTAATTTAGATATGGTCAACCAAAAGACCTTATGGGAGGGAAAAGGGAAATGTTCCCTCAAGAACAAAGTCCCAAAGGGAGTCATGCTATTTATGGAAGAGGAGCCAAAAAAAGAGACTGAATGGTAAATAGTATGTCTTTTGTACGGTCATTTATCACAGCGGAAAGAGAATGTGCTTTAGGTTCAAAAGAAGAAAAAGTTGTCACAATAATTTCACTACCTACGTAGTCACCCTGTACTTCAGTTTCCTCATCTACTAAATGGGATTAACCTTCTCAGAAGATTCCTGTGAAGATGGTTAATGAGACAGTGAGCACTCAATAATGAGAACTACTGTTATTATACACTGAGTGGCCAGATAATTATGATCTCTGAACGCATAATTATCTGGCCACTCAGAGTGTGTGTGTGTGTGTGTGTGTGTGTGTGTGTGTGTGTGTGTGTACATACATATATATATACTAGTAGCCCTGTGCACGAATCCGTGCACCAGTAGCTCTCTGCAGGGCCTGGCCGCTCCGCGCCTGCTACCCAGAGGCTCTCCACAATGCAAGCATTCTGCGCCCCGCCCCGGCTTGGCCAGAGGCCCAACTACATCTTGTGGCTATGGGCGCTGCCAGCTTTGTGATGGAGTGACGGTTAATTTGCATATTACCCTTTTATTAGATAGGATTAGAGGCCCGGTGTATGAATTCATACATGGGTGGGGTCCGGCCAGCCTGGCGAGGGGGAGGGGACATGGGCGGTTGGCCGGCCTGCCTGCTGGTTGAACTCCTGGTCAAGGGGATAATTTGCATATTAGCCTTTTATTATGTAGGATATACACTGAGTGGCCAGATTATTATGCATTCTGAGATCATAATAATCTGGCCACTCAGTGTATAATATCCAATGTTGATAATATATAATACCTAACTCAGTATGCATTCAGCAGAACAAGAGCTCAGGGTAAACATGAGGCTGAGTAGGGGAGAAAAAGACACTGGGGAGGAACCCACTTGGAGGTAGTTACCTTTTGGCTTGCTTAGTTTTACAAAGGAAAATAACACCTGGACAAGGAAAATTAAGCATTTACTAAGTCCTTTTAAAATTTTGATTGATAATAAAATGAAAGGTGGTTTTACTTTGGCTAAGAAACCATTTATTTTATTAAGTATGTTTTAATTGATTTCAGAGAGAGGAAGGAAGAGGGAGGAAAAGAAACACTGATGAGAGAGAAACATCGATAGGCTGCCTCCTGCACGCCTGCTACTGGGGATCGAGCCCACAACTCAAACATGTGCCCTGACTGGGAATCAAATCGTGACCCCGTTGGTTCATGGGTCAATGGTCAACCCCTGAGCCACACTGGCCAGGTTAAGAAACCATTTACTTTATTCTCCTATTATATTACTTTCTCAAGAGCTATGGGTATTTTAACCTTTTGCACTCGGATGTCGAGTGTGACTCGACATGGTTAGCATTAGAATAAAGGAATCGAGAAAAAAGCAAGCGAGTGCAAAGGGTTAAAGTAAAATCATGAAGATGGGGGGAGGGGTGGTGGTAAGAGATCAACCAGATCAACCAAAGGACTTATATGTATGTATGCATATTAGCATAACCCATGGACAGAGACAGCAGGGGGTGAGGGCATGTGCTGGGGGGTGGGAACGGCTGGGGTGAGGTCAATGGGGGGAAAAAGAGACATATGTAATACTTTAAACAATAAAGAATTAAATAAGTAAAGTAAAATCATGAAGACAAAAGAAAAAAAGCTTAAATGCTTGTTTCTGGTTTCCAGTTCAGACAAATAAGTTAATGCTTGGTTCTATAGGCTGGACAAAGAAAAGCACACATCCATATGGAAATGGCTTGCTTTGCAAGGGAGATGAAATATTTTCACCCAAAAACTGACCTGAGTGTATTCAGAGTAGGAAAAAATAAAGAAAAAGGACAGAAAGGGTTTTCAGAAAAATTACTTGTACAACGTGGCAATTCAATGTTTTTTATCTAGGCAACCCAGTATCTTACTGTGCTAATTCAAAATAATGACATTTTCTTTCACAGAATTCAGCAATATTTTTTTTTAAATCACTTATTTTCAATGAAAGTAAAGCAACCAGAGAAGCAGCAGAATATTCGATTTGTATGTTTCCCAGCAGTCCAAATACAAACAAAACCAACAGGTCTAAGCCTAGGCTAAGAACACACTACATCTGGGAAGGCTAGCAGTAAAGTGTGCTACAGGACAGGTGTCTCCGACAGTGAGCCTATTCTCAGTATACTGAGAGTTCTGAATAGACTGTACAGTCAGGAAGGAGAAGGAAATTCAGCAAAAAATACCGTTACAGACCCATGTCTTTAATATTTTCTCCTGGAAGCAAGGGTGGTTCTTCCATTTCTGCTAATTTGTTAGACTCCCTCAGGACCTGGATTGGAAAGGGGAGGAGGGGACAAGAAAGAAAATATATTTTACTCAAAGGTTAATTTTTCGCTGAATTTTAACTAAGTATACTTGCTCTAATATAAAGTAATAACATTATATTACACATACTACTTTAAATAAAATTACAAAAAACTGTAGTGTTGGCATGTGTAACACATAAAGCTGCGATTTTCTACAGAGCATTTACCGAGTGACTACTTTGTATAAGGTATTATATACAAAACGCTTTACACATTTCCTCATTGAATCCTGCACAGCCCTATAAGGCTAGGTGTTATTATCCTCAATCCTAGATGAGGAAAAAAAGGCCAGAAGTGACAATTAGTTCAAGATCACATAGCTAAAAAGTGTCAAAATATAGATTTCAATTATAGTTTTTAGTGGACTACAAAGCCCAATTTCTTTCCAGTAAGCCATGTCTAAAAGCCTTAATGCATTCAAACTCAGACAAAATCAAGCTTTTATGTAGATTTAACATTTAGAGAATTTAGAAATGATGTTGATAAAGAATCTTGTTGAAAAAAGAGATATTAAGTTAATCAAAATCATGATCAATAATGTTTTACTAAGTAGCTCCCTTATGAAAGATGCTGCACTGGATTCCAAGAATGTAAGTCCAGTTTTCTAGTGGATTTAAACTAAGAGAAGGAAGACACACACACACACACACACACACACACACACACACACACACACACATTAAACACATCCACTAGCTACCACAAGCCTCTCCACTCCACCCCTTTCACTCCCCCAAACAATAAACTTCATTGTCAACAATTCTTTATCTCCCGTTAATTCCTCAACCTTCTGCAATCTGGTTTTGCCACATAACCCAACCCTTCCCAGGAGGGAACCCACTTTCTTCCCAATAACCTCCTCATTATTAAAGACAATGGACATTTCCATCTTCGTTTTTATTTCTTAGCTACTTTTGACACTATCTGCACACCTCCCTGGCCATTCTTTCTCAATGACCTTTATATTCCCTTTTCTTAACCTTTCTTGTTCCTCAGAGGTTTGTCCATTTTTCACTTTACTCACTTCCTGATGATCTCATACTCTATGACTTCATCTAACATCAATCTACATTGTCAGCAGAGATTTTTCTGGGACTCTGTTCCTACAGATCTAACTGACTAATGTTCCTCCCCATATAGATGTCCCACAGATACCTTGAACTCAACAGATCTCAAATTGACCTGCGTTCCATACTTAGCAAGTAGCACCACCATCCATTTCGTTGTCTAAGCCAGTTCTGGGGGAGGGCCGAGCAGTGGTCTCTGTAAGCAGACCCACGCCTTCTACTTCAACCTTGGTTTGTTTCATTAGAGTGAGAACCAATACTACTAAAATAAATGATTCTCAAACATTTTTTAAAGCTTTTGACTTTCATTTACTTCAATCCAAAAAGTAGACTTAAGAGTCCTTGATAGTAGGTTAAAAAGAAAGAAAACACAATGTGCTAACTGCCCTAAAGGACACCTTCTGCAGACCCTCAAAACTGGGTTAGATCCCTCCTGTGCATGAGCTCCAATCTGGCACTTACCACCCACTTTAAGTGCCTGTCTTCTTCCCCACCAGACTCCTAGAGAAGAGGTACCCTATCTTATACACTTTTAAATACTCATTAGAAATGTAACATGAGCTACATATGTTCTTTGTAATTGTCTAGAAGCCACATTAAGAAAAATAAAAACAGTACTAGCCAGTTTGGCTCAGTGGATAGAGCATCGGACTGCAGACTGAAGGGTCCCAGGTTCAATTTTGGTCAAGGACACATGCCCAGGTTTCGGGCTCGATCCCCAGTAGGGGGCATGTAGTAGCCAGCCAATCAATGATTCTCTCTCATCACTGATGTTTCTATTTCTCTCTCCCTCTCACTTCCTCTCTGAAATCAATAAAAATATATTAAAAAAAGAAAAAGAAAAACAGGCAAAAGTGATTTTAACATATTTCATTTAATCCAATAAATCGAAACTACTGTCATCTCAGCATGCAATAAATATTTTAAAAATATTAATGAGACATTTTATATTTTTTTTGTTTATAACAAGCCTTCAAAATCCAGAGTGTATTTTATATATATGACACATCTCAATCCAGACTAGCCACATTTCAAGTGCTCAACAGCCATATGTGTAGTGGTGCTTGGATTGGGCATAATCTAATCTTCCTGATAATCAAATTATTCCTTAGTTTGCCTTGGCCAGGTAGCTTACTTGGTTAGAGCAGTGGTCGGCAAACTGCGGCTCAAGAGCCGCGGTTTGCCATTCTGTTGACTAATGAGCTTGCCGACCACTGGGTTAAAGGGTCGTCCTGATACCCCAAGGCTGCAGGTTCAATCCCCAGTCAGGGCACATACAGAAATCAACCAGTGAATGCATATGTGGAACAACAAATCTTTCTCTCTCTCTCTCTCTCTTCTCTCTCTCTCTCTCTCTTCCTCTCTCTCCTTCTCTCTCTTTCTTTTCCCCCTCCCCTGATTCCTCTATCTCTAAAAATCATTCAATAACAAAAAAGTTATTCCTTAAGTTTAATTCAGGTGCTTAGGGAGGAGTAGACATCACTACCATAGCTCAGTGCTCAACTAAGACCAATAAGCTAAGAACTACAAAGAACAAATTAATTCTGTTCAATAAATCTGCAATCTGAACAAATTCATACTTCTGAAAGTTTAATGTTTTATTTCATAAAGTAACCTTACTGCAATACCTAAAGAATAAAAATACATATTTACACATATGTACCTTTTATATTCCAAATTCTAAAACTCAAAAAGATCATATGTTTTAATGACATCTAGTTGCCAGTTCCTAATATGTAACATAGTCATAGAAGAAAGGAAAGAAGAAAGGAAGAGACAGAAGCAGGGAAGGAAGGAGAGAGGCAGGAAGAAAGGAAGCAGACTGAGTCTGTGAGGATACAGAAAAACAGGATAAAAATGCAATTTGCAAGTATGTAGATTACCTGGACTCATATCCTGACTGTTCTACATGCTAGCTAGGTACTCTCAGTCTGGGTGTCCAACTTCTTTATTGCCTCATTTCCCCATCTATAAAATGATAATAATTATAGTACCCCACAAAAGGATTTTATAAAAATTAATTAGTTAATATACTTAAGGCATTTATATCAGTGTTGACATAATATATACTCAATAAACATTTCCTACTACAAATAATAAAAATTGAGGCTAAACTGATTACCAAACTCTGTTAAGGATTTCTACTGATTATGAAAACAACACAATTAGATAAAAAGGATACAAATAACACAGTATTTAAAAAAAAAATCAAACAATGATACACATGTGAAAGTCTTTATCTTCTGCCCATCATCTACCACATGATTTGGAAATACAAAGATTATATCCCTTACAAAGCTGGGCAGTAGTTCCTATATTTCAGAGGTACATTTTCTTGTAGCTGCCACAGTGTTATTCCCCATGACCACCTTCCTCTTTTTCTGTACTTCTACTTTCAGAAGGAATTTGCATGTCCAAGAATGTATGTGTATTATATACAGGAGTGGAGAGGAAGGTAGTTCTGGAAGAGGCACATGGTAACCTAAGAGGTGTAAGAAGTAAAGCTTTATAATGTGAGAAAAGAGACAGGAAACTCAGTGTATACTGAGAACCACAGCCTCTCCTATACCCGTATGCTTTCTGACCAAAATGTCAGAGAATAAGGGCAACGAAGAGAAGGCAAGACAAGATCCCATCTTTGTCCAGAAAAGCAACACTAGATGACAGACTTTTAACAATAGGTATACACCAGAGGTTATGTATAGACAACTCATGTTAGAGCCAAAGATATAAAAAGAACTCAAACAAGTGAACAGAGCAAGGGCAACCCATACCCTACATTTGTTGGTCATCACTGGTTTTGAACATGGCTATCTTTCATCAAACATAAGAGAAAAAATGGGGCCTAGAAAAAAAGATTATTTGACAAGGAAAAGGAAGTATCAGCCTGATGCTCAACAAAAGAGCAGTCTTCTGAAAATAATTCCCTATATGCATTACAAGACACATTTATAAATTAGCTGGTATACTCAAAAGGAAATTAGCCATATTCCCTAAGGAACAGGAACAAACGCCATAAGGATAGACGCACTGAGACTAAGAGAAATGGGTCAGATAAAGAATGACTGCAAAAAAAATTAAAAATTTAATAGCAGAAATAAAATCTGTGTTAGAATTAAGAACTAAATTGATTATTCAGAAAACAGCATTTATGTTGAGGGCAACCATAAAAATTGCTCTACGAATTTATAGAAAAAGAACAGAGGTAAAAATCATGAGGGAAGATGATAAAGAACCAATGAAAGAATTGTATTTCCTAAAGAAAAAAGTCAAAACAGAATAGGAACAATAATCCAATACATAATGGAAGAACATGTTTTTTAAATAAATAATGACTTTCTAAGCTTGTTGATCAAAATAGTTTACCAGATTCCACTACTTAAAAAAATGAACAGAGATATACCTAGGTGCATTTTAGCAAATTCTTTTGAACTATAAGAATTACAAGACAAACTTTGAGTACATAGGCAGAGAAAGAAAGAGAGAGAGAGAGAGAGAGAGAGAGAGAGAGAGAGAGAGAGAGAGAGAGAGAGAGAGAAGTAATATATAACAGCAAGATCAGGCTGGCTTCAGATTTATCAACATATTCTAGAAAACAAAATGTTATCAGATCTTTGAAGAAAAATGCTATGACCTTTCTAATATGATTGACGGTAACAGGAAGTCATTCTCAGATATGCCATGTCACCAAAAATATAATCCACATGTTCTGCTTTTGGGGGGAAAATTGCCTGAGGGCAATTAAGCTGAAAGGGGGAAATCGAAATTAAGACTTCTATATAAGAAATTTGTGGTGTATAGCAAAGGCTTAAGTTGTTATATCCTAATGACCCTACAGCAAAAAAAAAAAAAAAATTACTGCCAACATACTAACATCTCTGAGTCTTACTTTCATATTTATATCAAAATAATAATATCTACCTTACAGAGGTTTGTATGAAATGAAACAGTTGAAACATAAAGGGATTTGCAAGGTGCTATATTAAAATGTAAGAAGTATGTAACAGACACATTAATTGAAGTTTTTACCTTCTCATCTCACAATATTCTATTCATACGGTGCTTTGTTTCTCTGCTCTAAAACAAATAGGGATTAATGACACCTTACAATCTAATAGCAATAAACACAATATCTCCATAATTCCATAAATAAAATTTTAGATATATTATACAAAATAACATACACAGAGTTAATATTTGAGACAGCATGACATAAAGAGAACCACAACCTCGCCAATTCTTGAACTACTGACTTCTAGATTTAGCTACAGAATAAAGAGCACCTTATTCTAAAAAAAGCAGTAAGAAGAGTGATTTCAGCATTATGGCAGCATAAGATGTCCCTCATTTTTTTGCCTTTTAACTTCTAAAATTTGGCATCTCTCCATAAATAAAACGGCCTCGTGGGAGCCTTGAAATCCAGCACCATATGCCAAGGTGTCTCTCCCACTAGTGCATCAGGTAATAGGCAGACAAACCCAGGTAAGGGCTGTGGAATCAGCAGGAGCCTGTGAATTGACTCCAACCCTCTTGATTGCAGCATAATAATCTGGAAAATACTGACGTGAGCACATACAGATAAGAAAGCCTTAATTAATAGAAATCCAAGTTTCTACATAAGTTCCAGCACTCCACTGGGGCAAAAAATATATACAAGTTTGATGCATCCAAGTGTATTAGAGGAACTTTGTCAGCATCACCCTTGCCCAGGAGGCAGCACAGCGTAAGAGGAAGTTGGGGATCCCTCCCTGTGGGGGAAAGGGAGAGGAGTAAGTACCCAACTTCCCCAGTTGTGCGGCTGCCAAAGAAACCCATCTCTTGCCCACAGCATTCAGAGTATTAAAGCAAGAGCTCCATTACTTGGAGAAGGAAGGGGTTCAGAAAAGTGGCAGATAAGAATATCAGAAGGCATTAAAGAGATGCAGTTCTCTGTGTTCTAGACTCCAGCAAAAAAGCCCATCCATAAGCTGTCGGAACAAACCTCACCCAAGGATCCCTTCACCTGACCCACAGGAACGCCCAAATCCCCAAGTGCCAAACCTATACCCTCCTTACTCTGCAGCCAGCTCCTTTTATACATGTTCCAGAAGGCTACAGCAAGAGCAAGCTCAGGTAGATAGAGAGTGCATGAAGAAAAGCTGGGGTTTGTGGGCAAGGGAGAAACCATAATTATGAGTTGTACTGCCTTGGTGACGATGAGAGAAATTCCCAGCAGTTAGCCTGGTTTACTGTAAGATCAACTGCGTAAGAATCCCCAAGAGGAAGCAGGAATTGTGCAACAGGTGTATTCAATCATATAAGGTGAGAGAAAGCCCCAGAATATAAGCTGACAAAAAAAAAGACAATTCAATAAAATCAAGAAAACAATAAATGAACAAAATGAGAAATAAACGGAGATAGAAATCATAAAAACAACCAAACAGAAATTCTGGAGCTGAAGAACTCAATGAATGAAATGAACACAAAACAGAGTACCAACAGCAGTATAGAACAGGCAAAAGATAGAATCAGTGAATTAAAGGATAGGAACTTTGAAGTAACCCAGTCAGAGGAGAACAAAGAAAAAAAGAATGAAGAGTGAAGCAAACCTATAATTTATAAGACACCATCAAGAGCACCAATATCAGAATCACCAGAGTTCCAGAATGTGAAGAAAGGGAAAGGGGGCATAAAATTTATTAGAACTTACAGACCTGGGGGAGAGAATTGGAATCCAAGTGCTTCAAGTTCATAGATCATCTCATTATTTCAATTCAAAACAATCCTCTCTAAGACACATTATAATAAAACTGTCAAAAATCACAGATAAAGAGGGAATACTAAAAGTAATAAAAGAAAAACTCTAACCTATAAACCCTCATTAGGCTATCTAGGCCAGCGGTTGCCAACCGGTGGTCTGGGGACCACTGGTGGTCCATGAGGTCTGAAAGGTTGGTGACCGCTGTTCTAGGCTATAGACAGATTTCTCAGTAGGAACCTTACCACCTGGGAGAGAATGAATTGATATGCTGAAAGGAAAAAATGCCATCCAAGAATACTCTATCTGGCAAAGGAATCCTTCAGAAATGAAATACTTTCCCAAACAAACAAAAGCTGAGAGAGTTCATCACCATTACATCTGCCTTACAAAAAATGCTGAAAGGAATTCTTCAAGTTGAAACAAAAAGATGCTAATAGTAAAATGAAAATGCACAACTCACTGGTAAATATATAGTCAGATTCAGAAAAGTCTAATTCTGTAATAGGATGCTGTGTTAACCAACTGACTGTGTTATGAACATTAAAGGAAAGAGTATTAAAAATAATTATAGCCAGTATAATTTCTTCATGAACAATATAAAATGAGGTAAACTGTGGAACTAAAAACATAAAATGTTCAATGCAATCTCCACAGAAATAGAAAAAAACAATCTTAAAATTTATATGGGACCACAGAGAATTCCAAATAGCCAAAGTAATCTTGAGAAAGAACAAAACTGGAGGCATCATACTCCCTGGTTTCAAACTATATTACAAAGTTATAGCTATCAAACCCGCATGGTATTATCATACAAACAGACACACACAATAATGGAACAAAATAAAGAGCACAGAAATAAACCTATGCATATATGATCAATTAATTTACAACAAGTTGCCAAGAATATACCAGGAGAAAAGAATAGTCTTTTCAATAGTGCTGGGAAAACTGAACAGCCAAATGCAAGAGTGAAATTGGATCCCTATGTTGCACCATACACAAATATCAACTCAAAATGGATTAAAGACTTGGAAATAAGACCTGAAACCATAAAATTAGAATAAACCATGGAGGGTAACCTCCCTGGCATCAGTCTTGGCAATGATTTTTTTTGTTTTCCCACCAAAAGGAAAGGAAACAAAAGGAAAAATAAACAAGTGGGACTATATAAAAAGCTTGTGTAGGGGAAAGGAAACCATCAACAAAATGAAAAGGCAAACTACTGATTTGGAGAAAATATTTGTAAAGCATATATCTAGTAAGACATTAATATCCAGAATACATAAAGAACTCATACAACTCAGTAGTGTATTTGGAAAGTTTTATAATATTGGAAAGGAGATTAAAAATTTTAAACTTGACCAGTCATGTAAAGGAAAATCACTGCAGACCTCTGATAAGATTAATAACATGGTCAAGGAGGTACACAAAACTGGATATAGTAAAGACAAAATGATAATAACCTAGGAGAGAAATAGCAAAATCCTGGATTAGTAGAAATAAAGTGGTAGTAGAAACAAAGAGAAATATTTTATACTTGTTGGAAAAAGTAGTTAAATTTGACCAGAGGCATAATAAACAAATACAACCAATTAATTAATTTTTACTTGAGAAGAACTACATTTAAGATATGTTCGTAATGGAAGAAGAAATGCAAATATAACAAATAAAGGAGGTAAGATCAAAACAAGAGGACAACTCAGAAATACCAGGAGCCTACCTTTCTACAAGGTGGAATTAAAGCAGCAAAGCCAGACTGATTTGATTCATCAGGTTTTTCTGCATTCACATGGAAATACCTTTAGCGGGGAAAAAGTTATATAACTCTCCCCGCTCTCTGAGGAGGAGAGAAATCCCCTCCTGGAGAAATCCCCTGGAACACATAAAACACTTTTCTCTTGCTGGGTCAAAATAATGTTATTAATTGACTATCCGACCTGTTTCCCATTAGAACCAGCTGCTTCCCGAGTTCTGGTTATATCAACAGATAAGATTATATAAGGTCTGCTCTTTGAATACAATCCTTAATCCTTTTCTTATTATCAAGAAGTCTATAAATCACATTAAAATCTTACTGGTGAAAAAAACACACAGATAGAAATTTATAATTCTTTTTATATTCCTAAAATCAATTCAGTTTTGCTCTCTCCCCAACCATGTTTTTCCCCATTGTCTTTCATGCCCTCTTTATCAAGCTCTGTAAATTTCCATGTGACTTTAACCTACCTCCCATCTCTCCTTCTCTCTCTGATCAGGAAATTATTATAAAGAAATTTCAGAAACCTTATCTGTAATGATGATCTGCAAGTGGGGAAAAAACCTTATCTGTAATGATGATCTGCAAGTGGAAAAAGTTCATGGATCAGTTTTCACATGGAATGTCAGATGACAGATAAACAGGAAAGAAATTTTTTGAAATCTGCAAAACACTAAATTAAAATCATCTGAAAGGGAAAAATGAGTCTGTGGAAGTTACAAATTATCCGCCACAGTTTCTTTATGTACTAAAACAGTAGAGGAAAAAATAATGAACTTATTCTTCATTGAATAATTCTATTAAAGAAAATTGTTTACATCAATTTTACTTTAGTCTATTTTTTTATACAACTCGACTGTGTCAACGTAAGAAACTTCCAAACCTGTAAAGAATCTTTATGCGTTTATTTGAGCCAAACTGAAGTTATGCCGGGGAGCAAGATCTCAAAGGCTCCAGAGAAAAATAGTTTTGCAGTTACTTTTCTACACTTGAAATTAAAGGAAGGGAAGGAAGATTACATGAAGGTAGGAGAAAGCAAGGCACGAGACTCATGCTTCAGAAGGAGGAATCTGAAAGGGGGCATTTAAAAGGTATGTTATTTGGATGCACAGAAACAATGAACAGGGCTTAAGGTAAAGATAAGCCTTTAACTAAAGTTATATTCCTGGGGCATCACTCCCCACCATGACCAGCCCAGTTAGGAATTTATAATCAGATCACCATATGAGGTTACTTTCCATAGAACCCCTTTTTCTTCCACAACTGACAAACCACAAAGTAAGCAAATGAATCATACAAATAAAATCTGAACAGGGTAGAGTCAAAGACTGGCATCTGGGATGGATCTTATTGGTTATATATTTGAAAGCACATCCAAATTCAAGCATAAGGAAGCTCTTTCTTTTCTTAACACTGCCAAGAACAATTTGGTTTTGAGCTGAAACCACAATTAGCAAGCAGTGGATACCATTACATCACCATCAATGATTCAACAACAACAAAGGGTATCTAAAGAGGTACAGTCTGAAAAGCATCACTTCATGCTACAGGTTGAATTGTGCCCTCCCACAGATAAAGTTAGGTTGAAGTCCTAATTGACAGTACCTCAGAATGTGACCTTATCTGGAAAGGTGGGTTGCCCTCAGTGTCCCCAGCTATTGCCAATGGAAGTGGAATTCTTGCAATGCTGCAAGGAAAATGATTTCCTGAGACTCGCACTGGAGAATGACTGATATTTATTTCTGTGGAATTAAACCCCTGGGTTTCCAATGTTGCATTTCCCCAGTCTCACCATGGAAGAAGTCCATCTTATTTTCAGCAAGGCTAGGATTAAAGCCACTGCCCAGAGTTTCCACACCGTATTAAAGCACAGTCTAGGCCAGCATCTGGCTAGCTTAGCTTGTGTTCCCAGCAGCAATCCATTGCATCTGGGGTCTGCATGGCTACACCGCTGCTTAAGTTCACATGAAGGGCTAGCGCACGGGAGAGTACAGGTCACAGAGCAAGAGAGTGCATGGGAGCAGGAGCAAAGAGGCAAGAGAGAGAGAATTCTTTGCCCAGAGATTTAACCTTCCAAGATTTCACTTGCTTGCAGTAGCTTCACCCCCAAGGGCCTAGGCAATTACCTTTTTCCCAGGTAAGACTGACAGACAAGCACCTTCTCTAGTCACCCTGACTTCACTGCGCATGTGCCCATTTCTCTCTTTGTTTGATCCCTTTCCCCAGTGATCTGTAGGAAATAGACCAGTGTTCCCTGGGGAGTGTGGAACTATAGCTTACTGGTGAAGCTGCCCAGATGACCATGCTTATAATGATGTCTGGCCTCGCCTTTGCTTTCTTCCTACTATTAATATTAGCTAGCTAATTATGACAATGAGAGAAATGGCGTTACTGCAGATAGTCATAGTAATTAGTTAAGATAAGGATATAGTGGAGTAGGGTGGGCCCCCTAATCCAACATGACTGTTGTCTTTATTACAAGACAGCTCTGTGAAGACAGAGATATAGGGAGAATGCTGCCATGTAACCATCAAGGCAGAGACTGAAGTGATGGGATCCACAAGCCAAGAAAACCAAGGATTGTTGGACTTCACCAGCAGTTAAGAAAGAGGTAAGGGAAGCAGTTTGCCACTCCAAAATACGCCTTTAAGGATACTGATTTTAAACTGGTTATTAAGAAACAAAAGACTCAGAAAGAGCCTTTGACTATCCCCCTTTCCCAGCCTAAAGGAATTTACATAGAGGACATGCTCCAGGAAGGAACATAGCATAACAGATAACTCTGGTTTAATATAAACTAACTAGAGGCCTGATGCACAAAATTTGTGCAAGAGTAGGCCTTCCTTCCCCCGGTTGCTGGCACCAGCTTCCCTCTGGCACCTGGAGCCCTGGCTTCCCTCTGGCCGCCAGCAGGCACCCGGGACTCCCAGAGGGAGGCCCTGCCCACCCGCCACAGCCTACCAGTGTTCCCTGGGGAGTGTGGAACTATAGCTTACTGGTGAAGCTGCCCAGATGACCTTCCAATGAAGCCAGGGCTGCAAGGGCCGAGGCAAGCTGCGACCTATATCTCGGAAGGAGGTCGGGTCTAATTAGCATATTATGCTTTTATTATTATATATGTGTGATGGACAGAGAGGAACCTAGCAAGGCCCATTTGTTCAAAGTCCTCTCTGTGTTCCATTGTTAAAGATGGTCCAGCAAACAATTTTAGCAAACATTTGTTTTTCCATCTCCTTGTGAATTATCTTCCTGCCCTTCCAAGTCCCAAACCACAATCCCCCTAACCCCCTCATGCTCCAGAACTGTGAGAGAACATTTGTTGTTTAAGCCATCTAGTTTGCGGTAAGTACACTGTTACAGCATCCCTAGGAAATGAATGTACCTAATATCAAGAAAACATTCGGGGGGGGGGGGGGGGGGAGAACATATGTCATACTTTCAACAATAAATATTTTATTTTTATTTTTAAAAAAGAAAACATTCAAATTTGAATCTTAATATGCAAGCTGTTCTTTAATGTTAAAACTTGGAAGCAATTGAAAGTCCTTCAGTAGGTGTATGGATAAACAAAATGTGTTACATCCATACAAAGAAATATTATTCAGTGATAAAAAATAAATGATCAAGTAACAAAAAGAAATGGAGAAACCTTAAAGGTTTCTAAGTGAAAGAAGGCAATCTGGCTATGTATTAGAATTAGATGACATGTTGGAAAAGGCAAAACTATGAAGGCAGTAAAAAGTTCACTGGCTGCCAGGAAAAGGGAGAGAAGGAAAAATAGGTGAAGTACAGATGATTTTTAAGGCAATGAAACTACTCTGTGTGATACAGCAATAATGTAAACATGTCATTATACTTTTACAAATCCCACAGAATGTACAACACAAAGAGTAAAACTATAGATTTTAATTAGTAATCAAAATGGTTCATCAAATGCACCACACTAATACAAGATGAAAGTAACAGAAGACACTGTGGGGATGAGGGGGAAATAGCATAGGGCTGCAGACTTTTTTTTCATAACTCAAAACATGAAAATAACCACAGTAACAACTACCACCTATTAGCAACATCTATCTATATAAAATCCTAATATGCAAATCAACTGAACAAAGGAATGACCAGTCGCCATGATGCACCCTGACCACCAGGGGGCAGACGCTCAATGCAGGAGTTGCCCCCAGCCCGCAGGCCCAATTGGCAGCGGGGGGTGGGGCTGGCGAGTGGGCAGCACCAGTCCAGCCAAGGCAGGTGTGAGCGGGGGACCCGATCACCCCGCCAGTCATCCCACAGATCAGCCCTGATCGCCAGCCAGGCCTAGGGACCCTACCCGTGCACAGATTTTGTGCACTGAGCCTCTAGTCCTATATAATAAAAGGCTAATATGCAAATTGTCCCCATAGGCAGGAGTTCGACTGACCAGGAGTTAGATGTGCGCTGACCACCAAGGGACGGCATGGAACATGGCAGGCGTCGGCGACGTGGTGCTGGCGGCAGTGGACGCGCTGCCGGACCCAATGAGAGTGGGACCGCGGCAGGATAATGGAGCAGGTGAGTGGGCAGTGCCAGCTGCCCTACAGATTGGCTCTGATCACCGGCCAGGCCTAGGGACCCTACCCAGGCACGAATTTCATGCACCAAGCCTCTAGTAATTTCATAAAAAAGGGAGGATTTTTTTAAAAACAAAGAAGTTATAAGGAGATAATCTTGTGATAAAGAACAGCCCTTCCCAAAAAAGGATGACACATAATAGAATATCTGCCCAAACCAAAACAGAATAAAAGTACATAGGTAGAAAGATAAAATATTGCCTCAATTACTTTCATTTTGCCTCAAACCAAGGAATCTATCATCATGCACTGGCCCAGTTAATGCACTGTTTTCAGAAAATCGTTATTCATTTAGCTCATAATACCCCTGAAAAAGAAGTAGTATTCTTATTCCCATTTATAAGTGGGGTAATGGCCCATTGTGAATGCACAGGCACTCCATTTATTTAATATGACTTTTTCCTTAATTCTAATAACACCATGACTCACTTGCTTCCTTTCAACCAGATCCTTCTACGTTTGCAAATGCTGCACATCTACTTTCATAATCATTAAGCCTGCAGGACAATTAGGTTCTAGTCATCCTTAAACTATCTTAAATAACAAAGCCTCAGGTCTGTTGACCATAGAATCAGAGTTCAGTCAAACTAAAGATAACATTTTGACCTCAGTTGTATTTCAGCCCCAGATCCATGAAAGAAGAATGACCCTACTGACCACAACCTTGCGAAACCAACAGACCAACCCCATGGCTTATATCAGGACCATATGCAATGATACCCTGGCTCTGACCAATCAGTAGGGCTACAACCCTAACCCTAACACCCTCAGGCAGCATAATTAATGATTTTCCCCCCTATATAACCAATCCCCTGAAGCCATGGGAGAGCCAGGTTTTAGACTACTAGCTTACCTGCATCTAAGTGCTTGATACCATTTCCTTAAATAAACCTTTACTTTCTTTACTGCAATTCCTGTTCACATTTTATTGGGCTTTGATGCACACAAGCAAATGAATCCCTTTAATTCAATAACACCCTTATAGAAGTTAAGCAACATTTCCAAGGTGTCATATACCTTACAATAGCAGCTGAACTTGAAAAGATTTATGACTGTACTATGATCATGGCATGATAGCATCCTAGTGCAACTGTGTAGCAAGCAACTGATATGATGGATCAGAGGCTGAGAAGAAGATCAACACAAGGTAAAGATGTGGGAATCATCCATCCTATCTAATAAAAGAGTAATATGCAAATTAACCATCACTCCGCTACACTCACAAGCCATGCTCACCAGCCAATCAGGAGCGAGTATGCAAATTAACCCAACCAAGATGGCTGGGGCCAAGGAGAGAGCAGGAGGCTTGGGTTTCCCCGGCAATGGAGGAAGCCAAGCTTTCCGCACACCCTGGCAGGCCCAGGCCTCCACTCAAGGCTACAAAGTTTCAATTATAGAAGATAAATAAATCCCAGATACCAGGGCCTCCGCTTGGGTCGCCGGGAGGCATGGCCGGCCTGCAAACCACCACAGGCCCCTTGCCCAGGCCACCCCACACACCAAGGGAACCCCCAACCCTGATCCTGGACACCCTTCAGGGCAAACCAGCTGGCCCCCACCCGTGCACCACACCTCTATCCTATCTAATAAAAGAGTAATATGCAAATTGACCATCACTCCAATACACAAGATAGCTGCCCCCATGTGGTCAAAGGTGGCTGTCCCATGTGGACACAAGATGGCCACCACAAGATGGCCAGCAGGGGAGGGCAGTTGGGAAGGACCATGCCTACAAGGGAGGGCAGTTGTGGGCGATCAGGCCAGCAGGGGAGGGCAGTTGGGAGGGACCAGACCTGAAAGGGAGGGCAGTTGGGGGAAATCAGGACCATATGCAATGATACCCTGGCTCTGACCAATCAGACCAATTTATTTAATATGACTTTTTCCTTAATTCTAATAACACCATGACTCACTTGCTTCCTTTCAACCAGGTGAGGGCAGTTAGGGGTGACCAGGCTGGCAGAGGAGGGAAGTTGGGGGCGACCGGGCCTGCAGGGAAGGGCAGTTGGGGGGAATCTAGGCTTGCAGGGGAGAGCAGTTGGGGGGACCTGGCCTGCAGGGGAGGGCAGTTAGGGGTGGCGAGGCCTGCAGGGGAGGGCAGTTAGAGGCAAACAGGCTGGCAGGAGAGCAGTTAGGCATCAATCAGGCTGACAGGGGCGTGGTTAGGGGGTGATCAGGCTGGCAGGCAGGAGTGGTTAGGGGCAATCAGGAAGGCATGCAGGCGAGCAGTTGGGAGCCAGCAGTCCTGGATTGTGAGAGGGGTCCCATATTGGAGAGGGTGCAGGCTGGGCTGAGGGACACACACACACACACACACACACACACACACATGTGCACGAATTTCGTGCACCAGGCCTCTAGTAAAGAGATAATAGCTGAAGCCCTGAGAAAGGAGGAGCATAAGGAAAAAAGAACAAGGAGGAAAGCAAGAGATGAGGACACGTTAGAGTTACCTTGTGCAGCTGAGAACAGCCAGGTACACAAAGGAGGTGTAGTCAGATAGAAAAGTGAAGTATAATTGTCACCAGGGTTGAAACTTGTCATCATCTTTGACTTTCTCCCCCAAATCTGCAACAAAACCACTGTACCAAGCCCCTCATACCTAAACTTAAACCGTGGTCAGTCAAAAAGCAATACATATCTGTTTGTGGTTAGTTCTACCTATAATTAACTAAATACAGTAGGTCCTCGGGTTACGTCGGAGATGCATTCCTACAGCACAATGTAACGCGATTTTCACTGTAAGTCGGAACCCACCTACATAAGCACCTACGTCACTCAACATGGAGCACATACACAGCAGTAATGAAGTGAAACAGTAAAAAAATTTTAAAAGAAAGATAACAATTCCTGACCTTTACTTCTGGTAAATACAATAAATAATAAAAAACATAAATCACATACAGACAGTCCTCAGGTTACGTCGGACTCGACATACGTCATTTCAAGGTTACATTGCCATCTCCCATTTATTTATTAAAAAAAAGTTCCAACATTTCGATGTATGTACATTCAGTCAGTCCTCAGGTTAAGTCGGAGATCCGTTCCTACAGTGCGACCTAACTCGATTTTCACCGTACGTCGGAACCCACCTACTTAAGCACCTACGTTACTCACATGGAGCACATACACAGCAGTAATGAAGTGAAACAGTAAAAGAAATTTAAAAGAAAAATAACAATTCCTGACATTTACTTGTGGAAAATAAATAATAAAAAATATAAAGCACATATGTACATACGTCAAAATGATGGAACTTTATTTTTATAAATAAATGGGAGATGGCAACGTAACGACGAAACGATGTACATCGAGTCCGACGTAACCCGAGGACTGTCTGTACTACCATTTTATGGCCAACAAGGGTATACATACTAAAAGCAAAATATCATTAACAAAATTGGGGAGGAGGGAGATCAGGTTTTATTACAAACACCCTCGTTTTCTGATTATTTAGAAAAGCAATTCCCATTTATTAGGTAACATTAAAAATTGCTATGTCGCCCTAACCAGTTTGGCTCAGTGGATAGAGCGTCAGCCTGCGGACTGAAGGGTCCCAGGTTTGATTCCGGTCAAGGGCATGTACCTTGGTTGCGGGCACATCCCCAGTAGGGGGTGTGCAGGAGGCAGCTGATCAATGTTTCTCTCTCATCAATGTTTCTAACTCTCTATCCCTCTCCCTTCCTCTCTGTAAAAAATCAATAAAATATATACATTTTAAAATTGCTATGTCTACCTCAAAAATGTATTAAAGATACTCTTGTTAATTATAAAAAGTCTCACTTCACATTTCAAAAAACAGGACAATCATGGAAAGATAGTCTCTCTGGGTAATGTGCTGTATAGAAATATGACCAACCTGAGACCACATAAGGGCAACACCTGTGTGCCTTTAAGCACATGAGTTAATTCACCTCTTCTGAATATCAGGTTTCTCTTATCAGTCAAATGAAGTAATAGCCCTGGCTGGTTTGGCTCAGAGGATAGAGCGTCAGCCTGTGGACTGAAGGGTCCCGGTTCGATTCTGATCAAGGGCACATGCCCAGTTTTCAGGCTCGATCCCCAGTTGGGTCGTGCAGGAGGCAGCCAATCAATGATTCTCTCTCATCACTGATGTTTTTATCTCTCTCTCCCTTTCCCTTCATCTCTGAAATCAATAAAAATATATTTTTTAAAATAAATAAATAAATGAGTTAATGTCTGTTTCACAGGACTGTTGTGAAAGCTAAATAAGATGAGTTATGTATAAATGTTTATCACAACAGCTGGCTACGTGTGTTTTTTTCAATTATTAGAAGCATATCCATCCCCCCCCACCTCACTTCTAAACATATATTTGAAACAGGCTGCATTTTTTAAAAATTTATTTCTTTATTGATTTCAGAGAGGAAGGGAGAGGGAGAGAGAAATAGAAACATCAATGATGACAGAGAATCATCGATCAGCTTAGGCTGCATTTTTTAAATGATACTAACAGTTAACACAATGTTATTCATTCATCTCTCTCCCACAATTGACAAAAAGACTGACTCAAGCAACAATATACCTAACAATCAAAGATGTCCTTAAAAATGATAAAACAGGTAACAGGCAGGCTATCATATTAGTTTTCTTTTTCTGTCACTTTAGGCACTCGACTATGGAAAGTACAGTTAACCTTTGTTAATCAAAGCCATCTTCTCCTTAGTTTAACATTTAACAACTGTCTCTTCATTCATCAAGTAAAAAACATTCTGAGGACCCCATAAAGTTGTGAAAGATGCTGAATATGCCACTAATGAAGCTAATTCCTTCAGTCATAGAGCTGGTGAATAGATTTAACAGACTCCCTTGATACTGTTGTGCTAAGAGAATCAATAATTCAGGGTATTTTTGCATCTAATGTTAAACCTGAAGGGACAACAGGCATAAAATAAGATATTCTCAATATGAGCTCAAGAGCAAATGACTTCATTAACGAAAATAATGTTTTAGTTAACATTGTGAAAGTGTAACACTGAGAAAATAGTTACTAAACCAGAATAAAAAAATTCTGAGATAAGTTTAAGGGTTAGCACTAAAAATGAAATTCATTTTGTCCATTATTCATAGACAAGCAGTTATAGAAAAGGAGATGAATCCAAATATGTACAAAGTGCTTCAGGATATTTCCAATGTGGTTAGGTTCAAAGCAACAAAGCCTATAATAAATAGAGAAATACTTAAAAACTATAATGAGATGTGTAGCAAATATAGCACAGTATTTAAGTGAGACCTTGGACATGTTACTAATTTTAGTTATTATCATGTGTAGAATAGAGATTGATAATAGTCTCTACCTCACAGAAGTGGTAGAAATATCATAAGAGATATTTCATACAGAACTTAGAACAATACTTGGCACATGGAAAGTACTCAATAAATGTTATCCATTACTGGCCATCATTATGGGAGTAATCATGAAAATATTTTATACCACAATGAAATTCATTACTTATCTTTTGGCTAAGAACTTAAAAGTTACCAAACATAGAGATGAATTACACATTTTCTTTTTCAACTAAATAAGACTTCCCAATTTGCTGGCCTGTTCTGAGATATTTTATAAAGATTGAGTGAGGTCTTTGAGAATATTCTATGAATATCTCCTGCTTACTCAGTTAAAGGTTACATTGATAAGTGTTGGCCACAAATAGCTAACAGAGAATACTTTTTCAGAACTTAGAAACAGCATACATACCCTCAAATCAGGAGAAAAGTTGTCTGCAGAAGTTGAAATGGAATCCGATGACACAACAGAAGCAGATTTTGTATGCACTGAATTCTCTGAATGAGAAGTGGAAGCACTGCAAAATAAAAAGCAACAGTATGTTTGAAAAATGGGACTTTCCAATTTCAGAAATTTTCATTAGAACTCCATTATTTATCAAAACTTCCACTGCCAACTAGTCATACTTTGCCCACTCAATCTTATCTCCAAATACGGATAAACTGCAAACTGTATTCCTGCATGGGTAAGTATTCTTACCATCCACGCTCCCTCTGGAGGACTTCCTCAATACTCATGAAAATATTCCTGGCTAATTCTTTTTATCCAATTCATTCATTCTTTCATCCAGTGAACAGTCAGTCACTGAATAATCATGTGCAAAACCATTACACATGAGGCACTATGATCTGGAGATAAATATGATATAATCTCAGTGTTCATGAAGCTCACAAGCATATGGCTGAGACAGACAATAAATTAATGCAATGTAATAATGACTTATGACTACAGAGATAGAGATGATAGAGATAGAGATAGAGATAGAGATAGAGATAGAGAGATACAGATACAGATACAGATACAGATACAGATACAGATACAGATACAGATACAGATACAGATACAGATACGTAGATAGGACAAATACACACTCTCTGGGAGAAAAGAAAAGGAAGCACCTACTCTACCTAGGAAGTTCAGAGAGGATTTCACAGAGGAGATGATATTTCAACTGAGTCTTGAAAGAGGAAATTGCAAGGCTGACAAACAAGGGAATTTCAAAACAAACAAAAGGCACTGCAAAGTTACAGAATCATCATAGAGCACAGGCTACTTGAGAAACCACAAATAGAATTAAAAATCTGAGGAACAGAATAAACTGGTGAATATAATAGAATCAGGGGCATAGAAAGGGAGTGGACTGATAATTCTCAGGGGGAAAAGGGTATGGGGGGGTACGGGAAGAGACTGGACAAAAATCATACACCTATGGATGAGGACAGTGCGGGGGGAGGTAAGGGCAGAGGGTGGGGTGGGAACCGGGTGGAGGGGAGCTATGGGGGGAAATGGAGAAACAATTGTAATAATCTGAACAATAAAGATTTATTAAATTAAAAAAAAAATAAAGTCTTTCCTGGCCTTGTTCCAAAAAAAAAAAAAAAAAGAGAGAGAGAGAGAGAAACCACAAATAGTTCAACAGGGCTGGACAAGCAGAACAGCAGAAGATAAAGATAGAAAGACAAGCCTGTCTTCGTACCCTGTACCTTTCCACAAATCAAATTCTACACTTTATTAAAAAATATATTTTTATTGATTTCAGAGAGGAAGGGAGAGGGAGAAAGATAGAAACATCAATGATGAGAGGGAATCATTGATTGGCTTCCTCCTGCACACTCCACAATGGGGATTGAGCCCACAACCCGGGCATGTGCCCTGACTGGGAATAGAACCGGGTTCATAGGTCAACGCTCAACCACTGAGCCACGCAGGCCAGTATCAAATTCTATACTTCTAATATGCCTATCTTAAATGTCCACTTCTTCTACTAAACTAAGTAATCACACGCTACAGTTACTTTTATTCCCTGAAATTCCTACAAATGAGCTCTGTATTTTCCTGAATTCATACCTTTGCTCAAGCCATTCCAAAATAGAATGCCCCTTTATCCCAATCTGTTTATTAAAATCCTACCTATTCTTTAAAACCCAGTAAAATGCTAGTTTTTCCAAGAAGTTTTGCCCAGGACTTTTAGCTGGAACTAAGTTTTTCTATACTTTCATAGACTTCTGTCTATACTCTACAATGGCACTTAACACTTTTCACATTAGACTAGAGCTTTTTGGTAGCATGATCACCTCCTTATTAGGAATCTTGTAACGGGCAAGGCATTTAAACGGAAGCAAAGACTGCAGTCTGCTAATCTAATCAAGTAAACAATACCAACTTGGTCCTGTTTTCCTAGGCCTATAAACTTCACTAAAATCAATCCAAACATTGCTGTTATCCTTGTCATCCTAAGCTTCTCTTCAAAAATGCCAGAGCTTCTAGTCTATGTTTTTTCCTCCATCCATTTTCCTTGTCCAAGTCTTCCTTCCACTACTAACTCATCCTAACATGTATTTATACTGGAATCTTTATTCCACAGTGAATAAATTCCCTCACAATCTCAACAGAATTCTCCCCTCCCAGCTCCCGTCAGGTGGAGCAGTTTGTTAGCGCATCATCCAGATACGCCAAGGTTGTGGGTTCAATCCCCGGTCAGGGCACATACAACCAATTAATAAATGCATAAATAAGTGGAACAACAAATCCATGTCTCTCCCTGTTCTCTCTTCTTTCTCTCTCTCTTCCTTCCTCCGTCGTCCTTACTCTCAAAAAAAAAAAAAAAAAGAATTCTCCCCTCTCTTGACGTGAACTAAAAGCTTCGTCCAGGAATCCACTTCCGCAGCCATTTCTAGAGGAGACTCTCTTCTCCCACATCTACCAAAGCCCAAAGGTGAAACCAGCACTACCCCAGCTCCACTATCATGCTCATACACTAGTAATAATTTTTCCATTTTGATATGTAAAATCCTTCTTCCTCTGAGGTTAATAGCATTTGGGTATACAGCCTCTTATTGTCATCCACCTACCTTTTAATTACTCCTAACTCACTAAAGACTTTTCAACTGGCTTACTTTCTTCTCCAAAGCTGCATCATCGTGGAAATTTAAATATCCCTAAGGATAAACTAGCAACAACCTACCTCAAATTTCCTCAATTCCTACAACCCTCATTCACATTCCCACTTTAGCAAGGTGCTTCTATAGTCATACCCTGGACTTGATCATTTCTCAGCCTCTATAATCTTAAATTTAAAAAAACACACACAAAAAAACAATCTCTGACTAAAGATGCTATCCTTTCCAAATGTCTTACTTTCTTAACTTGCCCTTTATCTAATCTCCAACCTAATGGAGAGAACTCATCCTTCAACCCTTCCATTTTTCATGCATTATTGCTCCTTTTTCCCATTCACTTTTCTCCTCACCCAGCCTGGAATGTATAGTGTAACACTTCAGATTCTCTTGGCAAATCCTATCGTTACCCACCAGCAACCACTGCCCTGCTAATCCCTACCTTCTCCTGTGCTAAAGCTTGGCTATTAACAACAACAACAAAAATTCACATTGGGGCCACTGAGGACTCATGGTTAGAAATAACAGCTAGGCCCAAGGCAGTGCTCAGCAAACCCATCACATCCAATCAATCCAAAATCCTGAAGAGTCTACTTCCCTATCATCTTTTGACTGCACCCCTTTTTCTATCATAATTTTTACTGTCTTAACTAGACACCTCTTCCCTGGACTACTGCAAATCACCTGCCTCCTTTCTCCTACTTATCCAATATATCATCCCAAATCAATACTAAAGTGATCTTTTGGAAACAGATCTGATCATTTCATTCGTCTGCTTAAATCTTCAGTGATTCCTCATTGCCTACAGAATTGAGCCCAAAATCCTTAGCATAACACTTGAAGTCTTCCAAGATCTGGCCCTTAGTCTACATAACTAGCTATAGCTCCTATTCCTCTTAAGCCATGGGGAATGGCTTGTAGATTCCCTAAATTTCTAGCCATTTCATGGCTCTGTCTTTGCTAAGCCTGCTTCTTTTGTCTGTAATGTCCTTTATACACTTCCATGCCCTCTTTGCTGCTATCCATCTTACAGGAGTGACTACTTCCTCCATTATGTACACTGTATGTATTTCTATCATAATACCAGTCACACTGTTTATCCCTAAGGATAAACTAGCAACAACCTACCTTAGCATTGCATTTACTAATCTACAAGCTCCTCTTCTCAGATAGTTTTGTTATTGTATGCTATTCCAATATTTTTTCTTTACTACAGATCATTTCCCCACCTTGCTCTCAATAAAAAATGTAAAATGTCTAAAAAAGAATAGCTGACACACTGATAGCTATTATTACTTATGACAACTGAGTGTTATTGCACACATATTACCCCAAGTCCAATCAGCTGCATAAATCCTCTCTAATAATAGACAAATATGCAAATTGACCATACCTCCGACACACCCACAAGCAACGCCCACAAGCAACGCCCACCATCCAATCAGAGCAAGCATGCAAATTAACCCAAACCAAGATGGCTACAGCCACAGAGCAAGGTTTCCTAGGTAACACAGGAAGCCAAGCTTTCTGCCTGCCCTAGCAAGGCCTAAGCCTCCACTCAAGCTACAAAGTTTCAATTATAGAAGGTAAACAAATTCAAACAAATGGCAGCAGAATGGAGCTTGAGAGAGCAGGCCAGGGTTGCCGCAGGCAACAGGGGAAGCAAAACTTTTCGCACACCCTGGCTGGGCCCACCCGCTTAAGGCAACAAAGTTTCAATTATAACCCCAACACAAATGGCTGCCGGCCGGCCTCGGAGGGAGCCTCAGGCTTGGCTCTGCTCCAGGCTACAAAGTTTCAATTGTAGAAGGAAAATAAATTCCAGATACCAGGGCCTCCGCTTGGGTCGCCAGGGGGCATGGCCGGCCTGCAAACCACCACAGGCCCCTCGCTCAGGCTGCCCCACACCCCAAGGGAAACCCCACCTGATCCGGGACCCCTTCAGGGCAAACCAGCCGGCCCCCACCCCTGTACCAGGCCTCTATCCTATCTAATAAAAAAGTAATATGCAGATTGATCATCATCGCAACACACAATATAGCTGCCCCCATGTGGTCAAAGATCCTGCCCCCATGTGGACACAAGATGGCCACCACAAGATGGCCAGCAGGAGAGGGCAGTTGGGAGGCACCTGGCCTGCATGGGAGGGCAGTTGAGAGGGACCAAGCCTGCAAGGGAGGGCAGTTGGAAGTGATCAACCCTGCAGGAGAGGGCAATTAGGGGTGACCAGGCCGGAAGAGGAGGGAAGTTGGGGGCAAACAGGCTGGCAGCAGAGTGGTTTAGGGGGTAATCAGGCTGGCAGGCAGGCAAGCAGTTGGAAGCCAGCAGTCCTGGATTGTGAGAGGGATATCCGACTGCCCGTGGGATCGGGCCTAAACGGACAGTCGGACATCCCTCAAGGGGTCCCATATTGGAGAGGGTACAGGCTGGGCTGAGGGACAACCCCCTCTCCGTGCACGAATTTCGTGCACCGGGCCTCTAGTAAAATTATAATGGCAAAGCTACTGTTTCACCTCTCATTAGTACTACTTTCAGCTGTAACATATTACAAGTGAGAATATAAATTTCTCCCAGTAACTGTAACTAAAGATTTACTGGAAGGAATAAAACAGCAAGAACTACAATTAAAGACCTGGTATTTAAAAAACAAGGAATTATGTGTCCTGGACAGTATTATGTTAGAGGTATTAAAAAAAACATTAATTCCTACTGTAAAAGCATTTGTGTTGGCACTGTGAATGCCATTTAAAAATTAAAGCTGTCATTCATTACCAAGGACTAAATTTAAATTGTCTGCCCCACCCCCTTCCCCTGAAAAAATTGTATGTTGAAGCTCCAACCCCTAATGTGATGTAATTGGAAATCAGGGCTTTGAGGAGGTAACTAAGGTTAAATGAAGTCGGGGGGGGGGGGGGGGGGGGGGGGGGGACTGAGGGGTTAATCTGATAACATTAGTGACTTTATAAGAAGTTTCATTTATTTCATTTATATTCTCTTCCTAGGAGTTCATTTATATTCTCTTCCTCTCCCTGTCCCTCCTTCTCTCTGCAAGCACTGAGGAAAGGCCATGTGAGGACACAATGAGAAGGCAGCCATCTGCAAGCCAGTTAAAGAGAGCCCTCACCAAGAATCAAATCAGCCAACACCTTGATTTTAGACTTCCCAGCCACCAGAAATGTGAAAAACAAACTTCTATTTTCTAAGCCACCCAGTCCATAGAATTTTAGCAAGCCAGAGCAGACTAGTAGTCATAGAATATGAATGTCATCAAAGAAATTTCTCTTGGCTTTTGAAGTGAAATATTTCCTATTTGAAATTGTAATTTAAAAATATTTTCTTCCTAAAAATAAAAAATATTTTCTTATGTAAAAAAGGCTTGCAAGTTCTATAAAGGTTTTAAAAAAAACAGGACAGTCCCAATGGAAGTGGAAAACTATTTTGTCATCAATAATAACCTTTTTCTATCCTTTTAACATGTCAATATAAAAAGTTATTAATGAAAAAATATATTGATGTTTTTTATTCTTTATTTCGTACTATCTGGTATGAATTTTACACTTAAAGCACATCTCAATTTAGACTAGCCGTATTTCAAGTGCTCAAAAGCCACCTTCATGTATTGGATAGCACAAGTATATAAGAACAAATAAAATAAACCACAAAGAATCAATCCAGAATTCTGGACCTTCTAAAGGAAAAAAAGTCTGCAGATATGCAATGACATGAAAAGTAAAAGTGGGGGGAAGCTGCTCTAAATTAAGAAGTTAACTATATATATGACTGAATCCTAATTCAAAAAAATCATCTACAAAGATTTTTTTTAGACATGTGGGGAAATACAATATGAATGAGCACCCTATATAATAAAAGCAGAGTATGCAAATTGTCCCCTCGACCGGGAATTCTGGGAGTTTGACCAGGGGGCAGGGCCGGCTAGGGAAAGGGAGGGAGGCCCCGGCCGGCAGCTGGCAGCCGCTAGGGACCCTACCAGTGCACGAGGGCCTCTAGTTAGATGATAAAAAAAAGAATTGTACCTAATTTTAATCAAGTGTGATTATAATATTATGTGAGAAAATATCTGCATTTTTTTTTTTTTTTAGAAATGTGCAATGAAGATTATAGACATGAAAGAGCATGATTTACTTCAAAATAGTTCAGCCACAAAAAGGAAAAAGATAAATGTAACACACTCTTGGCAACTAATTGCTCAATATGGGTGATGAGTAATCAGGGGTTTATTTTACACTTTTCTCTTTTGTGTAAACTTGACATTTTATTTTAAAAAATTAAAATATATAATAGTTTTAGAATCTAAAAATAAAAAATACTAGTATTTCTTTTCAATCCTCACTCAAGGATATGTTTAGAAAAAGGAAGGGGGAGAAAGAGGGGGGCAGGGGAAGAAGGAAAGAGAAAGAGGGGAGGGGAGGGGACAAATACTAATATTCCTAAGAACCCAGAATTCATTTGAACACAGCTACCAAGTGTTGACAAGTAGCAGTCTTAAAAGCAGTGGTATAGGATGGAAATATCACTGGTCTAAGATACAACTGGCCTGAGTTATGGTTTTGACATCATCAAATAGTAAATATGTAACACCCTGGGCTCTTCTATCAATTTCTTGAAAACAACTTTAAGTGATCTAGAAAGAGATGTTGAGTAACTTGTCTAAGGTCACACAGCTAATAAATGAGAGAGCAAGCATTGTCCAGATCCAGTTTGTAAAAAAAGGAAATAACAATAATAACCTTTACCTGAGAAAACTGTGAGTAGAAACTAAAAATTATTTTGCTATTTTTGTTTTCCAGAGAACTACATTTTCCAAAACTGTTTACACTAACTTGATAGACATTTGAATTGAACAAAATAATTTCCATGAAACAACAGTTTATATTTTCTTATCTGCCTTCCTTTCTTTCACATTAAATAGAATTTTCATGTACATTTTCATGTCTCATTCTAGCTCAGTAAGCCTTTGCTAATAAAAAAATAAATAAATAAAAATTTAAATAAGCCAGAATCAGCTCTCACCTGGATTTACTCAGGGTCATTAGACTCATCTAATATATTATATTCAAATCTACAAGAATTCTTCAAGCATCAGTCCAACTATTAGCACTTGCATTCATAATGGAAGGTGCTTAAACTGGCACCCAACTGCCACCAAATCAAATTAAATCTCATAATCGTAGTTTTCAGAGCGCCACAGTTCTCTACCATACCACAAAACTGTTCCTTGCCACTGGTAATGAGAATCAGACTCTCCTCATTTTCTATGTTGAATATCTTTTAACATTGTTCAGAAGAGTTTTACCCTCAAAACTCTTCTGAACAATAAGTCTAGTTTTTCCATGTCTGCATTTGTAGTCAGTGATTGTTGTGTTTATATTTATATTGATTTGTTTTTATTTATACTGATTCATTATATAGTACTAGAGGCCTGGTGCACGAAATTCATGCACGGAGGGAGGGGGTGTCCCTCAGTCCAGCCTACACCTCTCCAATCTGGGATCCCTCTCACAATCCAGGACTGCTGGTTCCCAACCACTCGTCTGCCTGCCTGCCTGCCTGATTGCCCCTAAACACTTCTGCCTGCCAGCCTGATCACCCCCTAACCACTCCCCTGCCAGCCTTATCGATGCCTAACTGCTCCCCTGCTGGCCCGATTGCCCCTAACTGTCCTGCCCTGCCGGCCTGGTGGCCCCTAACTGTCCTCCCCTGCAGGCCTGGTCGCCCCAACTGCCCTCCCCTGCCGGCCTGGTCACCCCTAACTTCCCTCCCTTGCCGGCCTGGTCGCCCCTAACTGCCCTCCCCTGCCGGCCTGGTCACCCCTAACTGTCCTCCCCTTCCAGCCTGATCAGCCCCAACTGCCCACCCCTGCAGACCTGGTCCTCCCCCCAACTGCCCTCCCCTGCAGGCCTGGTCCCCCCCAACTGCCCTCCCTTGCTGGCCCGGTCACCCCTAACTGCTCTCCCCTGCTGGCCTGGTCCCCCCAACTGCGCTCCTCTGCTGGCCCGGTCACCCCTAACTGCCCTCCCCTGCAGGCCTGGTTGCCCCCAACTGCCCTCCCTTGCAGGCCTGGTCCCTCCCAACTGCCCTCCCCTTCAGGCCATCTTGTGGCGGCCATCTTGTGTGTTGGAGTGATAGTCAATTTGCATATTACATATTTATTATACAGGGTATGTGTGTGTATCTGTGTATACACTGAGTGGCCAGATTATTATGATCTCTGAACACATAATAATCTGGCCACTCAGTGTATATCCTATATAATAAAAGACTAATATGCAAATTGTCTCCTCGACCAGGAGTTCGACCAGCAGGCAGGCCGTCCAACTGCCCATGTCCCCTCCCTCTGGCCAGGCTAGCCGGACCCCACCCATGCACGAATTCATGCACCAGACCTCTAATACACACACACACACACACACACACACACACACACACACACACACACTGAGAGGCCAGATTATTATGCATTCAGAGATCATAATAATCTGGCCACTCAGTGTATATATTCCTTCAAAACATTTTAACAATTGCCAAACCCTATGTGCAAAACACTGCATTACAGAACAGCTTCTGCACTAGAGATTTAAGCCTTATAAGAGACATTTTACCACAGAAGCATATCAATAATACCATGGGAAGTACAAACAAGGGCTAGGAGAAAAACTCAAAAGAAATGGTAGTAATTTGAAGAGTAGAGGAAAACAAGAAATACATTAAGTTGAACCATTTGAAATTGCTATTCCATATGGCTCAATGTAATAAAAGAAGAAATGTAGATGGGGCTTTAAGGACTACAAGGCACTGATCAAAGCTTTGCAAATCATAAGCAAAGAAATTTAAAAAGATAACCTAGGAAAGGATAGAGTATAATTTGTGATTAATAAGTATTTACTCAAACTAAATAAAAGACTAAACAGGTAATCTGGTGCCAGATCACTGAAAATTCTAAATGTCAGGCTTAAAAGCCTTGCTAAGAAAAGGGGATTGAAATGAGATACCACTCCACATCCTACAGAGTGACTACAATCTAAAAGACAGAAAATAACAAGAGCTGGTAAAGAAATTGGAACTCTCATACACTGCTGCTGGGAATGTAAAATGGTACAGGCACTGTGGAAAATGGTCTTACAGTTCTTTAAAAAGTTACAGTTACCAAATGACCCAGCGATTCCACTCCTAAATATATACCCACGAAAAATGAAAACTATGTCCACACACAAAAAAACACACATGAATGTTCATAGCAGCATTAATCATAATTGCCAAAAAGTTTAAAGTTCAAAGGCTCCCCACTGCCCCTATCAAGTCGCTACTATATATTCCCTGCCTCCTCCTTGTGCCTCCCTCTCCCTCTCCCTCTTCTTCTCCCTCTCTCTCTCTCTCTCTCTCTCTCTCTCTCTCTCTCTCTCTCTCTCTCTCTCTCTCTCTCTCTCTCCTTGCTCTCCTGAGTCCAACCACACCAGCCTTCTTTGAGATCCTTAAATAAGCTGGCTCCTCTGCAGGGAGCATGGGTCTACCAAACTCCTTCCTGACTTAAGTTCTCAACTGAATACCACCTCCTCAACTGAAATCTGGCCCAATGTCCCAGACCAGTGCTCCTAGCAGTTGTTCTCAAAGCACTGTGTGCTTTTCATTCTTTCCACTTATCAAAATCTATTCTTACATTTCTTTGTAAATGTTTGATTAATATCTATGTCCCAGAAGAATACAAACTTTACCAAGGAAACATGTCAATTGTGCTCACCATTCTATTCCTAGGACCTAGCATGGTGCCTGGCATAGCGCACTCAAGAAATATTTGTTGAATTAATGAGTGAAAGAATGATCAAAAGATTGGGTTATTCTAATCAAATTCATCAGAGGCAATGATCAGAACATCCAATACAAAATGAAAAAGAAACATGGTAGAAGGGAAGGGATAAAACAAGGGTAAGGGAAGATAAAATCTCATTTTTCTTTCTTGAGTTATTGTGTATATATTATCTCATATACCACATATAGGGTCCCATTTCCATTTTAAAACTTTTTATCACACTGGGGAAAATATTTCTTTAGATACTATGTCTTAAGTGAAAGACAAATAATCGTTACACAACTGGTAGGAATCTGTTATTTCCACTGGGACGATTAAAGTAGTTGGGAATTGAAAAACCAGGTTTTTAATCCTATGAAGCTAACAGCAGTATCCTTGGCCATGTGACTTAATTCCCATTCCTCATTACAGTTTCATTACCTGTGAAAAGTAATGACTAGACTACTTTAGTAGTTAGTTTTTTGGTGATTATATATCTTCTTAAGACTCTCATGAAAACTATTCTATGAGTTGCTTATAACATCAGGGACTTTAAGATTAAGAACCCTGGCCTAGCCCTAGCTGGTTGGCTCAGTGAACAGAACGTCAGCCTGTGGACTAAAGGGTCCCAGGTTCGATTCCAGTCAAGGGCATGTACCTTGGTTGCAGGCACATCCCTGGTAGGAGGTGTGCAGGAGGCAGCTGATTGATGTATCTCTCTCATCGATGTTTCTAACTCTCGATCCTTCTCCTTTCCTCTCTGTAAAAAATCAATAAAATGTATTAAAAAAAAAAAAAAAAAAAGAACCCTGGCTTAGATGATCCCTTTTAATTCTAATGTAATCTAGGGCTTCTGAAATGACTATTCTGTAATTTGTAATGGTCATACAATATCTAGATAAATATTGAAAAATTAAATTGATTGTCAAAAAATATATGTATATGTATATGTTTGTGTCTATATATACAGGGTGGGGCAAAAGTAGGTTTCTAGTTTTATGCAAAATAATATAATAATAAATAATAATACAAGAATAAGCTGTTTTGCATACTCACTACTGTAAACCTATTTTGCCTCACACTGTATTTTCTAATTATGTAATCACAGACTTAGTCTTGAATATGAAGTTAAGAGTCAGACTAAATAGAAATATTCTGATATTGAATTTTTTACAATAAAGTCTAAGAGAAGTTTATGTACAACAGAGTCACAGGAAAATTAAATCCAATAGTTCAGTGGTCGGCAAACGGCGGCTCTGTTAACTAATGAGTTTGCCGACCACTGCAATAGCTACACTTATTTTAGGAACTCTGGGCTATCACTGTATAAATACAACACCCCTGCTTACAGATAAATATAAATGGCATCCTATCAAGAAATGTAAGCCACGTTTCTTTAAATATTTCCACTGTTCTCATATTAAGTGATTTTAGCAGAAACTATAATTATCTTTTAAAATACATTTCAACAATATTCTAATTTAGCTAAATAATGGTTTATTTTAAATGTCTTACATTTCAAAATATACCTGTCATAGTAAAAGGGACAGACCCCCTAAATATCTATATATACTTGTCTCAGTAACTCTCCTCCCTAAATAATTTCATCAGAATGAACTGGAACAGAGGAATATAAACTCAAGTGACTCGGAACAGCGCCCAACAGGGTTATGCTTACAAGACTTCTGCCGCTGTGATTTGCACACTTACTCTAACCTTGTGACCTCAGTACACTGGAACCCGTAATTAGCTTCAGTGGCCTGGCTCATGTGGAGTACTTCTCTGCTGCCAAGGTGAAAAATGAAAACACATGACTTGAGAATAAACTTGGCACTTGCATTTCCGACAGCACACTCATTTTTCTTTCAAACACTACACGAAGAGACTTGTGGCTTTCTTTCACAAGTCTCTTTCCAAATCTGTAGACCATATTCCATTTCTTCAGAGTTTAGCCACCTTCCACATTACCACAAACTGTCTATCCTCACTGGCTCCATTTTCTCAGTGCCCACTCATTCCTTAATCCCTTGCAATCTAGCTTTTGCCTTTATCAACCGCCTAAGATGCCTCTTTCTATAATTATTAATGACCTGATTATAAAAAATATTGGTCTTTTCTCTGTTCTGATACTATAAATTCTCATCTCCCTTCACTAGCATATTATTTTGGTTATCCCATATCTCAGTTTAACCAATACTCATGAGTACCCACTGTATGCAAGATACAACTGCTCTAGGAACTCCTAGAGAAACAGAGATAAATATTTAACACAGGGTTTCTGCCTCTAGTGAGCCTTCATTCCAAGATACTAAAATCAAGTGCACTAAAAACACAACACAATGTAGAACATGAAATATGAATGAGAGAGAAATAAAGCACCTGGAAGTTTGGAACTTGAAAAGCTCATATACAGCTTTAATTTAGGGGCTTAAGAAAGAGACAGCATTTGAGGTTAGCCAGAATATAAAAGTTTTAACACCTTCTCAACAATTTCACTAAGCAAATGAATAGCAAGGGGGAAGTGGAAAATTCAGGGCATATTAAAACTATTGTAAGATGTCTATAGACCACTTTGGTTGAAATATAAGTTACTTAAAACACACAGAGATAAACCTAAAAAGGTAGGTTTTGATTAAACTGAAGCAGGTCCTAAAAAATTGATGAACAGTTCTGAAAACAGTGAGAAGCCAATGAAAGTTTATGTGCTTTAGGAAGATTATTTTAACAATATGTCAAAGAATGAATGATAATAGCAGGAAATCTGCTAGTAGACTATTAGGAGACTGCCTCAAGTCAGAAGTACTAAAGACCCAAACTAGCACTAAAAATAAAATAGGAGAGGATACAAGAGACACTGTAGAGACAAAATCAGTAGAACTTGTCAAGTGACTTGACATGATGAGAAAAAGAGAGAAAAGGGACAAAATATGACCCCAATCTTGTTGACGAAGAAACCAGTGTGCCAAATTAGAGAGCAAAAAAGAAAAGTAGGAGCCTAGCTGTGTGGCTCAATGGTTGAGCATCAACCTATGAATCAGGAGATCACGGCATATGTCCCATCAGGGCATATGCCCAGGCTGCAGGCTATATCCCCAGTGTGGGACATGCAGGAGGCAGCCAATCAATGATTCTCTCTCATCACTGATGTTTCTATCTCTCTCTCCCTCCCCCTTCCTCTCCAAAATCAATCCTATATAATCCTATATAATAAAGAGGTAATATGCAAATTAACCCTCACACCCTCACAAGATGGCTGCCTATAACCAAGCCGGCAGGGGGGTTAGTGAGGGACAACCAAATGACTAAACAGCAGGCTGCGTGGGGCAACCAGGCCAGCGGGGGCAGGGGGGGGGCAGTTAGAGGTTACTAGGCCGGCAGAGGGGGGCAGTTGGGGGCAACCAGGCTAGCAGGGGGGGCATTAAGAGGTGATCAGGCCGGCAGTGGGGGGGGGGGGGAGGCAGTTAGGGGCGACCAGGCTGGCAGGGGGTGCAGTTGGGGGCGACCAGAGCAGCAGCGGGGGTGCAGTTGGGGGCGATCAGGCTGGCACACAGAGGCAGTGAGGGGCAATCAGGCCATCGGGGGGTTAGGGAGGGGGGGAACAGTTAAGGAAGACCAGGCAGGCAGGCAGGCAGGCAGGCAGGCGAGCAATTAGAAGCCAGCGGTCCAGGATTGTGAGAGGGATCCCAGATTGGAGAGAGTGCAGGTGGGCTGAGGGGACCCCCTCCCGTGCATGAATTTCGTGCACCGGGCCTCTAGTAAAAATATATTTTAAAAAGAAAAGAAAAGAAGGTAGTTTGAAGAGGGATGAATTCTACCTTGGAATTCTTAAGTCTGAGCTGGTATCAAGATATCCACGGGGAAATGTGCAGCACACCATACATACACTAGTAGGCCAAAGCATTTTAGATTTTACCTGACCATGCATTTGTTAATTCATTCATTCATTCATTAATTCATTCATTCATTCAGGTGATGCTGATTTACTGATTACTCTATCTTGGATGAGTGGCACTGTGAAGATACATGTGATACAGCAACATTAGATGCATTCCCAAATGACAACTAATGGGAGAGGCAGACTCCTATTTAACTGTCCACAAATCTGATTGTATAAGAGTTGTTTACAAGTACTGTGGGAAGATAGAGGAGGAAAAGATTGGATATGACTGAGATACACGAAAAGATGTGTCAGTTTTGATGGACACTGGCCCGTTAGTAAGATTTGGTGGTAGAGTGGAAGAGCAAAAATATTCTAGACAGAGCAGCATAAGTAAAAGATTTGGGGAAACTAATGTGACTGGTCTTTGTGAATCATGGCAAGGTGAAAGCAAGAAAGGTTGAACTGTGTTCTATAAATAAACCATGATAATATTGTATTCTGTAGGCAACAGGAAGCCATCAAACATTTCTGAACAGAAGTGTCATATATGCTGCTACAGTTATGAAGTATCAAATGGGGGGATTAACTAGAGGAAGATAGATTAGTTAAGAGGCTAATGAATTAGATTACTTAAACTATTGGAATAGATCATATAATGACATAGAAAATAAAGAAGAAAAAGTTTGAATATATGTAATAAACAATAGATTTTAATGTTGAATTTGAACTTGCAAAATATCCAAGTGGATGTGTTCATCATGTAAATGGAAATATGAAACTTGTCCGGTATGGGCACTCCCTGGAGAGATTATAACTAAGTGATAGCTAAATCCATGAGACTGAATCATGTAGCCCAGGAACAGCATATAAAGCAAGAAGAGATGTGAGAATTAGTGAATGGAACTATATTCATTTTCATAAAATAAGGACTGGAAGTAGATGTGTAGAAAAAATAGAAAGAGGGAAAAATCAAGAGAAACATTGTGAAAGCCAAGAAGAGTGTTCAAAATAGGTAGCCAATATTATGTAATGCTAAATAAAAGTAAAAGAAGAGAAAAATCCAATGGATTTATTAAATAGATATGTCAAACCAATGATTATGTCAATGCTGTCTATACAATGTCTTAAAAACAATAATCTAATTTGAATTTAAAAATTGAGGCAATGAGGCATGGTCGTCTTCAACTTCTGGCTTCCCTCTAGGTAAATTTAACCCACTCTTTCTTCCTATCTTAGATGACAGCATGACTCTTCTCGGGTTCAAGGACAGTCCTTCCTTCTATGCTCTCTATCCTGTCCCATCCAGTCTCCTTTGGGAAATATGGGTGTGTGTTTGTATACACATAGGCATACACTTTACACAACACTGGACATTTAGAAGGAACTCAACAGTGATTTGTCAGAATCATTAATAGCACATTGAATTCAACCTTCAACTACTCTATTGATACTACTTTCTGGATGTCATTAATGATCTTAGGAACAAGGGTCGTTTCTCTCAGTGCTTGTCTTCCTTAACTTCTTCTCTGCAATATCTGACACTACTGTCACTGCCTCCCTGTTCGGATTTTCTCTCTAAACTTCCATTGTCATTAAGTAGCAGCTTTCTTGAATATTCTCTCACCTTCTCTAGGTTCTTTTCTTCCAGCTGCCCTCTAAATATAGATTCTCTTAAAAGTTCTAACATTGGTTCTGTTCTCTGTACTCAATCTCTCTCATAAATATCATGGATTCCTAAAGCTTCAGTTATCACCTCAGAGCAGACAATTTTCAAACATATTTAGTATTCTTGATCCCAAATACTTGCTGCTAGTACCATCTAACTCACCTCTCTCCGGCCCTATTTCTCTCTGATCCTACTTGGCTACAGCCCCCATCTTACAATGTCATTAAGCTATATGGTAAGTAACTAGAATTACACCAAATAGTATTTTTTAAATTGTCCCTTTCAAATGCAAATATAGGCACTAGTTAACCAATTATTCTGCCAGCCAGCTAGTGAATTATCCTATATAATAAAAGGCTAGTATGCAAATTGTCCCCTTGGGAGTTCAACCGACCAGGAGTTTGACCGCCCGCTATGATGTGCACTGACCACCAGGGGGCAGTATGGAACAAAGGAAGGCCCCGGCCGGCAGCCAGAGGCCCCGATTGGCCCTGATCACTGGCCAGGCCTGGGGACCCTACCTGTGCACGCATTTTGTGCACCAGGCCTCTAGTACATTAAAACTTTCAAGGACCTCAGAGATCATTGTAGTGAAACCCCCCTTCATTTACAAATAAAGAATAGCCCAGAAAAGTGAAGTGAATGGTTTTAAATATAATATCAAATTAGTGGCAGAACCAGCTATAGAAGAAGGTCCCCTTTTGATTATATCACATTGCTTCTGACAGGAGCACAGAACCAAAAGGAGAAATACCTTCAGGGTGCTTATTATCTAACTGGGGAGATAAAATGAGTACATGCATGTGGCGCACACACACTCACATACACACACACTCCTCCCACACACTTCTATCACACATGTTCACTGTATGAAGGTGAAGTTCAGTTAAGAATAATCAGGGAATGCTCCCTCAGAAGATAAAGCTAAACTGAATTTAGAAGTAGGTTAAGAACAGGCTAGAAGAAAGCAGTGTATTTAGAGCTGTTTCCCATAATTTTTAAAAAGTTTTTGGACAATAAACAGAAGAAACACATTCTATATGAAAAGTCTAAATTGTTAATTAAATCCCACATTTAGAATTCAGCATGAATCCAAACGATACCGTAGGATCTCAAAGTAAATGACAATGTATCTCATAGAATGTTTACTGTGCCCTGACTAGTTTAAGACTAGTTCATTTCCTTACTCCACTACTCAGTAGTCATGAGACCTTGAGCAGGATGCTCTACATCTCTGAGTCTGTTTCTTCATGTATAAAATGCAGATGATAAAATCTACCTCATAATTGGTCATTTATTCAGCTTCTTGTGTTCCAAATAAGGCCAGTCATCCCCCAGTGTCCAGCCTCTGTCAGTAGAAGTTAAGAAAGGGCATCAGAAATCCAAATCTCTGGAGTAAGAATGTCCCTCCATTTCTCCTTTAGCCTCCCCAATACCATTGGCAAAGTGAAGAGGAGATCCCAGAATTGTGAGTGGACCTTACAGAACCTCACCCTTACCTACCACTCAACACTTACAGCCTCACCACATGCCATTTTAAAAACTATAAGGACTAACTTCATTATACCCTTTCTCTCTGTTTTCAGCAGTTCCCATAAAAGGTCAGAACTATCAGACTCTTAATTCCCTCATCTGATCCCATCTTCAAGTAACCATCTCCCTCCCCCAATTCCTGTGCTTTTGGATTTCAAAGTCAATCATTAGCAAAAGTCCCTCTACTTTCTCTTTCTTAAATGGTCTCTTTACCTTTTACTCTAACTGAAGCTAGGTTTTCCCTTGAGGACACTGCTCTCTCTATAGCTCTTTCAACTGGGAAAATAAGCCCTCATTTTCTCTCATATACCACTCTCCAACCACTGGGTCCGGAAATTGGGTCTTTTTCCTCATTACTACTTTTCTGACTATTCTTCCTTTCTCTGTCTCAAGACCCCAAGCATTCAATCTCTTCATCTCATGTCATCACACTCTTCTACACACTATCCCTCCTTGTTGAAGTTATCTACCAATCTAAGTCATTCTCCCTGATTCTTTGAAGAATTAACTTCAGGCTCACCATCATTCTTTCTAATATTTATACAATTGCCATAATTCTTAATGATTTCAATATTCATATAAACTAGTGGCCCAGTGCACAAAATTCGTGCATGGGGGGTAGGGGTTCCCTCAGCCCAGCCTGCACCCTCTCCAATCGGGAACCCACAGGGATCAGGCCTAAACCAGCAGTCTGACATCCCTCTCGCAATCTGGGACCACTGGCTCCTAACCACTCACCTGCCTGTCTGCCTGATTGACTCTAACTGCCTCTGCCTGATTGCCCCTAACCCCTCTGCCTGCCTGCTGATCGCCCCAACTGCCCTCCCTGCCTGATCTTGTCCACAATTGGCCTCCCCTGCCGGCCTGATCTCACCCCTAACTGCTCTCCCCTGCTGGCCTGAGCATCCCTAACTGCCTCTGCCTGCCTGATCGCCCCTAACTGCCCTCCCCTGCCAGCATGATCTCGCCCCCAACTGCCCTCCCCTGCCAGCCTGATCTCACCCCCAACTGCCCTCCCTTGCCGGCCTGATCTCGCCTCCAAATGCCCTCCCCTGCTGGCCTGATCACCCCTAACTGCCTCTGACTCAGCCCCCACCACCATGGCTTTGTCTGGAAGGAAGTAGGACATCCAGAAGATGGTTGGTCAACCTGGTCTAATTAGCATATTACCCTTTTATTAGTATAGATCAGTGGTCGGCAAACTCATCAGTCAACAGAGCGGCAAACCGCAGCTCACGAGCCGCATGTGGCTCGCGAGCCGTGGTTTGCCAACCACTGGTATAGGTAAATTATATAGGATAGGATTGCTTAAATGGGGGGGGGGGGGTCTTTTTCAGCAGGAGGAGATGCTCTTGTCAGACAAAAATACATAATCCCTGTATCTGGACTGATAGCCAGCCATATGCACTATACTGCCAAACCAGTCATTAAAAAATTGAACTGCTTTCTTACACCTTACAACAAACAGCTGTTGCCCTTAAAACCCCTCCTCAGTCCCCACCTTAGGTTCTGCCTTCACAGTTCACCCAGATTAGGTGTTTTGTTTTTTTTTAAATATATTTTATTGATTTTTTACAGAGAGGAAGAGAGAGGGATAGAGTTAGAAACATCGGTCAGCTGCCTCTTGCACACCCCCTACTGGGGATGTGCCCGCAACCAAGGTACATGCCCTTGACCGGAATCGAACCTGGGACCCTTGAGTCCGCAGGCCGACGCTCTATCCACTGAGCCAAACTGGTTTCGGCCCAGATTAGGTTCTGATTGGTCTGTTTCAATGCCAGTCAGTGTCAGAAGCTCTGCCTCCTAGGCAGCCATTGACTCCTCGCAGTTCACCCAGATTTGGTTCTGATTGGTCGGTTTCTATGCCAGTCAGCCTCAAAAGCTCCGCCTCCTAGGCAGCCATTGGCTCCTGGCAGTTCACCCAGATTTGGTTCTGACTGGTCAATTTCTATGCCAGCCAGCCTCAAAAGCTCCGCCTCCTAGGCAGCCACTGGCTCCTCACAGTTCACCCAGATTTGGTTCTGATTGGTCGGTTTCTATACCAGTCAGCATCTCTGGGCCTATCTCCGGGCCTGATCAGAGAGGCAGGGCTGATCAGCAGCCCCCGCGGAGGCCCAGACAGAAAGAGAGGCGCGGCTGCTAGCCAGGCCCGGAGAGAGAGACAAGGGCTGATCAACAGCTGCCATGGAGGCTACATATCAGACCCTGCTTCTCTCTCCAGGTCTCTCTCCGGGCCTGGCCAGCAGCGGCGGCAGTCAGTGCTGGGTCACCTCAGCAACCCAGCACTGACTACAGGACTGACTTCCGGTTGGTCAAGTCTTCGGTCGTTTTGGATGTTGAAGACCCTGGGTTTTTATATATTAGGATTAGCATCTAACACCTCACTTCTCAGCTTCTTGACCTCTTCTGCTCCAATGATCTTGTCCTCCACTCTATCTCAGATCATGATCACCCCCTTAACACTGGCATTACCAATTAACTGTAAAGCCCTCCTTAATTTAAATTTCAAACCACCAGCTCATTCTCTCTAGTACACCAGCCAACATCTTTAATTGTTCAATCCTATGAAGACCTCCATTGTTCCTACTATCTTTCATTGACTCTATTTCATGTCCTCACTTCTCTCTTTTCCCAACTTATTAAATTCCATGGCCTGTCATTACAATAAATCCCTTGCTCTTGCTTGCTTCATGGTACTTACCTGGCAACACCCAAATGCTAGTTAAAGCCAACTCTCTGCCTACTCCAGTCCTGCATCCACACAGTTGAATAGTCTCGAGAAAAAAATACACCCATCTGGCCTGGACTTACTTTGAATTAATGATCACTTACCTCAACTAGGCCTCTAATACTGCCCAGCAATCACACCACATTTCCCTCAGCCATATATCCTCATTCTTCTAGACTACTATTTCAGATTGTTTTTTTCTTTCCTCACCCTCTCCATCCTGAGTTTTAATAGATAAAGTTACTATGTCACTGAAAAATACAGAAGGAATCAAGACCTTCCACAAGTTCCCCAACCACAAGTTACGTACACTTATGCATACGTACTCTGCCTTCCTTTCTCTTACTAGGGAGAAATTGTACATACTCCCATCTCAAGCCAGCTCTCCACTAAACTTCCTCTCCCCTCATCTACACAAGAAACTCTATCACAGTGGTTCTCGACCCTGCTAGCTAAAACCATTGGAAAACACAGATATTTACATTACGATTCATAACAGTAGCCAAATTACAGTTATGAAGTAGCAACAAAAATAATTTTATGGTTGGGGGTCACCACAACATGAGGAACTGTATTAAAGGGTCGCGGCATTAGAAAGGTTGAGAACCACTGCTCTATCAGTTCTTCCCTTTGGTTCTATCTTTTCCCTCTCTTCTCAATCATTCCAACCAATATAGAAACATGCTATTATTTCTCTCAATCCCTCCAACTACTACTTCATTTCTCTGAGCTTATTTACAGCAAAAGTGTTGAAAGAGATGTTTATGTTCACTGCTTCCAATTCCTCACCTCTCACTTTCTCTTGAACCCACTTCCATCAGGCCAGCAAAATTTTTTTTGTAAAGGTCATCAAGAACCTCCATTTTGCTAAACTCCATTGTCAACACTTAGTCCTCATCTTTAAGTAGCATTTGACATAGTTGATCCTTCCTCTTTGAGACACTTTCTACCCTTGGATTCCAAAACACTTATGGCTACCTCACTAGTCACTAAACACTCTCTCTCAAGTCTCCTGTAATGATTGCTTTTCACCTTCTTACTTCGTAATACTGGAACACCAGTCCTTGAACCTATGTCTTCATTATGTACACCTCCCCTTGCTTAATAATCTCATTCAGGCTTACAGCTTGAACATCTTTAACTTGATAAACCCAAATTTATAATGCTATCCCAGACTTCTCTCTGGAATTGCAGATTCCAGTAACTTATTTAACACCTATTCTGGATATCTAATACCAAACTCCTGTTCTTCCTGAAACCAGCTCTATACCTTTTAAGTGGTAATTCTATCCTAAACTTTCTTCAGCCAAAATCTTTGGAGTCATCTTGGGAGCTTCTTATTACATGACATGTTCAGTCAGGAAATCCGGTTGGCTGCACCTACAAAACATGTCCAGTATCCAATCATTTCTCTCTGCCTCTTCAGCCACCATTATCATCTCCCTCCTGATGATTCCAATTGTCTATAACCAGTCTCCAAGCTTCTGCATCCCAGTCTGTTCTTAACTCAGCAACCAGAGTGATCCTTTTGAAATATCTGATAGTCACTCCTCTGCAAAAAACCTGCCACTATCTTCCATTTCACTCAGAATAAAAACCAAAGTCCTTAAAATCACCTAGAAGGCCTTTCACAATCTGCTCCCCACTCTTATCTTCCTGATCTCATCTTCTCCTATTTTCCCTCCTGTGCCCTTGCACCTCACAGGATTCCTGCTATTCCTCAAACACACCAGACAAGTTTCCATTTCAAGATCTATTTTATACCATTGGTTATCTCTATCTATAATTCTGTTCTCACAAGTATTCCCATTTTTCCTTCACTTCGTTCAGCTTTTTTGCTGAAATGTTGTCTTCTTGATGTGCTCTTCCCTGGCCCTTTTATTTAAAACTAGAGGCACAATGCATGAAATTCGTGCAAGAGTAGGCCTTCCTTCCCCCATCTGCCAGCACTGGCTTCCCTCTGGCACCCGGGACCCGGACTTCCCTTGCAGCCCTGGCTTCAAATGGAAGGCTGTCTGGAAGGATGTCCGGTCTAATTAGCATATTACACTTTTATTATTATAGATTATAAGTAAGCCACACCAAACCCACCCACTCATTATCTATTCCCTTCCTCCTTTATTTTTCTTAGAATATGTATTATCATCTGACATACTTTTTTGATTTTATTATATTCTGACTCCTCCACTTAGTTAATACTTACTGAGTGCTTACTATATACCAGGAACAGTTCACATACTTATAAAAATAAAATAAAAAAAATAAAATAATGAGGTTAATGTATTACCTGACAAACAGAAACACCAAAACAATGTAAACAACTCTAACAATCTGACCCTTAAAGAAGGTGGTAAATCATCCATAATCAGATAATCTCTGCCAGAGAAAAGTTAATACAATTTATTTAAAACAAGTAAACAAAATAATCTCTAGAAAAGGAAATTTTGTATCTCCCCTCTAGCAACCAATTCTAATTATTAAATCACTAGAGGCATGGTGCATGAAATTCATGCACAGGTAGGGTTCCTAGGCCTGGCTGTTGATCAGGGCCAAACTGTGGGGCGACCTGGGACCCACCCCCACCACTCGCACCCACCTTGGCTTGCCTGGCACCACCCGCTCGCCAGCCTCACCCTCCGCCACCGCTCGGGGCCTGCGGGCTGGGGGCAGCTCCTGCGTTGAGCGTCTGCCCCCTGGTGGTCAGTGTGCGTCATAGTGACCAGTTGTTCTGCCGTTCAGTCGATTTGCATATTAGGGTTTTATTATATAGGATTGTTAGAAAAACAGACGCTGTCCATTTTCATGGTAAATGCTGTGTATTATTTTATTTCATGACGAAAAAGTTAAGCATTTAATAGGGACACTATTAAATGTAACCATACTAAAATTTATCTTCACAATGATGCAAGGGACACTTTGGCAAATCCTAAAACATAAACTACTCTCCCACTGTAACCAGGACATGTAAGTTTAAGGTAGGAGAAGAGAAAGAAAACTATGTCTCATAAGTCATAGAAAGTTATATAGCCTCTCAGAGCTTCAATTTCATATTGTAAAGTAAAGATAAAAACACTGGCTCTCCTTATCTCATTGGGTAGTTATAAAAATCAAAGTGAAAATACTGTTTAAACTCTAAGATTCCTTTACATATAAATACCACTGTTTACAAAAAATCCAGAGGGCAGGAACGGGAAGAAGACAGCATCCTGCAATCGACAATGTAATAAATGTGGAAAATGGAAGTTACTGTTAAAATGACTTAAGTTTTAAGCAAAAGACAAACATGTTTGGGGCTATCTAAGGAACAAGGCACTGCCTCAGGAAGACTTTCCAGATTCACATCCTTCCTCCTGAATAACCCTGGATAGATGTCCTCCTCAGCACATTTGTATTTAATTCACAGCTATTTCTTATTGGTTCTTTGTTAATGTTTTCAAGCAAATTTGTGTGTTCTAGTTTGATAAAATGAAAAAACTCAATAAATGTTTATTTACCAACAAAGCTTCCCAAATAAAAATCAGAACTCTTTAGAACAGGGGTCCTCAAACTTTTTACACAGGGGCCAGTTCACTGTCCCTCAGACCATTGGAAGGCCGGACTATAGTTTAAAAAAAAACTATGAACAAATTCCTATGCACACTGCACATATCTTATTTTGAAGTAAAAAAACAAAACGGCAAAAGCACCTGCATGTGGCCCGCAGGCCGTAGTTTGAGGACGCCTGCTTTAGAGATTAGCATTTACAACATATTCATTATGTTAACAGCAATAAAATATAGAGGCCAGGTCTATTTTCACTAAAATAATTTAAAGGAATAACTGACTTATAGGGGAAAACATTAAATAAAGAAATATTTGAGATTATAGAATCCATCATTACAAAGAAAAAAGTAACTTGTGGAAAAGTCACAAACGTCACATCATCTTTTTTTTGACAAAAGCCAAATTGAATAAAATATGGCCACAAAAATAAAAAGATGACATATAAAGATTCAATTTCATGGTTCAAATACATTTTTAAATGGTTCTTAGTTTCATAAGTTTCACAAAGAGATTTCAAACAAAGATTTTTTAAACTGTATTAGTATATTAAATTATTACCTTTCCATAATATCTGCTTTAATCACTAAATGCCAAATTCCCTAAATCCCTGGCCCCAGCCACCAAAAATAAAAACTTCCCAGTATATGCTTAATTGAAACACACAGCTATGATTCCAAACTAAGTAATCATTCTCCATTATTCATATTCCTTCTAATTGAAAGGCTACAAAAAGTGTCATCTCCTGTATCCAAGGCCTTTTATCATGAGTAGTCTCCAAAATGGAGCAGGAAGTAGTGAGAAAGTGAGGGCTTTGTGAATGATGACATTCAATGAATTTAATTCCATGATGATATTCAAGTCATAAGGAAGACTTGAGGGGTGAAAATGCTATTTAAGATGGTCTTAATGCTATATAAGATGGTCTTGAAGTTCAAAGCTAGGACTGTATGATTCAGAGCACAGATATAAAATTCTAGTATCACAAATGAATTGAAGAGCTATACTTCTAAATATTGGAAATATTTGCTAAACTAGATTTTACAATTTTTAACATCCCTTTTATCTTGAATCAAAATGCTCCCAACTTTTCCCTCCCACACAAACTACTGTCCCATCTGAAAATACGAAGGAAAGACTTGTCCTTCAACATCATTTCTTAGGTTTGGCACATAAATTTTCCTCACAGAAAGGTCCTAGCACAGCTGCAACATCGTGAAATTTTATTCTCATTTTTACTTAGTGTGGGCACTTTTCTGCCCAAACCTTTAATCGGAGTTGTTATTAAAAAATAAAATTATAATTGTGATTCCCTTCTGTTCCTTTAAATACTTTATCAAAAGTACACACATATACACACACACACACACACACACACACACACACACACGACCAAAAAAAAAAAAAACTTTCACTGACAAGGTTCAAATAGCTAAGCCATAAATACACAGAAAATTCCCAGGCCCTGGATAACCTGAAGTAATTAATAAGAATGGAGAGTTAAGTGTGCTTTGAAACAAAAACAATTAGTATATTTCCTCAAGGGTAGGTAAAACATAATTTCTGCCTTCAAGAGCATTAGTATCTTTATTTGTTTTAGTTGAGTGTGCTATGTCAAAAAATTATAAACATACATTTTAGGATTTAATGAAGTTGTTACAGAGAGGATATTTTCTCAAAAGCAACAAAATTGATCAAAATATAATCAGCACTGTGGAATACTCTTAATAATATAAATTATTCTTTATATTTACACTTATTCATATGTAGACTCCTTTTTCCAAGAGGCTCAAAATACCTTTCAGAGTAAAACTGCAATTATAGTCTAATGTACTAAATTTTTATTATCAACCCTTAGGAAGAGCAATTAAAGCATATGAGCATGCAAACAATTTACAATCACAAATGCATTTATCTAAATTTGCAGAGCCTTGGCCCCTGTAAGTGGGAAGTCACTCTCACTAGAATTCCCCTTTCTTTAACCAACTCCTCATTCCACCCGAAACTATATTACTCTCTTTATTCCTATTTAAAAAATCAAGTCCATATTATTTAAATGTTAACTTCTGGTTCCACAAAATAACCAAAGAATATACATATACATACTTACATATGAAAGAACACAACTTAGGTTGACAGTAAGAGAGGCCAGCACTAGTCATAATCTGTTTTTCAGTAGCCCTGCCATTATCTCAGCCAGAGTGACACAGTTTTCTTTCCACCACAAGATCAAAACACAAATCCCGTCATCTCTTAGTCATTCCCACTCATTTACTGGCCTCTGCTGTTATTATAACAGAATGTCTTTATCCTCTGCTCACTATTCCTAAGAGCAATGTTCCACCCTTTTGGTCTCAAAAGTTCTACTATTTTTAAGTGTAGTAGTTAGGTGAACAGTTATACAAAAAAATAATTGGTAAGAGGATAGAAATGGCTCTATATACTTTTCAAAATAGTATCATTTAATAAGATAAAATACTCTCTACTTTTCTGTTTATTTTGTTTCAGATTTTTTTAAATTATGCTTATTCCTGAGAATTATTCAAGCTAAAAACTTGCAAATTAAGAAAATTATGTCTTAATAAATTAATTTGGGAACCTACTACAGATTACTTTTTGCCTCAATTCCACTGAATTTACAAGCATCCCTGTTAAAGCTGCAAAGGCAGAGAAATTTGTCTCCAGATAGCAGGGGTTCCCTTATTACCTCCAAATACTCCCATGCCTCAGGGCACCCCTCAGCTGCCTTGAAAGGATGGAGACTAAGAACCTCTATCACCAACTAAAGGCCTCTTCGGCACCTTCCCTCCTCCCCTTCCATTTGGGAAGCAGGAACTTCCTAAATCTCCTTTTTCATACTCTTCCACAGACATTTACTAATATCATCAATGTATTATGTTCTGGGGATAGAGTTAAAACGGATTCATTTTCTTCAGGGACTTATAGTCTAATGAAAGTGCAGTGTGGGAATGAGGGATATAAAGGATGCAACAGAAACCGAGAAGAGAACACAAAGCTCAGAACTGCTCAGTGGCTGAAAACATGAGCTTTAGCGTCACAGGGACTTGGTTTCACCGGTTAGCAAATAATAATTGAGGCAAGTTACTTAATCTAAGTTCTTTCTTATGAAATACGATCATGATACCTTATAAGACTATAATGAGGATCAAAAAGCATGATCTATAGAAAATAATTAGTGCTAAATGCTTAGCTGGTAGAAAGTGTTCAAATAGCATTGGGGAAATACAAGAGTACCCTCTTCAGAAGGGAAAAAAGGATGAAATCAGAAATAAAGGTCTCCCATTAAGGAATCCACTAATTAAATTTAAATGAAGAAAGAAAGCACTTGGCCCTAAAAGTACTTCTCACTGAAATCTGCACTGTAAATTGTCCTCCTTTGACTAAGATGACTGAATGTACAAAATTTTTAACTTAAAAAAAGTTTTAGTTAATAGATGAATCACTTAATACAAAGCACAAAATCAGGAGCAAAAATTTTTAAACATATATTACACATATACTCTCATGCACATACATATTACACATCCTATGTAACTTTTGATATATTCAAGCAGAAGGCTGGCCCAAAGCTTCAATCCCAAAAGCAGTTCTATCACCAGTATTTTTCAATGTAACCATTATCAAAGCATGGACTCTCTCTGGCTCTGCTTGTTTGTCAGACCGTTAGTGGAATCATCATTACTTTACTGTCAGTCCCATTAACACTGGGAGGTATTTCACAGTAATAAACAGTCATAAATGTTTTTATATTCCTCTTCTCCTGATGTATTTCAAAATCCAGTAAAAATATTTCTAGTAAAAGAAAAAAGTATTTCTGAAAATTAGAAATACAGATAAACAATTCATATTAATTTTAATTCAAAACAATCTGGATATAAGGCACATGTATTTCATATTGCAGTAAGCAAATGCCTCCAGAGCACTTGGGAGAGGCTGCATTTCTCTAATTTACAGTCATTACTGACCACAGTCATTACAATAAGGTCTAGATCACTTGCCTTATTTAAACCGCTTCACTCCAATTTCATTTTTCACCAGTATTCCATGGAAAGTATACTCCGTAGTAATGTCCTGGGCACACACATAGCACATTTGCCGAAGAACATTAAAGAATGCATTCTGTATTCTGACTGTGAAAAACCTTTTCTAGGAATCCAAATTTTACTCTCAACACTTACACAATGGACTACAGTGTCACAAGCACTGTTCATGTTCTATTAGTCATTCTGCAGAACATTTTCTTTAAAAAATAATAAAAGGCCTTTAGTGTGTATAAAGCATTTGGGACACAAAAGACCCATTGTCAGACTATTTGCAGTCCCCAAAATAGAAAAATAATCCCCCAAAACAAATTAATTTGCAGCTCATAATTATTTTTAAAATGCTACCCCAGAACCCTGCACTTTTTAATTTAACCAATCTATAGTATAAAAGAGATGGCATAAATGATCTTATCATAATGGCATCTGGTTGACAAAGATGAGAGACTACATTTTGTATTCTTCAGAGAAACAAAGGGGATTTGAGCTCTGAGACAGCTGGTGCATGTTGGCATTTAGCTTAGAAAACCCCAAGGTTGTAAGGTACATGTGATCTTGGATACAGTTTAATTTGTATTACTTTAAGTTCTATCAACTATACTTCCTAAACTGAAAGTCAGGGTGTATTATTTGGTAATCCAGCAGCAAGTCTGAAAAACCAGGTTGTATAAAAAATGGTGTACATACGTCTTTTTTCCTGCAGAGTATTGCTTCTCCAAAGATCTTATCTGAAAATACAAATAAATAAAACAGGCAAAAGCCAAAGTATGCTAGCCAAAATTTATGTGTCCGTAGGGGATACAGTAAGAACTGCAGAGGAGGGACCTTGGGTTCCAGCACCAATCAATCTCAACACCCTCAGCACTCCCTTAAAAGAGCTTCTTAGAACTTCTTCAAAAATCTCTGACAAACAGACTAGAGCAAAAATGAAAACTCATTTGGATTCATAAGTAGCCTAAGGGAGAAAGTTACTTACATATCAGTTTAACTGAGAAAACGTCATACTAAACTGAAGACTGGTCAGATCATTAGAGCTCCAAGCACACTACTCTGAGATTGCATTTCCTTGTAGAAACAAACACTTCCATCCCAAATTGAAATGTAAGGTCAGAAACACTAAAAGAGAGGACTTGGCCTATTCAGTAAACACTTGCTCAACAAAGACTTTTACCTGGACCAACAGAAAGCACATGGGGAATTCATTAAATTGAATGAATGACCTCGCATGTAATTTTCTCATCCCTTCATGAAAATCTAAATTCGTTATTAAAATTAGAAAGTCACAGAGCCATTCTTTAAACAACCAGATAGGTGTTTTTACCTAATTATTACTATTAATTGGTCACTCCCGTCAGTGTAACGAGATATAACTTTTCTGCACAAACTTGAAACCATCTAAACCAGGTAGGATCAGGCCTAAATGGGCAGTCAGACATCCCTCTCATAATCCAGCACAGGTATTTTGTTTTGTTTGCAGAAACTAAGTTAAAACATTCAGTAGGAAAAGAAGAGCATTTAATGTCTCTTTCTCTTTCGAGCCTTGAAAGGTTAAGTTACAATGCAAAGTATTGGTATCACTCAGTGATTTATAACTCCATAATTTTGAGTACTGTTCCCTATTTACCAGATTAGTTAGTACAAATCATAAAAAAGATACTATCTTCTCGCTTATTTTTGTCTTTTCTCGCTATCTGTATAAAGAAGAAAATATCTTTTTAAATATCATTTTAAAGTATTAATACTTAATATTAGCATGGCTTTTTAAAACAGCAAAAATGCTCTCATACACATTATCTTGCATACATATTACCAATTCTGGGGTTAGAATGCCTGGTACTAAATGCTAGTTCAACCATCTGTGTGACCTTGAGGAAGTTACTTAACCTCTCCGTGCTTCAGTTTCCTCATCTATAAAGTGGGATACCAATAATTCTTATACCTCACAGGATTGTTATAACAATTAATATATGTAAAATACTTAAACCAGTGCCAACCACATGGTACACACTACATAGCTGTTAACTTTTTAAATTATTATAATCAATCATTATGTTTGGGTCTAATAATCCTATATAATAAAAGCTTAATATGTAAATTGTCCACTCAACCAGGAGTTTGACCAAGGGGCAGGGCCGGCCGGCCGGCCAACCGTGGGAAGGGAGGCCCCGGGTGGCAGCTGGCAGCCGCTAGGGACCTTACCCGTGCACAAATTCCATGCACCGGGCCTCTAGTAATTCTATAGAGACTAGAGGCCCAGTGCACGAAATTCGTGCACGGGGATGTATGTCCCTCAGCCCAGCCTGCACCCACTCCAATCTGGAATCCCTCTCACAATCCAGGACTGCTGGCTCCCAACTGTCCTCCCATGCTGGCCTGATCGCCCACAACTGCCCTCCCTTGCAGACCTGGTCCCTCCCAAGTGCCCTCCCCTGCTGGCCATCTTGTGGCAGCCATCTTGTGTCCACATGGGGCAGCCATCTTGTGTGTTGGAGTGATGGTCAATTTGCATATTATTCTTTTATTAGATAGGACTAGTAGCCCGTTTGCACGAAGATTCGTGCAATAGACCTTCATTCACCTGGCTGCCTTCACCAGTTTTCTGCCGGCACCAGGGACCCAGGCCTTGGCTGTGGCCACCGCCTTCTGCCTTCTTTCAGGGTTGGGGCTTGGCCCCGGGCGGTGGCCTTGGGCTCGGCCGCACCCAACATCCCTGCTAAGGATCGAAGGAGCCGACCCGAAGTGGTTTCCTGAGATCCGTGCAGGCTCCCCGCTGGTGCCCAAGGCCGGGAAAGCCTCCGCCCGAGGCTTTCCTGGCCTTGGGCTCGGCAGCACCCAGCGTCCCTACTAGGGATCACAGGAGCCGACCCCCAGTGGTTTCCTGCGATCGATGCAGGCTCCCCGCTGGTGCCCAAGGCCGGGAAAGCCTCAGGCGGCTTTCCCGGCCTTGGGCTCCGCCACACCCCAACGTCCCTGCAACCGTTTCCTGGTGGGCGTGGTTGGTGGGCGTGGCTTGGTTGGTGGGAGTGGCTTGGGCGTAGCGAAGGTGCGGTCAATTTGCATATTTGTCTATTATAAGGTAAGATAGAGGCCTGGTGCACTGGTGGGGGCCAGCTGGTTTGCCCTGAAGGGTGTCCCGGATCAGGGTGGGGTTTCCTTGGGGCATGGGGTGGCCTGGGTGAGGCGCCTGTGGTGGTTTGCAGGCTGGCCATGCCCCCCGGTGACCCAAGCAGAGGGCCTGGTATCTGGAATTTATTTATCTTCTATAACTGAAACTTTGGAGCCTTGAGTGGAGGCCTGGGCCCCCCAGGGCAGGCAGAAAGCTTGGCTTCCTTCATTGTCGGGGAAACCTCAGCCTCCTGCTCTCTCCATGGCCGCAGCCATCTTGGTTGGGTTAATTTGCATACTCGCTCCTGATTGGCTGGTGGGCGTGGCTTGTGGGTGAGCGGAGATATGGTTAATTTGCATATTGTTCTTGTATTAGATAGGCTAGGACAATCATTTTAAAGCCCTTTTTCCAGATAAGGGAATCAGGCTCCAAGAAATCAAGTGACTAATCCAGAGTCAGAGTTAATAAGTAAAATCAGAACTAAAAACCCAAGACTAAGAAATAATCAAGACTTTTCACTACACTGTGCTATATCTTATCACACAGTATATTTTCTGAGTTTATATAGTTCAGTATACTTCTAAAGACCTACTCTTTTAAACATTTAAATACTCAAATAATTTTAGGCAGCATACAATGGTAGCCACACTAAGAATGAGTCTGTTATCCAAAAGATACCTGCATCTCTTTTAAGTATTTTCTGAGTAGCAAAATGAGTCAGGCTTCTCAAAAGAAGTACACACCAAATAATTAGGCTGGCTGGAAAGATGAACCTGTTATCAGTTTTCCAATCTAGAGTTTCTTTTAAATAGCAAAACGTATACCCCAAGACACTTCCATGTTATGATTTATGCTGCGCAGTGGAAACAAGATGGCATTTAAGAGTCAAAATTTCAGTTCCATCTTTTCAAGCAGGGGACACTGGACAACCATGTCACTCCCCTGAGCTTCATTTACCATCTGTCAAATGAGATCCTATCTCACAAGGCTGTTATAGAAATAACTGAGATGATATAGGTTAAACAGTTTTGTAACTATAAAAAAATCAAACCAAAATGTGTTAACATTACTGTTAGCTACTTTGATTATACTGAGAATACTGAACATTCAGTTATTCATTCATTAATCACTTTTTTCTTACAAAATTGCTGACAAAACTCTTCTAAAATAGAAGTATCATCCTGGGCATTTTGTATAATTACAGTATATTATGTGACAATCTGGATTGGATTAGCACAGTGAAAGAACTCAGGTGATCTATGAAGTATCTACTCTAGTACCATGTGCTTAAAGGAGACTCAGTAAAATCCAATAAAAGAACAAGCCAAGTGACAAGCATATGTATTTTTTTTTCTTATTTTACATTAAACAATAGTAAACATTTTCAATTAAATCACAAGGAAACTCACTGGACGTATTATCATCATAGCAGTAATCATAATACATTATATTTGTGTGACACTACAGTTTTCAAAGCATTTCACACGTCATCATAGACATACAATGTTATTCTGCTTTTTCTCAAGTGTATTTTAAACATTCACAAAACTTCCACACTTAGGCAGGTCTCTAACTATTAATATACTATACAAAATAAAATACAAAATACACATACCAAAATTTATTCACACTTATAGTTCAGAAATAGAATATTCCAGTCCCTCAGATACTGTGAATATCAACCACAACAATGTAGTAATAAAAATATAAAATACCTTCAATCATTTAAGGTCTCTGGCTCGGTATATAAAGCATCAGATTCTGTACCAAGCAAACAAAACCACTCCTAAAAGTATTTCATAGAATCCAAAGAAAAAAAACAAAACACAAAGTTTTTTCATACTACCTATGTTCAAACTACATACTATTCATACTACAATTTACCAAGCACCTATTTGCAAAGCACTGTGCTAGTTACTACCATCATTCAAAAATGAAATCAGACCCCTCTTTTTCAGAAGCATAAAATATCAAGGTCAAAAGTAGAGACAGAGTCCAGCCAGCATGGCTCAGTGGTTGAGTATCTATCTATGAACCAAGAAGTCACAGTTCAATTCCTGGTGAGGGCACATGCCCCAGGTTGTAGGCTTGATCCCCTCTTTGGGGTGTGCAGGAGGCAGCCGATCAATGATTCTCTCTCACCGTTGATGTTTCTATCTCTCCATCTCCCTTCCTGTCTGAACTCAATAAAAAAAAAATATATATATATACACATATATATATATATAAAAGTAGGGCTAGTGCAATGGGGAAAAAAAGATTAAGTATTGTTCCTCTACCTAGACTACCAGGGTTTTTCTCCACCCAATGATTTCAAAATCAGTTGCATAACTGACTAAAAATGAAGAGTCCATGTATCTCATGAACATAATCAATATGTGCTTTTAGTCATGTTTTTTAGGAACAATGATAGATGTTATGACATCATATATACACAGCGAAGCTGTCAGACACAACAAAAATCACTAAGTGACTTACTTAGTGAAGTCTAGAACTGGAAGTCAGGAGATCACTAAATAGCACTAAATAGCTCTGTGACTTTGGAGGAAATAATACCAATCTTTCCTGGCCTTCTAAGACTTATCGTGCCTTTGGGTAAGTTATTAAATTTCTCTAGGTCTGTTCCCTCATCAACAAACTTACAGAGTTGGACTAGAATACTCCTACTAAAAACTTTAAGTGAAAATTTTTGGGCCCACTCCCAGTGATTCAGAATGTCTGGGCTGGAATCTAGGAAGCTCAATGTTCACCAAGCACCACAGGTGACTGAAATATGCGGGAGAGCCTCAGCCACACTAAGGACATTACAAGTCCTAGACACAGTAAAGCAGTGGTTCTCAACCTTTCTAATGCCACGACCCTTTAATACATTTCCTCATGTTGTGGTGACCCCCAACCAGAAAATTATTTTCGTTGCTACTTCATAACTGTAATTTTGCTACTGTTATGAATCGTAATGTAAATATCTGTGTTTTCCGATGGTCTTAGGCAACACTGCTAGCGGTTCTCAACACTGCCTGCATTGAGAACCGCTGCTGTAAGAGCCTAAGAACATCGAAAAACACAGATATTTACATTACGATGCAAATTATGTCATCTTTTTATACCGTTAGGGCACAGGAGATCCTTTACTGATCTCCTATGCCCTAACGGTATAAAAAGATGACATAATTTGTTTCAGTGCCAAGGTCTTAGGAATTCTGGATCTAGCATACTGTGCAGAACACAGTAGATGCTAAACAAATATTTATAGAGAGGAAGAAGGGAGGGAGGGAGGAAGGGAGGGGTTAAAGAAAGAAGGGAAGGAAGGGAGGAGGCCAGCTAACTAACTGGTCATATTTTTGGCTAAGAAACATACAAAACTGTAGTAAAATTAAAATTGGGTAAAACATACATCAGCAGCTGGAAAGCAAAGACTTCAGACTCTATACACAATTTTTTTTTGCACACATACAATTTTAAATATAGTATGAGTCCTTGTCAAACTGCAAAGTACTAAGGAGGAAAAGGAAAAAAACACTGCATGGAAGCCAAAGAATTCTAATGGAAAATTACCAATGACTAAAACTTAGTCATGGTTTTCACCAGGTAGAATACAGAATTTTAAGAACTGGGACTTGTAATTGGAACTAAAGTTTGTAGTTACTGTTTATTTATATGCATAAATTTTATGTAGGGAAATATACGGATTCCAGAAATATTGTTGGCAATATTAATTTTTGTCCATTTTTTATTTTCATTTTCCGATTCACTTACATTATAATTTTTGAGATGTTTTATCTTCACTTCTGATGATCTTCAAATGTCAATGGCTCTTAACACATTAACTGTAAACAAACACAAAGGAACTTAGGGGAATTCAGATATTTAAGGAACCCTACAATAAAATATTCTAAATTACTCTATAAATCCTGTGGGGGAGGGACAAGAAGGGGTGGGAGGAAACTTGAGCACCTTGTTTATTACTTGCTTCACAATTTATCTGATGGTTAATGTAAAACTCTTCTTTTGAATGGCAATGAGACTATCCTCGTAATCGTCAAGCAAAGGAAACAAAATCAACCTATTTTCTGTGGAAAGAATAAAACATTCAAAGTTAGAGAAAATTCTCTCCAAATATGGACACTCTGAACTCACTAACGTACTGTGTGCCTTATCCTTCTCCTCCTCAGCAGTGCAGTGGTCAAGGAAATTCACTTTCTTGTCACTACCACCCAATCAACCTGCCCCGGGATAGCCCTCTTACTACCAAGTATTAGCCTAGACCTGGGCAGCAGATCTTCAGGTTCTCTATAGCACATAGAGCCTGGAGTTAAACAGATTTGGGGTCAAACATCAAACTGTTCACCCTAATTTTCAGTTTTCTGATCTGTAAAATGGAAACAATAATACTGTTTATTTTATATAATTAGAAGGATTATATGAGAAAATTCATATTAAGGGATTTAGCACCATGCCCATCATATAGCAAGCACTCAGTAAATGTTAAGTGCTGTCATTTTTATTATCATTGTTGATTATTAATATGAATATTAATTTATTACTACAACAACTATCTACTCCTTGAAAAGCAAAGCTTATCTCAGGTGTTTTTATTTTTAGGTACTGCCTTTGGTTATAATTGAAGACTGTTATCCAATACCAGTAACAGAGGACGTCTATCCTGTCTAATAAAGAGGGAATATGTTAATTGACCCTCACACCGTCGCAAAGATGGCGGCGCCCACAGCCAATAAGGAGGAAATATGCTGACTGCCCCGCCCTCAAAGATGGTGGTGCCCACAGCCAATAAGGAGGGAATATGCTAATTGACTGCCATACTCTCAAAGATGGCGGCACCCACAGCCACAAGATAGCAGCGCCCAGTCCCCTCAGCCTCGCCAGGGCCTTGCCACACGCCTGCCTCCGGAGTCCCCCAGTCCCCTCAGCCCCCCAGCCACCCAGGGCCGGCCTGAGGCGCAGGCAAGCCTTGGATGATGGCTTCCCTAGGAGGCAACCAATGAATGCATAAATAAGTGGAACAACAAATTTAAGTCTGTCTCTCTCTAAAAAAATCAACTAAAAACAAACAAATAAACACAGTCCAAAATAACCAGCTTCATTTCCCTTATGGCGACCAAACCTTCTGAATTAAAATGAGAGAAAATATCTAAGTAGAACCTGAGGCATATTCTGGGGGGAAATAAAACAAATGGATACATGGCTTGGAAATGAATATCAAACTACCCAGGAATAAACAGTGTAAGCCATCATCCTCACCACCACCACTACTTTACCATGCAATGCCTTGAGCTCTTCAAATGAAATCAAATGAATAGCACAGTTGCTCATTCTTCATTTGCTTTCTACTTGCCCTTCACCTAATGATCTAGCAATGATTAAGTGTGTTCTCTTTATTTTACGGTCCTAGATTAGGATCATAAAAAACTGGCCCAAGATAATAGATACAAAAAAGTTAGAAAATTAAAAATGCTCCGAGTTTAGAGTGTTCCAAAAGACAGTTCTCTTTGTCTGCTACAATATATCATCACTCTCTTCCAGTGTATTTTCTATTTTGGTCCTTGCATTTGCAAATCTAAGACTATCTCTGGCATAAGTGTTGTAGACTTTAACTGGAAAATGCCTTTCTTGCTTTCAAATGATTCATTTGGTATACAATGGGAGAAGCTGCGGATTGCCTCCAATACCCAGTCTCTCCTATTCTTAACCTCTAACTCGTACCTCAGCACAAGGCCTCCCAGAAAAAGCTACATATCCTAGTCTCCCTTGTGGCTAGGTATGGCCATGGGGACCATGGTTCAAGCCAACTGTATACAAGCTTCAAGGACTGTGTGACTTCAAAAAAGTATCCTTTCAAGAGAGAGAGCATGCCTTTCTTCTCCCCATTCTCCTTCCTTTAGACTAGAAAGAAGATGCAGTGGTTAGAATTCCAACAGCAATTTTGGTTCATGAAATAACACTGAAATGTAAAATAAGATATATTAAGTTAGAATCTGTGTCCTTGATACTTCAGATCTACTATATCAGACCTATACTGACTATATCTTTGGGCTTTTATGTGCTAAAACAATGATCCCTATTTTAAGCTACAGTTAGTTTGGATTTTCTGTTATACTCTGCTAAACCTAAACCCAAACTTAAAATAAAATGGGGAAAAAAAGAGTTTTCCAAGTATCAGTATTTAGGTTTCTTTGAAATCTACAGATTAAAACATATTTTAAGTTAATTTTTATTATATTAAAAATGCATCGCCCTTATTTTATTTAATCTAAACTAAAAGTATTTAATGAAACTACAAGTTAATCACATCCAGTAAGAATCTTAGAAAGAATGAAAATTTATCAGCAATTACTGCCATGGGTACTATGTACTTGAGCAGGGGAAGAATTACAAAGCTTGCTCATTAATGGTCTATGGTGATGACAATGTTGATGCATATATAGAAACACATTAAGAGAGATAAACACAATTAGTTCTGTGTAATAAAGTTACAGGGAAGGGAATTGAAGTTATTTTCATTGCAAGGGCATCTTCTCTAATCACTTTAATTTTAATAACCTTGTACCAATCTTTTCTTCTTTTAATAGTTCCATTTTTAACCTGACTTCCTGTGGACAGCAGCTTATAAAATCACTCCCAACCCTGACTATAGCCTCTCAATAGCTTTTAACCCTATACACTGATTTAACTAAATCATACAGTAGGCACAAAGTGCTTTACCTAATCAAAACTAATTTCCTTAAAAGGGGAAAATATTCTGTACTAAAATCTAGAGAATTTCCACTGGTCAACTCCTGAATCCCATGCCACCTTTGGCCCTGGAGATTCTGGATACAATAGCATTAACCTGGCAGCTTTCCAAAACAAACTTAGTGCTTTCTGAACATCTGTATCTGGGCTATTTCCTTCCCTTGGGCATAATCCAAGCTTTATTGGTTCAGGTGATGTCCTGAATTTTTACCTCTTCATAGCACTTTTTTCAAATGCATGTTACCACTGATGTATGTCACCAACGATCTATTTTTAAGAAAAAGCCTAATACATGTATTCTTGCTTTGTATTTATTACCCATGGCTGAGAAGGAAAAGAGCTGGGGAAATTCCCTAACAATCAGATATAATTAGTCTACAAGAGATGACTTTTACTTTCTACTATTTCAGTCAATATTTTACAAAAATACTCTCAAGTAATAGGCTTATAGTAGGTAGTTCTAACAGATCTTAGTTCATTTCCACTAATATTGATGGAGTTACTAGGTAACAATTAGTAACAGATTGAAGGCAGTGGTTCTCAAAATTGCCATATATCAGTATCACCTGGAGGGCTTGCTAAAACAAATTGTGGGCTCCAGAGTTTTTGATTCAGTTAGATCTGAGGTGGGACCAGGGAATTTGTATTTTTAACAAATTCCCAAGAAATGCTGATGCTACTGGTCAAGGGACTATGGGATCTACATTAACAGAAAACTACTGATGATAGCATAGGAGGAAAAAAATGTATATGGGTCCCAATCTCAGCTTTAGTATTAATTTATATACTTTTGACTAGCAATTAATCTCTTTAAATGTACTTTCAGGAAATCTACACAATAATTACTGATTAGTTCATAGTAATACTGGATCTTATCTTACAGAACTCTGAAGTTCTTTTAGAGTCCTGGAATAATGAAATCCAAAATAAGTAATTTTTAGGCTACCAGAATGTTCAATGTCTGGCTCAAGGTGCTAATAATAAGACCAAGATTGGAGGTTCAACCTGTTAGCTTCACTTTGTTCTGTAGCTATAGTTTCTACCACTAATCCTGGCCAGCTGCCTCAGAAGACACACTAAGAGTCAGTCACAAGGGAAATGTAAGAATGTTTGATTGGACACAAATCCATCACTACTACTGGAAAAAACCCCAAAGCACATTTCCTACTGATGATATATCTCTAAGTAAGTGACCTTGAAGATAAAACTAGAAATGAGACCTTGCAACAAAATGTTTTAGAAATCTTAAAACCTCTTCTACCTCTTTAAGGCTATAGGTACAATCAAAATTCATACAAACAAATTTAGGATTTGCTGTTTTCAAATGATGATAATTTTAAGGAAGACATGCCACTTAAAAATATAAACAGTTGGAGGCTACTATTTTTGGTATAGCTACCTCTCCTTTGATTCTTTTAATCTAAGTTAAATGTAAATAGGGGTGCTCATAAATGCTAATGAATTTATAAACTAAAAATCAGCTGATAAACCAAAACAATCTGAAACAGACCAGTGTCGCCAAGAATAGCTGCATGAGGCTATATAAAGGATGAAAGAAATACACATTAAATAAAATGACTGACTAGATAAGTTAGAGAGAAAAAGGACAAAGTAGTCGAGAGTAGCAAATGGAAAACCAAGTAGGCTAAGAGAAGGTAATATCATGAAGATATATAGGACTAGACACAGAAAACATAATGCAGCAAATAAAATCAGCTCAGGGAGTCGAGAGGCTTCATGAGAGAATAACTTCAGCTTGCACCTGACGATGTGACTTTATAGGTCAAATACAACAGAGAAAAAAGGGGGAAAATTCAACAGAGAAACCCCTTTTGTCTTAATATATTTTTATTCATTTCAGAGAGGAAGGGAGAGGGAGAGAGAGATAGAAACATTAATGATGAGAGAGAACTATTGATCGGCCACCTCCTGCATGGTCCCTACACGGGGAAGGAGCCCGCAACTTGGGCATGTACCCTTGACCAGAATCCAACCTGGGACCCTTCAGTCCTCAGGCCGACGCTCTATCCACTGAGCCAAACCAGCTAAGGCTAGAGAAACCCTTTTTAATCCTTTGAATGGAAACAACAAATAAGAAAAGTGGTGAACATTTAGTCAACATTTCTTTATTCAAACATTCCCTGGTACTTAGATACAATACAGATGACCCTTGAACAATGCAGGGAGTTGGGATGCCAACCATCAAGCAGTTGAAAATTGAAGTATAATCTTCGATTTCCCAAAAACTTAGCTGTTCCTTAGTATCTGTGGGGACTGATTCCAGGAACCCCCGCAAATACCAAAATCTAGGGATAAGTCCCCTATATAGAGCATTGTAGATAAATACATACAGTGGCCCTCTACATCTGAAACAGTACAGGCATTTATTGAAAAAACCCCATATATAAGTGGACCAGTGCACTTCAAACTGTTATGTTCAAGGGTCAGCTATATTAGCATTTGATTATGTACAGTAAAAAGTAAAGAAACACACTCAAGCAGTAAATTTTATAACAGTGTACAAACTGAAAAATAGAAAACCAGACGAAGACAGAAGAATACCAATATAGTGTTCAATTCAATTTTCATACAATTCTGAGGCTCTCATAGATAGCTATCATCTCTAGCCAACATTATTGTTTTATCTACAGCCTATATAAGTCACACTTATATCAAGAATCAGAGCAATACCAACAAGAATAAAATTATGGAATACAGCCCGATTATCACTGTGTTGAAGTGAATACTTTTACAACTCTCTGTGAGGCTTAACATTTTGGAGAATGGACAATAAATAGCAGAATATACAAGAGCTGCTGAACAGCTCACTGAAGCAGGGCAATACCAAGCAGGACTCACCAAAGAAAATTAATTTTTTTAAGGATGCTAACTAAGAAACTGCTATCTGGATATCATATAAAGAATGAAATGCACGAGGAAGTAAAGGACAACCTAAGAAATATAGTGAATAATATTGTAATAACTATGTATGGTAACAGGTGGGTCCTAGACTTATCAGAGATTATTTTGTAAGTTATGTAAATATCTAACCATTATGTTGTATGCCTGAAACACTGAATGTTAACTGTAATTGACATTTTTTAATCAAAGGAAAGAATTCAATTGCTCTTTTGTGACCAAAGGCATCAGGCCTGTGACAACTTGGAAGGCAGTAACAAGTCTACATATGTGTGTGTGTGTGTGTGTGTGTGTGTGTGTGTGTATACACACACATACATATAGACTCTACATATGTTGACTGTGAACTACAGATCCCACAAGAGTCAGTCATCCAACTTCAATGGAGGGTATCATTTATAAAAAAAAAAAAAGGCAACCAGATGAGTTTGTGTATTATTTTTCAGATTTATATACTTCCCGAAACATCTTGCAAACAAGCATATTTAAATATAACATAGTATTTAAACTGAATCCATCTAATAGAAGTACTTGAAGAAATCAGAGATGAGTACATTACCAACTTCACTTACAAATCTGACTGAAGTCTGTCTTTTTGTTAAACTGAAGAGGACAATGTAGTTACATAGTTTCCATTTTCAACCAAACAGAAAGCATACATAATTTTTTGCAAAATTTTCCTTGGAGCTAAACTGAGCAGAAATTTATGTCAATCTGGTGTGTAAAAGTCAATCTGTAACACATGGAACAGTATTATTAACTATATTTTCCAGGAGATATCAAGACAAATTGTTAAGGCAATTTCCTAATTGAAAATTTGAAATTAAATATTTCCTAATTATATAAAACAGAAGGTATAAAAATAAGCTACAATTTAAGTGCAACATTTATGCAAAAGGCTGAGATAACATAATTCAAAAACATGGATATTTTGGTTAACCATAGGCTAACAAAAGTAAAAACTTAATCTGGATAGCTATTTAACATAGGTATTATAACCATGGTTGTCCACTGCCTTTGTATTAGAATCACCTGTGATTGTTAGCTTAGATTAAGTTTAAAAGCTTTCCAACAAGTGTCTGAAATGCAGCCGTTCTATATTGTTGATTAAAGAGTGCCACCAATAGGTATGTTTCATGAACTAAAATATATAATTTAGTAAGGGTGAATTCTATACAGTAGAGATTCAGTAAATGTTATCTTTCTACCTTCCAGAGGAGAAAAATGAAAGCTGGCATTATCATGTGGAAAGTAAAGAGGCATACTTGTATTTTTGTCCAGAGAGGATGAGGCTAACATGATAGTCAAAATTCTTTCAAGTTCAGTCAGTAACATCATTTTTTATTAAGAACTTAAAAATAGATATACAAAGTCTAACTACAGTAGCCAGGCGTTATCTTTAGGAAATAAATGTGCTTCAAAGTGGCACAATTAGGTACACTAATTTATAATAACAAACAGCATTTATTTAGTATAATTTCAGAAATCCATAACAAAGGTTATTTGTAAAGGAATATTTGATAAGAATGCCCTCATCTTGGTAACTGACAAGAATGTGTTCATAATTGATAAGAATAATTGATAAGTAATTGATAAGAAAGTATTATCAAAATAAAGAATGACAGAATTTTGAGTCCCAAATGAACTTACAGATTTGCTAGATCAACCCCCTTATTTTAAAAGATGTGCTGGAGGCTAGGAACAGTAGTTAGCATAATAAATGCAGGAGGTGCAACAAAAGGTTGATGGACACCTTCAGCAGGGCTGAAGATGTGCACGTGATTACCTGCTGCCAGACAGCTGAGGGCTGTTTCCCCCAACCTGATGGTCCTTTATTGTTTACCAGGTCTTACCTTTGATATGTATATCTGCTTTGCTAGAGGGCAAATGTGTGAATAAAAAGCCCTGGGTGCAGAGATTCAAGGAGCTTAGTCACTAGAACTAACTTCCTGTCTGGCCCTCTAAAATGCCTTCCAAATTCATATTTCTTGTCTAGTCTCTTTAATCCACTTATGCACAGCCCCTTTTCCAGATTCCTGAGCCCTTGTAGATGCTGAGAAAGAGCCCGGCAAAGATGAGAAAACTGCAGACCAGAAAAGTTAAATGATACAGCCCAAATCATTACCTGAGACAAGGCCTTGAGAGCCTGGACCTCCTGACTTCCTTTTCCTAACAGACTATGCTGCCTCCGGTGGTTCTAAATCCTCTGGCTAGGATGACATTCCTGGTCTCCTCACTGGTTTTCTTTACATTCTATTCTGAACCACAGCTGTCATTTGTGACTTTCCCATAAAACAAATTTCCAATCTGTTCTCTTAAATACTGCTTATGTCAATCCTCAGCTTTCTAAATTTCAGACTAATAAACAGAAGTTTCACAAAATGCTTGAAACAAATGCAGAATATACATAATCAAACCAAAGAAAAATTCTCTCCTGGATAATTTGATCTCCAAATTAAAAACAAAAAATATTTAATGAGCAACTCTGATATGCAAGGCCTCTCTGTTCATTGCAGGGGTATGAAGCTGAGTAAGATGCGGTCCTTGTGCTTATAGTAAAAGACAATTCAACCAATCATTACACAGTGCTGGTTAAGGACTCCAAAAAAGGGATGGGCAGGTAGGTGCCTATAGGAGGGAATCTAATTTAGAATGATGGGATCAGCTAATAATTTCCCAATGAGGCCCTAAAGAGCAATAGGGAAAAAATGCCAGTATCACCCATATTTATCCGAGTCCAACATGAACTAAGAGAGACATAGAAACTTCCATTTATTCAGGGATTTTTTAAAAAAAGAAAGAAAGAAAATTGTGTGTGCACTATTTTTCAACGGAAAAGAACCAGATTTCACCCTGGGCCAGGTGGCTCAGTTGGTTGGAGCATCGAAAGGTTGCTGGTTCAATCCGCGGTTGGGGCAGGTTCGGGAGGCAACAGACCCAGATGGAAGTTTCTCTCTCACGTGGATGTTTTTCTCTCACATCGATGTCTCCCTCTCTCTCTCTAAAAAAATTCAATAAAAATATATCCTTGTGAAGATTTTTTTTAAAAAAAGAAAAGAACCTGTTTCATTGTGGCTATATAACAAATACAGATCTCCAATTATTTAATGACATTTTAAATCACTACTTTAAATCCAAAGGGGGGGAAAAAATGCACCTAAAACCTGTCTAGTTAATACTCCTTCGCAAGAACTCTCTCCAAAGCTGCACACTAAATGCTCCTCAGAATTATAGGGGGAAATCTCATCAGGCAGAAGAGAAATAACCTGGAGGACCGGCCGGCGAGCCGAGGAGGAAGAAAACTCGCCCTCACCCTGCCCTGGGGGTGAGGATTGCTCAGATTCCCAGGTTGTGCCTTTCGGCGGGAAGATTTAGACCAGACAAGCTCTGTGGGCACTTATGTTACTTTTTTTTTTAAGCAAAGTCGGGGGGAGGGGGGTCCCGAGAGTAGGGAAAATCGTGGAAAAGATAAGGAAGCGAAGGGACGGAAAAGAGAGGAAACGGGTGGACTAGAATCCAAAAACCAAAGACAAACGGACCGATGGAAGGAAGAGCGGAGGGGAGTTTGGGAAAGAGCGGTGACGAGAGAGGGAGAGAGGGAGGGAAGGGAGGGATGGGGGGGAAGGGGGAAGGGGAAGGGCTGTCTAAAAAAATGACGAGAGAGGAAATGCGGGAGCAGAGAAAGCAGGGAGCTGGGGAGGGGATGAAGCCAGACGGGAACACCGGGCAGCGGGGCGGGAGAGACGGGGCGAGGGAGCGCCTCCGTTTTACCAGCCTCTGAGCCCCGGAGAGGGAGGAAGCGGCTCCGAGTCCCAGGGAAGGCATTCGGCGCAGCCGGGAGCACCGAGCCCGCGAGCGGACACGGTCCAGCGGCCCGGCCTCGCCTCCCTCGGTCGCTGGGCGGGGCGGGCGGGCGGCCGGTTACCTGGACAGGGAGCCCGCGCTGGGCGGCCGCGCCGCCGCCGGCGGGGAGTCCAGGCTCTCGCAGCTCGAGCTCCTCTCCATGGCGCGGCGGGCGGCGGGCGGCGGGCGGGGCGGCCGGAGCGCCTCCGCGGCGGCCGGGCGGAGGGCGGGGGGCGGAGTGCCGGCGGGACCCGCGGTCAGGCCGGCGCCGGCCCGGGAGGGAGACCGGAAGCGGCCATGTTCCCCCAGAGTGCACCGCGCGGGCTGCCGGGCGGAGGACCCCTCGCGCCCCTCGGGCGCGCGGGGAAGAGGCGGCTCCCGTGCGGGGGGCCCGGGCGGCGCGGGGACCGGGAGCCTGTGGAAAGAGGGCACCTGTTAGAAATGGAGAGAGTGAAGGGAACTCTAGGGGCTCAGGGTCCTGGGCCTGAGGGAGGAGGAGAGCAGACAGGAAGGTGGAGGTGAGGGAGGAGAGGGCAGGGTAACCGGGACGCGGGCGAAGGGTAGGATGTTAGAGGGGCAGCGGTCAGGTCGCGGGGAGGAGGACAGGATAGGACCGGAGAAATGAAATTAGCGAGATGTTCGCCAGAGGAGGGCCTGAGAAGCATGATTAAAGAATTGAGTGGTGATTAATGGCTGCTGTACAGCCCGTCAGACTGGAATGCAAATCCTGCCTCTGCCAGGGACTCGCTGTGTCTGTCACCCAGGACATTGAGCATCAGATAAGGGACGTCAGCTTTGTTATCCGTAAAACTGGAAGAAGAGTAGCTTCGCCGTTTAGATTAGTTCATATGTGTAAAATTGCCTAAGAGTGGTCGGCAAACTGCGGCTCGCGAGCCGCGGTTTGCCGCTCTGTTGACGAACGAGTTTGCCGACCACTGGCCTAGCACCATGCTTAGCACCCAGTAGGCACGCGAAGGTTAGCTGTTAGCATCACGACCCACTCACTTCCTAAGGGTTGCTAAGGGGGGATGGACTAATGTATATAAACAGTTTCTGACACAACTTCAAAAACATGGTCGTCGCAGGAGGGGAAGATGTAGGGAGGGTGGCAGGGGAGTGAGAAGTGACTGGGAAGGGAAGGGGAAGTGGGGGGGAGCATGGGACCAATTGGGGGGAAAGGGTAACAATGCTCATCTCTCTATTTCCACTCCACTTGCTGGCCGGCATTGTGGAAAAGGCAGCTGAAACTTTCAGTTCTCCTGTGCTTTGGACGGGAAGTCTGCGGGGTCTGGAAGTGTATGTGGGGGAAAAGCACTTTGCCATTAATCCATTGCTACACAAAGAGATACGGAAAGGAAAAACTGGTAAAGATGTACAAGAATTAGACACATTCTGCTGAATGTGGTGGTGCTGGGTAGAGGGCAAACTTTTCGCCATCCTTCCCTGCCCTCTCATATTCCCCTGCAGAGCAGGAAGGGAGGGAGAAGGATAGAACTGTGATAAGAGAACAGGAACTGAGCGGAGAGGAAATGCTTCTGCTGGTAATTTTCTGTAACAGAGGACACAGGAAGGACATGGACAGGATACCACAAAGGAATTTTTCTGATTGAGGCCGAGTCCCAATCACTTCATGTACGGTGCAGAAAATGCAGAAGTTATTTCTGCAAAAAAAGTATTTCCACAATCGCTTTAAAAAAATCAAAACACTTCCTTGCTAGGATAAATAGAATTATGTTGATTTAAACTAGATTAAATTTATACTGAAAACATGATTTTAAGAAAATCTTAACGTATAGGACCAGTGAATTATTAACTTGCAGGTATATTCCCCAGAAGAACATCCTAGCCTAGTTGTGTTCAGCATAAGCTAGAGCACTTATTAAAATGAATTAATGTATGTGAAAGCATAAAAGGCTTAGCCTTTCTGTTCCATTCTCCAGCTTGGGAAGGACAAGGTGACAGCTGATGTTTATTATTCCTATAATTTTTAAAGAAAACTTAACTGCACTCCTCTGATAGGCAAAGAGAGTAGGTAGTCAGAAACACTTAAGCATAAACATCTACATTGACTGATAAGTAATTTGCTTATTACTTCCTCATCTCTACCTGCCTTCCAAAATGTGGACTCACTGTCTCTTGATACTCTGACAGATTTTCCAAGCTAAGTTTGGTGAAGACTGATGAATCCTTGAATAGAAGACCCACGTGCTCTCTCCTACCCAATTCATTTCTAGCGCTGTATCAATAGAGTACTTGAAACTGTAACCGGACAATCAGTGGGTCCATGCTGCCTGTCACTACTTGAGCCAATTAAGCAGAGACAGAGTTGAACCATAAAAGCGTTTATTCCAATACTGCCGACAGTATGGGAGAGCAGCAGGTCATCCACAAAAATCTGCTCTGCACCCCACCGTAAGTCAGCTGCTTATGTTGGGTAGAAGGACAGAGTTACATGGGAAGTAGGCAAAAGGTAATGCCAAATGGGAAGTTTACAGGTAATGCAGGCTGGAGATTTGTAAAGGCCTTTGGGTATGTAAAGGGCTGAGTGTCTTCAAAGGGCTGGCAGCTCTGGTTTCTGCAACAAGGTTGTTAATCTTTCCGTGATAATAGGCAGTTCCTAAATGAGGAGGATGGGCCATATTTCCAGGTGAGCTCCCAGGTCCCACTGCAGCGCCCAATCAGGTTAGGATGTGCTTTCTTTAATGAGAACAAAAACAATCACGGTTAACAGAGCATGATTAATATTTATTACAATTACAGCTAGTCGCCAATATACTATTTCTGCTCGTATCAAAACCATCTGCCTGATGATGTAATAATTTACATATGGGCCAATCTGGTGGTTAATAAAGAACGCTGATGTTAAGTGTAGATACTTTTGAGCCCATCTAAATTGGAATCCTGCTTCTGTCACTTATTTGCTCTATGATTTTCATTAAGTTGCTTCTCCAAGACTCAGTTCTCATATCTATAAAATGGAAATTAAAATACCACAAATGGGTTGTTTTTCTCTACACAAAGTTGGTTGAACAGTAAGCTCTCAGTGCGGGAAGCCACCGCTTGCCAATACTGTCAGTGCACCAAGGAACACAGAAGGCCCATGGACCTTGAGCGTTAGCAGGGCTGACGCTAAGCATCTCCACTGTTGAGATACTGGTGGCTCAAGGCAATTCCCTAACGTGATAATCCTTTTACTATCTACCAAACCTTTGATATGCCTGTATGCATTGCTAAAGGGAAACTGTGTATTCAAGTAAATAAAAGGCGGACCAGGACAGTAGTCGGTGTGTCTCTTCAAGAAAGAGGCTCCACCTGGCCCCCAATGCCTTCTAAATTCATATTTCTTGTATAGCATTTTCATTTGTGCATCGGCCACTCCTTCAGATCCTGAACCCCACCTCGAAGGTCATGGCATCTCAGTAACTGGGTTTGTTACTATTATTGTTCTTCCTCTGAACTTACTGTTTTACTTCTCACCTAAATGATAAGACAGTAACTTCAGTAACTTCTCAGATTAACCAGCAAGCAAATAATACTTCAGTCTCAGCTGAAAGTTAGTCTTGCTGAATTATTTTTCTGACATATAGGCTGCTATGTTTTATATATATGACATATATCTCCAAGAGAAACTTGATTAGGACTTTCTGTAGTTAAAGAACATTTTAGCCTACTCAGGTCATTCAGGAACTATTGCTATAATCAAATTACAGTCTAACCTCCTCGTAGAACTTCCCAAAGTTATTTTCTTATTTGCAGTCTCGACCAGTGCTTCTCAAATTATGTAATTATGTGTGGGAAGAACCAGTGTCTTTTTTTTTTTTTTTAATTTTTAAACCATCACCAACCAATTGTTTTTAAATATAAGAAAAAATAGTTGCTATAAAAAAAGAAATTTAAGGAAAATCAAAGGCATGCAACATAAAAGGCCAATTTTTTTCTTATATTTAGCAGATATAAAATTACTCCATAAAAGTTGCATGAAAGTTTCCAACATGTATTCTCAATTCTGTCCTCTCATCATGGGCAAGGCAATAGTTGACATACCAGAACTGGTTGGCAAATAACAATTTAAAAAGCACTGATTTGGGGCATGGCCCATGGACACAGACAATGGGTCAGTGAGAGCCTGGGGTGGGGGTGTGGGGGCAGGCTGGAGGGGGTCAATGGGAGATAAAGGGGGACATATGTAATACTTTCAACAATAAAGAATTAATAAATAAATAAAAATAAAAAGCACTGATTTGGATCTATAGGTTTATTGCCTACCAGATTATCAAAGGCTGTTTATTAGATGATCTGAAATAGAATAAGGAAATAAACTTCTTTTGAGATCGTAAAATGGTGTGCTATGAATGGACAAGTAGAGGGATATTTCTCTTCTCTTAAAACATGTATGCCAAAGTTAACGTAAAAACATTCAACCCTTGCCCTGGCTGGTTTGGCTCAGTGGATAGAGCATTGGCCTGGGGACTGACGGGTCCCGGGTTCAATTCCAGTTAAGGGCACATGCCCAGGTTGCAGGCTCAATCCCCAGTAGGGGGCGTGCAAGAGGCAGCCCATCAATGATTCTCTGTCACTCTCCTTTCCTCTCTGAAACAATAAAAATAAATTAAAAAACAAAAAACATCCAACCCTGTAAAGAATTTTTGTGAGTTTATTTGAGCCAACCTGTCGACAATTGCTGGGAAGCGGTATCTCAATGGATTGGGATAGTGCTCTGGAAAATGGTGGGTTTTCATCTATTTTTACCTCCATTGCAATCAAAGGAGGAGATGTAGGTGGGTTACATGAAATCCATTGGCAATAGATTAGATAGGCGGGAGAAAGCAAAGTGGGGAAACCTCTGGGATTTGATAAAAAGTAAAATGAGAGACATATTTAGATGGGTGTAGGATAGCCAACTGTCAACAATTAACATGATAACAATGAAGGAATTTGTGCTATCTGTCCTGGCGCCCAGGTACATTAGGTTGTGCCCCAACAGTTCCAGAAAAAGGGAAGTTACAAGTTACACAAACATTTCAAGGGTATCTATATGATAGTATATAAAAGCCCAGCGACCAGAATGACCAGTGGCTATGATGCACACTGCAGGAGCCAACCAGCCTGAACCGGGCACCGATCACCCTGCCCTGGCCGGCCCCACCCCTGATCTGCTCCCAACACCCTGATTGGGGGTGGGGCCAGCCAGCCAACTGCCTGTGGCCCCTCCCTCCTGCCAGCCCGGCCCCATAGGCCCCCATCAGGGCGGGCTGGCTGGACCCCACCCATGCATGAATTCATGCACCAGGCCTCTAGTGTTATTATATTTGCAAAAAGAAAGATAGGCTCAGTTAAGGTAAAGGTTGACCTTGTCAGTGAAAATACCAGCCTAGGACATTAACTACCCACCATAACTGCTTTTAGTTAAAGATTAATTTCAGATCATCCTTTGTGGTTACTTTAGGTCTCTGAGTTTGCAAGACTGCCATGGAGGCCTTCCCTGAGCTTGTCAGGTTAGCATGTGGCCCCTTTCATCCACACCAAAAATATAATTTTTGGAAATATCAAGCATACATAAACCTTTTCAATAATTATTTCTATCCAAAAATTTAAATTTTGTTATTACTTTGGGTTGGAAAGTTCTCCTAGTATGGAGGAGTGAGCTCCTAACACAATGACCTTCCACAACTGTAAACTCTACAACAACAACAACAAAAGAAAACAACTAACTGAAGGGTCAAGAGAGTGAACAGAAGCAGGCAGAGTGAAAATATGGAGGAAATGACCAACACAAAGTGAATTTCCCAGTTTGGCTAAAATTGTGGTGCTCCACCTGGCCAGGTAGTTCAGTTGGTTTGAGTATCCTCCCAATATACCAAAGCTTCGGGTTCAACCCCCAGTCAAGGCACATGCAAGAATCAACCAATGAATGCATAAATAAGTGGAACAACACATCCATGTTTCTCTCTCTCTTTCAAATCAATAAATAAAAATAAAATTGTGATGTATGTAGTACAGGGTGGCAAATATTCACATAGAAAGCCTGCTATCTTTCTGGCCTGAGGAAGCAAGAGACAGAAGCCCAGGGAAGCTAAAGAATGAGGCAGGGATTCTGAAAAGGAGAACCAGAGAGGGGAACTCTGAACTCTATGGATTCAGACAACCTCTGCCTAAATCCTAATTTGATTCGAATAACAAAGACAGAATGCAAGTAGCTCAGATAAAAGAACCAAAAATAGGATATCCTTCTACTCTTTTAGATAAAATAAACTTAAGCAAGGTTTGAGCTGTTACCCACTATACACAAGACAAAATTCTGCTTGTTTACAACCAAGTTAATTTCTTGCTAAATAAAAGGATCAACACTTTGCAAAAAAAATAAAACAGAATCTGGAGACTCTGAAACAATGTTCATAATGCCAAACACAATTCAGAATGACTTGACATAAAAAGTACCAAGGAAATAGGACTTATTATCAAAGGAAAAGATAATGAGAGGCTAAGTTTCAGATGATACAGTTAATGTAATTATCAGACAATGACTTTACAGCTGCTAATATGTTCATTGAGATAAAGGAAAAGACACATTAATCAATGAAAAGACAAACTCAACAGAGGAATCAAACACATAAAAAAGATCCAAATACAAATTTTAGGGAAATATAATGCCTGAAATAAAAAGATTCACTGTCTGGGCCTAATGGCAGAATGGATTTAACAGAAAAATGTCAGAAATTTGAAGATAAATCAATAGAAATTATCCAATATGGAAAAGAGAGAGAGAAAGATTTAAAAAATATTAACAGAGCATGAGGAACATGTAGAACAATACTGAAAGAAATATACATAGAATTGGAGTCCCAAAAGTAGAAAGAATTAGGCAGAGAATATTAAAGAAACTATGGCCAAAAACTCACCAAATTTGGCTAACAACATAAATTTGCAGATTCAAGATGCTCAATAAACACAAAACAGGATAAATGTAAAGAAAGCTGTGTCTAGGCACATCATAATTAAACTGCTAAAAACCAAAGATTAAAGAGAAAAATCTTAAAAGCAGCTAGAGAAAAATAACACATCACAAATATAGAGGAATCACAATTCTAAAGGTCACAGATTCTCCAGCAACTAGTATGAATGATAGAAAACAGTAGAACAACATTTTAAAGTGCTTTTTAAAAAAAAAAAAAAAAGAAGAAGAAGAAGAAAAAGAAAAAGTCAAAATACCCCTGACTGGTGTGGCTCAGTTGGTTGGAGCATCATCCTGTACATCAAAAGTTGCCAGTTCAATTCCTCGTCAGGGCACATACCCAGGTTGTGGGTTCGATCCCTGGACAGGGCGTGGGTGGGAGGCAATTGATGTTTCTCTCTCTAAAATTGATATTTCTCTATCTCCCTTTCTGTCTCTACAATAAAATTAAAAAGGTGTTAAAACAATATATCCACAAAAACATCTTTCAAGGATAATGGTGAAATAAAAACATGTTTAGATGAAGGACAACTAAGAGAAAATGTTGCCAGCAGACACACACTACAAAACATGCTAAAACAAATTCTGGCTAAAAGAAATGATACCAAAGGGAACTTGGCCATTTAAGATAGATTAAGAATGGTAGCTCTGGCCAGATGGCTCAGTTGGTTGGAACATTGTCCATATACCAAAAAAAAAAAAAAAAAAAAAGAAAAAGAAAAGAAAAAAAAGGTTGTGGGTTTGATTCCTGGTCAGGGCACATACCAAGATTATGGGTTGCGTCTGGAAGACAACCGATCTAATCGATGTTTTCTCTCTCTCTCTCTCTCTCTCTCTCCTCCCACTCCCCACTTTCCTTTCTCTCTAAGATCAATAAACATCCTAGGGTAAGGAAAAAATAAAATAAATTTTAAATGGAAAATATCTGGGTAAATAAAGACTATTTTTCCTCTTAATTTCTTTTTTTAATGTTATCTTTTCTTTTAAATATATTTTTAAATATATTTTTATTGATTTCAGAGAGGAAGGGAAGGGAGAGGGAGAGGGAGAGTGAGCAAGAGACATCAATGACAAGAGAGAATCATTGATTGGCTGCCTCCTGCATGCCCCCTACTGGGGATTGAGCCTGCAATGCAGGCCTGTGCCCTTGAATACTCTATCCACTGAGCCAAATCAGCTAGGGTTCCCTCTTAATTTTTTAAAAATACATATGACTGTTTAAAGCAAAAGTCACATTTTCTGGTGGACTTTATAATGAAAGCATATATACTATATATGAAAATTAGAGCCTAAAGATTGTCGAGGGTTCATTGTAAATGAGACTATATAATTGCTAAGTTTCTATTTTCTGTGAAGTGGTTCAACATGAATTCTAAGCAATCTTACTGTTAGGCATTATTATTACTATTTTAAAGGGGGAAAATTTTCTAAAGATTTGAAAGTTTAAACATCCCAAAGTCACATGAAGCGGACTAGGGATTAGAATTTAGATCTACTTAACTCTGATGCCCATCCTTTTAATCCCTATGCTGTGATTCTTCATGAATAATTTATAAAATTCTCACAACCATGAGCTGAATGTTCATTGAGGACTGGAAACAAAATTCTCTTTGCCTTAGTATATTTCTATGAGCGTCTTGATCAAATGTCTCTTTAGTTTGTAAGTCCCCTAAAACTCACCCTAATTAAGTAATTAAGGACTCTCCTCCAGCTTTCCAGGAAGCAAATACTGGCAGGAGTGGCAGTTTATGTTTAGTGTATTTGAAGTCACGGCAACCTGTGCATTTTTTCAAAAAAGAAAAAGAAGCTATATTTCACACATTACCATGAGTGGATCAATGTCTCCCAGGCACTTCTGCAAGGCAGAAAATTAGTGTCCATCCAGCATCAAGGAATGGCAGTGATTTCCTGGATATGATACAAAAGCACAGGCAGGCAACAAAGGGAAAAGTAGACAAATGATACGATTTCAAACCTAAATACATTTCTGCTGCAAAGGATACAATCACTAGAGTAAAGAGACAATGTATGAAATGGGAGAAAATATTTACAAATCACATATCTGATGGGACTTGTATCCAGAATGCATAAGGAACACTTACAATTCAATAACAAAAAATCAAATAACCGTATTAGAAAATGGGCAGAGAACTTGAATGGACCTTTCCCCAAAGATGATATACAAATGGGAAGCATCTGAAAAGATGCTCAACATCACTAATCATTGGGAAAATGCAAATCAAACCATAATGAGATACTGATTCACACCCATTAGCATAGCTACTATCAAAACTCCTCAAATAACAAGTATTGGCAAGGATATGGAGAAATTGGAACTTTGTATACTGTTGGTAGGATTGTAAAATGGTGCAACCACCATGGAAAACAGTACTGGAGGTTCTGCAAAAAAATTAAAAATGGAATTACCATATCATCAAGCATCCCACTTCTGTGTATATATGCAAAAGAATTTAAAGCCAGATCTCAAAGAGATATTTGCACATCCATGTTCACAGCAGCACTTTTACAATAGCCAAGAGGTGGAAATAACCCAAATGTGATATATACATACATACATACACACACACACACACACACACACACACACACACACATATATATATATATATATACATGATATATAATATATTATATATACACATAATATATATTCAATGGAATATTATTTATACTTTAAAAGGAAGGGAATTCTGTCATGTGCTAAAACATGGATGACTCTTGAGGACATTATGCTAAATGAAATAAGTGCATCACAGAAAGACAATTACTATATGATTCCACTTACATGAGGTAACTAAAGTAGGCAAAAGTCAGAAACAAAATGCAGTCTTTTCTCATCATGAGATGGAGGCAAATGTAATGCGTTTGTCATGTAAGTATAGTTTATGAAAATTCATACCTAAAGATAGACATGTGGCTTTAGTGCATTTTGTAGAATTTGCCAATCTACAATACCATAGACTAGTGATTATCAACCTTTTTCATCTCATGGCACAAAAACTAATTACTAAAATTCTGTGGCACACCAAAAAATATATTTTCTGCTGATCTGACAAAAAAAATAGGTATAATTTTGATTCATTCACACTGGAAGGCTGTTATTGTGTTGGCTGTTGTCATTTTTTCTTAAATTTGACAATCTAAGGGAAAAGAGGTCAGTGCCCCTGACTAAATAGTCAGGTATTACATGTTTTAAAAATTCTTGCGGTACACTAACTGAAAATCACTGCCACAGACTGATAATTTTGAAGAAAACCAAGATAATTAGAATGTTCTTAGGATATTGATGTAATCAAATAAAATATGACTTTATAAGCAAAAATAAACAACTATCTATAATAATAAAAGCATAATATGCTAATTAGACCAGATGGCCAAACGACCTTCCGGACGACCTTCCAGACAAAGCTGAGGTAGCAGCAGCGTGGCTGCCAGGGCTGAGGCAGCCACAGTGGCTGCAAGGGCCGAGCCCCTTGCACAAATTTCGTGCATCGGGCCTCTAGTGCAAGCAGTAATTATTATAGTGGCCTCTGTCGATAGCACGTTGTTTATAAAGCTAGAAACTCTTGAGCAGAATCCTGGCTGTAATACTTCCTATGTATGTGAATTTAGAGCCGTTATATCTGAGCTCCTGTAAAATGTAGCTAGTATTCCTTCTTCTCCCCCATCTTCCTCCATTATGTTCACATAACTACACATACACATACATATCAGAATGTGAGATAATACATGCAAAAGCATCTAATATGGTACTTGACACATTGTACATGTTCTACAAGTGATAGTTCTCTTTAAGTCATTAAAGGAATAAAGATACTCGTCCTAACCGGTTTGGCTCAGTGGATAGAGTGTCAGCCTTTGGACTGAAGGGTCCCAGGTTCGATCCGGTCAAGGGCATGTACCTTGGTTGCGGGCACATCCCCAATAAGGGGGTGTGCAGGAGGCAGCTGATAAATGTTTCTCTCTCATCAATGTTTCTAACCCTCTATCCCTCTCCTTTCCTCTCTGTAAAAAATCAATAAAATATATTTAAAAAAATAAATAAATAAAGGAATAAAGATACATACAGTAAAGGTCAGACCAAAGGACTGAGCATTGCTGAAATTTTGGCAGTAAATGAAGACCCCAGCATCTAATTTTTTTCTAGTGACCTTGGGCACATGTTAACATCAACAGACTGAATTATCTGAAATACATTTTTAAAAATCTCTGTGTTTGAATCAATTAATCTCATAGTTTCAGATCATATGATTTCTATGATTGTGATTTAAACTAGCAACTGTCACTTTTACATTGAGTGAGTTAGATTGTCTCCATTTGATCATAGTTCCTAAACTACACATCTGTGGACATGTTGCCTACTTTTTTTGATTCATTAAAATTACTTTCACATTCATGACATTTTCATGACCACTTGATATATTACCTCAGGTATTGGGAAGTAGACAAAAGATTTCTGGCATCTTGGGAAGGATGAATTTGTCCTGGAAGAGATTATATCTTGATGTATTGTTATTGAATCTCCTGGAAAGTGTTGTATGAACTGTCAAGCTTTGGTACCTGTTTTCAGTGTCTAATGTTGGGTATCTAATATATATCACACTTATATGGAGTGCTTATACTTTCAAGGTCATCTACTGCATTTTGCTCTAATTCATGATAACTAAAGTGGGTTTAAAAGGCAATTGCCTCTCCTTGACCTTAAAGGAAGTTTGTGTTTTGGACTGAAAATTAATAAAAAACCTAGCTGTCTTCACCTAAGGCTGCAATCACTTAGAAACATTCAGAATTGAAGATAAAATTGAGTCAAAATAACTTTAAATTCCCTTTTGCTTTTCTCTCTCTTGTCATAGCCAGATGATATTGACACATCTTTGCTAACAACTTTTCTATCCCAATATTAAAGTTCTCACACCTCCTTCAAATTTTTGCTCAAATGTCTCTTTCTCGAGTCCTACCTTGAATACCCTATTTAAAATTTCACATGCACCCCTGTACTTACTAGTATATCTCCTTTATTCTCTTCTAATTTTTTTTCATACTGCTTATCACTTTATGCTTATCATATACTTTACTTATTTATCCATATATTGTTATTATCTGTTGCTTTCAGCTAGGAATTCTAATACATTCCAAACATCTAGAAGAGTGCTTGGAGCAAAGTGGACATTCAATAAATATATATTTCAATGAATGAATACGTGTCATAGGTGCCTCCAAGAAAATTGTTGACCTGATTTGAGAGTGCTCATGAGAACTAACCACAAGGGGAAGTGGTATTTGCTGCCAACAATGTTTTGGGTGAGTTAGGACTTCCTAAAAATATGTTCTTTTGGCAGAACATGTTTGCATTTTTTCCCTTTCCAGGCTATCTGTCCATCACTAGTTTTAGTTGTAAAATGCATGTTCAGTTCTTTGTAATGCTTTCACTTTACTCCCGATTCATAATACCCTTAGAGTGCAAAAAATAACATCCGTGCAAAAACAAACAACACCCTTTATATCACCCAAACAGAGATCTTCTTTGCATCCTATCTAATAAAAGGGTAATATGCAAATTAACCATCACTCCGTCACAAAAGATGGCAGTGCCCATAGCCACAAGATGGCAGCGCCAAGTCCTCTCAGCCCCGCCAGAGTCCCCTAGTCCCGGCCAGAGTCCCCCAGTCCTGGCGGGTGGGGGGAGCGGCCGCTGAGAGCAGGCAGCGTGAGTGGTCTGGTGGAATGCTTGCCTCATCGCCATGGTGACGAGGCAAGCATTCTGTGCCCAGCCGTGGATGGGCCTCTGGGCCGTGGAGAGCCTCTGGGCAGCGGAGCAGCCAGGCCCCACAGAGAGCTACTGGCGCACAGATTCATGCACAGAAATACTAGTCTCCATATAATAGAGATCTTCAGACCTTTGTGTCTAAATTTCAAAGTTTGCTTTCTATCACAATGCTGTATTTTTAAATGTTATTCATATACTCTGAAGAAGTTAAAGCAAATTGAATACTGATTTATTTAAAATTAAGAAGTAGAGTAATAGGAAATCTCAAAACAAAACAAAACAAAACCAGTGACTTAATGGCAAAGAAGGAACACCAAGAAACTATGCCTTCTGCCCTGGCATTTCAGGGCTGCAGTTTCAAAATATGGAACATCTATATATGTTTTTCCAGGTCAGCAAGATTTACATAAAGGAAACTTGAAGGGGAAAAAGAGATGGATGCAAACAACTTGGAAGGAGGTTAATTGTGAAGTGTTGCTTTCAGGAGGAATTGAACAGGGTCAAATCTATTTTATTAAATCCTTCAAATACAATTTCAGGTTTAATCAGTTCATCCCTTCCTGAAACCGGATTATCTAGGAATATCCAAACAGGTCTAAACTGATGCAACTGACCTCAAAAACCTAGTCCCCAAACTAAAAAGAGATCAGAGATTTTGACGTAATAATCTATGTTTTCTCTAGAATAAAGGAATCACTGGATAGTTGCCCTCTTCCTCTGCATTTTATTTTTATAAATATTTACCAAAACTCTACCTTTTCCACAAAAGTTTGAGGTGGCTTATCACAAAAGATACATGAAATTAAAACAAAAAGATAAAAAATAACAAATACAAAAAGATAATACAAAAAGAACCTTTAATAGAACATTAAAAATACCGTCAACATAAAAATAAATTTTTAAAAAGTTAAAATTTATCTTTAGAAAATAATAAACAAATAAACAAATAAATAAAAGGTTCTCTTAAAAGAATTTTAGATTTTACACTAAGCCTTCTAGCAGCCTTACCTAAAATTAAACACACAATCACTTATATCATTCCCATTATCAGAAAGTAAAAATCATATGCGTTTTTTGGAAGAAATAGAAGCTTTTTTTTTTTTTTTTTAGCACTGAATTATACAAGAAATATCTCACTGAAATTTTATATAAAGGATATAAAGTGATGTAAAATAACATTCTCCTCAGAGTTTTTTTAGTAAGTGCTGTAGCTTATTTTATGTGATTGTTTCTTTAATAATTTTTAAAATAAAAATGGATGGCGTGATCAGAAACAAATGCAAGGTCCTTTGGGAGCATTGAATAGGGATAATTAGCTCAATTTAGGAGCCTAGGAAAGGCTGCCTGGGAGAGGTGACACATAACCTGAGTGAGATGTGTGAATTAGTGAAGAAAGGAAGGAGAGCATGGCAACAGAGTCAACAGTATGCCCCTGCCTTGCTGTTAAAGTACTTTGATGTTCATATAGTTATGAGTGTTAGATTTCTTGTTTATATCAATAAACAGCTTCCTCCCTTATATTAGTTGCTTGACATTTAATAAGTTTCAAGAGCAGAAATAAAATACAACGAACTCAATAAAAAGATGATGTAGCCCTGGTCGGGTAGCTCAGTTGATTGGAGCTTCGTCATGATGCACCAAGGTTGCAAGTTTCATCTCCAGTCAGGGCACATACAGGAGGCTAGTGAAGGCACTGGTGAGTGAGACAGCAAATCAATCTCTCTCTCTCTCTCTCTCTCTCTCTCATCAATGAATTTTTAAAAATCCTTAAAAAATGATGCAAGCTAAAATAAATTTTAAAACGTTTATTGAGCAATAGAAAAGAAAAATGTAAAAGTAGAGACTGAGAACAATACAACCATATGATCAAATGGGGTAAAGGAAATAAAATGGAAAGAAGAACAAAGAAGGGTTAAGAATTATTGATCTATGCAGCAAAATAATTACACCCAGAGGACTAAGAGATGAAATAGTTAAAATAATAAAACACGCTGAAATGACATGAATACCACTAATGTATGGTTTTACGTAGAGCTGATGAAGAAATAAAAGCCACATGAGTTAAAAGGGTGATAAATCAGCACTGACAGCTATAAAGGTCATTAGAGGTTTCAAACAAAAGTAGATACAATGTCTAGAAAATATCACCTACTCTTGTCCTCCCAAGTTTTCCTCAAAGATTTCTTAGACGAATACCCTCTGACCCAGAGTGATAAGTATTCCCGCACCGTTTTATGCCTCAAGCCTCAAGTGCAGCCTTTCTCAACGACTACAGCTATCAATGCCTGCTTTTCCAAACTCTTTCTTCCAAAACAGCAGAAGTCAGGTCATTTCCCTCACTTCCTGCTCACTCAGAAACCTTAGTTTCTTGCTCTCATAATGTTCTGAACAGTATCCCACACCGTGTGAGACTGTGTTCCTGCAACCTCTGTAGTCTGGCCACTTTAGTCAAAGCAAACAAACCTCTGGTGCTGATCTTAATCAGAAATCAGTAAAACGGTAGGCTTTTAGCCACTATAATGTACAACATAGTTTTTCACTGCAAATACACAAACATCAATGTATGCATTTTGTAGAAATAAGTATTTTTCTAAAGGCCAGCCAGAATGCGCTCTTAGGTTAAATTACACAGGACAGCATTTGCCTCATCACACTATAGGCTATCAATTTGGGTTATGTGGAAAAGGTCAAATAAATTTAGGAAATTTCAGTTTGAAAAATAAGAGCATTGTTTTCTGGAGAAAATTTTCTCTTCTATATCTCTAAGAATATATTCTGGAAAAATACATTCTTAGAGATATAGAAGAGATATATAAAATATATACTTTTTGACAATGAAAATCCTCCGCAAGACTGTGTTGCAAAGCCTCCAATTAGTAGTTCATGAAATACACGTTAGGAAGCACGGTTTAGGAGAAAGAAATATATGTACACACAGAGATGGGAAATCTAGCTCTCTAACAAAATCTCTACAACCTTCGAATCCAACTGTGTTACTAAAGGACCTGTAGGAAATATTCATTAAAGGAGTCTCTGACTTCATATTGCAATGGGAAAAGAAGTGTCCTATCTTTGGGAAAATGATGATAGATTTAAAGGAGTTTGTTTTTTTAAATCTTGACTTTCTGAATGCAGCACCACATATTTTAACTTTGAAACTTAAAATAGTTTGAATGTACTCCTCTGAGGTGAAATATACCTTGATATGCGTTGACTTTTTAAAAATAAAAGCAAATAAATATACAGATGTAACATTTTATCTGTTTAATAACTCACATCAAGGGTTGGTTAACTTAGAGAACCAAATTTTTCCCATTTTTTTTTTTTGAGTTACCAGTTTTTCTCTATGTCATAGAGAGCTTATGTCACTGCACAAGGGCACATAACTTCAAGAAAGAACAGCTATAAAACATGGCAATATTTCATGTTTCAACTGAGACATCTGTGCACACAATTGACATTCAGAACTCCCTGATACCATTATTTTATCAGCCTTTGCATATTTAGCTTTCAGATCGTATAAAAGAAGTGAAACTTTTTTTCCCCAAATATTATCCAACAGCTTTGAAATGCTAAAGGGAAAGCCTTTGAAATGAGTTTTGGGGAAATTTTTGAATAATCCACCTCATCATAGACATGTAACTGAAATAAATTCACTCAGTCATTTCCCTTTAACAGCTGTGTTTCTTCTTATAATCTTTAATTTTAATATTTGCAACTGTATTATAGAGTAGCTATAGTGACTACTCTGTGAATAGACTTTCTGGATTAGGTAAGGGATGGGGAATATTTTTCCATAATAAAGTAGTCATCTGGATTGAATTGTCAAAATCTAATCCTCACGACACTCTTATTTGGGTTTTGTGAAATTAACAAAGACATCTTTAACATACTCAGAGAAGATTAAAACATCCTTCAAACCTTCTGATCACTCCAAAGATTAACAAAAATTCCTGGCTAACTTTATCCAAAAGACCAGATGTAGAATAATCTTCTGTTTTTTTCTGAAAGTGTTGAAAGGCAGAATTATACAAATGGAGACATACATTATATATAAATGAGGTTTATATATCTATCTCTCTATATTTAACTTTTTCTTCAGTGCTTTAAAAAGTGACATGTTATTTTCAAGTTAGTATATGAATAAGTAATGAAAAAAACTAATTTGAAGATTATTTATGTTATATTCATTCATAGTAAAGATAAGCTTCTTTAATATTTTTAAATATTTTCTCAGAAATAAATGTTAAGTTCAAGCTTATTTTTCAAAATGCATAACTTCTATGCCATTCTATCCTTACCTCCCCCACTAGTTCCCTACACAAATTAAAGTCTTTAGTTCATTTCCTTAATGTTTAATAGAGTAGATGTCTTCTTATATGATGTGAGTAGAAGTGGTAGTTGGTCAGTTAATTAAGAAAGAAAATAAAATTGGATTAAACAGAATCATATATATGTATACATACACTATATACATATAAATATGCATAAATTAAATGTTTTGACTTAAAACATAAAATTTATAGCTTATAAAGTGCCTTTGTTCATTAATCTTTTAATGTTGGACTTTCTTTTTGATATGGTTTTGCTAATAGGAGGTCTCTGAAGTCTTTCTTGCATGAATTACATACATAATGCATCTTCTATGATTTCAAATTCTGATTTCATTAAAGAGTTTTTTGCGTAGCAAAGGAAACCACCAACAAAATGAAAAGACAACCCACTGAATGGGAGAACATATTCGCCAATGATACATCTGATAAGAGGTTAATATCCAAAATTTATAAAGAACTTACACAATTCAACACCAAAAAACTCCCAAACAATCCAATTAAAAAATGGGTAAGCCCTAGTGGGTTTGGCTCAGTGGATAGAGAGTTGGCCTGAAGACCGAAGGGTCCCGGGTTTAATTCCTGTCAAGGGCACATACTTCGGTTGCAGGCTCCTCCCCAGCCAGGGCCCTGGTCAGGGCTTGTGCAGGAGGCAACCAATCAATGTGTTTCTCTTACATTGATGTTTTCCTCTGTCTTTCCCTCTCTTCCGCTCTCTCTAAAAATCAATGGAAAAATCCTCGGTGAGGATTAAAAGAAAAAAATGGGTAAAAGATCTGACTAGACACTTCTACAAAGAGGACATACAGATGGCCAATAGACATGTGAAAAGATGCTCAACATCACTAATCATCAGAGAAATGTAAATTAAAACCACAATGAGATATCATCTCACACCTGTCAGAATGGCTATCATCAATAAATCAACAAACAACAAGTGTTGGTAAGGATGTGGAGAAAAGGGAATCCTTGTGCACTGTTGGTGGGAATGCAGCCACTTTAGAAAGCAGTATGGAGTTACTTCAAAAAATTAAAAACGGAACTGCCTTATGACCCAGTGATTCCACTTCTGAGAATTTATCCAAAGAAACTGGAAACAATAATGCAAAAGAATATATATACCCCTGTGTTCATGGCATCATTATTTACAATAGCCAAGATTTGGAAGCAGCCCAAGTGTCCATCAGTAGATGAGTGGATAAGAAGCTGTGGTACATTTACACAATGGAATACTATTCGGCTGTAAAAAGGAAGAAAATTTCACCCTTTGCGACAGCATGTTTGGATCTGGAGAACATTATGCTAAGTGAAATAAACCAGTCAGAGAAAGACAAGTATCATATGATTTCACTCATATGTGGAATCTAATGAACAAACTGAACTATCAAGAAAAATAAAGACAGACTCATAGATAGAGAGCAGGCAGACAGCTCTGGGGGGAGGGATTGAGCAAAAAAGACAAAGAAAGAATTCATGGATATGGACAACAGTGTGGTTATTGCAGCGTGGAAGGGGGTGGGTGGAGGTGGAAAAGGGCAGAGAGGGGATAAATGGTGATGGAAATAAATGAATAAATAAATAAATAAATAAAATAAAAGGAAAACAAATGGAACAACTACTCTACAGTTGTTGTCCTTACAGTGAGATTTTAAATGATCCTAATTGATTTAATGTTATCAACCTATTCAGGTTCTCTATTTTTTTCTTGAATCAGGTTTGGTGAGTTTTATTTTGTGGTCATTCATCCATTATCTTTAAATTTTCAAATTTATTGCATAACATCCTATTATCTGTTTAATACTTTTAGTAGTAACAGTTATGTTTCTTTTTAATCCCTAATAATGTTTTTTTCTTCTCTTTTTCTTTTGATCAGTCTCTCGAGTAGTTTTATTAATGTCTTTAAGTAATCAACTTTTGTCTTTGTAATCCTCTTGATTATATGTTTATATTTGCTCTTATTTTTATTTATTTAATTTTTCTGTGTTTATTATTTAATCCTACTTTCTTTAGATTTATTCTGCATTCTTTTTCTAAATCCTCAAGTTAGATTTTTAAAATTCATTCTGAGCCTTTTTTTTGTTTTTGGTAATAAAAATTGACTAAGGGAATACATTTATCTCCAAGAACTCCTTGAGCAACATACATATTCTATTACTGTTTAATTATAAATATTTTATATATTTTGCTATGGCTTTTTAATTGACCCAAGAGTTGTTTAGATGAGTTCTTTTTCAAAAATTTTTAATTGATTTTAGAGCGAGCGGAAGGGAGAGGGAATGAGATGGAGAAACATCAATGAGAAAGAAACATCCATCACTGCCTCCTTCATGTCCCCTACTGGGGTTTGATCCCTTAACCTGGGAATGTACCCCAACTGGAAATCTAACCAGCGACTCTAGGTGCATGGGACAACACTCAATCAACTGAACCACACTGGCCAAGACTAGATGAATTTTGTTTTGTTTTAAATTTTCAAGTAAATGGAGTTTTCCAAGTTACTTTTTAAATTTATTTCTAACAAGTGAATTGAGTGGTGAATGTGGTCAGTATTAATGCTGATCTTTTGAAATTTAACGAGGCTCTTATATGGCATATAATGGTGTCAATCTTTATGAATATGCTTAAAAGGAATATTTATTCTTCGTCCACTATGGGCCATATTCAGTTCATGCGGATATAGCTAAGCTTGTCTTTATTTCTTTAAATATTTTAAAGTTAGTTATTTTAGATGTTTGTTATTTCCAGTGTCTGAAGCTTTTGTGGGTCTTCTGTTGTCTGTTGTTTATGCTGCTTCTCACTCATGATGCTTTGTTTACTTAGGTGTAATTTAATGTAGCTTATTTTCACATTTCTAGTAATCTATTACAGGTATGAAAAAGGACATTTAAAAATATAAAAATATAACATGTAGTCCTTAGTGTAGGAAACGGTTATAGGGTTAAGCCTCGGACTGACCTGCTGGCAAAGTCACAAACAAGTCCCAAGCTTGGAAGGGCACAGTCCTCTAAGCATAATTAAGCTTGATCCTGTAACTGATCCCTAGATCTTTCCTGGGTAGCTAGTGGGCTGTGGGAGGGGCAGCAAGTGCTGCCAAAACAAGTGAAACTTACAAGAACATTGTCAATTGCCTTGTTTGTCCCTGAGTATAAATAAAGCCTCAGCTTTGCAGTCTGGATCAGTTCTGTGGCCTCAGCCAGGCACAGAAAGATCCACCCAGGCTCCCAGCTTCATGAATCTATTTCTGCGTCTTGTTTCCTTTATTTCAAATATTTCTCAATCCCTGGCCGCCTCCATTTAGAACCACTTCATTCATCTCTCTTAACGCGCAGGACGCGGAAAAGGGAGATCCCCGCCATGTCTGGCCCCCGCAGCATCAGGCCCCCGCACTTAGGAAATAACATAATTTAAATCCTTTCTGTCCACCTTCACATTTCTCTATATTCCCTCAAAGATAATCAACATCTTGAGCTTATGTTTATAATTCCTATGCATGTCTTTATACTTTTATTTACCATCATTTCCAAACACCTGCTCCCTTGTCATCTTCTTTCGAGGCCATAACTCTAAGTACTTGACACCTCACCTTCTTGAAGATCTGGAAGGCCACAGACACAATCACGGCCAAAGAAGTATAGTTATGTTTCTGGTAGGGTGACCATTCCCACATGAAAAGGTAAAGATTTGCTGTAGACAACATTTTTTTTTCCCTTCATGATATTTTCTTTCCATTTTTTCAACTAGGAACATAGACATGAGGCTGAGATAACTATCTTGTTACAGAGGTGACAAGCATGAAGAAGAGTTCTATGCTTCTTCGTGGCAGAAATGAAAGATGGAAATAGTCTGGGAACCTGATAGCATTTGCTGGACTTCTGCACTGGTTAGGACTGCCTTTTTGCATGAGATGAATACTGCATTTGATGTCATCTCAGGTATTATTGATTGTAAGACACATCATTACTCTATATACCATTAAGAAGGAAAAGAAAATGCTGACAATTGTACAATAATATACTGCTTTCTTTTTACATCACTTATAAATGACGATCTAATTTTAAGGTAAGAAATTTGAAAAAGCATGTGTTTCTAAGAGTCAATGAAATATTTAAAAAAAAACAACACCTTTTTAAAAACTACCTTTAGGTTGAGTCCTGGCTAGGTGGCTCAGTTGGTTGGAGCATCGTCCTGTACACCAACAGGTTGCGGGTTCGATCTCCAGTCAGGTCATATACCTAGGTTGCGGGTTCGATCCCCAGTTAGGCATATGGGAGGCAACCGATCAATGTTTCTCTCTCTCTCCCTTCCTCTTTCTCTAAAATCAATAAGCAACCCGGCCCACGTGGCTCAGTGGTTGAGTTCAACCTATGACCCAGGAGGTCACGGTTCAATTCCTGATCAGGGCACATGCCTGGATTGCAGACTCAATCCCCAGTGCAAGAGGCAGCCATTAATGATTCTCTCTCATCATTGATGTTTCTTTCTCCCTTTCCCTTCCTCTCTGAAATCAATAAAAAATATATTTAAAAATAAAATCAATAAGCATATCCTTAGGTGATGATGAAAAAAAAAAAAAGGAACCACCATTAGTTGGGGTTTTAAACACTTGCAGCTAAACAGTTTCATCATAGATACCATCTATAATAATAATCTATAATAATAAAAGCATCATATACTAATTAGACCGGACATCCTTCTGGATGACCTTCTGGATGAAGCTGCGGCAGGTGGGGGCCGAGCCCCTTGCACGAATTTCGTGCATCGGGCCTCTAGTTCTATAATAAATAGACACATTTAGACAGAAATGAATGTATCTGAAAGTAGAGGGGGAAGAAGATCAGGCTTTGCTAAGAAAGCTGCTTTTTGTTCTACATCAGCAATCTAGATGGCTGAGTCCAGAAATCTGCCAGCATGTCGTGTCCAACCTGGGTCTCTTTATTGACAGGCTTATTTCTTGCCCTTTTCTGGTCTGGTCTGTAATGCTCCAGGCTATGTTTCCAGCCTCCTGGGTGAGCTGAGGACCAGCTGAGTTCAGCCGCTGAGATGCATTGTCTGGAGAGTGGAAGAAGACAGGAGGAGTGCATTGTCTTCGTTCTCCTCTTTCTCTGCCCTTCGTGGCATCTCCATTAGCAACTCAAACTCCTCACTGGATTTGGCTCCTGCCAGACAGACCAGCCAGTGGTGTAGCATCTGACCTCTTGTCTTTTGGTCCTTTCCTCCTGGGGGGAGTAGTGCCTTCCTGCTTTTGCTCATCTCAGGATGGCCTCACCAACCCCTATTTGGCCTCTCTGCTTGCTCATCTCCCGTGTAACCAATTCCTTTCATTAAAGTCTCTCTGACACTTGGACTACTTGAAGTGATTTTTGTTTCCCTGACTAGAAACAGTGATACTTTTGAAAAGTTGAATTTTCAGTTGTAAACTAAAGATATTGCTAACAACGTCAAACGGATGGGAATCATAGCAGGAAGTAGGATTGGGACTTGAGAAAAGTCTGATTCCCTGGGCTTTTCCCCAGCATCTTATGTAATATACTCCCTGGGGAAGGGGTGATTATTCCCATTGTAAAATGCAGCTGGTATGCATCCTGAGAAAAGAGGGGAGTTTTTTTTTAATATATATATGTGTGTGTGTGTGTGTGTGTGTGTGTGTGTATATATATATATATTTTTATTTTTTTATTGATTTTAGAGAGAGAGGAATGGAGGGGAAAGAGTAAGAGAAACATTGATGAGAGAGAAAGACAGAGAAGGGATTGAGCCCACAACCAGGACATATGCCCTGACCAGGAATCAGAACAGCAACCTCTCGGTACGTGGGACAGAACCTCAACCAACTGAGCCACACTGGCCTGGGTGAGTGGGGAGGTTTTGTTTTTTTTTTAATCCTCACCTGAGGATATTTTTCTATTGATTTTAGAGAGAGTGGAAGAGAGAGGGAAAGACAGAGAGAAACGTCAATGTGAGAGAAACACATCAATTGGTTGCCTCCTGCATGCGCCCTGAATGGGACGGGCTGGGGAGGAGCCTGCAACTGAGGTACATGCCCTTGACCAAAATCAAACCCGGGACCCTTCGATCCGCAGACCAATGCTCTACCCACTGGCCGATGCTCTATCCACTGAGCCAAACCGGCTAGGGCTAGAGGGCAGGTTTTAATGCTCCTTCCCCAGGACATTGGTTTGAATGTTCACAGGCAGATTAGTCTTTATTCTTGTTCAGAAGGATGTGATCTACACGTTAGTAACTCTTCCAAATGGAACGCTTTATTACTATTACCTCTCTCCACTTGGATACATTAGAAGTGCATACATATCTTTGGGGCTCAGATTGCTGGTTCATCTTGACCTGGCAAAAGAGTTTACTTCACCTAGGTGTGTTGGACTAGGAGGTGGATGTAGTAAGTGAATGAGATTTGGATTGCCTCCTTATAGAGAGGAGGTGAGTATGACTGGATTACAGTGAGGTTCTGAAATTGAAAATATGGGAAAAACGGTATGTGTGAAAATAGAGCAGCCAGAAAAGGATAGTAGACATTTATGGTCTTCTTCTCTTCCTCCCTTCCTCCCTCCCTCCCTTCTTTTCTTCCTTCCTTCTTTGACAATTCTCTCTCTCTCTCTCTCTCTCTCTCTCTCTCTCTCTCTCTCTCTCTCTCTCTCCTTCCCTTTCTTTCTGATAATAGCAATTTGATTTTTCTTTGAGAAATCACCTCTTTTCCACTCTTAGTCCATATGGTTTGATGGTGTTAACACTGTTTCTACCTCTAGAGATAGGAATTTGACTCAGGCCTGGCCAATCTAAACATTGCACCTTCCTGACCAAAATGATTGTCCAGGATGGGCACACGCCCTAATCAAAGCCTGTGAAATGCAAAGTTGTAACTTTTGAAAGGGAAGCATTCACTATTGTTCATGCTGGACTTGAAGTTGGGAGGATGTCAGTCTGGCGCTTCTAGCAAACATCTCGCCACCCTGAGAGACGGGCCTGCCTGAGAATGCAGCCAAGACAGGGGGCGGCAAAGGTGAGAGACAGAAGAGAGCCAGTTCTTGATGACATTGTGGACCTGCTGGATTCAGCTGTGCCAAAACTAGCTCCTAAACTTTTGAGCTACGTTAACAAGGAAATTCCTTTCTCTAAGCCTGTTTGAGATGTTTTCTTTCCTTCCTTCTTTCTCACTTTCCCCTTTTCTTCCTTTTTCTGAAAGCACCCTATGAAAGCTTCTATATACGGAATATCCCCCAAGAATGTATGCACACTTAACAGCGGACAGCTCAATTGATATTTCTTACTTTTTAGACAGAATCCACTGGAATTAATAATTATTCAAAGTGTGTATACTTTTTTGGGTCACCTGTATTTATGTAGTCTTTTATATGTTATTATTTATCTCTCCCTCCATTTTGCTGAAAGATCCCTAAATATAATAAAAAGCATCAATATATTCATGCACAATCTGGAACTAAAGATGAATTAAATTTGGTAAAAAGAAAATTTTAAATACTATTTCTATAAACAAATGAAAGCCCCCTTTTAATTTTACTGCATTCAGGTCAGGGACAACAGCATTTGTTTTTTAAGATCTGTGGTCTCCCTGCAAGCATGGCTCAGTAGTTGAATGTCGACCTATGAACCAGGAGGTCAGGGTTCAATTCCCGGTCAGGGTACATGTTCAGGTTGTGGGATCCATCCCCAGTGTGGGGCATGCAAGAGACAGCCGATCAATGATTCTCTCTCATCATTGATATTTCTATCTCTCTCCCTCTCCCTTCCTCTCTGAAATCAATAAAAATATTTCTAAAAAATAAAAATCTATGGTCAATATGTTTTCTTAATTCTCATGATATAATGTTTTAATCATGTTATTGTTGCCAATGAGTTTGATACTAGGACACTAGCATACTTTGCCTATTATAAGAATTTAGGAAGCATAATTAAAAGATATTACATTATCGTTTACAACTCACAAAAAGCTTATTAATGTATAACCAATGGAATGCACTACTGAAAGTATGTTTTCTCCTCCCAAGTAGGCAAATATTTTCTTTATGAAATTCTATGATCTCACAGGGAAATGACCATTTAATATCACATTCAAGCTTGCCTTTCAGGGCTTGACTTGCATTCAGTCAGTGGGCACCTAAATTGGCATTGACTTTCTGTTTGTCTAAGTGACTTCTGGCCTATTTATGATGAAATCTCATTTTCATAGGATTTAATTTTTATGGAGATGGCTGCTTTGTAAAATAAAATTGACTGCCAGTAAGAAACTTTTAAAAATGTTAAGCGAATTCTTTATTTTAAAAATGATGCTATTGAGTCTTTTTGGTTAAGTTTTCACTTAGTTTTTTGGGGAAAAAAATCAATTGCAGAGTTTTAGAATTGGAGAGAAAAGGTGAGCTATTTCCGCCTCACACCCTCATTTTTGGGTGAGGAAATGCAGCTAGAGATATAAAATGGAAGTAGTGGAGAAAGCATTTAAGAATTTGAACTGCCTTTGGCAGCTAGAGTGGGTAGAAACTGAGCTGTTCTTTTGTTTGCTTGTTTTTGCACTTACTTTTATTTTCTCATTCCCTTTCTCGGGTCCACTTCCATGGGTAGGAGGTGGGATTCATGGATCATTTTAGAATTATATATTTCTTTCTCTCTAATAATATGTATTTATTGATGTCGATTTTGTTTGTTTACTATCTAACATTCCAGAATCATTGGAGAGTGACTACATAAAATGTCAATTCTTATTATTGCTCCATTAACAGTGCTAATAAGAAGGATAATGTTACACATCCTTTTGGCAGAGGGAAAGGGACAATGGAATCCTGGCAATATATTTCCACAGTAGAGCAAGAAAATTTGGTTAGAATAGTTCCTTTGCCTCCTACAAATCCCATCTTTCTTCAACCTCTTTAACTCTCAAGAACTGTGTAACTATGCACAGTGAGGCTCTGTCTACCTGGCCCTGTGTTCACTCAGCTACACAGCAGGCCATGCAAAGGCCTACACCGTGCCTGAGAATTAGGCAGTTTTCCTCCAGTATTTACTAGTTGCTGTAGATATAGGATCTTAATGAACAAAAGAACAGTAAAATGAGACAAGTCAGCATTTCACTGGTGTTAGAAACTTCCCAGAGAATAAATTTGTCCATCACTATTGGTAGTTCTTTGAACTTTCTGTGTTGTAGCAGCAACATTGTCAGTGACTGAAATTCTGATTTCATACAAGAAAACCACTTCTGAATTTTTAAAAACTATTTTTTTTAACACATAAGATTACACGCAATACAAAATACTTGTTTTACAAGTTGAAATCTTTACAGTTATGGGTACAGTTACAGTAATGCAAGTAATATTAGTGCATTCACGTAGAGCAAAGTTATTTATCTTTATTGGGCTTACCACAAAGCTGAGAATGAATTATTTGCTTAAATTGCTTTCTAGTCTTTGAATTAAAAAAGAAAAATTACTTCTACCTCCTTTATAATATTGTCAGAATGAGAAACATTGCCAACAATTCCGTAGTCTGGTATTACTATAAATGAGAAATCGTATTCCAATAGCTTTTAAGTTGTAAGTCATCAAGTTTTGGCTACATATGTCTATCAAATTGTCATTATCTCAGCTTTCAGGAAAAATTATGTCATCTTTGGTAATAGGCTGCCAACAAACAGAAACTGTAGACTACACCATTTTTTTCCAAAGAATCCTGTATTTTAATGAATAGCTGAATAAATAGACATTAATTATAAAATTCACATTACGATAGAAGAAAATCCAAACATTCTGATTGCTTTATCTCTTAAATTTGATAGCTACTACAAAACATACTATTTATGTTAGGGTAAAAATAAGCTGAGTCATAGGAGTGTGATGGGGAAGTGCTGGCAGATATATACACTAACATGGAGGAGCCATAAAATAAAAGTGTTTGTATGTACATAACTTTTCCTTACATTTTTTGCATGGAGAAACTCTGTTCTATAAAATGGGAAAACACACAGTAGACCACATGCAACAAGGACCAATACAATGTGCACAGCAGAATAATCAAACAAGACACAAGAACTATGGGAATTTGGGAGCAAAAAAGAAAAAAGAAAAAAAAAAAAAAGGAAAGGATTGAAACCTGGAATGCTTTTTTCTTATTGAGGTTTCAGAATATAACTTTGTCTAATAAGCCTCCTGATAGTTTTTAAAAGTTCCCACTTGACCGCCTATGGATTAAGTGTGGAGCTAAAAATAAACCATCATATTATACAAAACTTTGTATATTAGCATACAAAAGGTAACAATTTACTTTTTGTATAAAATATAACCTTTTGATAGTATATTTATTTCACATACGTATAAATATAACCCAAAGAATATGTTTTAAGTATTTCTACCAAAATATTCTTTACAAAAGTTTACAAAACAAGTAATTCATTTATATTTACAGCCTAGCACAGAAAAGACTCTGGGCTAGTGATGTTGGTGTGTGTAATAGAGGGTGCTTCTAAACATTTGAAAGAATGGGAGAGAGGGTTTTGCAGAACTTTCAAAATGTATTCTTTTTAAGAACAGATATTTAAAGATTTAGTTGTTAAATAACTTCAGTTAAATTACATTTGATAACTGAATATGTGAGTATATAACTAAAAAAGCAGAAGTTAACCTGTGTTCCTCTGTAATGAGGAAAATGATAGCGATATTTTGCAGCCCTCTCAAATCAGCACACATCTTCCCCGTTTTACAGCTGATCTGTATGTGGGCACTGAGGTTATGTGACTCTACAGAAACTCTTTCTTTGAGACAGTGCTGAGCCCTGAGGGAGAAAACCGGGATATGAAGGGTCCATCTAGCTGGTGGCAATGATTCTTCCCTTCAGGGACAGAAGAATGAGTAGACTGCTACTAGGAGATCACACTCCATTTAGCTGTTTACCCGCACAATACGTCCAAATAAGGTCAGCTTATTTTCTCTCTCAATTATGCTTCCCTTCAAACCCTCTGAAATAGACTTGTACCGACCCATACTCACCATCCCTGGTCTGATCTTTTGCTTCTTATTTTCAACCAAAACATGATACCTAGTAATCTCAGGTTTGACCCCAAAACTTCCTTTCCTTACAAATCAGTCTCTGGTCATCAAAGTAATCAGGGAGGATCAGACTCAATTTCACTCAGCTTGGGAACTAACCAGCAGGGGCCATTATTATAATAAGTAACACGCCATGTTATCTGTGGCCAAATAAATCTCCTTTACAGCAATGCCTAATGGGTGCTTTCTTTTTAAAATAGTGAAAACTGATGTAAACATGTGCACTAGTATTTCAGTATGATTCGGACAGGTGATTGTATGTAAGACTTGGACATGGATTCAGAAATTGGTTGTGGAAGCCCAAATATTGTTGGACAGCTCTGCATTCAGGCTTCAATGTTTCCTCACTAGACACAGCATCTTAATGAAGTACAGGATATGTGGGGAAGATACTTCACAATTCCCTGAATGTTCTCTAGGTTCTCCAGCTTTCCTTTACTTAGGACAGTGTTTGGTTACTGCAAAGAAACCTATAACATTTCAATCTAGGAAATTTTAGAAAAACTAAATGAAAAGATAAAGTGGAAAGTTCAAACCACACTTGTATCTATTAGAGCAAATTAAGGAATTTGTTGCTTGTTGCTTGGAACTAATACCTCCGCATAACATGGCGTTTAAACAAGCTAAAAGTTGTATTACTTCTCTTTCAGGGAGAAAAGGAGTTTGGGAAACATATGTTACACATCAACATCACAGTTCTGTTTGGATAAATTGGATACTATGTCCTGGAGTTTAGACAGGGAAAAGTGATCCCAATGTTTTACTTTCAGGTTTGAGATTTAAAACGAGCATTTGGACCAAAATGTTCACTACTTTCTGCTTTCCATTTCTAAGCCGCGGTATCTTTATGCAGCCCAACTAAGAGTCAACAGTTGGCCTTTCCAGGGTCCTTGTAAAATACTGCCTTTTAGTGCCTGGAGTTGGTGAATTCTCTCCCTTTTCTCCTTTAGGAGTTGTTCCCCAAGATTTCATCAAGATTTATGTCTTTCATCCAGTCATCATTACCAGGCTCTGTCTTCAGTAAAGAGTCAATGAAATCAGCATCACTGTTTAGGGCAGGGCCCATGTTATCAGTCTGTTGGTTGAGAAAGTCGAAAGCTAAGTCACTGCCATGGTCAGTTCCTTGAAAAGCCCTGGAACTTTGGTTGGGTGAGGGAAAGTTGCCAGGTGTCAGAGATGGTGGCTGGCTTATGCCTGTCCTTGGCTGACTCAACCCTGTTCCTGGCTGATTCAAATTAGGCAAAACCTGTGTGCTCACCTGATTGGGTCTGAGATTCAGACTTCTGAGCGGACCCATGGTTTGTCCATTCAATGTCTGGCCCATTTGGTTCATAGGTCTCATTTGCACCGCTGGTGTTATCTGGTTAGGAGGAGCCACTGCCCTCTGGGAAAATTGTTGGCTACCTACCGCCTGTTGCAATGGCTGGTTTGGAGTATAGGCTGCAGGTGTACCTGTGGGGAAGCGGACTCCTGCGGACTTCAGGGCTTCCTGCTGTTTGGTTGTCGCTTCTTGGGAGGCCCAGTTTGGTGCTGTTGTGTTGGATGTGATCATTACGTTCGATGTTCTCTGTGCTGGCATGCTTGCCATAGAGTGGGTCAAGTTTGGTCTCAGTTGTTGTGAATTGCCAACAGGTCCTGTTGCAAAAGTGGCCACATTATTATTACTAGTTGGCCCTAAGGTAGGTGGCCGTGGCATGAGAGGGTTGTTTTGATTTGCTATCAATTGGTTTGGGTTTCTCTGTTGGGTCAATTGATTCATTCCTGATGTGACACTGTATGTGCCAGGTTGATTGCAAGGCAGATTCCCATACATCCCCATGTTCTGAACCGCCGTGGATAACGATGGCATTCTTGTTCCATGGGAAGTAGACATGAGGCTGGAATTTGGAGTTAAAATGGTGTGTGTTGAAACTGGGTTTGTCAAAGTCTGGTTAGAGTTTAAACTCACTGTTGATGAGCCACCTAAGGAAAAGAAGATAATTATATTAATTCATAGCAGTAGGTTACCTCCTCTTTTTCAGAACTTTGCAATAACTTAGCAAGGCTAAACCTATCACCTTGAAAATCATGTCCAATTCTTCAACTGTATCATCCCTATTCAAGAAGTTGCCACGAGTGGCTCCTGTATCCAGAGGGTAAATTCCCATCTCTTTAAACATCTGGAATTCAATGCAACCAGTGTTCCTGTGGTTATTTCCATACGGAAAGCCTTCTGTTCCAGGAGGTAGTTACTATGGCACTGTTATCCATACGCCATGAGCTACCTTTGCTCATGCCCTTTCCCTCTCCTCTGATGTCCTTCCTGCCTCACTGAGCCCTCTCTGTTCTTCAAGGCTCAGGCCAAGTTTCTTCATTAAACTTCCCCTGATATTCCAGCCTCCTCTCTCCAGTAGCATTTGCTCTTTAAAGTTTTAACTTAGCACTTAGCCTTTGTATTGAGAAATCCATGGAGCCTCAAAGGACCTGTCAGCTACATTGATGCCTTTCAATAAGTGACTGGATGTGGGACCACCCAATGATGGGCTGCTGAATGGAGAGGCTCCACACGTAAGATAGCAATTAGTCAACACATTGGAATCTTCCTGGCTTGTGGAGATTAAAGTCATCATTGGAAGACATCTTGAGAGGCAAAAGTGAGATGTCAGTAAGATTTGTTTAAAGTGTGTGCTGGATGGTAAGTTCCACAAGGGAAATAATTTTTGGCTGTTTTGTTCACTCACAACTGTAGACCCATTTTTGCTCCACCCTATACATATACAATGGAATACTACTTAGCCATAAATAAAGATGAAATATTGTCATTTGTGATAACATGTATAGATCTATGTGAAATAAACCAGATGGAAAAGGACAAAAGCCATATTTCATGCATATGTAGAATATAAAACAAATAGTAACATACGTACTAACAAAAACAAACTCATAGATATAGAAAACAGAATGGTGGTTACCAGAAGGGAAGAGATTTGGGGGGGAGGGAATGAGAAAATGGGGCAAAGGGGGTCAAATACATGGCAACGGAAGGAAACTAGACTTTTGGTGGTGAGCACATAGGAAAGTATACAGATATCAAATACTGTTGTATACCTAAAATGTACATAATGTTATTCATCAATGTTACCTCAATAAATTAAAAACAATTTTTTTAAAAAAGGGAACCTGACATATTTGGAAGGCCATATTACTTTTCCCTTCTTCCATGTTTCTATTTGGAATATGGATATGAAGGTTGGAGGTGTAGTGGACACACCAACCCTTAGAATAGAAGCTCCATGCTAAAGAAGGTAGAGCAGAAAAGCAAGGAAGCCTGGACCCCTGATAACATAGTAGAGCCACCAAACTAGCCTTAGACTACTATCCCTAGGTATTCGTTTATGTGAATGGAAAAGAAAAGCCCAAACATCCACCTTGAATTTTGTATAATATTTATTTCCCATAAAACCACTGATAGGCCATGGATGGTATTAGAAGCCATGATCCAAATAAACCCCATCCTGTCTTTTTTTAAAATTATCTTTATTGTTGAAAGTATTGCAGATGCCTCCCTTTCATCCCCCATTAACACCCCCACCACCACCTTCACCACACTACCATTTTGTCTTTCAACCTTCTCGAGGACAGAATCAACTAAAGAATCCTACTTTTGCCGAGGCACAGTAATCTAGAGAGTAGAATACATATATCCCTTTTCTAATTTTAGTGGAGAGAGGCAATCTGGTGCATTTGAAAAAGTTGACATAAATTAGAACAACATGTTTATAACAGGGCCAGAAAATGTTAACACACAGGAGCAGTCATAGCTCATTTGTCTCTAGACAACCTTCTTTATGGCTTCTTGAACAGATGAAAGTAACAGGTAAAGCAGAAAGAATGTGGGAAACTCCAAGACAAACTTAATTGACATAAGGAAGTGCAGTGAATTCTGGGCAGAAGGGACTTGAATAGATGGTGAATAGGAGAAGGCAGGACCAGCACAGGCTAGGTTTGGGAGAACTCCTTTTGGAGTTCAGTGAGAGGAGAGAGATTTTAGGGGTAGTGCCTATCACCTATGTTATATTGAGATATCTATGAAGAAGTTTTGTATTTGAAATGCAATCACCTTTGGTATTTTTGAGAGATTTCATAAAAACGTAACTTGCTTTTTTAAAAAAATGTTTTTATTGATTTCAGAGAGAGGAAGGGAGAGGGAGAGAGAGATAGAAACATCAATGATGAGAGTCATGGATTGGTTGCCTCCTGCACATCTACTACTGGGGATCAAGCCTGCAACCCGGAAATGTACCCTGACCAGGAATCAACAATGACCTCCTGGTTCCTGGGTTGATGCTCAACCACTGAGCAACACTGGCTGGGCTAAACTTGCTTTTTAATTATTTCTTGGTGGCAGGACTATTTATGTTAGGGACCTGAGCCCAAAGGTGGAGACAGAAAGATTGGGCTTTAAGCAAATTACAAATGTGACTCAGAAAGAAATGGCCACTTACCTTACACTATCTGGGTCAAGATACGTTGTTGGGAGGAGAATGGTTGAACCTAGCAGTTAGAAAATATTTAAGTTTTTTGAACTCTCAGAGGTAGTCCGGAGAGCAGTGAAATATGTGAATACAGAACAAGATTAAGCAAGAAATGATGAGAAAACTACATATATTCAAGTTTGGTCTTGCTCTGAAAGTTATATTGGTGGTAGTGAAGTAGTCTAAGAAAGATGTTACAATCAAATATAAAATGGGGAAAGGAGGAAATATTAAAAACTGAACATTTTTCTTCTTCCCACAGCTACAATTTCTATTAATTTTTGAGAACACTTACCAGAATACTGAGCAGTTGGTTGCATGTTACCCATATTTCTTCTTTGGTCTTTGTAATCTGGGGGTGGCCTTGTCAAATGTCTGTTTATCTGATCTTGTGAAGTAATTTTCTCCTTGAAAACACAAATGAAAACATATTGAATTGCATTGTTACTTTGTCACTTATAAAAATGTATAGACTTTTATTCAAAAAAGAATATGAGAACAATCTTCAGTCATAGTTATGAATCATGGACCTTATTTATTAGTCTCAATTCAGAGACAAATCCTTTCCATTTCAATAAACTTATTGTATGGAAGTGCAACTTCTACTTTCCTTAACATTTGACATGTGTTTTAGGTGTAGCAACTACTCTTATTTTCTTTACTTTGCAATTAGATTTTGATGAGGACTAAATTTGTATAGTTTTTGATATGATAGTTCCAGTTTTATTTTGTAGTACACTTGGTATGCTTTGGCACCTATACAGGATGGGGCAAAAGTGGGTTTATAGTTGTTTGTATGGACAATAATACAATAATTAATAAGTAATAATACAAGAATAAGCTTTGTGTTTCATCTACTCACAACTGTAAACCTACTTTTGCCCCACCCTGTATATAGGTCTGGCCCCACAGAGTTGAAGGCACAGGATTAGGGTTTCCAGATAAAATACAGGACACTGGGATATTCTGTATTTTTATTTGCTAAATCTGGCAACTCTAGACAGGAGGAGATAACCTATCAGGTACTGGTAGAGGCGATATAGGCATATTACTTCCTTTTTCCCTCATAAACAACCCTGGAAGGTAGGTCTGGTTATTCCCACCTCATTGTTGAGAAACAGAGGCTTCCTTAGGCTAGTGACTTACCCAAGATCACAAAGTGTAGAAGAGAAACCAAATCCTGAGTCAAAAACTCAGGCTCTTTCCTGCCATACCATACAAGGGCTCTCTTTCTCTGTCCCCCATTCTCTAGGCACAGAAATTTCCCAGGCTCCCTCTTTTCTTCCTTCTGGAGTCACCTACCTTTAGATCTTTAGAGTGGGTTTCTTTGGGAGCTAAGAGAGGAAATAGGGAACACTCTACTTATATTGCCAATGTAGTTTATTATTGTTTCGATGAGGGAGACTGCACAGGGGCCCATGGGTGTTTTAGTAGGAGCATGTAAGAAAGAGCCTGTCACAGGACTTGGGCTTTGGTTGGGTGATGTTGGGAGGGTCTAAGGAAGTGAGGATTTGTTCTGGATTGTCAGCTATCAGAAAGTGAGGTTGATTCTATGACTGAGTAATGAAATAGCTGTCACTCATTTAGCCAAAGAGGGGGATTTTGGTATTTTGTGGGCTGCACAGTGACCTTGTTTATATCTGTTTTTAGACAAAATTATCAAGTGGCCTTATTTTGTCTCATTTTATCATGGTCTCAGAGTAACCCTGTCTGAGGCCAGTATTTTGTAACATTGTTTATGTCCAACAGAGAACAAAGCGGCCTGGCTGTCCTATCAGATCGGGACATCAAGGGCTACTTTTTTTTGCATTCTCAGTATGGATCAGGAAATTTTTAAACGTGCTTCACCGCACCCCAAAGCAACCTCCATTTTCAAAGATAAAGATAATTGGCATAGGTAGACAGAGAACAATATAATTTTAGAAAAGTCAATAAAAAGAAAAGAAGACCATGTAACAGATAGATGGGTAAATTACATGAAAGCCAAACCCGTACAAACCATGGGTATCTCAGTTTCCCATAAAATTCCAGGCTTTCTAAGTAGAATAAATCCACTATACGGGGGTGTGTGTGGGGGGGAAGCCTTAAAACAACAACAAACCAAATTCAAATTCTTGTTTCGAAGAAAAAAAGAAACTTGAAAGGCTCACAAGGGTTTTTGGGGCATCAAGTAGTTCATATAAAACACAATTTTGATGAGCTAAGTGTAAATGAATCAGAAACACATGGATACATTTCTTTTAAATATGGGTTCACAAATTAAGGGAAAAAGTGGTTGGTGAAACTTTGGGTTTACCCAAACCCTAAATGTTTAAAAAAACAGCTTTCAGATGTTCTATGAACCCAAATGTGGCAATGTTCAACCATTCCTGTTGTAAACTATTGTGCAAGCTGACAGTTTTGATTTTTATGCCAAGCATGGGGCTTTCTGAAATCTTCTCTTTTTCAAAAGCATCCATTATTTTTTTCTTATGCAATTAGGTGTTTCTGCTGTATATGTTGAAGAAAATCAGATTCATGTGGAGAGAGAGAAAGGGGAGAGAGAGAGAGAGATTAGGTTTTTCATTTCCCATTAAAGACTAGATTTCAAATTTGGACTTATTTATATATATTCAATTTAATTATTGACATTTTATTTTCCCGAGGGCTAAATTAAGTTACCTAAAGAGTTAATATATACATCTCTGGAAACTTGATCTTCTTTAACTACTTGTTCACAAATGAGTTAGAAGTAATGGCCTTGCACATGGACTATCACAGGAAGGCCTATTGGTCACTGTGTGCTGCAGAGTAGCCAAGACCAACCTTCAGCACAGAGTGGAGACTGCTTCATTCTCAAGAGATCAACATTCCCATTCTGTGCAAGTGTAAACTCGCAGGCATCCCTGAGACAACTTCTGTGTAACATGGAATTTAACTTATCAACGAATGTCTCAGGATAACGCAATATTTTGGACCGAAAAACCTAATACAGCGAGAATCGGTCCTGCTTCAGTTTTGCCATCTCAAAATGTAAAATGTGAATACTTCTAGGACCTCCCACACACTCCTATTGTAAGGATTAATCCTTTAATTCTGAAAAAGCTCAGCATGGTGCCTGGCACAGAGTAGGTGCACGAAACGTGTTGATAATTATGATGTCCATTGTAATAAGTACCAATCGCCTCCACTCCTTGTGCTTCATTGGTGGGAGAGTAATAGAGAGTAAGGATAACACTTTCATGAGAAAATGTCTCAATGTAGGCGCCTAGCTGGCCTTGCCAACTGACTGCAAATGACTACAAAGCATATGCTAATGTAAAGTGGTGTCAAAGACGGTTTCTTCCTGGATATGCTAAAAAGTACAGGCACCCTCAATGGCATCCAAACAAGAGAAATGTGAATGGTTTATAAAAATCACAAAAAACAGCAGCCTCGTTCTCATTCATCTCTCTCGCAGCTCGTGCCACTGCCCTTTGCACCTGTCCCAGTGGTGACTCAACGGGGGCTCAATGGGAATTAGGCCGGTGCCAGGATAGGACCCTCGTGGAATGTTTCCTTGCCTTTTAATCAGAGCTGAAAACCCAGAATTTCAACCTCTGCATGTTATAATTTGACAAATTAGTAGCATTGATGGGAATGACAGTGTAACCAGGAAGTCAATCTTAGATTGTACATTTTTCTCCTTCTCTACCCTTGTTCCTAAGCTATTTAGTTATAAGGTAAAAAAACAAAACAAAACAACAACCCAAACAAATGGGAGAAAGTGAGTAGGAGAACTGGGGTTTTAACAACTATGATTTATAGGAGAAATCAGATGCATCACTTTAGGTCGGTGGTTCCCCTAAACCTTAGGGCAATACTCAAGGTCACCTGAAAATTTATTTCTCACTATTTCTTATTCAAATTCAAATAAATTTATTTCTATTTCTTCTCATATGCTTTGGACTTTAAACGTATTCCATTTGTTATTCCTTAAGAAACAGAAATAATTATTACATTATTATGCATACTTTTCATTATGTGTTAAATATTTCATGATAAAAATCTCAGACTAACAAATACACACATAGGCTGTGCCTTTTGGTCTCTGGCCCACCCTCTGTCTGGAACCCATCAGAATCCTACAGTCCTTCAAAGTCAAATTTTACCTTTTCCGAGAGACTATCCCCAATCTCTCCAGCTGGATTTCATATTTTTCCTCCATTACATTTTTCCTTACTATGTGTATACCTTTATTATAATGCAAATCTGAATCTAGTACTTCCTTGTTTAAAATCCTTAACATCCTTTCCATTGCTTTTCAGACAATGTAGATTCTGATTTCTTAAGCTCTATCCTCTGGCTTTTCTCTGTCCTTGTGCACAGTCTATGCCTCCGCTAACTGATATGTCGTATATTGTCTCCGAGTCTTTGAATTTGCTGGCTCTTCTGGCTGTAAACCCTTGCTCTTCATCTGCACCTCCCACTTCACCTTCAGATCTTCAGTAGATATTACTTCCTCTCTGGAACCATTCCTAGTAGTTCCCACATCATAGCATTTCATCACATGCCTTACAGTTGCCTATTTATGTAGCATCCCCAGTGGGCTCCAAGCAGGGTCTGTCTCGTTTTATGGCTGTATTCCCATTGTAAATAACTAAATATTTACTGAATGGAATTTAGAACTTATCACACCTTGGGTTTTTGACTCTTATTACAAAGTTCCTTGAATATAAAAATTTGTGTGTTTTTTTCCTTCTATTTTCTGTGTTCCTTGGCTCTATCAACCTGGAGATGGTTAACCTTGTCCCTTTCTTCTTTCATTTGGCCAGTTTGAAGGGAGAGAATGGAACTTGGAGATAGGGCTTTGGTCCTAGGAGGCAGGAAGGGTTTGGATCAGCTGTTGAGTGCATGTGTATGTCTGAGAATACAGAAGGAATGAGCAGATAAACACTGAACAGGGTTAATGTTTGGGTAATGTGTGGGAAATAATGGCCCTGACTTTCTTTAAGGCTACTTCCATATGATAAAAGTGGGAAATACATTTTCAATTTTCTTAAAAAAAATCCCCCATTTTGAGATGCTATATTTTAAAAACTGCTTTTACAATTCTCTTATCTCTAAAATCAGTTTGGATGTGAGCTGATTAGAGTTCTGTTCACTATTTCTGCCCCTCGGGGCTGCGGAACAAGACTGGTTTCTTTTGCCTGATTCAAGTGCCCATGTTGGTGGTTCTAAACGTTCCTGGGCTGGGCAGGGCTAGATAGCTGAGGTGCCCTGCTTTCCAACTGTCCAGCAGCTGGTAAATCAAGTATTTTTTTGTTTATTTTTCCCCCTGAAGCACTTCACATGTATAGAATTAACTTCTCTTAGAGACAGGACACCCTTTTTGCTGTCCCATAAGTAGGCACAGAAAAGGGCAGCAAATAGAAATGGAAAGTAATGAACTCTCTCTGTTGGGCCGGCAGGTACGTGCAGGAGACCATAGGAGAAAGTTTTACCGCATCCACCAGCATCTGCTGCTGCAGGAGAAGCTGCTGTTTCTGCTCCAGGATCTGCCTCTGTAGAGTCTGTTTCTTTCCCATCAATTGCTGATTCAACAGTGATTGCTGGGAGTTCATGTAACCACTTCCAGTGTTTGGATTTGAGCAGGGGTTGGGACTTGGACTGGGGCCTGTGCTCTGGCCTACCACAGTGTGTTGATCCTAAAGAAGAGAAAGGAGGGAGAAAGCTACTGTGAATTGAAAGAAGCAAAACGTATCACACAGATCATAAGCTTAGATTCTGAACATTTTTCATCTTGTTAAGATCAAACATGGTTAATGGGTTGGAGATCAGAGAATTGCTTTCTAAGTGTAGAAGAAATAATGGCATATCATGGCAACCGAAGCAGCTGCGTCAGTGACATTAGGGCCCTGGAAAAGCTCCCCTAGGACTCTGGTGGGGGAACCTCCACATTCCAGAAGGTGTTTATGGAACCTCAAAGAAAACGACCATAAAAACATATGGCAAACCTCTCAATTGCTCAGGAACAAACACATCATAAAGTAACAAGTTCTCCCTTTCCCCTAAGGTTAGCACATATCAATGCTGATCCTGCAAAGAAAATTAGGTTTCAATTCACATGTTTAAAATTTGAATAAGCATTTTGAAAAGAAGGGGCCTCGCTTGTGATGATAAGGCAGGAAGGCCTGTGACTTCTGTTTTACAAACACTCCCAAACTTGAAGAGGACTTCATTTTTAAGAGACTTGTTAATTTTGTTCCCTGGTCAGTAAGTCAGAAATCTCAGTGCTTAAGTAATAAAAGAGCACCCAACTGACTGACAATGAAAAAGTACTGACTGAAAACTCACATTGTATATGAAATAATACTGGGTACTAGTGAATCTCCATTCTAATGTAAGGTCTCTACCAATCTTTAGGTATTGACAGGTCAGGACCCTGCAGTGCAGAAAGCCAAACCCAGCCAAATACTTTCATTAACTTCTGATGATGTGTTTAGAATTGAGCTGTATACTGTTGGGGTTACAAGAAAACTAGAAAGCACTGTCCTCACCTTGGAGACTTTATCATCTAATTACGGAAGAACTTACACACTTACATTTAAAAATACAAGCAAATATAGGACCAAGTTTTAGATTATATGATACAAGTACGAAGTCAAAGATGCCCTGGCCTTGCTCCAGAAATTCTGAGGCTGTGGATCGGGTACCTGCTCAGGTGGATTCTCATGCCCATTGGCCCAGGGAATGCTCTTTGAGAAACACTGGCTATGTGGGAACAATGAAATCCAACTCTCATTCCCCAACTGGACTGTGCGAGGATACAAGAGCTTAAAAAGATAAAGCAACTCTCAGGATGCCTGACAAGCAGTAGTAGTCTAGTAAGTAGTCTCTTCCCTTTTATCTTTCTCTTTTTTTCCTTATCTGCTGAGTTTTAAAAAAAGCCTGGGATATAGGAAGCAAGGCCTTGCTTTAGGAATTCCTGGGGCTACAGAGCTCACCAACTGCCCTCAAAAGCAAAAGGATACAAAGTAATCTTAAAGGTGACCGTGCACTGAGTGTTATTGCAGGCCAGTCACCGTGCCCAACACTTGACTTGTTCTCTCTCCTTTACTCCTCCCAACAAAACAACGAGCAAGAAGTAGTTATCATCCCAGCTCTGCAGCCGAGAAACCTCAGCTCAGAGAGCTCATGCAGGTGGTATGATACCTACTAGTGCCTTAGAGTTAAAATCCAGATCTCTTAATGCCTAGTCTAGTTACCCATGATGAATATGATAAATTTTACTGAATATCTACTATGTGCTAGGCAGTTTTCTATTTTGTTAACAATTAAAAATATGTAGAAAGGGGGAAAATGAAAAGAAAGAAAAGAGTGCTTAATGTGGGCAACATTGGTAAACGTCATCAAAATAATTTCCAGTGAAATCTGTAGAACCACACTCCTCTAAGGTTTATAGGAGATCTGCATGCCAAGAAAATGCAACCATATCTCTTTCTCTCTCTAATCAAACAGATGGACTGTGCTAAATCTAGTTTCATTCCTTCCCAATACCAAAAGATAGAAACATAAGAGATAAGCTCTCTTATGGAATTTTGTGGAAAATTTTTAAACCTTGTAGCTTCTAGCCCTGGGGCCTTACCATGTACTCTGCTATACACACTCTTACATTCTTTTAATTCATGATTGAAATAATATTTGGCGGATGCTTCATTTTTTTGCTCTTATGTTAGCTATGAAATACAAAACACCTCCTTATACAGGCTTGCTGTCATTGCCAAGATGTTGTGCAAACTTTAGTACATAAAATATTTTGAAAGAAAAATATGCTTCCATGAGTTGGCTTTGGTTTCCATATTCAGTCCCACTCTTTGCCTTACACTCAGCCTATGTAGAACTTAATAGAATTCATCTGTTTCCCTTCAACACTCATTTTCTCTTCAAGAGCATGGGAAGGCCATGGTAAAAATGGCACATCCTCAGCCCATACATGAAAGTGTGTGTGTGTGTGTGTGTATGTGTGTGTGTGTGTGATTGTGAATGAATTAGGTATTTCATTGATGGAGTGTTTTATATGATAGAAAACCAAGTTTTCTAGAGAAACTGGAGTTAAAGATTGATTTGGCAGCAAGTAATAGCCACACTGGTTCAAATCATGAAAGATCTTTCATTTTGCCTTTTTTTTCCTGCTTTTACCAATAAAATTATAGTATTTGATGCTAATCTATAAAGTAGGCTTCTGATCCTATCTTCTTGGGATTTAATATAAACTTACATTTAATATTCTCTTATAATTCTCCACGTTTATGTGAGTGTGTATATGTGTATGTATTTAAAATTCTAAAATTATTGCCGAAACCGGTTTGGCTCAGTGGATAGAGTGTCGGCCTGCGGACTGAAGGGTCCCAGGTTCGATTCCGGTCAAGGGCATGTACCTTGGTTGCGGGCACATCCCCAGTGGGGGGTGTGCAGGAGGCAGCTGATTGATGTTTCTAACTCTCTATCCCTCTCCCTTCCTCTCTGTAAAAAATATAAAATAAAATAAAAAATTCTAAAATTATTTTAGAGTATTATTTAAGCCACTGAGTTAGAGTAGTATGCCAGTGCTTAAATATGGTTAAAGCTTCTTGATCCTTGTTTTAATCCAGCATAGGGCTGCTAGGACAGTGAAAGTATATCTGTATTTTTTAAATAAAGTTCTGCCAATAATCAAGCTGTGTCTTTAAAATTATCTTCACTCTACTCACATTCATTCATTCAACACATATTTGCTGAGCATCTATTATGCTGCATGCCTTGGGGCTCAAAGTCCATGCATCTTACTGGAAAACACCATAGTTTGTCTATACTTTAAAGTTTTCCAACTGGGCTATTGATGGAATGTTTATCTTCTAAAATGGTCTTAAGGATGCTAGGAGACCATCTGGTAAATCAGCTACATGATGGCCAAACCCTTTAGCTGGAAGCAATCAAAGCATTTTCACCAGTAAATGGCAGTGTATAAGGTCAATTTACATTTATAGGAAGCTGGATGTATGTTTTAATGTGTGGTAAACAAATGTTTTCCCAAATTTGTTACTTTGGTGACTTAATATCTTGTCCTATGGATCACCATGTGAAGCACCAACACAAGGTTGCAAACTATGTCTATAAAACCTGACAGAAAATTGAGGGAACAATTGAACTCTTTTAAATGGGTACTTTTTTTCCTTAGAGGACAAATAACCTGTCCTTCTTATTATCTATCTATCTATCTATCTATCTATCTATCTATCTAAAAGCCAAAGTGACAGTCGAAACTGAAACAACTGGATGACCGAACAGGCTGCGTGGGGCGACCAGGCCGGCAGGGGGGTTAGTGAGGGCTGACCAAATGACTGAGCAGCAGGCTGCATGGGGCAACCAGGCCGGCAAGGGCGTTAGTGAGGGATGACCAAACAACTGAATAGCAGGCTGTGTTGGGTGACCAGGCTGGCAGAGGGGGGCAGTGAGGGGCAACCAAACGACCGAACAGCAGGCTGCGTGGGGCGACCAGGCCAGCAGGGGGCGGAGGCAGTGAGGGGCGACCAGGCTGGCAGAGGGGGGCAGTTGGGGGTGACCAGGCCATCAGGGGGTGAAGTTAGGGGTGATCAGGCAGGCAGGCAGGCAGGTGAGCAGTTAGGAGCCAGTGGTCCCGGATTGTGAGAGGGATGTCTGACTGTGGGATCGGGCCTAAACTGGCAGTCGGACATCCCCCGAGGGGTCCCGGATTGGAGAGGGTGCAGGCTAGGCTGAGGGGGACACCCCCCGCCCCCTGTGCACGAATTTTGTGTACCAGGCCTCTAGTATTCCTCTTAAAGACAGTTTTAAGTTCTTTTGGAAAAAACGTCCAAATTTAAAAATTAGAAATAAACCACTCTCTTTCAGTCCTCACAGCTAACTCACCAAAATTCTCTTTTGTAAAATTTTGGTAATAAATATTTAAAGAAACAATATGTACAAAGAAAACCTTATATCTCAATAAACAAACACCAGAGCATAGAGCTGGCCCCTGGGGTCTTACTTTGAAAAAATGTCTCTATAAATTATGGTCATTATATGAGAGATATTTTTAAAAAAAATAATGTTAAGTAATAAAAATGCTGGGATTACATCTTCTTTTCATTTTAATGGAATGCAAAGGTTCAATCAATCAGGACTGTTTTCAGCAAAAGGCAGAGTGGGTCCAATTAGATATGTCCTAAAGCAGCAAACAAAAATGTCCCTGGTGCCCGGCCGGCGTTGCTCAGTCATTGATGTCGACCTATGAACCAGGGGGTCATGGTTCGGTTCCTATTCAGGGCACATACCTGAGTTGTGGGCTCAATCCCAGTGGGGAACGTGCAGGAGGCAGCCAATTCTCTCTCATCATTGATGTTTGTATCTCTCTCTCCCTTCCTCTCTGAAATCAATAAAAATATATTGGTTTCATTGAAGTATGTTGAAATATTAAGATTCATTGAATCCACTCAGTTTTACTGCAAAAGTAGTTTTATGGGCTTATTAGGAGAGTAAGTTTCACAAAGCCAGCAAAGTTATCAGGCGGGTATTGTTCTCTTAATATTAAAAAGAAACACCCTCTAAAAACATTTGTCTTGTTCTAAGCATCTGAGTAAAATGGTTCTCTGTTTCTCTTAACTTGTTTTATAAGGGGGATATATAATGATTTCCCTGCCTCCCTCCCTCCCGCCTCCCCCCCAACAAAAATGAAGTAACTTGGGATCCATGAGAGTATTTTGGCGTGGGATGACTGCCCTTTCTTTTTCTTGGCTTCCAGAGCCAGGCATCTGCAATTTGCAAAACAAATTCAAGATAAAGTACCCAGCTGGGCAAGTTTGTACAGTAGATCTCACAAACTGGTTTGCTATTCAATTAATCTTTTTTCCCCCTTCCCTCTCTCCCTCCTTTCCCCGTCTCAGTGAACTCACTGCTCAAGGCTATTCATCTTCTCAACTGTCTGCTGATGAAGCCATTGATTTATCTCTGTGCCTGAGAAACAAGTTGCCTTGACTGCTTCAGACTCCCCACCAGCTGGAAGGCCCACGGAAGTTATTTATCTGGGGTCTGGGCAGTGAGGTGGCTCTGGGTGGCTACAATAATGGAACAGTGCTAGTTTGACACAACAACAACAACAACAACGACATAACCATCAGGAAATCATCCAGGATACAAGTTTTAAACAGAAGGACTGAGGGAGGAAACACTGCTTATCTTCAGGTCGCCCGTCTTTGCTTTCCAGGGTCAGTTAACTCTGATATGACCGGTCAAGTCCAGCTTGCCACCTTGTTGGTAAATAAAATCTTATTGGAACATAGCTGTACACATTCATTTACGTATTGTCTGTGGCTACACCACAACAGCAGAGTTGACAAGCTGTGACAGAAACCTTATGGCCCACAGAGCCTAAAGTATTTACTGTCTGGCCCTTAGTGGAAAAATGTTGCTGACTCTTGGTCTTTCCGGCTGCACTAGCCAAGGAATGCTACTTTACATTGAATTGATAAAATGCCTTTGAGAAAGAACCCAGCAAACCTTGGAAGGAACTGGCAAGATGGGGATTAGAAACACCTACCTCGAGATCTGTGTACAATAACCCCCCCGACCCCAGCCACTATTACAAATAGCAAGCACTGCAAAGCAACTTACAAATCTTCCATCTAACTTCATTTTACCCATGAAGACGCTGCCCAGAAAGGTTAAAAGGTTGACTCGTACAAGGTTACAAACTTAACTAAAAGATGAGGAGCACATATCCAAATCCAGGAAAACATATTAAGGAGAAATGAATGTAATAAAATCTATTTGCTTGAGAGAATTGTAGTTTGTCTGCTGGAACCGGCTTGTTGGGGGTGAGGGGTGGGAGGCTGGGAGAGGGGAGATGTTTAAAGGTGGAGTGTGCAAACACAGGAACATGTATTTGGACTAGTACTTTTCTTTGTCCTTTGCAATTACAAACAGGAGCTGCGTTTCCCTCCTATTTTAACAGGGCATCCTTCTTTGCTTGCTTAGAGCCTTCTGCTCCACCCTGCAGGGAAACCCCGATCATATGTTTATTATCTGGTTCAAATGATTAGAATGAGTTTTGTAGTCATTGTAGCGTTCATCCTTTAGATGTTACCTAATTTTCAAATCACCAGGGCACTGCATCTATTCTTAGCCTCTGGGGTGGACACTTATTATGGGTTGGCACAGAAGAGCAGTTCCATGGGCGAAGAAGCAGCATTTAGGTGGGCGAGTGGCCAGGAACAAAATGTCAGTGGGTCAGGGTGGAGTGGGAAGAATTTGGTAACTCGGGGAGAAGGAATGAGAAATCTTTCTTAAAAGAGAAGCTTTTCAGCAGTTGAAGGGCTCTTTGTGGCAGACCTGAAAATTCTGCTCTGTAAGTTAGCTTTTAGCTTTCTGTCCCCAGAGCAATGGTTTCAAACTGTTCTTTGGATAACAGTGACGTTTGAGGATTTCACAAAGCTATGGATTCTGCTTCTCCTCCCATCCTCTCAAGTACATATACAACTGACAATATTGTCTACAATTCCAGGAAATTTACAAATTTTCTAGACATCTACAGACCATCCATCCATAGACCTAAGGTTGAGAACTGTACCCCCTCTCCCCAAAGGTTAGTGTTTATGAAAGTAATTAGAGGTCTGTTGCCCGACATTCGTGCACTGGGGGTGGTGGTGGTGGGGTGTTCCTCAGCCCGGCCTGCGCCCTTTAGCAGTCCGGGAGCCCTCGGGGGATGTCCATCAGTCCGATATCCTTAGCGCTACCACAGAGGCAAGAGAGGGTCCCGCCACTGCTGCTGCGCTCACCAACGGTCAGCCTGGCTCGTGGCTGAGTGGCGCTCCCCCTGTGGGAGCGCACTGACCACCAGGGGCAGCTCCTGCATTGAGTGTCTGCCCCCTGGTGGTCAGTGCGCATCATAGTTACTGGTGGTTCTGCCGTTCGGTCGATTTGCATATTACCCTTTTATTATATAGGATAAGATGATTTCACCTTGGATGTAGTCCCTACACTGTACTCCCAGCTTAAGATCATCCATAGCTCCTCTTTGCATTTAGGACCAAGTCCTACTCCCAAGGCCCTCCATCATCTGGCTTCTGCATGTTTCTCCAGTATCATCTCTCAATGCATTCTTTCTTCACTCTGTGCTATAGTAGCATTATAATTCTCTAGACTCTCGGAGCTCTTTCTCCCTTCCATATTTTTGCATACGTTTATATCGTCTCTGCCTGGGATACTCTTCCCCTGTCCCTTGCTACCAAGTGAACATCCATTCTTTCTAGGTTCAGCTCAGATGTCATTTTTTCAGGAAGTCTTCTCTGACCTCCCAAGGATCTTCGATGTCCCTTTTCTGTGCTTCCGTAACACCTGGTACTGGCCCATGGGGTAGCATGTGTCACTCTATATCACAAGAGTCTCTTTGCTTATATCCGTTTCTGTTTATCATGATATTCTCAGGGTATAGCGGACGCCCCACAAATGTTTCTTGTATAAATTAATATGTATAGTATAGTAAATTAATACATACAGAAGCAGCGTGAAGCAGGAAATGGGACCGAACTTCCTGCTATAAGACACATGGGGTGAAAATGCCAGCTCTTTGCAAAGGCACCTGGAAAGCCAATATAGGAGAGAAAGGCAAAGGTCGAGCAACACTGTTAAATCCAGTGTTGCTTGTATGGGTGTGCCACCTGAGAAGGGTCTAAGGCATAAAGGATGTTATAGGAAGGAAAGAGTTAGTGATAAGTAATGATGGAGATATGATGACGATGATATGATATGGATGATGCCTGCATGTCTCAGAAGGCAGGAAGAAGGCACACGAATGGAGTATACTTTCTACTCATAGCTATTATTTTTTGGAAGCTATGTACCAGGCCATGTGTTGAGTGCTTGACATTTATTATCTTATTTAATCTCCATAATGATTCTGTTTTACATATTATTTCCGTTTTAAAGATAGAGGTTAAGAAATTTCTCATTTCTTTTTACACGTTAAAAGTAAAGGCTACACAATAAGCAAGTAGTAATAGAGAATGAAGGAGGTATAAATAATACCATGGTTCAAAAAGGAAGGAAATCTCTTATAAAGAATTGGTTCTTCAATAAAAATGATGTCCAAATATTATACATGAAATAAATCTGGAACTTAAAAAAATTGATTCCCCAAAGTGGCTTCTAATACCTAGGAAAAAATGTAAGATTTTTTTTCTTTGGAAATAAAAAAATCAATATGGAATTTCACTTTAATGAAAAATTTATAGACTACTTTTAGCTTATCTCTTTAAGATACAGAAGGAAAAAAATCTAAGAAAATGCTCACATATCTCATGAGAAAATACTATATTGATGAAAAATGTAGATATAGCCTTTGTAGTCAGAATGCCTGTTTTTAAAAATATATATATTTATTTATTTCAGAGAGGAAGGGAGAGGGAGAGAGAATAGAAACATCAATGGTGAGAGAGAATCATTGATTGGCTGCTTCTTGTATGCCCCCCCAACTGGGGATCAAACCCACAACCTGGGCATGTGCCCTGCCTGGGAATTGAACCAAGACCTCCTGATTCATAGGTCAGTGCTCAACCACTGAGCCACACCAGCTGGGCCAGAATGCCTGGGTTTTAAATATTTCCTTCATAACTTACTAATTGTTCTTGGGCAAGTTACAAAAGTCTCTCTGCCTCAGTTCCTTATCTATTAAGGGGTAAATAATAGCACCTTCCTCATACAATTGTGTGGCCTAACTAAGATTATGTTGGTAAATATGTGGCCATCTCTGGCTCATAGGAAGGATACAAGAAAAGTGAGCATTTATTTTAAGCTGTTACTTTCTTTGACAGTTTTTACTTCTTCCACACTAGGACCTTATTTCATTAATTCTTCTAGGAATCTGTTTCATGTGACCTGTGGACCTTGTTAATTTTGCAGTCTTCTCTTTTAACCGATCTGGGCCTTACTTTCTCCAATTTTAGGGTATGCAAGCTAGATTACTAATTTGGTATAATCTCCAAATTCCATTCTAGTGCTGGAACAGTTGACATTCCTTTTTAATTGAGTCAAACTAACAATAAATACCACTGAGATGAAATCATTTGATTTCCTTTTTTTTCCATGAGTCTAAAATACAACTTAACAATATGACATGCAGTGGTTTTGCCACTATAATGAACAAACACTAGATTTGTTTAGGGTGGAGGGGTAATCAAACTGGTTATCTTCTTTGAAAGTGACTGACGTAAATAAATGGGGTCATGGAGAAGGAGATGTTGAGGAAAGGTATTAAACTGAATTCCGAACCTGTTCGCATTCTTCTGTGGAAAGCACAATTTAGAACTGTATTGCTTTACTAATAATATCTGACTTTTCGGAACTGATTCTTCAAAAAGATATATACCAGTATTTTCCCCGATTCTGTGAAAAAACACACACACAAAACTACCAAATGTTTTGCTAGAGGTAATTCATATGTTTTGAATATCCATTCTTCAGTAAAATATATAAAATGTATAAACCTACAAAGTAGCTTTATATGTCCTCTTATGAGAAATGAGAAAATATCTTGGTTTTTGCATGGAAATAACAGACATGGAAATCTAGATACACTGATACAGTACACGGACTGAGGGTAGTATCTTCAAATGTGTCCATTTACTCCAATGTGACATGATTAGCTATTTTTGAATGTATTATTATAATGACCACTAAGGACATTAAAAAAAAGACCCATCTGTTCTCTGTTAAATGCAGCCCTGAAGTCTCCCTTGGATTAGCAAAGCAAGCCACTAAATACCTCAGGGGGACTTCAAAAAAGCTGAGTTCTCCCTAAGAATCACTAAGGGATGAACTTCAAAGATTAGAGGTTTCACTTGGATCAATTCCCAGAAAATCAGGTTATTTACTAAATCTTATTTATGCAAACTATACAAACATGTTTTGATCTGCAGAGTACTAAAATCATGTTTAAGAAAAACAATAACCTTAAGTGAAAAGTCTACCATGGAGAAGAACGAGGAAGGCCAACTCTCTTTGGTCTGATTACCTTGTCTGTCTCCACTGATCAATTCAGCTGTACAGCTACTACCAGATCCGATGCCACTTTATGGCCAGGACTCTAGAAATAAGTAGCTGAAGTTTTTATTAATTCTGTTATGTTAAGTAATAAGATTAGGGGTTTCTTACACACATACACACACTCTGACACATATTTTAGCCTATTTCTGTTTGTTTGAAATTACAAGATGGAATGAAGTCTAAATTATTTTTAGATGTCAACCTCTTCTTAAGACATTTTTCCATCTACAAGGATTTCTAGTATAAATTTGGGTTCACAAGCTGACTCTTCACATTAATTCATCTGAATGGAGAATTCAGAATGAGGTAAGTCTATCTTGGTACCTGTCCAATATAGGTGACTGGTATTGCCTGAGTCCTACTCATATCTTGTATTTATCTTTGTTATATTACATTTTAGTTATTTATTTACAGGCGTGATTTCTATTACTATACTATTATTACTTTAGAAACATGGATTGTTTTATTCACATGTGCATTCCCACTAGTACACATAAGCCTGATATAAAATACTCAGTATATATTTGTTGTTAAATAAATAATGAATAACCAATTACATGAGAATCAGGTAAACTTAATTTATAACATGATTTGCAATTATTTGGATGTTATTAAGAAAGTAACATGCATACCAAACATTTTCAGGGAAATGACAACTGTCAATATCAAATATAATATGAAAAGCCTTAGCTGGGAATGCTTATTATTATCTGTCAATTCAAGATATTACACAAATCTTTTTGCTTATGATTAAAACCTTGAACTTAAATTTAGCATGTACAGAGTTATGTGAACTTTTAACCTTTTTTTTTTCCCCTCAGCGATTTGGGTAGGTTGATTGTGCTGGATTCTGTTACTTGTAACTGGAAACAGATCCTTGATTTGAACATAACTGTCCAGTGATTTTTCAATTGGGTAAACATTTGTGGCTTATGTTCCTAACTGCTGATCAGGAGAGAATGCATGAAAGGACACCGATATATTGTATAGTTACCAATGTTTACATCGTTTTGTACTTTCCAAACCCATGTGGTACTTTTGAAAAGAATATACATCTGGGAATGCAACAGCTCTTTAGCTGCTGGCTGGTTGCAAATGACAGTTCATTTAGCATATACTGAGCACTTCCACATATTTAAATCAAAACTGTAACTAAATTTGAGCCAATTGGATTCCTTTATAATTTGAAAATATTGTTATCTAGCCATCCACAGAAAAAATAAACATGAAGATAATTTAAAAAATTTCTAGCCTGTTCATAAACTTAACAGAATTTGGGCCAAACATGCGCAATGCCACAACATTGAGTATCACGGAAACTTAAAACCAGTCAACTACCGTCTTTGCCTACATTAACTACCAAAGAATTGGCTTGAAAAAGTTATTTAACTAAATTAACTAAATCAAGTTGTGTTGGTATTAGTAAGGCACTGCTTGATTGTCTTATCCAAGCGCTTGATTTGCCTGATACATTTTTAGTTGAAGTTTGTATTTATCTAATCTTGGCCAGGTCTTGACTTCAGTTTTCTTTTAGATACAGCTGTATTGACACTTGTGAGAGTCTAGCATCATTTTTAAAAGTTCCCATTTTCAAGGTACTGGGCAAGCATTAGGAGTCCATTGTAGAAAGGTGGTTCAGTTAATAAACATTTTGAGGGCTAATTTAGCTAAAGCATTTTGAACTCTTTAGAAACAAAGTAACATTGTTAGATGTAATGTTAATATGCAACTGACTAGCTATACAGATCATAGGAAAGGAAGGACAATTCAGTTCCTTTAAAATATCACTTAATGCTGAAGATGGCCATTCTCACACACAGCAGTCCTTCTGCATGCCAGTGCTGTACCTTGCCCTTTACTTCTCAATTAAGTCTGAACATTTTCCACACACATTTCCTTTACTCTACCTTAATCATTTGTTTTGGCAGCTGAGTTCAAGGTTTTCTCCCAGGTAATATACCATTCATTCATGTACCCTGCTATAGCTTTCCATAACAAGAAGGTATTAATCTTTGGCTTTCACCTGGTCCTTGGTCATAAAAGAAAGTAGGATGGACACTGTTTTTAGAGGAAAAGCAACAAATCTGGATAATATAGTTTATTTTAGTAATTTAATTATATTATTGTTTATAAAAGTTCGAAGAAAAGCTATTGGTCTGTGGGGAATAACTTTTAGTCAAATATAAACACCAGCGGAACTAACCTGTGTACTTCCTACTACATTCGTCTTCAGAAGGGAGCAAAAACAATATGGGCATTGATATATGGTCCCTCCATTTTTTAGGGAAGACATGAAAAGTATGGCAATTTACCTGTAAGCATCTGTTACCGTAAAGGAAGGCTGTGGTGTTTCTATTTAAATGCAAATAAGTCACAATGTTGTGTAGAAAGTGATTTATTTTGATATGTTTCCCCCCCCCCCCCCCGCTAGGATTTTCAGGTAGCTACTAGAAATATTGTCCAAGGACATCTGTTCAAGGATCTACTTTACAAAATGGTCAAATATTCCTTAATGTTTATATCTATGGTCAAGGATAAAAAAAAAACAACAATCAGGCTACCAAGATTTATAAGGCACAGCTTATTGAAAGATATTTCTTGGAGGGCTGCAGTTCCGTGAATTGAATGAGGAACAATTTGTAGTTTTGGGGAATGGTCCACTTTCTGCAAACTGTAACATGTCTTAGATGAGCAAACCAGTTATAATTAACATTATCATCATAAATCTCCTGATTTCTGTCTTAATTTAGGATAGCTCCCTATTGTACTGTCAACAGATAAACAGTGTGGTCAGAGAAAATTTACATTCTAGATATTTAACTACATGTGGACACATACATAAACATAGAGATTATGAAAACTGAAATGTTTACAGGTTATATATTGTGACTATTTCACCAAGCAAACTGGATTTCTTTTTAGAGATTTAAATGAAAAACTGGTTTTCCTGTTTGGGAGGATTTAGAGCAAATCTACTGGGAGATGCAGGGGCAGATCAACCAGCCTTTGTGGGGTCACTTACCACTTTTATATGTAGGGGACACTGTGGAAGAGGCAGGTGCCTGGGCTATATAGGACTGTTTCTGATATCAGTGGAATGAACATTTGTAGTTACCTGTAGATTTGGTAGGGACATAGGATGCTGACAGAGGCCACATTTTAGATTGCTAAAGGACCAAACAGTCCTTACTCAACTTCCTTCAGTACACTGTAGGTGAGTTAAGAGGAATAGGGAATAAAAAGGAGACAATAACGTTGGATCAAATTGCTATGTATGATATAAGGCAGAATAAAAGTTGCTTCATGCATACATAAAAAAACTACTGCAGGCTTTATTTGTTATAGAGAAATCATTTTGGCTAGGGGGTAGTAGATTTAATCTGAGAGTATCACCAACAATTTTAGTTACTCTACATTTTTTTTAGTACTTTCACATAAGTATGTATTTTATAAGTAATCTATATATATGAAAGGCTAAAATGCTAGGTGTCCATCTGACCGGTAGCTATGATGTGCACTGACCACCAAGGGGCAGACGCTCCATGCAGGAGCTACCATGACACGCATGGCCTTTTAAAAATAAATGGCACCACGGACCTGGTGCTGGCCAACAAATACTTGGCTTCCCCCAAGTGGGACACAGGCCCGCCACCACCCTGGAGCGACACCCCACCAAACTGTAGCCAACGCTGCCAAGATCCTATGGCACAAAATGTGGCCCACAGCCCAGCCCAGCCCAGAAATGGTGGTTGTGGGTGCCGGTTAATTATATCACATAGCAATGCCCAGCTTCCTCTCCCTAGTGACTAGCCTCCTTGGAGTTTCTTCAGCCCAGGAACATGACTTGCTTTATAGCCAGGTGCAAACATTTTACACTTTAACCAAATGTTTGTGAAGCGTTTTCACATGCCTCATCTCATTTGATCCTCACGGAAGTCCTGGAATAGGTAGATAGGAGACTCGATAGAATCCTATTTTCTTTTCATTAGCCGGAAAACGGAGATTTAGAAAGTTTAGAAACTTGACCCGACTGAAAAGAAGTAAGAAATAGTGGAACTTGAAAATGACTTCAGGTTTTCTTACTGCACAGAATATAGTCAAACACTGCTACAGTTAAATATTTCACCCTTTGTTCTCTCTGAGTGATCTACAATAATAATCTGCTTCATGTTGCTATTTACTGCTGTGTTGCTGACAATTACCTGAAAGAGAAGTTGGGGTGCTTCACTGGGCTGGAAAAAGTTTAGCTAAATAAGAAAGCAGGTCTAATTAAGCAAGGTTATTCTATATCTATAAATGGCTAAGTTGACTTGCGCATGTGCGATACATATAAAGCTCTTGCTGATGCCAATCACATGCATGTGTTTTGATCTGTCATTGTCGATTGTGAATTTGGTTGACACTTCTATCATAGAGAAAGGGCAAAGAGCAATATTAAAATATTTCTTCTAATTAATTTTCTTTCCGTTTCATGATAATGATGCAATAATGTTAATAAGAACTTGAGTTTTTAAGGTCACATTAACCCAGGAGAATAATTTTTACATTTAGATATAGTAGTGTTTTTCTTATATTAAAATATTCCATTGATCTTTTATTAGTAGTAAAATAAAAATTCAAAAATGATTACATAGAAGTCCATAAACCAACTAAATAATGACAGAATAAGTGGGATTATTTTTCTTAGCCTTAGGAAAATTCCAACACACACTTCAACTTCTCACATGATTTTGGGGTAGCCTTAAGTTTTCAGAACACAATTTAATATTTTATTTATGGAGGGCAGGAGAAATGGTAACAAAACTTTAATATTTGATTTTTGAATATCTGTGCTTCCCTCCACCCTCCAAAAAAGAATATTGTGTGTGTGTGTGTGTGTGTGTGTGTGTGTGTGGTTGGGGGAGGGTCTTTATAACATTACTACCATAAAATCTACATCTATGTACTTCTTGTACTATCACACTTTTTTCCCCTCTAAAATTTCATATGCCACAATTCAGCCAAGCCAAATTCTTGCATATCTGCTCTCTATTTTGGCCTGGAGTAATGTGTGGGAAACAGAACATCCTGAGCCTCTTCTTAAAGCACCACTAGCAGGCACTGTTAGAGCATTTTCATGCTTATTCATTCTACTCAGGCAAAAATGGAACAGCAGCTTACATCAACTGAGGATCAACGAACACAATCTCATAGCAACGGACACCAAAACAGTCCCTCATTACAAGCTTTGTCCAACAATCAAGTCTTTAAGGAGAACAAAGGTTGACAGTGATTAATCATTAAGCAGTTCCTTGTTCCTCGATGCACGTGTTCTCGGCAGCCTCCTGCAGAGGCAAGTCTGGCATGTTTCCTGTCTCTGTGCTCCGCTGTGCCATGTCTGAAGGGACAGCCACGCAGTCTTCTCACTGTTTTAATTTCAAATGCTACAAACATCTACAGAGTTCCTATGTGCACGTCTTGACTTTTATTCTGAGCCTGGCAGACTCTGAATGGATTTAGGGAGTGAGGACATAATAAGCTGTTAACTCCACATCTGCTTATTAAATTATGTTCAAAGATGGTAGAAGAAATGGATTAAACACTGTTTTCTAGAATAAACCATTGAATTCTGTTTGTTTCCTTAAGCAACACAATAAGTTGAAATAATTTAGCTGTGCAATGAACATAAAATACCTTTTCTACTGTTTGTACATTAAAAAGCTTCTATGTTGACAAAGCACAATGCTTTGAAAAGCAACAAAAATATTTTCAGAAATCCTCTCTCAAATCATTCTGTTTCACAGGGCAAGGGAGCTGTAATGTGAACTAACATTGCCATTATTTTATTCAGTGCTCCTTTGTGTTTTTAATTACCTGACTAGGTACTATTTATCTTAGCTGGGCATACAATGGTATATGTATTCATCTTAATAGGTTGAGTTGGAGGTTCTATTTTTCAACATGTAAACCATGTTATGTGTGGACGAGGTGAAGAGGGAAGAGTAGCTATGAGACAGGTTTCTAGGAGGTGAGGGGCAAAGGTCAGTTATGTTAACAACAAATACATCGTTTTTGCAATAACATCAGACCTAACAAAAACCAAATTGAGATAACTCTAAGGATTCTTTGTGTCTATTAACTTCTTTTTTCAAAGTGGTCAGAAATAAGTGATGGCAAGTCTCCAGTAATTCAAATAGCAGATTTAAACCATTATGTCAACAATATAAAACCTAAAGCATTACGTCCAATCACAAAAAATGGAAGATGTAATTTTCCTGGTGTACTCAGCATTTAGTGCACAGCTGTAAATTCTTTAACCTGAGTTATATTCACTAAGGAAAGGGAAATGACAATGACATCCTACAAACAAAAGGACCACCTTATTATTGATAACTAAGGTCATCACGCAAATCTATGTGACAGGGATGACATAATGATCATTGACTTGTGTTAAGATCAAAGCAGCATGTTAGAAACCCCATTCAGAAAATGAACAATTTTTAACTGGAGCCTCCTGGGATTAACGTTTAAAACTAACAACAGTGAACTTTGAACTGTGAGGGAAAGCAGTGAGGAGCTATAGGAGGAAAGCTTTCAGAGTGTGAGATGGTTTTAGACTATATGCTTATAAACCAACCCGTCTCATTATTTTAACTCAACTGAACTCAACTCAACTTATAGTAACCTACTCCAACTGGTTCTATGTATCCCTGTAGTTAGGGAAAATTAACTTCACCTCACACAAATATTTTTTAAAAACACATATTTGGCTTGAACTGGTTGGCTTATCCTCAATCTTTTTCCAATTAGAAGATAAGCTTGTGACATTTGGGGGCTTATGTCAAAGTCTTAGGGCAAAGATCTAACTCAATTACAAGTCAAGGGATTCTAAAACATGTAGATGGCATGGAACATTTGAGCAATTTCTAAATCATGGGACATGCAAATCTCAAAGAAATTCACATACATGATTATTGGTATAATTATTCATAAATAACAATAATAATGATCATATGCTGGGTGCTTTATGCAGGATCACATTTCATAACTATAACAACCTTCTAAGATAGGCCCTATTAGCATCCCCATTTTACAGATGAGAGAAATGAGATTTTGAGGTGGTAAATAATTCATCTAGTTAGTATGCGCTGGAGTCAAAATTCTAACTCAGACAGCCTGACTCCAGAGCCCTGCTATAATACTGGTATAAGAAATAAGATAAAAATGAACTCGTCCAGAGTCTTTATTATAAAGCAGTGGTAAATATACACTATTGGCATATAATCCTATATAATAAAAGGCTAATATGCAAATTATCCCCTCAACTAGGAATTCGACCAGGGGGCAGGGCCAGCCAGCCAACTGCCCACGGCCCCTCTCCCCTTTCTCCCCCCCCCTCCCCCCCGTCAACCCAGCCGGATCAGCTCCCAATTGGGGCGGGCAGCCAGACCCACCCATGCACGAATGCGTGCACTGGGCCTCTGGTATGTAAATATAAGGCAATATGCTCTAGTACAAGTATGCAATTTGGAGATATAGGGCCTGCATTTGATATAAGAGTAATATGACATTAAGTTGCTTCATTTTTCTGAACTTCAGTTTTCTCACCTGTAAAAGCAGTATGATGCTTAATTCCCAGTGTAGAATATGACATAATACATGTAAAAAACATTTTGTAAACACTGTACTCTGCTGGCCATAATAAAAGCATGAGGCTGCAGACATGTTTTCTATTGAGCCAATACAATGAATGTGTAAGAACAAAGAACAATAAAGTAAAAGTGCAAAGAAGACAACAACAACAACAACAAAAATAAGTCAATTCATGGAAACATCTTAGCTATGACCCATGTATGTCAAAATGTGTAGAAGATTCTTTATACCACAGGGAAGACGTAGCCAAAGTAAACTGAATAATAAATTGATTTTCTGCAGGCATTAGGGCATAGTTGTTAAGAATATAAACTTTGCACTAAGATTTGGGTTTAAATCCTGGACAAGTTACTCTAGTCTTAAGATTTTGGTTTTTCTCATTAGTGAAGATTATAAATATAGCAATTAAAGGAGATTATATTTATGGAGTGCTTCATATTAACAAGGCTCCGATAATATTGGAGACTATCATTATTTATCTTCTGATGTCATTACAGTTTATTTATTTTATTATTATTTTTTAAATCCTCACCTGAGGTTATGTTTGTTTGTTTTTTATTGATTTTTAGAGAGAGAGAAGGAGAGAAACATTGATCGGTTACCTCATGTAGGTTCCCTGACCAGGGATTATCCCTGCAACCCTTACTCCAACCAACTGAGCCAACCAGCCAGAGCTGATGTCATTACAGTTTAAAAGAAAGAATATAATTTCAGGAGAGTGATATATCAGAGACCACACATTTGTGGCTTCCAGAGCCTTAACAAAGGAGGTTAAGGAAATGCACGTAAAAATGGCTTTGGGGGCTGCCTTTAGGTGCTTCGTCAGGTTGATTCCAGAGTCTGTTTGCTCAAAACTTAATCTTTACTTAAATGGATTGGCTTCAATGACAAGTTCTTATCAGTGCTTCAGATTGGGTCTCTGTGTCTGTGTAGGTAGACTTAGATAGTTTCATTCAATGAAATGTAGTTTAATTTATTATCTGAATCTGGAACTGCTCTCTGACCAGTCATGAGAACAGACACTGACTATTTGTATTGGGGTGGTGGTGGATGGAGATAGTTCATGTTGGGAGGGAGCATAGAGCAAGAAAGTGAAGAAGACAGGAGAGAAAGCTTAGAAAATGAAAGCTGGAGATCAAAGAGTCATCCTGACCATCCTGCTTCTCCCAGCAGTGGGAAGCTCTCTGCTGATCACATGATCAAATTACCACCTGTCAGAGTCAGGACCCTTACTAGACATGATGCCTCTACAACTTACTCTTGCTGATGGTTTGAATTTCTCTTCCTTCAAGTTTGCAGGAAGCTGGTTTCATCCTATCCAGCAGAGATATTCAGATTCTAGGAGGAACATTAGCTGTGGGAATGTAAACTTACTAGGATAATATTTTATAAGGTCTTTTGGAAATAGAGGGCTCCTTATGTCCATTTAGATACAAAAACCCAAAATGCTCTTCTAGGTTGATTCTGAATGGAATTATGGTCTTTTAAATGATAAAGAAAAGAGTTGGTGCACTATATGTACACTCTTAGTGTCCTGAAAAAGAAGAAAAGACTAACTTTGATTCAGAATGCTTTCAGATTACAACATAGAACAGGAAGAATTGAGTAAAATTCTATGGAAAATATTAGTTTAAATAACTAAAAAAAGGGTAAGGGGAAGAACCAGTCAAATGTTTCTAGTTGTCCTTTCCTCTGATACATGGGAACTATAGAAAATTTACAATTTCTGAAAATAATACTAAGGTGTAGTAATATTTAAAATAATGTAGTAGTAAGATGACATATATGAGTAACCAGTAATGATAATAATAATAATAATAATAATAATAACAACAACAATAATCAACATGTATGGAGGGCTAAATGGGGCATATTACTAAATACTTTAAAGACATTACCCTATTTAATCTGCACAAAATCTTTCTAGGTATATCTTGCTATTCCCCCCATTTCATAGATGCGTTAAATGAGGCTTTTAGTAAAGTTAACTAAATTGCACAATATCTTTCTTTCAGTTAGTAAATGGTGAATTCAAATCCAGTTTGAATGAATAGGTGTGCCTTGGTTTATGCAAACCCTGATTTCTGAAAAATTGCACATAAGTGAAATCTTAAAAACCAAACCATGAAGGTGTGGGAAGGGCGGGTGGAAGAGGTCAATGGGAAAAAAACAAGGGGGGCATTTATAATAATATCAACAATAAAGATAAATTTAAAAAAAACAACAACCAAACCACATTCAAAGATTCTGAGAGTGGATTTTCCTCCTTTCTTTCCTTCCTTCCTTCCATTAAAAAAAAATTATATATATATATAAAGTTCCTACTGTACCATGTACCATGTACTGGGATTGCAACAGTAAGTAAAACAGAGTCCTGACTCTCATGAAACAGACATAATAGTGTAGGAAAACAGATAATAAACACGAGAATAAATGTCAGCCTATGTCACATGATGATGTGTGCTGTAAGAGAAGAGAAAGTGGACTGGGGCATAGGGTGTGCTGGAGGCATAAATTGTAGGAGGTAAAGTGATCAGAGAAGATATCTGGGATAACGCCATTTGACCGGAAGGAAGTGAAGGGATAGCTGGAGGAATTCCACATCCTGAAATTTCTCAAGTTGTGAGGTGGCGGCATGTTTGGTATGTTTGAAGCAGGGCTAGCAGACTGATGTGGCTGGTATAGAAAAAGGGAGAATGGTGGTGATGGTGATGGTGTGGTGGTGGAGGAGGAGGGGACGGGGTGGTCCTGAAGGGCCCTCTCTGCAATTGTTATAATTTTAACTTTTACTTTGAGTGATATGGAAAGGCATTAGAGGATTTGTGGCAGAGGAGTGACATGATCTGATTTACGTTTCAAAGATCACTCTGTCAGCCCTGAAGTGAATAGCTTGTATGGGAAAGGGAGGCCAGTAAGGAAGGCTATAGGAATAGTTCATTGGAGAGATAGTAGTTTGGACCATGGCAGTGGGAAGTGGCCAGATTCCAGAGACTCAGAGGCAGAACCAATCGAGTTAACCAATGGACTGGATGTGGAGTGTGAGAAAAAAGGTGTCAAGGGCAGCTATAAGATTTTTGGCCTGAGCAAAGGGAAGTATAGAGTTATTTTCTGAGATGGGAAAGACTGCGAGACAAACAGTTTTGCTTTGTTTTTGGTTTTCAGGGGCGTGGGAGGGGGTTGGAGAGAAAGTATTTAACTTGGGATATGTCCAGGTTGAGATGCTTAACACATCCAAGTGTAGCTGTCAGGTAGGCAACTTGATATATGAGTCTGGTATTTAGGAGACAGATCCAGGTTGAAAATACAAATTTGGGAGTTGTCAGCATAGAGATATTTAAAGCCATGAATTTGGATGTTATCACCTAGGGAGTGAGTGTAGATAAAGAAGAAGTCCTAAGATTGAACTCTGGCACCCCATTGTTTAGAAGTCTGGCAGATGAAGAAGAAACCAGCAAAAGAGACCAAACACCATGAAAAATTTGCATCCTGAACGTCAAGTGAAGAAAGTATGTCCAGGAGAAGAGAGCGATCAACAGATTCAATGCTCAATAAGTCATGTAAAATGAGAGTTGAGAATTGACACTGGAATGGACAGCTAGGCATCACTGATGGCTTTGATAAGCGATACTTCATTGTAAGTCTAGAGACAAAAACTGACTGGAATGGGTTCAGGATGGAATGAGAAGAGAGAAATGAGGATCAGAGTTTTTGGAAAGAAGGAGGGCAGAAAGCTGGAGAGATAGCAGAGGGAATGTGCAGGCTTTTTGTTTGTTTAGGCTTGTACGCTTATGAAAGTAATTTAAAGGAAAATGGCAAATGTCTTAGTAATGTAAACCCTGACTCTTATTTTATCTGCTTCATAATATATATACTTTAGTATATTGGTTTTACTTCTGTAGCCAAAAAACAAAATTACTAAAAGTATTACTACTAAAATGATAATAGTGCTAATGATAGCCTTTAGTTATCATCCTGATCATAGCAATCATTTTGACTATAATATCTATAGGGTCGATCTCTAATACCTTTGCAACAGAGAGCTACTAGCTTCAACTTGAAGTCTTCTAGGTGGAAATACCTGTTTGGATGTGCTCCAAAAACCACAAACAAGTTTTTGAATAAAGTACAGTTAGAGCCACATTATGGAAAAATGTTATGGAAAAAATTAGTTGTTCACACAGTTCAGACATAACTCTTGGCGTATCAAGTTTTATTTGGGCTTACTTTCTGAATCCTATAAAAATACACGTAAGTTGCCTGTTACAACTACTTCAGCAGCAAATGGCTCTCCACAACAATAATAATAGTAATAATAATGCCGGTGTAGAACCAGACATCTGGCTGTGAATAGTGGATTGACAAGCTACTGGAAACAGCACAGCTGGGGGCATGAGTCAAATTTAGAAGACCATAATATTAGGAGGATGTGATTGTACATGGTAGCCCATTTTAGATGAAACTTTTGTTCAATAAAAAAAAATCCAGCTGCAAGTTTATAAATTTCCCACCATATTCATGACTCAAACCTGCAGACTTTGGTTGTCTGAGTCTCCCAGCTCTGGAGTTTATGCTCCTCTGTTAAGCGCCATTTAATGAGGCTATGGAGAGCTTTCAGTCAATGGATCCACTCTCTCCATGGCCCATGTTGCAGACACAAGCCGGTGAAGGCCAGTGCATGTTAGATGGAACAATTTTGCACATACAGATTTAACAGGGAAAAAAAAAGAAGAGCAACTGATAAGGTGCCTCCTGAATCCTTACTTTACTTCTAACCTTCAACAAAGGCCAACATAATTTTTAAGACCACCGTTAGGCAAAAGAGTATAAAAGGCAACGTATGCTATCAAAACTCCCTTTGACTCCTATCTGCCTTTCCCCCCGTCTCATCAGTTCTAGTTGTTCTTAAGCAACTCTCTTCTGCTCAGGACCCTGAACCTTCTGTTTGCTCCTGAAGTCTAAGCAATACTTGCCTTCCCCATTAAGATTGCATGCCTCAGATTTATAAAGGTCCCTTTTTGATATCAAAAATTATCTACCTTGCCCTGGCCGGTGTTATTCAGTGGTTAGAGCATCGGCCTATGCACCAAAGGGTGGCTGGTTCAATTACCGGTCAAGGGCATGTACCTGGGTTGCAGGTTCAATCCCCAGCCTCAGTCAGAGCACATGTGGGAGGCAACCAATCGATGTGTTTCTTTCACATCAATGTCTCTCTCTTCTCTCCCCCCTCTTTTCCACTCTCTCTGAAAAACAATGTAAAAAATATCCTCAGGTGAGGATTAAAAAACTTATCTACCTTAAGGTCAATTTCTCTTTGTTCTCAGCTGGGTCAGTACTTTTCACACGTTAAGGCGCATGAGTCACTTTGGGATCTTGTTAAGAGGCAGGGTCTCTTTTAGTAGGTCTTGGGTGGGGGGTTTATTGAGAGACTGAGGTCTTGCATTTTAACAAGCTCCATGACTGATGCTGCTGGTCCACAGGCCATACTCTGAGTATGCTAGGTGACGAAAAGCTAAATGGATACCAAACGTTACCGGTAGGGTTTTATTGTATGCCTGCTTTCATACAATGCTTGTAGTTCCACAGGTATATGTCAGGCATGAGCCAGAAAAAGTGAATGAAAGAGGGATTTTATGTCAGGGGCTGAGTTTAAGGTAGAAAATTTTTGTCAGATGAAAGAGAGGCTGTCACTCCTTTAAAAAATTGAGTTACCTTCATTCAGCTCACCAGAAATCTAGAGCTAGACTTCAGTGGATAAAACCAGAAGCTCTCCTCTGTGAAGCTTGGCTTCCATAGGGTAGGGACAGCTATGCTATATGGATAGAGGACAGACTCTGACGTAGGGATTATTGAGTTACTCCCATTTTTGTGGCGTGTGTGTGTGTGTGTGCGTGTGTGTGTGTGTGCGTGTGTGTGTGTGTGAGAGAGAGAGAGAGAGAGAGAGAGAGAGAGAGAGAGAGAGAGAGAGAGAGAGAGAGGAGCTGTAGGTAAACATGAAAGCCTTCCTTAAACTCATCTCCCCAGCTCTTAGCCTAGATCAGTCACTTCTCACATGAACTCCCACAGAATCCTGGGCTACTTCTTATTAAAGCTTTTGTCACACTATGTGGGTCCTTCTTACCCATTAGACCAGCTCTGTTTGAAGGAAGAATTGTGTCTGGTCACTGCTGTACCTGTGGCCCTCGTCATGGTCTCACCCACAGCAGTGATTGATAAGTATTTGTTAAATGAACAGAAAAGTCTGTTTTCCCAGGTTCTGTAACTAATGCCTTCGGTTCCCTAACTAAGGTGAAAGATAATCCACCATGAACCCAATACATCAAAGCCTCATGGTGTGTTGCTCACTGAATGTCCGCAGCTCTCTGACTACTGGGCCTGACCATCCTTCCTGAACTACTGGTAGGAGGCTGGAGACATGTGATTAGCTCTGGCCAATGAGTGGTGAGCTGAAGGAATGTGTGTTACTCTCTGGCTAAATATTTACTTGCTAATGAGAGACCCTTGAGGACTCTCTTTTCTTTCTGGTTCAGCATCTGGCAATGCCCAGAGGGGTGGCTGCTCACTTAGTCCTACATGGCTATGATGAAACATCCCCCCACCCCATCCCCCATTGTGGACATATAGTACAAGAAATAAAGTTTTGTGGGTTAGCCATTGAGATTTTGATGGTAGCTGTTACTGCGGCAGAACCGTGCCAACTCTGATTAATACGAGTTATGAGGGTAATGTCCCAAACAGAGGGACGCTAGGTCCTGCCTGCTCCCAGGCCCAGCATCCCGCCTCCCTTTGAAGCTGGGTTTCAGGGGTGGGCCTGAACCAAATCTCTAGTTCTGAAAACGAGGCTTTCCCTTGTCCCTGAGGCCAACTTCACACTGGTTCCGGTTAGAGTATCCCGGCCATGTGTCTGTGACTGAGTTCTGGCCTCTGTAAGCCCAGACTCTCTAGGACGAGAGGCACTGTCCCGCTCATGTCCCAGGCATTGTGATTATCCTCCTGAGCCCTCATCATCTCCTCAGGTCCCCCTGACGGTGTGCCTGCATCTCTCTCACTGCTCCTGCTTCTCCGTCCACATGATCCATCCACAGGGCAGAGCAGCCTAAAGACGCTGCGCTGATTTCGTCTTGCTGATCAGATAACAGTATTCTCACCAGTTATCTGTTGCTGTGTTCTGTCTGCCTCGATGATCTCCATTGCTAGCCCCTGTCCTCAATCTGTCCCCAAACTCCATTGCCTGCCTTGTTATAATTAGGGAAATTTGTCCCAGTTTTCTGCATTTCTCATTCTTCCCCAAATCACTGCCGCTAAATGGGCCATGTGTATTTGTGTCCAGAGACATAACAGATGGGATCTTGGGGATTAAGGTAGCAAACAGAGAGCACAGGGCTTTTAGAAGGATTAGTCTTTCGCCTGGTGGGGAGGCCAGAGAAGGATGCTGGGGAGCTGGTTGAAAAGGGTCACTTGGCCCTATCAGCATATGTGGTAGTCGTTGGATTTAGTCTACTCTCACTGTTCCTGTCTGTCTGCTCCCATAAATATCTATAAAAGAAAGAACACTAGATTTAAAGTAAAAAAAAAAAAAAAAAAAAAAAAGCAAGCAAAAACACGGCTTAAGTGCCAGCTGTGCCATTTACTAGCGGTATAACCTCGAAAAGATTAGTTAACCTTTCTGAGCCTATCTGTTCAAGTGTAAAATAAAGCTAATAACATGCCCCTAATGTGGCCCATAACGAGGCTGAGTAGGGGCTTGTAAAGATCACATGACAGAATGAGGAAGCACTCAGCCTATTGTAAAGAGCTTTATTCATGAAGGTGGTGATGTGGTGATGAGGAGAGAGCAGACAGGCAGATGGCCCCTACCAGCAGGCATCAGTGGAACCTGAGAAATGAGTGGGGTGTATGGAGCTGAAGCAAGGTTCTGTGAGGAGGAGAGTTTAGGAGCATGCAGTCCTGGAGAACCGGTCGGAATAGGAGGAAGCATCTCAGTGGGGGCCTGGGCAGAAGGGGCTGTCCCTGGTCAGAGGTTCAGCTAATTATGCTACTGACTGCAAGGGCTCACCCTCTTCAATCAGAGAAGTTCAGCCACATTGCTTCCCCTCCCAATTTGCAGCCACGATGGGCAGATGTACAAGGGGATAGGCTACAGATGGCACTGTTGCCATATGATGAAGTCACTGTTTGCATATGTTGTTGCTGGTTAGTTTTGGGGCCTCCAGAGGACCTCCTTTCTCTTACCTTAATTCCCAGGGCACCCACTTGCTGAGTGCAGCCTTGCCTCATCGCCTTTCCAGCACCAGTCCCCACACATGGGGAAGCTTCACTGGCTGCCCAGCGACCGGGCATCAGCAGTTGGCAAGGCTTCCAGGAATGGAACCTGGACCACCCAGCTAGTTAGAGGACTGATGTGGAATGTGGGATTATGTTCTAGAGTACAGCAGGACCACACTGCTACATGGCATGTCCCATCTGTGGGAGCAGGATTTTGGGGGCTCTCAGGGAAATGCAGGTAGACTTCACAAGTCCTCATGAGAGGCCTGGAAACACAAGGGGTGGCCATTCATTACCAGGCCTTTCCACCTAGGGGTTTTTCCTGCACAAGCTGTTCACAGTCCAAACATTTTCAGGCTCAGAGCAAATAGAACATCAAGGCAGAGGGTAAGGAAGCACAGGGAGAAGGTGGCAAAGATGTGGAAAAAGTCAAGCTATTTAAGAGGAGGTGCCTTTAGCAAGAGGTAGTGAAGAAAGAGGCAGTTTTGCTGAATAAGGCCAGAATCACCTTTAAGATAGGTGAGTCTCCTGCAATAAAGTGACAGGCTGATTAAATGGTAAACACTCTCACTTGTCTAGGCTTGGAGTCAGTTAAGATACAGCATGATCATACAAATGGAGAATCCAGATATGAAAGGCACAAAACAGCTGAAGCAAAGACTAGGGAAAAGCTGGTTAAAGGAGATTTCAGCAGCATTTTAGAGAACAAAACAGCAAGGGAAAGATCTATTTATTTTTTATTTTTAGCAAACAAGAGTTATTACTCAGGGGGAAAAACTTAGATTGACAATGAAAGTAGAGAAGTCATTTCCGCAAAGTGCCTGGGCCTTAGGTTTACAGCCCCAAATTATCTACTTCCTAGTTGTGTGATCTTGCAAAAGTTGCTTAAACTCTCTGACCTCAGTTTCCCTCTAGATGAACTCGAAACCTTAGTAATCACGGGGATATCATGAGGTTTAACACAGATAGTGTATATGAAAGTCTTTGCAATTCATGAAGTTCAAACAAATATTAGCTATTATTACCACAGAATTTCTCTATTTTCCTACACTATTTTTTTTTAATACCTTCTGGGCATGCGGACAATGTAAAAGCCCACATCGCTAAAAGCCACGGCAGCTGGTTGAGTAGTTTGGCAGGTAGAGCTAAAGGAATAAGTAGAAGATGTCCTCTGGCTTCCCATTGACCATAGAATAAGTTTCCAACCCACTTTTTATGTCAGCCCTATCTCCCCAGCCTGTGTCTAAAAATAATTTGTGGCCACTCTCATCCATTCTCCTTCTAAAACCTCCCTGAATAGTTCTCTGAATTGTATCAGTTCTTGCTCTGACTGGGACATTTTATTCTGGAGGCCTAGAGTGCCCTTCCTCTGCCCACCTCTTTCTTAGGTCTCAGTGTCCAGCTCTGAAGCCACCCTGGGAAGCCTTGGCCTAGGTCAGACTGGTCACATCCTCTCACAGTTCCCCTAGCACTCTGTTCAAGATGCAGTGATAGCCGCTGATAACAGCCCCCATAAAGACCACAGACAACCGGCAGCTACCATTCACTGGGGGCTTACGTTGCTCCAGACGCCACGAGAAGCACTGCACAGAGAGAATCTCATTGACCCTTCAATAAAACGTTTTTCTCAGGGAATGCTGCTGTTATCCTCCCCATTTTATAGATAAGGGAACTGTGGCTCTGAGGTAGAGTAACTATCCCCAGTTAGACTGAAAGCTAAACAGATGCACTGTATGATTGCTTTTTAGGTAATTAACTGTCTTCAAATGCAAGGCTAACTCCGAGACTCATGCTCTTAAACATCGTCTGGCACTGTACTAGCATGATTTGTGCATTTATCAGTCTCCTCACCTCCCATTAGACCAAATGTCTCTAAAGCAGAGGAATCACACTTGAGTCAGCAGTGTACAGGCAGGCCCTCAATAAATGTCTGCTGAATAATAAAAAAAAAAAAAGTGGGTTCTCATATGAGGAGAAACAGAAAGTAGACTTAAGAAACAACCCTAAAATATCAATACCCTCTGTAAACTGGAGTCATATACACCTCCCAAGTGAGACAACAGTTACGTTTGACTTGGATCCTTGGCCATCATTTCATCTGTCTCTCACCCTCTTAGCAACACCACTAAGAGCATCAGCTTCTAATGTGATACATACGTGCTAGACACACCCAACCCTCCCTTCCTTCAGGAGTGATTCATGCAGTCAGTAGCATCAAGCAAGGCCAGCGGCTCTGAGTCCTCCTTCAGTCTTCACATAACCGCATCTACAGAGGTTCATTTCGCTAGTGATCAAAAGTATTCCTTTTGGCATTTGTGTGCTCAGCATGCATAGATAAAACTGAACAGAGTATATAACAATATCTTTATATCTAGTCAAGGGAGCGGGAGAGGAGGGATGATTTGGGAGCACAATAGGTGCAACGTGAAGTACAGCTGAGATGGTCCCAAGGTGGCCATGGGGTAGAAAGCAGTCATATACAATGCATCTGTTTAGCATCCTGGCTAATAAATAAGTAAAACATCTCATAAAATATCCATTATATCACGAACATCTATCACAGTCCCTGACACATAGTAGGCACTTAGTAAATGTTTCAGGAGTGAGTAAACAAATGAATGGACAACAGTGAAGGAAGTTTTCTCTTCCACCCATAGGAAGTACAGAAAGCTGATGTCTGGGTGTGGAAGTTACGTGGGGGAAAATGAGAAGCCAGACTCTCGAGGAAGCAGCCTTCTGTTTGAAGGCCAAGGTAACAGTGCCCATGACTGGACTCATGGGACTTTGATCACCAAGTGGCTAAAGTGTAAAGAGAGTTCTGAACACAATCCTGTGAACAAACCTCACATTTTCCCATTCATTCACTTATCCATTCATTCCTCCATTCATTCAACCCTTCATCAAATATTCGTAGAGTGCAATTAAAGCGAGGCACTGTGCCAAGCACTTCACAAACATTATTTTTTAATACACAAAACAACTGTAAGAGGTATATTCTCATAATTATCCCAATTGTACAGATGAGAAAGCTGGGACTCAGAGAAACTAAATGAGCTATCAAGGCTATTCAGCATGTGGCTGAGCTATGATTTCAACTTAGAACTCTCTGAGTCCAAAGCCCCCTCTTACCCTCTCCCTTTTACTTGTCTCTGACCTTAAGGAATTCAAAGTTGAGCAGGGGTATAAGCTGGAAATAAACACAACGTGAAAAGTGCTCTGATGGAGATAAGAACTGGGTGCAGTGTGACCACAGAGGAGAGGCATCTACCTCAGACCTGAGGAGGAAAGGTCTAAGGAGGAATCATAGAGGAGATGATATGCTGAGTCTTAGAGGGGGGCTTGGTGTTTATCATATAGAAAAGGCAGAAATACAAAGGTAAGGGGAGCATAGTACATTTTTATTCCTTGTTCTTCACTTTGTATGAATGGCCTCATAAACAGTGTACTAGTACCAATAATGCCTAGCTGCCCGCATCTTTCTATTTATCTGGCCAAATGTAGGGAAACTCTCCACAGGCCCGAGTACACATGCTGAGACAAGTATTAAACACTTTGGACCTTGAAAATTTTAAAAAGCAGCGACTTTTATTCCTATATCTGCTCCTTCAAAACATTCATGCTCCCACAGCACCTCTGCACATGCTGCTCTCTCTGCCTGAAAGATGCTTCCGTTCTCTCTCAGAAACCTTTTACCAACTGTCCACTTTTCTGCACTTGGCTAATTCCTCTTCATCCTTCAAGGGTCAGTTTAAAAAACACTTCCTCTGGGGGGGCTTTCCTGACCCCAAGGTTTGGTTAGGTCCTCTGATAGTGTCCCCTAAACGTCTGTGATCATGACACTCATCCTGCTTTTGCCCCACTGACTTGTCTTTCATTTCCTATAAACTCCATAACTGTCTTGTTGACGCCTATATTCTCAGTGGTCAACATAGTGGCACATAATAGGCACTTAATAAATATTTGTAGAATGAATAAATGAAAGGCCATGTGTTTGATAAAATTTTTTCTTATCGAAAAGAAAATTAAAAACTAGCAAAGTCTGATATCCAGGAAATAGAGTCAGAATGGAGAAAGAGAAAATAAAGAAAAAAAATCATGTTTTTAAAAAAGGCAGAGTAAAATGTACAGAATTTATAGACTTGCTGCATCCTTATTGTACCCCTCCCCCCAGTACTTATGTAAACACATAATAACTTGCCAGATCTTACCAATAGTCGCATCCAATTTTCATATATCCCCAACACATGGGCCATTTTGTTTTTTAAAAAAAGATTATAAAATCTTATTCAGAACATCTGAATAACATAGAAAAGAAATCCTAAAAATCAGAGGTATACTCGTTCCAGGCCCCTCTTACTACATTCTAAACATTTTGAACTGAATTTTACATTTTCAGTGGCTTGATTTTTCATTTCAGTCCAAAGGTCCCTACCTGTTCCTGAAATTTGCAACATCTGCTAGGGAAGTGAAGAATGAAACTATTTTTTAAAGATCAAGTAATGAAGAAAAACTTTCTTGAAGGGTTGTGCATTTTCAATTTGTTCCACATGAGACTATTTCAGGAAATTACCTTTTAACTGGTGCTCATCTTGTTTGTGCAGCAATATTCTCCCAATAGGGATGGACTATGATCTGAGAGATTTTTTTGTTTTTAAATATATTTTCATTGATTTCAGAGAATAAGTGAGAGGGAGAGAGAGTTAGAAATATTGATTATGGGAGAGAATCATTGATTGGTTGCCTCCTGCATCCTCCCTACTGGGGATAGAGCCTGCAACCCGAGCATGGGCCCTGACTGGGAGTCAAACTGTGATCTCCTGGTTCATAGGTTGATGCTCAACCACTGAGCAACACCAGCTGGGCTGAGAGATTTTTACAAGGTAGAAATTCTACTAGTTTGCCTTCCAAGGACAATTTCTAGGTTTCTAGCCTTTTGCACTCGGATGTCGAGTGTGACTCAACACGGTTAGCATCGGTAGCCCATCCCTTCCCTCTCTCCATCCCTCCTCCTTTATTTGGGCTTTTCTTACATTAAATAAATAAGTTTGTATGAAAAGAAACTCCAGTTTTTTATTCTACTGCCACACTTTGTAAAATCTGGGATATTTAAAAAATTAAATCCTGAGTAGAATAAAGGAATTGAGAAAAAAGCAAGCGAGTGCAAAGGGCTAGTGGTTTCAGTGAGAGACCAATTTTTTGCAGTTACTGAAATGAGTCATAATTAAGGCAAAACTATCCTTTCCTGTGAACAACCTTTATAGAGGATTACCAATGTAGTTTTCCAGTTATTGGACATAGGTCAAGGACAGTACTAGAGTAAACTCTCAAAAGTGGGCTGGGTTCACATGGATCACCCAGATTTGTCCTCCCATCTTCTCTTCTGACCTTGTTCTCTCTTTGGGCTGGAAATTCCCACCATTAGTCATTCACTGGCTTAAAACTCTCCCTTTTTATGCTCAGTGATTACCTTAGAAGTTGGTTGAATGAAGTATTTCAGGGGCTGAAAGAAGGTCTTAAAGGTCACATCCAGAGATTCCATCCCATGTCAAGTAGACCATGCATTTTTATTCATTTTGTATGTTGGCAGACGACACAATATTATGTTTGGAAAAATTATTTTGCTGCTAATTGTTTTTTACATGCTCTAAAATACATATGGTAGGATACAAATTTTAAATACTATATTTCTGAAAAAAAAAAAGAAAGATAAGGTAGGGGGAATTACTCTACCAAGTGTTACAATGTAAGCCACTGTAATTTAAACAATGTGAATTGGCTTTTGGAAGAAATGAAAAGATCAACAGACTAGAATAGAGAGTCCAGAAATAGACACACAAAAAATAAGGAAAACTGTCATATGAGAGCAAGGACCTTACAAAGCCATGGGAAAATAAAAGAATATTTAATAAATGTCTGTGTGACAAGTATCCATCCAAATGTGAAACACAATTACATCTCTACATTGTGGCATAACCACACATAATTACAGCTGAGTTTCCATGTGGCAAAATAGCTCAGAACTTAAGCTCTATAGACAGAGGAGAGCATCTAGGTCTTATTGAATGTTCCACAGTGGCCTAGTTCCAGGGAAAGGTGAGGATGGTTGACCTGACAGAGAACTGCCGGAATCCACTTAAAGTCAGCCTCACAGGCAGAAGAATGTCAAGGGCAATCTCACTGCTTCTTTGGTGCTAACATAAAGCTGGGAACCCAATGATGCATCAAGACCCCAAAGGCAATGGGCCAATGACTCTACAGATCTCAGTCTGAGTGACAATGACTCCCATCCTTGATGTAAGGGTGAATAAAGATAGGTTCAGACATGCCCTTCTTCCCTCTTCTGAACCCTAGAGCAATCCTAGTCTTATGAGAGGAAGTACACACAAAAGTTAATTTTGCTTGGGAGTAATCCAGATTTGAATTGGACTCTTACTTTTTATGTGTCTTGGGAACACATATATTTTCTAAGATTACTATGAGGATTAAGCAAGTTAATATACACTGAGTGGCCAGATTATTATGATCTCTGAACGCATAATAATCTGGACACTCTGTGTGTGTGTGTGTGTGTGTGTGTGTGTGTGTGTGTGTATTAGAGGCCTGGTGCATGAATTCATGCATGGGTGGGGTTTGGCCAGCCTGGCCAGGGGAAGGGGACATGGGCGGTTGGCCGGCCTGCCTGCTGGTCGAACTCCTGGTCGAGGGGACAATTTGCATATTAGCCTTTTATTAATAGGATATACACTGAGTGGCCAGATTATTATGTGTTCAGAGATCATCATAATCTTGCCACTCAGTGTATATAAAGAGCATAACACAGTGTCTGTTATGAACAGTGCTCAAAAATTGGTATACTTTTTCTATATTTCATCTCATTGAATCCTCTTTAGAACCTATCAGGTAGGTTTGCCCCCCATTTAACAAATGTATGTGTGTGTTCTTTCTCTAATAAAAGTATAAGCTAGTGTTTTCAAACTATGTTAAAGGGAAATGGGTTAGTGAAATTTAATAAGTTATTCTGTTGAAAAAAACAGAATGGCTATGTAAGTTTGAGAGAGTGTGAATAAAACAAAGTAAACCAATTTCTTCACTGCAACACTTTTCAGAGTTGCTGATATGCTAAGGTGAATTGTTAATTTCTATAAAGGAGGGTTCTTTAATATATTTGATAACTACAACAGTTCATAGAGTTCTCAGAATATAGCTTGGGAAAATGTAGACTAAAGATTCATTGGATAAAAGGATTCAATTTTATGCTTTTTGTGCATGCCCACAGTGCATGACACATTTTGGGTATAGGGAAAGTATTTAATAAATTCCAGTTGCCTGGTTTATGTGTGAAATTGTGTAGCTCTTGACATACCAATGGGTCAAAATGGGAAGATGCTATCTCTTCACCTAAAAATGAGTCCACGGTCTTACATTTCCTGAGATTAAGAATGACTGTCCCAGAAGTGTGGCATGGGCTGGGCATTGTCCCATGCACCAAGAGGTGGCTGGTTCAATTCTAGGTCAGGACACATGCCCAGGTTGTGGGCTCAATCCCCAGTAGGGGGTGTGCAGGAAGTAGCCTACTGACGATTCTCTCTCATCAATGTTTCTCTCCCTCTCCCTCTTTCTAAAATAAAATAAAAACTATGACTGGGATCAGTCCTGGCTAAAATGTGAGCCAACTAGAACACATAAACACTGAGGGCAGGAAGGTAATGGTACAGCCACTTTAGGAAACTTTTTGGAAAGACACCATATGATCCAACAATCCCACTCCTAAGTATTTATCCAAGTGAAATAAAAATTTATGTTCTCACAAAAAACAAATAGAAAAAAAGTCCCTCATCTGCTGAATGCATACATACACTACTCAGCACTGATAAGGAATGAACTATTGAAACACAGTACTACTGTGGGTGAAACTCAAATGCACTGTGCTAAGTGAAAGAAGCCAGATGCAAAATGGTACATCCTGTCTGATTTCATTTACACACTATTCTATACAACAATATTATAAGGTTAGAAAACAGACCAGTGGTTGTCAGGACTTCAGTGAAGGAAGAAGATGAGTACAAAGTAACACAGGGTAATTTCTTAGGGTGATGAAAAAAATGTTCTATTAATAGATTGTAGCTGTAGTTAAATGGCTATGGATTTGTCAAAACTTGGGAAACTAGGCACTAAAAAGGTGAACTTTATAATATGTAAATTATAGTAATTTTTAAAATGGGAGAAAGCCCCCTTCAAAAATTGTGTACCAGTTTAGTTTATTTCTAAAGTAAAAAAAAATTACTATATGTTGCTTTAAAACTTTCTTTTTAAACAGCAAGGAATATACCAGTGTAACTTCCCAAGATGGATGCTGCTCATAATTCATTCTAATTCCTTTTCCTGGCACTTTTCACCTTTACCTCTATCCAAGTTGGCTTCCAAACCATTACCTGCCCTGGGGACAATTGCATCTACTAACCATTTTTACAACACCTCACTGTAGTTCTTCCTCCATGTATTATCTCCTCGAGATTTGTTAAGTTCCAAACAATAAAAAAAAAAATCATGCCCCATTTTTATCCACCACATTGCCCATTAGAATGTCTGGCAAAAGTGTTAAAAACTATTTAATAAAGAAATTAATCAGTACTTAGTTAATAGCGGCAAGTCTCTGAGTCCTTAAAGACTGTGAGCTCTTTGAAGACAGGAATTGTGCATACTTAGTCTTGAACTGGGATTGGTACACTGTCAAGGCTCCAGAAAATGCTTTTTGAATAAATATTGAATGAAAGGATTCCAGGGGATGATGATTATAGTTTTTTAAAATGGTGCATGAGTGGAGAAATTGACTATTGGGGGGCAAAACTGTGGTCTGGTGAGAAAGCTCACTAACGTGGAGGAGGGTGTACCCTGGGCCACTTCTTGGAAAACCTGGTGGCAGAAGGTGAATGCGCAGCCCTCCAGGTTGTGTTGGCTGGGTTTCCTCTCTTATCATGAGCCTTTTTCGGAGAACTCTTGGAACGGAGATACTCAGTTTGGATCCAGTTGGAATGACTAACTGGGGATGGGCTGCAACACGGCAGATTTCCAACTGTGTTTCTTAGGCTTGAAACTGTTCCCAGAAGCAAAGATGATGAAGGCTTCATTTGTTAAGCTTGAAAATAAAAACACTTTTTTTATAAAGGGTTGTAAGACAAATCTTTTCTTTCCTTGTATTCTTATCTCCCCCTACTGTTGGCCAATCCCTGAATCTTAATCTCTTTGGGGGAAAGAACAATGCTCCTTATAACTATTTTTCTTAAAGTCGAGTAAGTGGAAGCATTGAATCTAATTTATTTATTTTATAAGTTTTGAATTTCTATAATTACAGCTCGATTGTTCAACATCCCAAACATCCTAGTCCTTTTGGTTGCCTATGGGAGTAGGGTTCATAAGGATATATAATAACATACTGAGCACCTGTAAAGCCAGGGCTTCATACTCTTTGTACCTGATGACTAACACACTGGACCAGGAAGCACACACTCTGACCTCCATCTCCCTGACCTTCCATTGCTTCTAAAACAGCACAGCCAGCCAGCTAGGGCAGTTGGTCAAATACTTTGATGTTGTGTGTGTGTTTGTTTGTAATTTCTTCTGGGTTAAAACTTTGATAAAAAACATTTGCTATTTATTAAACCATTTAATTAAAAATGATTTCATCAGCTTACCATAAACCTTCTCATTTAATGTAAAAAGGCTTTGTGGAAGCAGAACAGTAATAAGAAAAGTCCTGAAACTTTTCAAGTTCTGCCTGGAATTCCTTATGCTAAAATCACTCATGATACTTTATTGAGTACTCCTAATAGTGCAGGCATGATGAGAACTGTTCAAGACACAAGCTAAGGGAAAAGTAGGTGCTATTCCTTAGCACTGGCTTCAGACTATCCATTGTGAATTTGAGGTCAAATGCTGGTCTAGCCGGTATATCAGGGGATCAAAGTCATTCGTTTGATCATATAGAGCCAGTTGATTTTGCCCTAGACCCCAACCATTCTAACCACATGGCTTTCAAGATATGCCCTGGATAATAAAGGGGGCCATATAAGAGTACTTAGGAAGTTCAGTTTAAAAGATTAAAAGGAACTCTGCTTGTTTGAATGACCTGAGCATCCTCATAGGCAAAGGGACTGGAATTACGGATAGACTCATATCGCTAGGTAATATGGAAAGCTACGTAGAGGAATTGGAGTTGGAATTTAATTGCTAAGGAAGGAAAATAATTTGCATAACTAAAACAAAGTAAAAATATTGGAGTCTTAGAATTGTGTGCTAGTCTGTAAGGAGGCAATCAAGGCAAGAGTGAGATAGGTCAGTAAAAGGTGAGCTTACCATCAAGGGTGGAGAGATGTGAAAAATAAACAGAACTAGATTGAAAGAAAGCTGATTATAAGACAAACAATTCAGATTTTAAAATCTGAATTAGAATATATTTTAAAAGGAGCTTGTTGGGGGCATGCCCATTATTTTCTAATGACCTTTTGTTTTGTAACAGTCTGCTCTGCCTAGGTCAATCGCAGAGAAAGGGAAAGAGAAAAACATCCTGATTTTGAGAGTGTGGATTCTCTGGAAGACAGGGAGGCTGAGTTTGTCAGTTGTTGGCTCCTGAACCCGAAGTCTTGGAGTAAGGACTAGCATTTTGGTAACCCAAAGCCCTGTGCAGGCTAAAGTCAACGAGCAAAAGACACTAAGATCCTTGTATGGGGAAGAAGAAAGTAAGAGCCCATGAAATCTCAGAAAAAAAAAAAAAAAACACAGCGAGAAGATGACTGCTGAGACTCTGATTTCTTGAATCTCAGTATTCTCCCAACATTGGGTTCTCTAAGTCTCTACTATATCCCTCCAGGAAATCTCCTTTTATTAAAAAGAGTTTGAAGATATTCTGATCCCTGAAATCAAACACTGTCTCCTCTACACAGAGATGAGAGAGTCAGACTTGGAAGCAGAAGACCTGAAGTCTAGTCTTGGCTCCAACCAGGTGACCTTGGTCATAACCTCCCTGGTCTTCAGGTTTGACATCTGTGAACTAAGAATTATAATATATACTTCTCAGTGTGGCAACAGGGAGCAAACACGAAAAAGGTCTAAAACTATGCTTGGTACTCCATGGACCTTCAAATATGTAATATGTGAAAAATAATACCGAATGAGTATAGTATTTTTTATTTTTTACTTTACCACAATATTATATCTAACTAAATTGGAATTTTAAGGACAATACAGCTACCTCTTTGAGGAGCTGCACAGGTAGTTCTATTGTAGAGTAGGCAGATGACAAACAGAAAATGCATAAGTCTAGTGAGTGGCTTGCAGCTACCGGGATGACATCATACAGTTAGATAAACACAAAGAGCAGGGTCAAGCTAATCCTGTCCACAGCACAGGGCCATAGCAACAATGTGGTGTGTCCCGGGCTTTAAGCAGGGGCAGGACAGCACTTTCAGCTCCCTCTGAGAGCTTTATTTCCTCTCACAAACAAGGAGCGATTTAGCATTCATTCGTCTTAAATGTTTTCAGTACTATTCTGTGCAGGAATGTGGTACAAAACACACAATACCCATTCCTGACTCACAGCCCCCGGGACTGGCTTGGTCACGACCAGAGTCACAGTTGCAGTGAGAAAGCACAAGGTACAGAAGACAAGACTTTAGGTGCACACAGCAGGCTGGTAAAGAGGGGTAAATTATGATTTTTAGCTTTAGCATTAACTATTGCTATTTTAAAAAAATTTTATTGATTGATTTTAAGAGATAGAGAGAGAGAGAAGAAGGGAAAGAAACATCAATTTGTTGTTCCACTTATTTACGTATTCATTGGTTGATTCTTGTATGTGCCTTGACTGGGGAACGAACCCGAAACCTTGGTGTATTGGGACGACACTCTAACAAACTGAGCTCTCCAGCCAGGGCATTATTTGGCCTATTTCTTATTTGGCCAATGATGAAGGAAATAGATCAAAGATTCAAGAATATATTGAATCACAAAACTATTTAAAATTACACATTTGTCCAAACAGTGTGGCTCAGTGGTTGAGCACTGACTTACGAACCAGAATGTCACAGTTCAATTCTCGGTCAGGGCACATGCCCAGGTTGTGGGCTGGATCCCCAGTAGGGGGTGAGCAGGAGGCAGCCGATCAATGATTCTATTTCATTATTTTATTGCTAGGGCAATAAAAAAATATTTTAAAAAATGTTTAAAATGACAGATTTAATAATAAAGTTCCATGATAGCCCTGGCTGATTTTCTCAGTGGTTTGAACATTGGCCTGAAGACCCAGGGATTGTGGGTTCGATTCCCGGTCAAGGGCACATACCTCGGTTGCAGGTTCCCCAGCCCCGGTAGGGGTGCATACACCCAATCACGTGTCTCTCACGTTGATGTTCTCTCTCTCCCCCTCCTCCCTCCCTTCCACTCTCTCTAGAAATCAATAGAAAAAATACCCTCAGGTGAGGATTAAAAAAAAAAAAAAAAAAAGAAGAAGAAGTTCCATTGTAAAAATAACTCTGGAGTCCAGATGTTATGATACAAAACCCTGAAGACTGTACCCCCCCCCCCCCCCCCCCCAATCATTTTTACCGTCCTGAATTCTCTAGGCTAACAGTACAGGTGTGCAGCTGCCTCTGGAAACAAGGTAAAATACCGTTTGTGGTGTTTACAAACACCAGCGGGGTTTCTCCCTCTAGCCTGCACTCCCAGTTCAGAAGACTGTAATCCTGGACTTGGAGCACCCTCTTAGATAAGTGAGAGCCGAGCAGATAATTCTGAACCTGATCCATCTTGGAAATTCGATCCGAGCCTGAGAACACCGCCTAGGTTGTTCCTGAGCTGTGGTTGGGAGCCAGCGCGCCTGGGCTCCTGCCAGCGCTCACTTTCTGCCCGATCACCAGATGCATTCTGGGACGTTTCTGCCCACAAGCAAAATGTGGGCTTGTTTTTCTTCACAGCAACTAAGGCCTCAGAAAGAAGTCTGGCTTTGCAGTTTCCATGCTGCCTTTAAGTCTGTGGCGCTAAGTGCCACACCCACAATGAAAGAAGAATAAGTGCTCCTTTCTCCTTTGAAAAAATTACCAGTGGCTACGAGATCTTCGGTTAAACTTGTCTAAGAGTCCAGGTGTTGCCCTTTGCTCTCTTTCTCTCTCATGCACACATGCCGATTTTGAGGCAAACGCACTCAGACGAAGCTGAAAGGCAGCTACAACTTAGTTTGATAGCCGCTTGCAAATGTAGCCTTGGAACTGAAGCGCGTATCTGCAGCTGGCTGGTGACCAGGGAAAATCAATAAATACTTAAAGAGGACTGCAATCAGGGAGCAAAGCAACATAGATTGATACTAGGACTTCTGAGGGTTAAGCCTGTCACCAGCCATCTAGTGCAGGCCTAGGGGGAAGAGACCAAAAATACACAGACGGTCACAACTGGCGGTCCCCTGGCTGTCTTCTCCCAGAGGGAGCTGCATTCAAAGGCAGTCTATCCCCAGATCCTGGACTGCTATTTGTTAATTTCAAGGCTTCCCAACTTGCCCCTTGATAGTTTAACTCCCAATCCTGACTGTGACCGACTATCCCCAGAGGCTGCTTGGTTTACAGTGTGAAGATCACCAGATGTGGATTAAAATTAGGCAGGGTGGGGTTATACAAATGTGGATTGGGTTAACACAGTAAGGAGAATGTTAAAAAATCCATGTTCATGTATCATAATTAGAGTAATACTGCAACATTCTGGTATCCGTATTTTATTTGTAAGATTATGAAACTGAATTCTATGGGATTCTAGTGTTTAGTGTCTTATTAATGTGTGTTCCATGGGGAAAACAGGCATTAGAAAATAATGAGACAAGTGTGTGTTTTTTCCAGCTGTGACTGCAGACAGGATCCAAAGAGGAGTTTTATCATCTCTTCTCTGGGTTTTATGGAGACTTACTGTACCCTTCTGTGTGAGCCTCCTAAGGCACCGAGACAACCTTAAAAGGGCACAGGAAAGGGCAAAGGTGTTTGTTTTTATTGACAGACTTAGCAACACGTAGTATGTTAGTATATATTATTAATCCTCATTGTTATGTGTATTTGGCCACAGAACCGTGTGTGTGTGTGTGTGTGTGTGTGTGTGTGTGTATGTGTTTGTGTGGTGTAGCTAGATTTTGTATAATTCAGTTTGGGGGTATGTTCTATAGAACACATTGTAGGTATGCTTATTTAAAGAAAAATGTCAAATGGATTAAATGATTAAATTGTGAATAAATTCAACCACTCAGAACTTTCTCCATCTAAAACAGTGTGCTAATAGACCATAAGCCCTGTCCCAAGAAACTCACACACAGACTCATGTACAAACTTGCTCTTAGTGCAGGCATTGGCACTTGCTGTTCCCTCTTCCTCGAAGTTCACTTCCTGACTTCATCGGGGTCTCTCCTACAGTATTATCAATATAGAGAAGTCTTCCCTTGCAACTTATCTAAAACAACACCCCATCACTTCCTAATTCTTTATCTTGCTTAACTTCTTTCAAAGCACCCAAAACAATTTTACACATGCATTCATTTATTAGTGTATTGTCTATCTACCCTACTGGGATATAGCCCTAAGAGACACATGGCTGTTTTGTTCAACCTTGTATTTCCAGGTACTTAAACTACTACCTGGCATTTCCTAGGTACTCAGTAAATACAGGTTGGGGTAAAAGTAGGTTTACAATTGTGAGTGCGTGAAACAGAGTTTATTCTTATAGTATTATTTATTAACTAGAGGCCTGGTGCATGACATTTGTGCACTAGGGGAGGGAGGGAATCCCTCAGCCCAGCCTGTGGCCTCTCTCAGTGCTGGACCCCTCGGTGGACATTCCCCAAGGGTCCTTAGCACTGCTGTAGGTGAGAGAGGCTCCCACCACTGCCGTTGTGCTCACCAGCCTTGAGCCCGGCTTCTGGCAGAACAGGGCTCCCCCAGTGGGAGTACACTGACCATCAGGGGGCAGGCAGCTCCTGCGTTGAGTGTCTGCTCCCTGGTGGTCAGTGTGCATCATAGCGACCAGTCATTCTGCTGTTTGGTTGATTTGCATATTACCCTTTTATTATATACTAGAGGCCCAATGCACGAAATTTGTGCATGGGTAGGGTCCCTAGGCCTGGCCGGTGATCAGGGCCTATCTGTGGGGCGACCGGTGGGGAGATCAGGGGGCCCCCAGTTGGCACCTGCCTGGCTAGCCTGGTGCTGCCCGCTTGCTGGCCCCGCCCCCTGTTGCTGCCGCGGGTTGGGACCTGTGGGCTGTGGGCAGCTCCTGCATTGAGTGTCTGCCCCCTGGTGGTCAGTACACATCATAGTGACCAGTCGTCCCATGGTCATTCCATTGTTCGGTCGATTTTCATATTAGGCTTTTATTATATAGGAGGATTATTGTATTATTTTCCATATGAACAACTGTATACCTACTTTTACCCCACCGTGTATTTGTTGAATGAATGAATTAATGAGTACAAATTATTCTGTAGGAATACCACAGGAAGAGGAAAAACAAAGAGGTGAGAAACTCAGGTTTAGGTTGCTAAGAAAGGCTTTATCATGAAGATATCATTTGAGCTTGGCTTTGAAAATGACAGAGTTTCTGACATGGGTAAGCGGGATAAATAGCCCAGGATAAGAAAAAGGCATAATTAAAAGCCCATAAGTAGCCTTGAGAAGTAGCCTTGCTACAGGCATGGAAAAGAGACTCTCACAACCTCGGGGCTAGCAACCTGTGCACCATGCGTGGGAAGGAGAAAGTGCCAAAGCAATATTGGTCCTTAAACCAGGGTTCCACTTGGATCTTTGCAACTGGCCTGATCTATTCATGTTTTTCTGATTCAATAGTTCATTCATTCATTGTAGTATCTATTATGTGCCAGGTACACTTCGAGGTGATACAGATTCAGCAGTGAGCAAAATACAAAAATCCCTGCATCCATGGAACTTATACTCTAACGGGGAAAGAATGGGATAAATACTATAATTGTACCACATATTAGAAAGTGGTAAGTACTGGTGGGAAAATGGAGCAAGGGAGATGAGTAGTATCAGGGGAAGGGCTGCATTTTAAAAAATTTTATCGAAGTATAATATACATATAGAAAAGCACACATATGATTAATGCACCGCTCTCTGAATTTTCACTCACTGAATAAACCCATGTAACCAGCACGCAGAACAAAAAAACAAAAAAAAAAAACAAATGAACATCACCAGCAACCCAGAAGCACTCCTTTGCTCCTACAGTAACTCACTCCCCTGCCAAAGGTAAGCATTATCCTGACTTCAAAGAACCGAGTTCAGTGGCGACTGCTTTTGTACTTTACTTTTACATAAATGGAATGGTTGTGCACTTTTTTTAATTAGGCTGCTTGTCCTTCAGTCTTATGTTTATGAGGTTCATCCATGTTATGGCATACATGGGTGTAGATTAAGTGTTCATTCTGCTTTCTGTATAATGCATCCCAGTGAGTGGCTATTCCACACTTTTCCTATCAATGGTTGATGGGCGTAGGGGTGTTTCCTAGTTGTTGGCTACTGAAAATATCACTGGATAAGTGACGAGGGAGTAGGAGACTCATATTTTTTCCTGAAACGTCTATAAAACCTATTCTTCCTCCTTTCAGTTTCCATTGCCTTCCTTGGCCTGGGTCCTGTTCTTTCCTCACATGGCCTACTGCATTCGCCTCCTCAACTGATCTTGGACCTCACTGGTCTCTCACCCTGAAGTGAGAAGGACCTTTCTCAAGCTCGTCTCTAATGATGTCACTCCCTTATCAAACTCCCAGTGTGGCTCCCTGCTGGGGAAGTCTATAATCTTCAGCCTAAAAGTCAAAGTCCTTCACCATCAGCTCCTCTCTCACCTTTTTATCTTTAACTCGGGCTTGTATCTCTGTGAAACCTTTTCTCCCTCTCCTTTACCCGGTGCTACAGAGCAGCAGCAAACCCTTGCTAATATGCCGATTACCAGTCAATTCTTAACATTCTGATATCCAGGTACAGCCTTTAACGTAGGACGAGGTCCACATGAAGAACACCACCTTTTTCTTAGATCAGGTAACTTATTTTTATTTTTATTTTTAATATATTTTATTGATTTTTCACAGAGAGGAAGAGAGAGGGATAGAGAGTTAGAAACATAGATGGGAGAGAAACATCGATCAGCTGCCTCCTGCACAATCCCTACTGGGGATGTGCCCACAACCAAGGTACATGCCCTTGACTGGAATCGAACCTGGGACCTTTCAGTCTGCAGGCCGACGCTCTATCCACTGAGCCAAACCGGTTTCGGCAGATCAGGTAACTTATTACTCCACTTACATAGCAACCTCCGGAGGGAAGGAGCAACAACTAACACTGATATCATCTTGCAAGCAGAATCACAAACGATCAGGCACCTTCGCAAATAGATTTGGGTCATAACTAGCCAAACTAGCATCAGCGCAATGACCAGAGTGCAGACAGGGAGGTCCAAGCAGAAGGTCCAACCCCTCTCTGTCAAGGGAAGTACTTGAAAAGAAGGAGCAACATAAAGAAGCCTTATAAAAACCCTCCAGTGGAAACAAGAAGAGAACTTGGCCATCTGGGTTATGCAGAGAACTACAGGGGCTGCCAAATGCACTTTAATGGTCATTGGTGGGAAACCTGGTTTCCCCATATAAAGGGAAAAGATTCCAGAACGTATGCTGCACACAGATGGCAAAGTGATTTGCATTTAATAGAACAATTTTTCCCATCAGAGGAAGACCAGAATCAGCGAAAATCCCTGTTAATTTCCTCTGGTTAAAACAACAACTAAAACTAAATAGACAACAGAATATCTGGTTGAATAAGTCAACAAAGAAGTTATGTTAGGGGCAATTATTCTGTAGAGGGCATTACGTTAAGCAATAAGGGTGCTGCAGAGGTGACTAAGGTAGAGGGTTATTTTTTTAGTGCCCCGTTGAAAGGAGGAGAAAGACAGGTAAGAAATCGCTCTAATAGGAAGAAAACTTAGAGACTTCCAGTGGAGGCACTCAAGGGAAGGATTTTAGTAACTAGGGGACCCCCTCTTATGGACTTAAAATAAGACAGAGATAAGCAGCTATGTTGGTCAGGTGAGTGGGAGCCAGGGCCCGTGAGCCTGGGAGCCAAGGTGGGTGTGGAG